>NC_133701.1:9494375-10820000 GCF_048934315.1 Petromyzon marinus
GACTGCCTTTGTCTCCCCAGTGGCGATGTTTACACACCGCACCAGGTACTCATTTTAGGCTGAATCGACCTAGGGGAGGCCCAGGACCGGTTCAGTTAATGGTCACTGGTGTTGGCCGTGAGTGGGAATTCAACCCGGGTGTCCAGGTTCACAGTGCAGCGTGCTAACCGCTACAACACTACCGCGCCCTACGCGTGTCGACACCATGACCACCACCACCACCCATCACAATCATTACGAGAAGGGGAGTAGAGTTTAAAGGTGTAATATATGGGGGAAGAAATAGCAACGAGTGGAATGATAAATAAGAGGAAAATCATGTAAACTGATGGAGAAACGGAAGCAAAGAAGTCGGGGAAATTGAGTATCGAGACTCCTCTACTTACGAACATTCGACAACAATTTTCAGAGATACGAACAAACCTGTCCGTATGTCCACAGGGCAATTTATGGCGGTGGTGCCATCTACATCTTCAGAACACGAAGAACCGGTGGCACCTACAAGATATTATACAACTTTTAAAGCCGTCCCCCGTGTTTAGTATACATACCGTACATGTTTGGAATCGACAGGAGTAAAGTTGGACTTACGAACAAATCGACTTACGAACAGACCTCTGGATCGAAATTTAGACCTCTGGAACCTAACTCGTTCGTAAGTAGAGGAGTCCTTGTATCGGGAGATGGATGCTACACGAAGACATCGACGCTGCCGCTGATGCTGCTGCTTCTGCACGGAGCAACAGCAGCGTCTGTTTTCACGGGGGGCGTGGAGAAGGGTGAGATCCAGAGTTGGGGTGGCTGCGTAGAAGTCACGTGATTTACGGGAGCCTTCAGCTTATTTAGATACAGGAATATATCACGTCACGCTGCACGTGTTTGGGTGGTGAGGCCCTCGTCCAGCAGCGGATTAGGCATGTGCATGTGTCTACTTACTCCAGGCCTCCCATTGCACTCTCACCCCGGCCGACGACGAGACTCACCTGCATGCGCGCGTGAAGTGCGCTACGCGTGCACTCGATGTGGTCAGCGGGGAGCGTTCGCGCAGCGGCGAGCGCACCGCGCTGCGAACCCGGCGGCCCAATAGCGGTGGCGAATATTTGTACCCGGTCCCTGGGCATTCCCTAGGTCGACCCCAGCCTTAAACGAGCGCCTGGTGCGGTGTGCAAAAATAAACTTTCGCACCGGGGAGACAAAGGCGGCCGGGCGTGGTGTAGCCCACAAAATCTGTCGTGCGCCGTGCCTGCGTCAAACAAGTGCTCGCTCACAGCACTTGCCCAACAGTCTGCTATAGGCTATACTGGTGTGTGTGTGTTGTGGGGGGGGGGTGCTTTGTCTTTGGCTTGCATGCGCTTAGGAATAACTGCATGCATCAACGCGCGTAGCTCGAGGCTCGTAACTTTGTCGAGGGGCGCCGCTTGCTTTCTTTTGGCTTTCACGTCGCACTCTTCCACATCGCGAGTCGCGTCTTAGACTCCACGCGCGTCAAAAAAAAACCCCCCTTCCAAAATGCAAAACTTGTACCGCGCCAAATTTTGAAGATTAAAAGAGTTTCAAAAAATTAAGACTCGCCCCCGCAAACCCCCCCCCATTCCCACCCCCCCCCCCCACCCCCAGATGGCTTCACAGTAGTTGAACATTCCCAATGCTAAGTTGCACAACTACCGGTTAGAAAACAAAACGATAAAGTAAAAGTTGTCTTGTGTTCCCAAACTTTTTTTTTACGGCGGAGTCGAAATCGAGAATGTTGGCTCTTAAATTTGGAAATGTGATGTTATATTTGGATTCATTAGCAACACAAATCCCCAATCAGGACGCACTTTTAAAGGCACACGTTCAATAGAGTTAGACGTTTCTTACCATCCTCGTTTTTTAGCGGATCAATGTACCAAATATCAGCTTATCTAGCCCTTCTAGAACACCATTAAGAACTGACATCAGTGGTTCATTCTCAATCAGGGATACAATGCGCGTGAGATGTCTTCCAGATTTCGATTTAAAGCTTTCGTGACTGCAAGGTTTCATCTTCTTCGGTTCTTTCGGTAAAGTCACGTAGAATGAGAATAAAATAATACATTGATAAAATAAAATAACACAATAATATTCTCACGACGTGGCTTTTTCACTCCAGCGCTGTCCTCCAGACAGTCTCGTCCCTTCACCTGATGAAGGCCGCTTGTGTTGTGGCCGAAACGTCGTGAGAATATTATTGTGTTATTTTATTTTATCAATTTATTATTTTATTCTCATTCTACGTGACTTTACCGAAAGAACCAAAGAAGATGTCTTCCAGACTTTGTGTGTGCGTTTACGGAAGAGTTGGACATCTGTGAATAAAAAGAGCTTCATAGCTCTTCGGATTCCTCCGGTATAAATAAATATTCTGTTTCTGAGTTGTCTATTTCTTTTTATGGCCAATGTGCTGTGAAGTAGGGTCATTGCCCGAAACGTCGCTTCATACACACGCTTTAGCTTTAAGGCCACGCACGGTGTTATTGACGAATGTGTTGCGTTAACCTGTAAAAGTTTATGTGCGTGTGCGTTTAAACCTTCGCGTGTCTTAAATCATTCACTCGGCACTAAATTATATATTCTGTGTCACCCACGTAGAAATATAAGCCTATACCGTGTATATATATATGCCGTGGGAAAAAAAACCCCACAGCTTTCGTTCTGACACCCGATACACAATGGCGCAAGTGCTGTTAGCGAGCACCTATTGCAATGTTATTGAGGTATATTTTGAAAACTGCATAGGAGTGTGTACAAAAATAAATACCCCCCCAATCCGTATAGCTTTTAATAGACTCTAGGGGAAAGTGCTGTTAGCGAGCATCTACCCAGGCCGAGGTGGTTTGGCCAGCACCACGCCCGACCGCCTTTGTCTCCCCAGTGGCGATGTTTTACACACCACACCAGGTACTACTTTGAGGCCGAGTCGACATAGGTGGAGGCCAAGGAGCGGTTCAGATAATCGCCACTGTTGTTGGCCATGAGCGGGAATCGACCTCGGGTCGCCGAGTTCGTCAGACTATAACAAAGACAACTATCCCCCATATAGCCTGAACAGATTGTTGGGGCAAGTGCTGTTATCCAGCACCTATTAAGGGCAGCGCGACACACGAAAAGGGGCTTCGGTGGTGAGCGCCACGCACGCTCGGGCGAATTTATATCCCCACCAGTGATGCCCACCCACTACACTGCACCAGGCGCTCATTTTAAGGCTGAGTCCACCTAGGGGGGGATTCAGACTCGGTTCAGAGACCACTTCCCACCGCTGTGCGCATAGACAAACACGAAAGCTCACCATGCGAGCTGTCGTGCCAAGTGTTGTTAGCGAGCACCTATTAAGGCCACAAAGATAAAGATCCCCCGTATAGCCTTAACAGACTGTTGGGGCAAGTGCTGTTAGCGAGCGGAACGGCACACGGCGGAGTGGATAGCCAGCACCACGCACTCACGACGCGCATAGCATTCCCAATGTTAATTGATGACGAACATTTAATTAATTAAATGAACATCTTCTAGTTATGCAGATGTTAATTAAATCAAACAAATTCAAGGTAGGGTAAGCGCTTTGTTCCATGAGAAAGACGAAAAAAAGATTATATATAAAACTCAATGCTTCGGCCAGCTGCCTTTCATCGCAATTGAAACATACACAGTATACCTCGTTATTCGCGAGGTATACGTGCCAGAAATGCTCGTGAACAGCACATTTTGCGGATCACGAATTACCTAAATACACAACTAAGCTACTAAATACATGAACATTTTCTTAGTATCTCTCATAGCTTTATCTCACCACTTTCTTTCTCTCTCGATGCAGCCGTGTAGAGTTGCAGATGCGATTCGCGGATAGCAAGTTTCGCGAATGACGAGGGAATGCTGTAGACAATATTGTTGAGTTCGCTGATGAGGTTGCTTAATACTTTTTATGGTGCCCGGTGGTCGAGATGAGCGACGGAGTGGCGGCCGAAGGAGGGAAAGCGCCCGAGAGGCCACGACCGTTGTGGAGATGGAGCGGCGAAATCAATCTCGCGTGTCGGAGCCGGCCGGATGGAATTGTTGGCTCGCGACACTGTGAGCGATGGTGACAGCTTGGGAAGGCCTTCATCCAGCAGTGGATAGATCATGGTCGACGGTGATCGTCATCTATGCGGAGCCAAACTGTGATGCGGTAAATGGAATTGGCCAAATATCCCCAATGTGGCAGGATCACCGTTAAACAAAGGGTCTTGAGGTTGAGTGATGTTTTAGTGGGTAAATAGAGAATTGTTACATTTATCGTTGTTATTACATTTATTTAGGGGAACCGTGACATATTTGGTTAATGTCATGATGATGATCAGTATGATGATGATTATCATGATCATGATGATGATGATGGCGCAGTGGGAAGTGAGAATCCGGTGGGGGGGTTAACTCATGCCAATCATCCCACCAAGCGCCGATACAATTGGTACAACTTTGCGGGCAGTCACACAGTGGCCGTGCAACCGATACATCGTTCCTCGCTATGGGAATGTGGAATTTACACTCCGCACAGCGCTCGTTAGAACATCAACATAGGTGTTAGTTGTTTCGTAAAAATATTAAATTATTTTTTTTTTCTTCCCCGAAAACTGGATTAGCAATCTTCAGATAAAGTAGTGTGTGCAATTTAAGATATTAAAATGCAATAGATTTACAAACATATTGTCAACAACAGCAAGGTACGTGTCTTTATTTTACAGACGACTTGTTACTGTGTATTTTGAAATACATTGTAGACCTGGCAGACCAATGTGTTGACCATTAACCATACATTTATAACGGTGACCTAATAATAATAACCAAAACGGTAATTGTAACATTGTTCTATATATCCAATGAAATATCACTGCACCTCAAAAACTCGTCGTTTAAGGAGGCTCCTGCCACATTGGGGATGTTTGGCGAATTCCACTCATGAGGGTTTAGCTCCGCACAGATGGATCGAATAATCCGTTGCCGTGACCGCTTTCTCTCGGCCACCTCGTATTCCTAGTGTGCAAATGTTCCGCACGGCATGTCCGTCCAGCCCCAACCGCGTAAGCGTAAAAGAAGCTCTGGCGTGGTGTGTATGGAGAGGAAGGTAAGACCTTTTTATATTATTATTATTCACGGTTACATTTGGGTGCTTTGACAACTCGTGACGAGTAACACAATGAGCGGAGCTACACAACTCTCGGTCTTCGTTCCAGGGAAGCGCGTCTCCCGCACGGGACGCTCCCCTTAATATCCGCCTTCCGTCCCTAATTCCTAACCACCCGTCATCTTTCGCTACACGACCCTCTCACCCGTCATCTTTCGCTACACGACCCTCTCATTCATGATCCCTTCACCGCCCGTTCTATTCCGAATTTCTCTCAGCACGCCGTGTGTTCTCTCTATTTTAATACATCATTAGCAGTTCCGCGTAACGTTTCTTCTCCGTTCAGTCCCCTACACAAGTACCAACTGACCAGGCTCACACCCGCTTAACTACTGAGGTCGGAAGCATTCGGAGCGATTCGTTCGAAGGTTCCCAAAAGCGCTAACGCAGTCACGCGTAACGCATCCAGCCGGTCACGTGTAACCTCCGTCAACGTCACACGAAGAGGAAGTTACTTGCAACAATAGACATTACCCTGCCTGGCAATAAAGCAGGAGGTGTTTAAGATGTTGCAAGGCATCGAGACCGCACTGACCACACCGACTCGTGGCAAAACGCGCATGCGAACGAACGTGCTCCGCTAATGTATCCATTGTCTTTGAAATGGATTGGCCTACAACAGTTTGAAAGGCAATGCATATGTAATTATCAGAGCATGTTTGTTTTCATGTTTGATCATAAGTGCGTGTGGTGAATGCAGACGGGGGTTGCCTTGCAAAATGTATCTATTTTGCTGTTTGTACATCTTAATACCTGTTTATTTCGAGAAAGGTCAAACCATCTGCGTATATTTTCGTCATCATTTTGATACTGGCAAAAAGGTCCCGCAGATAAAGTTACTTATTCGAACATAATAATACTGCTTAATTATATACTATTATTATACCTGTAATATTGTATCAGATATACGAGACGCTGGGTGGAGCGGTGGCAGCAGTTGTCAGAGCAATGCGCTATAGGAACACGGCTGCCGTGAACGGGAATCGAATTCAGATGTTAGGGTTCGTTGCGCAGTGGTTAGCTCCCTGCGCAACCGCTCCCCAAGGGAAGGGTTCACGCTTGAGAGGGGCCATCCCATCGCGGAGATGGAGCTGTGAAATCGGCTCGCGATACTGTTGAGTGACGGCCATGCCTTCTGGAGGAGGGCTCCGTCCAGCAGTGTATAGATCATGGCTGGTGTAGATCCCTCTTGCGGCGAGCACCTATTAGCTGCGGCACTGCAAGCAGTGGAAATGTTATAGCCACAACACCCGCTATGCTTCTGTGAAGTTCAAAGACAAAGATCCCCCGCATAGCCTTTAACGGACAGTTGGGGCAAGTGCTGTGAGCGAGCACCTATGAAGGCCGGCACGGTGCACGAGGAGGTGGGTGGCCAACATCACTCCCGAGCGCTTTTGTCTCCCCAGTGGCGATGCTTTGACTCACCGCACCGGGTAATCATTTGAGGCTGTGCCGACCCAAGGACCGGTTCAGATAATCGCCACTGGTGTTGGCCATGAGCGGGAATTGAACTTGGGCCGCCTGGTTCGTAGCGCAACCACTGCACTACCACCACTCCCCCTGTGAAGTTCACACACACACATTTGCACCGCTCCAAGGACGTATTTTAAGGCCGAGTGGACCTACGGGAGATTCAAAACAGACTCATGAACCACTCGCCACTGATGTTAACCATGGCCAGGGGTACGATCCCAGATCGCCGGCTTGCAGCGCAGGGTGCGAATCACTGCGCCACCGCTCCCCCGTAGACACAACAGCGACACAGATCCCAAACACTTGAGCCGTACGGACTGCGCTCTCGGCGCTATCAGCGATCACAATGGGGTGGTCTGGCCAGCACCATAGACATACTTCTACAAACATTACAAACCACGTGCTCCACACGACTAGAGTACACGCATATAAGTACACAGACATACAATCCCCATGCATTGCCTGAACATACTTTCGGAGCTATTGCTGTTAGCGAGTAGCACCTTGTAAAGGCCGGCACGGCACACGAGGGAGTGGCTGGCCAGCGCCTTTGTCTCCCCAGTGGCGATATTTACACATCGCACCAGGTACTCGTTTGAGGCTGAGTCGACCTAGGGGAGGCCCTGGACCGGTTCAAATAATCGCCACTGGGGTTGGCCGTGAGCGGGAATCGAACTTGGGTCGCCGGGTTCGTAGCTCCGCGCGATAAGCCCCGTGCCATGGCACCCACCAGGCACTCAGTCACTCACTCATACATCGATTATACAAAGGCACAAATATCCTACGTAAAGCCCTACAGGACTGTTCAACAAGTGCTGTTAGCGAGCACCTATTAAGGACGGCTACGGCGCAACAGCACATGAAGCAGAGGCAGAGTGTGGACAGCACCACCCACGCCCGGCCGCCTTTGTATCTCCCGCGAACACACACACACATCGTACACACACCCGAACTTCCTATCTCTATCGAGTCGTTAGCAGCCTTGCTCGATCCACTGTTGGATGAAGGCCTCCCCCGTTCACGATCCTACGGTGCAATTACTCCACCCGCGCGTCACTTCACCGCACCAATCTCTTTCCGTGCAATGTCACATCAACCCGCATTGACCGGTGTGGTGAAGTATGGTGAACCTCCCCCCCCCCCCCCCATGATCGACGCACTTCCCTACGTGACATCCGAGTCTATTGCGCACAAGCATGGCCCATTCACTCGCACAATGCACCTCGACTCACTCTCCCACTCGCCACTCACTCACTCACTCACTCCCACACTCATTCACACACTCACTCACTCACAAACTCACTTACACACTCACCGACTCACTCACACACTCACTCACACACTCACTCACACATTCACTCACACACTCACACTCACTCACTTACTCACACTCACTCACTCACACACTCACTCACTCACACACTCACTCATTCACACACTCACTCACTCACACACTTGCCCACTCGCCACTCACTCACACACTCCCTGACTCACACACTCACTCACTTACACACTCACTCAAACACTCACTCACTCACAAACTCACTTACTCACACACTCACTCACAAACTCACTCACTCACAGACTCACAAACACATTCACTCACACACTAAACACATTCACACATTCACTCACATACTCACTCACTCACACACTCACCCGTCAACCCACTGACTCGCCCGTGATGTCACGACAATCCACACGTGCTAGACAAAGATACATATCCCCCGTATAGCCTGAACACACTGTTGGGGTAAGTGATGCCAGCGAGCACCCATGAAGGCCGACACGGCAGACGAGGGGGTGGGTGGTCAGCACCACGCCCGGCCGCCTTTGTCTCTTCGGAGTGGCGATGTTTACAGGTTCAGATGACCCTCACTCGTGTTGGCCCTGAGCGGGAATCGATCTGTGGTCGCCAGGTTCATCGCGCTAACCGCTACACCATCGCTGGTGTTATACAGCACTGCACTCACTCACCCACCCACCCACTCACCCACCCACCCACTCACCCACCCACTCTCACCCCACACAACCAACCAATCACATATCCCATTCATTCACAGTATACGCGACCTGCACTCACTCACTCAACCACAAACCGACCCATAAATTCATCCGTAACGGCGGTCCGCACAATATACACCACTGCACTCACCCACCCACTGACCCACCCATCCATCCACAGACTCACCCGTCCCGCCGATCCACCAGTCCCAATGCAGGGGAGGGAGATTCGATGTGGATACGGAGCGAGCGTGGATGGCAGGGAGGGAGCGAGTGGAGGGGTGGGAGGGTGGGTGGAGTGATGTGTGGATGTGTGCGTGGGTGGGTGCAGGAGAGTGTAACGTGGGTGGGTGGATGCGTGTGTGTAGCTGTGATTTGTGGATCGCTGTGGTGAGTGAGTGGGTGGTTGGGTGACTGTCTGCGAGGTTTGGATGACTGGCTGCAGTGGTGTAGAGCGTTCGTGTATTTCTCTGACGGGTGAGTTTGTGGGTGAGTGAGTCAGTGAGTGCAGCGGTAAGCGCGCTGCACTACGATGAGTACCCGGTGCGGTGTGGAAACATCGCCACTGGGGAGACAAAGGCGGCCGGGAGTGGTGTTGGTCACCCACCCCCTCGTGTGTTGTGCCGACCTTCATAGGCGGTTGCTAACAGCACTTGCCCCAACCGCATGTTAAGGCTATACGGGGGATTTTTGTCTTGCAGTGGTGTACAATGTGAATGGGCAGTGGTGGTCGTGGTTGAGTGTTTGGGTGAGTGGGTGAGTGGGTGGGTGGGTGGGTGAGTGAGTGGGTGAGTAAGTGAGTGGGTAAGTGAGTGGGTGGGTGAGTGGGTGGGTGGGTGAGTGAGTGAGTGGGTGAGTGGGTGGGTGAGTGGGTGGGTGAGTGAGTGGGTGTGTAACTGAGTGGTTGGGTGAGTGAGTGAGTAGTTGAGTGGGTGAGTGAGCGAGTGGGTGGGTGAGTGGGTGGGTAGGTGAGTTGGTGTGTGAGTGGGTGAGTGAGTTAGTGGGTGAGTGAGTGAGTGGGTGAGTGAGTGAGTGGGTGGGTGAATGAGTGAGTGAGTGGGTGGGTGAGGGAGTGAGTGGGTGAGTGGGTGGGTGGGTGAGTGGATGGGTGAGTGAGTGGGTGTGTAAATGAGTGGTTGGGTGAGTGAGTGGGCGAGTGAGTGAGTGGTTGAGTGGGTGAGTGACCGAGTGGGTGGGTGAGTGGGTGGGTAGGTGTGTGACGAGTTGGGAGCATATTGTGCGTTTGCTGGGCGTGTTAACGGGAGGTTATTGAGTTGGCGCAGTGGTGTACATGTGATGAGAATGAATGGGTGGCCTGGGGTAGATGGTGAGATAGAAACAGCCACAGAGAATGACAACGTGGATAACTTACTGTGACGGGTGCGTTTCGTGGGCGAGTGGGGTAGGTGAGTGGACATCTTGTGAAAAAGAGCTTGATAGCTCATCGGATTTCTCCAGTCTTCATAAAGATTCTAATTCTGAGTGGGGTTTTGTTGTCCATGGGTAGTTGGGTGCGTGGTTGAGTGGTCCGTTGGTTGGTAGCAGTGGTAAAGAGCACGTGGTATTTTGCTGGATGTATGTTGAACTTCTTTCGCGCCGTACGTAGCCAACCGTGTTAATCGGAGGTGCTGTAACCCTTCTAATGGGAGTTGCTGTATGTAACGTGTGGCCTGGTGGCGTGGTGCATTGTAATTATTATTATTCGGGAGGGCGGCGGGGGGCAGAGGGGGTGTCTGGTTGATTTATCGCTGACCATGACGTTTCTCTGGGTGCACTTGCGCCCCGCGACTCATCATCATCATCATCAATGCCGTGGATGGCAAACCCCAACAAGACAACAAAACAAACAGCAGCACCCTCCACAAAGTCACTGCACAAATATCTCCCACCCCCTCCGCCCCGTGTAGCCTCAACAGACCGCTGGGGCAAGGTGCTGTGAGCGAGTAGCACCTATGAAGGCCGGCACGGCATACGGGCAGAGCGGGGGGGGGGGGTTAGCCAGCATCACGCCCGGCCGCCTCTGTCTCCCCGGTGCTGATGTTTAATCGCACGCACACACGCGGAGCGGGTGGAACTGCGACTTTACAACGGGAGGGGTGGGGGCGGTGCTGTAGAGGAGGAGGCAGGGAGGTAGGCGGAGCAGGAGGAGGAAGAGGAGGAGGAGCTTTATCGACCGTGACCAATTTTCGTGCAGGGAATAGGCAAACCGGGCGTGGTTTAGTGAGTGGCTTGAGTGGGTTGGGTGGGTTGAGTGGGTTGGGTGGGCTGAGTGGGTTGGGAGGGTGACACGGCTACACGTGATTCGACGCGCAACGCCTTCTCGGTATAAATTCCCACGACGGATTCTCGTCCACTTTCCCCCCCCACCCCCAGCCTCGGCACAAGTTCTAGGCAGCGATCCGCGGACGCCTGCTAGCGCGTGCGCGCGCGTGCGTGTGTGTACACGTGGTGACAGCTGGCAGCGTGACATCAACTATTGGCGAAACTTGTCGTGCCACCTATTACAGCTATTGACGTTGCTGCTGCTGCTACTACACAAACTTCACACGAGAGCAGTTCGATGAAGAGTCCTTAACAACATAATCGTCGTCAGCAGAAAGTCCTGCGTTCAGAAGACAAGTCTGTTGTTGTTGTTTGCAAGCTCACGTTTGTGTCGTTGCGAAGAAACTTTGTTGTTATTACACGTTTTGATCCAAGTCGCTGGACGAATACACGGAACGCTCTATGGATTATTTTGAAAGCGCCGCATCGTGCGCAGCTGCCTTTGGCTCCGTTGTAGTCGGCCGAGGAGGGATGCGCGCGAAATGAGAAGAACAGAATTCAGCTGAGCGTCGGAGAGGAGGCGAGAGTCGGAACGCGGAATCAATTTCCGTCGCACTAAACTTATCACAACAACAACAAGGACAGCAGCGGCAACAGCAGCGGGGTCAGCAGCAGCAGCGACAACGTCGAGACAATCAGTCAACTCGCTCGCGCGAAACAACGAGGCGACGTCTCGTCAACAACCAGAATCGCTGCGACTCCCGTTGACAGAGAGAGAGAGAGAGGTCGAGGAGGGTCCGTTCCTTACTCAAGAGACTACACGAGCTGGGGATAACCACGGTTCCAGTCAACCACGGTTCCAGTCAACCACGGTTCCAGTCAACCACGGTTCCAGTCCAACCACGGTTCCAGTCAACCACCGTTCCAGTCAACCACGGTTCCAGTCCAACCACGGTTCCAGTCAACCACCGTTCCAGTCAACCACGGTTCCAGTCAACCACGGTTCCAGTCAACCACGGTTCCAGTCAGCCACGGTTCCAGTCAACCACCGTTCCAGTCAACCACGGTTCCAGTCCAACCACGGTTCCAGTCAACCACGGTTCCAGTCCAACCACGGTTCCAGTCAACCACGGTTCCAGTCAGCCACGGTTCCAGTCAACACCGACCAGGCGATAAAGACACCACAGCAACCTGCAACTACCAACAAGTCCGTCCGCCCCCCCGCTACCCCCCCCCTCCAAGACAACAGAGCGCCCCCCCCCCCGACTTCCCCGAACTCAGGGGGAGGGGGCGGGGGCGGTGGGGTGGGGGTTGGGGGGGGAGGGCTGGCTGAGAGTCGGAGGCGATCGCGTTCACGAGAATGACTCTTGGCGCAGAGCTACTCGGACGAGGAGTCTGCATGCAGTCAGACGAGGACTTTGTTGACGTTGTTGGCGAAGATGGCGGTGGCGGTGTAAGTGGCAGTGGCGGCGGTGGTGGTGGCGGCATGGACAGACGAGGTGCAACAGGAGGAGGAGCGACAGTCGTAGTAGGAGGAGCGGGAGGAAGGAGACACGAAGTCGGCCGAACGCGAAGACTTTTCGGCTCCGATCGCGATGACATCGAGGACGTCATCGACGACTTGGACGAAGACGCCGACGAAGACGACGACGACGACGACTTGGACGAAGACGTCGGCTGCTCGAACAGCGACGCAGACAACGCGCGACACCGCGGCCAGAACCGCGGCCTCGACATCCTGGACGGCGTCAATTGTGACGACGACGACGACGATGATGATGATGATGACGAGGAGGAGGAGGATGGCAGAGCCGGAAGAGATGAAGAGGACGAGGAGCGTTTGCGCCGAGACTCCTCCTCGGTGGGGGCGGTAGCGGCGGACGACGACCAGCACGGCGCTCACGGCAACGCGACCTCGTGCATCAAGGCCACTACCACCTCGTCGTCGTCCTCCTCCTCCAAGGGCGCCCTCGTCAAGCCGCCCTACTCGTACATCGCGCTCATCACCATGGCCATCCTGCAGAGCCCCAAGAAGCGCCTCACGCTCAGCGAGATCTGCGACTTCATCAGCAACCGCTTCCCCTACTACCGCGAGAAGTTCCCCGCGTGGCAGAACTCGATCCGCCACAATTTGTCGCTCAACGACTGCTTCGTGAAGATCCCGCGCGAGCCGGGCAACCCGGGCAAGGGCAACTACTGGACCCTCGACCCGGAGTCGGCCGACATGTTCGACAACGGCTCCTTCCTGCGGCGACGCAAGCGCTTCAAGAGGCAGCAGCTCATGCAGGCGTCGTCCGTCGAATTCCTCAAGGAGCAGGCGGCCGCGGCGGCAGCGGCAGCGGCGGCCGCGGCGTTTCTACCCGGGTTCACCTACGCACCTTACTCGGGATTCAACTACGGATTGCAGCCCTTGCACGGATTTCCGTCCATACATCACCATCACCAACAGCAGCAGCAGCATCATCATCATCAGCAGCAGCATCACCATCACCACAACAATCATCATCACCATCATCACCAACTACCGCACGCGCATCATTTGCAACAGCAGCAGCAACAGCAGCAGCATCATCACCATCACCACCTACCGACGGCGTTGAGTCCGCACCCGTGTTCCGGACCTACCTACACGTTTTCTGCAGCAGCAGCAGCGGCGGCAGCGGCTGCCACGTTCCAATATCAGCAGCAGCAGCAGCAGCCTGCGTCAGTGCAGGGCGCTTCGCTGCTCCAGCCGCCTCCGCCTCCTCTCATGCAGGGCGCCTCCTCCTGCGGCGGAGGTCTGCAGCCGAAGAAGAGCGGCGCGGTGTTCGCGTCGCAGCAGCTGAGTCCGCTGGGGCTGCCGCACGGACTAGCGGCGCTCAAGACTGAGTCGGGACCGGCAAAGACATCTTTCTCTATTGATAACATCATTGGCGTCAGTGGTGGTGGTGGTGGTGGAGGTAATGTTCAACCGATACAGCAGCAGCAGCAATGCGTGTTCCCGTTTCTGTTGAGTGAATGAGCGTGGGCAGGAAACTTGCTCTGGAACCACTAGCGTGTGTGGGGGCTACGCGCGTGTGTGGTCGCGCGCGCGCGTGTGTATGTGTGTGTATGTGGGTGGTTGGCTCTACGGGGGGACTTTGTCTGTGTACGTGTGGCTATGTGTGTGTGTACGCGTGTGGGGAGCGGTAGTGTAGCGGTTAGCGCGCTGCGCTATGAACCTGGCGACCCGGGTTCGATTCCCGCTCACGGCCAACACCAGTGACGATTGTCTGAACCGGTCCCGGGCCTCCCCTAGGTCGACTCAGCCTCAAATGAGTGCCTGGTGCGGTGTAGTAGACATTGCCACTAGGGAGACAAAGGCGTTCGGGCGTGGTGCTGGCCACCCACTCCTTCGTGTGCCGTGCCGGCCTTCATAGGTGCTCGCTAACAGCACTCACTCCAGTTAAAGGCTCTAAGGGAGATCTTTGTATTTGTGTGTGTATAGATGCGTGGGGAGCGGTGGTTGTAGTCGTTAGCGCACTGCGATACGAGCGCCAGCTTACCCGAGTCCAATCAAATCCCGCTCACCGCCAATATTGGTGGGGAAAAAAATAATCTTAACCGGTCCTGAGCCGCCTCTAGGTCAACTCGGCCTTAAAACAATAGAGTAGCTTTTTGCGGTGCGTAAACATTTAGCTCTGGGAGGATAAAAGTGGCTCGCCGTGGTGCTGGTCACCCACCCCCTCGTGTACCGTGCCGGCCTTCATAGGTGCTCGCTAACAGCACTTGCGTCAACAGTCTGCGGTCAGCTACACAGGAGATCTCTGTTTTGTGTACGTGCGTATGCGTGTGGTCATGTGTGTGTGTGCGTTCACTCCTTGCCTGTGTGTGGTCGTGGCGAGCGGGGGTGTAGCGGTTAGCGCCCTGCGCTACGAAACCGGCCACCCGAGTTCGATTCAACGCTCACGGCCAACACCAGCGGCGATTATCTGTAACCGGTCCTGGGCCTCCCCTAGGTCGACTCAGCCTCAAATGAGTACCCGATGCGATGTGTGAGCAGCGCCACTGAGGAGACAAAGGCGGTCGGGCGTGTGCCGTGCCGCCCTTCATAGGCGCTTGCGAACAGCACTTGCCCCAACAGTTTGTCAAGGCTATACGGGGGATCTTTGTCTTTGTGTGTTCAAGCGTTCATGCAGGCAAGTGTTTTAACGCTTGTGTGTGTGGTCATGTGTGTGGCATTGTGTGTGTTCAATCCTTAATGTAAGCTTGCCTAACACTTCACGCATATCTGTGTAGTGTATGAATGTGCGTATGCATGCGTGTGTATGTACGCTGACACACACTTCATGTGTGTGTAGTGGGGAGCGGTAGTGTAGCGGTTAGCGCGCTGCGCTACGAACCTGGCGAACCGGGTTCGATTCCCGCTCACGGCCAACACCAGTGACGATTATCTGAACCGGTCCTGGGCCTCCCCTAAGTCGACTCAGCCTCAAATGAGTACCTGGTGCCGTGCGTAAATATCGCCACTGGGGAGACAAAGACGGTCGGGCATGGTGCTGGCCACCCACCCCCTCGTGTACCGTGCCGGCCTTTATAGGTGCTCGCTAACAGCACTTGCCCCAACAGTCATTTAAGGCTATACGGGGGATCTTTGTTTAAAATGTGTGTATGTGCGTGTGTCTGTCAAAGGCTGTATGGGACATCTTTGTATGTGTTTATGTACGGATTCAAACCTTTTTTGTGTGGATGACTATGCGTATGTATCACGTGCTCATTTAAGCCAGTTTGCTCGTAACACTGGCCTACACAGAACATCGTCAGCCACGTTCAATCGACGGTGTGTGTGTGCATGCGTGATCATATATGTGTGCCTTGTGTGTGAGCTCTGTGTATGTGTATTCAATACTTGTCGTCTGTGCTATGCAAACGCATAAGCAAGCCGGGCTATACGCATTTAGAACTCGCGTCCTGTGTGAATTCTAAGCGATGTTTTGTACTCCGTCTGCACGGGTGAATGTATTAAAGGGTTGTATGCAGGCTATGAATGCGTTCTGAAGTAAGTTAAGCTGTACGTGTTGAAACTGTGTGTGTTCAATAGGATTCACAGCACGTGCGCGTGTGCGTGAATGTATATGTTACGATCAACGTCAATTGCAGCACGCACTTAGCGTGTTAATGTTTGAACATCACGTGCCCACCAAGTTATGATGGGTAAATTAATATCCATTTTTTTAAAAAATCAGAATGTCATTTGTAAAAAAAAAAAATCTGTGTTTTGACGTAAGAATAGCCTCAACTATATTAGTGTCAAATGCTCAGCCCTCTAGCCCTTCGAGAACACCATCAGAACTTACTCTCGGCTATGCTGCACTCTGCGTACGCGTGCATCAACATTGATTGTGTTCACACAATTCTCGTGCATCTGTGCGCTTACAAAGAAGTAGCCCGCTGTGCACATGCATGCACAAAGCGTCACCCGTGCGTGCACGTTAGTTACATATCTGCGTCGCATGTATGTGGATTCACTCATGCGCTCTGCTCGCACGTGCACGCTCGTATGCAGTGTGTGTCTGTGTGCGTCTATTCAAAGCCAACGGCGAGCTGTGGTGTTAGCGGTTAGCGCGCCGCGCTGCTAAGCTGGCGTCCCGAGTTCAATTTAAGCTCACGGCCAACACCCAGTGACGATTTTATGAACCGGTCCTGGGCCTCCCCTAGGTCGACTGAACCTTAAATGAGCACCTGGTGCGGTGTGTAAACATCTCAACTTCGGTAGACAAGGGAGGCCGGACGTGTGCCGTGCCGGCCTTCATAGGTGCTGCTCGCTAACAGCTCTTACCCCAAGAGTCTGTTAGGGCTATACGGGTGATCTTTGTCTTTGTCTCGTATTGAACACCTTCAGCAACTTTATGTGTGTATGTACGTGTAAGAACGGAGTAAGACTTGCGATATGTATTCATGTGTTCGTTACTTGAGGTACAGCCAGCATATCCCTTGCATGTTGTTCTATTTCTGTAAAACGTAATTGCTCAATCCTTCCGTACGGTATCTGTATATATGTATACAGTTGGGGTGTATGTATACGTATGCATGTATACACGTGGGGTGTGTAGATGTATCTGTATGTATCTGTGTGCATGTATACACGTGGGTGGAGTGGTAGCGTAGTGGTTATCGCGTTGTTCACCGGACTCCTCAAACGCATTGGCCATTAACACTGCGTGTATGCATGTGTCCCTTATATGGAAAACAAATTCTAATAGGCGACGTTTCGGGCAATTGTCCTTTTTCATAGAACATCAATACACGCCTTTATTGGCGCGGCACGTAGAACGGCCGTCGTCCGAGACGCCGCGTGTGCTGCCTGTTACTACCAGCGAAACGTCGGACTTCCCGATTGCGAAACGTGTGCGAATCGCTCTCCCAACATCACAGCGGCGGCGGTGCTGCTGAAGCGGTAATACCCTGGCGCGTTTTATTAATCACGTGGCAACTTTATGAGTGTAAGTACACAAAGATCATCCGTGTAGCCCTTAACATGCTGTTGGGGCAAGTTCTGTGAGCGAGCACACATGAAGGCATTTGACTCCCCAGTGGCGATGTTTACACACGGCACCAGGTTCTAATTTGAGGCTGACTCGACCTACGGGAGGCCCAGGACCGGTTCAGATAATCGTCACTGGTTTTGGCCGTGAGTGGGAATCGAACTCGGATCGCCGATGTATAGCGCAGCCCCGCTAATCGCTGCACTACCGCTTGTACATCCATACACTCAGGGCGACTCAGCCATAAATGGGAACCTTGGTGGGCATACGCAAGTCTGTTGTAGACTTGCGTATTCACAATATTATATTCGTGTGTATTCGCTTAGTTGCAAGTGCACGTAGCGTGTATGGGCGTGTTGTGTTCATGTAGCTACATCGAGACCCACGGCGATACATACAGACTCACAACGACACGTAGAGATACATTAAATAGAAGCCACACAAGTGTGATTGTGGTAATGTAACCCAAACTATCGACCAAATAGTAAACCCATCAAGACCCATAGAGATATACGTAGCGACACAGAAACCCACAGCGATACCTAGACAAACGTCGAAATGTATTTCTAAAGACAAGCCACATGAGTGCGATTGCGGTCATGCAACCCGAACCATCGACCATATAGTAAACCCATCGAGATGCAGAGAGACGCGGACCCACAGCGATACCTATAGAGACCCATAGCGGCACATAGAGACACGTCACATTCAAGGTGGCGATTCTGGATTGGCGCTAGCGTGAAGCTCCGATGACAATATCCTACAAACAACAACAACAACAGTCAATAATCATTCTACTTGACTCCCGCAGCCTCCTTTACAATTGGCCGACGACGTCCCGAGAGAGGCAATGAAAGTCAGTTGAGAGTTTTAACCCCCACTACCATGATGTACAACGACGACGTTGCGGTGGCATTGCAGCGTATTGTGTACCACGTGTTGCATGTGTGTGTGTGTTGCGTGTGTGTGTGTTGCGTGTGTGTGTGTGTTGCATGTGTGTGTGTGTTGCATGTGTGTGTGGTGTGGTGCTGGCCACCCACCCCCATCGCGTACCGGCCTGCATGGAAAATCGCTAACAGCACTTGCCCTAACAGTCTGTTAAGGTCACACGGGGGACCTTTGTCTTTGTTGCGTGTGTGTATCTGTATTGCGTGTTTGTGTGTGTGTGTTTGCGTGTGCCTCAAGGTGCACCTAGCCTGGCACAAGCGCCGTGGTGACGTTACCGCCACTTCGTGTTGTTTGTTGTTGTGTACACCAATACAGTGTGTTGGTGTTAGCTGCTCGCTGACAGCACTTGCCCCGACAGTCTGTACGAATGGAAAGTACACACATCGTGTGCTTTACATTTTGTATGTACAATGTAGCATGTATGTACTTAAGCATGTATGATATGAAGTGTAGCATGTACATATACGGATGTACTATACCATGCGGATACGTATGTGTCTATATACGTATGTGTAAACGTATATAATGTATCGTGTATTTGTAAAGTATACCGTATGCGTGCAATATATGAGTGTGCATGTACGATGTAGTACGTTATACGTACAATGTAGAGATGATAATGGGATCACGCTCACCAGAGTTGAAATTATTTTAAATTATTGAATAATAATAACGTCCTATTCCTTTGCCAATCCACTGCTGGATGAAGGTCATGGCAGTTGTTTGACCATACTTCACCACGCTGGTCGCTGTGGGTTTGAGATTTTGGTGGGGGGGGGGGGGGGGGGCAGGACCGGTTTACATATCGCTCGACACTGATGTGAGCCGTGGCCGGGAGTCGAACTTATGTTTATTGGGTTCATTCCAAAATATTACAAACCAAAAAACGAAGTGCACGTGACTTCTCACTGTTAGTACCCCAAAGACCGTTCTATTGGTTTCGCACAAACTCAGTATACAAGACAAAGATCCCCCGTATAGCCTGTAACAGACTGTAGGGGCACGTTCTGTTAGCGAGCACCTATAAAGGCCGGCACGGCACACGAGGGGGTGGGTGGACAAAACCACGCCCGGCCGCCTTTGTCTCCCCAGTGGCGATATTTACACACCGCACCAGGTACTCATTTGAGGCCGAGTCGACCTAGAGGAGGTCCAGGACGGGTTCGTAGCTCAGGGCGCTAACCACAACACTACCCCTCCCCACCAATACAGACGTACACACAATGTACACACATACTACACGTTATACACAAACACAATATGCACATGCATATTACACGTTACACACACACTACACGTTACGTACACAGATAATAGCACGCAGCTAGGAACTGCATCACTGATTATGACATCCGCTACGGAGCGATGTTTATTCCCATTTGCAGTGGTTAAATAGGAGCGGTGGCGCAGTGGTTAGCGCGGCGCAATCCGATCTCCGCAATCTCCTGAATCAGATTCCCGGCCGCGGCTAACATCAGTGGCGGGAGCTACCTAAACCGGTTCTGCGCTCGCACCATCAACAACCCCCATTGACCAGCGTGGTGAAGTATGGTCAAACATCCCTCTCCCCCAACAATGAGCAACAATACTTGGGAAGGACTTCATCAGTGGATTGCCATAGCGAGTCTACATTAGCTGTCATTCTTAATCACCACTATTCATACGCAAATTGCTTGACAATAGCTATATATAAGTAAAATCGTAATCTGTATAGTGTACACGCGTGTACGTATATTGTGCGTGTGTATGTGCCTACACACGTGAAAGTGCGTAAATGAGAATATGCCTTTGTACGCACGAGTAGCTGTATATGCATGTGAAATTATATATGTACATGAGTTTACGAGTACTTACGTGATTTGGATGTTAATATGTTCCTGTGTATATGCGTATCTGTAAAAAATGTGTACGTATGTATATGAGGACATGTGTGTATGTAAGTCTGAGTATGTATGTGCTACATATATATGCGTATGTTTCTGTGTAGATGGGCCTTCATAGGTGCTCGCTAACAGCACTTGCCCAGACAGCATGTTAAAGGTTATACGGAGGATCTTTGTCTTGTGTATGTAGTATGCATGCGTATGCATGTAAAGTGTATTATGTGTGTGTCTATGTTAGTCCTGTGTCCGACAACGAGCTTAATAAATGTTATATCAGCATCAGCTTAAGCAGCACACTGACACATTTGGAGGATTACCCAACACATAAGAGCTATATAGCTTAAGTGTCCCTTATCTGGTGAAATGAAAATAACGCCCTATAAATCACCGGGAGAGCCCAATTAAGGTCACGTCGTTTTTCTTGCTTTTGGTATTTCTTTAATCGTTTCCAGTTATAAGCAACGACAACACAAATACAATCCCAACTCCCAGGTGTACGTTCGTACCGATGTTTTAGTTGTCTGGCTCGTCGTCTTGAAGAACGTCTTGACTTAAAGCTTTCGTGACTGCAGGAATTTATATTCTTTGGGTCTTTCGGTAAAGTTAAGAAAATAACAAAAAATAACAATATTTATTTTTGTTATTTCAAAGAAAATAACCAAAAATTACATTTGTTATAACATTTGTTATTTTAGTATTTTTTTGTAATTTTCTTTTAACCTATCTACGTGACTTTACCGAAAGACCCAAAAAACATTAATTTTAAGAACTTCGTTAGAATTTACGACCACGTGGGCACTGCGTGCTTCTATGAACCCGGTCGCAGCTGACTTCAATTCCCGGCCACGTCGAACATCGGTGGCAGGCGATTGCCCAAACCGGTTCTGGGCCTCCTCTAGGTTGACTCAGTCTTTAAATCAGTGAACTAAAACTATCTATTTTTTTTTATTTGACAAGGTCGAGCCCAATGAGCCATAATATCTATTTTTCAGAAGCGATCTGGCCATAAATGAAAGCTAAACGAAGTGGCTTATCACGTGGATATTTATAGCGGCCAAATACTGGAAACGCGCGTTTCTAAATCTGGAGGGAAAAACCGGAGAACTCAGAGAAAAATCCACGCAACTACAGGGAGCGAGAGAGACACGCAAACTCCAATTATACAGCAGGCGTCAGGGTCGGGATTGAACCCACGACCTCCTGTATACCAGGCGAGGCAGTTAACATCTTGCCACCGCAGTACGTACCTTGGTGCGCCGTGCAAACATCAGCACGGGAGAGACAAAGGCGGACGGGAATGATTCTGGACACACTACCCCCGTGGCGGCCTAAATAGACGCTGACTAACACAGCTTGCCCCAACATTCTGTTGATATACGAAGGCTCATTGTGCGTGCATTATGCGTGTGGATATGTCGTATACATACATACATGTGTGTGTTCACTTATGTACGTTATGTTAATAGTAGTGAGTATGCATGTATATATGTATATCCATGTAAACTATTTTAGAATAAAACGTATGCGTGCGTGTATGTATGTTTGTGTGCATGCATACTTATGCTGCAATGTTTACATGTAAAACGCATATGCGATTTATGTATGTTGGTATGTATGTATGCATGTATTGATGGTTTAATGGCACGTGCTTCGTTCATTACGTATCCGCTGTATGTGCATGTATTGGGCGTGCATCGGAAGTCACCTCTGTGTATGCATGTTGACATAAGTTATGTATGTATAGTGTGTTTATCATGGTTTGTGTGTCTTTTCATGCCAGAATGTATGTAATGTATCTGTATTGTGTATGTATACTGTGTAACTGTGTATACGTCGTCGATAAATAACATGAGAATATGCATTCAATGTATGCAGGTTCGTATGTACGACATATATGTGCATGCATGTTACATGTGTGTATGTGAGTACGTGCCTATGCGTATGTGTTAAGTGTGTTTATTTTGTCCGCATGTTTTCATATATGCATGCATTTATATGTAGGTATAAAAGCAGTGCACTCTGTATGCGTTATACGTGTGGAGTGTGTGTGTATGTGATATCTGTATGCATGTGTATGATGCTCGTCCGTAACATGTATGTAGATTATATCTGCATATGTATTCTACAGATTGTGTATATGTATTATATGTATGTGTATGCATGCACCCACGACCTCCTGTATACCAGGCGAGGCAGTATGTATGCATGCATGCGTACGTACGTGTACATTCTACATAACGGTCTAAATGTGTGCGTGTATACTTAATATATTTAGTGCATATTTGTGCATGTATGTACATGTATCATCGGTGTAACACGTCGGCGTTCACCACCAACATATAAATATACAAATGTGTCGTTAAACCCGCCACCACCCGACACAGCCAATTGGTAAGGTGTGTCACGTAAACAGAACGTAGCCAATTCGTTACTAGTACAGCACCATTGGTGCGTTTGAGAGTAAACCCACAACGTTTAGAATTAGAGTACGACGTGTCGACAACTCTGGCTCTCGCCTGATGATGCTCGTTGTAATTACTGGCGAAACGTCGTTGTGACTTTACTCTCCAACACAGCGGTTAGCATTGTTTTGTTTTGCTGGCAAACCTTTCTGAATTGGCTATGTCGGGTGGTGACGGTTTAACGACACATTAATATTTACGCGATCTAACCCCCCAAAAAAAACTCTTATGGCGATGTATCAGCATAATTCTAAGCAGCTATGATCAATCCGCTGCTGGATGAAGGGCTCATTTCCAATCCTTTTCAGATGTGTATGTTTGTATGTATGTATGTTTTTTTATTATATGGGTATGGATGTGTGTTTGGATGCGTTATATACGGCGCGATTGTGTCTGCTCTGTCTGTATCCAATGTACACGTTAGGAATGTGTTCACAATTTTTTGTATGTACAATATGTGTGTATGTGTACAAAAGACCCTCCGTATAGCCTTTAAATACTGTTGGTGCAAGTGCTTTGCGCGATCACAAATGTGAAGGCTGGCATGGCCGTTGTCTCTCCAGGTACTCATTTGATGCTAAGTCGCCCTAGGGGAGGCCCAGGACAGTTTAAGATATTCGTCAATGATGTTGGCAGTGAGCGAGAATCCAGAGAATCGAACTCGCGTCGGGTATCGTAGCGCAGCGCTCTAACCGCTACGACACCACCAAAGATCCCCCGTGTAGCCTTAACCGTTGAGGCAGGTGCTGTTAGCGAGCACGGTACACGAGGGGGTGGCCAACACCTAGTGTGTCAATGCTTTTTTTGTTATACGTAGCATTGAGGCTGAGTCGACCTAGGGGAGGCCCACGGCCGGTTCAGATAGTCGTCACTCGTGTTAGCCGTGAGCGGGAATCGAACTCGGGTGGCCGGGTTCGTAGCCGCTACACCCCCGCTCCCACTACACGACCGCACACGGACACACACATGCGTGTAATGTCCCACATCAGTCATCAGTGTTCAGCACGCACACTTAAATACACAAACTAGTTACACAATCTCAACACAAGCTGTACCCTTCACGGACAAGACAAAGAACCGCCCGTATAGCCTGAACAGAGTGTAGGGGCAAGTGCTGTAGGCGAGTAGCATCTATGAAGGCCGCCACGGCACACGAGGGGATGAGTGGCCAACACCACGCCCGGCCGCCTTTGTCTCCCCAGCGGCGATGCTCACACATCACACCAGGTACTCATTTGAGGCTGAGTCGACCTAGGGGAGGCCCAGGACCGGTTCAGATAATCGTCACCGTTGTTGGCCGTGAGCTGGAATCGAACCCGGTTGGCCAGGTTCGTAGCGCAGCGCGCTAACCGCTACACCACCGCTCCCCACGGACGGACACACACACAGACAGACAGACGAGTGTGTGTGTTGAGACAGCGTTTCCTCAATCGTGTATATATTTGGAACGCCGGGGCTATTAGCGAGCCTGCAAAATGTACACATCTTTCTCCACAAACAGGAAAGAGCCCAAACGATAAGGTGGTTAAAACTATTTATAAGTGTATTGCAGCGATGCGAGTGTGTGTGTGTGCGCGCGCGCGTATACATCGCGGGACTGTGTGCGCGTACACACCGAGAGGACACGCCCGTGTCAAAAAATGGATTTGCGCGCCTGTGTCTGGTGGTCAACATCGCGGGGAGCGGAGGCGCAGCGGTTAGCGCCACCGCGCTGCGAAACCCTGCGAGCCCGGGTTCGAGTCCCGTTCACTGAACCCAACGCGCACGACTTTATTGTCTGAACCTGTCCTGGGACTCCCCGAGGTCTGCTCAGCCTTAACCGAGCGGTGAGGGATCGGCACTGGGGATATAAAGGCGGCCGGGGGTGTTTTTTTTTGGCCGCAGCAACGAACTTCAATGTGCCGCGTCGGGCTTCTAAAGTGCACTTGCCCCCAACAGTGCGTTAAAAGGCTACACGGGGGACCTTTGTCTGGGTAAATTGTGCGCGTATGTGTATACAAGGGCATGCACACGTGTAGTTACGGACTATACACCCACACGGATTGTAAACGTTGGTACAATGAGTCTTCTATACGAGGACCCCATCGACTTGTATAGAGTGATTCATAGTCACAGCCACCTTTGTCAGTCCACTGCTGGATGAATGAGCCTCTCATAGATTGTTTGGCCATACTTCACCACGCTATGTCAGTCCCGGCTAGTGAAGGATGAGGTGGGTGCGGGGGGCGAGGGGCTAGGACCGGTTCAGATATCACTCGACACTGATGTTAGCCGTGGCACGGGAATCGAAATCAGCTCTGCCGGGTTGGTTCGTCGCTCCCGCGCTAAGCGCTGCGCCACCGCTCTTATCCACGTGAATTAAATATATTTATTTCGCAAGTATATATATATTCTTTTCAGAAAATAAGTGAATTAAACAGACATTGGTTTACTTCATCTGTGTGTTTTGAAGAAAGCTCATTGCCAGAAACGTCGCTTTTTATACATTGTTTTTTTATAAATTATTTTTAGCGTCACAATATAATAACTTCTCATCACAAGTGCAACAACACAACCCGTTTCTTTAAAAAAACAAAACATAAAACCCTAACTCTGCACACATTGCGAAGAAAAACACAACCCGACATTTTAAATTATTTTCCCAGTAAAATATGAATTGTTAGCAACTCTTGCATCCCGATTTGTCTCCATCTCTGCAACCGTTGTACGAGGCCGACTCTCAGTTGAAAGGGCACATCGGGCATTGTTACGGCTAATTATGATTCATTAACCGCGGTCTAATTGTTCGTTATGATTCACGAATCATAAATTACTTTCGGTTTGTGCCGGACAACTCGCACTTAGTCAACAAAGACAAAGATCCCCCGGTATAGCCTTGAACATACTGTTACGGAAAGTGTTTTTTTATGCGAATGGTACCGATGAAGGGCGGCACGGGGGGGGGGAGGGGTGGCCAGCAACCACGCCCGGCCGCCTTTGTCTCCCCCAGTGGCGATGTTTACCCAACAATCCGCACCCGGTGCTCGTTCGATGCCGAGTCGACTGAGGCGTAAGCCTGGGACCGGGTTCAGTTTTTTGACCGTCAGTGGGAGTCGAACTCTGGTTTGCCGGGTTCGTAGAGCAGGGCGACAATTACCACTGGCCTAGCGCCGAGTCGACACGCACACTCACTGCTCTGTAGCGTTGAGCTGGGTCTCATCGTTCGTACGCAGCGGCTCTTGCCAATAACATCTGCCTAATCCGGCAGGATTTGTTCAACAATTCTAAGCTCTGCTGATGAGATCCAGAATTTCGAAACCGGTGGAGAGATTTTCTTAAAAAATAAAATGATATAATTACATGCTCAAACATTTATATATTTTGTAAAAATGTATATAAGAACATACAGCGTGTATATGCTGCATTGGCAGGGGTGGTAGACATACAGAGTGTATGTTCTTATATACAATGATTCCATACTATATACGTGTGTCCGTGTACAACACACGAACACGACATATTATTTTAAATCTCTAAATTGCTCCTTCGTTTCTCAACTGCTAAACGTGAACACGCGAGTTCTCTCTTTGCCCTGTCCCTACGTTGTACGAAATTAAAAAAAAAATTCGTACGCTTGCATTCTTGAACAATTATCCTATATTTATATAGTCACTCAACATAACGGACCGCGTTCCGTGACCTGCGCCGTTTAATTGCGTAGCGTTTAATATCACGCAGTTAAATGTTAAGCGAGTACGTTTCAGACTGTTCAAATATGTCTTTTGTTCGTTGAGTTACAGAACCAGCCATACGCCTGATTTAGATTGCCAAGTAAATGAAGCGTGTATATACATTTTTAAAGTTTAATAATATTTCCACGAGGTTTAAACTATTTTTTTTACAATTCACAAACTGGGACAGTTCACTACGTTTCCACGTTACAGCAGCGTACCCACATATATAAAGCGATAAAGCAGGCTTCATCCAGCAGTGGAGTGACACAATAGCTTAGCAGAGGACGTTTGTTATGCTGCTACTGCTGCTGCTGCATTGGCAGGTGTGGTAGACATGCACAATCATCATCATCATCAACAACAACATTATACCAACAACACTCTGTGTGGTCTTAAAACTATCTGTAATAGGCGACGTTTCGGGCAATGACCCTTCTTCATAGCATCTACCACCAGCTACCTCCGTGTAGCTTCAATCGGCTCGTGTGCGCGGGCAGCTATGTGTACGTGTGTGTGTTGAACTTCTTTCGGTACCGTACGCCGCTAATCGGAGGTGTGGGGGGAACCCACAACAAACCGAAAATGCTCAGAAAAAGCAATTCCGGACGATTTGCAGCATCGCCATCTTCATCCAGCAGTGGGTAGGTCATAGCCACCGATGATTTATGATGATGACGACAAGAGCGACGACTTTAATTTATCGACGAGAGCCGGGGTCGTCACTACACACTTTTGAGCGGTCCAATCTCGGTCGCACGCGTACCCAAATGGCGTGCGCACACACACACAGACACATACGTACAAACACACACACACACATACGTACAAACACACACACACACACGTACCACACACACACGTACCACACGCGTACCACACACTTACGTTGCACGTACACACACGTACCACACACACACGCGTACGCACACGTGCCACACACGTACACGTGCGCGTCACTCCGTGCACACGAGACGGTGTGGAGATGGAGCCATTCGATTTCACGCGATTCGCTTTTTTGTGCGCCTCGGGCGTCCGCCGTGGAGTGGCGTGTGGCTACCTGCCCGTGTGAAGATCTCGGGGTTGCCCGCGATCGTGACATCTCAAGAGGGCAACGCGACGACGATTCGGACGCATCTCGATTTGACAACTCGCGGTGGTTGTGCTCCGCTGGCGGTGGTGGGAGGTCGACGCATCGCGCGTCTAGCGCAGCAGCGGTCAAATGTGACCTCGTTCGTCCTGCCCGCTATCTCTCTGTCGCTCGTCGTGGTGGTGGTTGGTTGTCGTTGTTGTTGTTGTTTCACGCGAATCGATATAAAATCTGGTGTAAATATCATTTCTCATTTTTGTTTGTAAGTTTGAGGGTGGAACAAAACACTCACGCGTGCAGACGCAGAGAGACACGTGCACAGACACGCGCGCGCACGCAGACACGTGTACGCACCGACACCTGTACACACGCACGCAGACACGTGTACACACAGACACCTGTACACACGCGGACACGTATACACACAGACACCTGTACACACGCACCAGACACGTATACACACAGACACCTGTACACACGCACGCAGACACGTGTACACACAGACACCTGTACACACGCACTCAGACACGTGTATACTCAGACACCTGTACACACGCGGACACGCATACACACAGACACCTGTACACACGCACGCAGACACGTGTACACTCAAATACCTGTACACACACGAAGGACATGTGTACACGCACGCAGACACCTGTACACACACGGACACGTATACACACACACGCGCGCAGACACATGTACACACACGGACACGTGTACACACGCACGTACGCAGACACCTGTACACACACACTGACACGTGTACACACACAGACATGCGAACACACACACACGCAGAAACCTGCACACACACACAGACACGTGTACACACACACAGACACACATTACCGTATTTCTCCGGATTATGAGACGCACCGGAAAGTAAGACGCACCCCGTCCCCCGCTGCCACCACTCTCCAAACTTCTCTATAAATTTTAAATATCTGATCACACACAACACACGCTTTTGGCATTGGCCCTTATTCATAGCGCATCGACAAACATCAACGGTGCCCCCTAAAACGTCGCCTGCTAAGGCTCCCCCACGCAATCATCACGCAGATGAAGTTGTTACGGGCACACTGCGATTTTCATCACCACCACCACATGTAATAATAATAATGATGATGAGCGTCTTATAAATCCGGAGAAAGGGGATCAAAAAGCTTACGATATTTTACATTCGCGACGAATAAACAAACACAAACAACCGCCCACAAACTCTGAAATGTAACACGACCGCCGTTGTTATTTATGCCGAAATCGCACGACTTTTTAAGGGACCTCATTTTTTCCAAGAACAATAACAACAACATCAACAAACAAAGACAGCCAACCGTTGCATGTTTTGTTTGTGTCATTTCGTGGAAGCAACGTGCGACTGTAAATAATAATTATGATAATGTTATTATTATTAATATGTATCGATTAACGTCGAAGATTTACTTTAAACGATCTCTCGACTTTTGGGCAGGCTCTCGTTGCCATTATCCCTCGATGATGATGATTGTTGTTGTTTTTGCCGTGTGCGGTTTTTGTATGTAGTATAAATATTATTATTGTTATTTGAACGTGGGGGGGGGGGGGATAACAAAAAACAACAACACATTCTTGGTTCTTTCGGTAAAGTCACGCAGAATCCCTGCAGTCACGAAAGCTTTAAACAACAACAGTCAATTAACTTTTCTTGATTGATTGATCGATAATAATTTTTCGCCATTCACTTTTGTTGTGAAGGATCTGAATTAAGTGTAATAATAATTAATAAAAAAACAGATTCAAACCACGCTCCTAACCCGAACTTTTGTCTTTATTTGATGGGGTTTTGTAATATCCACGTTTTTCCAATTACCTCAAAATATGTTTTTGTGTGCGGCTCAATCTACCTCGGGGAGGCCCATGACCAGTTCAGACAATTGGGGTGTCGGGTCAGTAGCGCAATATAGAGGCTTAACAGACTGTTGGGTCAAGTGCTGTCGAGTGAGTAGCAACCTACGAAGGCCGGCACGGCACATGAGGGAATATGAGTCCAGCACCACGCCCGGCCGCCTTTGTCTCCCTCCTGGCGATGTATTTTCACACCGCACCAGGTGCCCGATTAAGGCTGAATCGACCTCGGGGAATCACAGCACCGGTTCAGAAACTCGCTGCCGCTGATGCTGTTGGCCTTTGGGCGGGAAACGAACTCCCGGATTCCTGGGTTCACGGCGCAGTGTGCTAACCGCTGCGCCACCGCTCCATCCCGGATACGGTTGCTCTGGATATGAACTAAAACTATGTTTTATTTATTTTAATAGGTAAGGCTCAATGAGTTGTGCAGCTTTTTTTCAGCAGCGACCTGGCCACAAATGATAGCTCAACGAGGTGTTTCATCACGTGGACATGTATAGCAGCCAAAACACTCTAAACGCGTGGTGATGTCGATTCTCAATGTGGAGGTGGAAAAAAAAACCGATGGACCCCAGAGAAAAATCCACGCGATCAGGGGGAGAGAGAGAGAAACGCAAACTCCAAATATACAGCAGCAGGCGTCGGGGTCAGAATCGAGCCCACGACCTCCTGCACACCAGGCGAGGTAATTAACATCTCGGCGGCGCGGATCTAAGTCCGGAATCAGGTTGAGCGATCTGTTATGGCCAATTTCACTCGCCTGTTACTACGCAATTATTATTTTCGTTCTGCCGCTCGCGAGCACAGAGGCTATCCCACAGCTGCTGCACTGTGTATTCCACCGCGGGTGAATGATAATACAGGCATAATAATGTAACAAAAAAAAAAAACAGCAAATATTAAGAAGAAAAAATTATGTCAGCGGACAGTTCTACAATAACATTCTGGACTGTGCAAATTATTCTGGGTGCAGTAAAAGTGATGAGTGTATGTCTCTGTGTCTTTTTTAAACGTAAATATGAAACGTACGTCTAGGCAGAGGTATTTTGTAAACAGCTTTGTCAATCCGCTGTTGGATGAAAGCATCCACGTGTGTGTGCGTGGGGGGGGGGGGTGTTTGACCATATTTCACCACGCCGGTCAACTCCGGGTTAGTGAAGTTGCGACAGCGGTGAAGACCGACCTGGTTATCGCTCGCCACTAATGTTGGCCGTGAATCGAACTCTAGTCGCCGGCCCAACAAGCTTGTAACGTTGGGCCAACGTTGTTGATGCAACGGTTCCAACCACGTGCTAACGTTGGCATGTGAAGGTGTAATGGGGGGGGGGGGGGGGTGGGTCATAGTTCAGCGCGCTAACCACTGCGCCACCGCTCCTCTCCATAGAAGCCTTGTAACGCAAGCAGTGCTCGAATTCACTTTTAATGGGGATACTATTTCGGCTAATTATATCTTCGATCGTGGCATATTATGGTGATTATATTCGGTAGAATATGGTTTACCGGCTTTTTGCCAAACGGGCACAATGACTCTACACGCAATATACTCGGGACACGTTCCCCATTTTTGGCATAATCTGCAAAATAAAACATTCTCAAATCTGGCCTTAGACTTACGAAATTTCCGACGATCCGGAAAAATAAAAATTATTATTCGGATTTTTTTTTACGAAAAAAGTTTGAATGGCATCACTAATATGGCGTCGGTTTGTCAGTTTTCCCGCCAAAAGAGTCACGTGGCATAGTCGGAAGACGTCACTTTTGTCAGCATAAAATATAATAAGCATAATACGTATATTATACAATAATTTAATAGATTCCGAATGTACGAAATAAAACCCATTTTTCGAAAATGCTAAACGAATGCAATTCGATAACTCATTCCCTACAATATACACAATGTTGTTACATGATTGTGGACGTATGTACAGGTACGTACTTGTTTATACGTGTATACACGTGTAAGATTGCATGTTTGTGTCTCGTTGTGTGTGTATCAATTGCAAGTACGGATCCATGCAGTTTTGTATTGAATGTATGTATGAATGTGTTGCATGTATAGAAGTGCATGTATATGTGTGTGTAGTGTAGCGACTCGCGCGCTGCGCTACGAACCCGGCAACCAGAGTTCGATTCCCGCTCGCGGCCAACACTGGTTACGTTTATCTGAACCGGTTCTGGACCTCCCCTAGGTATGCTCAGCCTCAAATGAGTATCTGCTGCGGTGTGTGAAATAATCGCCACTGGGGAGACAAAGGCGGCCGGTCGTGGTTTTGGTTACCCACCCCCTCGTGTGCCGTGCCGGCCTTCATAGGTGCTCGCTAACAGCACTTGCTCCAACGGTCTGTTAAGGCTATGCGGGGGATCTTTGCCTTTGTTTTGTAAATGCGTGTAGGCGCATACACTCCTGTGTATGTATAAAAAGTGGCGTTGCATGAACAAGTGCTGCCCTTTGTCAATCCACTGCTAGATGGGATAATGATATGGGTGCCCGTATGTGTGTTTGTATTTTCCGTATGTGTTTTGGGGTTTTATATTAAATACCACGCGAAAAGTTACGATGATGGAACGCACGTACACACATGTAAGTACACATACATACATGCACACATACATATAAGTGCGTGTCTATATGTATATATGTATGCGTGTGTCCTTATATACGCACATCCACGTATGCATGTGTGCAAACACATGAATGGGTACACATACATGTAAACATGTATACACGCACACACGTGTGTTTGCATGTATGATGTATGAATACATGCCTGTTTGCTAAGTAGCGCTTCGCTAATGCTTATTATTTTAGCAATGTAATATAAATACATATATAAGTATATATATATTTTACGTGTTCGGGTGGAGTGGTGGCACAGTGGTTGGTGCACAGCGCTGTGAAGTGTTGAGGCCGGGTACCTGAGTTCAACACCTGAGTTCAACAACTGAGTTCAACACCTGAGTTCAATACCTGAGTTCAACACCTGAGCTCAACACCTGAGTTCAATACCTGAGTTCAATACCCGGCCATTGCTGACGCCTACTCCCCCGGCCCCACCCCCACGTCGCTGATCCGCACTGACCAGCGAGGTGAAGTATGGCCACACTGCCCCCGTGACCGACAGGGCGTAGTATGACTTTCATCCAGCAGTGGATTGACAAAGGGCTCTTAGTTTTGAATTATCTTGTATATTGTTACTACAGCTACTACTACTGCTACTACAGAATTGAAAAATAGATTTTTAGCTCAATGGACTTTTATCGGGAAATGAACTTCTGCATTCACTTATGTGTATTTGGGTGCCACGGTGGCGAGATGTTAACTACCTCGCCTGGTATGCAGGAGGTCGTGGGTTTGATCCCGACCCTGACACCTGCTGTGTATTTGGAGTTTGCATGTTCTCCCTGTGGTCATGTGGATTTTTATTCGGGGTTCACCGTTTTTTTCCCCCTGCACACGTTTAGAATCAACATTGCGCTAAACTTCCACGCGATGAGCCACTCCGTTGCGCTATCATTTGCGATAGCCAGCTCGCGTCTTCAATAAAGAGCTACACAGCTCAGTGGGGCTTTATCTGGTAAAAAAAAAACCCATAGTTGTATCGTTTAAATAGCACACGCATGCGCGCGAACAAATGTGGAACAAATAAACTTACGAGTGTCGCAAACGAGCAAGGAGAGAGGGAGACTTGGGAATTAAAATCGAGGACCACGTGGACGAGAGGACAAGACACGCGGGTCTGAAGATGTCACCCCGACTGATGCATGACCGATGGTCAAGGCTGGTGAGGGAACGGCGGCCGAGGAATGGAACGCGCTTTGCGAGAGCACGGGGTACCGATGAGCGGGGAGAGAGACGGAGCGATGAAATAAGTTCGCGTGCAGGTGACAGGGATTGGCGGCGCGGATTCTGGGGAGGGTTTCATCCAGCGGTGAATAGATTACGGCTGTTTCTGCTGCTGCTGTTGTTGACGATGATGATGCCAACGATGTGGCCTAACTTTGCTCGAGTCAGAATATTAATTGGTAAGGCCTACCCCACGCCGTTATGGTCACGGGGGGCTTGTTTGACCATACTTCACCGCTATGGTCAGTCCGGGTTGGCTCAGGAAGGAAGGTGTCCAGGATCGGTTCAGATATCACTCGCCATGTCAGCCATGGCGAGTGATCAAACTTCGCTGTCCGGGTTCACGATACTGATATCCTGGTCATCTGAACGTTTTGAATGAGAGGACCTTCTGTAGGATCACTATGAAAGAGTTATGCCCACTAGTAATAATCATTACATGTACATATAATAAGATTATATTATCATAAATATTATGTATTGTTGAAACATCAAATCTGGAAAGTAAAACTTTAGCAAGCAGAAAAACAAACAATCTCTCCAACGTACATTACACTAATATAATTATAATTTTAAATACACGCATGATAATTAGTCTGCTTGCAAAAAAAAGAGATACATATGCAAGGTAAAATTAATAACACATTTAATTTATCCATGAGAGTCTCACTGAGTCTGCAATGAGGAGGGTCCTGCCGCACTGTGTTGCTTGGTCAATCCCTTGGCGTGCACAGCTACCAAACGGAGATGCAGATGTAATACTCAAGACCAAAGCAACGCTCCCACGTGTAGCCTAATGTAAGCTACTGGGGGAAAGTGCTGTTAGCGAATACCTATTTAGGCACGCGGTAATGGCGTTGTTACGAACACCACGCGCGCTCACGGCCGTGTTTGTATCTCCACTGCCATAACACGACTTGGCACGACACTGCAGGCTTACATATATGTGTAACAAAAACAATATTTTGCAGAAATGAAATTAGCTCTTTATCCAGCAGTGGATGGATCACGGCGGATGAATATGATTATAAAAAAAAAAACTTGTATCAGACAAATGCGCAGTTTCCAACAACTTTATGCTGGAATAATTACAACTCACGCATCGATGCGTAACCAACATAGCGCAGCGATTTACCATTGTGTGTTGTGAGTAGTTGAGTTACACTCAGGACACAAATGCGATTGATATTCACTTATATCTGTCTCACAGTCTGTTTATTTGCCTTTCTAGTTGCCTGTCAAACTTTATATGCCCGATGTCAGTGGTGTTAACAAAGTAACAAAGACAAAGATCCCCCGTATAGTCCTAACACAATTTTAGGGCAAATGTTTATTCGCGAGCACCTACGAAGGTCGGCACGGCACACGAGGGGGTGGCTGGCCGGCACTACGCCCCTCCCCGCCTTTGTATCCCCAGTGGCGATCTTTACACATCGCACCAGGCCCTCGTTTTGAGGCCGAGTCGACCTAGGCGAGGCTCAGGGACCTGTTCAGATAATCGCAGTGCAGCCCGCTAACCGCTGGACCACCCTTCGCCACTTACAATTGAACACACACCGCAAAACACACACATGACCGAGGCTTCTATATGTTTGTCTCTCCGTCTATGCCTCTGTTTGTCTACACTTGTAACTACGTACAACGCAACGTACACATAGTAATGTATCCACGTGTATATTCGGCTTGCGAGTACGCTCTCCTGTCTGTATTTACGGTATCCACGTATCTATGGCTAAATGACTGTGTGTCTAGCTATCGAATCAATGCGTCATCACCTTAACACAACTTTACAAAACATAGGACCCTATTTAAAAAGGGTCTTTAATTTTTCGCCGTAAAAAAAAAATATATCACTTGTATAATAATATTATCATTAATTTATTCTTATGACCAAACTACCCTCAAGACCAATACATCCAGCAGTGGAGTAGGACGCTATTTAAATTTATTAAATGTTGCAACAAAAATATAACATTGCCATTAATATCACACAGATATTTACTTTATTTTAGTTAATTTTCTAAGTGTATATCGAGCGTTAAGGGATCCCGGCCATAGCAACATGGAATTTCCACCGCTGAGCTCCACTGCAAAGTCTCACTTTCAGACTTTGTTCAAGACGCTGCGTATCGCGACTGTTGTCACCCCCCCCCGCCCCGCCCCGACGCACCTCCCACTCGCACGCTGTGGCTACGTACGGTGCGAAAGAAGTCCAAAGCGCACAAATACGAAACGTCCGTCACAAAAGGGTGCAAAGGAAGCAGGACAGAGGGGGCTGCGTGGTTTTGCGATTGCAGTCGAGGGAGTCGCACGTGGGATCGGAGAGCGCGGGCAGGTTGGAGACATCACCCAACACTGTCCGGGGCTTGGTCCGGACGGCCCGGGGTTATCCAGGACGTTGTCAGCAGCGTCGTTTTGCTACGTACGGTGCGAAAGAAGTTCAACGTGCATGTATTTTTGACGCAACAAAAAATATATATTTACATCATAAAAGTCGCACTTACCAGCGCGGTGAAGTATGGTCAAGCGAACCAGCCACGACCGATACGGCGCGGTGGAGAAGGCCTTCATCCAGCAGTGGATTGACAAAGCGCCGTAAAGACCGTGATCGAGTTTACGTATTGCGTGTAAAGTTTAGTCACTGCGTAGAGCAAGACTAAGACGAGGACAAAGATCCCCCGTGCAGCCTTAAAAGACTGTTGGGGCAAGTGCTGTTAGCGAACACCTTTGCAGGCCGGCACGGCACACGAGGGGGTCGGTGATCAGCACCACGCCCGGCCGCCTTTGTCTCCCAAATGGTGATGTTTACACACCGCACCAGGTACTCATTGGAAGCCGAGTCGACCTTGGACCCGTATCAGATAATCGTCACTGATCTTGGCCGTGAGCGTGAATCGAACTCGGGACGCCGGGTTCGAAACGCAGCGCGTGCGCATGCACACGCACAAAGACAAATATCCCCCGTATAGCTTTAACAGACTGTTGGGACAAGGGGGTGGGTAGCCAGCACTACGCCCGGCCACCTTTGTCTCCCCAGTGGCGATGTTTACCCACCGCACCAGGTACTCATTTGAGGCTGGAGTCGACCTACGGAAGGCCCAGGACCGATTTCAGATAATCGTCCCTTGTGTTAGCCGTGAGCGGGAATCGAACGCGCTCGTCGACAGATTCGTAGCGCGGCGCGCTAACCGCTACACCACCGCTCCCCCATCGAACTCGACACACGCACACGCACCGCGGCCGTATGGTCACGATTCCACCACGTGGCCGTACGCTTAACCGGCTCCTCGTGAAACCGTGGTGCGTGCCGTAAGAGACTCGAGTTAATAAGTGAACGAGTTAACGTCTTCACGGCTCTTGCCTCCTGCCAGTTCACCTCGGTGGGGGCAGGGCTTGTCGCTAACATCAGTAGTCTGATGCCGTGTTCACAAGCGCAGCACTTCATCATTTAATGAGTCCATCATCAGCCTAACTGTGTGTTCGCTTACGAAACACGTCCTTGTGTATAACATTGTTTATTTAATATCTATTACAAACAGCTGAGCAAAAAAAAACAATCTCGTATTTTGTGGAGACGGAGCGATGAAATCAGCTGGTGCTGGGCGTATTTGGGGGGAATTGCGTGGGGAGGGATGATTTCATCCAACAGTGCAGCGATCGTGGCCTTTGATGATGAAGATGACGATCATGCAATCGATCAAGGCAGCGCATTGTACGACGCTGCCGTACTGCATTACACGGACTAACAGCGAGGTCTGTTACCTGTAACGTCGGCCAAACCACCAACATTTTCCTGCTCAAACAAATATTTGTTGGAACAACGTAGGCTCCTGATGCCATGCAGGACGACGGACCGCAATGTGATTTTAACATTTATGTTTATTTTCTCTCAAACATTAGTAAAACACGACAGTGACTTAAGAGGCATTTGTCAATTCGCTCCTGGATGAATCCCCTCTTCCTCTCCACGCCCCGTTCTCCATCACACGGGGCTCTTTGACCATACTTCACCACGCCGCGTCTGTGCTTTGTTGGTGAAGTGGGAGGCCTGCATCGGGCCCGTTCGGGAGCATCATCAACTCGCCACCGATGTCAGCCGTGGCGCGGAATCAAACTCAGGTTTGGGCCCGCTTCACGGCGCGTTGCACAATTAAAAAAAAACATTATTAAGCAATTTGCCGAAAGAATTGCAAATAGCCGCTGAACAGTGCGAGAGGTGGGTCAAGGGACGGGATCGGATAATCGCTCGCCACTGATGTTAGCCGTGGGCAGGATTCGAACTCAGGTGGCCGGGTCTATAGAGCAGTGTGACAAATCACTGCACCAACGCTGCACGGCTTATTCGTGTACCAACCAAGGCATCCCCATGTTCCACGTGTATGTTAGCACCACACCTATGCCCTCCCTGGCCTTCGGAGAAACCCACACGATGATCCGCGCGGTGCTGGAGGTCGGCTGACGAGAACCCGGAGAGGTTCGAGACTGTCTCAAACTTTCCCTCCACGCTTGCTTCGTGGGATGAACGCCCGCTTCCATTGTCGCGAGAGATCTGGGACGCCAACAATGGGCCGAAGATTTTAATTTGCCTTTTTGAAAACTCGGAGACGCAGCGCGAATTCTGCCCGACGTGTACTTGCGCCAGAACGGAAACTTCACCAGACAATATCACCCCTCGAAGCGACACCGTCTCGGGACAGATAATGCTGCGTTTTTATTTGGTGCAGATAGGAGCTGGGGCTATGCGCGCGCGCGTGTGGCGGCGTCCGTCGGGCGGTGTGGGGGTGGTGTGGGGTGGTGTGTGTCTCTGTGTGTTTTTGTCGATGCGTGTGGTACATCTGGCGAGGGAAACCCGAGACCCCGGCATACACCACACACACGCGCACGCACACACGCACACACGCAGCCCGCCTTCACGCGCGGCTCAACAGTGAACACACGTGTGAGCAATTGCCTGTTTTCCCATCGCCCGTGAAGAACTCAGATTATGTGTATAGCTGTCGAGCGACTATGGACGCACACGAACACACGGCAGAGAGCCTCCCCCCCCCACCGACCTCTCCTCGCCTCTACAGCCTCAACCAGGCTGCTGGGGTGGGCTGGTAACTTGCTGCTGATGTTGTTGTTGTTATTGTTGTTGTTATTGTTGTAGCGCCTATTAAGGACGGGGTGGTGTGGGCGATACAATGTCTCGGTGATGGGTTTTTATATTTGAACAACACGGCGTCCAGATGCTCTCATATAAATACATTTTAAGGCTGAGTCGACCTAGAGGAGGACCCGGACCGGCTCAAATATTGGCTACTGTTATTGGCCTTGAGCGGGAATCGAACTGGGGTCGCCGGGTTCGCAGTGCAGTGCGCCAACCGCTGCGCCACCGTTCCCCATACACAAATACAAAGATCCCCCGGATAGCCTTTAACATACCTACGGGGCAAGTGCTGTAAGCAAGGACGAACACACGCACACACACTTGTACATATACAGAACCTTTGTAAATCCGCTGCTGGATGCGGGTCGTGGGGATTATATAACCGTGCATCAAGCTCGCTCGTCAGTGCGAGAATGGTGGGATATCGGAGCGTGGACGCTGGAGCAGAGAAGTACAAGGTGTTTCAAAAAAATGTGAACACTTCGGAGAATTTGCTACAACATCACGAGCAATGTTCCTCCGTCCTCTGGAGAGCACCTGGAGAAGATTCCAGGCACGCGTTGACAATGATGACTCTTTGACTTTTTGAAGCTATTGACAGTACATTGGTTATCATGTTACAGTGTATTGTCCGTTCTTTTTCCATTAAAAACGATAGTCCCATGTAACAATGAAGAAAAACTTTGAAACATAACAATTGTGGACTTTGCTCAACGAAGTCTGTGCGGCCAACCAACAGCTCGAATGACAAACCGGAGATAGCCCGGTGATGTCGCGACTGCGGATATCCTGTCCTCTAGGGTGCACGGCGAATCGGGGCGACTGCCCTGGGCCCCGTGCTTTGGGGGGGGGCTCATCGACTTCACGGTGTTAGATATAAGACTTCCGGCCCACACAGCGTGAGTTTCCACCCCCCCCCCACCCCCACCACTCTATGGACGGTCCCTGGTGGCCAGACACAGTAGAGTAGTGGATCACGTTGTGAGCCTCGGTTAAATTCACGGTTCGAATCGAGCGCCGCCACCTGGTTAATACCGCGGCGTGTATCGACCGGAGAGATACGCGCCGGGTGCTTCACGGTGGACTGTTCACAAGGGTAAACTATTAAACACGATTTTATGAAGAATAAAATAAACTATTACAATGTTTTTGTTAACTATTAAAAAAACAGATTTTACCCGGTAAGGCCCATATAGCTACATTTTCAGAAGCGACCTGGTCACAAATGATAGCTCAACTAAGTGGCTTATCATCATGTGGAAATTTAGAGCAGTAAAAAACTCTCAATGCATCTTTGTAAATGTGGAGGGGAAAATCCGGAGGACCCGGAGACATTTTCACACCACCACGGGGGAGAAGATCAAAACTCCAAATACGTAGCAGGCGTCAGGGGTCGAATCCACGACCTCCTGTATACCAGGCGAGGTAGTTAACATCTCGCCACCGTGGCGACCTAAGAGCTCAATGAGTGCGTGGGCTTTACATGGTGAACAAAATGAGTTTAGTTTGACATCAGCGCCCGATGTGACCACTCACATTCCCTTCAGTTCCTCCCCTCTCTCTGCAGCAGTGGTTCTTCATCGCAAGGCCCACGGGCCCCTGGTGGCCCTTGACGTGCGCCCCTTCCCCCATCGACAATACACAAAGAGCGAAAACATAATTATTATCCCCCCATCATCATCATCATCACCCCATCATCATCGTGCCGCTGTCACACCCCCCCCCCCCCCCCCATGGCCCTCACACACTAATGATGTCTTATCGGCGAAAGTAGCCTCCACCCCTCCACACCTTCTCCCCCTGAAAATGAGTGAAGAAGACTTGGGTAGAGCCAGCAGCAGGGCCGGAGTCGCCCAGTGCCAGTTGGGAGGGGAGCGTGCGGTTTTGGGATGATGGCTATTTGCTTAGACTGCCGATACGATCCGCAAATTTCACCCCTCCGCTCCACCCCCCAGCCACCCACCCAACTTCGTCACGGAGAGGAGGAGGAGAAGGAGTTCTTTAGAAGGTTGCCGAGTCCACGGTGAGTGCTGGAGCCGCTCCTGTGTATTGAAAGGTTTCAGGAATCATCACAATAGGCGTTAAAAACAAATAACAACTTATTATTATTATTATTATTCGGCGATGGTGTCGCTGCTGCGTTGGCAGTGGTGCACACGCACATACAACAACACAAACTCAACACACGTGTCAACAACAACAACAACACAAACTCAACACACGCGTCGACAACAACAACCAACAACACAAACTCAACACACGTGTCAACAACAACTAACAACAGAAACTCAACACACGCTTAAACAACAACCGACAACACACAACTCAACACACGTGTCAACAACAACAAACAACACAAACTCAACACACGTGCCAACAACAACACAAACTCAACAAACGTGTCAACATCACAAACTCAACACACGTGTCAACAACACTCGCATCGCGCGCTTTTTACGGCCGTCTGGAACGCTCTTCCCTCCGAGCTGTGCAGGTGCGAGGTGATATAAGCAGCCGATGTGAGTCCCTCCGCCTCCACAAAGAGGATGGGTTCTGGTCAAGGATACACATAGCAGATAAGTAGCGCCACTGAACATCTGTGAAACTTACTGCGCATCTGCGACAAAGAGCTTTAGAGCTCATCGGATTCCTCCAGTACAAGTACTACTGCACCCCCCCCCCCCTCCACAGCGCGTGGTGTAACAGGCGTCTCGACTCGAATCGCGCGCGATGATTGCCAGCACCGATGTGGTTCCAAAACGCTCGATGATAATGCCGACGTCTGCTGCTGACCACGACCAAGAGGGCTTCAGGAGAGAGATAGAAAGCGAGAGAGAGAGAGGGGGAAAGATCGTTCGTCTCGTGTTGCTGTCCATGTGTGTTGAACTTGTGTCGCACCGTACGTCGCCAACCGTGGTGATCGGAGGTGCCGGTGGAAGGGCAAACATTTTAACGCAAAAAAGTCAGTAAGATGGAAATGGGTTTATAATCGAGATTTAGTTGGATAAGCAGAAACTTCTCGCGGCTTGACCCGTGGAATTTTTACCTGGTACCGATACAATAATTATTGGCATAGTTATTGAGTTCTACATATAAATAGCAACAAAGTCAATAATAATAATAATAATAATCAGAGAATGTCTCGATTCTCAGACCCTCGTCGTGTATCCCACCTGCCGTGGTGTGTGAACACGAGCATCGGGAACACAAAAGGCAGCCGGGCGTGGTGCTGATAACCCACCCCCTCGTGTGGCGTGGCGGTCTTCATGGGTGCTGCTCGCGAACAGCACTTGCCCCAACAGTCTGTTAGAGGCTACACGGGTGATCTTTGTCTTGATGTGACACTTATAGACAGGAAGGGGAACGCGTGGATCGGAGAGATGCGCGCAAGTTATAGACGTCACGTGGACGCTTAAGAAGAGCGGCTGTACACTTGGACAGGGCACGTCGTCAGAATGGAGGATGGTGATGATGACGATGGTGACGATGGTGATGATGGTCGAGATCAACGACGGAGCGTCAGCCAAGGGAGGGAATGCGCACGAAGATAACTGCGCACCGCGGAATAATGAAATCAGCTCGCGCGCGAGTGTGGACAACTGCATCGCAGGAGCGCAAGCGATGGCGACGGCTTGGAAGAGGCCTTCATCCAGCAGTGGATCGATCATGGCTGATGATGATTGATGATGATGGTGACGACGACGATGAGCGACGTCGTCTTGACGAACAAATTACAGTCGTAGAGTCATGTTGTTGTTGTTGTTGGTGTTATTGTTGCTGCTTAAATAAAGTCCGGGCAGCCAATAAGTCGATGGAACTTAATGTTCTTAGTGCGAATGTAGAGAACAGAAGACGATCACCCGGAGCGTTAACGCGCGACCGTTATGGTACAGAGACAGGGAGGACACTTGCCAATAACATCAGGTCCAAGCATCGGTTTTTTAAATTTTATTTCTGGCGCACCCCACCTTGCTGATGAGCGCCTTTAGGGAGGGACGGGAAACCGCCCCGGAGTTTTGCAGGCTCGTGGATTTACTCTCCGACACACCGGTGGGCTGAAGTAGTCAACTTATTGGTCGCGTTTTGTTTACGTGACAAATCCCTTACTGATTAGCTGTGTCGGGTGGCGGCGGGTTACGACATATTTATCACTGGGAAGGCTCTCTAATAGGACAGACTCAATACTATTTAATGTTAACTTGGGGAAATACAACGGAGAGCGGCTTATAACACGCATAACTGCGTGAATTAAACATATTATAGCATCTAACCCAATCGTGTAGTATATACAATGTTAACAGAAATAGGTTGGAGCGGTCGGTTTGGAGTGGGTCTGAGTTGGATTCCGGGCCACGGCTAACGTCAGTGATGAAGTGATAGCCGAAGCAACCCCGGATCACCTTTCCCCCCTCGTCTTCACCATCTTAACCAGTGTGGTGAAGTATGGTCGAGTGACCCCCAACAACGCGCACGGCGTGGGGAGACCCTCATCCAGCAGTGGATTGACAGACGGGCTTTAAATATGCATCTTGAATAAAGGCCCAACGCCAAACACCTGCTCAACTTATGCACAATCGTGTATGCGTCTGTGTGTGTTTCTCGTGTGGGAAGCGGTAGTGTAGTGGTTAGCGCGCTGCGCTACGAACCTTGCGAGCCCGAGTTCGAGTCCCGCTCGCGGTTCACCGACATCAGTGATGGTTATCTGGGTCTCCCCTTTAGGTCGACTCAACCTCAAAATGAGGACCTCGTGCGTTGTGTAAAAACATCGCCACTAGGAGGTGAACAGCGGCCGACCGTGGTGATGGCCACCCACCTCTTCGTGGTGTCTTGCCGGCCTTAATAGGTGCTCGCTAACATCACTTTCCCCAACAGTCCGTTAAGGCTACACGAGGGATATTTATCTTTGGTATATGTGTGAAATATCTAATACATAGTAGGCGGCACTTAGGGCAATGGCCCTTCTTCATAGCACAAAGGCCATTGCCCGAAACGTCGCCTATTACATTACTATTTCTCTCTTTAAGGCCAGAGTGTTATTGACGAAAGTGTTTGTTGTTGTTGTTGTTATTAAGTGTGCTTGTGGACCGCCAACGCAGCAGCATCACCATCACCGGGTGTTTCGTTTTATTTTGTACAAACCTGTTCATAGAATATATATTCGACAGAATAATGCACAATTACCATTTACGTCGTTGGCACACGATGTGCTCTAGTGCCTTACGCCGATACTTTCTACTCAAAGGCAGCCGATAGCAGCAGCGTTCTGCAGGGACACAGAGAGAGAGGCTGATCGCCGATTGGCCCCGTAGCTGTGGACACACTGAGCACCCGCCTGGCCACTCGAATCGGTGGCACATCATCACTCAACTCACTTTCACTCTCACACTCTCCTCTCTGTCATACTGTCTTCTCTCTCTCTTGGTGTCTCTCTGTGTGTGTCTGTGTGTGTGTCTCTCTGTCTCTCACTCTCTGCTCCTCCCCTCTGGCTCTGTGTGTGTGTCTCTCTCTGTCTCTCACTCTCTCTTCCTCTCTGTGACTTTTCTTTGTGTTGTGCGCGGTGCATTTAGCGCCACAGCGCGTGGATGTATAGTGTTGGTTTATTTGTGTTGCTGGTGACTTTGTGTATTTCGTATCGGAATCGCCTCCGGTGCTGTTGCTGCTGGCGGCAATGAAAGTTGTTTCAAAGTCGAAAAGTTTTCCTCTCTGCATCTGTGTGATGGTGTGTCTCACTCTCTCCTCCTGCCCTCTGTCTCTCTCCGTGTGTGTCTTTCTCGCCGCGTGTCTCTCTCTCCGTCAATATATATGTCTCTCTCCACTCTCTCCCCGTGTCTCTCTCTCTCTGTGTGTGTGTTTGCGATCGCCTGTTTTGACACCTGCGTATGTCGGCTGCGATTTGTTTGGCTAAACAGAGCAACCCAAAGGGGTTTGCGCGGCAGGATAGCTCGTCTGATCCAACCGACTCTCTCTCTCTCTCTTTTTTTTTAAGAGAGAGAGAGCAAAAAAAAACGAGGGGGATTTTTTTTTAAATATACATAAACATTCTGAACGCACTGCCTGCAAATGCGCTTTGCAGATCGGAGTCTGTGCTATTGTTTATTTTCTTAACGTCCCCACCCCCAACCCTTCCATCCACCACCGACCCCATATATATACAAAGATAAAGATGGCCCGTATAGCCTCTAGCAGACTGGTGGACCAAGTGCTGTTAGCGAGCTATCGACGATGAAGGTCGGAACGGCACACGTGGGGCTGAGTGGACAGCACCACCCCCGGCTGCCTTTGTCTCCCCAGTGGCGATGTTTACTACACTCCGTGCAGGGTACTAATTTGAGGCTGAGTCGACTTAGTGGAGGCCCAGGAACCCTTCAGATAATCGTCACTGGTGTTGGGTGTGAGCGAGAATCGAACTCGAGTTGCCAGGTCGGTAGCACAGCGTGCTAACCGTTGCAACACCGCTCCCCACACACACACACACGTCACGTGGGTAGGCGGTGTGGCCTATTGTCTCCCTTGTGCTGATATTTGTAATACTAGCTACAGGACCAGGTACTTTTTGAGGCTGAGTAGACCTAGGCGAGGCTCAGCGCTGGTTCAGAGGGAGCGAACTCGGGTCGCCGGGGGCTCGCAGCGCAGCGCGCTAACCGCTGCACCACCGCTCCCCACATACGTGCGTGTACCCACCCATAAAGACATACGTACAATGATGCATCGAGTGACCGTTAAGTATACAGTTTATAGTACCCCTTGCAGCAGACACGTTCATCCAAAAACGTGTGTATCCGTCTATCGCGTGCATTCATTTACCCACACAAGGACAAAGATCCCGCGTATAGCCTTAACAGGCGGCACGCCACACGAGGGGGTGGATGGCCAGAACCACGCCCGGCCGCCTTTGTCTCCCTCGTGGCGATGTTTACACATGGCACCAGGTACTCACTTGAGGCTGAGTCGAACCAGGGTAATGCCCAGGACCGGTTCAAATAATCGTCCCTGGTGTTTGACCGTGGCTTGGGAATCTAACCTCCCTGGTTCGTAGCGCAGCTCCCCGACCAACACACACACGCGGACACGCGCTTCTCTCACGTGGACCGTGGTTCTCTATCCATATGCGTGCTGCACGCACGCCCTGCGAATGCGATTTGCGGATCGGAGTCTGTGCCACTGCTTAACCACCCACCCATGCACCAACCCACACAACACGCATATATATACACATATACCCATACATATATACACATATACCCATACATATACACACCATACACAAACCAGCATACTGTATATTTTAAATATATTTTATATCCACCCAATACATATATACACGCAATCACACATACACCCATATATACACCGATACTTGAATACAAACACCCATACATACAAAAGTAAATATGTTTACCCATGCAGTATATATATACAAGGCAAAGATCCCCCGTATAGCCTTAAACAGGCTGGTGCTGTTAGCGAGCACCGATGAAGCCTGGCACTGCACACACAGACACAGTCCACTGCACACGAAGGGGTGGGTTGCCAGAACCACGCCCGACCGCCTTTGTATCCCCAATGGCGAAGTTTCCACACCGCACCGGGTACTCATTTGAAGGCTGAGTCGACCTTGGGGAGGACCAGGACCGGTCCAGATAATCGTCACTGGTGTTGGCCGTGAGCGGGAATCGAACTCGGGTTGCCGGGTCCACGGCCTCGTGCGCTAACCGCGCTACACTACCACCCCACAGTAGAGATCAAAGACAAAGATCCCCCGTATAGCCTTAACAGACTGTTGGTGGCAAGTGCTGTTCGCGAGCACCTATGAAGGCCAGAACGGCACACGATGGGTTGGGTGGCCATCACCACGCCCGGCCGCCTTTGTCTCCCGAGTGGCGATGTTTTTACACACCGTGCCAGGTATTCATTTGAAGGCTGAGTCGACCTAGGGGAGGCCCAGGACCGGTCCAGATAATCGTCACCGATATTGGCCGTGAGCGGGAATCGAACTCGGGTCCTTGGGTTTGTGGCGCAGCGCGCTGACCGCTACACCACCGCTCCCCACAGTAGAGATCACACACAGACGCAGTCCACAGAGTTAGGTGACAGACCCAGTCCACAGAGATAGGTGAGCAATCCACCTAAGCTGGTACCCGCAATCTTCCCTGCCCGGCTGCTTCCAATGATTACGACTGCGCGCGTTGGTTCAAAGCACAAAAGGGCTGTCACGGTGCGGGCACAGGTGAACAACCTACTTGCTGTACTCCTGGCCTTCATCTTCTTCTAAGAGATCCCAAAGGCAAACCCCACCCCCTCACCCCCATCACCCGCTCACCCACCTCCGTCGTAAAATCGCCAAACGTCGATTATATCTACTGCCAATGGGGCTTTGCTCTGTTTGCTTTCTTGAGAATAACTCGACCCCGTCGCATAAACCCCACGCCCCGAGGTGCGGGATCGCTTTAAGGGAGGGGGAATCTGCAGCCCGATAAGAGTCGTGGCAGTAAAAACTAAAAAAACTCCTCCGCCGCGGCCTCGGCGCTTATTGAAGAGCCGGAGGGGGCGAGATTTTACGAGGTTCGGTAATCTACCTTCAACCTTCAAAGCATAATGAGGAGCCCTATCTCGCGTTGTATACGCCGCCGAGTATACACGCGGGTCTAGTACTCTCCCCGTGCGGCGTCGTGTGTGTTGTGTTGGGCTGTGTGTGTAGTTGCGATTGGATGGGTGCGTGCGTTCGTGAGCGAGTGTGAGGAGCGGTGGCGCAGTGGTTAGCGCCGCGCTTGCTTTTTTGACACCGGCCAGCCGAGTTACATTTCCGCTCAAACAGCGGCGAATGACTGAGTGGGTCACGGGCCTACCCTAGGTTGACTCAGCCTCAAATGAGTACCTGGTGCGGTGTGTAAACATTGGCACTGTGTGGGGAGACAAAGGCGCGCGGGGCGTGATTCAGCCGACATAGCCTGCCCCAGCAGACTATGTAGGCTATACGGGGGGGGGGGGGGTCTTTGTCTTTGTATGTGTATCCTCTAGGAGTCGATGTGTTCGCGTGATTATGTTCGCGTGAGATGAGCGGCGGCGCAGTGGTTAGCGCACCGCGCACAGATCGCCGCGAGTGTTATCTGAACCGGGTTCTGGGCCTCCGGCCAGATCGACGCAGCCTCAAATGAGTAGCGCACCTGTGTGGTGTGCAAACACCACCGCCAGCAGTGGGAAGACAAAGGCGGACGGGCGAACGTGGTTCTGACCACACCATCCCCTAGGCCGTGAAGGCGACAGGGTGATCATTGTATTTGTGTGCGGGACGTTTGTTGTTTCGTAACATACAAAAAACAAAGATCCCCCGTATAGCCTGTAACAGACTGTTGGTGGCAAGTGCTGTTCACGAGCACCTATGAAGGCCGGCACGGCACAAGAGCGGGTGGGTTGCTAACACACACGCCCGACCGCCTTTGTCTCCCCAGTGCCGATGTCTACTACACACCGCACCAGCTACTCACGCCCGTACTTGCGGGCCCGTGAACCTGGGTTCAATCCCTGGTCACAAGCAGCATCAGTGGTGCGTCTGAACCTATCCTGGACCTCCCCCCCCACCACCCACCACCCACCGCCCCGCCCCCCTAGGTCGACTCAGCCTTAAACGAGTACTCGGCGCTTTGTTGCGTGTTTTTCTCATCACACCGCCCACTCGTTTGAGGTGCCGACATTGATAGGTGCCCGCTAACAGCTCTTGCCCCTGTGAGGCTGAGCGGTGGATCTTTGTCTTTGCTTATCGCCTAAACAAACGTGGTTTTATGGGCGGCTTAGAAGTGCGATTGGACGTCACCAGCCATACATGCCCCAAAGACAAAGATCCTTCGTATAGCCTGTAACAGACTGTTGGGGCAAGTGCTGTTCGCGAGCACCTATGAAGGGCCCGACCGCCTTTGTCTCCCCAGTGGCGATGCTTACACTATCGCACCAGGTACTCATTTGAGGCTGAGTCGACCCAGGGAAGACCCAGGGAAGGCCCAGGACCGGTTCAGATAATCGTCACCGGTGGTGTCGGCCTCAAAAGAGCCCAGCATGGGGGATCGAACTTATGTGGGCTCCGAGTTTGCAGCGCAGCGCGCTAACCACTACGCCACCGCTCCCCAGACTCCGTCATCCCCGTCACCCACACTCATCACCCACGCATTACCAACAGAATGCTGTTGCATGCGATGCAGAAGGGCCATTGCCCGAAACGTCGCGTGTTACATATGCGTTTCTCTGTTAAGGCCACACACTGTTAACGGCGGATGTGTTGAGGTTGTGTTTTTGTTTTAAAGGAGAGGCGATGGATGGCAGGCAGCACGGGGGGGTGTCAACCTCTCAGGGCATGACCCTCATGCGAAGGAGCCTTGAGATTCAGTGACGCTTTCCTGGATTAAGATGATCTTGTCTTGATGATGATGATGATGCTGATGATGGATGTGGCGATAGCACTGGTGATGACTAAAAACGAAGATGATGATGGCAACGATGAAGAGCGTGACGATGATGGTGACGATGTCAAAGATGAAGATTGTGACGATGATGATGTCACCGATTAAGATTGTAACGACGATGATGGTGACGATGCCAACGATGAAGATCGTGACGATGATGATGATTGTGATGACGATGTATGTGATGGTATCAATGGCGCAGAACGAGAACGTCAGAGAGTACCACACGCAATGCATGTGAGTGTACAGTAATTGTGTCAATCCACTGCTAGATGAGGGCGTACCGTATGCCGTGCGGGCAACGGAGGCTATTTGACCATACTTCACCACCCTGATCAGTGCGGGTTGATAAAAGCGGTAAGCACTATTGTGGTAGAAATAGTTGGGTACACTAAAACTTACAGGGTGACCCAAAAGCCAAGATACACAGGGTTAATTAATCAATTCCAACACTGACATTAACATATATTATTTTATATTCTTAGTTTTTTCGGTAAAGTCACGAAAGCTTTAAATCAAAATATATTATTTTGTTTTGATGTATTATTGTATCTATTCTCATAGTTGATATTTTTTTTTATCCCTTTCCAGATGACGTCTCAAATTGTAAAGCAGACGTACAAACGACAATCGAGTTCGATTCATTTTTATTTATCTTAAAGAAGACAGCCGTGAACTTAAGGAAAGTCCCACATTCGTTGCAAAAGAAAACTCATGCATCGTGCATTGATGTTATTCTAAGTCACTTTGAACATTTGTTAAACATTAATTCAATATCCATGTGTGATGCGTTCAAATAAATATACTGTAATAACCCCATGTGTCCTGACTTTTGGGCCACCCTGTATATTTATGCACTACACACCGCGGCCCACAACGCTCCACAGGCCGGAAGCAGCCTATAGCACCTGCCACGCACATGATGGTCGCTCATGCAAGCACTGCCCAGGCATGCACCGCGCTTCGCGTTCCACCGACCTGAGTTCAATATCAGGACACGGCTTTAACATCAGTGGCGAGTGATATACGTGTCAACCAATCCTGCAGCTCTCACTTCACCAGCCAGCGTTGACCAGCATGGTGAAGTATGGTCAACCCCCCCCCCCACCTCCAATGACCGATACGGCGTGGGTAGGATTTCATCCAGCAGTGGATTGACAAACTATTGTACATAATAACAACAACAATAACCAAAAAAGAGGCAAATACGTCCTTAACAGCAGGAACTCCGAACCTCCTATTCAGCACGGTTGGCTACGTACGGCGCGCTTGAAGTTCAACATACGTGTTACACATTCAAACACCGGGTCTCTAAGTGGCGCGCAACACACGTGGCATGTACGCAGTGCGTGTCGACAGCAGGATCTGTTTATTTAGTTATATGAAGCAATTGGCGGGACGCCGGGGTCCCATCACTGCCCCGGGGTGGGGAAAAAACCCGCGTAGCGACACAAGTCTTGCTGCCTTACCGACAACAAAACTAGCGTCGATCAGATTGGCCTCGTCCAGAGCTACTCGGGGACACTAAGTTTCGTAAAAAGTTGAAAAATTACATAAACACGTTAAATTTACTGCCTGGAGAGGTGGGGGGCGGTGGGCTCGCCTTGGCCAAGAAGCCGAGGATCGACGGCTGACCGGAGGGAGGCGGACGCCCCCCGGGGCTCGCGTTTGGCCGGTGGGGTGGCGCCCATCGTGTCGATCGCCGCCTGCTGGCGCTTGTTGGTGCGAGTCTGGGTGGGCGGCGCGTTGCTGTCGGAATAACGTAGTGGAGCGGACTGAAAAATAATAATAATAATAATTATTGACCTGATTTTTGCGCGGGGACCCCGGGGTCCCGCCAAATGATTCACGTGCTTATTTTTAAACACACGCCGATTTGCGGAGTCACGATTCAATCATCTTATTTCACTCTTGTTTTTGGATCTTTTGGAAGAAAAAAACGAGGTGATGGGGGGGGGGAAGTCAATGAAGAGGTGACCGATGTCGCCTTGCACGTGACACATTCCTCACCTGCCTAACGACCATCACGTGTAGCCTGAACAGACTGTTGGGGCGAGCGCTGTTAGCGAGTAGTATCTATGAAGGCCGGCATGGCACACGAAGGAGGTGGGTGGCCAACACCACGCCCGGCCGCCTTTGTCTCCCCAGGGGCGGTTTTTTTACACACCGCATCAGGTACTCATTTGAGGCTGAGTAGACCTAGGGAAGGCCCAGGACCGGTTCAGATAATCGTCACCGGTATCGACCGTGAGAGGAAATCGAACTCGGGTCGCCAGGTTCATAGCGCAGCGCGCTAACAACTACACCACCGCTCCCCACGTAGACACACAACAATTACAACAACCGCCATTCGCCACTAAGTGGCGGTGAGGTCACCACGACGTTTGTGCCAGGCTATGTGCACGTTGAGGCCACGTGAATTGTCGAACGCCCGCTGGCAGGAGGTCACGGGGCAGACCCAGGTGCCACGGGTCGAATGACTGAGACGACTGGCTGATGCACCACCTGTGTCCCCTACTGTGCCAACTTGCTGTGCTTTAGCAACCCGGCGCTCCGCTCGTTGTTGTGAGCGTCGCTCCTCCCCCCTCCGTTGTTGTTGGAGGGTGACTGCCTCCAGCTGCCCAGTAGCGCTCTTCACGAGCCTCCTCAACAGACGCCGATCTTGACACCGCTGGTACCAGTCATCGGCAAGTCCACTCAGCTCCACGTCCTCCTGTACCACATCACTCCATCTCTTCTCTAGCCCGTGCCGCGCCCATTTAGCCCCCTCGATCCGGCCGAACAAAAGCTGTTTAGGCATACGGTGGCTGGGCATGCGGGCTACATGACACTACCAACGCAGCCTTGCTTGCCGGAGGAGCTCACCGATGGGACTTTGTCCAGATCTTTTATGGATATGTGAGCTCCTCACACAATCCAGCCTTGTTAAACAAAATATGGATTGTAGGCAGGCCAGCCTAAATGTTTCTAACCAGCGAAGATGTGCCATTAGGGGGGTCCACATTTCGCAAGCATAGAGAAGGGAGGGAATGACTGTGGCCGAGAAGACTTGAAGCTTCGTGCGGAGCGACAGACCAGGTAGCTTCCACACAGCGTTACACAACCGATGAAAAAATATTGCCACTCGACTGATGAGGAGTGAGATCTCTGCTGTCAAACCGGTGCTGGTCATGAGCACACTGCCCAGGTATGGGAAACTCTCCACTCTCTCCACAATTGTCCTATCACCAATTGAGAGTTGTGGGGGTGGAGTGTCCGATGTAACAAAATACCCAGGCAGGTGCTTAGTTTTAGTGGGGCTGATGGTAAGTCCCCACCTCTTAGTGGCACCCTCCAGGTTCAACAGCAGCGCCTCCAACTCCTTCTCTGAGTGAGCAGCAATTACCAGATCATCGGCATACATAACATGGTTGAGAAATAGGTAGCCATCCCTTGTCTGCACCCGGGCATCGATCAGTCTCCCATTGTATCTGTACCAGATGGACATTCCTCCGGTACAGCTATTGAAGGCTTCACGAACTACGTGATCGAAATAGATGTTAAATTATGTGGGAGCCAGAGGACATCCCTTTCGCACCCCAAAGTGAACAGGGAATGGCTCTGACTCCAGGCCACGTAGTTTTACCCAGGCCTGCTCACCATCATGAAGGTTCTTAATGATCGTGAGCAGTGGGTCAGGCACTCCGATAGCACGAAGAACAACCCAGAGCCCAGGCCTACTTATGATATCATAGGCCTTGACCAGGTCAATAAACCAGAGATATAGGTCTTGTTGGAATTCCCTTCACCTCTGCTGTGGCAGACGGACAGAAAATATGGCATCTGTGTAGGACAGCCCTTTCCTGAAACTACATTGGGGCTCTGCAAGCCTCTCCTCAGCGTGCCTGGCAAGCGATGTTGAATAATCCTTGCCAGGACCTTTCCCGGCACATTGAGGAGTGAGATGCCCCTGTAGTTGTTACAGTAAGTGCGGTCCCCCTTCTTAAAGAGGGGGACCACCAGGGCATCCTTCCAATCCTGCAGAACCAGTCCAGTGGTCCAGACTGTTGTTATGATGTCATGTAGGCAGTCTGTGCACAAACGCCACCCTCCCTCAGCATTTCACTTGGAGATCATCTCTGCCTGGTGCCTTTCCTGGTCTCAGGCTCTGGATCGCCTTCAGTACTTCCTCAACAGATGGCACCTCAGCCAGGCACTCACAAGGGGTGACTTCTTCCAATATTTGAGGCACCTCAGCCTCAGCAAGGTTATCCCCACTTTGTCCTAAGATGTTCTCCAGGCTGATGCATTTCCCTTCCCCAAGACCCTACAGAAATTTTCAACAAATCTTCAAACCTGTTCCTGGGGGTCAGAGATTGGATCACTGTTCTTTCCCCTAATGATGGCAATAGGTGTGGCACTGCAGGTTACTTTTTGGATGGAATTAAAGAGCGATTTGTGATCGCGGGCCATTGAGGCAGACATCACAGCTCCCCAAACCTCCGAGCGAAGGCTACGGTAGGCCTCCTCATTCTCTGACGATGAGAGTTGGCCTGTCGCTTTTTCTCAGGCAGCCTGAACACCTTCTCGGTCAGCCAGGGTCTCTGAGGATATCCGGACAGTGTACCCAAAGCAGCCATTGAAGCTGCATGAGCCACAGTCCTAAACCTCGCCCATTTCCCCTTGACATAAGGAGGAGTGGGGGATGATGCCAACCCCAGCCGCAAGCGATGATGAAATTCTCGCTTGCAACTTTCATCAGCTAACTGAGACCATGCCAATATGGGTTTGAATGGGGTCCTGGATGTACACCTACCACCGGAGTGGAAGAATGGCAGGCATATCTTACAGATGACAAGTCGATGGTCAGTGGGCAGATCAGCTCCATGTTAGGTCCTGGTGTCAAGGACATGGGCCCGCATCTGCTGTTCCGTCACTATGTAGTCCAGCAGATGTTCTTGTTTGGACCCGGCATGCATCCATGATGTTGTGTGGATGCGCCGATGCTGGAACTGCGTGTTGGTAATTACAAGCCCATGGTCTGCACAAAAACCTAGCAGTCTCCTACCGTTGTTATTGAGTTGATCTGGCCCATGTTTTCCAATCACTCCAGACCAAGTGCTAGCATCATGACCAACTTGGACATTGAAGTCACCCAACAAGATGACTCTATCCCGAGGGGCCACTTTAGCCAGCACCTGTGACAGGATGTCACAGAAGGCATCTGACTCATCGAGCTTGCCTGCATCCACGGATGTTCGTCTTCGGTGGGGGCATAAGTTACCACGACCACCACTCCTCGCCTCCGGTTGATGGGAAGGCAAGCCCAAAGTAGCCTGGGGCTTACAGCTTCCCACACCTCACACACACAGATACAGACACAATGCAAAGGTCTATATTAATTGGAACGCTTCGTTTTAAGTCTCGCTCTCTCTTTCTCTCTCTTTCTCTCTCTCTCTTTCTCCAGTGGCCACAACTTGTTCCCGTTTGTATTCGCAGAAGAAGAGAGCGAGAGAGATGGAGTGGGAGAGAGGGTGAGAGGGAGAGAGAGGGTGAGAGGGAGAGAGAGGGAAATCGAGGGAGAGGGAGGGTGAGAGAGGGAGAGAGGGAGGGTGAGAGGGGGAGAAACATCCTGCTAAGGTTCAGCCGCCATTTCTTCCCGACGGTCCTCATCTTTGGACACCCGTAGGGCGATGGATCCCAACATCTTCAGGGGCAGGTCAACGTGCTCATCGTCCACGCCAAGCTCGCCATACACAGGGCGAGGAAGGTGGTCGTGGAGGGGAAACGTCCGGCCAGCAGCCTGGGCATCTTTCACGCTCTGGTCGGAGCCAGGGTGTGTGGGCCCGGAGTTCCGGCATGCGCGGCTGACCCACGCCGTGCCGGCCTTCAAGGAGCAGTGGGCGGTGGAGGAGGCCGCGTGCTCGGTGGCAGAAGACGGAGAGCTCCGCGTGGAGCTACCGTCGGAGGCCATAGGCATGCGAGGAGTGCTGGGTGCAGATGCAGCACTTGTCGTAGTTAAGAAAATTTACATAGAAAACAGGGGGAACATAGAGAGAGAGAGAGAGTAGGGAGAGGGGGGGTAGAGAGAGAGGGAGTAGAGAGAAGGGGTAGAGAGATAGGGAAGGGGTAAGGAGGAGGAGCAGAGCGTGCTTCTTCGTGGTAATGTTTGTGTCTACGAAGAAAGTAGCACAGAGTGACTTTGTTTCACAATGGTAAAATACGTAAAATATTTAATTTAAAAAGGGGAGGTGGGGAGCACATAAAGCAATGCAATGGAAAAAACAAACAAAAAAACCCCGAAATAGTTAACGAAGCAAATTGTCGACTAAACCGAGCATCTTCTTGTTTCCTCTGATCGTCAAGAAGAGAGGGCGAGAGACGGAGAGAGGGAGAGAGTTGCCCACTAATTCCGATTTGAACTCCTTTCAATGCAGAGGTTCCGGGGGTTGTCGTTCGTTGTTGGCAGCGATGGTGGCGGCGATTGTCGTCGTGGTGGGAGAAGGAGGAGGAAGAGGAGGCGGAGAGAGATTTCTAAACAGACGAGAGCGCGTGTGAGCGAGGAGTGAACGGGTGTTGTGAGTGGGTGAGAGAGAGAGAGAGAAAAGAGAGAGAGAGTGAAATAAGTGAGCCTGGTGGGAGGATTCTGGGGAGAGAGAGACGGAGTGGAGTCGTTTGAAAGGGTAAATCGTTTGTGAAGCCTCGCTCTGCGATTGTCATCGTCGTCGTCGTCAGCAGCCGTGGTTAAGCCGCTGCTGGATGAAGATCTCCCTAAAATCGCCGCTAACCCGATCAAGAGATATATCCGAATAGATGAGTGAGCGAGGGTGCGCGTGAGCGAGGGTGCGTGCGAGTGAGTGAGAGCGAACGAGTTGCGAGCGTGGTTGCGAGAGAAAGAGAAGGCAATGAATGAGATTGTTCGTGGGAGGGGGGATGCGGGAATGAGAGAGAGAGGGAGGGAGAAGGGGCTGGCCTGGGGTTATTGATGGGGGTGGAGGGGGGTTGGTAGCAGGGAGAGAGTGGATCCTTTCTCAAGCGGCCGTCTGATTGTAACCAAGCCGGAGTGGAGTGCGGGACGCGTACGCGGCCATTACTCGCTTGAGCTCATTACTGGCGCTCAGAGGACACTAATCCCTGGCGCGGGGAACGCGCGGCTCGGATTATCACCTGGTAAATAGAAGGATAAGCATACCGCGCCGGGGGGGGGGGGGGGGATGGGGGTGCTGGTGGAGGAGTGGGGAGTGAAGCGATGGTTGTGCTTATGTTTAGATGATGATGGTATGGTGATGATAATGGTGTGATGATGATGATGTTATGGTGATGATGGTATGGTGATGATGATGGTGTGGTGATGATGATGGTGTGGTGATGATGATGGTATGGTGATGATGGTGTGCTGATGATGATGGTGTGGTGGTGATGATGGTATGGTGATGATGATGGTATGGTGATGATGATGATGGTGTGGTGATGATGATGGTGTGGTGATGATGGTATGGTGATGATGGTATGGTGATGATGATAGTATGGTGATGATGATGATGGTATGGTGATGATGATGGTATGGTGTTGATGATGGTATGGTGTTGATGATGGTATGGTGATGATGATGATGGTGTGGTGATGATGATGGTATGGTGATGATGATGATGGTGTGGTTATGATGATGGTGTGGTGATGATGGTATGGTGATGATGGTATGGTGATGATGATAGTATGGTGATGATGATGATGGTATGGTGATGATGATGGTATGGTGTTTATGATGGTATGGTGTTGATGATGGTATGGTGATGATGATGGTATGGTGATGATGGTATGGTGATGATGATGATGGTGAGAGAGAGATCGGCAAGCGGTAATGCTGTGTAGTCACTTCCTGAGTTCGGTTGTCGCGCATCACGGCCAACATTGGTGGCGATTATCGGAACCGCTGACACCAAACTGTAAACACATTTTTGTTCAGAAGCCACCTGGCCACAAATGATAGCTCGACGAAGTGGCTTATCATCGCGTGGAAGTTTATCGCAGGCAAATCCCACGGACACGTGATGTTGATTCTAAATGTGGAGGGTTAAAAACCAGGAGGGTCCCGAGAAAAAAATCCACGCGACCACGTGGAGAAAGAGACAGGATGGAAACTCCAAATATACAGCAGGCGTCAGGGTCGGGATCGAACCCGCGGCCTCCTGCATGTCAGGCGAGCTGACAGTCGAACCGTATCTGTGACTGTGGGAAGAGACATTTATGGGATCCACAGGGCGGGAACCATCTCGAGATAAATTACGGCTTTCTCCAGATATGCACGAATCTTCCGCCATTGTTTTCCTCCAGATTTCCTCCGGATTGTTTCGGATGTATTTATTTTGCAAATGTTCAGTTTACCACGCACGCACGCACTCACTCTCTCGCGTCAAGCAAGATGATTGACAGAAAGCTGTCAAAGTACACGGAGATAATTCTAATGTCTTGGAGGCGTGGTGATCCTTATAAGCCGATGAACTTTGAACTCCAACGGTCACCGTTTGCTCGTCCGTCGCTCTGACTGCGGAGAGGAGCGCACGGTGATGGGGCACGCTGAACTTCTTTCGCGCCGTACGTAGCCAACCGTGCGAATCGGAGGTGGGGGATCGGGACAACAAACGAAAACACAAGAGGCACTTCTAAAGAAATGACTTGTCGATCTAAGATTATTCAAAAGTTCACATCTCCCAGTGGCTTCCGTATATCGGCAGGAAGAGCGTTCCAGGCGGCTGGAGAAGCGCATCTGAAAGCGCCGCGGGATGCGGTGACCACCGTCTTTTGCTCGATGTCCAGCAGGCAAAAAGCCGCTTGCCGCTGTCGGGTTGACCGCCGGAGTCGGCAGTGATGGTGGTTCATGCTCCTTGACGAGACCAGCGAGGTGTTGCGGTGCTTCGTGTGTGGCAAGCACGGCTTTACCTCCCCCCCCCCCCCCCAGGTGACTAATAATAAACACAACTCACGAATGATTGCCTGGAAACATCTTACAAGACATGAACACAATGCAGCAGCAGCGGGAGCCCCCCCCCCCACCCCCCCGATAAAGAGTCCCATGATCAAGTGTGGATTTCCTGGATAAAGAGGTTAACTATGATTTTAATTATTCATTTGTAGAGCGATACATCGGTTTACATCTACCCTGTTAACGTTGTTTCGCAGATAGGTCGTCACTTTGTTAACACCACAAGCTGGTGTTGTGTCGTCTCAACCCCACACCCACGTCGCTGACAGCGTTGTCCTCCCTCTCTCGCTATCTGTCGCATCTCAGCCTTCGCCTCCACCACCACCCTGACCCCGTAAATCGCTTGGGATTTGACATCGTTTCGATATTCGTCGTTGCACCTTTCAGGAACGCAACCTGAGAACAACAATCAGAGAACAATATGAGAACAATCTGAGAACAATCTGAGAACAATCTGAGACAAATCTGAGACAAATCTGAGAATAATCTGAGAACAATCTTAAAACAACGATCTGAGAATAATCCGAGAATATTCAGAGAAAAATTTGAGAAAAATCTGAGAACAATCTAAGAACCGTCCCAGAACAACCTTAGAACAATCTGAGAACAACAATCCGAGAACAACAATCTGAGAACAACAATCTGAGAACAATCTGAGAACAACAATCTGAGAACAACAATCCGAGAACAACAATCCGAGAACAACAATCTGAGAACAACAACCCGAGAACAACAATCTGAGAACAACAATCTGAGAACAACAATCCGAGAACAACAATCCGAGAACAACAATCTGAGAACAACAATCTGAGAACAACAATCTGAGAATAACAATCTGAGAACAACAATCTGAGAACAACAATCTGAGAACAACAATCCGAGAAGAACAATCCGAGAACAACAATCTGAGAACAACAATCCGAGAACAACAATCTGAGAACAACAATCTGAGAACAACAATCCGAGAAGAACAATCCGAGAACAACAATTTGAGAACAACAATCTGAGAACAATCTGAGAACAACAATCTGAGAACAACAATCCGAGAACAACAATCCAGGAACAACAATCTGAGAACAACAACCCGAGAACAACAATCTGAGAACAACAATCTGAGAACAACAATCCGAGAACAACAATCCGAGAACAACAATCTGAGAAGAACAATCTGAGAACAACAATCTGAGAATAACAATCTGAGAACAACAATCTGAGAACAACAATCTGAGAACAACAATCCGAGAAGAACAATCCGAGAACAACAATCTGAGAACAACAATCTGAGAACAACAATCTGAGAACAACAATCCGAGAACAACAATCTGAGAACAACAATCCGATAACAACAATCTGAGAACAACAATCTGAGAACAACAATCTGAGAACAACAATCCGAGAACAACAATCTGAGAACAACAATCTGAGAACAACAATCCGAGAGCAACAATCTGAGAACAACATTCTGAGAACAACAATCTGAGAACAACAATCTGAGAACAACATTCTGAGAACAACAATCTGAGAACAACAATCCGAGAACAACAATCCGAGAACAACAATCTGAGAACAACAATCTGAGAACAATCTGAGAACAACAATCTGAGAATAACAATCCGAGAACAACAATCTGAGAACAACAATCTGAGAACAACAATCTGAGAACAACAATCTGAGAACAATAATCTGAGAACAACAATCCGAGAACAACAATCTGAAAACAACAATCCGAGAAGAACAATCTGAGAACAACAATCCGAGAACAACAATCTGAGAACAACAATCTGAGAACAACAATCCGAGAACAACAATCTGTAAACAGCAATCCGAGAACAACAATCTGAGAACAACAATCCGAGAACAACAATCTGAGAACAACAATACGAGAACAACAATCTGAGAACAACAATCCGAGAACAACAATCTGAGAACAACAATCCGAGAACAACAATCTGAGAACAACAATCCGAGAACAACAATCTGAGAACAACAATCCGAGAACAACAATCCGAGAACAACAATCTGAGAAGAACAATCCGAGAACAACAATCTGAGAACAACAATCCGAGAACAACAATCCGAGAACAACAATCTTAGAACAACAATCCAAGAACAACAATCTGAGAAGAACAATCTGAGAACAACAATCTGAGAACAACAATCGGAGAACAACAATCAGAGAACAACAATCTGAGAACAACAATCTGCGAACAATAATCCGAGAACAACAATCCGAGAACAACAATCCGAGAACAACAATCTGAGAACAACAATCTGAGAACAACAATCCGAGAACAACAGTCTGAGAACAACAATCTGAGAACAACAATCTGAGAACAACAATCTGGGAACAACAATCCGAGAACAATCTGAGAACAACAATCTGAGAACAACAATCCGAGAACAACAATCTGAGAACAACAATCCGAGAACAACAATCCGAGAACAACAATCTGAGAACAACAATCTGAGAACAACAATCTGAGAACAACAATCTGAGAACAACAATCTGCCAACACGGTACATTCCCCCCTTTTTGCACGGGGCTGCGAGCATGTGCCACACAAAGACAAAGATTCCTTCCCTCGCCCCACACACCGTGTAGCCTTAACAGGCTGTTGGGACAAGTGCTGTTCGTGATTCACGGCGATGAAGGCCGGCACGGCGCACGAGGGGGTGGGTGGCCAGCACCACCCCCAGGCCGCCTTTGTCTCTCCCAGTGGCGATGTTTACACACCACACCAGGTACTCATTTGAGGCTGAGTCGGCCAGGCGGGAGACTCAGGACCGGTTCAGATACAAGTGATGCAATGCGCTTCTTGGACTCGAACTCAAATCGCCGGGTTCGTAGCGCAGGGAAAACCGCTCCACTACCGCTCCCCACACAGTACGTATGAACTCACACACACACACAGACAAATACCCCCTGTATAGCCTCAACATACTTTTGGGGCAAGTGCTGCTGGCGAGCACCTATGAAGGTTGGCACGGTACACGTGGGGGTGGGTGGTCAGCACCACGCCCGGCCGCCTTTGTCTCCCTCCTGGCGATGTTTACACAACGCACGATGTACTGAATTTAGGGCTGAGTCGACCTAGGGGAGGCCCAGGACTGGTTCAGATAATCGAACTCGGGTCGCCGGGTTCGTAGCGCGCACAAAAGCGCCAATCGCTTCACTACCACACGCAGTACACGTAAACTCACACTGACACACGCACACAAAGCCAACCCATTGGAGCAAGTGCTGTTCGCGAGTACTCAATTCAGGGTGGGAACAACACGACAGCGCTTGTGCCAGCAACCACGCCCAGCCGCCTTTGTCTCCCCAATGCCAGACAGACATCAGACGAACGTCGGTCTACGCGCGTCGCTGTGGCTGAGAGCGTTGAGTGAACATTCTGGCGTGAAAAGCTGCGGCTCGGCTCATCATCATCTCTGAGCGGCCGCTAAAGCGAGGCCAAACGCTTGTCCATGACGTCAACGGCGACTGTTCCGCGAACATACCGACCTCCCCCCCCCACCGGCTCCCCCACCCATCACTACCTCGCCATGGGAATGTGTAATTTCCAGCGCCAAAGGTGAATGCTCGGCGCGATGTCCAATTTTGACTTTGATCGCGAGCGCGCGCGCACGTGCTCAAGCGTGGGGGAGGGAAGGGGTGGAGGGGGGGGCAGTGGGGGCGGGTTGGGGGGGGAGAAGGCGGTGGTGGTGGGTGGGTAGGGGGGATCACTGTTTCATTAGACACACGTGCTAGAACGTCTCGCAAGATAATTGCGCTAATTACTCCTCGCCCTTACCTCACCCCTCTCTCTCTCTCTCTCGCTCCATCCCTCCCCTGCCTCCCTCTCTCCCTCCCATCCTCTCCCATCCCCCCTCCCTCCCTCCCCTCTGCCAGCCCCTACAGCCAAAACCAAGTCACCGTAACAACATCATCATCAACATCATCATCATCATCTCTCTCCTGCCCTCTCCCCACAGAGCTCGCCACGATTCCCGAAATCAAACACTCGCGGACCGCGCGTGATGGTCACAAAGCTCTCAAAATACACGAAGACACGCGCGCCCGCATGTCTCCGTAATGACCACAGTCACCGCACTCACCTCGTCTCGCTCGCGCATTCCTGCTGCCCTGGGGGGGGGGGGGGGTTGGGGGGGTGCGAGGTTCGGGCCACTACACATTGAGGCGATTAGCGGAGGGAACGATGGTTGAGAACAGGCCACCAGGGTCTGTCTGGCTGCGGCAATACGACCAGGAGACTGGCACTGGCAACCCCCTCCCCCCGCCCCAGTTAGGTGGCGAGATGTTGACTACCTCGCCTCGTCGACAGGAGGCCGTGGGGTTCGATCCCGACCCTGACGACGCCTTCTGCTGAATACTTTTTTTTTAGTTTGCGGTGTTTCTCTCTCTCTCTCTCCCCGTGGTCGCGTGGATTTGTCCTCCGGGTCCTCCGGGTGTTCCCCTCCACATGTCAGAAAGCAACGCGTTTAGAGTCGTCTGTCTGCTCTGATTTCCACGCGATAAGCCGCTTTCCTTGAGCTCTCGTTTGTGGCGAGGTCGCTTCTGAAAAAGAGCTACGTAGCTCAGTGGGCCTTACCTGGCAAGATAAATAGAATATGTTAATAGTTTAGTCCACCAACGACATCATGGCAATGCGCTTAAGTCCAAACATGTGAAATTATATCAGAGAGAGAGAGCAAGTTTTGCTGGCTGGCTGGACGCTGGAGGGAGGGACGGACGGAAGGACACCACCAAAGGACGCGTGAGCGGCTAGTTAGTAGTCTTATGTCCTAATCATGTTGATAAAGAGGCCAAGCGGGTGAATGGGTGGAGGCGAGAGAGGCACACGTGTCCCAGATATCGCAACCTCCGCCACCACCACATCGTCTGTACCACTCTCTACTCACCACGTTCTGCCCATCATAAAACAGCAATAGTAATACTCTTTGGTTCTTTCGGTAAAGTCACGTAGGTACAAAATAATAATAGATAAGTAATGATACGTCATAATAATAATCATCATGTCAACTCGTGAGACAGACGAGGAGGAAGGGACGGTCAGTCACGTAATAATATTCTCGTCATATGGTTAGCGCGCTGGACTATTTCCCGACACGCCTTTGTCTCCCTAAATCCCAGCTATGGCCGCTGACAAACCGCACCAACCGGGTAGCGACACTCGCTTAAGGCCGATCCGATGTAAAAGGAGGCCCAGCCACCGGTTCTGAGAAGACGTTGCCACCGATGTTAGCGCAGCCGTGGTCGCGAATCGAACCCAGGCCGTCGAGTTCACCGGCACCGGGAGGGGGGGGGGGAGATGATTTTAAGGACCGTGTTCTCCAGTATGATGGTGGCCTCAACCCGAGAAAAAGAGGCTAAACATTTAAAACAAACCCAGCGCGCAAAACGTTGTTATTTCAATTCGTGTAAATTTCAGCTCTGAGAATTAAACATTTTGGGTTTGATTTCCGTATAACAAACACTCTTTCACGGCGAGGTTCAAGAAGTCCGCGCCCCTAGCGTACATTAAAATACAAATACAGGCGCAGCCCTGCAATTCCTCGCCCGCGCCACTGACGGCGGAAAGACCTCCGCTCGAGGGAGATCGAGAGAAAGAGAGAGAGAGAGCGAGCGTATTTGGCCTACTCTTCCAAGCTTCGGAAGAGGTGGGTTAGTACCCACCAATGTGAACGTAAAGTGCATACACGCACGTGTATAATGATCTCATTGCTATGCGCGTTTGCGTACACGTGTATATATGTACATATATATTGTGCGTGTGTGTAATGTCGTGAATAGCGCACTGCCCTACGAACCTGACGACCGGGGTTTCGATTCGCGCTCACGGCCAACACCGGTGACGGTTATCTCTGCGCCGGTTCTGGGCCTCCCCTAGGTCGACTCAGCCTCCTCAAACGAGTTGCTGGTGCGAAGTGTGCAACAATATCGCCACGAGGGAGACAAAGGCGGTCGGGGGTGGTGCTGTGGCCGCAACCACCACCGCCGCGGCGTTCCGTGTTGGCTTTACTGCGTGCTACGCGCTCACAGCACTTGCCCCGACAGTCTGCGAGGAGCTATACGGGGCATCTTTGTCTCGTCTCGTCGCGGTTCCGACGCGACGCGCTCGCCTGCTCCTCCGCGGCAGGATCGCAGTCGACAAGCTCTTCACGCGCGGGTCAAACCGGACCCGAGGATTATCTTCCCCCAACCCATCACCAATCCCACCCCCCACCCACCCTCCACAGATACACACAGATACACACAGATACACACACAGACACACACAGATACACACACACAGACACACACAGATACACACACAGATACACACACAGATACACACACAGACACACACAGATACACACAGACAGACACACACAGACACACACAGATACACACACAGATACACACACAGACACACACAAATACACACACAGATACACACAGACACACACAGATACACACACAGATACACACAGATACACACACAGATACACAGACACACCAGCGGCGTTTTCAAATCCTTTCCAGACAATTTCACGAGCGTCTGTCCAAAGCGCGAGCTCTTCTCCCTCTCTCTTTCCATCTCAGTCTCCCGTAGCCAAACGCTGCGGTGACCTCCTGTGGAGATTGACACACTCCACGTTGCCATCGGCCGTGTGGCTCAGCCGTATCTCGCCAGGGGTAACAGACTTGGTGCATTTCCTGCGGTGCCAGGGAGGATCTGCTCCACCAGTACTTACACTGCCAGCGTTTGAAACCAATGCAACGCCTTTTGGGGGACATCTTCAGGAAACTGGGGGTGCCCTTCTATAACAGCAGCTTCGTATATGGGGTGGTGCCTTACCTGGCTAACAAGCGCCATGACCTCACCAACTTCGCCTGTGCTAAGGCGAAGATGGCGGTGTACAGAACGAGGAAAAAGATGCTGTAAGGTGATACTGACGGCTGCTCTGTGCTGCTTCCAGTGTTCAGGGGCCTGCTCAAGGCGCGGCTCCGGCTGGAGCACGCCATGTACCACACACATGTCGGTGATGTGCAGCGCGTCTTCTTCAAACGTTGGGGAGCCGGACAAGCCCCTCTCTGTACCAGCGTGGACGGCACCCCCCTCGTGTTCACCTTTTGAAGTGCTCGCTCGTCAACGTGGCGTGCGCGATGACCACCACCACCACGTGACTTTTCTGTGTGTTGCATTTAGCGCCACAGCGCGTGGATGTACAGCGTTTGTTTATTTGTGTTGCTGGTGACTTTGTGTATTTCGTATCGGAATCACCTCCAGTGCTGTTGCTGCTGGCGGCAATAAAAGTTGTTTAAAAGTCAAGTCTCTCTCTCCATCTGTCTCTCCCTCCCTCTCTCTTCCCGTGGTCGCGTGGATTTTTCTCCGGGTTCTCGCCTCTACATTTAGAAACATTAGTTTAGAGTATTTGGCTGCTATACATTTCCACATGATAAGCCAACGTCGCTGAGCTTATCAATTGTGGCCACGTCGCTTCTGAAAAGAGCTATATAGATTCAGCGGACCTTACCTGGTTTAGTTTAAAAGTTGGGTTTAACTTTGTAGTTTGGAGTAGAACGTGGCTTGGAGGAAGAGGTGTATATGTGAGGAGGAGGAGCAGGAGGAGGAGGGAGGAGGAGGTTGTGACGGAAGGAGTGAGTTTGCATGAAGGAGGAAATGGGTAAGGCAACTTAGAAGTTCGTACGAGCATGAGGCGATTGGCAAGCCTGGAATGACTGAGCGACAGCAAGAGGAACAGAGTGGATCAGATAAATTCGCGCAAGTTATCGACTTCACAATCACGTTGATGACGAGTAGGCGTAAACTTGGACAGGGCACGTCGTCAAAAGGGAGGATGGTAATGATAGTGAAGATGGTGGTGATGATGATGGTAATGATGATGGAAATTATAGTGAAGATAATGGTGATGATGATGGTAATGATGATAATTAAGGTGATGATGGTGGTGATGATGATGGTCATGATGGTGATGATGACCATGATGATGGTGATGATAGTGGTGGTGATGATGATGGTAATGATGATGATGATGACCATGATGATGGTGATGATGGTGGTGATGATGATGATGGTGATGATGACCATGATGATGGTGATGATAGTGGTGGTGATGATGGTGCAGCACCTCTAACTTAACACACGTGGAATTGTCGCAGGCGATACATTACGATTCTCAATAAAAATGTTGGTGGTGGTGGGGGAGAGGGGGGTGGTGAGGTTATGCCACTTAGTCAATCATCCGGTGGCACATTTGTGTAGTGAGTTCCTTCACCACCCGCCGTGGTCAAACGAATCACACAGTCGCGCGTGGCGTGCCAACTATGCAATGTTTATTCTCATAATCAATATTTTATCAGCAGTTAGATTCGCGACGTCGCCTTTGAAACCGCGCAAAGCATCGTAAATTTAATCTGTTTGGTTACGTCGGGTGGCGGAGGGTCTTACGACAACAAATGTGGCCAGTTCATCACGTGGCCGAATCCCCCCAATAAAAACTAAAATATTTAATGAATTTATTCAATATCAGATTTTACTGTACGGTACTTAAAACATCGAAATATAAAATAACGAGATGTTAATGCCATTTAACTCGCCGATTAATAATTAGGATGTCCACCACTTATCAGCAGCGTCTAATCACGAGGGGCGCGGTTCTTATTCGTACGCCACGTGGCGCGGCCATTTTGTTGTTGTTGTTGCTGCCGATCCACTGCTGTATGAGGGCTTCCTGCCACTCCGCGTGACGCGCGGCTTGTCCGACCGCACTTCGCCACGCCGGTCGCGTTCTTCGTCGTTTTTTTGTGGTTGTCGTTGTTGTTGTTGTTGCTTTCCTTTGCGCACGAGTGGTAGGCACAACACTCCAACGCGCGATCCAGGTTCGAGAAAGTCCTGCTTAGCCTCCGAAATTGAGCGCATTCCGGCTGATTTGGCCATTGTTCGTACGGAGCTATAAATCTCACACACAGGCCCGGGCAGTGAGAGTGCGCGTGCGTGCGTGCGTGCGCGCGTGCGTGAGTTCTGCTGTGAAAATAGCGGCGGCGTAAAACATTCCAGTCGCTGCAAAAATGTATGCATGTGGGATGCTAAGACTACAAAGATGCTACACACACACACGCACACGTGCGCGTACCCACACACACAACGACCAAAAAAAAACCGTATAGCCTGAACAGACTTTTGGGGCAAGTGCTGTTAGCGAACACCTATGAAGGCCGAAACGGTACTCGAGGGGGTGGGTGGACAGCACCACGCCCGAGCGCCTTTGTCTCCCCAGTGGCGATATTTACACACCGCGCCAGGTACTCATTTGAGGCTAAGTCGACCTGGAGGGAGACTCAGGACCGGTTCTGATAATCGTCACTGGTGTTGGCCGTGAGCGGGAATCGACTCGGCTCGCCGGCTTCGTAGCGCAGCGCGCTGACCGCTACACTACCGTTCCCCATAAAGATCGCCCGGCATAGCCTCAGCAGACTGTTGGGGCAAGTGCTGTTAGCCAGCACCTACGACAACCGGCACGGCACACGAGGGGGTGGGTGGCCATTCGCCACGCTGTGACGCGCAAGTCACCATGGCCCACGTGCCAGGCTAAGTGCGCTTCGAGGTCACGGCACGTGTCAAAGGTTCCCCGAGCAGAGGGTAATAAGACCCAGGCGTTGTGCAATAATTTACACAGCGCAGTGGTCAAGCGGACATCCCCGTCGAACTCCCCGCTGACTCTCGACCAACCTGGGCCTTCCTACCGACATAACGGTCCATCGCGATCGTGAGCAGGGCGCTAACGAGCGACTCCAAAACGCCTGACCTCTTGATGGCATCGTGGGCTCTGGCGAGGTCAACAAAGCAGAGATATGCCTCCTGTTGGAATTCCATCTACGACGCTGCTCTGTAGCAGACGGACAGAGAAGGCGGGGGTAGGAGGGGGGGGTATGCAGGACCGCCCAGGTCTGAAACCACACTGGGGCTCCCGCAAGCCTCTCCTCCACGTGCCTGCCAAGACGTGTGTTGAACAATCCTTGCCAGGAACTTTGCTGGCACACTGAGGAGGCGGAGGCAGAGGAGGCGGGAAGGGGGATACCCCAGGTAGTTTGTGCTAAAGGGGGACCACCAGGGAATCCTAATAGTGAAGTCGTTTGCAAAGTTTCCATGTAAGGCAGCCCTGCACGCAATTGCCACGCTGCTTCGGCAATTAACTTGGGCAGGTCGTCGCTGTCCGACGCTTTACCCAAAGCTCAGGTATCAGATTATGCCATCTCAACAGATGCCATATCAGCCAACCAGCCAGACACCCGGAGGCGCTGGCTACTTCTGCCGATCATCGAGGTCCTTGAAACCGCCGCAGGGTGAGCTTCCCCCTCTGCCGCAAAATATTATTTGAGTTTGAGGTGTTTACCCAACTCCGGGAGGCCTGAAAAAAATCGAGGCATTTTGCAGAACTGCCCTTACGGAAGAGCAATTGAACGGAAATGTTCTCTATATATATTTGTTTTTTGTATTTGACCAGGTAAGGCCCCACTGAGCTATGTCAGCTCTTTCTTTTTCACCAGCGACGCCTGGCTATCACAAATGAGAGCTCGACGAAGAGGCTTATCCTCATGTGGAAATTTACAGCGGCCGAATAATATTGACGCCATGTTGATTCTACACGTGGAGGGTAAAACCCCGGAGGACCCGGAGGAAAAAAATAAAAATGTACGCGACCACGGTGGGAGAGAGAGAGAAAGAGAGAACATGCAAACTCACAACATACAACAGGCGTCAGGGACGGGTTCGAACCCACGACGTTCCGCACACCAGGCGAGGGAGTTAACATCTCCTACTCACCGTGGCGCACCAATGAATGAAGGGGGCTGGGCGCGGCGTGGCGGGCGGCTCCTCCACGTGATTCACGCGCCCTTTGTGACGCAATTCCCGTGTCTTCCTCAAGAGCCCACGATCATCACTCGGCACTTTAACACCTAAGTAGTTGGCGCGACAAAATATTATACATAAAAGAGGTATTTTTTTGGGGTTAGATCGCGTAAATATATAAATGTGTCGTTAAACCCGACACCACCCGACACAGCCAAGTAGTAAGGTTTGTCGCGTTAACAAAACATGCAAATTCGTTCCGAGTACAGCACACCGGTGTGTCGGAAAGTATACCCCAGGACACTTACAATTCGAGTACGACGTTTCGCCAGTACTTACAACTCGCATCGCCAGGCGACAGACAGATTTGTGGAGACAAAAAAAGCGGTTGTTAAGAAACTTATTTGTCAATCTAGATGATGATTTAAAAGTGCCACAGCTCCCGGTGGCTTCCTAATAGCTCAGAGAAGAGCGTTCCAGACGGGCCGCGGAAGCGCATCTGAAAGCGCTCGATGCAGTGACCACTGTATATGTTCGATGGCCACAAGCTGCCGCTGCTGCTGCTGCTGGTGCTACGAGGATGAGCGGAGTTCGCGTGATGATGGTTCATGGCACCCTTGACGAGATCAGCATCCGTACCAACGCAGAGCCTCACCGCTTACTGAGCCTTTTATACTGAATACATTATATATATGTCAGCACAACAATCTGGCCACCTCGATACATTCGTCGACGACACAGCACCACGGCGAGTAGTTTATAATCGGTGTGACGTTTCGGGCAATCACCCTTTTCCCAGAGCACACCGAAGACCCCCCCCTCCCTCGCCATCGCCTCTGTCCGCCTGTCAGCGGGACAAGCGGGTCGCCTGCACAGGTTTGGGCGATCGGCAAGTTCGCGTGTGGTGGGGCTAAACTCGCGAGTACTCTCACTCACCCATATTTCCGAGAGTGTAGCGGTCAGCGTGGAGGAGTGAGGCGAAAATACTTCTCGAAAGCTCCCTCGAGTTGAGAGCCCTGCCCACCAGCGGCGTGGCGTGAGCACGGAATTGCAGGGGCTGCGCCACGGTGGCGAGATGGAATAACAATGAATCGAGGGTCACGTGGACTCTTTTGATGCGTAGTTAGGGTCGAAATTACGAACAAGTTGACCTTTGTACCAATGACTACATCGCCTGGTATACAGGAGGTCGTGGGTTAGATCCCGACCCTAACGCCTGCTGTAGATTTGGAGTTTGCGTGTCTCTCTCTTTCCCGTGGTCGCGTGGATTTATTTTTGTCCGGGTCCTCCGGTTTTTCCCTCCACATGTAGAATCAACATCACGCGTGTTAGAGTATTTGGCTGCTATAAATTTCCCACGTGATGAAAAGCCACTTCCTAGAGCTATAATTTTTCTGATAAAAGAGCCATTTAGCTCAGTGGGGCCTTACCTGGTAAAACAAAAACCGTAGCTTAGTGTGGGAGGGAAGCGGAACAATTTTACCTTTAAGTGAGCGAGCGAATCATGTTGAAGGGAAGAGGCGGCAAGTTTTTTTTTTTGCAACAACAACAAAAAATACCAGGAAGGCGAAGATTACAACGGTACGGGCGCATAGAGGGAATGGAAAACGTTTTGTCTGCCAAGGGAGGTTTATCAAATTGAAATACAAGGGCACGAGACGATGGCGCTGTCCAAGAAAAAGATGGCGTGAAATGTGAAGGACGTGGAAGGTGTTGATGATGGGAGGCTGGGACTGCAACGGGAGAGTGGCGGACTAAGTTGGAAGAGAGAGAGTGAGAGAGGAAGAGAGAGGGGAGGAGAGGGATTCAAGAACGACCAGATGATTAGCACATGAACCATCCAGGCGACACACACGGATGATGCTGGATGATGATGGCGCTTGCGTTGGTGGTCTTTTGGTCAGTCAATCTCAGTCAGTCAACCGATGGCACCGACTGGGTCTGTCCCGTGACCTCCTGCCAGCGAGCCTTCGACACCTGACGGGGCCTCAAAAGTGCACCTGGCCTGGCACAGGTGCCGTGGTGATGTCACAGTCACTCAGTGGCGAATATCGGGGTATTGGTGTTGGTCCTTTGCGAAGATGGTTTTGACAGCGGCGAGGGCATTAGCCCCTCGCTCCCCACCAGATATGCCCCCCCCCCCCCCCCCCACACACACACGATGGTGGATGTGACAATTCCGGTAAGGGTATAAGTTCATAAATTCACATCATCATGTCGCCCCCCCCCCCTCCCCCCAATGTGGAGTTGCTAACAACGCGCCACAGTGGGTAAAATAAAAAATAAAATAAATGGAAACAACTACATTAAATCACGACGTTTCGGAGGCAACACAAGCTTCCGTCTTCAGGTGGAACAGTCACCGCAAAATCTCTTGACACTGTTGATTTTGCTGTGACTGTTTTATTTTTTATTTTACCTACGTGACTTTACCGAAGAAAACAAAGAGCATGAATCCGTGCAGTCCACGAAAGCTTCAAATCTAGAATCAACGCACCACAGTGTTTGCTATGGTCTGGTAGCGCACAAGATAGAGAATATTCATTTAGAAGATGTATTGCCTTATAGCAGACTGTTGGGGCACAAAGTGTTGTTCGTGAGTAGCACCCTATGACGCCCGGCCACGGTACAGGAGGGCCAGCTACCACGCCCGGCCACCTTTGTCTCTACACCGCACCAGGTACTCATTTGAGGCTGAGTCGACCTAGGGGAGGCCCAGGACCGGTTCAGATAATCGTCACTGGTGTTGGTGGCCATGAGTGGGAATCGAACTCTGGTGATGCCCGGTTCGTATCGTAAAACGCGCTAACCGCTACACTACCGCTCCCCACAAGTCACACACACACACACACGTAGATATCACACGTGCACACACGCACAGGCAACAGAGGGAGACGAAGCTGATTTATTGAGCGGGGCGAGTTTTAATTTTTTTTTAAAAAACAAAATCGATTAATCAATAAGCCGGAGTAAAGTTTGATCTCTTGGCCGTGCCGTTGTTTTCACACCTGCGAAGGAATTGTTCAGGCACCGGGGTGGCGGTGAGAGCCGCGCGCGTGTGCGTGATGGGGGAGGGGAGGGGAGGGGTGGGGTGGGGAGGGGTGGAGAGGGGCGGGGTTGGGAGGGGAGGGGTGGAGGGGTGGGGTGGGGAGGGGAGGGGTGGAGGGGAGGGGAGGGGTGGAGGGGAGGGGTGGGGTGGGGAGGGGAGGAGTGGAGGGGAGGGGTGGGGAGGGGAGGGGTGGAGGGGAGGGGTGGAGGGGAGGGGAGGGGTGGAGGGGAGGGGAGGGGTGGAGGGGAGGGGTGGGGTGGGGAGGGGAGGAGTGGAGGGGAGGGGTGGGGAGGGGAGGGGTGGAGGGGAGGGGTGGAGGGGAGGGGAGGGGTGGAGGGGAGGGGAGGGTGGGTGGCTTGCGAGCGAGTACCCACGAGCGCGTCTCAATGCGCGCACGTTTCGTACCGACTACGGGGAGCGGTGGCGTCGTGGTTTTGCGATGAAAACCGGCACGACCCGAGTTCGATTCCCGTCTCACGACCCCTCCGGCAACAGTGGCGAATATATATACAGTATATGTATTGGGTTCCTTCCCTTGGTCGACAGCCTAAAACAGGTACCTGGTGCGATGTGTGGGGAGACAAAGGCGGTCCGGGCGTGGTCCTGGTCACGCCACCCCTTCGTTCGCAGTTCTGGCCGTCATAGGTGGGCGAGATGTTAACTCCCTCGCCTGGTATACAGGAGGTCGTGGGTTCGCTCCCAACACTGACGCCTGCTGCTGCTGTATATTTGGAGTTAGCGTGTCTCTCTCTCTCTCATCATCATCACAGTGGCTAGATGTTAACTCCCTCGCCTGGTGTGCAGGAGGTCGTGGGGTTCGATCCCGACCCTGACTGCTGTATATTTGGAGTTTGCGTGTCTCTCTCTCTCTCTCATCATCATCACGGTGGCTAGGAGATGTTAACTACCTCGCCTGGTATACAGGAAGTCGTGGGTTCGCTCCCGACACTGACGCCTGCTGCTGCTGCATATTTGGAGTTAGGATCTCTCTCTCTCATTATCATCACGGTGGCTAGGAGATGTTAACTCCCTCGCCAGGTGTGCAGGAGGTCGTGGGGTTCGATCCCGACCCTGACGCCTGCTGATGCTGCTGTATATTTGGAGTTTGCGGTGTCTCTCTCCCCGTGGCCACGAGGATTTTTCTCCGAGCCGACCGGTTTTTTTCTTCTCCCAAATAATTTCAACAAAAACAACAACAAAACAGAGTTGCGCGTTAACCACACTTGTCCCAACAGCGCGTGTGCGTTACGGACATGTGCACGTGCGTATCTTAAAAACTCAACACAATTACAAACGCGCCGTGGTCATCATCAACTATGATGGACGAACAAGATAGATATCTATAGTCACTAACACGCGTGAGTGCGTATGAACTCAGCTTCTACGTTCATATCACGATCTAAATATCGGCTTGAGCGTCACACTCCAGTGGAGGCGAATTACTCGGTTCACCGACGATCCTGTGTGTTTGTCTGTGTGGGGGGAGGGGGGGGTGACGTGTGGTGGGCTGGAGGCGACGTTGCTAGTGTTGATCGGGAGATTCAGAAGAGTAACAGCGACCGAGCATTGCCGTGTGAGCAAAAAACAATCGCTTCTCATGCTCGAACGGTTTGTGGGGTGGGTGGGGGGCCCCAAATTTTTTACAGCAAACAATGAACCCAATCGTGACGTTTTGGGTGCGCGCATCAACTCGACCGTGTCCGCGTGTCACTCTCGCCGTTCTGGGAATTCGGGAACGCTATGGGCAACTGCCTTCGTCGCGATCGATCCGCGCGTCTTCAACGTTGAGGACGCGCGCTCCGTGCGCGTCGTGTTCATGGAGCGAGTCCACAGCGCGTCGCCCGGGCCTGGTGCTGGCCACCCACCCCCTCGTTCGCCTCGGCGGCCTTCGCAAGGTGCTCGCTAACAGCACTTGCCCCAACAGTCTGTTAAGGCTGTACGGGATGGCGGGATCGTTGTCTTTGTATGAGCGGGCTATGTAGATGCCAGCTGGCTATGTGTATGCACGTGTGTGCTATGCACGTACTCGCTGGCTATGTGGACATGAGCTGGCTATGCATCTGTGTATGTGTAAGTACGATCAGGCTACGCATATTCCTTGAGAGATTATCTCAACATTAAGGCAAAGACCCCCCCCCCCCACCCCAAACTCCAATCGCCCACCCCCCCCCCCCCGTGCTGCCCCCCTATTGTCTCAGCCTTTATCCTTTCACCCCCCACCAACCCCTCCCCTCTCCCACCGTTCCCCCACTCACCCACCCACCCACCCTCCTTCCTCCCTCTTCCCCGAGTCACCCCGTGAGGTATTTAATTCCATTTGCCAAAACCCACACCTCCGCTGTCGGAGCATAAATTTACGCGGACACGCAGAGACACCCCCTGCCATACCTCCCCGCTCCGGTCTCCCCCCCCTCCCACTCCATCCCTGCCTCCCGGGTGCCCCGCGTATAAATCATCGGGCGTTTATGTGCGCGCTCGCTCAGTTATGCGAAAGGGAAATAGCGATTCACACGCACGCGCGCACACTCACGCGCACACTCACACTCACGCAGTCACTCACACTCACTCACAATCACGCACGCGCGCACACTCACGCACAGTCACTCACTCACAATCACGCACGCGTGCACACTCACGCGCGCTCTCACGCACACTCACACACACTCACGCACACTCACGCACACTCGCTCACACTCACTCACAATCACGCACGCGCGCACACTCACGTGCGCACTCACGCACACTCACGCACACTCACGCACGCGCGCACACTCACGCGTTCACTCACGCACACTCACGCACACTCACTCACACTCACGCACGCTCACGCACACTCACGCACACGCACACTCACACACACTCACGCACACTCACTCACACTCACTCACACTCACGCACACTCACGCACACTCACGCACACGCGCGCACTCACGCACACTCACGCACGCTCACGCACACTCACACTCACGCACACTCACGCACACGCGCGCACTCACGCACACTCACGCACACGCACGCACACTCACACTCATGCACACTCACGCACACTCACACTCACGCACACTCACGCACACTCACGCACACGCACACTCACGCACACGCACACTCACGCACACGCGCGCACTCACGCACACTCACGCACACTCACGCACGTGCACTCACACACACACACTCACTCGCTCACACTCACACACACTCACTCGCTCACACTCACACACACTCACTCGCTCACACTCACACACACTCACTCACACTCACGCACACTCACGCACACTCACGCACGTGCGCACACTCACTCGCTCACACTCACGACACTCACTCGCTCACACTCACGCACACTCACACTCACGCACACTCACACTCACGCACGTACACTCACACACACACACACTCACTCGCTCACACTCACACACACTCACTCACTCACACTCACGTACACTCACACTCACGCACACTCACGCACACTCACGCACGCGCGCACACTCACTCGTTCACACTCACGACACTCACTCGCTCACACTCACGCACACTCACACTCATGATACTCACGACACTCACTCGCTCACACTCACGCACACTCGCTCACACTCACGACACTCACTCGCTCACACTCACGCACACTCACTCACACTCACGACACACACTCGCCCACACTCACGCACACTCACAACCACTCACACGCGAGCTGCGCTACGAACCCGGCGTTCCCGAGTTCGATTCCCGCTCACGGCCAACAGCAGCGACCATTATCTAACCCGAGCCTGGGACTTCCCTAGGTCGACTCAGCCTCAAATGAGTACCTGGTGCGGTGTGTGAACATCGCCACTGGGAAGACAAAGGCGGCCGGGCGTGTTGCTGTCCAACCAGCCCTTCGTGTGCCGTGCCCGTCTTGAGAGGCGCTCGCTAACAGCACTTGCCCCAACAGTCTGCTGAGGCTGTACGGGGGATCTTTGTCAATTGCCGAGCGAGTCACGAAGCTATGAGACGGTGGGAGTAATTGGGAAACGCGGACCAGAGGTCGTCTCTGACGGTAATGGTAGCGGGCTGCTAAGTTTCTGTGTAAGCCGTGGGCGTGTAATCACCAGTATACGGCGTTCTGTCGCTCGTGTATCCACGCGACATCTTGGGTGCATTCCAGGTGAAAGCATGCACGCGTTACAGCCCCCTTCGTCAATCTAACAACAACAATAGCCGGTGACGTCACCACAACGCGTGTGCCAGGGTAGGTGCAACTTTGAGATCACGTGGATTGAGTGTGAAAGGCCCCGTGATGGCAGGAGATCGCGGGACAGATTCAGGTGCCATGCGTTGACCGACCGAGATGACTCATTCCACCTGTGCCAATTTTTTGTATGCGTTGTATCCGCCCGGTGCTTCGCTCGTTGTTGTGAGCGTCGCTCCTCTGCCCACCGTTGTTTGCTGGAGGGCGACTGCTTCCAACTTCCCGGTCGGCTCCTTCACGAGCCTCCTGCACAGAGGCCGATCTTGACGCTGCTGGTATCGGTCATCGGCTAGTACTAGTTGGCGCAAGTGCTGTTTGGGAGCACCTATGAAGGCCGGTACGGCACACGAGGGGGCGGGTGACCCAGAAATCAAGCCCGGCCGTCTTTGTCTCCCACGTGCACGCACACTGTCTTGAGTTTTTTTTTTACAGCGCTAATTTCGCCATGAGGGAGAAGCATTCTGCCAGCGCGTCAGCTCTTTGCCAAAGGAGGTCGGAAAGATTTTAAACGCGCGAAAGTAAAACACAACATGCGCGATTAAGTATCAATAACTACGCTCATCCTTCGTTCAATTTGCATTGACTGCCATGTAGACAGAGCCGTCCCGAATCGGGGCGACTGCCCCGGGCCCCGCGTTTTGGAGGGAGGGGGGGCAGAGGGCGCAACCCCCCTAATGACGTATAGATGTGACATCGCCATCAGCGAGGCGACGGTGTCCACGCTGCTGCACGTGGCTTGCCTGTAAGCCAGCACTGTGAAGGCAGCAGCGAAGAAGGGTGGATCGCCGCACACACCGACGATGTTGTGAAACTCCCCTCGACTACTCGCGGGGCGTCGATGAGGCGACATACACCTGGCTCGCCAGCAGAAGGCTGCACCGCAAAGTGTCGACTTATCGCCATCTAGTTCCATCTGTACGGGGATTGAGCCTCGTTGCCGCCCACGCTCGCGCCAACGCGTGGGGGTTCCTCCCCACGTGGCTAACATTAACACAACTCGTCACTGATTGGCTGAAACACATCGAAGAAAATAAAAAAATAAAGCCAATGCAGAAGCGGGAGCGCGGAGGACTCCCCCTGATAATGAGTCCTGCGATTCAGAGTGGCTCTCCTTGATAAAAAAAAAGATAATAATAATCTAATTCCCAAATTTGCACTCGTACACGTGAAGCTACTACAAATGAAAAGTACTGTCTCAAAAATAATAATGATTGTTAGAAAGAGTCGACCTAGGGGAGTCCCAGGACCGGTTCAAATAATTGTCACTGGTGTTGGCCGTGAGCAGAAATATAACTCAGGTTGCTCGGGTTCGTAGTGCAAGCTACCACTCCACACAGACACACTCAGACAGACTCACACTCACCAAAAGTCAGCTAATACACACACAGACTCATGCTAACACACTCAGCCAAAATACACACGGTCACCTGAACACACCTAGCCAACACACACACACACACTCAGACAGAGTCACACTCACTCAAACACACTCAGCTAACACACCTAGCCAACACACACAGACAGATTCACACTCACTCAAACACACTCAGCTAACACACACACACTTACTCGCCCAAACACACTCAATTCATACATACACTCACTCACCTGAACACACCTAGCCAACAAAGATAAAGATCCCCCGTATAGCCTCACCAGACTGTTGGGGCAAGTGCTGTTAGCGAGAACCTATGAAGGCCGGCACGGCACACGAGGGGGTGGGTGGCCAGCACCACGCCCGGCCGCCTTTGTCTCCCGATGTTTTTACACACCGTACCAGGTATCCGATTGAAGCTGAGTCGACCTACGGGAGGACCAGGACCGGTTCAGATAATCGTCACTGGTGTTGGCCGTGAGCGGGAATCGAACTCACTCACCCGAAGACACCTAGCCAACACAAACACACACACAAACTGACCCATACACCCGCCCACACGCACTCACCCAAGTGCGCTCAGCCAAAACACGCACTGGGCCTCCACACAAACACGCACATAAACTCACACATAAACACTCTCACACAAAAGACAAAGATCCCCCGTATAGCCTTCATATATATTTTTGGGGGGGGCAAGTGCGAGCACATATGAAGGCGGGAGCGGCACACGAGGGGATCAGTGGCCAGCACCACGCCCGGCCGCCTTTGTCTCCCTAGTGGCGATGTTCTAGTTCAGTTTTAGTGTTTTGGTTCCTTTTGCACACCACACCAGGTACTCATTTGAGTCAACCCAGGTGAGGCACAGGACCGGTTGAGATCATTCGCACGAGTGTTGGTGAAATCGAACTCACCGGGTTCATAGCGCAGCGCGCTAACCACTGCGCCACCGCTCCCCACAAACTCTCTCTTGCACACACACACACACTCGCGCACACATACACTCATCCAACACAACAAGATGCCATGGCGGTGACGTCACCACAGCGCCTGTGCCAGACGAGGTGAACTTTGTGGCCACGTGACGTGTCGAAGGCTTTGCTGACAGCAGGTCACGGGATGAACGCAGGTGCCATGGGTTGACTGACTGAGATCATTGACAGAACCACCGCCCGTACTGGTACGGTGCCAACTTGCTGTGTTGCTGTTTAAAAAAAAAAGTTAATATTATCAACACGACGCTCAGCTCATTGTCACGAACATTGTGCAAGAAGGGCGCCAAGGTGGCGAGATGTTAACTACCTCGCCTTGTGTGCAGAAGACCGTGGGTACGATCCCGACCCTGACGCCTGCAGCTAAAAAACAAACTATTGCTGTAGTTAAATTTTGATTTAAAGCTTTCGTGACTGCAGGGATTCATATTCCTGGTTCATTCGGTAAAGTCACGTAGAAGGGAAACAATAAAATAATAAAAATATAAAACAATAAAATTCTCACGACGTTTCGACTGCAACACAAGCAATCATCATCATCAGGTGTGAAAACCACAGCAAGAAAATTTTCTTGCTGTGAGAATTGTATTATTTTATATTTTTATTATTTTATTGTTTCCCTTCTACGTGACTTTACCGAAAGAACCAAGAATATTGCTGTGCTTCTCACACCTGATGATGATTGCTTGTGTTGCAATCGAAACGTCGTGATTCAATTTATTTTACATATTTTTTATATTTGATATTTTATACCTACGTGACTTTACCGAAAGAACCAAAGAGTATGGATCCCTGCAGTCACGAAATCTTCAAATCTAGATTGTATATTTGGAGTTTGTGTCTCTCTCCTCGTCGTCACGTGGAGTTTTCTCCGCGTCCTGGGTTAGATTGCGTAAATATGAATGAGTCGTAAAACCCGCCACCACCCGACACAGCCAATTTGTGAGGTTTGTCACTTAAACAAAACATGCTGATTCGTGACTACTTCAGCACTCCGGTGTGTTGGAGAGTAAACCCCACAACATTTACAATTTGAGTTTGATATTTCTCTGGCGCTTACAACCAGCTTCATCGGGGTGGTAAGAGGGTTAACGACTAAGACAAAAACTATATTATTATGAAGAGAGAGGGAGAGGATGTGCATAACTGTGAGTATGTCGCTGAGAAGATCCAGAACTTCGTTTCCAGGAGCGACAGACCAATGCAGCTTCCATGCCAGCCTTACTTACGCAACCGATGGAAATATATCGCCGCTTGTCTGATTCTAAAATCAACTAATACTATATAAACTGTTTTTAAAAAAATATGTTACCAATTAAGGCCCATCGACATACACAGCTCGTTTTTCAGAAGCGACCTAGACCAAAATTATAGCTCAACGAAGTGGCATATCATCATGCGGACATTTATAGCAACGAGACACTGTCAACGCATGCAATTTCTATAAGTGGTGGGCAAAACCGTAAGGACCCATAGACAATTCTACAAGACCACGGAGAGAGAGAGAGAGACATGCAGACTCTAAATATACAGTAGGAACTGACAAATATCCCTCGTATAGCTCTTCACAGACTGTCGGGGCAAGTGCTGTTAGCCGGGGCACCTATAAAGACTGGAACGGCACACGATGGGGTGGGTTGCCAACACCGCACCGTACTAATTTGAGGCTGAGTAGACCTAGGTGAAGCCCAGAACCGGTTCAAATACCGCTGCAGACACATACATAACCACGAACCCACCCACACATAGGCACACACAGACACGCGTACTTACACCCTCCCCGCGGCGCACGCTAACCCACGCACGCACTCGCGCGCGGGCGAGTAATCCGCTGTATTTTCAGCTTAAATGTCCCGCATCAAACCCTCCACAAATCTTTAGCGCTGGGAAATCCATCGGGGCGCGCAGCGAGGGGGCCCAGGGGTCGGGACGGGACCTGCACATCAACCCCCGCAGACGAACTCCAGTTTTTAGCGGCTTCAGTTTCCTGCCCCATCCCAAGAGCGCACGTTGCACGCACACGCGCACAGGCAACCGAGACAAATATCCCCCGTGTAGCCTTTTGGGGCAAGTGCTGTTTGGCGAGCAGCACCTATGGAGGGCGGCACGGCATGCGAGGGGGGCCTTGGGAGGTCAACACCACGCCCGGACGCCTTTGTCTTCCCAGCACTGATGTTTTAGACATCCCAGCAGGTAGTCATTTGAGGATGAGTCTACCTAAGAGGAGGGGTCCCAGGACCAGTTTAAAAAATTCGCCACTTCGCCGTGGCTGGGAAATGAACTCAGCTGGCCCCGGGGTTTTTTTTGCCGACTTTCATAAAGCATTGCGAAAAATCACACTGGTCCACGACGGTTGTTTCCGGGTGCCGCTCCTAACTCGGTTAGGGTGGAAAGATAAAGGCGGCCGGGCACGATACTGGCCAAGCGAAAAAAAATCGTCTAACAATTGCAATTATTTACCAGGTAAAGCCCACTGAGCTCCTTTACAGCGACGACCTGGCCAGGCGTCACGATAGCTCATCTTCGAAATGGCTAACATCGTCATCGCACGTGGGGAATCCATAGTAGCGGCCAAATAATCTTAAGCGCGTGTTGTTTGTCAAGGTCGAGGAGGAGGAGGGGTGGGGCGCAAAATTGGAGGAACCCGGTGGAGAAAGATCCACGCGACCACCACGTGGGGAGAGAGAGGGAGATCACTCGGAGCTCCAAATTCACAACAGCAAACATCCATCGCCAGGGCTCGGGATCGAACTCACGGTCCTCCTGCACGGGAGGATAAAGTCTCCTCGCCATCGTGATGTAGGATTTATCAGCACCCTGATAAAATCGTACGGATTCTGTTGGGTCGGTTGGTAATTATATCCGCTGCGTGGCTGTGCGTGTTGTTGTTATGACCAGCTATGTGCAGACGTTAATTTGGTTTCGCTTTCACTTCAATTTAGCGTTACAATTCCGAAACCACATTTTTTCATTTTTTTTGTAACCCAGAACCTTAATAGCTGATGTGAACAACAACGAGGCGTTTGGCATCATCGGGCATGGGTAGTGGTGGTGCTGGTGAAACAGTCGAGGGAAGGAATTGAATTGACACAAAGGGGGCACCCCGCCCCCACCCCACAAGAACCTCAGGCCCCACTCTCAAACTTAATCGGGTCCTGACTATCTCTGGGTGTGGTATATGTGTTCAGCTACATTTATCACTCCACTACCGGATGAAGGCCCCCTGTCGCCATGCAGATCGTTAGGGGGTAGGGGGGTGGGTGGGGGGGGGCGCGGTTTGGCTATACTTCACCACGCTGGTCGGTGCGAGTTGGTGAAGAGCGGGGAGCGTCTTTAAACGTCGGGGGACATGGAGGTAGAGTTCAACAACGGCCTCTTACGGCACTGGGCCCCGCCTGCCCGTTACGCAGCCAGGGACTATCCTGGCTCGTAACTTGAGTTGAGCTTCCGAGATATGACGAGATCGATTGATTTGGTCATAGGCCCACGTGGAGGGGGGAACGGGGGGGGGGGGTAGCACCACGCCCGGTCGCCTTTCTCTCCCCAGTGGCGATGTTTAACACACCGCACCAGGTAATCAACTGAGGACGACTCGACCCAGCGGAGGCTGAGGACCGCTTCAGATAATAAATATCGTCCGTGGTGTCGACCGTGAGCGGGAATCGAACCCGGGTGGCCGGGTTCGTAGCGCAAGCGTCCTGACCCGCGACGCCACCGCTCGATCTCACCCACACACGCGCACGCCCACACGCACGTACAAAGACAAAGATCCCCCGTATAGCCTTAACAGAATGTTGGGGCAAGTGCTGTTAGCGAGCACCTATGAAGGCCGGAACGGCACGGGACGGGGTGAGTGGCCAGCACCACGCCCGGCCGCCCTTGTCTCTCCAGAGTAGATGTTTATTTTTTATTTTAACACACCGCAGCAGCTACTCATTTGAGGTTGGCTTGACCTAGGGGAGGCGCAATGACCGGTTTAGACAATCGTCACCGGTGCTGGCCGTGAGCGCGGAATCGAACTCGGCTCGCCAGCGTGCAAACCGCTACACTACGCGCGTATATACACACACACACACGCGTACATACACACGCGCACACACGCACGCGCGCACGCACGTAAATATATGAAATCCGGAGGACTGCCCCGGCCTGATGAACGGTTGACAAGTCTGGCTTCGATGCCCCCTTTCGTCCTCCCACGGCCCAGAGCTAACCCACGGCCCCGCTCGCGTCTACATCTGGAACTAATAGGAGTCGAGGAGGAAAAACACAATTTATTAGTGCCCAGTGAGAGATTTATTGGCTCTGCGGAGCGGGGAGGAGAGATACAGACAAGATGTTGTTTTGTTTTGAATCAAGTGATGTCATTTTCTCCCCACTGCCAGGACGTAGCGACGTGTTTATCCGTAATTAAGGCCCCCTTATTTATTTGTTTTCGCACGCGGTAAAAGTGGGGGGGGGGGGGGGGGGGGGGGCTGACGGACAGAGACGGAGAGGGAACCACGAACAGACGGACACACACGGACGGACGGGACTGACTGACTGAGTGTGAGAGTCGTGCGAAATCCGAGAGAGGAGGATGCGTGGAGTGTGTAGAGGTGCGCGCGTGTGCGTGCGTGTGTGCGGTTCGTTATAGCGTGCTACTGCAATTCCGAAGGCTATAGGTATGTAGGTATATGCGTGTGTGTGCTGTAAAAACATAACTTTCCCCAACAGTCTGTTAAGGCTTTACGGGGGATCTTTGTCTTTGTGTGCGCGTGAGTGTGTTGGGGAAGCGGTAGTGTAGCGCTGCGCTACGAACCTGGCGGTCCGGGTTCGATTCCCGCTCACGGCCAACACCAGTGATGATAATCTGAACCGGTACTGGACCTCCCCTAGGTCGACGCAGCTTTAAATGAGTACCTGGTGCGGTTTGTAAACATCGCAACCGGGGAGACAAAGGCGGTCGGGCGTGGTGTTGGCCACCCACCCCCTCGTGTGTAGTGCCGGCCTTCAGCTAACAGGACTTGCCCCAACAGTCTGTTCAACTCTATACGGGGAATCTTTGTACTTGTGTGTTTGGGTATGGGGGAGCGGTGGTGTAGTGGTCAGCGTGCTGCGCTACAAACCCGGCAAACCCCGGGTTCGATTCCCGCTCATGCCCAATAACAGTGGCTGAATATTTGAACTGGTCCTGCGCCTCCCCTAGGTCCACATACCAACACACACACTCACCCGCACACACGGACACACTCATGCACATACCTAAGACACACGCGTGCATCACACAGAAGCACATCGTACGCGCGTGTACATCTCATGGAAAAATCCGTGAAATGCGGCTGTGTAAGTGGCTAATGTACTGGCAATAACAATCACTGTTGCTAATAAGTACAACTAGTTTGAGGGGTATGTTTTAAACGCGTAACAGCCCCCTCTGTGAGTCCACTGCCGAGTGGAGACCTCCCTATGCCGTATCGGCCACGGGGGGTTTGTTTGACCATACTTCACCACGCTCTTCGCGTGCGTTCCTCCTGGCGTGCGCTAACCACTGCGCCACCGCTCCGCCCTTCTCAAGCCAATCTCGGCGTAAGAGATATCGGATGTCTCCCGCGCCTCTCGGCTCGCATCGTCGCCGAGGAGAACGTTCCTGGACATCTGTGAAAAGCAGAGCTTCATAGCTCATCGGATTTCTCCAGGATAGATGAAGATTCTGATTTCTGATTGTGATATTTCTCGCCGAGCGATATAAGCGAGTACCCAAGGTCGCCCAGAGCCAGGGGTTTCAACTCTTTTTCACAGACGTCCAGTTGAGGAGCGGGTCAGCAAGTTACAACGACAAACGATACGACAACAACACAAATAAACTCTAGCAGTGCTAGAGAAAAGGTAAGCAAGTCACTAAAAATTAAGTGGATTAATAATACATACATAAATAAGTGGAAATTGAATAAGTGCATCAATTCCTGCCGATTTGTCAACAGGAAATGCTTGGAGGCAAGGCAACGAAACAACAGCAACAGTCCCAGACCACACCAAGACAATAACAACAACAGTCCCAGACCACACCAAGACAACAACAACAGTCCCAGACCACACCAAGACAACAGCAGTCCCAGACAACACCAAGACAACAACAGTCCCAGACCACACCAAGACAACAACAACAACAGTCCCAGACCACACCAAGTCAACAACAACAACAGTCCCAGACCACACCAAGACAACAACAACAACAGTCCCAGACCACACCAAGTCAACAACAACAACAGTCCCAGACCACACCAAGTCAACAACAACAACAACAGTGCCAGACCACACCAAGTCAACAACAACAACAGTCCCAGACCACACCAAGTCAACAACAACAACAACAGTCCCAGACCACACCAAGTCAACAACAACAACAACAACAACAGTGCCAGACCACACCAAGTCAACAACAACAACAGTCCCAGACCACACCAAGTCAACAACAACAACAGTCCCAGACCACACCAAGTCAACAACAACAACAACAACAGTCCCAGACCGCACCAAGACAACAACAACAGCCACAGTCCCAGACCGCAGTAAGACAACAACAACAGTCCTAGACCACACCAAGACAACAACAACAACAGTGCCAGACCACACCAAGACAACAACAACAACAGTCCCAGGCCACTCCAAGTCAACAACAACAACAACAGCCCCAGACCACACCAAGACAACAACAACAACAGTCCCAGACCACACCAAGTCAACAACAACAACAGTCCCAGACCACACCAAGACAACAACAACAACAACAACAACAACAGTGCCAGACCACACCAAGACAACAACAACAACAGTCCCAGGCCACTCCAAGTCAACAACAACAACAACAGCCCCAGACCACACCAAGACAACAACAACAACAACAGTCCCAGGCCACACCAAGTCAACAACAACAACAACAGTCCCAGACCACACCAAGTCAACAACAACAACAGTCCCAGACCACACCAAGACAACAACAACAACAACAACAACAACAGTCCCAGGCCACACCAAGTCAACAACAACAACAGTCTCAGACCACACCAAGACAACAACAACAACAGTCTCAGACCACACCAAGACAACAACAACAACAACAGTCCCAGACCACACCAAGACAACAACAACAACAACAGTCCCAGACCACACCAAGTCAACAACAACAACAGTCCCAGACCACACCAAGACAACAACAACAGTCTCAGACCACACCAAGACAACAACAACAACAGTGCCAGACCACACCAAGACAACAACAACAACAACAGTCCCAGGCCACACCAAGTCAACAATAACAACAACAGCCCCAGACCACACCAAGACAACAACAACAGCCCCAGACCACACCAAGACAACAACAACAACAGTCCCAGACCACACCAAGACAATAACAATGGACGATTTTTTTTTTTGCGGTTGCACCCGATTCAAGAGTCGAATGGCTCACAGGGCTATACCAAATAAATGAACTATGAACTAACTAAATGAACTAAGACAACAACAACAGTCCCAGACCACAGCAAGACAACAACAACAGTCCCAGACAACACCAAGACAACAACAACAACAACAACAGTCCCAGACCACACCAAGACAACAACAACAGTCCCAGACAACACCAAGACAACAACAACAGTCCCAGACAACACCAAGACAACAACAACAGTCCCAGACAACACCAACACAACAACAACAGTCCCAGACCACACCAAGACAACAACAGTCCCAGACAACACCAAGACAACAACAGTCCCAGACCACACCAAGACAACAACAACAACAGTCCCAGACCACACCAACACAACAACAGTCCCAGACCACACCAAGTCAACAACAACAACAACAGTCCCAGACCACACCAAGTCAACAACAACAACAGTTCCAGACCACACCAAGACAACAACAACAACAGTCCCAGACCACACCAAGTCAACAACAACAGTCCCAGACCACACCAAGACAACAACAACAACAACAGTCCCAGACCACACCAAGTCAACAACAACAACAGTCCCAGACCACACCAAGTCAACAACAACAACAGTTCCAGACCACACCAAGACAACAACAACAACAGTCCCAGACCACACCAAGACAACAACAACAACAGTCCCAGACCACACCAAGACAACAACAACAACAACAGTCCCAGACCACACCAAGACAACAACAACAGTCCCAGACCACACCAACACAACAACAGTTCCAGACCACAACAAGACAACAACAACAGTCCCAGACAACACCAAGACAACAACAACAGTCCCAGACTACACCAAGACAACAACAACAACAACAGTCCCAGACCACATCAAGTCAACAACAACAAGAACAACAACAACAGTCCCAGACCACACCAAGACAACAACAACAGTCCCAGACCACACCAAGTCAACAACAACAACAACAGTCCCAGACCACACCAAGACAACAACAACAGTCCCAGACCACACCAAGACAACAACAACAGTCCCAGACCACACCAAGACAACAACAGTCCCAGACCACAACAACAACAACAGTCCCGGACCACACCAAGTCAACACAGAGTCTGGAAGACTTTGCTGTTTTTTCCTGGATTTTTCTGTTGCGTGCAGTCATAAGATGTTTCTTGTTCATGTTTTTGTTTTGTTGATGTTGCACCCGAGTCAAGAGCCGCATGGCTCACAGGGTTATACCTAATAAATGAAACTGAAAAACTGAAGAAAACTGAGTAGTCCCTCAACAAAATGGCACATTCACATTTAACTATCGGTGCTACTCGACTGGATACGTATGAAAGGTACGAATCGCATTTTCAAATGTGCTTGTATCTAGCACCAGAATCTGAAACTTTAGTTAAACACAGGAGGAATCCGATGAGCTATGAAGCTCTTTTTCACAGATGTCCAGTAGGGGCGGGTCAGAAAGATTACAACAACAAAAAAGATGAAGACAAAGATCCCCCGTGTAGCCTTAACAGAATGTTGAGGCAAGTGCTGTTAGCGAGCACCTATGAAGGCCGGAACGGCACTGCGAGGGGGTGTGTGGTCAGCACCACGCCCGACCGCCTTTGTCCCCCCCAGTAGCGATGTTTACACGCCGCACCAGGTACTCATTTGAGGCTGAGTCGACCTAGGGGAGGTCCAGTACCGGTTCAGATAATCGTCACCGGTGTTGGCCGTGAGCGGCGAATCGAACCCGGGTCGTCGGGTTCGTGGCGCAGCGTAGCGCTAACCGCTAACACCACCGCTCCCCGCTCAATAAAATAAACAATTCACGAAAAACACATTATAGGAGTGCAAAGCACAGCAAAGGTGAAGCAAAACACACACAAAAAAAATCATTAAATAACAAAAACTAAACTCGTCTTTATTTTACCACTCCTCTGCTTCGGGATTGTGTTTTTTTTCCTTCCGTGTGTCGAGCGAACCACGCCAACAGCAGCAGCAGCAGGCCGGGAAGGATGAGGAGGAAGGTTCAACTCAGCTCGGTTCGTTTAATCCCTCACCGGAAAAAAACACGCGACAATCATCGCCATCACGAAGCGCGTTGCGTTTCAACGGCACGGTCTCCTGACGTGCGCTGCTATTGTTTGCGTTCCTTGTGCCGGCGCAGATACATTTACAATGTAGGCACCATTGTTACGATTCGTATTTTAGAATTGTTATTTCGTTGGGGGGGGGGGGGGGGGTGAGAGGTTTGGGGGGGGGGGTCAGATCACGACATTGAAGTAAACTATGTTTCGTAAGCACTCTCTTTCACCCGACGCAGCCCAAGTTTTTATTTTTTACTGCCAGGTAAGACCCACTGAGCTCTATCGCTCTTCTTTCAGAAGAGCTGGCCACTAGCGATAGCTCATCGAAGTGGCTTGTCATCGCTTTGAAATGCATAGCAACCAAACACTCTGAACGCGTCATGTTGATTCTAAATGTGGAGGGGGAAAACCGGAGCACCCCGAGAAAAATTCACGGGGAGAGAGAGAGACACCGCAAACTCCAAATGTTACAGGCGTTAGGGGTCGGGATCCGAACCCAGGATCTCCTGCATGGAACCATATTGCAGTGTTGTCCTTGCGGCAGGGTGACTTGCGCCTGGAGGGTGGCCCGCAGACGCGGGACGGCGAGGCGCCAGCAGGAGCCGACGCTACCGACAATTGCCCAAGCTCTGCCGTCCCCTCTCTCTCTTTCTCTATCCATCTATCTCTCTCTCTCTCTCGATATATCAACTTGCTATCGGCCAGCGTGGGAGGAAACCGGAGCACCCGGAATAAATAAATAAAATCCCACACGTGCGAGAGGGCCCAACGCGCTTTCGCCGTACAGACGGAACCGATGTAACTGTTCCGAATTTCCTCCGCAAGTTTCTTACCCCGACAGCCTGCATGGCATGCAGTTCAGGTAGCCACGTCTTCCGTGTGCACCTTTATCCGAAGCGCCACGAGTCGTTTTTCTCGTCCATTTGTTGGCGAAAGTCCGGCTCTCTTGCCCCATTCATGGAACGCTGACAATCACTCTTTGTCTCAGGCACACACTCGCACGGCTCGTCGATTGACCCTAAGCTTGACCTCTGTGATCTTCCAAAGTGCGTGTGTTTTTCTTGTGAGTGTGTGTGTGCAGTCAGCTCCAATAACGCCGTCTAAATATATTATGTTTATACACTATAGAGTATTTTGGCTGCTGTACATTTCCACTTCGTTGAGCTATCGTGTTGTTGTGGCCAGGTCGCTTCTGCAAAAAAAAAAAAGCTACATAGCTCAGTGGGGGGGCCTAACCTGGTAAAATAAAAATAGGAAAATAAAAAAAAAACGAGCTTAAAGAAGCACACAACAGTGACGTGACTGGTACACCCTGTAACGCTCTGTGCGTTCATTAATTCACAGAAGTTCTGTAAGAGCGTTAGTTCAGAACAGTGCGGTTCTCACGTGAACAGTTTCGGTCAGAGCAATTTGCACTCGTGCTGTTATCCAGTTGTATTGATATATCCATGACACGTAGTCGTCATATGTATTATAATATTCACATTGTTTTTGTTTGAGGTCTTTGACCTGCAAGCCTTGCTATTTCCGTTATCTCTATATTATTCTCATACGTATCTGTCACACACAAAGTTAACACTGAGCATCATCACCATCACCATCTTCAAAGACAAAGATTCCCCGTATAGCCTGAACACATTTTTGGGTCAAGTGCTGTTTGCAAGTACTTACGAAGGCCGCACGGCACACGAGCGGGTTGGTGGCTACAACCACACCCGACCGCCTTTGTCTCTTCAGTGGCGATGTTTACACCCCACGCCAGGTGATCAATTCAGGCCGAGTCTACTTAGTGGAGGCCCGACACCGGTTCAGATGATCGTGCGCGGGAATCGAACTCGGGTCGCCGAGTTCATGAAACAGTGAGCTAACCTGCTACACTACTCCTCCCCACACAACATACTAAAACTACTACCACCACCATCATCATCATCATAACGCACATTGTGGTGGGCAGTAGAGCACGGAATAATGTGTTGATTTTCTTCTTCTACGTTTCGGAGTCTATGTCCACGCTTTCACCAACCCGCTCTGACCAGCGTGGTGAAGTATAGCCAAACAACCCCTAGGAGCCTCACGGGGCGAGGAGCTTCTCATCCAGCAGTGGGTTACATCACGGGCTGTACGCGTGGAGGCTGGGAGGGTGTCAGCCAACAGTACCCCACGAACCCTCAACCTTACCCCCTCCCACCGCCCCCATATCTGCCACCTCCCAGACACTCAAGCCATCACTCCTCCTCCCTCCCACCTTTCCTCTCCTCCTCCTCATCCTCCTCAACTCCCCAGCCTCCCCTCTTCTCCCCAGAGAACCCCGCACCTGCGAAGTTAAAGGTCGGAGTCCGTGAGATGCGTTGATCTTGCATGTGGTCACTCACGACCCCCTGGGCGCCGCAAATGTCCTGGGGAACACTGGGCTGCACGCGGGAAACGACAGGTTGTTGCCCGATGCGTGCAGCACGCTGCAAAGTGCAACAGTCAAAACACGTCGTGCCTCTTCTGCGCTCATCTTCTTTTGACGGGCACGGCGTAGCTATGGAGTGTGCAGGCGGTGCAACTGCACCTGGTATCACGGGCCGGTGTGGGTGCGGGGTTGGGGGGAGGAATTCCACATTCCTATATCGTTTGGTTAAAATATCTGTGATTTCCCTAAATTATTTAATCCACGTGTTCTCCCTTCTGTCTGTACTATTAACTATGTTTTTATTTATGTTACCAGGTAAAGACCACTGAGCAATACACCTCTTTTTTGAGAAGCGACCTTGTCACAAATGATAGCCAAACGAATTGGCTCGCCGCGTGGAAATGTACAGCAGCAAAAAAATACTCTAAACGCACGTTGATTCTAAATGTGGAGGGGAAAATCCGCATGACCCCGAGAGAGAGAGAGAGATAGAGAACTGGAGGCGATTCCGAAACGAAATACACAAAGTCACCAGCAACACAAATATACAAACGCTGTACATCCACGCGCTAAATGCACCGCGCACAACACAAAATAAACGTCACGAGAGAATCACGCAAACTCCAAATGTACAGCAGGCTTCAGGGTCGGGATCCGAACCCAAGGACCTGTATGACCAGGCGAGGCGGTAGACGTCTTGTCCGCTCAACTCGACACAATCTCACCCACGCGCCGCTAACTAAAAATGGAAGGACCGAAATCACCACCTCCTCCCCCCCCGCCCCCGCCACAATTGCTTAGCATGGCCAAGCCAATTATTTACAGACAGCCAGGACGTAATGGGACAATATCCAAAGCAGCCTAAACAAAACTTATCCAATTACCGCTGCCGAGTTTGTGCGCGCGCGCCAAATTGACCACGAACTAATTTTAGAAACGAGATTAACGACAGAGCGATTTGTTGGGACGAGTGCTGTGAGCGAGCACATTTTAAGGTATATTAAGGCACCGCGTGAAGGGGAGGAGGACGAGGGGGGAGTGGGCAGGAGTTGGGCCGTGATCGGAGGGCGCAGCGCGCCCAGCTCACTCCTCGCTATGCGCGCGTTTTGAGGCCGAGTTGACCTATAGAAGAGACACGGCCCTGGTTTGGAGAGCAATCGCCAGTCCTGTCGTGCGTCATAGCTTGAAGCACACGCACATACATTGTGCGTACATACGACAACAAACGGTACGCGCGTGTGTCTATACAGTACACCACATATATAAACAGCCCACAGTTGGACTGCACTGCTACGCTCCTGCGTGCTACGCTTCACGCCTTCACCAAGACACACTGGCCACCACCAAGGACCTTCGCCCAGCAGTGGATCGACTCGAGGATTGTACATCCCTGTATACTGACATCGGTTGCCGTGCGTTCATGTGGCCGGTGGGAAGTGGATCATCACTTTCGAGGGTTCCCCGCGTCAGCACGTGGTCTACCACGAGCGGAGAGGAGCCGGAGAGTTAAACGAGCGAGCGCACGGAGAGGACAGGGAAGGGCAGATCCCACACACCCCCCCTCCCCCCCAGCTTGTAGGTTTCTCTCCCCAGCCGGTTGGCAGCCAAAAACTAACAAGAAGAGATATTTATTTATAATTCGGTACAACGGCAACAAACAGATTAAAAAAAAACCCTCCCCCATGAATATTACCAGAGTCGCACACACAAACGCACGGTGGTGGTGAATACGAGACGTCGGTGGCCCCTTTAATGAATCGCTGTCGCGGAGCAGTCCCTTAAAGAGGCGCACGCAATTCGGCCCCTGCGTCGCAGGTTTGCCGACCCCTGGAGTGATGGAAGGTGCCTAACAGACACGGAGACGACGCCACGCCGACGAGCGGAGCGATCTCCGTTGATAAAAGAGTCCATTGACACACGGAGAGCGTGGACTCTGGACTGCCCGTGCTCTTCCACCCCTGTATCTATGTATGTGCGTTGAACTTCCTTCGCACCGTACGTAACCAACCGTGTTAATCGGAGGTGCGGGTGGAAGGACACGCAAAAAAGCGGCTCTGAAGAAATGGCTTTTCAATAAGTATCCTCCCCTCGCCCCTCCACTCATAACCGTCCCTCCCCTAACCCTTTCGTGATCCCTAAGTACCCCTCGAGAGCGGTCACTCAACCCCCAACACCGTGTACGCCCCCTGCAATCGAAATGGTTCTATTCTGTCCCCGTGTTTTAAACTATGCCGACCGAGCGCGTTGAGTGAAAGGAGCTCTCCGTAAATATAACATTAGATTAGGTCACATTCAGAGGTGCCAAGTGTCAAAGTGATTTCCGGCTCAAATGAGCATCGATGCTGTGCACATCTCCTGTCTGCGGTCTCAGCCCGTGATAGAGATTCCACATTCCTATGACGGGGGGTAGGTAAATCCACAGGACAGCCGCTGTTGACTTCCAACCGCAGTGGCACTCGTTTGATCTACCCTGCAGGGATGATGGGCTCTGAGTCAGCACCTCCGACGTGGATTTAAACTCGCAACATTGTGATTGCGAGTGGCTCACTCGATCGCTGAGCCATCTGGCCAGAATACTGGGAAACGTTCGTAAGATGCTCGTTATTATTGTTGTTATGGCAGTTCACAACGTAGGTCCGGTCGCAGAACCTCCATCTACGAGACTGAACGTGTCGCCTCATCCATAGCGAGTGCTTTTAACTACCACACCGCAGGTGACAACAACTCGCACACTCACCCAATCATTCACTCACCCACTCATTCACTTACCCACTCACTCATCCACTTGCTCACCCACTCACTCACCACACTGTAGGTCACAATAACACACTCACTTACCCACTTACTCACTCACCCACCTACTCACCCACTCACTCACTCACACATCCACTCACCACACTGCAGGTCACAATAACACACTCACTCACTTACTCACCCACTCACCCATCCACTCACTCACTCACTCATCCACTCACCACACTGCAGGTCACAATAACACACTCACTCACTTACTCACCCACTCACCCATCTACTCACTCACTCACACATCCACTCACCACACCGCAGGTCACAATAACACACTCACTTACTCACCCACTCACCCATCCACTCTCTCACTCACACATCCACTCACCACACTGCAGGTCACAATAATACACTCACTTACTCACCCACTCACCCATCCACTCACTCACACATCCACTCACCACACTGCAGGTCACAATAAACACACTCACTTACTCACCCACTCACCCATCCACTCACTCACTCACTCACACATCCACTCACCACACCGCAGGTCACAATAACACACTCATTCACTTACTCACGCACTCACCCATCCACTCACTCACTCACACATCCACTCACCAAACTGCAGGTCACAATAACACACTCACTCACTTACTCACCCACTCACCCATCCACTCACTCACTCACACATCCACTCACCACACTGCAGGTCACAATAACACACTCACTCACTTACTCACCCACTCACCCATCCACTCACTCACCCACTCACACATCCACTCACCACACTGCAGGTCACAATAACACACTCACTCACTTACTCACGTACTCACCCATCCACTCACTCACACATCCACTCACCACACCGCAGGTCACAATAACACACTCACTCACTTACTCACCCACTCACCCATCCACTCACTCACACATCCACTCACCACACTGCAGGTCACAATAACACACTCACTCACTTACTCACCCACTCACCCATCTACTCACTCACTCACTCACACATCCACTCACCACACTGCAGGTCACAATAACACACTCACTCACTTACTCACGTACTCGCCCATCCACTCACTCACTCACTCACACATCCACTCACCACACCGCAGGTCACAATAACACACTCACTCACTTACTCACCCACTCACCCATCCACTCACTCACACATCCACTCACCACACCGCAGGTCACAATAACACACTCACTCACTTACTCACCCACTCACCCATCCACTCACTCACCCACTCACACATCCACTCACTCACTCACACATCCACTCACCACACTGCAGGTCACAATAACACACTCACTCACTTACTCACCCACTCACCCATCCACTCACTCACTCACACATCCACTCACCACACCGCAGGTCACAATAACACACTCACTCACCCACTCGTTCGTGCACCGACCCACCCACTGACCACACTGCGGTGACGTCAACACGGCGCTTGTGCCAGACTATGTGCACTTTAAGGCCACGTGAAGTAACGTTTCGGGGTAATGGCCCTTCTTCAGAGCTAAGGGAGAGAGAGAGAGACAGGAGGACATGTTTGTACGTTGTATTTCTGGCTGCACGCACGCGCGTCTAGCACGATCAGCTGATGTATAAACCACTCGGCCATTTAAACATCCGAGCGAAAAAGCACACACGCGCGCGCACACGCTGCGAGCACGAATTGCGATAAATAACCGTAACACGCAGACTTATCGCTCATCTCAAAGCGCTGTCCCGCATTCAGGCGTCTAAAACGACGCTCGAGTTGCCAAATGTCTCCACGCGCGTCCTTTGCGACGTCGGCGCCGTTTCGACGACGTTTAAAACATGCGCGTTTTTGCATCTATTGGTTTGTACCTGCCAGCCCCCGTTGTTAATCCACTGCCGGATGAAGATCCTCGCAACCCTGCAGCCACCCGCCCCCGTCACCTCGCCGCGTTGGCCACGCAGGAGGCTGTTGAACGACACTGCACAGCCTCGCTTTGACCGGCGTGGTGAAGTATGGCCAAACAAACCACACGACCGAAACGTTGCTTCACAATGGGGGGGGGGGGGGGGCGCATTATAATGATGACTAAAGCAATAATCCGCCTGTGTGTGCGTCTGTGTGTATCGTGGTGGAGCGGTGGCGCAGCGGTCAGGGCGGCTAAAACCCATTGACGATTTTCTGAACCGGTCCTGGGCCTGCCACTAGGTCGACTCAGCCTCAATTGAGTGTACCTGTTGCGGCGTGTAAAGGTCGCCACTGGGGAGACAAATGCGGCCGTGCGTGGCGTCGGCCACCGGCCTTCATAGCTGCTACTCGCTCACAGCACTTGGCCACAACATTCTGTCAGGGCTATACCGGGGGATGTTTGTGTGCGGTGTTGTGTGGGGAGCGGTCGTGTGGCGGTTAGCGGGTTGCGCCACGAACCCGCCACCACGGAGATCAATTCCCGCTCACGTCCAAAGCACCGGTGATGGACGATTACCTAAACCAGCAGTGGGCGCCTCCCCTAGGTCGCCTCGGCCTAAAATGAGTACCTGGTAGCAGTGTGTGTGTGTGGGTACGGCATCGCCTCTAGGGCGTGGTGTTGGCCACCCAAACCCGCTCGTGTTCGTTCGCAGGCCTTCGAAGTTGCAGCTCGCGAACTCAGCACTTGCTCCATCACTTGCTCCATCAGTTCGTTCAAGGCTATACGGGTGATCTTTGTCGAAGCGTGTATGTGTGTGTGTGTTGCTCCATCACTTGCTCCATCAGTTCGTTCAAGGCTATACGGGTGATCTTTGTCTAAGTGTCTATGTGTGTGTGTGTTGCTCCATCACTTGCTCCATCAGTTCGTCCAAGGCTATACGGGTGAGCTTTGTCTAAGTGTGTATGTGTGTATTGGCGGGGGGGCACACACACACATACACACGTGTGTGTATGTGTGTGTGTTGGCGGGGGGGGCACACACACACGTGTGTGTGTGTGTGTGTGCGCGTGCCTGCGTGTGCAATGTTTGCACAGATGTGCCGCGCGGGGGGGAAACATCCCCGTCCCTTCTATCATTCGGCGAGGGGGAAGAGAGTTGTGACCCCTGTGTGGACTCGAGTGATGTGAGGGGAGGCAGGCAGGGAGTGAGCGAGCGAGCCGACGAGAGAGCGGTGGAAGGGAAGGCGGTGAAGCAGAAGAGGAGGAATTAAAAAAAAGCCTGCCCGGTGTTGCTCGCTGAGCACGATGATGATGGTGGTGGTGGGAGGATGGAGGAGGATGGAGGAGGGTGGAGGGCCGTAGGGTCCAGCGGGGGGTTGTGTTGGTTAAGGGGTGTGGGGGTCAGCCTCAGCTCGGGCGAGGGTATAATGTGGCTTGCCGGTATAGGCGCGCGCGCACACACACACACTGGAAACATTTGACAGAGACCACACACGTTTTATAATGTGGTCAGTCCTGCAGCGAAACGTCACCCCCTTCCCTCTCTCCTCTCTCTCTCTCTCACTCCCCTCTCCGCTCTTTCCTGCCCTCCACCCACCCAGCCACCCACCGCTCCCCATTCACCCCCTCCCCATCCACTACCCGCTACTTCGTCCATCCCTGGCCCCGCGTCTCGTTCCTCAAAGCCCGTCCCTCCTCCCCCCAAGAACCCACACCTCCCTCCCTCCCTCCCCTCCCCGCCGAACAACTACCACACCACTTATAGCCCACACACACTCAACCCGTTCTTTACTCGACACCACAACAGGATCACCACCACCGATCCACCCAGCCACTCATCCACCCTTTAAGCTACACCACCACCACTGCCACCAATCTATGTGTTACCTCCACAACCTTCAACCCCACCACCAGCAGCATCACCAATCCACCCATACCCCATTCGAACCCACCACCGCCAGCAATCTATGCAGTACTTTCACGACCTTCAAATCGCATCACCGGCGATCACCACCACCACCACCAAACCACCCATCCACTCACCCTTTAACTTCACCACCATCACCACCACCACCACTACCTAACCACCCATCTAACACACCCTTCAATCCCACCACCATCAAAACCACCAATCCACCCACCCTTCAACCCCACCACTATCACCACCAAACCACCCATGCACCCACCCTTCCACCCCACCACCACCACCACTTATACCCCACACACGCTCAAACCGTTTTCCCCACTACTCCCAACGAGACCACCAATCTACCCCGACACAGCACCCGCAAAATCCACGCTCCCACTCGCCCTACCCTTCAACCACCACCACCACCAGCACCACCACCAACCTCTCCAGCCCCCCCCCCCACCCACCGCTCCCCTCTCAAAGCTAAAGCTCCCCAGCACACAGCTGTGGACGCGTTGTAAAAATCACTTGTCGCTCCGTGAAAATCGTTCGAACCGTGTCTAACGTCCAGTACAAACACGTGCTTCGCGCATTAGAATCGCCGCGCTACAAATGGTCAAAGCAGACCGCCCTCTCCGTAATGCGAAAAGCGGCTGCCTAACGAGACTCGAACATCATGAAGGAGAGGGGGGGGGGCGTTGTACGCGTGTCTTGTAGCTTGTTCCGTGTGGCCCCGATATGATTCCCCGCCGCCACAAATCCCAGCCTCCACCCCGCCCCCTCCCCCCCCCCCCCGTCATAGGATTGTGGAATTTCCAACTGGAGTAACTAGCCTCGTTGCTCGATCCACAACGGGGTAAATGACTAATACACTTTTTTTTAAACTAATTTTTTGTTATTCTTAGTTTTTTCGGTAAAGTCAACGTGACTTTACCGAAAAAACTAAGAATATGAATTACTGCAGTCACGAAAGCTTTAAATCAAAATTTAATTTTTTGTTGTTGTATTTTACCAGGTAAGGCCCACTGAGCGCTTTTGTCAGAAGCCACCTGGCCACAAAAGATAGGCCAACGAAGCGGCTTATCGCGTGGAAATGTACGGCAGCCAAATCCTCTAAACGCGTGACGTTGATTCTAAATGTGGAGGGGAAAAACCGGAAGACCGGGAGAAAAATCCACGCGACCACGAGGGGAGAGAGAAAGAGAGAGAGAGACGCGCAAACTCAGGGTCGAGATTGGACTCCTCAACCTCTTGTATGCCGGGCAAGGTAGTTAACATCCGCTAGCCATCGCGACACGTTGACGCAACCGCCAGTCGGTTCTTTTTTGTTGTAATAATCGCGAGTCTTAATTTATCTATTTATTTCTTATGAGCGTGATCGAAAATCCCATTCCGCATTGCAAACGGAATGGAACGCGCCCGAGAGCACGGCGTGGTTCAAGGAGACGGAGCGACACAATGAGGTCGCGTGAAGCCAACCAGCTGCTGGGTGGATTGCTGCACGGGGCAGGACCCTGACGACGTTGCCTTCATCCGGCAGTGAGCATGGCTGATGATGCATTTCTTATAGGTTTAAAACAACAACAACAACAATAAATACCCCATCTTAGGTAGAATCGTCACCGCAATCGCACGTCGGTTACAAAGAGCTTCACAGCTCATCGGATTCCTCCAGTCTAAATAAAGACTCTGCTCCTGATTGGGAATTGTTATCGAGAAACAATGTCAATGCAGAATTCCTAAAGAATGTAGTCACGTGGTAGGCAGCGGAGAGGACGACAGTAATAATCTCACTGTTGTACTGCACTTCTATGCGCCAGGTCTATGCTCCCCTCCCCGTCCATTAGCCCACATCGACCAGCGTGGTGAAGTATGGCTTACAAACTAAACGCCCCCGACCCGGCACGGCGTGGGGAGGTCCTCATCCAGCAGTGGATTGACAAAACGGGCTGTGTACGTCCGTATGTACAAATGCAGTGCATAAAAAAAAAAACGTTTGTTAGGTGTGTGTCTGTGTGCACGCTTCGGGGAGTGGTGGTGCAGTGGTTAGCGCACCGCGTTTACAAGCCCGGCCACCCGAGTTCGATTCCCGCTCACAAATTCCAGTGGCGAGTATCTGAACCGTTCCTGGAACTCCCCTAGATCGACTCAGCCTCAAACGAGTACCCGGTGCGTTGTGTAAACATCGCCACTGGGGGAGACAAAGGCGGTCGAGCCCGGCGTTGGCCACGATGTGCCGGCCTTCATAGGTGCTGCTTGCTTAGCAAGCACTTGCCCCAACAGTCTGTGAAGGCTACACGGGGGAGTCTTTTGTGTAAACGCTTGTGTCTTACACACGTGACTAATCGTTGACACGTGTCGCCTGATTTTTTTTAAAACCCGGAATAACAGAAGATTTATACGTTCCTTGACCAGGCCGAAGTGTATGTTCTGTTACGTTGAACTTCTTTCGCACCGTACGTAGCCAACCGTGCTCATCGGATGGCGCGTGAACAAAGAACAGCGAGCGTTATCAGTCTTGGAAATATAAACGCATTGTTTGGTGACAAAAATGCGTCACTCTGGGCCTCTCCTATGTGCTGTGAAGGGTCATTGTCCCGAAACGTCGCCTCCTCCAATTATACACACGGTTTCTTTTTGCAGGTCACAGTCTTCTGCACCAAATGCCTTGAGCGTGCGTGGTTTATTTTATTCTTCTTTGGGTAGAAATCCGAATGTTTGTAACATCCATTCTCTGAAATCTAGCCACACCCGGCGTATGTACTATACCGTATTATGCCGATTAATAGACGCACTGAGCCCCCCCGCCCCGCCCCCCCCGATCCTTAAAGCAAAACTTAACTTAGAGGTGCGTCCATAAGAGGTTTTTTTATTTGTTTAGATCGCGTAAATAGAAATGTGTTGTTAAACCGGCCACCACCCGACACATCCAATTAGAAAGGTTTGTCACGTGAACAGAACGTGGCAAATTCGTTACTCGTACAGCACACCGGTGTGTTTGTGAGCAAAGCCACAACATTTACAATCTGAGTAATCACAACTAGCTTTATTTATGGATGATATTGATCGTAAAATCGTACGTGTTAAACCTTACAGGTGCGTCCTATAATCCGGTAGATGTGCGTGTGTGTGTCTGAGACCACATTTGTAAAACTGTATTGACAACTGCCACACATTCGGGGTGCGTCTTACTCTCCCGTGCGTCTTATACTCTGGGCAAGAGGGTCATTCACAGGCGCGCCCTCTAGCGTATGTAGCAATGATCACCTGCAGCATATAAGCGGTTTATCTGTAAAGTTAAGCTCGTGGATTTGGTGATGCTACTGCTGCTGCTGCGTCGGAAGTGTCGAACAAGCACAATTAAGAGTAACACACTCAAAGCATTCATCAACACTACTGTGGCCTTCAAATGCAAATATATAAATAGGCGACGTTTCAGGTAATGACCCTTGTTCATAACATATCTAATCATGTTCCTGGTTCTTTCGGTAAAGTCACGTAGAAGGGAAACAATAAAATAATAAAAATATAAATCAATAAAATTCTCACGACGTCTCGACTGCAACACAAGCAATCATCATCAGGTGTGGAAACCACAGCAAGAAAATTTGAAAAAAGTGGCGTTTTTTTTAACGTTAGCACCACGGAGAGCGATTTGACAGTTTGTTCAGATGGACGAGTCTATCTATGTTCGGAAAAGAGGAGGGGGGAGACGAAAAATAATGGATGCGGTCTGAAAGCCACCTTAAGCGTGATCAATCAATTAAGACCCGAAATGGTTTATCAAATCCTTCCAATCATTGCTAAACCAGAATCCATCTTCTCGGTTGAAATTGTCTCTGTGTTTGTATATGTGGATAGCCTCATGAACGAATCTCTCATGATAGCCAGATGGCTTGCAAAGAAACTCTGTCTTGGAGAAGTCAATGTCATGTGAGCTAACTTAATTATAACAGTGATCTGCCACGGCCGAGGTGTTGGTCCTACCGTGTTTCAGGTCTGCTTTGTGTTCACGAATGCGGTCCGAGACATGTCGTTTGGTTTCTCCAATGTAACTACTACCACAGAGGCAACTTAGTTTGTAGACGCCAGGGTACTGTATGTCCGGAATCACATCTTTTACAGACGGAACCAGATCACGGATTTTATGTAATGTGTTGAATCGGACCTGGATCTTGTGTTTGTTCAAGATTTTGGAGATCTTTTTTTGTGATCCCCGCAATGTAGGGGTTTGAAAGGCTCCTCAAGAGGGTCCTTCTTCATGGTTTGAGTGATAGCTTTGCGGATTGTATAGTCGGAGTAACCATTAGCCTTACGAGCTTGGTGTACGTGCTTGAGTTCACTGGCTATGTGTTCCTTGTCAGATATGCATTGGGCTCTATGGTGCAGAGTCTTGGTGAGAATGTTATTGTTTTAAATTTTTAATATTTTATTGTTTCCCTTCTACGTGACTTTACCGAAAGGACCAAGAATATGAATCCCTGCAGTCACGAAAGCTTTAAATAAACAAAAAAATATATATATCTAATCATCTATATGTACGACTGTCCAGAGAACTTATCCGAGAACACTGAAGCCAATTTAAATTAGTCGAGGGTCACGTGGAAGCTTGTGATGCGTAGTTAGGGTCGAAATTACGAAAACGTTGACCTTTGTACCAATAACTACCTCGTCTGGTATGCAGGAGGTCGTGGGTTCGATCCTGACCCTGACGTCTGCTGAATATTTGGAGTTTGAGTGTCTCTCTCTCTCTCTCCTCGTGGTCGCGTTGATTTGTCTGCTACACATTTCCACGTGATGAGCTACTTCGTTGAGCTCTCATGTGTGGCCAGGTTGCTTCTGACAAGAGAGCTGCATAGCTCAGTGGGCCTTACCTGGTCAAATACAAAAAAGAGTTTAGTTTAAACTCTCGGCCTAACCGCCCCGGCGCTACTTATCCGCTCTATCATTTACATTAGCCCTGCGGCGTGACGATGGGCTCTGTTTCAAAATCATACGGCCGATAGGCATGTGCCGGGGTGGAGGATTCCATTGAATGTCAAAAGGATTCCCATTGTCGCGAGAGGTGAGCGATAGGTGAGTTGAATGGTGAGCGATAGGTGAGTTGATAACCAGTGAGTGGTGAGCGATAGGTGAGTTGAATGGTGAGTGGTGAGCGATAGGTGAGTTGATAACCAGTGAGTGGTGAGCGATAGGTGAGTTGACTGGTGAGCGATAGGTGAGTTGATAACTAGTGAGTGGTGAGCGATATGTGAGTTGAATGGTGAGCAATAGGTGAGTTTATAACCAGTGAGTGGTGAGCGATACGTGAGTTGAATGGTAAGTGGTGAGCGATACGTGAGTTGAATGGTGAGTGGTGAGCGATAGGTGAGTTGATAACCAGTTAGTGGTGAGCGATGGGTGATTTAACTGGTGAGTGGTGAGCGATAGGTGAGTTGATAACCAGTTAGTGGTGAGCGATGGGTGATTTGACTGGTGAGTGGTGAGCGATAGGTGAGTTGATAACCAGTTAGTGGTGAGCGATGGGTGATTTGACTGGTGACTGGTGAGTATTATCTCGGCCATAGGATGGGCTGCCCGCTATTTGGTTATAATGCACATTAAATTATTGCCAAATAATACTCATTGCGAGAAGTGCCTCATTGAAAGGAGTTATTTGTTTCTCCCACAGGTAAACGGGGGACAACACAAATTTCCTTTCGCGGCCAACCGAGTAAGATTGTCTACTGAACATCTGTGAATACGAGCTTCATAGCTCATCGGATGCGCTCAGTCTGAATAAAGATTCCGTCTCAGTGTGCTCGCACCCGAGTAATTGATTGCGCCATTTGCTAGGAAACTCCAACAACCGCCGTGTGGTTACATCACTGCGACGCTGGTGCCAGCCTAGGTGTACAACACTTCTTGTCGTCATCATCGTCGTCATGGTCCGACTACTGATGTAGATGGCAGAGCAACAACGACAATTTCACAGTCAGGGTGTTCAAGCCCAGATAACCGCGTCGGGAGTGGCGGAGTGGAATCGTCGCTGCGTGTTGTCTCCTTCGTGTTTGTACCGCACTCCAGAGGCCACGTGAAGCGTCGAAGGCTCGCTGGCAGGGGGGTTACAGACACAGGCCCGGCTGCTGTGGATTCAGTGACTGAGAAGATTGGAAGAAGGTGGGCTTTACCTGGTAAGACAAAAAAAACTGTTTTTTATATATTTAAGCGTACTTTGCACGTCGTGCCGTCTTTTTTTTGTATTGTTTGTTGTTGTAACGTTATTTCCCGCCCCTACTGGATGTCTGTGAAAAAGAGCTTTACAGCTCATCGGATTCCTCCAGTCTAAATAAATAATATTCTTCTAAACACCGCACCGTAACAACTTGTCGCTGTGTTTGATCCGCCCGGCGCTCTGGTCATCGCTATTCATCATCATCATCATCTACTCCAATACCTCCCCTTGTTTCAGACCTTATTGCTCACCCCCGTGCCCTTATAAATCTCAACGTTCATCCTACAAAGTCCCATCAAAAGGGAGAAACACAAACAAATAGACGCATTGTTTTGGCTCGTATTGAAACGGCTGTACGCAGTATGGACCTGAAAACTCAATTTCCCCGTACAAGAATACGCGGTAAACCGTGTGGGTTGTCAGCTATGAATTGTTTATATTTATTACGTGTGGTTTGACACGGTACGCATCAAGTTCCTTAATGCTCGTGGCCAGAAGATCAAAGACACCGAGAGCACGAAGTACAAACGTGGCCTCTTGATGATATCGTAGGCCTTGACCGGCTCAATACATCTGATGTGTATATGTCCTGTTGAGATTGGCTACATCTCTGCTATATCAGACTAAGAAATATGGCATCTGTGCAGGACCGCCTCAACTTGAACCCACATTTGGGGCTCTGCAAGTCTTCCCGGCGTGCTTGGGAAGATGATATTGAGTTTACTGATTGATTGACTTCGCCATGACCTTTCCTGGCGTACAGATGAGGGAGATGCCCCGTCAGTTGTTACAGTGGGGGTCCCATTTCTTATAAATGAGGCTACCTTTAAAAATCCTGTGTAGCCCGTTTTCTTGTCCCAGCAGTTGTGATGATGCCTTTCAAGCATCCTACCCTATGCGTTATTCAGTCTCAGACTGCAGATCCCTCTTGGCAGACGCTAAACTAAATAAAACAACTATTTTTTTATCGTAATAGGTTTTACCCTTTTAACTGGCACAAAAACTGACACCTTTATTCAAGGCATCATGTTTGCAATAACCACAACACAAGCAGTCAAAATGCAAACAAAAGAGACAACTCTGATAATGATATGCACTGTCCTTGAATTTGATTGGTCCACACCGGAGACGGCTTTTCTTAGAGCCTAGTCTCCACTGGTGTTGGACCAGAGACGTCAGAAGCGATATGACCAGATATGATAGCTCAACGAAGTGGCTTATCACGTGGAAATGTATGGCAGCCAACAACTCTACACGCATGTTGATTCTAAATGTGGAGGAATTCACCAGAGGACCACGGAGAAAAATCCACCCGGCCACAGGGAGAGAGAGAGAGACACGCAAACTCCAAATATACAGGCGTCCGGGTTGGAATCGAACCTACGACCTCCTGTATACCAGGTGAGGTAGTTAACATCTCGACACCGTGACGAGGGGGTTGGGTAGGGGGAGTGAATAACTCACGTTGGTCAAACCCAGAGAATCATAATATGTATTTAGACTGGAGGAGCAAACCGATGAGCTATAAAGCTTGCTCACAGACTTCCAGCATGGGCGAGTCAGCAAGTCTCAACAGCAAACAGTACAGAAATAACTCGATAGGAGTGCAAAATAGTGAGAATGGAGAGCAAGTCACTAAACATAAATACATGATGATTAAATAAATAAAGCTTATAAGTCCGATTGGTCGAGCTTGGGCAGGGCATCAGAAACAACAACAAAAAAACAGTCCCAGACCACCCCGAGGTAACGCGCAGACACGCGGACACCACCTGAGACAATTGCGCGCGTGAGATGGATAGCTATCACGTGGCACCGCCGTAGGTAGCTAACCGTGCTAATCCAAGGTGCGGGGGAACGACAACAAGCTGCCAGCCGTGAAACGTCGGGCGTCGTGCCATTCTGCGGCCGTCTGGAACGCCTCTTCCTTCCGATATTAGGAAGACACTGGAGCAATGCACTTTAAAATCATCTAGATAGATCGAAAACTCATTTCTTCAGAACTGCTTTTTTGTGTTGAGTATGTTGTCCTACCCCCGCACCTCCGATTAGCGCGGTTTTGGTCCGTACGCTGAGACAAAAAGTTCAACATACACACGTACACCTTCACAACCCCCTGTTCCCCTGTCCACCTCTGCACGCCAACTCTCTCCCCCGTCATCGCAGACGCCGCCTCCTCCCTCCTCCTCCTCCCTCCTCGATCGTCACAAGGTCAACAAGCCCGCGGCTTCGCCACGAATTTCCACCTCGCTCTTTGTGTCGCCCAATGAGACGGCAGAAAACGAGGTCGTGAATGTCTGCAACGTCAAATGAATTATTTGGCGGGACACCGGGGTCCCCCCGCAAAAATCAGGTCAATAATTATTATTATATTTCTTCAGTCCGCCCCACTACGTGATCCTGACAGTAACGCGCCGCCCGCCCAGACTCGCACCAACAAGCGCCAGCAGCAGCAGCAGCAGGCGGCGATCGACACGATGGGCGCCACCCCACCGGCCAAACGCGAGCCCCGGGGGGCGTCCGCCTCCCTTCGGTCAGCCGTCGATCCTCGGCTTCTTGGCCAAGGCGAGCCCACCGCCGCCCCCCCCCCCCAGGCAGTGAATTTAACGTGTTTATGTAATTTTTCAACGTTTTACGAAACTTAGTGTCCCCGAGTAGCTCTGGACGAGGCCAATCCACCACTGGGTGGGTGGGCGGGTGGCTGCTGCCGGCGTGATTCCGTGTGCGGGGCACCGACTCAACGGTGGAATGTCCACATTCACCGTGGGCCGGGCCAATTGCTGGGAGCCTCGTCGTGGCTGTGCGGCCCACGCACAGGGGATGTTTGGGACGGTGCTGTTTGCGAGAACCTATTAAGGTCGACGTGGCACTCGAGGGGGTTGTGTGGCTACCACCATGCCCGGCCGCCTTTGTCTTCCCGGCGTCAGTTGTTTTTGATTACGCGTCGTACGAGAATGCTCATTTGAGGCCGAGCTTAACTTATTTCGCACCGTACGCAGACAACCGTGGCAATCGGACCTCAAGGAAGGGGGCCCCGAGTTTCGTTCTGATATCGCTCCCCACTGATGTCAGCCGTGAGCGGGCATCGAACTTTAGTGTAGCTGGTTCATAGCGCAGTGTGTTAACGACTATGCTACCGCTCTCCCTTGCCCCTCCCGACAACTCACATGCACACGACAAAAGACAAAGATCCCCCGTGTGTAGCCTTAACGGACCGTTGGGGGCAAGCGCTGTTAGCGAGCACCTATGAAGGCCGGCACGGCACACGAGGGGGTGGGTGGCCAGCACCACGCCCGGTCGCCTTTGTCTCCCCGGTGGCGACTTTCACTACACATCGCACCAGGTACTCATTTGAGGCCGAGTCGACCTAGGGGGAGACCCAGGACCGGTTCAGCTAATCGTCACCAGTGTTCGCCATGAGTGGGAATAGAACTCGGGTCGCCGGGTTCGTAGCGCAGCTTAGCGGAATCGCTACACCACCGCTCCCCGCACACGCAGAGACGTGGAAACGCACACACGAAAACATGTATAAATACACACGGAGACACGTCGATATAAACACACGAAATCACATGCGTACTCGGTATGCTCACGTAAACCACACGTACGCAACTAAATACACGCACAAACACGTTGATACTCACGCCCACCCTGCCCGAACACTGCGGCTTCACCCATCGTGACCTGCGTCCCTCCCTCCCTCCCCGCGTCTCCCATCCCCGACCTCAACCTCCCATCTCTCTTTCCCTCCATCCCTCCCTCACTGACAACCCCCTACACCCAGCCCCCCTCTCCCGCCATACCCTCCCAACAGCTCCCACCCAGAACCCCTCTGACATCCGAGCCACAGTTTGTTTAACTTGAGGGGCAGTCTCCTCGCCACCAACGGATTTAGCAGATGTGAGTGCCGGGTTCCAAGGGAAGCGATGCGACCCCAAGGCAAACACTGAACATGCAAAGATTCACAGCCCCCCTCCTCTCCCTCCTCGCCCTCCTCCCCCACTCTCCCCCCCCCCTTCCTCCTCCTCGCCCTCACACGGTGTTTCGATGCATCGATTAATTACCGCGATGACAATCACAATGACAATCTTCATTCAGACTGCAGGAATCCGATGAGCGATATCACAGATGTCCAGTTTCATCTCCGATTTGATCATTGAGTTTCTAAGCTGGGCGAAAAGGATGTTTTATGTTGGCACTTTTTGCATGTTGCGAATTTAAATGCTGGATTGGGGGATATGACTCAGACCATCATTCATCCCCGGGTCATTAAAACGAGTACAGCTTTGTGGGGAGAAGTCAACATTGGTTGTTCCTACGGCTATTCTGGGCCCCGCCATGTGAACGTGGAATTTGCACCTGAGCTCAGGGCTGTACACGGGTGATAATGACTGATTTCTCAATGCTCTTTTGAGTACGAAAATCACTTTCACTTAGTTTTTGTACTTGTCCATGATGCTTATAATAGATGAACGATTATTTTGGTGAATATTACGATTGTGATTCGGTTCAATAATATATCTATGTCTCTGTGTTTGTTATGCGTGTGGCAATGTATTGTCTTCTTTATCGTTTGGCAGCGTTCAATTTCTCGCTTAATATTTTCACGCATAGGTGGTCAAACTGGAGTAAGTGGCTTCGTTGGGTGCCAAGTTTGGATCGAACCCACAATCTCCTGTACACCAGGCGAGGAAGTTAACATCTCCTAGCCACCGTGATGATGATGAGCGAGAGAGACACGCAAACTCCAAATATGCAGCAGCAGGCGTCAGGGTCGGGATCAAACCCACAACCTCCTGTACACCAGACGAGGAGGTTAACATCTCCTAGCCACCGTGATGATGATGAGCGAGAGAGACACGCAAACTCCAAATTTACAGCAGGCGCCAGGGTTGGGATCAAACTCACAACCTCCTGTACACCAGGCGAGGTAGTTAACATCTCCTAGCCACCGTGATGATAATGAGCGAGAGAGACACGCAAACTCCAAATATACAGCAGCAGGCGTCAGGGTCGGGATCGAACCCACAACCTTCTGTACACCAGACGAGGTGGTTAACATCTCCTAGCCACCGTGGCGAGATGTTACATACAAATCCAGACAAATTATGATTAAACAACCTCTATTTTAAAATACGAATACTTATATATTACTTCGTGTTTACAAAATACATGCTGTCGTGGTTTGGATAACCAAACCTCTTGTTAACCCTCTATCATGAATCATTGTTTATCTTCATTTACTATGCAAGAATGGAGCTATGCCGAAGTTCATAATCATCTTCAACTTGTTGAGTGATCTTCATCAATGATTACACTGTTTTTAACACATTTTTTTTGCTCCTGGGTAGTAAGTGTTATTTCATAATTGCTTATGCCTAAAAAGTACAGAAAATGGCTATTATTCCCCACAAACTTTGCTTTTGTGACCAGGACAGTGATATTTTGAAATTTACCTATTTTCAATGAGAAAACGGGCGAATTTGTATATTTTCGTTCACATAAAGTCAGAAAACAACAACATATGAATCAAAATTAACATGTATTCATACTAAAGTAATAAAAAAATTACTACAAAATATTTAAGACACCAAGGCGCACTACCACAGGCGGGACTGGCCACAGCGGACCGAGTTCTCTGTGGAGAGGAACAACGTCAAGTGGGAGCCACTGGTGGACCCCCGGAAGGTGCTGATGCCACCACTGCACATCAAATTGGGCCTTGTGAAAAATTCGTCAGAGCTGTAGATAAGGAGTCGGCAGCCTTCAAGTACCTTCAAGACTTCTTCCCTAAGCTGTCTGAGGCAAAGGTCAAAGCCGGTGTCTTCGTCGGACCACAGATAAAGAAGATCCTGGAGTGCAGTGAATTCCCCAAGAAGCTCACTAGTAAGGAGAAAGCGGCTTGGAACAGCTTTGTCGTAGTGGTTCGTGGCTTCCTGGGCAATCACAAGGTCAAAAAATATGTGGAGCTGGTTGAGACTCTGGTGAAGAACCACGGCACAATGGGCTGTAAGATGCTCCTTGAAGTCTATATCCTTTGATGCTCATCTTGATAAATTCAAGAACATGGGAGCGTACTCGGAGGAGCAAGGCGAGCGCTTCCACCAGGATATACTGGACTTGGAACGCCGCTACCAAGGACAGTATAACGAGAACATGATGGCAGACTACATTTGGGGGCTGATTCGTGAAAGTGATTTACAGTACTGTATAATCGTAAATCTCGAAAAACTACTAACTTCTAAATCTTTCCTATTAAATGTTGTATTACTTTAGTATAAATAGATGTTAATTTTGATTCATGTTTTTTTCTTACTTTATGTGAACGAAATGACACAAATTCGCCAATTTTCTCATTGAAAATAGGTAAATTTCGAAATATTACTTGGTCACAAAAGCAAAGTTTGTGGGGAGCAATAGCCATTTTCTATACTTTTAGGCATAAGAAATTACGAAATAGCACTTACTACCCAGGAACAAAAATTGTGTTCAAATAGTGTCATTTATCACCACCATCATTACCAACCAGCAGCAGCACCAGTAGCAGCAGCTGGCATGATCTATCCACTGGTGGATGAAGGCTTCACCTGCAGAAGTCGCTATCACTAACGGTCTTGGCAATGCAACAATTAACCCATCTGGCTGTTACCCCTAGGACCATCCGTAGAGAGGGGCAGACTCCGGATTCGCCGTGTGTACCCTAGGCACGGCTCTGGCTGAGCGCGCGAGCTGATTTCATGACTCCATGTGCACGCAAGAAGGTGCTTCTTCTTGACGCGCGGTTTGCCATCCATTTAGCTGCAGCCACTCCACCATCAGCCTTCGACCTCCGTCCACGTGCACCTTGCTCCGCTACCTGTCCTATATATACAACACCTGCCCGCGGGGCTCGCCTCGATTAATGTCCCCGTGGGGTTTTTTTATCACGCCGCGGAATGGGGGGTGGGGGGGGGTAACGCAGTGGTCACCTACTCCGAAGTTCGACTCCCACGGCCACGGTGGAGGACGTCAGTGGCGAGTGATGTGGGGACAATGGATGGGTTCGCACCGTTGGTGGTCAAGATGGTGACATATGGGTTTCCCTCGCTGTAATGCGGTAGTAGTAGATGTAGCAGTTTCAGATGTAGTAGTGGATCGTGTAGTAGTGGTAGTAGATGCAGTAGTAGTAGATGTAGTAGTAGTAGATGTAGTTGTGGTAGATGTAGTAGTAGTAGTAGTAGATGTAGTAGTAGTAGATGTAGTAGTAGATGTAGTAATAGTAGATGTAGTTGTGGTAGATGTAGTAGTAGTAGTAGATGTAGTAGTAGTAGATGTAGTAGTAGTAGATCTAGTAGATGTAGTAGTAGTATATGTAGTAGTAGATGTAGTAGTAGTAAATGTAGTTGTGGTAGATGTAGTAGATGTAGTAGATGTAGTAGATGTAGTAGTAGTACAGTAGTAGATGTAGTAGTAGTAGATGTTGTAGTAGTAGATGTAGTAGTAGTAGATGTAATAGTAGTAGATGTTGTAGTAGTAGATGTAGTAGTAGTAGATGTAGTAGTAGATGTAGTAGTAGATGTAGTAGTAGATGTAATAGTAGTAATAGATGTTGTAGTAGTAGATGTAGTAGTAGTAGATGTTGTAGTAGATGTAGTAGTAGATTTAGTAGTAGATGTAGTAGTAGTACAGTAGTAGATGTAGTAGTAGTAGATGTTGTAGTAGTAGATGTAATAGTAGTAGATGTAGTAGTAGATGTAGTCGTAGTATATGTTGTAGTAGCAGATGTAGTAGTGGATCGTGTAGTAGTGGTAGTAGATGCAGTAGTAGTAGATGTTGTAGTAGATGTAGTAGTAGTAGATGTAGTAGTAGATGTTGTAGTAGTAGATGTAATAGTAGTAGATGTAGTAGATGTAGTAGTACAGTAGTAGATGTAGTAGTAGTAGTAGATGTAGTAGTAGTAGATGTTGTAGTAGTAGATGTAGTAGTAGTAGGTGTAGTACTAGTACAGTAGTAGATGCGTTCCAAAAATAGGGGCAGACGAAGCGAAACGGCACGAGGAGACAGCTGCCTGCCAGGTAGCGCCAACAGTACACAGACAGTACACACAATACACACAGTAGACACACAGTACACACACAGTACACACACCGTACACACAGTACACACATAGTGTACACACAGTACACACACAGTACACACAGTACACACACAGTACACACACAGTACACACACCGTACACACAGTACACACATAGTGTACACACAGTACACACACAGTACACACACCGTGTACACACAGTACACACACAGTACATACATAGTGTACACACAGTACACACAGAGTACACACACAATACACACAATACACACAGTAGACACACAGTACACACACACACAGTATACACAGTACACACAGAGTACACACAGTACACACACACAGTACACACAGTACATACACAGTGTACACACAGAGAATACACACACAGTACACACACAGTACACACATAGTGTACGCACAATACACACACAGTACACACACCATGTACACAGTACACACACAGTACATACATAGTGTACACACAGTACACACACAGTACACACATAGTGAACACACAGCAAACACACAGTACACACACAGAACACACAATTCACACAGTAGACACACAGTACACACACACACACACAGTACACACAGTAGACACAGTCCACACACAGTCCACACACACAGTAGACACACAGTACATACATAGTGTATACACAGTACACACACAGTACACACATAGTGTACACACAGTACACACACAGTACACACAGAACACACAATACACACAGTAGAAACACAGTCCATACATAGTACACACACACAGTAGACACACACAGTAGACACACAGTACACATACACAATACACACACAGCCCACACACAGTACACACACACAGCACACACAGTCCACACACAGCCCACACACAGTACACACACACAGCACACACAGTACACACACACACAGTAGACACACACACAGTACACATACACAGTACACAGGCAGTACACAAACAGTACACATACAGTACACACACAGTACACACACAGTATACACACAGTAGACACACACACAGTACACACACAGTACCTCAGAGTAGACACACACAGTACACATACACAGTAGACACACAGTACACACACCGCACACACACACAGTACACACACAGTACACATACACAGTATACACACACAGTAGACACACACAGTACACATACACACAGTACACACACACAGTACACATACACAGTACACACAGTAGACACACACAGTACACACACAGTATACATACACAGTACAAACACACAGTATACACACAGCAGACACACAGTACACACACACAGTATACACAGTACACACAGAGTACACACAGTACACACACAGTACACACAGTACATACACAGTGTACACACAGAGAATACACACACAGTACACACATAGTGTACGCACAATACACACACAGTACACACACCATGTACACAGTACACACACAGTACATACATAGTGTACACACAGTACACACACAGTACACACATAGTGAACACACAGCAAACACACAGTACACACACAGAACACACAATTCACATAGTGTACACACAGTACACACACAGTACACAAACAGTACACATACAGTACACACACAGTACACACACAGTATACACACAGTAGACACACACACAGTACACACACAGTACCTCAGAGTAGACACACACAGTACACATACACAGTAGACACACAGTACACACACCGCACACACACACAGTACACACACAGTACACATACACAGTATACACACACAGTAGACACACACAGTACACATACACACAGTACACACACACAGTACACATACACAGTACACACAGTAGACACACACAGTACACACACAGTATACATACACAGTACACACACACAGTATACACACAGCAGACACACAGTACACACACACAGTACACATACACACAATACACACACAGTACACACACAGTAGGCACACAGAACACACACACAGTACACGCACACAGTACACACACACAGTAGACACACACAGTACACACAGTAGACACAGTACACACACACAGTAGACACAGTATACACACACAGTAGACAGTATACACACACAATAGACACACACAGTATACACACACAGTACACAATTAGACACAGTACACACACACATTCGGCACACACACACAGTAGACACACAGTAGACACACACAGTACACACACACACAGTACACACACACACAGTAGACACACAGTACACACACAATATACACACACATTACACACACACAGTAGACACAGTAGACACACACACACACAGTACACACACAGTACACACACACACAGTAGACACACAGTATACACACAGCAGACACATAGTGCACACACACACAGTAGACACACACAGTACACACACACAGTAGACACGCTAAATACACACACAGAGTACACACACAGTAGACACACACAGTACACACACACAGTAGACACACACAATACACATATACAGTACACGCACACAGTAGACACACACAGTAGACACAGTACACACAGTTGACACACAGTACACACACACAGTGCACACACAGTACACGCACACAATACACACACAGTACACACAGTACACGCACACAGTAGACACACACAGTAAACACACAGTAGACACACACAGTACACATACAGAGTACACACACAGTACACACACAGTAGACACACACAGTAAACACACAGTAGACACACACAGTACACATACACAGTACACACACAGTAGACATACACAGTACACACACAGTAGACACGCACAGTACACACAGTACACACACACACAGTACACACATAGTGCACACACAGTAGACACACACAATACACATACACAGTACACGCACACAGTAAACACACACAGTAGACACACAGTACACACACAGTAGACACACACAGTAGACACACACAGTATACATACAGTACACACACAGTAGACACACAGTACACATCCACAGTAAACACACAGTACACACACAGTAGACACACAGTACACATACACAGTACACACACACAGTAGATACACAGTACGCATACACAGTACACGCACAGTAGACACACAGTACACATACACAGTACACCCACACACATAGTAGACACACAGTACACATACACAGTACACACACACAATCCTGTTCCACGTCCAACCGCACAACCGCATCTCAGTGAATTCAACCTACCGAGAGAGAATGTTGGGTCTAAATAAGTTAGCCGCACGCACAGCGCGACATCGCACAAACCGAACCAGAGAATGTGTCAGTTGACTTGTGTCGCCAATTCTTCCCGGGATTAAAGTCAAGAGGTCATGACACTAAATGGCGTTCAAATACCGCCACCACCACCGCCACCAACCTCTCAATCGCTCCCTTTCTTCTGATTGATCACGAAACTGCTGCAGCGTGTCAACTAAACTATAAACTATTTTTGGGATTTTACCAGGTAATGCCCCACTGAGCTATGTAGCTCTTTCTCAGAAGCGACCTGGCCACAAACGATAGCTCAACAAAGTGTGCCTATTACGCGCAAGTTTAATGCAGCCAAATATTCTAAAACGCGTATTTATAAATGTGGAGGGGAAAAATAGGACACCAAGAAAAATCCCCACGACCACGGAGAGAGAGAGAGAGACACGCACACTCCAAATATACAGCAGGCGTCGAGGTCAAGATCGAACCCACGACCTCTTGCACACCGGGCGAGGTAGTTAACATCTCGGCACGGTGACGCCCCAAGTCAATCAATGTGCGACCGCCAACAACAGTAATAATTATATCCAGGAAACCTCCACTGAGTCTCGAGACCCCCTTTCATGATGTTTGGCCAATTCCATGAATGGGGCATTTGGCTGCACGCGGGGACAAGCGGAGCACGTGGAGAAAACACGCGAGCACCACGTGGAGATACCACTCACAGCTCCGCACAGATGGATTTAATCCATCTGCTGTATTTACATCTCCCGGCCACCTCGCATTGTGTTTGGTGATGGGGGGCTTCAGAGATCTTTGCTTGATCCACCAACCACAGACGTGCGTCAACGCCATCTGCCTTGAGCTTTCTTCCCTTTGCTACTCAGTTAACACCTCGCGCAGTCTCATCGCACGGGGGCAAAGATCCCCCGAATATCCCCCACCAGACTGGCGAGGCAAGGACATTTTGCGAGTAGCTACGAGGCCCGCATGGCGCACGAGTGGAGGTGGCTGGCCAGCACAGCACACCCCCGGCCGCCTTTGACTCCCGAGTGGCGATATTTAGATGAGTCGTCCGCGGCAGGGACTCGTAAGCAATCGACCTCGGTGGAGGAGTTCCAGGACTGATTCAAGCGCATGGCGCTTAACCGCTACACCCCACCCGCCACCATCACCTCCATCCCTCTACAAACGCGAGCGGCATCTGTCTCGAGGTCGTCCCTCTCTGGCCCGAGACCACGGGACGTCGCCACTTCATTGGCCCGTCTCGCTAACGCGCCATGCGCCCTGGCCTCCACCACCCCGCGAAGCAGCAGGCCCCCCTCTCTCCATGCGCTCCCCCACACCGCACTCCTCAAGCTGTTCGCCCTCTCTCTCTCTCCCTGTCGTTCTCTCGCCATTCAAACGTCCCTCGCCCTCCTGTTCGAACCCCCCACCCCCGCCCCTCCTCCTCCCCTAAACAAAAAAAAAACTTCACTCGCCGTTGTTTAACCCACGGGGGCCTCGCGTCAATGCGCTTTTAAAACCTCGATTGAAAACGCATTTCTTTAGAACGTCCCCTTTTTGTGTTTAATTTGTTGTCTACCTCCCCCCCCCCTCTCCAACTCCGATTAGCACGGTTGGCTACGTGCGGTTGCGAAAGAAGTTCAACATACGTACACAAAAGAGGGCCATTGCCCGAAACGTCACCGATTGTATTTACGTTTAAGGCCACACACCCACACACACAGTGACCACGGTGTTATAGACGAGCGCGTTGAGTTTATTTTTCCGTGTCAAATCTCCTTGCGCACGACTCTTAACGCAGCAGCAGCAGCAGCAACATCACCAAACAATGTATTTATCATACATCCAATAGGCGCCACTGGCCACGAAGTGACTGCGAGGTCACCGCGGTGCCTGTGCCAGGCTAGGTGCACTCTGGGGCCACGTGAAGAGTCGAAGCCTCTCGCTGATGGGAGGAGGTCTCGGGACCGAGCGACAGCGGACAGCATGAGGCTCAGTGAGCGAGATGTCCAATGTATGCATAGCCCCCACCTGCGTGACATTACCATTCATTGCGAATGCATGGGGCGGAGGAGTTTGGTGGGGGGGGGGGGGTGTTGCTGGCTTAAGCGGGTCGAGGGGGGGGTGTCTGGCTTTTGAGGCCGTACGCGTTGACGATGCTCAACAACAATGTTTATTAAGCGCCGCGGATCCGCGTAATTCCTCGACGTTTGTCCACCCCCCCCCCTAGATAGCTCACAATCGACTCACAATCGGCTTAACCACCGCACAGCACCGCCACCCCGGTCGCCTTAATCGTGGATTGTATCCACGGCGCGAGGTTGCGGGGGTGCGGGAGGGGGGGGGGGGTCCTCCTCGCCCCCTCGTCTCTCCTCCTCTGATCTGCCGTGACAGATGCTCAACCGGGGGCTCTGCGAGAGATGCGGAGAGAGTGGAGAGAGAATACACAGAGATAAAGAGGACGTGAAGAGATGTGCACGGAGAGACTTTTGACTTTTAAACAGCTTTTATTGCCGCCAGCAGCAACAGCACTGGAGGCGATTTCAATATGAAATACACAAAGTCACCAGCAACACAAATGAAAATAAACGCTACGAATCCACGCGCTGTGGCGCTAAAAGCACCGCGCACAACACGAAAGAAAAGTCACGTGGTGGTGGTGGTGTTCATTGTGCACGCCACGTTGACGAGCGAGCGCTTCAGAAGGTGAACACGAGGGTGCCGTACACGCTGGTACAGAGAGGGGCTTGTCCGGCTCCCCAGCGTTCGAAGAAGACGTGCACATCACCGACATGTGTGTGACAGGAGAGAGAGAGAGATAGGGGAGAGAGATACACGGAGAGAGATGGACGGAGACAGGGAGAGAGAGATACATGGAGAGAGACAGGGAGAGAGATGAGTACACGGAGAGAGCGAGAGAGAGAGAGGAGAGAGAAAAAGATACACGGAGAGACACACGGACAGACAGAGAGAGAGAGAGCGATAGTTACCCTACCCCATCCCCACCACCACCACCACGTGCCGGCTATTTTGTAGCGGGCGAGGAGGCGCGCGGTTCGCGTGCGGAATGTCCCTGCCGCGAGATGCGAGGCGCCCCAAGCGCGCCCTCGCTGAGTGGCGGTGTTTGTCCCCGAGATTGAGCGGCGGGTCACGGCGCAGCTGCCGTCCGCGAGAGGTTGGGGACGGCTTTGGGGGAGGCTTTCATCCAGCAGCGGATTGATCGTGGCAGATGACGATTTATTGTATGACACTTCTTCTTTCGTACGGCCGATGTCGGTTGCAGAGCAACAACCGAAATTTCACATTCAGGTGGTCAAGCCCAGACAACCGCGTCGGGAACAGCGGAGTGCATCATCATCATCATCATCGCTGTGATGTCTCCTTCGTATTTGTGGATCGGTCTGTTCTGGATGTCCACATTCGCACGCTACAGTTTTAAATGGTTTCTTTTCGTGAATCGGGCATCCGCATCTACTGCCATGGTTTGTGCGATTTAGGGTGGACCATGAGCTTCGTGGAAGATAAAATCCAGATGGGGTCTTCTGCGTTGGGTGTTTCACGAGGTGTATGTTATTAAGGTGTTTGTGAGTTCTCTTGTAGAATCATGGGATTAACGGCTTGGGGGGGGGGAGATGTTTATCCAGCAGTGGGTTGATCATGGACGATGTATTTATTGACGCATCACCTTCATGTACAATTCGGCTAGGGAATTGCCCCCTAAAGCTCGCTCAGCGCTATGCTCTATTAATCCGGCCACATGAGTTAGAAACCTCGGACGCGGCTAATATTAGTGGCGAGTGACCATGGAACCGGTACTGCCGCACCACTTCACCATCCCACACTGACTGGCGTGGTGAAGTATGGCCAAACAACCAACGTGACGTGTAAGGGATTGAGAACGGGCTGTAATTAATGAATTACAATTTCAAAGCTTATCTAGTCTCGCATCCGTCTCCCCTTATCACTGGAGGGCGAATGCTTCCAACTGTCCAGCATCGTTCTTCATAAGCCTCCTCCACAGAGCCCGATCTTGACACCGCTGGTACCAGTCATCGGCAAGTCCACTCAGCTCCACATCCTCTTGTACCGCATCAGTCCATCTCTTTTCTAGACCGTGCCGTACCCGTTTAGCCCCCTCTATCCTGTCAAACAGAAGCTGTTTGAGCACGCGGTGGCTGGGCATGCGGCCTCCACGGCCCTGACAACTGAAGTCTCTCCTGCAAGAGGAGTTCACCGTGTTCACATCATTCAAGGATCTGTGAGCTCCTCACAGAATCCAGCCTGCACGATAAACCAAGGACGGACCGTAGGCAGGGCCAGCCTGAATGTTCCAATTTGTGTGGGTGCGCGGTGGTGAGATGTTAACAACCTCACCCGGTATACAGGAGGTCATGGGTTCGATCTCAACCCTGACGCCTATGTATAAGGAGTTTGCGTGTCTCTCGCCACGTGGTCGCGTGGATTTTGCTTAGGGCCCTTCGGGCTTTCCCTCCGCATTTAGAAACATGCGTTTTAAAGCATCCGGCTGCTGTACATTTCCACGTGATAAGCCACTTCGCTGAGCTATCATTTGTGGCCAGGTCGCTTCTGAAACAGAGCTGTATAGCTCAGTGGGCCTTACCTGGTAAAATAAAATAAAAAGTGCATAGTTTGTTGCACGTGCTCTTGCAAGAGGATACGCGTCTCACAACCAAATAACGAGATCGTAATTGTGACAGAGAAGACCCAACGTTCCGAGTGGAGCTACAGGCCACGCATGCGGAATGCGACCGATGAGCAGTATGCGACCAACTGTAACGCCAAACCAGACCGGCACGAGCACCCTGTTTATGTCTGTGTTGAACTCATTTCGCACCGTACATATAGCCGACCGTGCTAATCGGAGGTGCGGGGGGTGGGGGGGGGGGCAGGAACAACAGGTACCTCCTCAATCATCTCCACAAACCAGCGCTTAACTCGTGGAGAGTTGTGCGGGTGGAGGGTTTGATGACACAGAGCACTTGACACTTTTTTTTATTTCACCAGGTAAGGCCCACTGAGCTAAGAAGCTCTTTTTCAGAAGAAACCTGGCCACGAATGAAAGGTCAACGAAGTGGTCCATCATGTTGAAATATATAGCAGCAAAATGTGGAGGAAAAAAGCCAGAGGAGAAAAATCCACGCGACCACGGGGAGGACGTGCAAACTCCAAATACACTGGCGCCAGGGTCTGGATCGAACCCAGGACGTCCTGTATACCAGGCGAGGTAGTTAACATCTCCTAGCCACTTCTTTATGGCACACACTTTACGTCTGAGACGCAGCAGAGTCTCCAACTCCTTTCTAGATTTAAAGCTTTCGTGACTGCTAGGATCAATACTCTTTGGTTCTATTGGGTAAAGTCACGTAGGTGAAAATAAAATAACAAAATATCACGACGTGACAGTCCTCCAGACAGTCTCGTCCCTTCACCTGATGAAGGCCGCTTGTGTTGTGGCCGAAACGTCGTGATTTTTTGTTATTTTATTTTCACCTACGTGACTATCTCCAACTCCTTGTCAGAGTCATCAGCAAACACCAAATCAGCAGCATCGTTAAGCCAGTCAGGAGGCATCGCTTGACCGCAGCCGGGCATCGATTCGCCTTCCGTTGTACGTGCACCAGATGGGCATTACAAATATAACCAACGAACAAAGACGGTCACCGTGTTGATAACCATCGCATCGCGTCCTTTTGGATGCGCTTCTGCGGCCGTCTGGAACGCCGTTCCTTCCGACATTGTTAAAAGCTATACATACTCTTTGGTTCTTTCGGTAAAGTCACGTAGGTATAAAATAAAATAAATCACGACGTTTCGGGCGCAACACAAGCGTCCGTCATCAGGTGGGAAAGCGTGGGTCTGCTGCTGAGGCAGTCTGTTTTTAAAAGGTTTGAAATGGGCGTCGCCCAAGCGTCATAAAGAAGTGGCCGGGGCTAGTGATGTTAATGTGAGAAATGAGCATGTAACTGTAAGATAGGAAAGCGGCCTCAAATCAAGATTAAAAGCTATACACTTTGAAATCTAGATTGAAAATTTCCTTCTTTAGAACGAATTTACGTCTTTAGTTTGATGTCCTTCCCGCGCACCTCGGATTAGCGATGTTGGTTACACAAGGTGCGAACGAAGTTCAACGTACATGCATTACTCTGGCGCAGCCATGCAAAGCTTCTCGAACTACGTGGCCCAAAAAAAAGACGTTGCATTTTGTTGACAGCCAGATGGAATATCAGACGTGCCCAAAGGTGAACTGGGAACGGCTCAGACTCCTGGCCATGCAGCTTTACCCGGGCCTGCCCACTATCGTATAGGACCGGTTCAAGTATTCGCCACCGTTATTGATCCTGAACAGGAATTCGAACTTGGGTTGCCGGGTTATTATGCCCTGACCACTTCGCCAAACAAACCCCCAGACATTTGAGGCAAGTGCTGTTAGCTAGCAGCTATGAAGGCCCGCACGGCACACGATTGGAGTGGGTGGCCAATACCACGCCCAACCGCCTTTGTCTCCCCAGTGGCGATGTTTATACACCGCACCAGGTACTCATTGAGTCTGAGTCGACCTACGACTCAGACTCGTCACCCATGATGGTTATGAGCAGGAATCGAACTCGGGTCGCCGGTTTCTTAGCGCAGCGCGCTAACCGCTACGCCACACACACACACACGCGTGCATACCCTTACACGGCAGCCTCCTGAGGACAGCTTTGTACATCCTTGGCATTATAAGGGCGGGTATTGATCTTGACGGTAAGTGTCGTTGGCGAGCACCCCAATAAGAGCGGCCACCCGCGCGCGAGAAAAAAAAAAAAACTCCCCTTCAACGCGACATGAAACACTTCCCGGCCCATGCGTCTCGACCAGCGGGGGCCGACTTGATGAGGAAGAGCAGAGCTAAGGCAGGTGAAGAGCCAATTGAGTAATGAGCTCCCACCGCACCTGCGTGTTCCTTCCACGTGTTGCGGCTCGTCTCGCACGGGCCGGGAGGCCGGAAACCGGCGCGGTTCATCCGGGCAACTCTGACCGCGCACATCGCGATGCAGAATCAGAATCTTCATTTATTGCTGGAGGAATCCGACGAGCTTATGAGAGCTCGCGTGCACGCACATTCGCGGATGAATTGCGCCTCATGAATGCACAATTTTATTTTCATGAAAAGGTAAGAAAGTCGCGAAAATAAATAAATAAATGAGTGAAATTTTTAAAAAGCACTTTATATAAGTACAAATTGCGTAAGTACAAACATTCCCGGCGATTTTTCAACACTAAATGCAAGCTCGGGAGCAAGGCAGCAAAACAACAACAACACCAGTCCAGACCACACCAAGATAACACACAGACCATGAATACACTTGCACGTGAACTTTGAACTATCGATACCTACACGGGTCAACTAACGATACCATCGGTGACGTTGCTGCAATTGCGATAAAAACGGACTGCAACCAAATCACTTATTCTATGTCATTTTGTTTAGTCTATTTTTACCTGACCAGGTAAGACCCACTGAGCTACAATAGCTCTTGCTCAGAAGCGTGCTGGCCACAGTTGATAGCTCAACGAAACTGGCTTATCACGTGGAAATGCATTGCAGCCAGATACTCTATACGCGTGATGTTGATTTTAAAAAAGAAATTGGTGAACCAGGAGAAAGATCCATGCGATAGAGAGACACCGCAAACTCCAACTGTACAGGCGTCAGGGACTGGATGGAACCCACAACCTCCGGTGTACCACGCGAGGTAGTTAACATCTCCTAGCCACCGTGGCATCAGGTATTGGTCCGTTGTGACTGCTGTGGCCATTGCGCTCAGCTCACAGACTTAAGGTCATGGGGTCAAACCTTGCGTGTATGTAATAGCTGCGTGTGTGTGTGTGGGTCTTATTCGTGCCTGGGTTCGTGGGCCTGCATGTGCATATTGTGTGCGTGTTATGTGTATGGTGTGTGTATGAATTGTGCATGTTGTGTGGCCTTGATGAGCACTCGCTCTTTGTCTCTGTTATGTTGTAAGTGTGATGTGTTCATGAATGTGTTCGTATAACATACACAAAGACACAGATCCCCCCCCCCATGTAGCCTTTAACAGACTATTGGGGCAGAGTGCTGTCAGCGAGCACCTAGGAATGCCGCCTTTGTTTCCCCAGTGCTGATGTTTACATATCGAGGTACTGATTTAAGGCCAAGCGGAACTAGAGGAGGTGGACCAGGACCGGTTGTTGGTCGTGGACCGGAATCGACAAACAGACAGTCAGTTCCCCAGTATAGCCTCGAGCACATCTGAAGGCCGGAACACGACGGGTTGGGTGGCCAAAAACACGACCGACCGCCTTTGTCTCCCCAGTGGCGATGTTTACACCGCACCAGGTACTCATTTGAGGCTGAGTCGACCTAGGGGAGGCCCAGGAGCAGTCCAGACATTCCTTTCCGATGTTGGCAGTGAGCGGGAATCAAACTCTGGTGGCCAGGTTCGTAGCGCAGTGCGCTAACCGCTACACCACCACTCCCCACGCTCCCAACAACACCGACACCAAAGATCCCCCATTTAACCTTAACACACTTTTGGGGCAAGTGCTGTTAGTGAGCACCTCTGAAGGCAGGCACGGCACACGAGCAGTGTGCCGTGCCTGCCGTGCCTCCCCAGTGGCGATGTTTTAACACACCGCACCAGGTACTCATTTGAGGCTGAGTCGACCTAGGGGAAGACCGGGTCAGATATTTCGTCACCGGTGTTGGCCGTGAGCGGGAATCGAACCCGGGTCGCCAGGTTCGTAGCGCAGCGCGCTAACCGCGACGCTACCGCTCCACACACGCGTACACACACACACTGACTACACATACACACGCGTACACACACACACATTGACTACACATACACACGCATACACACACACACTGACTACACATACACACGCGTACACACACACACTGACTACACATACACACGCGTACACACACACTGACTACACATACACACGCGTACACACACACACTGACTACACATAGACACGCGTACACACACACTAACTACACATACACACGCGTACACACACACTGACTACACATACACACGCGTACACACACACACTGACTACACATACACACGCGTACACACACACACTGACTACACATACACACGCGTACACACACACACACGCGCGTGCGCGCACATAAACGCACTCATCTTCTGCATTGCCCCGACGCGCGTGAACGTTAGAGAAGAAAGTTTATCCCTGCCGCTCGCTACTCGCGGTCGTACTTTTTTTTCTGCAGGGCTCAGCTTCAGCTTCTTCTGCTTCATATTCTTCTTCTTAATAATAATAATCATAATGAAATAAAAACGTGAAGGAAAAAAAAACGAGCTCCGAAAATTGAAGCAACAGAGGTCGGTGCAAATTCCTGAGCGCAGGAAGTGAACGTGGCAAAAGGTTGAAGTATTGCTTGTCACGAGCCACGTCCACGGCTGATTTATTTGCTAAATAAACATGAAGCGTTCCTTGGGCAAGATAGCGTTTCGTTTATGTAAGTGTGTCGCTCTTAGCTTAACGCACACTTGAACCGCGTGCGCGCTCTCGCGCGTGTGGGTGCGCGCGTCTTCTGTGTGTGTGCATCGGGAGCGGTGGTGGAGCGGTTAGCGCTACGCTGCGCTACGAACCCGGCGCCCGAGTTCGATTCCCCGCTCACGGCCGACACCGATGACGATTATTTGAACCGGTCCTGGGCCTCACCTAGGTCGATTCAGTCGCAAATGAGTACCTGGTGCGGTGTGCAAAAACATCGCCACTCGGGAGACAAAGGCGGCCGGGCGTGGTGCTGGCGACCCAACCCCCACGTCTGCCGTGCCGGCTTTCATATGTGCTACTCGCTAACAGCATTTGCCCCCAACAGACTGTTAAGGCTATACGGGGGATCTTTGGCTTGTGCGTATGTATGGTGCTCACTCCCAACTAGCTCGTTGTGAACCAAAGCGGCAATTCAGTCAGAGTCGGTGTCAGTTTATTTCGGGGTACGGGACCCATTGAGCTATAGTGAAAGGGTGTTTATAGTGGCGACCTGGCCACGAGCACAGAGAGAGGGAGGGGAGTTTACAGGGGGGCTGCATAAGCACGGAATCAGGGACATTTTCTTTTTCCAATAAACATATCTAATTTAATTTTAAAAAAAAATTTGAATTAAAATAATTAACATTCAGATGTATCTACAACCAACAATAACCGCATTATGCATGACACTCGTGAGATTAGCTAACACGCGGCGCTTTAAAATGTGAGACCCCTTTTTCTTTATATATTATTATATACATACAATATGAAACATATATAAATATTCTATATATAAACCCCACCACGTTATTAATCAATATTCGGGAAAAATGATGGAAGTATGGATAGGGGCTGAAGACATTTTTTTGGTGCGTGTTGTAAGCAACTTAACAAGCATTTGCTATCCAAATATTTATCTACCCATTGTGGCAGTCTCCCCCCCCCCCTCCTCCTCGAATATTTAGATTTATTTTAAGCAAACATCGCCGCTGATTGATTGAGTGGGACTTACTTTAAGGGGTGGTGGGGAGGAGGAGTGTAGGAGGCGAAGGAAATAAGTAGGTGGGGGGTGACGGGGCAGTGGTGGTGGGTGGGGGGGTATTGGGGGAGGAGGTTTGGGGGTTATGGAAGCAGGCAATGGGAGAAAAGTGTGTTTCAATAAAGATGTTGTTTTATGAATGACCACAGGAAAGCCATGATTGATGCAGCCGTCAGGCAAAAACAGGCTTGGACCGAGGCCTGTTGAGAAACAATTCCGCCATTGAAGGAGTTTGTTTTTCCTTACGTCCACACCAGCCCGTTCGCCCTCCCCACCGCCACCACTGCCACCATCAACCACACCAGCCCCCTTCCTCCACTCTCCACCCTCCACTCTCTCAAATCTATCCCACGGATGCTGTTTTAGCTGTGCCTGCCTCTCTCTCTCTCACTCTGTGTGTCTCTCCTCTCTCCTATATCTCCCTCACTCGTCGGCCCCACAGTCAAACCGTGTCGACCCATACGGTTTACCCCCGTATTCTTGTACAGGGAAATTTAGTTTTCAGGTCCATACGGCGTTACAGACGTTTCAATACGAGCAACAGCATTTTTTTGTCTATTTGTTTGTGTTTCTCCCTTGTGATGGGACTTGGTAGGATGAACGTTGAGATTTTTAAGGGCACGGAGTGACCAGTGAGGCCACAATTGGTCTGCAATAAGGCAGGGTATTGAAGGGGTTGACAGGTTTGTGGTGGTCAGTGTACTAGTGGTGATTATTTGTTTGTGTTTCTCCCTTGTGATGGGACTTGGTAGGATGAACGTTGAGATTTATAAGGGCACGGGGTGACCAATGAGGCCACAATTGGTCTGCAATAAGGCAGGGCATTGAAGGGGTTGACAGGTTTGTGGTGGTCAGTGTACTGGTGGTGATTATTTGTTTGTGTTTCTCCCTTGTGATGGGACTTGGTAGGATGAACGTTGAGATTTATAAGGTAGGGCACTGATAAGGGGTTGACAGGTATGCACAGTTCTCAGTTTGGTTTCCCCTCCCGCTGAGTGAGATCCACACGGGTCGGAAAGCGACACGGTGAGCTGTCTGTCGCCCGACCTGCAGACCCACCGACTGACTCCCGCCGTGATAATGTGGAATTTGCATCACTTGGCGCGCCAACGAAGATCAGCCACGGGTCGCCTTTTGCTGTAGCGGTGACAGTGGGGCGCACAGGCACGATCAGCGGAGGAAAAATCACGCGCGTGCACGCACGCCGCACGCAAACAGGTCCCAGCAGGGTGGGCTGGTAGGAACATTGGAATTTTGCGCAATTTTATGACATTGTTACGTAAAATTGTGCAAATTGAGAGCGTCTTCCCACATTTTTGCCCTCAAAATCGTTGAGGGTTTTTCGGACAAATTAACCTCTGTAGAGGAATGGAATGGTGACATCCTTATTGACTGAAATCTGCTCATTTTGGAGCAATGTATCATAAAATCGTTAAGGGCTGGGCCGAAAAATGACAACAATTGCATTTAAAAATGAGGAATTGTTTCCCGGTATACGGTAGTATGGGGCTTTTGAAAGGGGACGGACGGACGGACACATTAATCTATTGCAGGCTGGTACACTCAGTTTACAACTTCGTTCCTACCGGTAAAACTTCACCGTATATAACATGCGACGATTCGGGCAGAGACATTTCTCCAGAGCACACAGTGGTGGCCCTGCTCCAAAACACACACTTTCATTGTGCCATGAAGAAGGACCGTTGCCTGAAACGTCGCCTGTTATACACGTTTTTTTTTCTTCTTCAGGCCACACACACACACACGGTGTTACTGGCGCAATTAGTTGCGTTTGTGTTGTTGCTGTTGTTGTTGTTGTTGAGTCGTTATCCGCTTGACTTTATTCCGACTCAGACCGCCAAAGTAACCCCCTGTTTAGATGTGGTTAACTATTGAACTATCTCACCCGGATAATCCCTGGAGATGGAACATCTCGGTCTCCAGGGTACAAAAGACGACTTATGTACCTATGTACAGCTTCATTCGCACCGCACCTAGCCAACCGTCCGTGCTTATCCGGAGGTGCGAGGCGGGGTGGGGAAGAACAACGAATTGAACTCGCACGCACACACGGCAAAAACTCAATTCGGGCGCATTTAGATCGCGTGAGCGACCTTCAGCGAGCACGAGTGGAAATCGCGCATCGCTGAGCAGGAAGGGTCAAATATTTCTCGTATCGGGTGAGGCCTGCGTGCAATCGTCTTCTCGCCGCCTTGCGTTACCGTTATTACACATTAAAACACAACGTGCCAGTGGTGTGCATTCCCCGTTCCCATGGCGGTGGCCAGGCTGTCCATATCAGATGTAATGTTGACGTACCAAGGAATGGTACTCTTGCACGCAAGCACAAAGACAGAGGTCCCCCGTGTAGCCTTGACGGATGGGTGTCGTGAGTGCTGTTGGCGAGGACGTATGAAGGCCGGTACACGAGGGGGTGGAGTGGCCAACACCACGCCCGGCCGCCTTTGTCTCCACAGTGGCGATGTTTACACACCGTATCACGTACTCATTTGAGGCTGAGTCGACCTAGCGGGAATTGAACTTGGGAGCCCGGCTTCGTAGCGCAGAGGCGCTAACCGCGTACACTACCGCTCCCCACAGCACCACGCCCGACACACACACACAGACAAACACACGCGGACACACGCACGCGGACACACGCACGCGCGCGGCGTGCCGAGTCAGCAAGAAGGTGTTCTCGTTCGCGCCTGGCTCCACGCGGTCGCGGCTAAATTAGCCGCCGCGTGGCCGCATTCGCAATAAGTTGGGACTTCAGTTGGCGAAGTCTTGCGAGGTCGATCAGTCATCACTGCGTCCCTCAAAGCCAACCACCCACACACAACACGCACACACACACACGTATACACACGTATACACACGTACGTATATCGGCTGTCTCTCTGCTGTAACAGAAGGCAGCACCCGTCTTCAGGATAGTGTTACACATCACGAAGGTGGCGCGCGCGCGCGCGTACTTACATACCTAGGGGAAATAACGCACGTACTTACGGACAAAGATAAAGATACACCCCACCACACCCCCATTGGGTATAGCCTTAACGGGCTGTTGGGGCAAGTGCTGTCAGCGAGCACCTATGAAGGGACGGAACGGCACACGAGGGGGTGGGTGGCCACAGGGAAAAATCACGCCCGGCCGCCTTTGTCTCCCCAGTTGCGATGTTTTTTTTACACCTCGCCAGGTACTCATTTGAGGCTGAGTCGACCTAGGGGAGGCCCAGGACCACTTCAGACAACCGTCACTGGGGTTGGTGGCCATGAGTGGGAATCGAACTCGGGTTGCCCGTAGACACACACTCGCATGCACAAAGATAGACACAGACACGCATGCACACACATAGACACACACACGCACACACATAGACACACACACGCATGCACACACACACACGCATGCACACACATAGACACACACGTGACTTCAAGGTGACCACGTGCTGCTGTTTGTCACAATACATTCCGGCTTGGCGATTTAGGGGGGCGGGGTGAGGGGGTGTTGAAGTGGGGGCTGGTGTGTGGGGAGCGGTGGCGCAGCGGTTAGCGCTACGCTGCGCTACGAACCCGGCAACCCGAGTTCGATTCCCGCTCAATACTACCAACACCAGTGACGATTATCTGAACCGGACCTGGACCTTCCCTAGGTCGACTCAGCCTCAACTGAGTACCTGGCGCGGTGTGTAAACATCGCCACTGGGGAGACAAAGGCGGTCGCGCGTGGTGCTGTCCACCCACTCCCCTCGCGTGCCGCGCCCGGCCTTCATGTGTGCTCGCTCAGGCCACTTGCCCCTCCAGCCTGTCAAGGCGACACGGGGGATCTTTGCCTCTGTAGTTGCGTGCAGTGATCATCGCGGGCACGCGCGTGGGAAGGCTGCGAGCACGCGCGTCACATACCCCCCCCCCCAAACCCACCACTAACCCCCTCCCCTTCACCACTCCCTCCACACCCCGAAACGTAAACCTGTCACCAAGTGAATCGTGACACGACAAACTGTTTATCCTCACTACAACGGGCAAAACAACAGCAGCAGCAGCGATGTTTATTCAAGGAGGCTCACGCGCTGCTGACGAGATTCGTGAGTTTCGAACCCGGATCGTGAGTTTCGAAACCCGGCTCGGGAGTTTCGAAACCCGGATGGGGAGTTTCGAACCCGGATCGGGAGTTTCGAACCTGGATCGGGAGTTTCGAAACCCGGCTGGGGAGTTTCGAACACCGGATCGGGAGTTTCGAAACCCGGCTCGGGAGTTTCGAAACCCGGCTCGGAAGTTTCGAAACCCGGATGGGGAGTTTCGAACCCGGATCGGGAGTTTCGAACCTGGATCGGGAGTTTCGAAACCCGGCTGGGGAGTTTCGAAACCCGGCTGTGGAGTTTCTAACCTGGATCGGGAGTTTCTGAACCTGGATCGGGAGTTTCGAAACCCGGCTGGGGAGTTTCGAACACCGGATCGTGAGTTTCGCCCGATCACTGAGACGGGGACTGTGGTTTTGCCGGGTCAGCCTCGCTCTCACAACAACGAGCGGACCGCCGCGGGCGGCTAAAGCGCAGCAAGTTGGCACGGTTAGGGGCCGTCCATAAATGACGTCACGCACCTAGGGGAGGGGGGAGGGGTCAGACATTTGTGACGATGTGTGACGAGGCAGGGGGGAGGGGTTTGGGAAATGTGACGTCACATCAAAATGCGCAACTTTAAATAAATATAGCCAACACGTTCTACTTAATTAAATAGACTTTTTAATAAATGTTTTATCCTACAACATCAGAGTGCAGCGCCACATTAAATACGCACTACAATGACAATAGTTTAAAGCGATTTGAAGCATGTTTTATATATTTTTTTGGGGGGGGGGGGGGCAAAGCTTTGTGACGTCATATTTGAGGGGGGGGGGCTGACTTTTTGTGACGCCGTGTGACGTGGGGGGGGGCGGTCAAAAATTGTCCAAAATCGCGTGACGTCACTTATGGACGGCCCCTAATAGGGGGCACAGGCCCCTAATAGGGGGCACAGGCGGTGCGTCTGCGTCGTGATCTCCTTGCCAGCGGCACTTCACGTGGCCTTCAACTGCACGTAGCCTGGCACAAGCGCCGCGAGGACGTCACCGCCACTTAGTTGCGAATGGCTGCTGTTGTGTTTTAGTGCACCTAGCCTGGTATAGTGCCCCAGGTCGTGTCGGTCGGGGGCTGTTTGACCATGCTTCACCCACACTGCGGGTTGATCAATATAAACCAGCGGGGACGTATGCAGACAATATTCACCACAACTGCCGTACTTACACAAATATATTCTAATATTAGTTTCTGTTACACACACAACAAGCGCGAATTACATTGTTACAAACTATAGACAGTCAATATAGCCAACATTGTTTAATATTGATACGAGACATTGTTTATTTCACTCGGGTTATAACACGTGTCAATGGAATCGATGATGAAATTGACGCATTAAGTAGCAAAATCGATGGACACACCAACGCAATATTGGACGAGCACGCACAAAAAGTACATGGTTCCCTCGCCTCCTGTAGGTTCGATATATGCGATGTCGCGTGCAAGATGCGGCGACCCTGTCTCTACGCAAACATTCGCTATATGCGGTTTGAATTCACTCAAATGCGGTTATGCGGTTGAACGGGGGACGACGTTGTGTGTGTACTGTGTGTGTGTGTACAGTGTGGGTACTATGTTGGTACAGTGTGGGTACTATGTGTACTGTTTGTGTACTGTGGGTGTACTGTGTGTGTACTGTGGGTGTACTGTGTGTGTACTGTGTACTGTGTGTGTACTGTGGGTGTACTGTGTGTACAGTGTGTGTACTATGTGTACTGTGTGTGTACTGTGTGTGTAAAGTGTGTGTAACTGTGTGTACTGTGTGTGTACTGTGCGTGTACTGTGTGTGTACTGTGTGTACTGTGGGTGTACTGTGTGTGTGTACTGTGTGTGTACAGTGTGTGTACTGTGGGTGTACTGTGTGTGTACTATGTGTGTACAGTGTGTATACTATGTGTACTGTGAGTGTACTGTGTGTGTACTGTGAGTATACTGAACCATGTGTACTGTGTATGTACTGTGTTTGTATTGTGTGTGTACTGTGTGTACACTGTGTGTTTAATGTGGGTGCACTGTACTGTGTGTACTGTGTGTTCTCTGTGTACTGTAGTTATACTGTGTGTGTACTGTGGATGTACTGTAATATGCGTAATGTGTGTACTGTGTGTACACTGTGTGTGCACTGTTTGTTAACTGTGTGTACTATGTGTGTACTGTTTGTTTACTGTATGTACTGTGTGTGTATTGTGCGTGCTCATTTTTTTAGAACGCATCTACTACTACATCTACTACAACCACATCTACTACATCTACTACTACTACATCTACTACTACATCTACTACTACTACATCTACTAGTACTACAACTATATCTACTACTGTACTACTACATCTACTACTACTACATCTACTGCTACTACATCTACTACTACATCTACTACTACTACATCTACTACTACATCTACTACTACTGCATCTACTACTACTACTACATCTACTATTACTACTACATCTACTACTGTACTACTACAACTATATCTACTACTACATCTACTACTACATCTACTACTACTACATCTACTACTACATCTACTACTACATCTACTACTACATCTACTACTACATCTACTACTACTACAACTATATCTACTACTACATCTACTACTACATCTACTACTACTACATCTACTACTACTACATCTACTACTACTACTACATCTACTACTACTACATCTACTACTACATGTACTACTACATGTACTACTACTACATCTACTACATGTACTACTACTACATCTACTACTACATCTACTACTACTACATCTACTACTACTACATCTACTACTACATCTACTACTACTACATCTACTACTACAACATCTACTACTACATCTACTACTACAACATCTACTACTACTACATCTACTACTACTACATCTACTACTACTACCGCATACAGCGAGACCTGTATTCAGTGCTCCTGCTAAGTTGAGAGTGGTACGCGAACACAATAATCACCAACAAACTCGACACATTCGCCAAAAACAACATTGTGTCTGGCCTCTAATAATAACAACAATAGTAAGACGTTTCTGTACACGGCTCTTATTCATAGGCACACTCGAAAGTTCGCCTCTGAACGTATTTTCGTGCCACGGTGTCATTGAGTGGAATTTCTTTCGAGCGACTGAGAAACGCCCAGATGCCATCGTGTTTGAGGACGTATCCGCATTATGATTACTATGGCAGATTTTTATTTAGTTTTCTTTCGTGATACAGCGTGGTATTTCATGATAACATATATTTAGATAACTTTAATTTTCTATAAAAAATGTTTTTGATATTGTGATAATGATTCGATAGCTATTTTTTATTTGTCTTATCGGTTATTGTTTGTTAAGTGATTTATTTTACCGTGACTTGTTGCATGTTTTTTTTAAATCGGAGAAGCGGCATTGTTGTTCTTCTTCTTCTTGGTTCTTTCGGTAAAGTCACGTAGAATGGAAATAAAATAATAAAAATAAAACAATAAAATAAAATTTTCACGACGTTTCGGCCACAACACAAGTAGCCTTCTTCAGGTGAAGGAACAGAACTGTCGGGACGACAGCGCTTCAATGAACACTGCTAAGCTTGGCAGCGTCTTTTAAGCTGGGTGGGAGGAGCAGAGCGCCTTGACAAAGGAGTTTACGTATCAACATGAGAATTTAGAATTGAAATAGCTGTGTTAAAGTGTTGGATTAGCAGGGTGTTAAAGTCAGAAATTAGCATGTAACTGGGAGATTAGCATGATGTTAATGTGAGGGATTAGCATGTAACTGGTCACGGAAGTAGCTATGTTAAAGTCAGAGTTTACATATCAACAGAGGCATTTAGTATATTGACGCTAAAGAACTGCAACTACCCAACTATCATACAATAAGCCGATGTGAAAGAACTAAGTATAAACTACATCAATATAATAAATGTACTCAGTATATTCTTCAATAAGTTGAGCTATTAACATCAAGTAACTGGGTATACACTACACTCTATAATGAATACCATATAGTAAACTGATAAAAAAAACTAAAATATAAACTACATCAATGTTATCAATAAACTCAATATACTCTTCATCAGCTGAGCTACTAACAATAAGACGTTATACATTACAAATCTATGTTGAAAAAAAAGGTGGCGTTTTTTTTCCTTCCCTTTTCAACATTAGCACCACGGAAAGCGACGAGCTTTGTTCAGACGGACGAGTCCATCTATGCTCGGAACGGAGGAGAGGGGAGAAACAGCCACGATGCGCTTCTCTGTCCTGTGTTGCGTTACAACTATGTTATAAACTAGACTACTATACATTACAATGCTATACCTTCAAATCTAAACTACATTGTATAATATCGTATACACAGCCCAATGTAAACTCTAACATTATGCCTTATATTGATATGTCTCCAACTAAACTTTTTTCCACATTACACGACTATATACTGTAATATACACTGCCATAGACAAACCCCACCCTTGAATTATACAATGCGTTACGATACACTACCCTATACTTTAGACTATAAAATATCAGACTTGTAATATTACACTATGTATTATTCTACCAACCCTACTGTATACCACACTGCTGTATATTCACTATACAATTACGATACTATATATTGCCTTATGAATTATGTTAAACATTACACTGTTATACTATTTATTATTATACAACATGCTATAAACCATACCATTGACCGTCGTGTGAAAGGTATAAGACGAGTGCCAGCGAATGGACTGCGGTCTGAAAGTCACCGTAAAATACAATCAATCAAGAACCGAAATGGTTTATAACGTCTTTCCAATGGTTACTAAGCCAGAATCCATCTTCTCGGTTGAAATTGTCTCTGTGTTTGTATATGTGGATGGCCTCATGAACGAATCTCTCATGGTAGCCGGATGGCTTGCAGAGAACCTCCGTCTTGGAGAAGTCAATGTCATGTGAGCCCACTGAATTATAACAGTGATCTGCCACGGCTGAGGTGTTCGTCCTACCGTGTTTCAAGTCTGCTTTATGTTCACGGATGCGGTCCGAGATATGTCGTTTGGTTTCTCCAATGTAGCTGGTACCACAGAGGCACTTTAGTTTGTAAACACCCGGGTACTGTATGTCTGGAACCACATCTTTACAGACGGAACCAGATCACGGATTTTATGTACTGTGTTGAATCGGACCTGGATCTTGTTTATTCAGGATTTTGGAGATATTTTTTTGACCCCCGCAATGTAGGGTAAGGTGATGGTTTTGAATGGCTCCTCAAGAGGATCCTTCTTCATGGCTGGAGTGATGGCTTTGCGGATTGTGTAGTCGGAGTAACCATTAGCCTTGAGAGCTTGGTGTACGTGCTTGAGTTCACTGGCAATGTGTTCCTGGTCGGAAATGAATTGGGCTCTATGGTATAGAGTCTTAATGAGGGAATTCTTCTGGGATGGATGGTGGTGGGAATCCGGTTTGAAGTAAGCATCCGTATGGGTAGCTTTCCTGTAGACAGAGTGGCTCATTGAACCATCAGGTCTCCTTTTAATTAGGACATCCAAAAAGGGTAGCTTGCCATATTTTTCGACTTCCATGGTAAATCTGATGGCTGGGTGTATGGAATTGATGTGGTCGAGGAATTGGTCTAGAGCAGGCCGGCCATGTGGCCAGATGACAAAAGTGTCATCCACGTACCTCTTCCATAAGGTCGGACGTAGAGTGGCAGTCTGGATGGCGTCAGTCTCAAATTTCTCCATGAAAACGTTGGCTACAACCGGAGATAGGGGGGAGCCCATTGGGGTGCCCTCTGTTTCTAGAAAGTTCCATTCCAGGTGAAAGTTGTTGTTGTTGATGAACCCCGATTTAAGAGCTTCTTGGCTCACAGGTTACTTCAGAATGAAGGGGAACTGAACTCGGCTCTTTATCATCGGGAAGGCGTGGACCTGGTTCATTGGTCGCACGAGTCGCAGCTGAGTCCACGCGATATTCCGAGAAACTTTCAAACGCACACCCATTCATTTCATCCGATATTTATTTATTTTATTTGCTCATTTTTATTTATTTTATATATATTCATTTACCTTTCCCACCCACTTAATTAGCATTTATTTATTGTTTTCAATTGATTTATTTATCATTTGTTAATATATTCTTGTAGTTTATTTTTTTATTTGTTTGATTTGTTTTATAACAATTTAATGTTTATTCACATTTATCTACATTGATCTACCATGTTCATTTATCTTTATTTAATTATTTCATTAAAATGTTTCCCATTTATTTGATCCGACATTAGCTGCCCGCAAAATCATGGATTGATTTCACTCCAAAGGACAGGGTCAGACTAAAGTTCTAAATCATCGGTGAACCGAGTAATTCGGGCCCTGTGTCGACTGCGATGGTTGAGCTGGTGCAGAAGCGATGATTTATTCACAAGCGTGTGGCGGAACACGCCTTGAGACGTTCGTAGAAGGTGCCTTACAAATAAATGTCAATTATTATTACGTTTACGCCAGCGATGGAAATTCCACATTCCTATGGTCACAGGACGTCACCTAAGCATCGGCGCATGGTTAGCACACTATGGATGTTCACGTGTCCGTCTGAGTTCTATTCCGGGCCGCGGCTATAACGTCTCAGCTCTTTGCTGAGTATGCCACGTTACAAATCTTGGCCCGATTGACACCCGAAGCGGTTCTGGGCCTCGCTTAGGTCGACTCAGACTTAAAGTGAATAACTGGTGCAGCGTCTGAACATAAGCACGCGCATGCACATGCGGCCGTGAGTGATGATGGCCCCACCATGCACTCTTTGTGTTTGTGTCTATTCATGTGTACACATATTTGGGGAGCGGTGGCGCCGTGGTTTGCGCACTGTGCTGCACATCCAGCGATCCGAGTTCGTTCCCGCTCACATCCACCAACATAAGCGACGATCGTTTGAACCGGTCCAGGGTCTCCTCCAAGCCGATTCAGCCTTAAACGAGTACTTGGTGCGGTGTGTACACATCAGCAATGGGAAAACAGAGGCGAACGGGCGTGGTGTTGACCACACACCCCCTCCTATGCCGTGCCGGCCTTCATAGGTTCTCGCTAGCAACACTTCCCCCAACAGTCTGTGAAGGCTATAGGGAGATCTTTGTCTTTGTTCACATATGCCATGCACACAAAGACAACGATCCCTCGTGTAGCCTTAACAGACTGTTTGGGGCAAGTGCTGTTAGCGAGAACCCCTCTACCCCCCACTACACATGCCGTGCACATACACGCACACACGCGCGCGCGCACGCGCATACACGTGTCACCAAAGAGTGACATACACACCTGTCCTACAACGCGTGTCTCGCGGGGTCACACAGGCAGTAACAGCAGCTGCTGCTACTGTTGATGACGCTGCTGCTACTGCTGCTGTTGCTGTCCGTGATGTATAGGGGGACTGGTCCACAAACGCTCAGCTGCTATGTCAGTCCACTGCTGGATGAGTGGGCCACCCCACGCCGTGCGGGTGTTTAGTAGGGGGAGGGGGGGTTATTTGACCATACTTCCCCCCCCCCCCTCGCTGGTTGCTGGATGGTCGTGCTCAGGACCGGTTCAGATATCAGTCGGCACCGATGTTATCCGTAGCAGGAAATCAACATCGGCCCTTTGGGTTCTTACGCAGAGCTCGATAACCAATCGACGCCGCAGCTTCGTGCGAGCACCGGAATGCGACCCAAACATAAAGCATCCATCCACAACACAATAGACGTGGGGCGTTTGCGCAGTGGTTAGCGCACGCCATAAGCGATGCGTTATATCCGCACTGATTCTGGGCTCCCGCATTCACCAACCCGCACTGACCAGCGTGGTGAAGTATGGTCGAGGAAACCCCCGTGGCCGACACGGCATGGGGAGGTCTTCACTCGGCAGTGGACTCACAGAGAGGGGGCTCTTCGCGTTCCCATATAATCCTGAAACTTGTTGTACTTATTAGCAACAGTGATTGCTATTATTCTTTGGGTCTTTCGGTAAAGTCACGTAGGTTGAGAATAGGTTTTTCCCCTTTTATCTGGCAACAAAACAGGTGGTAAGTTATATATTCTTGGTTCTTTCGGTAAAGTCACGTAGAAAAAAAACAATAAAATAATAAAAATATAAAACAATAGGTGTTAAGTTGTTAAAACACCAAACTAAAACCTTTTATAAGGAATCGTATCTGCATTAACCACAATATTTGTGGTCAAAATGCAACCTATTCTCATATTGGTACTGGCAAAGGAGGTCTCATGATGTGACGTAGATAGGCTCAATGAAAATAACAAAAAACTACGACGTTTCGATCGCAGCACAAGCGGTCGGTTTACCGAAAGACCCAAAGAATATGAATTCCTGCAGTCACGAAAGCTTTACGTCAGTGTTGTGTTGTTATTGCCGTTAAATTAGCCACTTACACAGCCGCATTTCACGAATTATCCTCCGTCCTCCGTTGTTGCTGGAAGGCGACTGCCTCCAACTGCCCAGCAGCGTCCTTCACGAGCCTCCTCCACAGAGGCCGATCCTGATACCGCTGGTACCGGTCATCGGCAAGGCCTCTCAGCTCCACATACTCCTGTACCGCATCACTCCATCTCTTCTCCAGCCTTTGCCTTGCCCGTTTAGCCCCCCCCCCCCCCCCCCACCTGTACGCAGCCAAACAGAAACTCCATGCGGTGGCTGAGCATGCGGGCTACATGACCCAGCCAGCGTAGCCTCGCTTGCCGGAGAAGCTTACTGATGGGACTGTGCCCAGATCTGGTAAGACCCAGGATGTGTTCGTAGGCAGGCCAGTGTGAATGATTCGAACCGGCGCAGAGGGCTCTACGTGTCGCAAGCATAGAGAGGGGAGGGAAATTCTGGCCGAGGAAACCCCGGGGCCTTTATATGGCGCGAAAGGTTAGGAGGAAGATTCCACTCCGCGTTACACCAAACTAAACTAAATATTTTTAATTTGACCAGATGGGGCCCACTGAGCCGTATAGCTCTTTTTTAGAAGCGACCTGGTCACAAATGATAGCTCAACAAAGTTGCTTATCACGGGGGAATGTATAGCAGCCACATATTATATTCGCACGTTGATGCTAAATGTGCAGGGAAAACCCGAAGGACACGGAGAAAAGTCCACGCGACCACGGGGAGACGAGACACGCAAACTTCAAATATACAACAGGCGTCAGGGTCGGGATGGAACCCACGAACTCCTGCACACCAGGCGAGGTCGTGAACATCGCCTAAGCCACCGCGGTGCCCCGTTTTGTTGACGCCTCGCGCGTTCTCTCTGTGGTAGTGGCGTCTTCAGCCGACTGACTGACTGACTCTCCGAGGTGATTTTGCGGCATCATTATTCGAGATTTCGCTCTACGCCTTGGGTAGTTTCTTCAGGGACCGAGAGAGCGAGCGAGCGAGTGCTTCGTGAGACGACCCACGGTACAGATTCACACTTGCCGCATTGCCGTGACAACCCCATAACCACGTGCGCGTACGCACGGGTCGTGCGTATTAAGCACCGCTCCCGGCACGTGGAGCGAAACGCCGGGACAACACCCGACCTCTCCCCCCCCGCCCCGAACCCAACGACACAACCTCGAAAACGGATCGGAGGAGAGCTGTAGGGCACATCAGCGAAGCTTCCCCTCACGCGGTATTGAGATCATCTCTTGTTCATTCTCCACCCAAGCATCCCTCCGTCGTGCCCCCCCCCCCTCCGTTCCGTCTCCCACCCACCGTCCCTCCCTACCTCCCACCCGCACGTCACACGTGTTGCACGAGTCTGACTCCAGGATATCGTCGGGAGACGAGGTCACACAACGGCACACAGACGGGGTCAAACGCAGCGCCTGTCCGACCATTTCCCAGGATTCCAGACCCAACATTCGCCCTGCGGAAACCCTCCCCTCGCTCTCTCACCCCCCCCACCACCTCCACCCACCATCAACTCAACGCAGCCCCCACCCTCCCAAAAAAAATCTATACCCCTATCCCACCCACCCACCCCCACCCCTTCCTTACCCCCCACCCACCCACCCACCCCCCACCAATGCTCTCCGTGCGGCGTCACTGCCGTTAGTCCGCCGGTGGTCGGCATTGAGCGCGTGTTGTTGTAGGTCTCGTGCGAGGCTGACCTCGCCGCATTTAATTTCGGAAAAGCAAGGGGGGGGGGGGTGGGAGGGAGGGGGGCTTGGGGGGGGGGGCGTGGGGGCAGGGGGGGGGCAGGGCCGAATTGGGGCCATTTCCTGCAAAGGAAGCTTGTGGTTTGTTTCTGCCGTGAATGTGCCGGGTCACCACCAGCACCACCAGCACCAGCAGCACCACCAGCAGCAGCAGCAGTGGCCCTGCTTTCTCGCTCGCTCTCTCTCTCTCTGATGGTGGTAGTTGGTGTTCCGCGCGCGATATTGCCAACGACTCTTAAAGACGTTATTTGTTTTCCTCCGTTAAAAGATAGCGGCAACACAAACGCTGCCACTGTGTAACGGGCCTGCCACGCATTGTACTTGCCAATGGAGAGGTCACACACAAGACGGTTCGACCCGACCCCCCATCGCGGGAGTTGAACTGATGGGCAAGTTTCTTCCAATTCCACCCCCAAAATCCACCATCCCGCCCCTTCACCACCAACACCCTCGACGCGTCCGCCTATATCCATCCAGCAGTGTAAAGCTACATGGTTACAAAGACAAAGATCCCCTCTATAGCCTTAACAGACTGTTGGGGCAAGTGCTGTTAGCGAACACCTATGAAGGCCGGAACGGTTACACCAGGGGATGGGTGGCCAAAACCACGCTCGACCGCCTTTGTCTCCCCAGCGACGATGAGGACCAGGTCCTCATTTGAGACTGAGTCGACCTAGGGGAGGGCCCAGGACCGGTTCAGATAATCGCCACCGGTGTTGACCTGGGTCGCCGGGTTCATAGCGCGGTGCGCTAACCGCTGCACCACCGCTCCCCACTCCACGGTTACAAGCGCACAAGCTCAGTTAAAGTTGATCGGCAGGTCGTGGTGGCGTGGGGGTGACGTGTTGGTCTGTCCGGCTGGCGTTTCCACGCGACAAGCCACTTCGTTTAGTTATCATTTGTGGCATGGTTGCTTCTGAAAAAGAGCTGTACAGCTCAGTGGGCCTTACCTGGTCGAATAAATCAAATTTCGATTTAAAGCTTTCGTGACTGCAATGATTCATCTTCTTTGGTTCGTTCGGTAAAGTCACGTAGAATGAGAATAAAATAATAAATTGATAAAATAAAATAACACAATAATATTCTCACGACGTTTCGGCCACAACACAAGCGGCCTTCATCAGGTGAAGGGACGAGACTGTCCAGCGCTGTCCTACCAGACAGTCTCGTCCCTTCACTTGATGAAGGCCGCTTGTGTTGTGGCCGAAATGTCGTGAGAATATTATTGTGTTATTTTATTTTATCAATTTATTATTTTATTCTCATTCTACGTGACTTTACCGAAAGAACCAAAGAAGATGAATAAATCAAAGTTTAGTGTAACGCCGTCTGGAAAGTTCCTCCTGGCCTGTCGCGCCATATCAAGCTCCGGTTCTCCTCGGCCACAGTTATTCCCTCTCCTCTCTATGCTTGAGACACGTAGAGCCCTCTGCGTCGGTTCGAAGCAATCACACTGGCCTGCCTACACACTGGGGTTTTCCCCGCCACATTTAGAATCAACATCACGCATTCAGGGTATTTGGCTGAAATACATTTCCACGCGACAAGCCACTTCGTTCAGTTATCGTTTGTGGCAAGCTGGCTACTGAAAAAGAGCTATGCAGCTCAGTGGGCCTTACCTGGTGAAATAAAACAAAGTTTAGGTTACTTTTAGTTTGTTGCAGTAGTTGGGCGACGGTGGTGATGTGTTTCCCAATACAAATTTGCGAACAATTGTTGTGTAATAATAGGGTTTTTCCCCTTTTTTCTGGCAACAAAACTGAAACATTTTTACAAGAATTCATGTCTACATTAATCACAATACCTGCAGTCAAAATGCCAGAAGGCGTACGCCTTCTGGCGTCATCTGGTCGAGCACCAATTGGGTCGAGGCTCAAAAGAAAGCCGTCCCTTGGTGTGGACCAATCAGTTTCAAGGACAATGCATATATTATCATAGTATGTTTTTTGTTTGCATTTTGACTGCAGGTATTGTGGTTAATGCAGACATGAATCCTTGTAAAAAGGTTTCAGTTTTATTGCCAGAAAAAGGGGAAAACCCCTATTATTACATTTTCGTACTGGCAAAGGAGGTCTAATGATGAAATTGTTGTGTATATAAATTGTTGTGTATATAATGTCTATATAATGCGTCACATTCTGGCTATGCCTCTGTAAACAACGGCCTACTCTTTTTCTTATGACGTCACTGGATATTTAAAGCCCACTGGGATGCAGAAGAAGAAGAACACTCAACACCATCGGCAACACCCTGAAGCGGTCAGCGCATAGTATTTGTTAAATGACAGTTCGTACACCGCACCGCGGTTATTAATCAGGGTTGCCTGTCGAATTCGAACCGCGAGTACCCCGGCAACAAGCGGCGAACGCGCCTCCACCACAAAATATCAATCCCAGTAATCACAGTAAAGACACTACACACTAATGGGTTCACACACGTACTCACACAAAGACCCAACGTGTGGCCTGAACAGACTGTTGGGGCAAGTACTGTTAGCAACTTGCAACCTATGAAGGCCGGCATAGCACACGAAGGGGTGGGTGGCCGGCACCACGCCCGGTCGCCTTTGTCTCCCCAGTGGCGATGTTTAACACACCGCACCAGGTACTCAGTTGAGGCTGAGTCGACCTGGGGGAGGCCCAGGACAGGGTTCAGGTAATAATCGAGGGGGTGGGTGGGCGCGGCGTTCTTGACTCACGACCACAAGGGTGTGTGGTGAAGTATGGACGACCCCCCCCCCCCAATCACCATCCCACCATCACCACCCCCCATCACCACCAATCCCTCCATCACCATCCCCCCATCACTATGTGCCATCACCGTCCCCGCATCACCATCCCGCATCATCATCCCTTCCATCACCATGCCCCATCACTTCCCGCATCCCCTCCCATCACCACCCCCCCCCCCCCGCCCCCATTATCTAGCAGCCCATCACCATCCTCCCATCACTACCCATCCATCACTATTGCCCCTCTCCTCCAATCACCCCCCCCATCACCATCCTCCCATCACTATCCCCGCCCTTTATCACATCCCCGTCATCCTGAACGCCACCATCAGCCCCTCCCCTGCAGGGCGCGTGTCCGAGTTCCCAGGTGAGTCGGTCACGAGGGGGAGCTGGCGATGTTGGCCACGTGGTTTGCCGTGACTCCGCTCTATATATGCAGTATATATAGACTGTATATATAGACTGTATATATAGACTGTGTGTATATATACAAACTGCGTACACCACACCGACTCGGCCACCTTACGGGCAATATTGCTTTGAAACTGACCCCGAGACTCTGTGTTGTTTGGGCGCTGCATCTCCGTAGGAGTGTGTATGTATGTTGAATGTATGCTGCATGTACTGTATGTATGTTGAACTTCTTTCGCACCGTACGTAGCCAACCGTGCTATTCGGAGGTGCGAACCATACGAATCCCAAACGTGCCTTAGTTTGTCTGAGATAATAAAGATGTATTGACACTGAACAGGTCGCTTTGTCTGGCTCTCTGAGCCTCGGGAATGAACGATACATCGTAAACTTACGAATTATATTCCCCGTATATTTCTCCCAAGTGGCAGTCGGAGAGAGTTGACTTGCTCTTCATCTGGCGTGCGATCACACCCGATCGTTGGCTGGGCTGGACGCGCACTCCTACCGCACTGAGACGTATAACACCAATACATTCATGATAACAATAACGATTAATTTCTCATGATGATGATTATTATTGTTTACTTATTTACCCGGGACATCCACACTGAGCCATTCATAATAATAGTTAAAATACACTTGTAACTATAATAACAATGGTTAGTATTTTTCGATTTAAAGCTTTCGTGACTGCAAGGATTAATCTTCTTTGGTTCTTTCGGTAAAGTCACGTAGAATGAGAATAAAATAAAAAAAATAGCACAATAAAATTCTCACGACGTTTCTGTCCTCCCGACAGTTCTGTTCTTTCACCTGAAGAAGGCTGCTTGTGTTGTGGTCGAAACGTCGTGAGAATTTTATTGTGTTATTTTATTTTATAATTTTTTATTATTTTATTCTCATTCTACGTGACTTTACCGAAATAACCAAAGAAAATGGTTAGTATAATTAGTTAAGTATTTACCCGGGACATCTCCATCTGAGTCTCGGCACTGGATTTCACCATGTTCCTGTCGCTACCAGCTGGTGTTTATGTTTAAGATGTTTCAGCCCATCAACGATGACTTGTGTTTATCATTCGTCACATGGGCAGGATTGAAACGCACGACGTTACGCGAATGGGAGCAATGACGCACAATCCCCGTACAGATGGACACAGATGGAGATTAGTCCACGCTTTGCTATATTGCCTTCTCCTGGCGTGCCATGGTATGGGCACCTCTGCAATGTCTACGGCTCGTAGAAGGGAACCTCACGACCGCCTGCGAGTGATCCATCATCCCTCGCTGGTGCTGTCTCCACAGCGCTGGGTGACAGGCAGTCACCTGCAGCAGCGTGGCCATAGCCGCCCGGCTGTGATGCTTCAGGCTGCGTTGCTAGGTAACGGGGACACTGCCGCATGCATCGGTTGCTATAGTAACCAGGTACTGCCGCATGCATCGGTTGCTATAGTAACCAGGCACACGTTCACGTGGTTACTGCGCGCGCGTGCCCGCTCTCTCAATCGGAATTTTACATCGCGATGATAAGGATTGTACCACACAGACTGTTGTCAATCCACTGCTGGATGAAACACTATACTTCACCACCTGCGTCAGTGTGAGCTGGTGAAGGAGAGAGGGCGGGCGGGGGGGGGGGGGTGGAGTGGATTGGTTCGGATATTACTCGCCATTGATGTAAGCCGGAGCCAGGAATCGAACTCAGACGGCCGGGTTCAAAACGCAGTGCGCTAACCACTGCGCCACTACTCGCTCCTCATGGCCATGCCTCGTCTATCGCAGAGGATACGCGCCCATATTGAACGCACATGGGCTCTATGTATTTTGTATTTACTGTCGATAGGTCAAGATACAAGTACTTAAGTGGGTAGGTATGAATGTAGTTACGTATGTTGCAAGGTATTCTGTATGTACATATATGTAGGTTTGTATGCATGCAGGTATGTACATGTTAGATGGTATGTATTTATACGTTTGCATGATATATGTATGTAGATGTGTAGGTGTGTATGTTGTGTATGTTGCCCTGGTGGTCCCCCTCTTTAAGAAGGGGGATCGCACAGACTGCAACAACTACAGGGGCATCTCACTCCTCAGTGTGCCAGCAAAGGTCATGACAAGGATTATTCAACATCGCCTTGCTAGGCACGCTGAGGAGAGGCTTGCGGAGCCCCAATGCGGTTTCAGGAAAGGGCGGTCCTGCACAGATGTCATATTTTCTTTACGTTTGCTACAGCAGAGGTGAAGGGAATTCCAACAAGACCTACATCTCTGCTTTGTTGACCTGGTCAAGGCCTATGATACCATCAGTAGGCCTGGGCTCTGGATTGTTCTTCGTGCTGTTGGAGTCCCTGACCCGCTGCTCACGATCATTAAGGACCTTCATGATGGTGAGCGGGCCCGGGTAAAACGTGGCCGGGAGTCGGAGCCATTCCCTGTTCACCTTGGGGTGCGACAGGGATGTCCTCTGGCTCCAACATTATTTACCATCTATTTCGACCACGTAGTTCGTGAAGCCTTCAGTAGCTGCACCAGAAGAATTTCCATCTGGTACAGATACAATGGGAGGCTGATCGATGCCCGGGTGCGGTCAAGGGATGGCTCCCTATTGGTCAACCACGTTATGTATGCCGATGACCTGGTAATAGCTGCTCAGTCAGAGGAGGAGTTGGAGGCGCTGCTGGTGAAACTGGAGTGTGCCACTAAGAGGTGGAGCCTTACCATCAGCCCCACCAAAACGAAGCACCTGCCTGGGTATTTTGTACAATCGGGCACTCCACCCCCACAACTCCCAATCGGTGATGGGGCAGTTGTGGAGAGAGTATAGAGTTTCCCATACCTGGGCAGTGTGCTCATGACCGGCTCCGGTTTAACAGCAGAGGTCTCACTCCAAATCGGTTGAGCGGCATTATCTTTTCATTGGTTGCGTAACGCTGTGTGGAAGCTACCTGGTCTGTCGCTCCGCACGAAGCTTCCGGTCATCTCGGCCACAGTCATTTCCTCCCTTCTCTACGCTTGCGAAACGTGGACCCCCCTAATGGAACATCTTCGCCAGTTAGAAACATTTAGGCTGGCCTGCCTATGATCAATCCTGGGTTTAACCAGGCTAGATTGTGTGAGGAGTTCACAAATCCTCGAAAGATCTGGACAAAGTTCCATCGGTGAGCTCCTCCGGCAGGCAAGGCTGCGTTGGCTGGGTCATGTAGCCCGCATGCCCAATCACCGCATGCACAAACAGCTTTTGTTCGGCCGGATCGAGGGGGCTAAACAGGCGCGGCACGGGCTAGAGAAGAGATGGAGTGATGTAATACAGGAGGACGTAGAGCGGAGTGGACTTGCCGATGACTGGTACCAGCGGTGTCAAGATCGGCCTCTGTGGAGGAGGCTCATGAAGGACGCTACTGGGCAGTTGGAGGCAGTCGCCCTCCAACAACAACGGAGGGCGGAGGAGCGACGCTCACAACAACGAGCGGAGCGCCGGGTGCCTAAAGCACAGAAAGTTGGCACAGCAGGGGGCACAGGTGGTGCATCAGCCAGTCATCTCAGTCAGTCGACCCGTGGGACCTGGGTCTGCCCCGTGACCTTCTGCCAGTGTGCGTTCGACACTTCACGTGGCCTCAAGGTGCACATAGCCTAGCACAAGCGTCGTGGTGACGTCACCGCCACTTAGTGGCGAATGGCGGTTGTTGTTGCTGTGTGTGTATGTTGGAGAGTGTGTGTAGGGCGTCACGGTGGCTAGGAGATGTTATCTACCTCGCCTGGTATGAAGAAGGTCGTGGGTTCGATCCCGACCCTGACACCTGCTGTATATTTGGAGTTTTGCTAATCTCTCTCTCCCCGTGGTCGTGTGGCTTTTTCTCCTGGTTCTCCGTTTTTTCCCCTCCACATTTAGCATCAACATTGCGCGTTTAGACTATGTGGCTGCTATAAATTTCCACGCGATAAGCCACTTCATTGAGCTATCATCTGAGGCCAGGTGGATTCTGAATAAGAGCTCTATAGCTCAGTGGGCCACGAAAAATAGTTTTAGTTTTATAGGTAAGGATGTTGGAAGGCATGCATGCAGGTATACATGCATTTTGGAATGTATGTGGCTTTGTGTGTTTGTAGGTACGTATGTTGGAAGGTATTTACGTATGTTTGTATGTATGTTGGAAGGCATGCCTGTAGGTACGTACGTGGGCCTATAATTTACTCCGTTATTCTATGGGAAATCTCCAACAATAGAGAAATTAATTTCACGACTTTACAGACGCACTAATCCACTCCAGATGGATCGTAAATCCGCGTTGAGCGGGCGCCCGGGGAGAACTTAACTCGGCCGTTCCGTGCAACGAGGGGTCGTTCACTCCTTCCATCCAGCCGTAAGTCATCCCGTAGACGGGAAGCCAGTCCATCCATGGGAATGTGGAATTTCCATCAGGGTCGCCAATAGAGGGGGGAGAGAGCGGCGGGGGGTGATTGCCAGCAACACAATCGTTTGCGCAAGTCTCCGAGTTGAAAATGTTTCTAGTCACATGTTAGTCAGTGTTTTATACAATTATACATATCGTATAGGTACAGTGAGGGAAAAAAGTATTTGATCCCCTGCTGATTTTGTACGTTTGCCTATTGACAAAGAAATGATCAGTCTATAATTTTAATGGTAGGTTTATTTGAACAGTGAGAGACAGAATAACAACAAAGAAATCCAGAAAAACGCATGTCAAAAATGTTATGAATTGATTTGCATTTTAATGAGGGAAATAAGTATTTGACCCCTCTGCAAAACCTGACTTAGTACTTGGTGGCAAAACCTTTGTTGACAATCACAGAGGTCAGACGTTTCTTGTAGTTGGCCACCAGGTTTGCATACATCTCAGGAGGGATTTTGTCCCACTCCTCTTTGCAGATCTTCTCCAAGTCATTAAGGTTTCGAGGCTGACGTTTGGCAACTCGATTCTTCAGCTCCCTCCACAGATTTTCTACGGAATTAAGGTCTGGAGACCGGCTAGGCCACTCCAGGACCTTAATGTGCTTCTTCTTGAGCCACTCCTTTGTTGCCTTGGCCGTGTGTTTTGGCTCATTGTCATGCTGGAATACCCATCCACGACCCATTTTCAATGCCCTGGCTGAGGGAAGGAGGTTCTCACCCAAGATTTGACGGTACATGGCCCCATCCATCGTCCCTTTGATGCGGTGAAGTTGTCCTGTCCCCTTAGCAGAAAAACACCCCCAAAGCATAATGTTTCCACCTCCATGTTTGACGGTGGGGACGGTGTTCTTGGGGTCATAGGCAGCATTCCTCCTCCTCCAAACACGGCGAGTTGAGTTGATGTCAAAGAGCTCCATTTTGGTCTTATCTGACCACAACACTTTCACCCAGTTGTCCTCTGAATCATTCAGATGTTCATTGGCAAACTTCAGACGGACATGTATATGTGCTTTCTTGAGCAGGGGGACCTTGCGGGCGCTGCAGGATTTCAGTCCTTCACGGCGTAGTGTGTTACCAATTGTTTTCTTGGTGACTATGGTCCCAGCTGCCTTGAGATCATTGACAATATCCTCCCGTGTAGTTCTGGGCTGATTCCTCACAGTTCTCATGATCATTGCAACTCCACGATGTGAGATCTTGCATGGAGCCCCAGGCCGAGGGAGATTGACAGTTCTTTTGTGTTTCTTCCATTTGCGAATGATCGCACCAACTGTTGTCACCTTCTCACCAAGCTGCTTGGCAATGGTCATTCCAGCCTTGTGTAGGTCTACAATCTTGTCCCTGACATCCTTGGAGAGCTCTTTGGTCTTGGCCATGGTGGAGAGATTGATTGGTTGCTTCTGTGGACAGGTGTCTTTTATACAGGTAACAAGCTGAGATTAGGAGCACTCCCTTTAAGAGTGTGCTCCTAATCTCAGCTCGTTACCTGTATAAAAGACACCTGGGAGCCAGAAATCTTTCTGATTGAGAGGGGGTCAAATACTTATTTCCCTCATTCAAATGCAAATCAATAACATTTTTGACATGCGTTTTTCTGGATTTTTGTTGTTGTTATTCTGTCTCTCACTGTTCAAATAAACCTACCATTAAAATTATAGACTGATAATTTCTTTGTCAGTGGGCAAACGTACAAAATCAGCAGGGGATCAAATATTTTTTTCGCTCACTGTATATAGGCTTCATTGTGTAATCATTTATAATAATCATCAGCCCCTGTGTATGCATTTCCATCCGAATTGAAATGTTGTGTAAGCGCTTATTAATTAGGGGTTTATACATATCGAATATATATGAGCTTCATTTTGTAATAATATATAGTAATGATCAGCCCCTGTGTACGTCTTTCCATCTGTGCTTTTATATTTGGAATGTATGTCCAGCACTGTTTGCATGTCGCCTCTTGATATAGACCGCATATATGCTATACAGTATATATATGACGATAGATAATGATACTAACAACATACATACGAACCTGCATTAAGTGCATACGTAGCTAACGTGATACAAACATATCCACATCGCTAACTGTACGTAAGTATATACTGTACTAACCTGAAGGGGATCACATCTGTATTCATATTGTTACACAAAAAAACACAACCGACCAACATCCATAGAGCACATGCAGACTTGAGCACATATGGTTGGGCTATGGATGGACTTGTCCTCGCCACAGTAACGTGCCACTTCCACCAATGCTTTAGGACCACTAACTTCGAGTCCTTACCCGCAGAGTTGGACATCAGCAAAAAAAAAATCCATACAACAAGTAAAAAGATCCCCCGCATAGCCTCCACAGGCCGTTTGGGGCAAGTGCTGTTAGCGAGCACCAATGAAGGCCGACGCGGTGAACAAGAGGTGTGGTGTGGCAAAGACCGCGCTCGACCGCCTTTGTCTTCCCAGTGCTCATGATTACACACCGCACCGTGCAGCTACCGAATTTGTGGCGGAGTCAACCCAAAAAAGAGGCCTATAACTTGATCAGATTACTATCGCCGATGTTTATCCGTCGCCGGGAATCGAACTCGGTTTTGCCGAGACAAAGATCCCCGGTATAGCCTGTAACAGACTGTTGGGGCAAGTGCTGCTAGCGAGTAGCACCTATGAAGGCGGGCACGGCACACGAGGGGGTGGGTGGCCAGCACCACGCCTGGTGCCGTAGTGGGTAGCGCACTGCGCTAACCAACCAGACGTTAGCTTTTCAAATCCCGGCCACGGCTGACATCAGTGGCACGGCGTTGCGATAACCCAACCGGTCCCGGACCTCCTCTAGATCGACTCAACCTCAAATTAATGCCTGGTGCGGTGCGTATGTAAACTTCAGCACTGGGGAGACAAAGGCGGCCGGGCGTTGCGCTGTCTATTCCACATCCATCCCCCTCTTGTAACCGCGGCGGCCTCAATAGGCGCTCGCTAACAGCGCTGACCCCTACAGTTTGTAGAACACGAACTGTGACAGCTGCGTGTGTTGGCAAATGTATGGGGAGCTGTTGTGCAGAGATCAGCGAACCACGCTACGAACCTTATATACCCCGAGTTCGAATCCCGCTCACCACCAATAACAGTGGCGAATATTTGAACTAGTCCTGGCCCTCCCCTAGGTCAACTCAGCCTTAGATTGGTATCTTGTGCGGTGTGTGGTCGGACGTGGAGGTGGCCACACACCCCGTCCGCGGTATGTGCCGTGCCCGCCCTTTCATAGGTGCTCGCCAACAAGCCCTTGCCCCGGCATGTCTGTTGAAGGCTATACGGGGCACCTTTGCCTCTGTTGGCACTCACAATGAGCGGCTTTAATGAACGCTCACGGGCTCCAACGCGGTGGTCAACGTCTTCTACACGCGCGTAACTTAATCCAGCAAGCAGCCACGACCAGGTCTCCCTGACGGACCAACGCACCACCCAGGCACTCTTAGAGGGGGTTCGGATTGGTAATGGGGAAGAGGGGGGGGGTGTTGGAAATAGGTGGGGGTCTCAATTCCACCCCGCCCCCTCCCACCTACCAATGTTTTTTTTGAATAGTCCAGACTCAAATTTCTAGATGGTGCTTAGCTAAGCACGCATCCTTACAATGATAAATAGTGTATTGTACGATGATAGACCCGGCCCCGTCATGGAAATGCGGAATGTTCACACTTTCGCCCGAGCCAACGAAGGTGAGAGTTGTTAGATTCGTACATCAAGTTTTGTTGTTGTTGTTGCAAAAGTGGGCACGTATGCACTCACACAAAGACAACGATCACCCGTATAGCCTTAACAGACTGTTGGGGCAAGCGCTGTTTGCGAGCACCTATGAAGACCGGCACAATACACGTGGGTGGCCAGCACCACGCCCGACCGCCGTTGTCTCCCTCGTGGCGATGTTTACACACCCGACCAGGTACTCACTGGAAGCTAAGTTGAACTAGGAGAGGCCCAGAAACCGGTTCAGATAATCATCACTGGCGTGGTTCGCCGTGAGCAAGGATAGGGTTGACGGGTTCGTAGCGCATCCCGCTAACCAATGCGCCACCGCTCCCCACACGCGATCGCACATGTACGCAGCCACACATGTACAGACACAACCAAATACAAACATCCCCCGTATAGCCTCAACAGACTGTCGGGGCAAAGTGCCGCTAGCGAGCAGCACCTATGAAGACCGACACAGCACCCGCGATACACACAACGAGGAACATTCATATATAAGAAATGCACCAACAGGGTTACATACACACACACACTGAACATAAAATTAGATCCTTTAAAGAGAAGCTCATAGCGCCGCGAATTGAGATACGTTCGGCTCCCCCGGTGACCAGGCTGGAGGCGGGGGGGTGTCGGCGGGGCGCGCGCGCGCCGTTTGATGTCTCGCGCCGCGCTCCGCGTTCACACGGCGCGCGCGCGCTCCCTAATTACCCCTCCCAGCCATAGTAATAATAATAGCAGCCTCCACCACCACCACGTGTGTGTGCGTGGTTAATAAAGACATTTCGGGTATTGCACACACACGCGCAGCCAAATGCGTGCGTGCGTGCGCGTGCGTGTCGGTCGCTTGTGAACAGCATTTGACCCAACAGAGTCTGTGTGGGCTATACGGGGGGGGGGGGGCTTTGTCTTGGTGCGTCAGAGTGCGTGATTGCGTGGGGCGCCACGGTGGCGAGATGTTAACTACCTCGCTTGGTATGCAAGAGGTCGTGGGTTAGATCCCGACCCTGGCGCCTGCTGTATATTTTGAGTTTGCGTGTCTCTCTCTCTCTCTCCCTGCGATCGCGTGGATTTTTTCTCCGGGTCCTGCGGGGTTTTTCCCTCCACATTTAGAATCAACATCACGCGTTTAGAGTATTTGGCTGCTATACATTTCCACTTGATGTACCACTTCGTTGACCTATCATTTGCGGTCGCTTCTGCAAAAGCGCTGTATAGCTCAGTGGGCCTTACCTGGTAAAATAAAACATGATAGTTTAGTTTTTTTTTTGTTGTAAAGCGCGCAATACATGTGATGGAGGAGCGTTAGTGCGGTGGTTAGCGCGCTTGCGCTATGAACCCAGCGACTCGAGTTCGATTCCTGCTCACGGCCAACATCGGTGACAAACATCTTTACCCGTTCCTCTCCATCGCTCGTAAACATCAACACCGATGGTCACCGCATTCAGTTGCGCTTCTGCGGCCGTCTGGAACGCTCTTCCTTCCGATAGTAGGAAGCTACTGGGAACTCTGCACTTTCAAATCCGAATTGAAACCTCATTTCTTTAGAACGGATTTGTTCGTGTGTTAGTTTGTTGTCCTTCCCGGTTGGCTACGTACGGTGCGAAAGAAATCCAACACACACCAGGAAGACAAAGGCGGCCGCGCGCGGTGTTAGCCACACACACCCGTTCGCGTGCCATCCCGGCCTTCATCGGTGCCACTCGCCAACAGCACTTTCCCCCGACAGTCTGTTGAGGCTATAGGGGGCATCTTTGTATTTTGTATACGCGTCCTTGCATGTGCGTGTGCGTGCTATGCGTGTGCGTGTGTTTTCATTCCAAGCGTGAAAGGTCAAACTCACAACACTATACTAAAACTTGTAACTCCTCCATGTTATGTGTGATTACACACAGACTACGCTTTGAACTTAAGCCACCGTGAAGGGATTTTCCTAGCCTCGTCAAGTAACCACGAGGTCAGAGGTCAATCTCACCATGCTTACTAACACGGTGAGAAAAGTGACACACACACACACAACCAAAGACACAGACAAAGATCCCCGTATAGCCTCTAACATACTGTTGGGGCAAGTGCTGTTAGCGAGCAGCACCCATGGAGATCGGAACGGGATGGGTGGGGCTAGCACCGCGCGCAGCCGCCTTTGTCTCCCCTGTGCTGATGTTTACACACCGTATGAGACACCGTTTTAAGGCTGAGTCGACCTAAAGGAGGCCCAGACCGGTATTCATCACTGTTATTGGACGTGAGCGGGAATCGAACTCCGGTCGCCGGGATGGCAGTGCATTGTGCTAATCACCACACAACGGCTCCCCACGACACACACACAACCACACGCAGAGACAAATATCCCTTTTATAAATCATCTATGCTGCTGACTTTTGCCAACCCGCATTGACCAGCGTGGTGAGTGAGGTATGGACAGATAACTCCACCACGATCATCATGGCGTGGGGAGGCCCTAATCCAGCAGTGGATTGGCAAAAGTGCTGCACATTACTGCACGGCTGAAGGCGTAGACACCGTGATTGGCACCCTGCGTTATTCATGAAACCGGAGGCCGAAGTTTGACACGGGGCCGCTGCTGACATCAACGATACCTGATCCAGCCCTGGGCGGTCTCCCACATTCAGAGCCTCGTCACGGACCATCGTGGTGAAGTGTGGATGTTGCTGCGTGTGCATCGTTTTGACGGGAGTCCGTGCACATCGTCTTCCCTACATCGTCTGCCGAAGCGCAGCTGACGAAAGTAACCGCCGTGATGGACGGGTGGCGCTCTGATTAGCGCCGCGAGGTTTCGCTCGCCAATAAAGGGGGACTTGGACGGGCGTCGGCTGTGATGGGAAATGTCCAGCGCGAGGCTCGTGGCCGCTGGCAGGAATGAGCGCCGCTCCTGTGCTCGAGAGAGAGAGAAGGACAGAGGTCACACAGACTTGGGTCGCGCTGCAGATGTCGCCGTGATGGTCCTGGCGAACTCATGGCTTACAGTGAGGGGAAAAAAAAGTATTTGATCCCCTTCTGATTTTGTACGTTTGCCCACTGACAATGAAATGATCAGTCTGTAATTGTAATGGTAGGTTTATTTGAACAGTGAGAGACAGAATAACAACAACAAAATCCAGAAAAAACGCATGTCGAAAATGTTATAAATTGATTTGCATTTTAATGAGGGAAATAAGTATTTGACCCCTCTGCAAAACATGACTTAGTACTTGGTGGCAAACCCCTTGTTGGCAATCACAGAGGTCAGACGTTTCTTGTAGTTGGCCACCAGGTTTGCACACATCTCAGGAGGGATTTTGTCCCACTCCTCTTTGCAGATCTTCTCCAAGTCATTAAGGTTTCGAGACTGACGTTTGGCAACTCGAACCTTCAGCTCCCTCCACAGATTTTCTATGGGATTAAGGTCTGGAGACTGGCTAGGCCACTCCAGGACCTTAATGTGCTTCTTTTTGAGCCACTCCTTTGTTGCCTTGGCCGTGTGTTTTGGGTCATTGTCATGCTGAAATACCCACCCACGACCCATTTTCAATGCCCTGGGTGGGGGAAGGAGGTTCTCACCCAAGATTTGACGGTACATGGCCCCGTCCATCGTCCCTTTGATGCGGTGAAGTTGTCCTGTCCCCTTAGCAGAAAAACACCCCCAAAGCATAATGTTTCCACCTCCATGTTGACGGTGGGGATGGTGTTCTTGGGGTCATAGGCAGCATTCCTCCAAACACGACGAGTTGAGTTGATGCCAAAGAGCTTCATTTTGGTCTCATCTGACCACAACACTTTCACCCAGTTGTCCTCTGAATCATTCAGATGTTCATTGGCAAACTTCAGACGGGCATGTATATGTGCTTTCTTGAGCAGGGGGACCTTGCGGGCGCTACAGAATTTCAGTCCTTCACGGCGTAGTGTGTTACCAATTGTTTTCTTGGTGACTATGGTCCCAGCTGCCTTGAGATCATTGACAAGATCCTCCCGTGTAGTTCTGGGCTTATTCCTCACCGTTCTCGTGATCATTGCAACTCCACGAGGTGAGATCTTGCATGGCGCCCCAGGCCGAGGGAGATTGACAGTTCTTTTGTGTTTCTTCCATTTGCGAATAATCGCACCAACTGTTGTCACCTTCTCACCAAGCTGCTTGGCAATGGTCTTGTAGCCCATTCCAGCCTTGTGCAGGTCTACAATCTTGTCCCTGACATCCTTGGAGAGCTCTTTGGTCTTGGCCATGGTGGAGAGTTTGGAATCTGATCGATTGATTGATTGCTTTTGTGGACAGGTGTCTTTTATACAGGTAACAAGCAGAAGCACTCCCTTTAAGAGTGTGCTCCTAATCTCAGCTCGTTACCTGTATAAAAGACACCTGGGAGCCAGAAATCTTTCTGATTGAGAGGGGGTCAAATACTTATTTTCCTCATTAAAATGCAAACCAATTTATAACATTTTTCACGTGCGTTTTTCTGCATTTTGTTGTTGTTATTCTGTCTCTCACTGTTCAAATAAACCTACCATTAAAATTATAGACTGATCATTTCTTTGTCAGTGGGCAAACGTACATAATCAGCAGGGGATCAAATACTTTTTTTCCCTCACTGTACCCCGCCTAGCCCCGGCTCCCAATTGCTCAGATAACTTTTGGGAGACTGCTCGCGTCTGACAGCTTTGTATGCGCAAGTTCGTTGAACTTCTTTCGCACCGTGCGTAGCCAACCGACATCGACCGTGTAGAGGATTTCCATACGGGCTGTCAAGAGCCCATCATCATTATCATCATCACGATATTCATCCCGATCATCATCATCAGCATCACGATATTCATCATCACGATCCTCATCATCACGATCATCATCATCATCATAATCATGATCGCCATCATCACGATCATCTTCATCCTTGGGATCGGAGTGGTCGAACATCGTTGCAAACGTCACCATGACATCCCGTACCGGTCTCTCCAGCAAAGAGGACATCCCGAATCAGAATACGTATTAGAAGTGGAGGAATCCGATGAGCTATGAAGCTCTGTTTCACACGATCTCCAGTAGCAACACCAGGGATCGCCGTCGGTTTGCGCCTTCAAACAACCACGCGTCCCCAACTCGCACTTGCCCCCGGGGCGGTTGAGCGTCGACAAGAGATCGGGACACAAAGCCCAGGGACCGCACGTGGATTGGCCCAGGGGAGATGCCCACGCTCAGCCTGGTGCCGCTCACGGAACGTCGTCGTGGTCGTTGCAGTCGATGACGCGGAGAGCCACGCCTGCCAATCCACGGGGGGTGGGGGGGGGGGTCTGGCCAGGGGCGATGGAGCGCAGCGGCGGCGACACCTGAAGCAACATTCGAAACGATGGCGCGTTCATGGCTGAGCAGCTACACCCTACTGGCCTGGGGATTACTCCTACTGGCTTAGCGACTACTCCTACTGGCTTAGCGACTACTCCTACTGGCTTAGCGACTACTATTACTGGCTTAGCGACTACTCTTACTGGCTAAGGGACTACTCCTACTGGCTTAGCGACTACACCCTACTGGCCTGGGGATTACTCCTACTGGCTTAGCGACTACTCCTACTGGCTTAGCGACTACTTCTACTGGTATAGCGACTACTCCTACTGGTTTAGCCACTACTCCTACTTGTATAGCGACTACTCCTACTGGCTTAGCGACTACTACTACTGGCCTAGCGACGACTCCTACTGGTATAGCGACTACTCCTACTGGCTTAGCGACTACTCCTACTGGCTTAGCGACTACACCCTAGTGGCTTAGCGACTACTCCTACTGGCTTAGCGACTACTCTACTGGTATAGCGACTACTCCTACTGGCTTAGCGACTACTACTACTGGCTTAGCGACTACTCTACTGGTATAGCGACTACTCCTACTGGCTTAGCAACTACTACTGGCCTGGGGATTACTCCTACTGGCTTAGCGACTACACCCTACTGGCTTAGCGACTACTCCTACTGGCTTAGCGACTACTCCTACTGGTATAGCGACTACTCCTACTGGTTTAGCCACTACTCCTACTGGTATAGCGACTACTCCTACTGGCTTAGCGACTACTACTACTGGCCTAGCGACGACTCCTACTGGTATAGCGACTACTCCTACTGGCTTAGCGACTACTCCTACTGGCTTAGCGACTACACCCTAGTGGCTTAGCGACTACTCCTACTGGCTTAGCGACTACTCCTACTGGCTTAGCGACTACTCTACTGGTATAGCGACTACTCCTACTGGCTTAGCGACTACTACTACTGGCTTAGCGACTACTCTACTGGTATAGCGACTACTCCTACTGGCTTAGCAACTACTACTGGCCTGGGGATTACTCCTACTGGCTTAGCAACTACTCCTACTGGCTTAGCGACTACACCTTACTGGCTTAGCGACTACTCCTACTGGCTTAGCGACTACTCTACTGGTATAGCGACTACTCCTACTGGCTTAGCAATTACTACTGGTCTGGGGATTACTCTTACTGGCTTAGCAACTACTCCTACTGGCTTAGCGACTACTACTACTGGCTTAGCGACTACTCTACTGGCTTAGCGACTACTCATACTGGCTTAGCGACTACTACTGGCCTGGGGATTACTCCTACTGGCTTAGCAACTACTCCTACTGGCTTAGCGACTACACCTTACTGGCTTAGCGACTACTCCTACTGGCTCTACTGGTATAGCGACTACTCCTACTGGCTTAGCAATTACTACTGGTCTGGGGATTACTTCTACTGGCTTAGCAACTACTCCTACTGGCTTAGCGACTACTTCTCCTGGCTTAGCGACTACTCTTACTGGCTAAGGGACTACTCCTACTGGCTTAGCGACTACACCCTACTGCCCTGGGGATTACTCCTACTGGCTTAGCGACTACTCCTACTGGCCTGGGGATTACTCCTACTGGCTTAGCGACACACCTACTGGCTTAGCGACTACATCTACTGGCTTAGCTACGACTCCTACTGGTATAGCGACTACTCCTACTGGTATAGCGACTACTCCTACTGGCTTAGCGACTACTACTGGCTTAGCGACTACTCCTACTGGTATAGCGACTACTTCTACTGGCTTACCAACTACTACTGGCCTGGGGATTACTCCTACTGGCTTAGCGACTACTATTACTGGCTTAGGGACTACTCCTATTGGCTTAGCGACTACTCCTACTGGCTGAACGACTACTCTTACTGGCTTAGCGACTACTCCTCCTGGCTTACCAACTACTACTAGCGTACTGACTACTCCTACTCCTACTGGCTTAGCGACTACTCCTACTGGCTTAGCGACTACTCTTACTGGCTTAGCGACTACTGATACTGGCTTAGGAACCACTCCTACTGTTTCAGTGACTACTCCTACTGGCTTAGCGACTACTGATACTGGCTTAGGAACCACTCCTACTGGCTTAGCGACTACTGATACTGGCTTAGGAACCATTCCTACTGGCTTAGCGACTACTGATACTGGCTAAGCGACTACTCATATTGACTAAGCTACTACTACAGGCTTAGCGACTACTTTTATTTGTTTAGTGACTATTACTGGCTTAGCGACTACTCTTACGGGCTTAAGGACTACTCCTACCAGCCTAGCGACTACTACTACTGGCTTAGCGACTAGTCCTACTGGCTTAGCGACTACTCCTCCTGGCTTACCAACTACTACTGGCGTACTGAGTACTCCTACTGGTTTAGCGACTAATACTGCCGTAGCAACTACTCTTTTTGGCTTACCAACTACTACTGGCTTAGCGACTACTCCTACTGGCCTAGGGACTACTCCTACTGGTATAGCGACTACTCCTACTGGCCTAGGGACTACTCTTACTGGCTTAGCAACCACTATTACTGGCTTAGCGACTAAATCCTACTGGCTTAGCGACTAATCCTACTGGCTTAACAACCACTCCTACTGGTGTAGCGACTATTCTTACTGGCTTAGCCACTACTCTTACTGGCTTAGCGACTAATCCTACTGGCTTAGCGACTAATCCTACTGGCTTACCAACTGTTACTGGCGTAGCGACCACTCATACTGGCTTACTGACTACTGTTATTGACTTACCAACTGCTACCAGCTTACCAAGCTACTGCTACCACCGGATTGTAAAACGCTTTATTAAAATATTTAACCGGACGCCGATGCTGATGATGTTTGTGGTGATGGTAATTATTGTGACGGTGGCGGTGATTATCATGAAGATGGCCGTGGTGATGATTGAAATAATAATAATGATGATGATGTCACCGTCGATGATGTTCAATGACGTGGGTAGTGGTGGTGGAATCTATGATGACTTAGTGGTGGTGGTGTTAAAGGTGGAGGTGTTAGTGGCGTAGACGTTAGCACGCTGCAGTATGAACCCGCCAGCCCGGGCTTCGATTCCCTCTCACGGTCGACACCAGTGATGATTATTTGAACCGGTCCTGGGCCTCCCCTAGGTCGACTCAGCCTCAAATTAGCACCTGGTGTGTTAACATCGCCAATAGGGATACAAACGCGGCAGGGCGTGGTGCTGGCCACCCACCCCCTCGCGTGCCGTTCCGGCCTTAATAGGTGCTGCTCGCTAACAGCACTTGCCCCAACAGTCTGGTAAGGCTATACGGGTGGGGGGGGGGTTATTTGTCATTGTCATTGGTGCTTAAAGCGGAGGTGTTAGTAGTGATGGCAGCGGTGCCAGCGGTGATACTAATCGAGGGTGGCGGTGGTTGGTTGGGTGGTGGTTGGTTGGGTGGTGGTTGGTTGGGTGGTGGTTGGTTGGGTGGTGGTTGGTTGGGTGGTGGTTGGGTGGTGGCGTGGATGACTGGCGCACAAGTGTGTGACTTGCGTAGAGACCGCGAGAGAGAGAGGAGAGGTCCTATCGTTGTGTTGTCCAGGAAATTCCAAAGGCATTTTTGTCGTAATTAAGTGATTGGCCGTGTCAAAGGAACGGGCGCGGTGAACAGCTCCCTCCGCCACCATCCCCCCCCCCTTGCGCGTCCGGAAGACGGGCCAGTCCCATAGACGACGCAGGCGACTCCCTTGGCCCGCTCACTTAGGCCTGCCCCGTGTGTACGCGCGCACACGCACGAGAACACACACGCACGCGCACGAGAACACACGCGCGCACTCTTTGCAGCGAGACCACCGGGGGCTTTGAACGCGCCGAGAATCGGACCACAACCACCCCCCACCACGGACCACCCTCCCCCCACACCCCCTCCACGCACCTCCCGCCGCCCCTCTCTCTACACCCCCCCCCCCCACACACACACAGCATTCAACCCAACACACACACGCATCTCCTCCCTTGTTGTTGTTGTCGTACGGTGGGCTGGTGTCGACGATGCTGAGCAGTGGCTACAATTTCACATTCGGGCGGTCGATGTCTCTCCTCCGTATTTGTGGATCTGGGGCATTGTTGTCTCGTGATAATGTTGCAAGTGCCACGGTCTGTTCTGGATGACCAACAGTCCCAAGCAGCTGGAGAGTTTTTTTTTATTATTACTTTACTTTCCATTTGTGCATCAGGTATTTTACTGCCACGGTTTGTACGCTGGGTGTGGTTTAGTGAGGACCGTGACCGGCTCACGTGACACTGGTTCAGTCAAGCAGGCAAGCGAGCGAGTCCGACTCTGCCGATGAGGCGCTGAATGTCGAAACCGGGCCAGGATTTTTATTTGTCTTGAATTCTATTCGTCTTCATTTAAATTTGTCTTTGAAAGCAAGGGTGCTTATGATGGAAACTCACTCTCAGAAAGCATGCGTGGCCGATGGCATGTGTACAACAACTATATACAGATGTATGTTGCACGTATGTTGAACTTCTTTCGCACCGTATACAGCCAACCGCGCTGATTTTCTCATGTGCAAAGACAGATATAGGGAGGATGGCTATTGCTGGCTGAGTATTTATGTGTTACTGATACGTAGATTATTACCTCCAGTGTAGATACAATTGAGTGCCACTCTGTGGGCCGAAAGTCAACAGCGGATATCCTATTGAGCCACTCGCCCCTGCCATATCAATGTGGAGTTTCCACCACTGGTTCAGGGCTGGCAAAGGCCGAAGAACTTGGCGCCAATACTAATTTGATCAAGACACCACTTTTATTTGTATTAAACGTACATGCATGGGCTTGAATACACACTGGCCACACATTCGTACAGACACAAATACATACTCACAGTACATCGCCGTCGTCATCATTAGCCGTGGTCAGTTTAACAGGCAGGCTTTCGCGACCAATATCATCCATAAGAGGTGTTTTGGAATATGTCGCGTAAATATAGAAATGTGTCGTCAAAACCCGCCACCACCCGACACAGCCAACTAGTAAGGGTTGCCACGTCAACAGAACGAGCCAATTTATCACTAGTACAGCAACACCGTGGTCAGTCCACTGCTGGATGAACACCTGCCCCCCAGCCGCCTGCACCTCGCGATGTAACGTCTCCACTTAGCACCTATACGCGAAATCAATACCACATGCACACAACAGACGCGTGAACGAGATATAGGGATTGGCATGCACGTACTTAAGCCTACCCCGTGGTTACAGACCAGTACACACAGCCGTCGCTCACAACTGCCGCGCCTGGAGATCGAACCGGTGAGCGTAGAGTGGGGGGCTTTGGAACGCGCTACGAAATATAAACGCTCAGCGGTACCCCCACGTCTACGTCGGGGGATTGCGTTCCTGAAGGGCGCGTCGACGGATATCGAAACGACGTTAATCGAGTCGATGGTGTAAGCCGCGTGTTCATGCGCACATCTTTCGCCCCAGAGCTGTGGCTTCTTATTCTTAACCAGGGGGTGCACGCTGCACCCCTGGGGGGTACGAGATGCCCTTTCTGAGGGTAGCGAGACACGGCCAGACTTTTTCCGAAGTTAAATAATCGAAAACACGAATTAAGCACGGGCACGAAAGTACAACTTTTTTGTTAACAAAAAATCTAACTTATGCGTTTACTAACATTATACATTTATTTACGATTGAGAAGGAATTGTGTTGCAAGGCTGCAGAAAAGGTTAAGAATCACCGCCCTAGACGGATCCACAACGTTGCGATAAATGAGTACATTACCAAAAAAAGAAGGCTAGTGCATAGCATCTTGGGAATAAAATAATAAATTGATAAAATAAAATAACACAATAATATTCTCACGACGTTTCGGCCACAACACAAGCGGCCTTCAGACAGTCTCGTCCCCTTCACCTGATGAAGGCCGCTTGTGTTGTGGCCGAAACGTCGTGAGAATATTATTGTGTTATTTTATTTTATCAATTTATTATTTTATTCTCATTCTACGTGACTTTACCGAAAGAACCAAAGAAGATGAATCCTTGCAGTCACGAAAGCTTTAAATCGAAATATAGTGCATAGCAGTGAAACTTTAACACAAATTGTACAGGGTGCGATGAGACGCATTACATGAGAATAAAACACAAACTGCAAAATACCGTGCGTGAATAATATATTGTACTCTACGCCGCGGTGCGTTTCTTCACGCGAAAGTAGTTCGTGAGCTGTACGTCGAACTTCTTGTGCGCTTGTACGTAGCCAGCCGCGCCATAGAGGAGGTGCGCGTGGAGGCGAGGGCCGAGAAACGACGCGCAACGAGACAGGGCGGATGACGCTTGTCAGCGACCTGAGGATGTGTGACGCAACGCCAGGTAGCGGTGTTAATAATACGGGGACGACGTATCTGCGAAACGACGCAAAACGGGGAGACTTACGTCAATCGGCGATTGCTGCGTAAAGAAATTGTATGGCTTCATTTATACATTGGTCGCGAAAGCCTACGTGCTAAATTAGCACTACGTACGGTGCGAAAAAAGTTCAACATATGTACTTACATACATTTATTAGATATGTATATATGGTATGCATATATATAGCCTTAACAGTCCGTTGAGGAAAATGCTGTTAGCGAGCACCTATGAAGGCCGGCACGGTACACGAGGGGGCGGGTGGCCAGCACCACGCCCGGCCGCCTTTGTCTCCCTAGCGGCGATGTTTACTACACACCAGGTATGGTACTCATTTGAGGCTGAGGCGACCGAGGCGGAGGCCCAGGTCCGGTTCAGATAATCGCTATCATTGGTGTTGGCATTGAGCGGGAATTGAACTCGTGTAGCCGGGTTCGTAGCGCAGCGCGCTAATCGCTTCACAAATACACGCACGTGTACACACACGCCCACACACGTGTACACACACTTACGCACATACACACACATGCACACGCACAAGTAACCACACAAATACACACACGTAAACACACACGTATACACGCGACGTACACTCACACGACACTCACACGACACTCACACGACACTCACACGACACTCACACGACACTCACACGACACTCACACGACACACACATGTACACACACACACACGTACATACACACGACACACGCACACACACATACACACGACACACGTACAGACACATACACACGACACGCGTACAGACACATACACACGACACGCGTACAGACACACACACGCACACACGCACACACGCACACACGCACACACGCACACACGCACACACGCACACACGCACACACGCACACACGCACACACGCACACACGCACACACGCACACACGCACACGTACAGACAAAGATACAAAGATCATATAGCCTTAACAGACTGTAGGGGCAAGTGCTGTTAGCGAGCACCTATGAAGGCCAGCACCACGCCCGACCGCCTTTGTCTCCCTAGTGTCAATGTTTACACACTGTACCAGGTACTCATTTGAGGCTGAGTCGACCTAGGGGAGGCCCGGGACCGGTTAAGATAATCGTCACTGGTGTTGGCCGTGAGCGGGAATCGAACCCGTGTCGCCAGGTTCGTAGCGCAGCGCGTTAACCGCTACACTACCGCTCCCCACACACGTACAGACACACGCACACACACACGCACACGTACACACACGCACAGACACACGCACGCACACACGCACACGTACAGACACACGCACGCACACGTGCAGACACACACACGTACACACACGCACACACACGTACAGACACATACACGCACGCACACACACACACGTACAGACACACGCACACACACACGCACACGTACAGACACACGCACGCACACGTGCAGACACACGACACACACACGTACACACACACACACACGCACACACACGTACAGACACACACACGCACGCACACACACACGCACACGTACACACACGCACAGACGCACGCACGCACACACGCACACGTACAGACACACGCACACACACACGCACACGTATAGACACACGCACGCACACACACACGTACACACACGCACACACACGCACACGTACAGACACGCACAGACACACGCACACACACATGCACAGACACACGCCCGCACACACGCACACGTACAGACACACGTACACACACACACGCACACACACACATACACACATACAGACACACGCACACACACACGCACAGACACACGCACGCAGACGTGCAGACAGACGACACACACACGTACACACACACACGCACACACACGTACAGACACACACACGCACGCACACACGCACACGTACAGACACACGCACACGTATAGACACACGCAGGCACACACACACACGTACAGACACACGCACGCACACACGCACACGTACACACACGTACAGATACACACGCACACACGCACACGTATAGACACACGCACACACACGCACACGTACAGACACACGTACACACACACGCACACACACACGTACAGACACACGCACACACACATGCACACGTACAGACACACGACACACACACGTACACACGCACACGTACAGACACACACGCACACGTACAGACACACACACGCACACGTACAGACACACACACACGCACACACACACGTACAGACACACACACACGTACACACACACACGTACACACACAAACGCACAGACACACACACGCACACGTACAGACACACGCACACACATACGCACACGTACAGACACACACACACGTACACACACAAACGCACAGACACACACACACACACACGCCCTCTAGCCATCGGGGCCGCTCTCGCTCGTTTGAGACCAAGTCGGAGGGAGATGGCAGCTATTACCGGGGGTCTAACATTTCAAAGCAGCAGCAGCAGCGGCAGCAGCGGCGTCTGCATGTGTTCGCCACCTGCACGCTTCCCGTGACACCATCAGAGCGAGCGCCGAGACAGCGTTCTGTGAGATCATCACGGCGGCGGTGGTGGTGGTGGTGGCGACGATGATGGTAGGGGCCGTGGTGTTGTTGCTGCTGGTGGTTGTGGTGTCTGTGTTCGTTTGAGCTTGGGTCAGTTAATTTGCTAGCCCACCCACTGACACGATCAGCAGCAGCAAGAACGATAATAAGGTATGAGCGGTGGTGGTGCTGATGGTGATAATTGGGTCATTTAATTACTCGCCCACCCACTAACATTTTACCAACGGCAGTAATAATGTATGATGATGATGGTCGTGATGGTCACATAAATGATTACGGTGGTAGTGATGGTGGTGCTGGTAGTGATGATACCTTAGTTTTGGATAGCGGGTCAGTTAATTACTCGCCCACCCACCCACCGACCATCATTAACAATAACTCATACAATCCTAGATTACTGATACTGATCGTCGCACATACGGTGGTGGTGGTGGCGGTTGTGGTCGTGTTAGTGGTAGTGGCAATTGAAGAGTGTGGATGTAGGGTCATTGAATTGGTAATTACTCGCCCACCCACCAACAGCCGAGGACACAGCAACAGCCGATGTGCGGATGGTGGTGGTAGCGGTGGCAGTAGCCGTAGTGATGATGTGATAAGTGGTGGTAGTGGTGGTGGTGGTGATGATGATGATGGTGACGAAGGTCGTGGTGATGGTAGTAATTACCACGGCGGCAGTGGTGGTGGTGGTGGTAATTGAGGCTTGGATAAATGGCCATCTAATTTTTGGCCCACCCATCAAGAGCCGTGCCAGCTTAAGGTGTGGATGATGATGATGATGATGGGGGTGACGATACTGTTTGAGAGGAGGGAGAAACTCATCAAGGACCACGATCAGGTTCGAAAAACCAACTGAACACAAACTTTATAGAAGAGCGGGGTGGATCACTGGGCGCGCTGAAGCTATTATGAACCCGGCAACCTGAGTTCGATTCCTGGCTACGGCCAACAGCAATGGCGAGTGATACCTGAACCAATTCTGAGCTTCCCCTAGATTGTCCCAGACTTAAATTCGTTATTAGACCGCCCCCCCCCCACCACCATCAACAACCCGCGCTGACCAGCGTGGTGGTGAAGTATGGTCAAACATTTCCATGAACGAAAGGCATGGGGAGGCCTTCATCCAGCAGTGGATTGAAATAGTGTTGTACGTTTGGGGCGAGGGGTAGTTTAGCGGTCAGCGCACTGCGCTACGAGCCCGGCGACCCGAGTTCGATTCACGCTCACCGCCAATAATTACAGCGGCAAATATGTCCACCAGTCCTGGGTCTCCCCGAGGTCAACTCGCGCTTTAAAACTAGTGGTGCCTGGTGCGGTGTGCAAACAACAGCAGTGAGGAGACAGAGGCGGCCTGCCGGGCGTGGTGTTTGGCCACCCGACCCCCTGTCTCTCATTGAGACCGGCACGAAAACACACGTGCTCACTAACAGCACTTGCCCCAACATTATTTTTAAAAGGCCGTGCGTGGGATATTTGTCTTTGTGATTCGATAGCTAACAACAATGACTGAACTTTGACAGATGTAATCGCACTGCAACGAGGCAAGAAATGTTTGACTATTAACAGCAACAAAGTAAAACAATATATCGTTTTGTTTTATAAAAGGTTCCATGAGCCCACGGGATTAACTGATCACTTGCAAAAATGGCAAAGTAATGTGTTTGGGTGCCTGACATCCCCATGCAACATGTTGACAACTTTGTCCGACGTTTCGCTGGAGATTACATCCAGCTTCATCAGGTGACAGCAAGAGCTCAAGTCTAGCGTGTTGCTCGTAGACCGAATCGATTTCGACTGACCTTGTCGGGTGATGGAGGGTTATTTCTACTGCACGATCTCACCCACATCACCATGCCAGCTACATCTGGAGCCCTGGCATTGGCGTGACACTCAAACATAACGTCTACCAAGCACCCCGATCGATACAGAACCCTCCTGAAAACTATTCCTGAGACTCAGTGAGGACCTCTTAGGAGCATTGCTACTCCTACTGCTACCACGACTGTATTGTTATAATAATTTGAGTAAAGATGACTTCCATAATATAATTTTTTGTTGGGTAAGATCGCGTAAATATATAAATGTGTCGTTAAAACCCGCCACCATCCGACACAACCAACTAGTAAGGGTTGTCACGTAAACAGAACGTGGCCAATTCGTCACTAGTACAGCACACCGGTGCGTTGGCGAGCCAAGCCACAACATTTACAATCTGAATACGACGTTTTACAACTAGCTTCATCAGGCGACAGCCAGATTTGTGGAGAAGTCTCACTGTTTCATTCCTTATATAGAGGCGTAGATGTGGTGACCACGCTTCTGCGCTCTTGCACAATGTGTGTGGGGGGGGGGGGGGGTTACTGAGACAACGTACATGATGCATGTGCATTATGCGAGCCCTTTGAACGTGTCCTTCCTGTCTATTATGTTTATTAAAATAGCCCTACCAACGGTAATCCCTATTGAAGTACGCTGCCCTTTGTAGGCATGCATTTAAATAATGTGTTATTTGATGATTCGCTTCCACACAGCACTAAGGCGGTAGCTATCCGAACGGTTAAAGTTATTTTTATTTCTTTCAATTTCGATAGATTCTCTAATTGGTCTTGGCCAGTATTAGCTAGTCTTGCACGGAACTTCAACATTACCAAAATCAATTGAGTGTCCTTGTTGGCACGCGTGTTCTGCGACTGCTGACAGTTGTATTTGGGAGCATTTAATATTTATCTGATGTTCTTTTAGTCTGATGAAGCTAGTTGTAATTGCTGGCGAAACGTCGTACTCAGTGTAAATGTTGTGGCTTGGCTCTCCAACACACCGGTGTGCTGTACTAGTGACGAATTGGCCACGTTCTGTTTAAGTGACAACCCTTACTAGTTGGCTGTGTCGGGTGGTGGCGGGTTTTAACGACACATTTAAATATTTTCGCGCTCTAACTCCAAAAAAACTCTATTATTGGTTGCGAAAGCCTTCTGCGTGTTAAACAAAAGATGACTTGTTTGGTGAGTTAGAATGTTACACCGTGTAGGTATAATGCCACATTTTTGTTTTACTATAACCTTCCACCACCCGACAGAGGCAATTAAAATCGATTCGGTTTACTGTGTTAGCAAAACCGCAAAGTTTGTGAAGGGCTTGCAAATGTTGACAACTTTATCCGACGTTTCGCTGGAGATTACATCCAACTTCATCAGCTGTTAGCAAGGACTCAGGTCTAGCGTGTTGCTAGTAGACTGAATCGATTTTCATTGTTTTTTTGGTCGATTGGTTGAGGGTTATTATAACTATACGATCAAGTCCACAAGTGGGCTTTGTGACGTGAACGTTACGAGCAATTGTTCTGTCGATAATACGTGTGTATAACAACAAATACTTGCAAATAAATCAGCCACATATAGAATGTTAGAACAAGCCTTGTCAGTACTGAGGCAGGGTGCTGTGTGCTGATGACGTTCGCACACCGAAGAATAAGCAGACACCTCTTTTTGTAGTGCCGAGTTAGGGAATGTCACCAGTTATGTTGGCCCTAGCCACCGATACTCACAACAAAAACCCGCAAGCAAAGACAAAGATCCCCCTAGCTAATACTGCGGCCCGCGGAGGCTGTTGGGGCAAGTGGTGTATGGAACTATGAAGGCTGGTACGGCACACGGGGGGATGGGTGGCCAGCACCACACACGACCGCCTTTGTCTACTTAGGATGAGGCCCTAAGACCGGTTCAGATAGATCGTCACTGCTGTGAGTGGTGGTGGTCGTGAGCAGGCATCGAACTTGGGTCGTGGGGTCTGTAGCGCAGCGCTGCACCACCGCTCCCTACACACAGGTAACCGCACACACAGAGACAAAGCAGACAGGCGATGTTTAAACCTCCCTAGGGGAGGCCCAGGACCGGTTCGGATAATCGTCACCGGTGTTGTTGGCCGTGAGCGGGAATCGAACTCGGGTGGTCGGGGTCCGTAGTGCGCTAACCGCTGCACCACCGCTCCCCCCCCCCACACATGCACACACGCACACGCACTGTATGGCCCATTCATCTCCACGAGGCTTATTTCTGTAAAGCGCCATCATTTGTTTGTTTTAATCGACGTTTTTGACATTTCTCCAGCTCTAATCACTTCCGCGAACCACCGCGCAGAGCAGGACTCGCCTCAGGGCAGAGCGAGCGGAGAGCCAAGCGTGGGGAGGAGGGACGGGGCTGTGGGTGGTGGCTGGTGGTGGGTAGTGGGTGGGTGGGTGGTGGTTATGGTCTATGGTGGTAGCGAGCGGTGGCGCAGTGATTAGCGCACCGCCCTACAAACACGGCTACCTGAGTTCGATTCAACAATACAAAGGCAAATACAACTTCATAATGTGTGTGTGTGTGTGTGGGGGGGGGGGCAGTGGTTAGCGCACTGCCCACACAGACCATGCACGGCCTCCACAGAGGCTACTGAGTCGTTTCATAACCTCGACACAACAAAGATCTCCCGTGTAGCCTTTAACAGACTGTTGACGCAAGTGCTGTTAGCGAGTAGCACACGAGGGGGTGGGTGGCCATAAACACCACGCCCGACCGCCTTTGTCCCCCAAGTGAAGATGTTTACACACCGCGCCAGGTACGCATTTGAGGCCGAGTCGACCTAGGGGAGGACCAGGACCGGTTCGTATAACTTCGATTCCCGCTCATGTTGGCCATGAGCGGGAATCGAACTCGGGCCGTCGGCTTCGTAGCGGAGCGCGCTAACCGCTGCTACACCACCGCCCCACACTAATAACCTCGACGAATCACGCATATACGGGTGCATTGTTGTTCCTTTCAGCTTTCCCATATTTTCAATTCTAAACAGAAGACTACTTCTCGTCTCTCCGGGGCATTCGGATCGCGTTGGTCCTCTGCCTGCTCCGACTTCCCATCGCCACCCTCCTGTGTGTCCACAGCCACACGCCGCAGCTGGGGGCGTGGCGATGATTGACAACTTTATCATTGACGCTGCCTTTTGAAAGGATTAAAGCCAAAAAAAAGTTTTTTTTTTAAAATATATACGCGCACAGCAGGCTAACGTTTCAGGCAATATCTAAAGGTCAATCCATTCACTTAGCGTGTACTTCCTACTCACGGGGTGCAGAAGCATTGGTAGAAAAACAATTGTTGTATTATTCTTCCATGCTTCCGTTGTATATGTCGCCCACGTTCACCAGCCGGCACGAGGGTTGTCAACCCTGACGGATTGGCCGGGATTGACATCGATCTGCCGGTGATTGCTGCTGCTGATGATGATGATGGCGATGCTGATGCTGATGGTGGTGAGATTTTAGATAACTCGCCTGGTATGCAGGAGGTCGTGGGTTCGATCCCGACCCTGACGCCCGCATGTCTCTCTCTCTCTCTCCCCGTGGTCGCGTGGATTTTTCTCCGGGTCCTCCGGTTTTTCCCCACCTCCACATTGAGAATCAACATCACGCACCTACATTTTGATGTAAAGCTTTCGTGCCTGCAGGGATTCATATTCTTGGTTCTTTCGGATAAAGTCACCACGTAGAAGGGAAACAATAAAATAATAAAGAACCAAGAATAACAACGCACCTTTTAGAGTATTTGACTGCTAAAAAAAAAAATTGTCCACGTAAAAAGCAACTTCAGTTGAGCTCATCATATTTGGCCAGGTCGCTTTTGAACAAGGACTCCACAGCTCTGTGTGTGTGTCTAGTAAACATGTGTACTACTTACTTGTCGCAGGGAGTCACCCGGTCCTTTCTCTTAAAAGGGCAATACAATGCGAATAATATTCTTGGTTCTTCGGTAAAGTCACGTTGATGGGAAACAGAAAAACATAAAAGCTATATATATTATTATATTGTTTCTCTTCAACGTGACTTTACCGAAAGAACCAAGAATATGAATCACTGCAGTCACGAAAGCATTAAATCAAAATTTAATGCGGATAATGTCATATATTTTGTTTGTTGTTGTTGTTTCTTTTGCTAAGTTTTGATTTTGGTCCAGAATGTTCGACTTCGATGTGAGCTCGTGGGACGTAGCGCAGCGAGTGACTTCTAACGGTTATGTTGCCACGATTCCGGTTCCGATTCAATCCACCATGCGAATGTTTTTTTTTTCCCCCGATGTCTTTATTTCTTTGGCCACTTGTGATGAATATAAAATCGATAGGAGGCTTCGCAGTCATAATAAAGATGTTTTTTTTTTTTGCGTGGGTTAGGTCGCATGAATATATAAATGTGTCGCTAACCCTCCGCCACCCGACACAGCCATTTAGTAACATTCTGTCGCGTAAACGAAACTTGACAATTAGTTACTACTTCAGCCCACCGGTGTGTTGGAGAGTAAATCCGCAACATCTACAATCTGAGTACGGTCACGTTTCTCTGGCAATTACATCAAGCGGCATCATCGGACGATTTTACCAGAATTGTCTGGTTAACGACACATTTATATTTACGTGATCGAACCCACAAACAATAACAAACAAAAAAAAAACCCCATTACTATTGTTATTATCATTTCTCCGCAGGGATGCTGGGTTCACTCTCCGTGAACGAGTGAGGAGCTCGGTAATCTGGGAGAGCCTCAGAGTCGAGCCGCTGCTCCTCCGGATCGAGAGGAGCCAGTTGAGGTGGGTTCGGCCACCCGTAAGGATGCCCTCCCCCCCCTGATCGACTTCCCCCTAGAACTCTACCGGGCAGCAGCAGCAGCAGCAACGCCCCACTGGGGCGAAGATCCCGGGGCCAGCCCCAGGACACGCCGCTGCTGCTGCTGCTGCTGGCATTGGGACGACGTCGCTCGGCTGGCCTTGGGACGCCTGGGAATTATCCGGGAAGAGCAAGAGTCTGTTTAAAGTAGTGTATAGTGTAGTGTATAGTAGTGTAGTGTATAGTAGTATATAGTGGTGTATAGTAGTGTATAGTGTAGTGTAAAGTGTAGTGTCTAGTAGTGTAGTGTATAGTAGTATATAGTAGTGTAGTGTCTAGTGTAGTGTATAGTGTAGTGTATAGTGTAGTGTAGTGTCTAGTAGTGTAGTGTATAGTAGTATATAGTGGTGTATAGTAGTGTAGTGTATTGTGTATAGTAGGGTATAATGTAGTGTAGTGTCAGTAGTGTAGTGTATTGTAGTATATAGTGGTGTATTGTCGTGTAGTGTATTGTGTATAGTAGTGTATAGTGTAGTGTAGTGTCTAGTAGTGTAGTGTATAGTAGTATATAGTGGTGTATAGTAGTGTAGTGTATAGTTTAGTGTATAGTAGTGTCGTGTCTAGTAGTGTAGTGTATAGTAGTATATATTGGTGTATAGTAGTGTAGTGTATTGTGTATAGTAGTGCATAGTGTAGTGTCTAGTAGTGTAGTGTATAGTAGTATATAGTGGTGTACTGTATAGTAGTGTATAGTGTAGTGTAGTGTATAGTAGTGTAGTGTCTAGTAGTGTAGTGTATAGTAGTATATAGTGGTGTATAGTAATGTAGTGTATTGTGTATGGTAGGGTATAGTGTAGTAGTGTATAGTAGTGTAAAATAGTGTAGTAATGTACAGTAGTGTATAATAGTGTAGCGTATAGTAGTGTATAGTAGTGTATAGTGTAGTGTATAGTAGTGTATAGTAATGTAGTGTATAGTGTAGTGTATAGTGTAGTGTATAGTAGTGTATAGTGTAGTTTATAGTGTAGTGTATAGTGTAGTGTATAGTAATGCAGTGTATAGTGTAGTGTATAGCGTAGTGTGTAGTAGTGTATAGTAATGTAGTGTATAGTAATTTAGTGTATAGTGTAGTGTGTAGTAGTGTATAGTAATGTAGTGTATAGTAATGTAGTGTATAGTGTAGTTTATAGTGTAGTGTATAGTGTAGTGTATAGTAATGCAGTGTATAGTGTAGTGTATAGCGTAGTGTTTAGTAGTGTATAGTAATGTAGTGTATAGTAATGTAGTGTATAGTGTAGTGTGTAGTAGTGTATAGTAATGTAGTGTATAGTAATGTAGTGTATAGTGTAGTGTATAGTGCAGTGTATAGTAGTGTATAGTAATGCAGTATATAGTGTAGTGTATAGTAGTGTATAGTAATGTAGTGTATAGTAGTGTATAGTAATGTAGTGTATAGTGTAGTGTATAGTGTTGTGTATAGTGTAGTGTATAGTGTAGTGTATAGTAGTGTATAGAATGTAGTGTATAGTGTAGTGTATAGTGTAGTGTGTAGTAGTGTATAGTAATGTAGTGTATAGTAATGTAGTGTATAGTGTAGTGTATAGTGTAGTAGGGAGGAGTGGACCGCCACTCTGCCGCCGCGACCCTCACCGGGACAAGCGGACTGAGAAACGAACGAGGTCGTCGCGAAAGCCTGCTTCGTGTCGAAGGGGCTTCAGCAAGTTTCCGCGAACTGCACGCGGCTACGCGTGATAGTCACACGCGCGTAATAATAATAACAACAATAATTTCATTTTATAGATCGTCATTTTCACACAATGGCATCCCACAACGCTGCCACATCAATTAGCCGGTCCCTTGCACAGATGATGCAAAAACAAAAGCCCCCACCCACTTACTTAGCAAATGAAAAAAAATGAATACGTGAATGACGAGAGGGTGGGGGGGGGGGGAGAAATGCACGTAACTCGAAAATCATCATCAATAAATAATCAGTGGATTCGCTCCGCGGCAATGTTAAATAGAAGCGCGCGTTGCGAGTTCGTGAGCTAGTTTATCAGGTTCGTTGAGCCAGCTCGGCCAGAATTGGGCACGAAACGTCGTCCCACTTTTCACCCAGGAAACTGCAGAGCACAGACGAAACGTTACTCACCCTGTAAGGGCTATCACTCTGATGGATTACAACCTTAATGGGTCACATCACATCGCGCGTGTGTGTGGCAAACACATGTCTCGCTGTCGGGGGAGGCCTGGCACAGTGCTTAGCGCGCTGCGCTAAATGATGAACCCGGCAACACAAGTTCGAGTCCCAGCCGCGGCTAACATCAGTGGCGAGGGTGACACTTGAAGGGTCCTTGCCAACCTACTCGTTTTCAGCCAATAAGTGAGGTGTGTCACGTAAACACAACATGCCAATTGGTTACTAGTGCAGCTGTGTCGGGTGGTGGCGGGATTAACGACACATTTATATTTACGCGATCTCACCAAAGAAAACCTGTGCTATGGGTAACATTTGTCGCGATAGCCCCATACGTTTTAAATTGATAATTAATTATGCTGTAATATCAATAAGTTAAGAAATGCGTTTGTGTGTGTGCAGCGCTGACCCTAGGGTACACAGCGAATCGGAGCGGCCGACCCGGGCCCCTCGCTTTGGGGGACCTCCCGCGCTTTCGGCCTCACATCCCCCGCCTTAGTTCGAAGGCGTCAGGAGGGGGCCCACACGGTGAGAGCTGCCCCGTGTCCCGCACCCCCAACTATGGACTTGCCCCAACAGTCTGTTAAGGCTTTACTGGGGATCTTTGTCTTTGTTTATAATATAGACTGCTGGGGCAAGCGGTGTTTGCGAATAGCACCTGTGAAGGCCGGCATGGTACACGAGGGGGATGGGTGGGTGGCCAGCGCCACGCCCGACCGCCTTTGTTTCCCTTCGTGGCGATGTTCGTACACACCGCACCACGTACTCATTTGAGGCTGAGCCAACCTAGGGGAGGCCCAGGACCGGTTCAGATGGCCGCTACACCACCGCTCTCCCCCCCCCTACTAACAAGTCTGTTTAGGGGATCTTTGTCGTTGTTTACATTTCTATCGCCACCTGGGTTCGATTCCCGCCTACGGATAACATCAGTGGCAAGCTGGTATTTGAACCTAGCTGTCATGCGCCTCCCCCTAGGTCGACTCAGCCTCAAACGAGGGACGACGCGTGAGCGTCGGCGCTGGGAAACACAAAGGCGTCTGGGCGCGCGTGATCTTTTCCATACTCACTCCCGCGTGCACCGCGCTCCCGAACAGCACTCAACCCTGCAGCCGATGAGGCGAAACGGGGAATCTGCGCGCGTGCATGCGCGTGTCCGTGCGCGCTGTGTGGGGAGCGGTGGCGGAACGGTTAGCGCGCTGCACTACGAACCCGGTTTTTTTGTTGTTGCTCGAGTTCGATTCCCGCTCTCGGCCAACAACACCGGTGACGATTATCTGAACCGGACCTGGGCATCTCCTAGGTCGACTCAGCCTCATGTGAGTACCTGGTGCTGTGTGTAAACATCACCACGGGGGAGACAAAGGCGGCCGGGCGTGGTGTTGGCCACTCACCCCCTCGTGTGCGGTGACGGCCTTCATATATGCTGCTCGCGAACAGCACTTGCCCCAAAAAGCGTGTTAAGGCTATACGGTGGATCTTTGTATGTGTGTGTGTCTGCAATAGCGCTCACATGCGACTGCGTGTGCGTGAGAGTTCATAACGCAGGCTGAGTTTTTCCCTCCTTTACACCCCCCCCCCTCCCTATCCACCACCACCCCCTACCCCGTACCCACGCCCCGCGCGCATCTCCCCTCGACCTCACTTATGATCATCCCTCCCCTTGCTCCCACCACGTATCGTCTAGCCCCCCCTCCCTCCTAACTCCATACCTTCACCTCTCTGGCATGATCCCCCCACCCCTCTCAATCTCCCTCCCTTGTTCCTCCACAACCTCTCTCCTTAAGATCTCCCTTCCTCAATTCCTTCTACAGCCCCTCCCTCCCTCTCCTCCCTCCCTCCACGTTACCCCATCCCTCTCTCTGCTTCCCTCCAACCCTGGACATCTGTGACAAAAAAGAGCTTCACAGCTCATCGGATTGCTTGAGTCTAAATCAAGATTCTGATTCTGCATCGTATCACCCCTCCATCACCCTTCCCCCCCCCTCTCATCCTCAGCTCTCCCTCCATATCTTTCCACCTCATTCTCTATCTTCACCACCCCACCCACTCCCTCCCCCCCGTATCCCATTCCCTCCCTTCCGTGCGCGCGCGCATCCCCGTGTGTGGCCGCGCGCGCGCGCACGCGGAGCCGCTCCGCTCTCCCTTTGTAGTGCGACTCGCAGCTCTCTCTCTCCCCCTATCTGCTTCCCTCCCCTCTCTCCAGCTCTTACTCTCAACCTCTCCATCTCACACTCCCCATCTCTCAATCGATCTCCGCCTCTCACTCGCTCGCTCAAACTCTCTTCTCGCTCTCTCTCTCTCCAATATCTCCTTTACTCTACCTCTCTCCAGCTCTCTCCGACTCTCAACCCCTCCATCTCACACTCCCCATCTCTCTTATTTTACTCTCAATCTCTCACTCCGTCTCTCCATCGCTCTCTTAAACTCTCTCTCTCTCTCCGTCTCTCTCTCTCTCGCGCGGCGCTAATGCCTTCCATGTGTGAGAGCCGGGGCTCATGTTACCGGCACCCGGGCACTCGGCCACACACGCACACGCGCGCCCTCGGGCCACGAGAAGGAGGAGAGAGAGAGAGGAGAGAGTGAAGAGAGAGCGAGAGAGAGATAGAGAGAGTAGGGCTGCGATATTGCAATCCACTGCTGGATGAAGGCACAGCTCAACACACGCGCCCGATAGGGTTCCAGTGAGAATGAGACAGGATATTAGAGGTGAGAGAGTGAGTGACAGCAGAGTTGATTGTCTCAGTTAGGTCATCATTGACTGACCCATAGACTCACGTAGAGATCCATAGACGTATGTATGGATGTGAAACTTATTTCGCACCCGTACGTAGCCGACCGTGCTAATAAAAGTTGCGCGAGGGGGGGGGGACAAACTAAACACAAAAATCTTTTCCAAATAAATTACTTTTCAATCTAGATGATGATTTAAAAGTGCATAGATCCAGTGGCTTCCTAATATCGGAAGGAAGAGCGTTCCAGACGGCCACAGAAGGGCATCTGAACGCGCGCGATACGGTGACCCTCTGTTCGATGGCTAGCCATTGTTTCAATAGTTAGCTATTGCTCGATGACTAGCCATTGTTTCGATGGCTAGCCAATATCTAGCCATTGTTTCGACGGCTAACCATTGTTTCGATAGTGCGTCATTGTTTCGATGGCGAGTAATTGTGTCGATGGTGCGTCATTGTTTCGATGGCGAGTCATTGTGTCGATGGTGCGTCATTGTTTCGATGGCTAACCTTTGTTTCGATGGTGCGTCATTGTTTCGATGGCTAGCCAATAGCTAACCATTGTTTCGATGGTGCGTCATTGTTTCGATGGTGCGTCATTGTTTCGATGGTGCGTCATTGTTTCGATGGTGCGTGATTGTTTCGATGGTGCGTCATTGTTTCGATGGCGAGCCATTGTTTCGATGGTGCGTCATTGTTTCGATGGCTAGCCATTGTTTCGATGGTGCGTCATTGTTTCGATGGCTAACCATTGTTTTGACGGTGCGTCATTGTTTCGATGGCTAACCATTGTTTTGACGGTGCGTCATTGTTTCGATGGCTAGCCATTGTTTCGATGGTGCGTCATTGTTTCGATGGTGCGTCATTGTTTCGATGGCTAACCATTGTTTTGACGGTGCGTCATTGTTTCGATGGCTAACCATTGTTTTGACGGTGCGTCATTGTTTCGATGGCTAGCCATTGTTTCGATGGTTCGTCATTGTTTCGATGGCTATCCATGGGGACACCAGGCACTCACGTGGACCGACCAATCCGGGATGTCAGGCTTTGTGCTCTCCGCGTGGTAGGAAAGCGGAGAAACCCGGAGACAACCCTCCATGCGCACTCGAGGGGTAGTGACGCTCGACGGTCCGCTGGACATGCGAGCTCGCGAGCCCCACAGCAGGTGCTGCCGCTATCTCCGGGCCATCTGGGAAGCCCAGGAGATGTGAGAGTTTCACAAATATCTACGCGATTCACCAAACCATAGGTTCTAATAAGCGCTGCACCACAGAGGTGCTGCTTCCACTGCTGCTGGTGATAGTAATTAATTATATATATAGATGTGTATTGTTTAGACATACAGCGGGATGGTGGTCGAGCGGTGGCACAATGGTTAGCGCACTGGCGCTACGAACCCCAGGAGGACCTGAGTTCGATTCCTGGCCACGACTAACACTCTAGCGGCCTTCACCAACTCGCACTGACCAGCGTGGTGAAGTATGGTCAAATAACCCACATGACTGACCGACGCACGGTGAAGGTGGGGGGGGGGGGGGGGTGACCTGGCTTAGAGGTAGCGCCTTTGCCGTTTGTTGCAGAGGGGGGGGGGGGGGGCGTCACGGTTCGAATCCGCCGTGGCCGCCCCGGTAAATACTGCGGCTTTTTAAACCCGTAAAATATACACCCACACATACACACACACACGGTGAAGGTTAAACATGACGTCTTTCGACGACAGTAGGAGATCTCTAGCGGGGTTTGACCTGTTGGTGTCTCATCAGCAGAGTCAGACTTGTTTAATATGTCCGATTCAACGTGTAGTACATACATACATGCATCGTATGTACTAAGTACGCACATATTACGATCGTAAAGAGAAAAATTATATACAGACAAAATGCATACATAGAAAAAAATATAGACACGTACACTATTCGTAAAACGTATACAGAAACAAGTAACAGAATACGGTGCCGTAGTTACATCACCACGGCGCTTGTGCCAGGCTAGGTGCACTTTGAGACCACGCGAAGTGTCGAAGGCTCGCTGGCAGGAGGTCACGGAACAGACCCAGGTGCCATGGGTTGACTGACTGAGATGAAAAACAAACAAGCACTTACACACACAAATACACACATACAGCCTTATACACACATGCACACACGTAGACTTACACAAATACATACTTACACACCTACACACATAGCCTTACACGTATATAAAAAGACAAAGATCCTCGTATAGCCTGAACAGACTGTTGGGGGCAAGAGCTGTTAGCGAGTAGCACCTACGCAGGCCGGCACAGCACACGAGGGGATGGGTGGCCAGCACCACACCCAACCGTATTTGTTTACACACCACACCAGGTACTCATTTGAGGCTGAGTCGACCTAGGGGAGGCCCGGGACCGGTTCAGATAATCGTCACTGGTGTTGGCCGTGAGCGGGAATCGAACCCGGGTCGCCAGGCTCATAGCGCAGCGCGCTAACCGCTACACTACCGCTCCCCACATACATACACACATACACACCTGCACACACAGACTCACACAAACACACGTACACTTACACGTAGACCTACACACGAACATATGTAGGTTACATGGTAACATAAAACGTGCACATGATGTTGTGTTTGAAGACGCCAAATGGGTTTGTATTCTCTGATCAGCACATAAACTCTTTCCTTGGTGATGTGCACGTAATTTTAATAAGCACATGTTGCCACAAATTGTTTTTACGGCACAAATTCGCACATTGCCATGTTACATAGATATATATGTACATTAAAACGGAAAATATAGTTTTATTACGTTCAAGACATAAACTAGTGGGCGTATTAATTCGTTACATTATATTCACGTGGTATGTATTAATGAATAGTCTTCATATTCGTTAGGCGAGTGGAGCGGTGGGGCAGTGGTTGGCACTGCGATATTAATATTATCATGCATATACTGTACAGTGCAGGGCTTGAATATACTCGATAATAATTATAAATCCAGTCATTGATCCACTGCTGGATGAAGTCTTCCCCTGCGCCATGTCTTGTCATGGTGGTGGGGTGGAGGTGGGGACGGTGGGGGGCGTTGACCATACTTCACCACTCTGGTCATTGTCGGTAGCTAGAGAGTGGGAGGGAGGGACACTACTGATGTTCGTCGCAACCGCGAATCTAACTCAGGTGGGCCAGGTGCACAACACAAGTTGCTAACCACTGCGCCACCGCTCTCCCGTGCATGAATCATTAAATACGCGCGCGTGCGGCGCATGCAACGTGACGTACAACAGAATAAATATACAGGGAATTATATAGCGAACATCCATTCATGTTTTACTATTGTAGATGAAGTATTACATGTACACACACACACAAAGACACAGATGCCCCGTATAACCTGAACGGACTGTTGGGGCAAATGCTGTGAGCGAGCACTTATGGAGGGTCCAGAACGGCACACGAGCGAGTCGGGTGGCCTTCACCAAGGGCGGCCGCCTTGGTCTCCCCAGCGGCGATGTTTGTACACATCGCACAAGGCGCTCAATTGAGAGGCTGAGTCAGCCGTGGTTGAAGGAAGCCCAGGACCGGTTCAGATCATCGTTACACACACACACGCGCTTATACGCAGCACGTGAGCCAATTCGCACGAGAATAAAGCAAAAATAAAACTCACAACACCTCGCACCTCTACGGATGTTAAACTCATGCCCCCCAAGGTACACAACGAGGACAAAGATCACCCGTGTAGCCTACGCCGGGCTCTTTGGGGCAAAGCGACGTTCACAATCACCTATTAACACTCACGCTCTCGATTAACGCTCACATCAAAGACGTGCGCGCGCGCTCCGCACATAAACTATCATGCAATTCACACGACGCACTTCCGTGACACACACACACGTATATATATATGTGGAGAGGCACACGATCAAAACTATCACACGAAAAAATAGGAAACGTTACTTGGGAGGGCACACGCAAACACATGTGTACACACACACACGCGTACGCAGTCACACGTCAGGTTACACACACGCACATACACACAAAGACAAGACACATACCCTCCGTGTGGCCTCGAATAGACTGGTGGGACAAGCGCCCTTAGCCATCACCTATGCATTATGAAGGCCGGCAACCACGCCCAGCCGCCTTTACCCCCACAGTGCTGATGTTTGTACACGCCGCGCCAGATCCTAAATATAATTATGGCCCAGGACGGGTTCAGATGTTGGCTGTGTGCGCGACTCGAAGGCGTGCCCGGCCAGGGTTCGGAGCGCCGTCTGCGCTAACCAGATGCGCCACCGCTCCCCCGCACAGATGCGCACACGCTCACACGATCAACCTCGTCACACGTCGCAAATTCGAATGTCTAGCCACGAGTGAACACACGCCACCACACTTACACCAACACAAACTCACCCTTACAAAATAATACACGAGACAAAGATTCCTCACCACCCCCCCCCCCCCCCCGTATAGGCTTAACAGACTGTTGGGGCAAGTGCTGTTAGCGAGTAGCACCAATGAAGGCCGGCACATCGCTCCTATAACGGGGGTGGGTGGCCAGCAGCACGCCCTTTTGTCTCCCCAGTGGCGATGTTTACGGGCCGCGCCAGCTCCTAATTTTAATGATCAGTCTCCCGAGTGGACGCTCAAAAACCGATTCAAACAATCGTCACTGGTTTGGGCCGTGAGTGGGAATCAAACTCGGGTCGCCGGGTTCGTAGCCGCTCCCAATAACAAAATATCACACGCAAAACAAAGATCCCCCGTATAGCCTGAGCAGACTGTTGGGGCAAGTGCTGTTAGCGAGCACCTATAAGGTCAAGAAGGCGACACGAGGAGATGTGTGACCAGCACCACACCCAACCGCATTTGTTTACACACCACACCAGGTACTCATTTGAGGCTGAGTCGACCTAGGGGAGGACCAGGTCCAGTTCAGATAATCGTCACTGGTGTTGGCAGTGAGCGGCAATCGAACCCGGGTCGTCAGGTTCGTACCGCAGCGCGCTAACCGCTATGGCTCCACACACACACACGTGTACACACACACGTGTACACACAAACACACGTGTACACACACACATGTACACACACACACGTGTACACACACACGGGTACACACACGCATACGTGTACACACACACACACGTGTACACACACACACCGTAACACGTATGATTACGCGCACACACAAACACAGATCGCTAATTCAGATTTATAGCCTCACATTAACACACGCCACACTCGCCCCAATACAAACACTACATATAAACGTCACACAGAAAAAGATCCCCCATGCAACCTTTAACAAACAGACCGCTCGGGCAAGTGCTGTTTGCGAGCACCTATGCATCCCGGAACGTCGCACCTACGAGGGGGGTCGGTGGACAGCACCACTCCCGGCCGCCTTTGTTTCACCATCGCCGCACGAGGTCCTAATTTCAGGCCGAGTCAACCTAGGGGAGGCCCACACCCACACACACATGCACGCAATAAACCACTTCCCGTTTGTTTCCAGTTGAGATTAATAGCACGAGTTGAACAACGCAACAGTAACGAGCACGTATAGCATAGCACGTTACAGAACACGTGTATACACGGACATACATCAAACACACACACACACACGTAGCGTTACAAAGCCAAATATCCCCCGTATAGCCTGTTAACAGCGCTGGGTCAAGTACAGTTAGCCAGCCGCAATAAATAACTGGCGGATTATGTGACCCACGTTTATACCAGGTGACTAATTTGAGGCTGACTGATATTATTATAGTTGCGGCCTGGAATCAGACAGAGGTAGGTCACTGGGTTTGAAGCGCAGTGCGCTAACCACTGCGCCACCGCTCCTTCCAATACATACACACGCGTGAACGAACACACACACACAACCACTTCACACTTTTTTTTGTCCCAGTAAGATTTATAGCTACAATTCAACACACGCCACACTTACACCAACACAAACAGCGGTTCTCACAGAATAACACAAAGACAAAGATCTCCCGTAAAGCCTGTAACAGACTGTTGGGGCAAGTGCTGTTAGCGAGCACCTACGAAGGCCGGGTGGGTGGCCTGCCTTTGTCTCCCCAGTTGCGATTTTTACACATCGCACCGGGTACTCATTTGAGGCTGAGTCGACCTAGGGGAGGCCCGGATCCGGCTCAGATCATCGTCACCGGTGTTGGCCGTGAGCGGGAATCGAACTCGGGTCGCCGGGTTCGTAGCGCAGCGTAGCGCTACCGCTCCCCACAGAACAGCACCCCGGGCGCACACACACACACATACTCCACTAACGTGTGTAAACACAATCACGCACACGGTGACAAGTACACACACGAGCTAACGACTCGTGCGAACCTCCACACAAGAGGCTCACCACTCACACACAAACGCAAAGCGCTTGGGCACTCATACCCAATACCGTCAAACTGACAGCAAAGGCAAATGTCCCCCGTATAGGCTTTAATAGACTGTTGAGGGCAAGTGCTGATAGGGATAACCAATTAAAACCGGTACGGCACACGAGGGGGTGGGTGGCCAGTACCATGCCCGACCGCCTTTGTCTCCCTAGTGGCAATGTGTTTTTTACACACCGCACCAGGTACTCATTTGAGGCTGAGTCGACCTAGGGGAGGCCAAGTACCGGTTCAGTTAATCGTCACCGGTGTTGGCCGTGAGCGGTAATCAAACTCGGGACGCCAGGTTCGTAGCGCAGCGTAGCGCTAACCGCTACACCATCGCTCCCCGTATCAACACCGTATACGCACACACACACACGTATATAAAGTTACGTACACAACAATAACCACTACGTGGCGATGACGTCAATACGGCGCTTGTGCCAGGCTAGGTGCACTTTTTACTAACAAATACGCAAGCATGTGTGCACAGACACACACGACTGAAAACTCATACGAACACGTACGCACACGCGTGTACACAATCTCTCTCTCACACACAACTTCACGAAGACAAAGATCACCCGTATAGCCTTAACAGGCTGTAGGGGCAAGTGCTGTTAGCGAGTAGCACCTATGAAGGCCGGCACGGCACACGAGGGGGTGGGTGGCCAGCACCACGCCCGACCGCCTTTGTCTCCCCAGTGGTGATGTTTACACCACGCACCGGGTACTCATTTGAGGCTGAGTCGACCACAAACAACACAGACACGTACACGCACATGTACATACCGAATTGTTAGAAGACACACTTGCATTACAGTAGGCGTATAATACACAAATTGTACTTGTATAAATTACGTAATTTAACGTAACATTTTGTGATAATCTAAATCATGTGTACCCTATCGTAGCCCGTACTTGACTGTTTTACATTTTCGATAGAATTACTCCTTATTGTTAGTATATTAAACTCCTGACACAACACGTGATGTTAATTATTTTGATTGTTGTACATTTTAAATGTAATTAAGCTAAAAAAGACAATGCAGTTACAATAACGTTAGTTTAACAGTTAAAACAACAGTTGCATTTGCCAGCATATTTTTGTTATATTTACGACAATAAATTATGACGTACACATCCATGAATGTGTTTAAATCTTCAATGCATCGATATATGTGCGTGCGCTGTTATTCTTAGATTCTTTCAGTAAAGTCACGTAGATAGAAAACTAATGGATGCGACCCTTTGTCAATCCACTGCTGGATGATGGCATCACCTCCGCCGGATTGGTCAAGGAGGGAGGTCGTCTGACCATACTTCACCGCGCTGGTCAATGCAGGTTGCTGAAGGTACGTTGTGGGGGAAGGAATTGGTAATTATGAAATAAAATCCATGAATAAAACCATTATATTAATTCGTATTAAAGTTAACAAAAACAAAGATTCCCCGTATAGCCCGTAACAGATTGTTGGGGCAAGCGGTGTTTATGAAGGTCGGCACGCAACACGAGGGGGTGGGTGGCTAGCACCACGCACGGCCGCCTTTGTCTCCCCCAGTGGCGATGTTTACACACCGCACTAGGTATTAATTTGAGGCTGAGTCGGCCTAGGGGAGGCCCAGGACGGGTTTAGATAATCTTCACTGGCGTTGGCCGTGAGTGGGAATCGAACTTGAGACGCCAGGTTCGTAGCACAGCGCACTAACCGCTACATCGCCGCTCCCCTAATTAAAAGTAAACACATCCACACACAAAGGCATAGGCCCAGTGGTGGAAATTCTCCATTCGTATGGCGGGTAACAGGGACACATCAGCACAACGAATGTTGGAGTCATTTTATCGCCCCCGGCAGGGATGATGGGCTGAGTCGAGCTCTCGACCGGGAGTTAAACTTGACGAGCGCCACCCCGCCCTGATAATAACAACTGGAAAATAATGACCTATCATGCGCATTGTAAGACTGCTGCTAACATTGAGTCATAGTGCTGTTATGGATAATGATGAACGAAATAATGCATTGTAAAACGGATGATAAAACTGCTATAAATTATAACATGTTATCAAGAACCGTCATGCCATATGAAGAAGGATAATTACCCGAAACGTCGACTTAAAACAACACTGTTCAGGATAGTGTTATTGATGATGTGTTGAGTTTTTTTTTTCATTATTGCTACTCGTATTTGTTCATGGGCTCCACTGGCAACGCAACATCATACAAATATGTCACGTTACAAATGTAATCAATTGATTAATCGGCCGATCATAACACCTTCATATATAGAGGACTGCAAGAGCTTGGGCAATTGTCGGCCCAGCTCACCGCGTTGCAGATGCTCCCCCGCGTGTGTCTGGTTCCTCCTCGCTCCTCTCCTTCTATTGTTGAACTAATTACAATTATTATTACAAACTAAAAAAAATAACTTATTTTTTTATTTTACCAGGTAAGGCCCACTGAGTTACGTAGCTTTTTTTCAGAAGCGACCTGGCCACAAATGATTGCTCAACGAAGTGGCTTATCACGTGCAGATGTACAGCAACCAAACGCTATAAACGCGTTTTATTGATTCTAAATGTGGAAGGAAAAACCGGAGGAACCGGAGAGCAATTTCACGGGCCCACGGAGAGAGGCAGCAAACTCCAGATATACAGCAGGCGTCAGGGTCGGGATCGAACCCCACGATCTGCTGCATACCAGGCGAGGTAGTTATTGTTATATATTAATATTCTTAACATATTAAGAAAGGAGGAGCGGTGATTAACACATAGCGCTATGTACCCGGCCAACCGGGTTCAGTTCCACGGCCTCGGCGAACATCAGTGGCGATTGATATCTGAACCGGTCCTATGTAGATAACATGAATATCAATATACAGGGTGCTTCAAAACAATGTTAACACTTCGGAGAATTTGCAACAACACCACGTGACATGTTCCTCCGAGCTCTGGAGAGCACCTGGATAAGATTGCAGGCCACGTGTTGACAACGATGGCGAACAAGTGGGAGACTTATATTCTTAGTTTTTTCGGTAAAGTCACGTTGAAGAGAAACAACAAAATAATTGTTTTATATATTTTTTATTATTTTGTTGTTTCTCTTCAACGTGACTTTACCGAAAAAACTAAGAATATTAATTACTGCAGTCACGAAAGCTTTAAATCAAAATTTAAGTGGGAGACTCTTTGACTTTTTGAAGCTAGTAACATTAACATTTGTTATCACGTTACTGTGCATTCTCCATTCGTCCATTAAAAAAACGATAGTCCCATGTAAGTGTTAATATTTTTTTGAAGCACGCTGCATTCGTACAGGGATACAATGACTAAGTCGCGTTGTTCCGTTACCATCAGTGTCTCGTAAACTCTCGGTTATCGACCTACCACGGCCAGGTCACGGACTGCTTTTAGGCGGGCAATAGCTCGTAATCCTCGTGTTACTAGAGCACTACGAAAAGCCCAAAGATTACCCATGTCGGCGTCCATAGACGATCGGGGCAAGCGCTTTCAGCGAGAACCAATTAAGACCGGCACGGCATACGCCAGACCGCCTTTGTCTCCCCAGTGGCGATGTTTACACCATCGTACCAGCTACTCATTTGAGGCTGAGTAGACCTATGGGAGGGCACAGAACTATTTCAAATATTCGTCACTGGTGGTGGTCGTGAACGGAATTAGAACTCGGATCGCTGGCTTTGTAGCCAAGTGCCCTGACCACTACAACTACCGCTGTGTGTGTGTGTGGTGCTCGCGAACAGCACTTGCCCCAACAAGACTATATGTCTATAGGGGGAGATTTGTCTTTGTGGCGCGTGGTAGCTACGAATCCACCAGCATGGGGCCGTTCGATGCCCTACCACGACTGACATGAGTGGTGAGTGTTGAACCGGTTCTGAGCCTCCCTTAGGTCGACTCAACCTTAAATGTGTAACCTGGTTCAGTTCATAAACATCAGCACTGGGGAGATAAAGACGACCGTGTGTGGTATTGGCCGCTCCGCCTTCTCATGGCGTTCCGTGTCGGTCTTTAAAGTTACTTCCTAGCAGCACTTGCCCCAGCAGTCTATTAGAGGCGATACGGGGGATATTTGTTTGCGCGTCTGATTGAAGGTACCTCCGTGTGGCAAGTGCTGTTAGTCTGTTGAGACTATACGGGTGATCATTGTCTTCATGTGCATATATGTGCACTGCATGTATGTGTGAGCACGTAGGTATATTTGTGTTCACACGCGTGTGAGCGCACGTGCGTGTGCATCTTCGCCTCAATGTGGATATGTGTGCGCGTGTGGCGCTGATCGCACGCATAACCGCGTTCATTTTACCAATCCGTACGCAAACAGTTAATATAGATCGTAAAATTACAGCGTATAGTATAATAACAGTGGTATAATAATGGTGAGCAAGGTGAACATTCCATCCCAGAGGTTCGATCTCCAGGCGCGGCAGCTGAAGGCAAGGTGCACGTTTAATGGGGTAGCGTTGGTAAATCGGCAAATGTGGTGACCAGCATCGCGCCCGACCGCCTTTGTCTCCCCGATGCTGCTGTTATTATTCCTGTTGAAAACAGAGCAACAGGTACTCATGTCAAGCCGAGTGGACAAAAGAGGAACGTTCTGGACCCCTTCGAATATTCGTCACTGATGTTGGCCGTGAGCGGGAATTCGAACTCGTAAAGCGCAGTGCGCTCACCGCTACACACGACCGCTCAGTGTCCTTACACACGCACAAGCGTATACGGTACCGGTGCATTGCCTTACACCGGCTCTGTGGAATATCGCACATCAGAGAGGGAGAGAGAGAACACGAAGCGCCGGTGCCTCCGCATTGGTGCTTGGCGTATTGCGATTGTGTTACCGTATTCACTTGAAGTTAGTCGCACCGCAAGATCAACAACAACACCAAACACGAGACACGTGCCGTTCGCTTGCCAATGCAGCCGCTACAAACATTGATCTCACTCACGCAGAATAACAACGACAAAACACACTCACCCGCACCGGATTATAAGACGCACTCCACCCCCCCTCCTCCTCCTCTCCCTCGCCGAGCAAACGATTGCTTTGTAAAATTACGGTGGCGAAATGTAGTTGCTTGCGTCATCTGCAGACTACGGTAAGCTGCAACTGCCAATAACAAACGTGTACGTATATGTACTTTGTAACGTTGGGTCTAGAGTTAACGCGAGGGTTATGGGCCCCACGTGTTACACAAATCTGAGCCGTGCTTATGGTGAATGGAATAATTATATAATGTAAATAGTTTAATCATTTACCCAGGAGGGCCACGCTGAGTCGTAAGACCCATCCATGTTCACGAGGGTGCTGCTGCTGCTGCTTTGAGATCTGTTTGACTTGTAAGATGTTTTAAGACAATCGGTGACGACTTGTGTTCATTGTCACACGAGTAATGGAAGGAAAATGTAGCAGCCGGGAAAAGAAAAAAAACTCACGCGCGCGATGGAGCAACGCTATATCCCCGTACGGATGGAAACAGACGGCGATTAGTCGACAAAACACTCGCTGTACTGCCTTCTCGAGTCCCACTTGTAGAAGGGAGTCTCACGCCCATCTGTGCATGATTCACCAACCCGCTCGGCTGCCACCACGCTGGATTACAGGTAGCCACGTGCGTAGCTACCCCTCCCCCTCACCTACCAATCTACGATACAATATTTGTAGCAGGATATTTACACGCGCACGCGAACACACAAACGTCACATAAACACACGCGCGCGCGCACACACACACACACGCACACACATACATGTTCTGTCGCCTGCGTGCACACAAAGACAAATATCTCCCGTATAGCCGTAACAGGCTGTTGGGGCAAGGGCTGCCAGCGAGCACCGCACACGAGGGAGTGAGCTAACACCACGCCTCACTGCTTGATTTGCACACCGCGCTAACCACTGTGCCACCGCTCTCCATTCCCCCGTATAAGTCTTAAGAGACTGTCGGGGCAAGTGCCGTCTAACAGGCAGCTATTATTAAGGCGGTGTGGAAGGAGCGGCCAACAGTACGCCCCGGCCGCCTTTGTCTCCCCCAGTGTTGATGATTACACACAACACCAATGGGATTCGCTTAATGCGAAGCCGACCTAGGAGAGACCGAGGATCTGATCGGGTAATACCGTCTCGAACAATGTTGGCCGTGAGCAGGAATCGAACTCCATTCGCCGGGGTTCGTAGCGCAGTGAGCCATCACTCCACATACACACACATACACATACATACACATACACACACATACACACACATACACACACAAAGATAAAAGATCCCCCATATAGCCTTAACAGACTGTAGGGGAAAGTGCTGTTAGCGAGCACCTATGAAGGCCGGAACGGTACACGAGGGGGTGGGTGGCCAGCACCACGCCCGACCGCCTTTGTCTTTCTAGTGGCAATGTTTACACACCGCACCAGGTACTCATTTGAGGCTGAGTCGACCTAGGGGAGGCCCGGTACCGGTTCAAATAATCGTCACTGGTGTTGGCCGTGAGCGGGAATCGAACCCGGGTCGCCAGGTTCATAGCGCAGCGTAGCGCTAACCGCTACACTATCGCTCCCCACTCACACACATACACACGCATACACACACATACACACACACACATACACACACACACATACACACACACATACACACACACATACACACACACATACACACACACATACACACATACACATGTATACACACATATACACACACATACACACACATACACACACATACACACACATACACATATATACACACATATACACACATACACACACATACACACACACATATAGACATGCGCGTGTATAGACGGACACACAGCTGTACCTATGCGCTGAAGAAAGTACGTATACTACAGATACCCACAGCGTAACGGAAGACGCGTTATTATTCTTATGATTGTCGTAGTTTACAAGGGAAAAGTGCAACAACATTTGTTCGTATTTTGTTACAATTCATATTATGATGCATGAAGTACAAAGTTAAGGTCTGTTCAATTGGTAAATTGTCTTGATCCCGACACTACTCACGCAGTGTGTGGTTAGGTGTTTACACGATACGGCAAAATGAACACGATCTCATTCACAAGTCTGATGTTGATCTCCCTATACAACCATACTAATATACACCACTGTATATAAAATATACTTTCACAAAATCACGTCGGCTCATTATACGCGTGCGACAAAACCCGCAACATAAGTTTAATATTTAAGTTGTATTATTATTATAGTATAGCTTTTAATGTATTCATCTGGAGCTTAAACTCATTTCTTTAAAACTGCTGTTTGTGTATAAGTTGTTGTCCACTCCCCGCTCCTCCCGTTAGCGCGGTTGGCTACGTACGGTGCGAAATAAGTTCGGCATACGTACTACACTATACACTACATACTACACTACACAATACTATACACTATACCAATACACTACATTGAACACTACTTTCTTTAGAACTGCTGTTTGTGTTTAAGCTGTTGTGCTTCCCCGCGCACCTCACATTAGCGCGGTTGGCTACGTACGGTGCAAAAGAATGTCAACACGCATGTATGCGTTGATGTATTAATATTATTATTACTCTTGCAGTCAATACCACGCGACTCTTACTCGTAATCCCAAATTAGTATTTGTCCAGGTACACCTCGCCGAGTCTCGAGGCTCCGTTTGCTCTTTGCAAGAGGCTGCTGCTCCCAATGGAAGAGTTCGCCCAAATCTCAATTTCACCAGTTTGGGACACCTTCCTCAAAACTCCGCACAGATGGATTCAACAGTAACCCAGCAGTGATTGACCGCAGTAATTCAGCTTCGTGTCTGAGTGCATCATTCGTGCTCCCCACGTCCCAGTGTGCATGATACGCAGGCGTTAACGTGTACACGACGTGTACACTTTAGGTGTGCGTCTGTGGAAGTGCACCCAGCCTGGCACTAGTGCCATGGTTTGTGTTGAATTATGTTTCTGCTGATGCACAGTGAAAGCAATAGCAACAACAACGAAAAGCGTCGTTCGCTTTTCGTCACCACGGCGCTTGTGCCAGGCTAGGTGCACGTTGAGGCCACGCACACAGACATGAACACACAGAAAGATAACACGAACAAACACACACACACACACAAAGACCCCCCGTATAGCCTTAAGAGACTGTTGGGGCAAGTGCTGTTAGCGAGCACCTATGAAGGCCGGCACGGCACACGAGGGGGTGGGTGACCAGCACCACGCCCGGTCGCCTTTGTCTCCCCAGTAGCGATGTTTACACACCACGCCATGTACTCAATTGAGGCTGAGTCGACCTAGGGGAGGCCCATGACCGGTTCAGATAATAGTCACTGGTGGTGGCCGTGAGCGGGAATCGAACTCAGACCACGGGATTCGTAGCGCTGTGCGCTAACCGCTACACTGCCGCTTCCCACGCGAACACACACACAGCCATTCACGAACAGAGAGACAAAGATCCCCCTAATAGCCTTACCAGACTTTTGGGGCAAGTGCCTCGAGCGAGCACAAACGACCACACACCCACGCGCACAAACAAATATGCGCATGAACAGACGCCCCACGTGCACAAAACCAAAGATGCCCCGTTTAGCCTTAAACGGCTGTTGGGGCAAGTGGTGTTAGCGAGGGCTAATGAAGGCCTGCACAGCACACGAATGTGAGTCGTTCACGACAAACCACGCCCGGCCGCCTTTGCCTCCCCAGCGGCAAGGTTTACACATAGCCGCATCAGGTACTAATTTAAGTCTGAGTCGACCTAGGGGAAGCCCAGGACCGCTCCAAAGAAAAAGCCACTGTTGTTGATCGTGAATGGGAATCGGACTTGGGGAGGGTGGGGGGGGACAGATTTCGTAGCGCAATGCGCTAACCACTGCGCCACCGCTCCCCACTACTCAACCAAGCACTCGTACCCACACACGCAGCTTAGCATTTGCAATCATATACACGGCTATAATACCAACATTACGCAGACTACACACGTACAGTATATGTACAATACACATGTGATATATATGCATGTGCAGTGTTGCGACACCACTGATAATTTCACAATATATACATCATTAGATGCATGCACTGGGTGGACCTTAATAGGTGCTCGCTAACAGCCCTTTCCACCAGACGCCTGCAAGGCTATACGGGGGATCTTTGTATTTGATTAATAATTGTTTAATGTATATCTTGATTTGTGTGTAGCTGTGTATGTTTAATATTGTGTATTGTATAGTTTCTATATGCCGTGTATGTAATATCTATTGACGGGTCTATGTATATTTAATATTGATGGATATTTACATTAATGTATATCTAATATGTGTCTATCTACACTATACACTACATATGTGTGTGTGCTTATGTATGTATACATGTATATGTGTGACGATGTATATAGGTCCACTCAGCCTCAAACGAGTACCTGGTGCGGTGTGTAACCATCACCACTGGGGAGACAAAGGCGGTCGGGTGTGGTGCTGGCCAACGACCCCCTCGTGCGCCGTCCCGGGCTTCATAGATAGTCACTAAGAGGAATTACCCACAACAGTGTTGTGTTAAGGTTAAACGGGGGATCTGTGTCTTTGTATGTACGGGGAGCGGAACTGTAGTGGCTATAGTCCATGGTTTTACGAAACCCAGCTACCTGAGTTCGACTCTCGCTCACGACCAATAACAGTGGGGAATATCTGAATCGGAAGCGTGCCTCATCTAGGTCGACTCAGCCTTAATTAATATCTAATGCGGTCTGTGAAACATCAACGCTGGGGAGACAGAGGCGGTGTAATAGTGGCCACACCATCCCCTCTTGTGTCGTTCCGGTCTTAATTGATGATACTCGCGCGAGCACCACTTTCCCCATCAGTCTGTTACAGGCTCCGCGGGAGATCTTTGTCTATTGTTGTGTAGTCACTGCGGATGTATGGGTGACATTGTTCCCTTGCACGTGTGTAGTAGTGTCAAGACTGCGGTATTTAAGTACAGTATATATGTTTATGTGTATGGATTGTTATCGGTAGGCACGTGTGTGCGCGTGATCTATTGTACCGTGGTCAAGTTATGAAATGCTATAATTTAAAGTTACGTTGTAGTTTATTTCCGAGCACCATCGTTATGTTTGTATTATTCTGCATAAGGCAATGCAAAAATATTGCATATAGCCTAATCAGTAACATAAAGTATACGCATGTGAAAGCCGGAGTAGACTAATCTATATATATATTTTTTGTTATTGTGAGCAATTGAAGACACGTAATAATAGCAGTGTAAACACGTTTACCATTGTACAGAATTATTATCGAAGACTTACGTAAATATATCTCGATGTACCGTGTCTGTTGCACTCTATGGATTCTCTCTCTCTCTGTCTTTTTTCAAATCACGCACGCGGTCTTTGCTCCTCGAAGCTCCGTCCGTGATGTTTACTCAAGAACTTTGCATGAGATGCTCCCAGTTGAATCCGAACTTCTTTCGCGCCGTACGTAGCCAACCGTGCTTAATCGGAGGTGCGCGGGGCATAGCTTTGCAGTGTCACTGAAATCGCTGCTTTCCACCGGATTCTCGATGCTTTCCCCTTAAGTAAAACAAACACAAACGCATTCAGTCTCTTGTTTTCTCACTACAATGTCCGAGACATCCACAACGTTCCTTTCTCTAATTATTCTTGCAATTAGATAAATAACTTGCACATGCACGAATATAAACACGAAGCGTGCCTACAAATCAGCCAAAGATCCCCCCGTGGACTGTTGGAGCAAGTGCTGTTAGCGAGCAACTTTGGATGCCGGCACGGTACACTGGGGGAATGGGGGGGGGGGGGCGGCAACACCACGCCCGGCCGCCTTTGTCTCCCCCAGTGACGATGTTTACACACCGCACCAGGTACTCATTTGAGGCTGAGTCGACCTAGGGGAGGCCCAGGACCGGTTCAGATAATCGTCACTGGGTGTTGGCCGTAGCGCAGCGCGCTAACAGCTACACCACCGCTCCCCCCCACACACACATACACACGCGTACATAATGCGCAGAGGCACGCGCGCGCGTGCGTGCGTGCGTGCGCGAGTGCGAATGAGTACACGTGGCTCCAGACGGTTTGTGGCTCCACATGAGTCGTCGTGTTTGTTCCACGTGGAGTCGCGAGCTTCGCAATCAGCTCGCGGTCAAGAGTTTTGCTGCGAGGGTGCTAAGCCGCACGGCGGCGATGGGGGCAGACCGCGAACGCCGCCTCGTGAGCCGCCACCCGAGTCCACATTTGTGGTCGTGTTCATCGTCGACTCCGCCCCCCCCCACTGGTCGCTTGTCCCGGGCTTCGCCTAGGTCGACTCAGCCTCAAACGCGATGCGTGAAACATCGCCATTCCGGATATCAAGGCGGCCGCGCGTGATGCTGGCCATGCAAGCCTTAATAAGTGCTCGCTAAACAGCAACTTGCCCCAACGGTCTGTTGGATATAGGGGTGGGATCTTTGCTTTTGTGCCATGAAGTAGTTCCCATTTTTTTTGTGCCACCACGAAAAGGACGATGGGCCGAGTTTACCCCCCCCCCCCCCTCCACAGACCACGATCTTCCCACGCGTGTTGAACTTCTTTCGCACCGTACCAAGCCAACCGCGCTAAACGGAGGTGCGTTAGGAAAAAAACACCAAACTAAACAAACAATTCTAAAGAAATTCGTTTTCAATCGAGGCGATTTAAAAGTACACAGCTCCAGTGGCTTCCCAATAACGGAAGGAAGAGCATTCCAGACGGACGCAGAAACTCATCTGAAAGCGCGCACTGCCTATGTATACGACTGGCTGACAGGTTCGCCTCTCGCCGTCTCGACATAACGTTAATATGCCCACCGTTGATGTGCAACGTCTCGAGACGAGGTCGCAATTATAAAAATAACTAAAACAATCCAAATTGTAATCTGCAAGAGTCTCGATGGACGTCTATGGATCCCTCCCTGTGCGAGTCTTTGTGGAAGTCGAAATGAACGAACTAAGTCCTGGAGGCCCTCAGATCCCGACGTTGCGACTGAGCATATCGTCATGCGTTTGTTTAACTTCTTTCGCACCGTACGTAGGTCAACCTGGGCCAATAAACATTGCCGGGTTTCGCAAAACTACAATTCTGGCGACCTGCCCACCACGCTGCGTCTTTCCCACGTTTACCAAATCAACTCCTTCCAAATTCAAATTAACTCGTTCGGCGCTGCACGCGCCCGATGATTGTTAAACACGTCCCGCACGACGCTCTCAGCAATTAACCCCGCTTGATCGGCTGCGTAATACAGTGTTTGTGTTTCGTACGCGGAGACTTTATGCGAAGAGAGACGCATACAGTACTGTATTATCCAATTATTGTGTTATTTATTTTCTCCACGTCGCAGCTAACGCCTGAAAGACGGAAGCGTATCGCCCTCTGGCCCTGCTAGATATCGAATTAGACTATTTCTTTCTACTGGGGGAATCCGATGAGCTATGAAGATTTTTTTTTCTTTCACAAACCCGCTTTCGCATCATCACTCATCGCCGTCTCTGGTCAATTTAAGATGTAACAGCACACAAAGGCGCGCGCGGAGTTGCGTGCACAGAGGCCTCCCAGTGTCAATAAAGTTACGCAAAATATGGTATGGCAGATACACACGCGGCTACCGGATTATAAGACGCATCACCCCCCCACTATACTCCCAACTTTTGCTTCCTGGTACAGGGTGGGGAAAGTGCATCTTAATAGTCCAGAGAATACGGTCATCGTACATGACGTTCCAATTACATTAGTAAGAGTAATGCCATAGTTGAGTCTCAATATTCTTGACATATATATGGCTATTGCTGTTATTTACGATGGTGTGAGTGAGCTGGTTTCCACACACAAAAAAAGCAACAGTTCCCTTTAAGCGGTGTTCTGGAGGATCTTCCGAAATGGCTGTTGACCAGGCCGCGTTAGGGGGGGGGGGGCCCTGTCAGCTCTTAAAGGCACCGCGCGCTCCTGAGTGATTCATCGCGTGGCCTCTGTTATTGTTATGAAAAATAATTATGATAAACGAAGTGAATCGCCAAGCAAAACAGTGCAATGCTCCACTGCCAGCAAAAAAACAGCTCCCTACCCCTCTCACTCCCACCCCCAACCACCACCAACACCACAACCACCACTCACTCCAAGAACACTCACCACCTCTCACCACCACCACCACAACCACCCCTCACTCCCAGATCACTCACCACCTCTCACCACCACCAACACCACAACCACTCCGAACTCCAAGAACACTCACCACCTCCAACCACCACCACAACCACCCCTCACTCCCAGATCACTCACCACCTCTCACCATCACCAACACCACAACCACCCCTCACTCCAAGAACACTCACCACCTCTCACCACCACCAACACCACAACCACCCCTCACTCCCAGATCACTCACCACCTCTCACCACCACCAACACCACAACCACCCCTCACTCCCAGATCACTTACCACCTCTCACCACAACCAACACCACAACCACTCCGAACTCCAAGAACACTCACCACCTCCAACCACCACCACAACCACCCCTCACTCCCAGATCACTCACCACCTCTCACCACCACCAACACCACAACCACCCCTCACTCCCAGATCACTCACCACCTCCCACCATCACCAACACCACAACCACCCCTCACTCCATCGCCATCACAACACCGACAAGCATCCCTAAAGCCACTCTCACTATCACCCCGATTACTGGAACCTCAAATCATCACTACCGCTGTTCATCGCAAGAATGGAGCAATGCTCCTTTGGTGTTTACATCCCCAAAGTGAAAACTAATTTATTGAGAACTTCTTTTTGTGTTTAGTTTGTTGTTCTTACCTCACAACTCCGATTAGCACAGTTGGCTACGTACGGTGAGAACGAAGTTCAACATACATACGTACCAGTGCTGACAATTCCACATTCCTGCATCGGGGCATAGGACATACACAGAATGGCCGGTGAAAAAGTGGTAGTCAATTTTATCGACTCTGGAGAGATGATTGGTCGAGGCTTATATCAGATTTTCGGATGTGTTGGACCAATTTTCTTAAATGTTTGTTTAGAGTTTGGTGTTTTACTTCAAATGTTTCCTGTTAATTTATATTTTACCCAATAAACCATTACATTTAAATAAGGCGAAATCTAGATCGTCGTAAATTTGAATATTTTTTACATTTAATCATGACGTTTGAATTATTTGAACATAATAATAAACTATTTAACATTTTCACTATTTAAAAAAAACAGAATTTTCTTATTATCATAGTTTCCATCTTTTTAATAATACAAGTGAATAATTTAATGCTTTATCATATTCTATTTAAATGTGAACACATTAAACATTTACTTGTAATCATTATAATTGCAATCATTCTCACATTTGCTACGATCAATAATCCGAATACAATAAAATAACACAAAGTTTTTACAGCTCACAGAGGCCTCACAACTCTGTCTGCAGGAGGGTGCCACATTGGGATGTTTGGCATTTAACCTATCTCACTCTGAGCCTCATTTACATTGGTATTAAATAACTTATTAAAAAAAAACATGTAGTCTTGATCGTTGTATTGGAAATATTATTCAAATATTTTCTCTCTCTTTCTCTCACTCTGTGAGCCATTTCCTTGACTCAAAGAACTCAGCGATGACGGCTGTTAGTTAATAGGAAATGTCACTCTATGGGTAATGTTAGATTATAGGCAATATTAATCTATTGGCAATGTTAGTCTATATGCAATGTTAGTATATAGGCAATGCTAATTTATAGGCAATGTTAATTCATAGGCAATGTTAATTCATGGGCAATGTTAATATCTAGGCAATGTTAGTATTTTTATGAATACCATATAGTAAACAGCGCGGTCCCTTCACCTGATGGGGGCCGCTTGTGTTGTGGCCGATACGTCGTGATTTTTGTTGTTTTGTTTTTTGCCTACGTGACTTTATCTAATAGGACCAAAGAGTATGGAACATTGAGGTAGTTTATATTTTAGTTTTTTTTTATCTGTTTACTATATGGTATTCATTATATAGTGTAGTGTATACCCAGTTGCTGTTAATAGCTCTGCTTATTGAAGAATATATTGAGTACATTTATTATATTGATGTAATTTAGACCTAGGTTTTTTCACATCGGTTTACTGTATGATAGTTGAGTTGTTGCAGCCCCTTTGGCGTCCATGCACTAGGTGCCTCTGTGGATGTGCAGGCTTTGACTTTAACATAGCTATTTCTGTGACTAGTCACAAGCTAATCCCTCAACTGTTTCAATGCTAAATTTTCCTGTTTGATATGTAAATCCCTTTGTCAAGGTGCCTCACTTCTCTAAACCAGCTTAAAAGACGCTGCGAATCTTAGCAGCGTTCACTGTAGCTCTGTCGTCCCGACAGGTTTGTTCCTTTCATCTGAAGAAGGCCACTTGTGTTGTGGCCGAAACGTCGTGAGAATTTCATTGTTTTATTTTATTATTTTGTTCTCATTCTACGTGACTTTACCGAAAGAACCAAAGAAGATGAATCCTTGCAGTCACGAAAGCTTTAAATCGAAAAAGAAATGATTAGTCTATAATTTTAATGGTAGGTTTATTTGAACAGTGAGAGACAGAATAACGACAGAAAAATCCAGAAAAACGCATGTCAAAAATGTTATAAATTGATTTGCATTTTAATGAGTGAAATAAGTATTTGACCCCCTCTCAATCAGAATGATTTCATGGCTCCCATGTGTCTTTTATACAGGTAACGAGCTGAGATTAGGAGCACACTCTTAAAGGGAGTGCTCCTAATCTCAGCTTCTTACCTGTATAAAAGGCACCTGTCCACAGAAGCAATCAATCAGATTCCAAATTCTCCACCATGGCCAAGACCAAAGAGCTCTCCAAGGATGTCAGGGACAAGATTGTAGACCTACACAAGGCTGGAATGGGCTACAAGACCATTGCCAAGCAGCTTGGTGAGGTCACAACAGTTGGTGCGATTATTCGCAAATGGAAGAAACACAAAAGAACTGTCAAACTCCGTCGGCTTGGGGCTCCATGCAAGATCTCACCTCGTGGAGTTGCAATTATCATGAGAACGGTGAGGAATCAGCCCAGAACTACACGGGAGGATTTTGTCAATGATCTCAAGGCAGCTGGAACCATAGTCACCAAGAAAACAATTGGTAACACACTACGCCGTGAAGGACTGAAATCCTGCAGCGCCCACAAGGTGCCCCTGCTCAAGAAAGCACATATACATGCCCGTCTGAAGTTTGCCAATGAACATCTGAATGATTCAGAGGACAACTGGGTGAAAGTGTTGTGGTCAGATGAGACCAAAATAGAGCTCTTTGGCATCAACTCAACTCGTCGTCTTTGGAGGAGGAGGAATGCTGCCTATGACCCCAAGAACACCATCCCCACCGTCAAACATGGAGGTGGAAACATTATGCTTTGGGGGTGTTTTTCTGCTAAGGGGACAGGACAACTTCACTGCATCAAAGGGACGATGAACGGGGCCATGTACCGTCAAATCTTGAATGAGAACATCCTTCACCTCAGCCAGGGCATTGAAAATGGGTCGTGGATGGGTATTCCAGCATGACAATGACCCAAAACACACGGCCAAGGCAACAAAGGAGTGGCTCAAGAAGAAGCATATAAAGGTCCTGGAGTGGCCTAGCCAGTCTCCAGACCTTAATCCCATAGAAAATCTGTGGAGGGAGCTGAAGGTTCGAGTTGCCAAACGTCAGTCTCGAAACCTTAATGACTTGGAGAAGATCTGCAAAGAGGAGTGGGACAAAATCCCTCCTGAGATGTGTGCAAACCTGGTGGCCAACTACAAGAAACGTCTGACCTCTGTGATTGCCAACAAGGGTTTTGCCACCAAGTACTAAGTCATGTTTTGCAGAGGGGTCAAATACTTATTTCCCTCATTAAAATGCAAATCAATTTATAACATTTTTGACATGCGTTTTTCTGGATTTTGTTGTTGTTATTCTGTCTCTCATTGTTCAAATAAACCTACCATTAAAATTATTGACTGATCATTTCTTCGTCAGTGGGCAAACGTACAAAATCAGCAGGGGATCAAATACTTTTTTTCCCTCACTGTATAGGCAATGTCCGTCTATTGGTAATGCTAATCTGTGGGCAATGTTAGTTTATAGGCAATGTTCGTATATAGACAATGCTAATCTATAGGCAATGTTAACTAATATGCAATTTTAATTCATAGGCAATGTTAGTGTTTAGGCAATCTTAGTCTATAGGCAATGTTAGTATATAGGCAATGTCAGTTTATCGGCAATGTTAGTCTATCGGCAATGTCAGTTTATCGGCAATGTCAGTTTATCGGCAATGTTAGTCTATCGGCAATGTCAGTTTATCGGCAATGTTAGTCTAGAGGCAATGTTAGTCCATATGCAATGTGAGTCTATGGGCAATGTGAGTCTATGGGCAATGTGAGTCTATGGGCAATGTGAGTCTATGGGCAATGTGAGTCTATGGGCAATGTGAGTCTATGGGCAATGTTAGTCTATGGGCAATGTGAGTCCATATGCAATGTGAGTCTATGGGCAATGTTAGTATATTGGAAATGCTGTCTATGGGCAAGGTTAGCAGATGCTGACCCTACCAGAGGAAGCTCTGCTTGATGTGGTGTCAAACCGAAGGTCCCACTGCCATCTCCTGGCCACACTCCCTAACAGGATTTTAAACGAGTCACACATCTCCACGTGATCCACCAACCCTTGCCGAGGCAGCGCTACATTACAGGCGCGTGCCATCAGTCCGGGTTCTAAAGTCAATCAGTTGCACAAGTGCGGAGGTGGGTGGTTAGCACCTCGCCCGGCCGCCTTTGTCTTCCCAGTTCTGTATGTATGCTGAACTTCTTTCGCACCGTACGTAGCCAATCGTGCTAATCGGAGTTCGCACCATTTAAGGCGGAGTTCGCGCGGCACCGCTTCAGATAATAATCGTCACTGGTGTTGACCGTGACCGGGAATCAAACTCGTGTCGCCGGGTTCGGAGCGCGGCGCGCTAAACCGCTACACACCACCGAACACAATCACACGAACACACAAAGACAACAGCCGCTATACGACAACAAACACACAGTACTTGTGCCAGGCTAGGTGCACGCTGAAGCGAGTGACCAGTAGCCAATGGGCCGTGCATCATTATGACGTAACATATACAAAACGCGCGTATGTTTAATGTCACAGTGGTTTTCTCTCTCAATATTTATATCAAGGACAAAGATCCCATCCCCCGTATAGCCTTAACAGACTGTATGGGCAAGTGCTGTGAGCGAGCGCCTATGAAGGCCGGCACGGCACGAGCAGGGAGGGGGGGGGGGTGGGTGGCCAGCAACCAGGCCCGACCGCCTTTGTCTCCCCAGCGGGGATGTTTTTAACACTACCGCACCGGGTACTCATTCGAGGCTGAGTCGACCTAGGGGTGGGCCCATGACCGGTTCAGATAATCGTCACCGATGTTGGCCGTGAGCGGGCATCGAACTCAGCTCCGCCGGGTTTTCCAGTGCAGCGCGCTAACCGCTGCACCTCCACTCCCAACATCAAACCTCTTTCACCCCCTGCATTGCTTTCTAAACGCCGGCGGGGCTTAGGGGGAGGAGGGGGGGAGGTGGAGAAGTGGGAGGGGGGAGCAGCTTGGTGGTGGTTGTGGGGGGTGGGTGGGGTGGGTGATGTTAGTGGGGGGAGCGGTAGTGTAGTAGCGGGTTAGCGCGCTGCGCTACGAACACCGCCACCCCCCCTCCCGAGTTCGATTCCCACTCACGGCCATCACCAGCGGCGGTTGTCCGAACCGCCCGTGGGTCTTCCCTAGGTAAGCTCAGCCTCAAATGAGTATCTGGTGCAATGCGTAAACGTCGCCACTGGGGGAGACAAAGGCGGCCGTGCGCGGTGCTAGCCATCTCCACCCCCCTTTCCGTACCGTTGCGTAAACAGCCCTTGCCCCAACAGTCCGTCAAGGCTATACGGCGGATCTTTGTCTTTGTGCAGACAGAGTGAATGGAGACGGGGGGGGGGGGGGGGTGCAGGAATAAGCCACGAATCGTCTGCGCCTTGTGGTTCACTTATCGGGAATGTGTATCGTAGGCAAACACCACACGCGCGCGCCCTGTGTGGCCCGGGACCCTTCGTGCCCGGCGGCCTCGCTCTCTCCCCTCCCCTCAAACTCCACCTCCCCTCCCCTCGCTCTCCTTAAATGAGGAAATTACAGAGCCTGTGTTTAGGAGGTCACGCGGGAATGACCCAGCCTGTCACACACACGCACACGCGCGCACGCACACGCACGCGCGCGCGCGCGCTCCAACAGCAGGCGGGCTGAGCCAGCCACTCACTGCGTCTACGCCGTCATCCAGCAGTGGACAGATCGTGGCTACTGTTGATGTTGATTCTTCTTCTTTCGTATGGCTGATGTACAGTAGATGCAGAGCGACAACGAAAGTCTCACATTCAGGTGGTCAAGCCCAGATAACCGGGTCAGGAGCAACGGAGTGTATCGCCGCTGTGATGTCTCCTTCGTATGTTTTGTGAATCGGGAATTGCGATGATGGTGATGATGATGATGCTACTAACACATCGGAGCTCGCTCCTTTGCTCGGATTCTGCCTCCTGATGTCGAGAATTCTCCTCCACGTGGACTGCTCCGTGTGGTTGAGACCGCGGCTGCGGCTGCTGCTGCCCTTGTTCGAGGACAAATTTTAGGACCCCGTTTGATTCAATGCGTCTATTGATGCAACGTGGAGAATTCGGGGTTTGTTCCTCCTATGCATCGTCCGGAGACGCGGTGGTATTTAGACGCTATATCAACGTACTCCGTATTGTGTAATAGCAATGCCGTGGATGTATAGAGGGATTAGTCGTGTCCCGGAACAGATGCATAAATTCCCGAAAAACGCGGAATTTAGAATTTCTTCATACTTACTCTGAACAATAAATGATTAAATTAACGCCGACGTTAATTATACCATTTCTAATTACACCGCTACACTGGGCAATAACACAGCTGCCTTAAAATATATAAAATAAGCGACGTTTCTGGCAATGCCCCATCTTCACAGCAAGGCCGTAGCCATGGAGTTAACATTGGGGGGAACCAAATCTTCTATGGGATATGGGGGTCCCCCTCCCAGAAAAAATAAATCTAAATTTGAAAACGAATTTCCTGCCTAAAATATTTAAAAAATTCACTAACACATAGGATGGACTTTTTATTTATTTTTTACAATAATGTCTAATAGTGTTATTGTATTACATTGCTCTGTTTTTTATTTATCTTTTCTTGTTTCATTGTATGTAATGGCAGAGATTAGGGATTAATAAAGTACAACCATAACCACAATAATATAAACATAAATCTAGTTTATAGCAGTATATTGGGGGGGGGGCATTTTGAGCATATTTGAATACTGGGGAGGATGTGTCCCCACAATATACATGTTATTATTATTATAGTTACGGCCTTGCTTCACAGCACACTGGACCGGCCAGGGAAGCGGCGTGAACAGGTCCCTGCAGGGTGGGCTGGTAGGAACATTGGAATTTTGCGCAATTTTATTTTTACACCCCAACAGCACGAGATTTCACTTCGTTAAAGTATTGAAAGGGGACGGACGGACGGACACATTAATCTATTGCAGGCTGGTACACTCAGTTTACAACTTCGTTCCTACCAGTATAACTTACACTGCTACTGCCACTACTGCCACGACTGCTAGCAACGCGGTGGCGACCCGTACCAACGGCCACATCCAATGCCGCTCACGTGGATACCTCGCAACGCTGCCACTACTACTTCAAGCGAGACTGTCACGAGCACGCTTGGCTACGTACGGCACGAAAGAAGTTCTGCACGCGTAGTTGTCCGCGTCGTTTCAGCGCCGTGTACGGAGCCGGTGGGCATCGAAGGCGCGATCCACCGCACCACCGCTCCGCCACCACCACCCAGATTTGAGCAATAATAACAACAACAAAAAACGCAACAATTGTTACCAGTCGATTGTATAGGTCGTTTAAATGCAATGGTTGGGAGCGGTGGCGTAGTGGTTAGCGCACGGTGCTTTGAACCCGCTGACCTGAGTTCAATTCCAGGCCAATGCCAACGCTGGTGGCGACTGAGACTGACATCTGAACCGGTCGTGTGGTCTCTCCCCTGCCCCTTTCACCAACCAGCACTGACCAGCGTAGTGAAGTATGGTAACCCTCCCCTCCCTCCCTCTCTCCATAACTGGCACGGCATAAGTAGGCCTTCATCCAGCAGTGGATTGCAAAAATGATTTATCGTACATAATGTGTACAATAAACATGTGAATAACCCATAGCAGATATAGAACAGGCGTTGGCAGTGGTGAACAAGGACAATTAACAATAACAAACACACCCACATACATCCATACCGACACAAAGAAAAAGACCCCCCGTGTAGCCTTAACAGACTGTAGGGTCAAGTGCTGTTAGCGAGCACCTATGAAAGCCGATAAAGGCACACGAGGGCGTGGGTGGCCAGCACCACGCCCGTCCGCCTTTGTCTCCCAAGTGGCGATGCTTTTTTACACACCGCACCAGGTACTCATTTGAGGCTGAGTCATCCTAGGGAAGGCCAATGAGCGGTTCAGATAATCGTCACTGGTGGTGTTGGCCGCGAGCGGGAATCGAACCCGGGTCGCCAGATCCGTGGTGCTGCGTGCTAACCGCTGCACCACCGCTCCCCCCATTCCGACACAATCACACGCACACACTCGTCTCACACTTACACACGCACACACACATATATGTGCACACACTTTCGTCACTAGCGCTGCGGAGCCTTACGAGGAAAACATAAACGTGCCATAGGCGACGTTTCGGACAATGACCCTTCTTCGTTGCCAGAAAGGGTCGCCTGTTATAACAAAGAAGGATCATTGCCGGAATCGTTGCCATACAAATGATTCAGGCAAAATAAGCATTATATAGATTTTACAACGCCTCTAAAACAAAATCCCATGCTGGCAGACAGACCAGCGAAAATCCACGCGCGCTCGCAAAATCGAGCCCCTTGCACCACGGATCCCACGTTCACTGTTGACAAATGATACTCGGGCCTCATGGGATCAAGAGGAACGGCGAATTGGTCAAAGAGTAGCAGGGCCTGCGACGTCGCGTGGAGGAGCGGTGGCGCAGTGGTTCAGTGCGCTGCGCTACGATTCCAAATGGTCCTGGGCCTCTCCTAGGTCCACTCAGACTTAAACGAGAAGCCATTGTGGTGGTGAACGCACACTTCGCCACTTGGGGAGATGAAGGCGGGCTGGACCTGGTACCTGGCAACACCACCCCGTCGTGTGCTAAGGCGGCCTGCATAGCTACAGCACTTACCCCAAAAGTCTACGAAGGCTAATAGTTATTTGAACTGGTCCTGGAACTCCCCTAGGTCGACTCAGCCTCAAATAAGTACCTGGTACGCTGTGTAAACTTAGCGACCTGGAGAGACAAGGTCGGCCGCGCCTGGTGCTAGCCAGACAACCCCGTCCTGTGCCGTTCCGGCCTTCATAGGTGGTCGCTCACAGCACTTGCCCCAACACAATGTGAACGCTACCAGGGGGGTATTTGTCTCTGTTACGTGTGTGTGTGTGCCTGTGAACACGTGGCGCACCGAAAAATTGGTTTAAAACGTCATTAGGACTTGAGCCAATTGCTCAGAGATACCTCTTGCCCCATTTGGCCAAATCGACCGCCAATAGGATTTCCCAATTTCCACACCGGGCAAGAGAGAGTTAGCAGAGCGGAGGAAAGGAAGCCGGGTTAAAGGCTATAAATGTAAACACTTGTGTGTGTGTGTGCGTGCAGTGTGTCTTTGTATTCGTGTGCGTGTGTGGAACGTGCTCGTAGAGTAGTCAATGCGCCGCGCTATGAACCTGGCGACGCGAGTTTGATTCCCGCTCACGGCTGACATCGGCGTCGAATGACTCAGCTTCAAATGAGTAGCCTGGTGCAGTTGGTAAAAGCAGTACCAATGGACCGTGGGAGACAAAGGCGGCCGGGCGTTGTAATGGCCACCCACCCCCCTCGTGTGCCGTGTTGCTTCTCTGGCGAAGAGCACTTGCCCCAACAGCATGTTCAAGGCTATACGGGGATCTTTGTCTTGTTTGTAGCTCTGGAGTGGTTAGCGCACTGCGCTACTTAACGCGAGCAACAAAGTTCGATTCCCAGCCACAGATCGTGTCGGTGGCGAGCGACATAACGAGTTGACACACACACACACAGAAACCACGTGCCTTTACACGTGGTTTACACGAGTCGACTGTGCTGATGTTCTCGGAAGGAGTTTCAGATTTGAAAGGATTCGGATTTTTCAGGGTCATTTCGGATATGTTTTCGTGGAATTTTAGGACAATGCACACGATGTGCTAATTAAAAGCGTCTTCGTGATACTGACCGCGGCGGTCGTGTTCGGGGTTTGCGCGCAGCGCTACGAACCCGGCGACTCGCGTTCGATTCCCGCTCACAACCACCAACACCGGTGACGATGGTCTGAACCGGTCATGGGCCTCCCGTTGGTCGACTCAGCCTCAACTGAGTACCTGGTTCGGTGTGTAAACGTCTCCACTGGGGAGACAAAGGCGACCGGCCGTGGTGTTCGACACCCACCCCCTCGTGTGCCGTGCCGGCCTTCATAGGTACCCGCTAACAGCACTTGCCCCTACAGTCTGTTACAGGCTATACGGGGGATCTTTGTTTTTTTTTTGGTGGGGGAGAGGGATGAGGCGGGGGGGGGGGTGCAGGACTGGTTCACAAGCATCGCTCGCCCACTGCTGTTGGCCGTGGGGGCGAGTGTCGAACTCGGATTGCTCGGTTCGTAGAGCAATGCGTTAACCACCACCGTCGCCTCTCCCACATCTCTCCGTCTAAATCAGTTTAAGCCTCCCAAAAATCACGTGACTTCTCTGTGCCCCCCCCCCAACTCTGAATACCTCCCCCCTGTCCCCGCCCCCTGTGGAAACAGACGCTGCTCCGTGCAGCAGTAGCGGTGTCGATTATCTAGTGTAGCCTCTTCCTCCCAATACTCGAGTGAATTTTGCTCCGGGTCCTCCGGTTCCCTCCCCCGCTCCCCACATTTAGAACAAAGATGCGTTCAGAGTATTTGGTGGCTATACATATGCACGCGATAAGCCGCTTCGTTGGGCTATCAATTGTGGCCAGGTCCCGTCTGTAAAATAGCCATACACCTCGGTGGGGCCTTACCTGGTAAAATAAAAAAAAGTTTACTTTCAGTACTGTTTATACTCAACATTGCTGACCCATGTGCTCCGATTTCTAAGTTCCTTTTCCATCCTCTTCCTCGTATTTACCACGCTTTCTCTTCTCCCCTTCCCTCTCTCATTTTTCATCCATCACCTCCTTTTACTCTACTCACTTTCCCGTCGTGTAGCCAAGGCAAAAAAAAATAAAACAACATTTCGTATTCTTCCAGCACACACAGGCAAAGATGTGTGTATGTATATTTAACTTCTTTCGCGTTGTCCGTAGCCAACGGTGCTAATCGGAGGTGTGGGAAAAAGTCAATAAACTAATGATGTCGCAAATTGCCGACACGAGATGTTCAGTGAGCAAGACAATGATTCCCCCGTACAGCCTTAACAGACTGTTGGGGCAAGTGATGTTAGCGAGTAGCACCTTTGAAGGCTGGAACGGCACACGAGGGGGTGGGTGGCAAGCACCACGCCCGGCCGCATTTGTCTCCCCAGTGGCGATGTTTACACACCGCATCAGGTATTAATTTGCGGCTGAGTCGACCTAGGGGAGGCCCAAGACCGGTTGGGATAATCGCCACTGGTGTTGGCCGTGAGCGGAAAATCGAACTCGGGTGGTCGGGCGAGTACACACATAGACACACAAACATACATATAGGATCATTTTAAAAGAATGTGCTAAAAATAACACATTAGTGTGCGATTAAGACAACATTACACGGTCATGTGTTAGAAATAAAGCTGCATGTGTGACCACCCTTCTCCCGGTCACGCAGAGCGAGCTAGGAATGTATGTTTTTATTTCCCTTTCAACAACGCTCTGCGTGCGCGCTCTGTTTATTTCAGTATTGTGTTACCGAAACAGATTTAAATATATTTCTATTATTGTTTAAGAAGTGCACACTTAAGAGAGGATAACTCGTTTTCTTTTTTACTTTTCGTGTCGTCATAGAGGCCATTAGCTATCCAGTGATGGATGATGACGACGACGACCTCTTCTTACCCACCGCCTCGCCACGCGAATTCTCGCACGCGATCCGATTCCATCGCTCCGTCTCCACGTGCGTTGGCTGCCACTCCAGAGTAACCCCCAGTCTTGATCCCGTCCGCCTTTGTCTCCCCAGCCTCGACCGCCGGCAATTATCGTGCCTTCTGACCGTCACGTGTCCTGGCCCAAGCACACTTACTTTCTTGACAGTCAATACCGATGCCTCTATAGCGTATCACATTATGACGCGCTTTTATTTAACTCACTGTCTGTTGTTGTTGTATCCTCAAATCTTGTAATTACATTTTTTACCCACTTCCCAATGTGGTATCGACTGCAAACTTGGTATACTTATGTCATATTGATGACAATACTATATTCTATCATTAAACATGAAAAAAACATATTTTAAAACATTATTTTACACACTTTTATGGTAGAACCTTTATTTTTTGTGTCGCTGTGCTCTGGATGTATCGGGCACATGAAACAGGAATGTCGAAATTTCCTCCATGGAGCACCTATCAAGGTCAGCAACAGGGCAGCACCACGCTCGGCCGCCTTTGTCTCCCCAGTAGAGATGTTTACACGTCGCACCAGGTACTCATTTGAGGCTGAGTCGACCTAGGGGAGGCCCAGGACCGGTTTAGAGAATCATCACCGGCATTAGGCCGTGAGCGGGAATCGAACTCGGGTCACCAGGTTCTTAGCGCAGCGTAGCGCTAACCACTACACTACCGCTCCCCACCTAGCACACTTTACAAACGTAAACCAAAGCAGCGACTTACTAAACTAATGAACTTCACGTAAGTGTGTACATGGGTTGCGTGCTCTCAGCCACTGCCGCGTGGAATCGTCACTCGCCACGTTTGCCGTTGGGTCTTCAATGCCCGGGCCATAAACGGTGGCGTCGTGGGCTACACGTGAAGCCCTTCAACTCCAACGTCTCTCTCTCTCTCTCGCATGGAGCCCCCGGCGCGCCCACGTGTGTCTTCCATCTCTCTCGCATGGAGCCCCCGGCGCGCCCACGTGTCTCTATCTCTCTCGCATGGAGCCCCCGGCGCGCCCACGTGACTCTCTCTCTCTCGCATGGAGCCCCCGGCGCGCCCACGTGTGTATCTGTTCCAATACACGACACACACACATCGGGGCTACGGGCTACGATCTGCCTGCACGGGGCTATAAGATCATTGCTTTTTGTCTTGTTTCAAAAATATATATTTTTTAGTTATTTTACCAGGTAAAGAGATGTTTTTTTTTTGGGGGGGGGGGAGGGGGGGGGTACAATCCTGGGCACGAGCGACGGACGAGATGAAGCGATGGAGGAAAACACCTGGGGGTGCTGGAGGCCCCTTTGCCAAGCGGTGGGGAGTTACAGACCAACAACAACAACAGCAACAACAACACATGCCACTCTACGGGTACCTATGCGAGTCTATTAACGAACTATTTAACTATTTTAAATTTTTAGCAGGTAAGACCCGCTGAGCTAATGCAGCTCTCTTTCAGGAGCGACCTGGCCACAAATAATAGCTCAACGAAGTGGCTCGTCACGTGTACATGTATATAGCAGCATCCAAATAGTCTAAAGGCGTGTCTATTTTAAATGTGGAAGCAAAAACCGGAGGACCCGGAGAAGAATCCGCGCGAACACGGAGAGAGAGAGAGAGAGCGAGTGAGAGACGCAAACTCCAAATATTCAGCAGGTGCTAGGATCTGGATGAATCCCACAATCCTGCAGACCAGGCGAGGTAGCTAACATCTCGCCACCGTACAGCCACGATCGCATCACTGTGTTAGTGAGCGGCGCCTCCTATAGGTTGGGTCAGCCTAAAACCGGTTGTATATTTGGGGTGTGCAGTGGTTGTGTTTGTGTGTGGATGTGTCTGGATATGTAGTGAGTGTGTGGATGTTTTTTTTTCTTCTATCCCCGCTCACGGTCAACACCGGTGACGATTATTTGACGATTATTTGAACCGGTTCCAGGCTTTCCCTAGGTCGACTCAGCCTCAAATGAGTACCCAGTGTGATGTGAAAACATTGCCACTCGGGAAACAAAGGTGGCCGCGCGTGATGTCTGGTCACCCACACCTTTGCCGCGGCGGCCTTCATAACTGCTGACAGCAACTTGCCCCAACAGTCTGTTGAAGATATAATGGTGATTTTTATGTACCATAAAGTAATACTATTTTTTTTTATCGACGACAAAAAATAGATGATGGGCCGAGATTACCCCCCATCTCAAGAACATGATTTTTCCATTGCGAATCGATGGTGTCCAAACCACGGTTCCATCGGGACGAACGTGGGACAATCCACACTGCACGTACACACAACGCGGACAATCCACACTGCACCTACACACAAGTCCGTAACCAGGATCAAGGCCATGGCCGCTTCGATCTCGTTTCGCATCACACTCCACGGGGGAGGGGAGGGGGTGGTGGCAGGATACCCGGTTCACTGACATCAGGGGATCGTGTATCGTTAGGCGTTTGATGCGATGCTTTAAGTTGAGCGGAACGATCGGCTGACCTTTCCCTCCGACGGAAACCAGTCAACGGCCACGGTGTAACATTTGATGAGAATCATCAGAACCTTTTTTTTAAACTGCATGAGGAATCCGATGAGCCACTGTATGAAGCTAAATTTTGACTGAAAACTTTCGTGACTGGAGGAATTCATATTCTTTGGTTCTTTCGGTAAAGTCACGTAGATAGAAAAATAATAATAAAAATTAAACAAATAAAATAATACAAATAATCAAAGACAAAAAACACTAATGTGGACTGTAGCCTAGTTCTTAATCGGAGTGAGTGTACTGGCAGTCTATAATGTGGACTGTAGCCTGGTTCTAAATCGGAGTGAGTGTACTGGCAGTCTATAATGTAAACTGTAGCCTAGTTCTTAATCGGAGTGAGTGTACTGACAGTATATAATGTAGGCTGTAGCTTGGTTATTAAGTTTAGTGAGTGTACTGGCAGTCTATAATGTAGACTGTAGCAATGGTTATTAACCTGAGCGAGTGTACTGGCAGTCTAAATGTAGACTTATTCCGGTTCTTTCAGTAATAAACATAAAATAAAATAAAACAATAACCACGACGTTTCGATCGCAACACAAGTGGTCGTCATCAGGAAAAGGGGGTTAACCTCTAAAGGCAAACTGTTTATAAAGGTTTAGAGATGGGCGTAGCCCAAGTGTCAGCAGCATGGGCGGGGCAGCTTATGTTAATGTAGCCCAAGTGTGTCAGCAGCATGGGCGGGGCAGCTAATGTTAATGTAGCCGAAGTGTGTCAGCAGCATGGGCGGGGCAGCTAATGTTAATGTAGCCCAAGTGTGTCAGCAGCATGGGCGGGGCAGCTTATGTTAATGTAGAGGAAAAAACGACACCAACGCAGCGAGTCTACACCAATCAAAGGGCCGCCAGGCAATCATTGCACCTCGCTCCACATACCCACACTGCTGACGGTGGAGGTTGACAAGAAAACACAAGTCAAGTCATGACCCAAAGTTGTTGATGACATATTTCCAATGATTGCCGAGTTTATAACCATCTTCTCGGTTGAAATTGTGTCTCTGTCTGTATATATGGATGGCTTCATGAACGAATTTTTGTTGATAGCCAATAGGCTTGCAAAGTACCTTCGTCTTAGAGAAATACATTTCGTGTGAACTAGCCGCATTCAAATAATGATCAGCCACGGCAGAAGTATTGGTCCTACCGTGTTTAAAATCTGCCTAATGCTCACAAACACGGTCCGAGACATGTCGCTTAGTTTCCCCAATGTAACTGCTGCCGCAGATACAGCTTAGTTTGTAGACACCGGGATATTGCATGTCAGGGATCAGATCACGAATTTTACATACTGTTACATCGCAACTGGATCTTGTGTTTGCTCATGATTTGGGAAATATTTTTGGTTACCCCTGCTATGTATGGCAAGGTGATGGTTTTGATTGGATCCTCAGATGGCTCCTTCCTCACATTTGGGGTGATGGCTTTGCGGATTGTGTAGTCAGAATATCCATTCGCCTTGAGAGCTTGGTGTACGTGTTCTAAGTTCACTGGTTATGTGTTCATAGTCAGATATACATTGAGCTCTATGGTGTAACGTTTCGATGAGGGAATTCTTCTCGGATGGATGGTGGTGGGAATCAGGTTTTAGGTAGGCGTCAGTATGGGTTACTTTCCTGTAGACAGAATGGCGCATTGAGCCATCTGGTCTCTTTTTGATTAGGACATCCAAGAAAGGTAGCATGCCATCCTTTTCCACCTCCATGGTGAATTTGATGGCTGGGTGTATGGAATTGATGTGGTTGAGGAATTTGTTCAGAGCCGGTCGGCCATGTGGCCAGATGACGAACGTGTCATCTACGTACCTCTTCCACAAGGACGGGCGTAGAGTGGATGCCTGGATGGTGTCCGTCTCAAAATGTATCCATGAAAATATTGGCTGCAATCGGAGATAAGGGAGAACCCATTGGGGTGCCTGCAGTTTGTTTGTAGAGTGTTCTATTCCAGGTGAAGTATGTATTGGTGATTCAGTGTCTCACCAGGGCCGGTACATCAGTATTCAATTCTTGCTGGACCAAATGTTCAATTATTGCAATGGTATCGGGCACACGAACTTTTGGTGAACAAAGAAACTACATCAAAACTAACGAGCAAATGACCTGGGGACAGTGAGATGTCTTTAATTGATGATACCAGGTGAGCTGAGTTCAGAACAGAAGAGGCGGTCTTACCAGTGAATGGCTGCAAGGTCTCAGACAGATAACGGGCCAGTTTGTAGGTGGGTGAGCCAGTGATGGAGATGATGGGACGAAGGGGTGTACCTTCTTTATGGATTTTTGGTAAGTAATATTTTCTGGGTGGTCTAGCAGCAGAAGGTTTTAAGGAAAACCGTTTGGTCTGTTCAATTAATGAAGCTGAATCAGTGATGATACTGTTCGTATTTGTAACGAGGCTGTAGGTGGGATCTCTTTTCATTTTTGTGTACCTACCATCATTAAGTAGGTCCTGAATTTTATCATTGTACACGGTTTAGTCCATGATGACTGTGGCAATTCCCTTGCCGGCTGAGAGGATAACGACATCATCCCTTTTTTTCAATTTAGATAACTCAAAACGCTCATCCTTACCGATGTTGCTGACTGGTATCTTAGCGCTTTTGAGAGTTGCAGCGATTTCAGATCTTGTTACGTCTGCAGCGATGTGTCCCAAACCCTTAAGAGCTAAATCGACCTGGGCAATAATGTCATCCACTGGTATGTGTTTGGGGGTGACTGCGAAATTCAACCCTTTAGCCAAAACCGACTTTAGACCATCGTAAATTGGGCTATCACTCAGATTAATAACAACCTTGTGAGCTATAAAGCTATTGTTTTGTCACACGTGCCCAGTAGGGGCCGGTCAGAATGTTAAAACACCAACAAACGATACAAAACACGATAGGAGGGCAAAGTATGGCAAAGGTTAACAAATCATTTTTTAAAAATCATATACATAAAAACCTAAACTATTTTTTTATATCTTACCAGGTAAAGCCCACTGAGCTATTTGGGGCCCAAAACATGAAAACATGTCAAACATTTCTAGTTACAAAAACACAAACTAGACTTTTTATTAGTGGCACATTCCAATTTTTTAGCGATTCGAGAAACTATACCACCCCGTTCCTCCTCCAGTCACGATCGCGTGGAGTTATATAATCATCGTAACTGCAGCGAACTTTGGATGCATGCTCACACTTTTGACAAAATGCACAAAACAGTGCCAAACTAAATTCCCTGTTAAAATATGGTTTCACTTTTGGATTCAGCACCCGGGAAAAAGCTTCAGATATAACATTGCACAGGCCTCGGTTGTGGGTGATCAACATTACTATCACTCTTGTTACAATCCGTTACAATCTTCAACACGCATAGGGAACATTTTCAGCTGGTATACGTTTCATAACAAAGCGAGCGCAGTTTTATTTGACTCAAAGTGTTTTTGTTTGCAGGTTATGTCCACATAAGCTCTGTTCGCACAAGACTCGACTGTGCCAAGTTAAAGACGTATATTCCTCCTTATTGTTTTATATTTGTATTATTTTATTGTTTCCCTTCTACGTGATTTTACCGAAAGAACCAAGAATATAATCAACAGCGTTGACACCATTCTCTTTGGTTCTTTCGGTAAAGTCACGTAGGCAGAAAATAAAACAAAATAAATTGAGTCACGACGTTTCGGGCGCAGCACAAGCGTCCGTCATCAGGTGGGACAACCACAGCAAGAAACAATTGCTGAAGTGGGCAAAAGGGCTGCTGTAACAAGAGGCTATATAGGCAAGAGAGGGGAAGGGGGAGGAGCCAGGGAGGAGAGAAAGAGAGGGGGGGTAGGGGGAGTGGAGCGCTGCCGAGTGAAGAGCAGCTAGAAGGGTTTAAAGGGCGAGCGACGACAAAATGTCGGGGGGGGGGGGGGGAAGTGGGCGGGGCTGGGAGTGGGCGGTTGAAGAGAAACTGGAGATGCGGATATGAAGGCAATACCATAAAGCATTTAAGGTTTCACCTGGCTAATAACATCCTTCCAATGATTGCTCAATTTCGATTTAAAGCTTTCATGACTGCAGGGTTTCATCTTCTTGGTTCTTTCGGTAAAAGCACGTAGAATGGAAATAAAATAATAAAAATAAAATATAAAATATAAAAAAATAAAAAATAAAATAAAATTATGTTGAATTTTTATTATTTTATTTCCATTCTACGTGACTTTACCGAAAGAACCAAGAAGATGGATTGCTTAATTTGTATCCATCTTCTCGGTTGAAGTTATGTCTGTGTTTATATATCTGAATGGCTTCATGAACAAACCTTTGATAGTAGCCCGAAGGTTTGCAGAGCACCTTTGTCTCGGAAAAAAACAATATCACGATATCATGCGAGCCCACAGCGTTATAGCAATGGTCAGCCACGGCAGAGGAATTGGTGCTGCCGTGTTTCAGATCTGTCTTGTGCTCGCGAACACGGTCAGAAACATGCCGTTTCGTTTCCCAAATGTAACAATCACCACAAGTGCAACTTAGTTCGTAGACTCCAGGATATTGGATGTCAGGAATGACATCCTTCACAGATCGGATTAGATCACGGATTTTGTGTACTGTACTGAATCGGACCTGGATCTTGTGTTTGTTTAAGATTTTGGAAATATTTTTTGGTAACGCCTGCCATGTATGGTAATGTGATGGTTTTGATCTCATACCTACGTGATTTAATACCTACGTGACTTTACCGAAAGAACCAAAGAGTATGGATCCCTGCAGTCACGAAAGCTTCAAATCTAGATTGACCTTTGACACCATTCACAATCGTCCGTGGCGAGATGTTAACTCCCTTGCTTGGTATGCAGCAGGTTCCAACCCCGATTCCTGCTGTATATTTGGAGTGCGTGGTGTGTCTCTCTCTCTCTCTCTCCCCCCGTGGTCCCGTGGATTTTTCTCTAGGTCCTCCCTCCACATTGAGAAACGTGCGTTTAGACTATTTGGCTGCTATACATTTCCACGTGATGATGATCAGCTACTTTGTTGAGCAATCATTTGTGATAGCCAGGTCGCTTCTGAAAAAAAGAGCAACATAGCTCAGTGGGCCTTACCTGGTAAAATAATCACAATTGCTCAGTTCAGTTTAGACTTTAACTTTTGTTTACATAGTTGAACAGTGTATTAGTCTGACGTGACGTGCAGAGTTAACGGCATCTCATTCTAAGACACATCTAACTACAATGCTTTGTTTAAAAAAATAAATCTTTAAACTAAACTGCATGACATACGACATATAACAGTGAACCGTTTACTATTGCCATTGCGACATATATTGTAAATTGATGGATGTTTGAATCCGTTAGGGCATCTGTAAATGATTAACGCAGCGCGTCAGATGCGGAGATGTTACAATGCTGTTTTCTTTTTATGCCCACCGCAAAAAAATGTCCACATTCGTTTTGTTGGTTCGTGCTAAAATATCCCAAGTGGCTTAAGTGGACTACTCTTGCCAAACAACAAAAGCCCACATTTGTTAACAGACCTGATGCTGCCGATGATAGCCGACACGTCGAAAACTGCACAAGGTTTGTTTGGTTGCTCCAACGTATTATACGTTTAATCATTCGTTTAGAATGCTCATCGGCGGATGAACCGAAACAAATATGAAAAAAAAAATATATATTCAGATGTTGAATGTTTTTCATAATAAAGGTTTTTGGGTTAGATCGCGTTATTTATAAATGTGTCGTAACCCTTCACCACCCGACATGGCCAATCAGCAAAAAAGTGTCACGCTGACAAAAGACAAATAGTTCACTCTTCAACACACCGGTGGGCTAAAGTAGTGAACTATTTTGTCTTTTGTCAACGTGACACTTTTTTGCTGGTTGGCCGTGTCGGGTGGTGGAGGGTTACGACACATTTATGAATAACGCGATCTAACCCAAAAAACCTTTATTATGAATAATATTGCTCGCGAAAGCCTACGTGTTAAACTATTTTGAATGTCGTCTGTTTATATATGCATGTGTTCATTATAATTTGCGGTCCTTGGTATATTGACTGCAGTAATGGAGCCCCCCACCCCTTCCCTTCAACATGCGTGTTGGTCATTCGGGCTGTTTGACCATAAATCACCACCCCGGTCTCAGCGCGTGTGAACGAAGGGGGTGTGAGACCAAGGGTGGGTTCAGACATCACCCACGCGACGCTCACAGTGCCCGACAAATCAAACTCAGGTCCCTGGGTTTATAGGGCGCTGCGCTAACCACTGCGCCACCACTCAAACCTTCTGTTCAGAAAATATATACCGTGTATATATACACATTTTATACATACTGTACATATACTGTGTAAGTATAAATAATGTACATATACCGCATAAGTATAACTAATGTGTGTGTGTGTATCCTGTATACAGTATATATATCCTATGCTCACAATGGTTGGGAACTGAACATCAAAGCGATATATGGAGGGGGAAGGTGGATTGGGAGCATTGGCGGTTGTCGAGGCAGGTTTAGTTGCAGCGCTGTTAATGTTCACAGACTCCGGGGCGCTCTGTTACGGCCACGCGGTGCCATATAACGCGAAGGCTCGGCGGTGCCGTAGAAAACTCGCCGAACGGCCTGTGTTGTGCGCGGGTAAATATTTAGAGTATATAGCCTCGCCACCACGGGCGTTGCGCACGGTGTTTCGGCAGGCCAAGCGAGGTTAACGACGGGCAGCGTCGGCCCGTCTGGATCGTCTACGCCCGTCTCGACCGCCTAGACCGCAACTTCCGAGGGCTGCGTACGGCGCGAAAGAAGTTCGACCAGACAGGGTGTCCAGAAAAAAATGATACATATGTCGCAATGAAAAAGTTAGATTTTTATTTATTTATTTTCGAGGCAGGGTTGTCCGACAATGGATATACCAAATTGAAAAGTTGGAGTAGTGGTATTGTTATTCGAGATACCGATGTACATTTGATGTGAATACATGCATTAGACTATTCGGTTTTTGGTTTGATGTGAATATTGATTGATACTTCGTTTCTGTTTAAGGAGAACCCCCCATTTTCCCTTATAACACCATTCGATTTTTTTTCATGTCTGGAGATTTTAAAAAAAGTGTAATCTTTTTGAATATCTTAAACATCGTTTGTTGATGTGTGCTGTGTCATCATCCATCCCTACAGCTGTGTTGGAAAACGTTCACTCAGGAGTCTTGAACGCCGAATGAAGTTTGACATGTAGAAGTTTATTAATAATTCGAGAACATCTAATCAATACCATAAAAACACGAATAACCTAAAACTTAGGAGTCTATTACATGTATTCATATCACATTCGTGTCAGTACCTAAGGCCAGGTCGCTTTTGAAGAAAGAGCCATATAGCTCAGTGGGCCTGGATCTGGTGAAATAAAAATACAGTTAGCATATGCGACTTAAAGCTTTCGTGACTGCAAGGATATCATCTTCTTGGTTCTTTAGGTAAAGTCACGTAGAATGAGAATAAAGCAATAAAAAAACAAAATAAGACGATAAAATTATCACGACGTTTTGGCCACAACACAAGTAGCCTTCCTCAGGTGAAGGAACAGAACTGTCGGGACGACAGTGCTTCAATGAAGAAGGCTACTTGTGTTATGGCCGAAACGTCGTGAGAATCTTATTGTCTTATTTTGTTTTATTGTTTTATTCTCATTCTACGTGACTTTACCGAAAGAACCAAGAAGATTAGTACATGCGTTTAACATGTGTGTACACGTGTCGTCACGTGTGTTCGCTTTGCGCGCGTCAATTGACACCCGTGGATACGCCACCTTGCAAACGAGATGTTCCAACCTCGAGAGGTCATCCAGGTGTTTACTGCTATGAATAGTAACACTCAAGGACTCGTTGGCAGGGGCACTCAGTTTTGGAGAGCGCCTATTCTTGCTTCATCTCCGCAGATCGCGCGGGGAAAGATGCCAGCTGTTCGGATTATACCACAGCTACCCATCGCCCATACAGTGAGAGAAAAAAGTATTTGATCCCCTGCTGATTTTGTACGTTTGCCCACTGACAAAGAAATGATCAGTCTATAATTTTAATGGTAGGTTTATTTGAACAGTGACAGACAGAATAACAAGAAAAAAATCCAGAAAAACGCATGTGAAAAATGTTATGAATTGATTTGCATTTTAATGAGGGAAATAAGTATTTCACCCCTCTGCAAAACATGACTTAGTACTTGGTGGCAAAACCCTTGTTGGCAATGACAGAGGTCAGACGTTTCTTGTAGTTGGCCACCAGGTTTGCACACATCTCAGGAGGGATTTTGTCCCACTTCTCTTTGCAGATCTTCTCCAAGTCATTAAGGTTTCGAGGCTGACGTTTGGCAACTCGAACCTTCAGCTCCCTCCACAGATTTTCTATGGGATTAAGGTCAGGAGACTGGCTAGGCCACTTCAGGACCTTAATGTGCTTCTTCTTGAGCCACTCCTTTGTTGCCTTGGCCGTGTGTTTTGGGTCATTGTCATGCTGGAATACCCATCCACGACCCATTTTTTATGCCCTGGCTGAGGGAAGGAGGTTCTCACCCAAGATATGACGGTACATGGCCCAGTCCATCGTCTCTTTGATGCGGTGAAGTTGTCCTGTCCCCTTAGCAGAAAAACACCCCCAAAGCATAATGTTTCCACCTCCACGTTTGACGATGGGGATGGTGTTCTTGGGGTCATAGGCAGCATTCCTCCTCCTCCAAACACGACGAGTTGAGTTGATGCCAAAGAGCTCCCTTTTGGTCTCATCTGACCACAACACTTTCACCCAGTTGTCCTCTGAATCATTCAGATGTTCATTGGTAAACTTCAGACGGGCATGTATATGTGATTTCTTGAGCAGGGGGACCTTGCGGGCGCTGCAGGATTTCAGTCCTTCATGGCGTAGTGTGTTACCATTTGTTTCTTGGTGACTATGGTCCCAGCTGCCTTGAGATCATTGACAAGATCCCTCCGTGTAGTTCTGGGCTGATTCATCACCGTTATCATGATCATTGCAACTCCACGAGGTGAGATCTTGCATGGAGCCCCAGGCCGAGGGAGATTGACAGTTCTTTTGTGTTTCTTCCATTTGCGAATAATCGCACCAACTGTTGTCACCTTCTCACCAAGCTGCTTGGCAATGGTCTTGTAGCCCATTTCAGCCTTGTGTACGTCTACAATCTTGTCCCTGACATCCTTGGAGAGCTCTTTGGTCATTGCCATGGTGGAGAGTTTGGAATCTGATTGATTGATTGCTTCAGTGGACAAGCTGAGATTAGGAGCACTCTGTTTAAGAGTGTGCTCCTAATCTCAGCTCGTTACCTCTATAAAAGACACCTGGGAGCCAGAAATCTTTCCGATTGAGAGGGGGTCAAATACTTATTTCCCTCATTAAAATGCAAATCAATTCATAACATTTTTGACATGCGTTTTTTTTGATTGTTTTGTTGTTATTCTGTCTCTCACTGTTCAAATAAACCTACCATTAAAATTATAGACTGATCATTTCATTTTCAGTGGGCAAACGTACAAAATCAGCAGGGGATCAAATACTTTTTCCCCTCACTGTAGATGTATGGAGAGACCAGGGGTCGGTCGGCAGCCTGCAGTTCAGGAGCGGCGTGCGGCTCTTGAAGGGACCGCTTCGTGACCGTTCTTCACGTGCATTGTGCGAGCTCTTGAAATATTGTGAGTTTTTATTTGGGCGAATTCTATTTAAAAAAAAAACTAAAATGGCTCTTTTTGTTATTTTTTTTGGTTGCCGACCACATGGGATGGACGACACAGACAGACGTGGGATACGTGATTATTGAATTACTCGTTGTTACTTGTCTACAGCGGCGTCATTCGAGTAGGTGGCATAAAACATCGCTGTTAGGATTTGTAACGCGCTATGGATGTTGGCACGGGAATACGCGTGGAGTTTTTCCTCCGGTGCCCTCCTGTTTTTTCCCCTCCACATTCAGAAACGTGCGTGCAGAATATTTGTCTGCTATAGTTTCCACGTGATGATAAGCCACTTCGTTGAACTGGCATTTGTGATGGCCAGGTCGCTTCTGAAAAAGATCTAGGTAGCTCAGTGGGCTTTGTCTGATAAAATAAAATAATATTTTGGTTTAATTTTTTTTTAAACGAAAGACTAGTGGTAAGGCAGCCAGAAATGATACCAGCAATTTCCCAAGCTCTGCGGTCCTATGTTGGGATGTTTGGCCAACTCGATTACATATTGATTATAGTCCCCACATATATTTATAGATATATACTGTGTACAAACGGAGGATACACATTGATGAATTCCTGGATAAGGTTGAGAGTACATCTTGTGAACAGGGAGACATCGACATATATGTACACATACAAATATACATTAAGAATGGAACTATGACTATCGAAAACAAAACTATTTTTTTATTTTTCCAGGTAAGGCCCACTGAGCTATATAGCTATTTTTCGAATCGACCTGGCCACAAATGATAGCTCAATGAAGTGGCTTATTAAGTGGACATTTATAGCAGCCAAATACTCAAATCCCATGTTTCTAAATGTGGAGGGAAAAACCGGTGGCCCCGTAGAAAAATCCACGTGACCATGGGGAGGGAGACATGTAAACTCCAAATATACAGGCTTCAGGGATGGGATCGAATACACGACCTCCTGTATACCAGGCAAGTAGTTAGCATTTCCCCACCACGGCATCAAGTGAGGCACACAGAAAGTACGCGAGAGACTGCATTTCTCTCTCTCACACGATAGTCAAAGAGATTAAAGATGAAAGAGAGATGGTGAGAGAACACTGAGAGAGAGAGAGAGCAGAGAGGAGGGGGGATAGAGAGAACAAAAACGGATGCATTGGAAAAAGACAGAGAGAAAGGAGAGGTGATATAAAGGAGAGTGAGAGTGAAGGGGGTTGGCAGAGTGGAGTGAGAAATGGGAGAGAAAACGAGGAGAGAGCTGGGGGAGAGTGGAGGGAAAGAGGGAACACAGAGAGATGAAATGGGCAAGAAAGAGCTTGGAGGGAGGGAGGGAGAGAGAGAGGAAAGAGTCAGAAAGGGATAACAGGAAGAGAGATGGGAGAGATAGAGTGCAGAGAAAGAGGGAAGACTTTTGACTTTTAAACAGCTTTTATTGCCGCCAGCAGCAACAGCACTGGAGGCGATTTCAATATGAAACACACAAAGTCACCAGCAACACAAATGAAAATAAACGCTACAAATCCACGCGCTGTGGTGCTAAAAGCACCGCGCACAACACGAAAGAAAAGTCACGTGGTGGTGGTGGTCATCGCGCACGCCACGGTGACGAGCGAGCGCTTCAGAAGGTGAACACGTGGGGGGTGCCGTTCACGCTGGTACAGAGAGGGGCTTGTCCGGCTCCCCAGCGTTTGAAGAAGACGCGCTGCACATCACCGACATGTGTGTGGTGCATGGCGTGCTCCAGCCAGAGCCGCGCCTTGAGCAGGCCCCTGAACACTGGAAGCAGCACAGAGCAGCCGTCAGTGTCACCTTCCAGCATCCTTTTACTCGTTCTGTACACCGCCATCTTCGCCTTAGCACAGGCGAAGTTGGTGAGGTCATGGCGCTTGTTAGCCAGGTAAGGCACCACCCCATATACGAAGCTGCTGTTGTAGAAGGGTACCCCCAGTTTCCTGAAGATGTCCCCCAAAAGGCGGGAAGAGAGAGAGAGAGGGATGAAACCGGAAAGTGTGTGTAGAGGGAGAGCGAAAGGAGAGATAATGCGATAGCAGACTTTTGACTTTTAAACAACTTTTATTGCCGCCGGCAGCAACAGCACCGTAGACGATTCCGATATGAAACACACAAAGTCACCAGCAACACAAACGAGAGAGTGAGACAGTAAAGGGGAAGAGGGAAGAGACTTTGACTTTTAAACCACTTTTATTATTGCCAGTAGCAAAAGCACTGGAGCCGATTTCAAAGGTTCACATCGAATACAGCATCGCGTCACAAAACACTACCCGCGGCACAAACCGCTGCACGCGCCACGCACAACACGCACAACACGTCATCACGCACGCCAAGCTCGATGAATAAGCTCGTTAAAAAGTGAAAGGCAGTAATGCCGTTTGCACTGGTGCAGAGGGCTTGACCAACCCCCCCACTGTTAAAAAAACACGCGTGCATCATCAGCATTAGAGTGCATACTCTTTGGTTCTATTCGGTAAAGTCACGTAGGTGAAAAATAAAAAAAAAACAACCTACGTGACTTTACCGAATAGAACCAAAGAGTATGGATCCTTGCAGTCACAAAAGCTTTAAATCTAGAAGCATTAGAGTGGTCCAGCTAGAGCCATGCCCTAAGCAGGCCCCTGAATACTGGCACCGCAGAGCAGCTGTCAGTGTCGCCTTGCAGCATCTTATTCCTGATCTTGTAGACTGCTATCTTTGCTTGGGCACAGACGAAATTTGCAAGGTCGTGGCGCTTATTAATCCAGGTAAGGCACCCCATGTATGAAAATGCTTTTGTCAAAAGACACCTCCAGTCTCCTGAAAATGGACACCAAAAGCCAGAACATCGGGTTGGGCTGTGGACACCCCAAGTACTGGTGGGCCAGATCTTACCTGGCACCGCAAGACGCACGAGAGTCTGGTGCCACTGGGGAGATTCCGCTGAGCAACATGGACGATGGCACCATCCAGTACGCCAACCTCCACTGGAGGTCACGCAGCGTTTGGCTACGGGAGGCTTGTAAATCTGTTTCCACTGGGGGGCAGACTCAAACACGGGAGAGAAATTATCCCTCAATTTTGCGTTTGGTAGGTTAGCCAGGTCCTGAAAATACAGCGCCTTGACGCAGCACGTATCGAGTGCTGTGTTTGGGGCGTTCTTCAGTGACGCGTCCCTGGAGTGTCCGCGCTTCAGTAGCTTCCCAGAGTCAGTGCGCTAGGAAGGCTGAGTGCAGGAGAAGCGCAACTCCAGAAAGGAGGAAGGGTGGCCACAACTCTCCTCCGGCACCTCCAGCTTCAGACGCAGCTCCTGCATGGCTTGGAGCATGTTCCGCAGCAGCTTCTCCGCGGCGAGCATGGAGCAAAGTCCCGCAGTGATGGTGATCTCAGTTGCGGTCTTCCACTTGCACTGGTGGCCCTTCACGAGGTTTGCTGACTTTCCCCAACCCTACCGAGGTGAAGCGTAGAGCCAGAGTCCTCTCTCCTCTGATCCCCGTTGCAGAACAAGGGCTCGATCATTACATTTTGAGGTCATAGTGCGTGCACGCCCTACTCCACTCATAGCTTCGCCACGCATACAAAAGGCTCTGCTAATAATCTGGCAGGCTGGTGTAGTCAACCCGGACCAGGTTTAATACGAAGAGCGCTTTTCCATAACCCAGGCGGCCACCTGCGTTTCTCAGCCGGCTGAGGGCCAGTGACTTCCAGGGTAGCTCCTCCCATTCGGATTGGCAGCCGCTTCACGACCAGAAGCCTGAAAACCCATCACCCTGGCGAAGACATCCACCAGGCCCTGGCCACCCTCACCCACCGGCAGGCAGAGAACCTTTGGCCAGAGCCAGCACTTCCCGTGCCACACATCGGCATTGCCTGTCGCGAGGGCGCCCCACAGCATGTCGAAGCAGAGTTTCGTCTGGGAGCTCCTGCTCGGCGCGTACACATTAAAATACTTCAGCTTAGAATTATTGAAAACAAAGTCAAGAGAAGACAAGTACCCTTTTATGATCTCCTTAAAGACCATGCCCTCGGATGCAAACCCCAAACTGAACACAATCGCCACTCCAGCAAGGTTGTCCTCAGCATGGCCGAAGAAGGTCCGGCCGCCTAGAGGGTTCTGGCATTGGGACTCGAGAGTCGTACCAATGTTCGTTTCCTGGAGCAGAGTCAGATCTGTCCTGTTCCCCGAGAAAGCGGCAGGTCTGGTCCCACTTCTTGTTGCTGCAAGTGCTGTCGCAGTTCAGACTGGCTACCTGAAGCCAGCAGTAACTGCGGAGAATCACTTCTGAACGGAATTAATCCTCCTCTTCGCTTTTGCTCGTACGATTTTAGGTGGTAGCCTTCCTGCTGGCTGAAGCTAAACTTGCGTAAATGCCGTCAAACGTTTTGGGAGCTCCCATCAAGTCCGTGAAGAAGGCCTCGATCTTCACCCCATGCTTCCCGTAGTAGAAACTGCAAGAAATGTAGGGTACATATTCATGCTCGCCCGTGATTTGTGAGAAACTCATCTCACTCGCGTTGTCGTCGATAACTCGTCGTCAGAGTCCCAGTGTGCGATCGCTTGGGGCTCGGCAGAATCCTCTTCTGCAGACACGAGCACCAGGGCCTCGTCCGAAACAGGGTGGCTCTCCCCGGCAGAGGCTCTACAGCTCCCTTCTTGGATGAGCTGAGCTGGCTGGTGCCCTCCAGCATCGTGGCAACATCCAGACGTTGCGCCGGGCTGCTGCCTAGTGGCAGCGCGCCCTCCTCCGGCAGGGCCGCCCTTCGCCCTACGCTTCGACAACTCGACCGTGGTGAAACCGGCCTCGTCTTCAGTAGACGGCTTTTGCGCGGTTGACCGCCGAGTCAGCGGCCTGCCGCAGCCCGTGCTGCTGCTGCGGCTGCTGCGGCAGGCCGTGCCACGTGCGGCACGGCCTGCTGCACCCGAAACATCACTGCAACGCGGTGGATGCGCACACGGTGTAGACGGGACCGTTCACTGTATACTTGAGGTTAACGACAAGTTCAGAGTTTCTCCCCCCTCCTCTTTTCAGAACATAGATGGACTCGTCCTTCTAAATAAACTGCCAAATCGCTGCCCGTGGCGCTGACGTTTTTTTATTATAAATAAATACACCGTTTTAAAAATAAATAAACCAATAATTGCGGACCGCCACTTCTTTCAAATGTTTCTTGCCGTTGGGTTTTCACACCTGATGATGACCGTTTGCGTTATGGTCGAAACGTCGTGAGAATTTTTATTGTTATATATATATATATTTTATTATTTTATTGTTTCCCTTCAACGTGACTTCACCGAAAGAGCTAAGAATATGAATTACTGCGGTCACGAAAGCTTCAGATCAAAAAATTAAGTTCAGAGTTGTTTAAAAATCATTAACGTTTCGTGCTGGAATAACGTGATTTTCGGCAGCTTCTCCTGCCATCCCCTGCAAGGGCACCGTGATGATGTGTGGGAGACGATTCCGCCCGCCATGAAGCTGTAGATCTCTTTAGAGATCGGCGCTTTTGGGGGGCTGGGTTTGGGCGTTGTAAACGAGTACTTTTACAGCGGGGGTTGGGGGGGGAAGGCAGAGGCGTGCATTGCACAAACAGCTCCCCCTTATTGTTCAAGCCCGTCTCCACGACTCGAGCCACCGACTCTTCCTATGCCAAGAACAACAACACCACCACGCCACGGTTTATGCACGGCCAACAGCGTGAGCTGCGACCGTCCGCTTATACCGAGCTCTGCTGGAGGGAAGCAGATGAGGCCATTCTTCGGTACTTCTGGTCGAGTGCCATTGTGCATATGTATTTTGGAGCAGCACAAGTAAAACGAAAGTGAAAAGGAAAATAGATCAAAATTAGTGAAAAATAGAGGCGGGGGTGGTGGGGGAAAGAGAGGGGAAGGAGTAAGGAGAGCGAGAACTGTTTAAACAAGCAGCCTGCAGACTTAGCGAGTGCCGTAGGGGCAGAAAATCAGCTTTGAAAAGTGAAATACGCAACGGCAGCAGGAGGAGGAAAACAAAAGTAACAAGGGAAAGAGGAAGGGGGAAAATAAAGGAGTAAAAAGAGTGCTGTATACTCTTCGGTTCTTTTGGTAAAAAAAAACAATTATAGATTACGTTTCGATCGCCACACAAGCAATCGTCAGGTGCGGCGATCGAAAACGTCGTGACCTATTATTATTCTTTCTACCCGCGTGACTTTACCGAAAGAACCAAAGCGTGTGGATTCCTGCAGTCACGAAAGCTTCAAATCAAGATTATTGTAGTAAGAAAGGGGGAAGAATAGGGAGAGCAAGACCCGTGTACACGAGCAGCCTGCTGCAGGGTAGCGAGTGCCGGAGAGACAGAGAAAGCAGTAGCAAAGGATAAATAAACAACACCACGGGCATTAACAACTAATTACAGTGACGGGGAGACGTTGTTCGGACGCATTCCGACTCAGAGAGGGACATAAATAGACCCCCAAAGGTTGCCCAAAACTCTCTAAGGCGAGGTTAGGGTGTATGAAAAATCCAGGCCCCAAGAGAGAGGGAGTGAAGGAAGAGAGAGAGAGAGAGTGGAGGGAGAGGGAACGGGATATAAGGCAGAGTGAGAGTGGAGAGAGAGAGGAATGAGACGAGAGAGAGTGGAGAGAGAGTGGAGGGAGTGAAGGAAGAGAGAGAGAGTGGAGGGAGAGGGAACGGGATATACGGCAGTGAGAGAGTGGAGAGAGAGAGGAATGAGACGAGAGAGAGAGTGGAGAGAGAGTGGAGGGAGAGGGAACGGGATATAAGACAAGAGTGAGAGTGGAGAGAGAGAGAGGAATGAGACGAGAGACAGAGAGTGTGGAGGGAGAGTTAAAGGAGAGGGAACGGGATATAAGACAGAGTGAGAGAGTGGAGGGAGTGAAGGAAGAGAGAGAGAGAGTGTGGAGGGAGAGTGAAAGGAGAGAAAACGGGAAATACGGCAGTGAGAGAGTGGAGAGAGAGAGAGGAATGAGACGAGAGAGAGAGAGTGTGGAGGGAGAGTGAAAGGAGAGAGAACGGGATATAAGACAGAGTGAGAGAGTGGAGGGAGTGACGGAAGAGAGAGAGAGAGTGGAGGGAGAGTGAAAGGAGAGAGAACGGGATATAAGGCAGTGAGAGAGTGGAGAGAGAGGGGAATGACACGAGAGAGAGAGAGAGTGTGGAGGGAGAGTGACAGAAAAGAGAGAGGAGAGAGAACGGAGGGGGGTGGGGTTAGAAGCGAAGAGAGAGAGGGGAGCGCCACAAGAACGTGGAAAGAGTGAGACAAGAGGGGAGCGGGAGACGGAGAGAGAGAGAGTAGCCCCGTCTGTGTGAGGTTGTGTCGTCGGGAGGGTCATTGGGGGGAGGATCAGGGGGGTCGTGGTCGCGATGGGGGGAGAGGGAGAATGGGGAGCGGGGCCGCCTCTCGCTTTGACGCGGCGCGCTCGAGTGTGCGGAGGAGCCGCCTCGCACGGCACGGCCCTAATTAGCGCCCATTTGCTGTGGCAAAACACGGGATTAGACCAGCAGCAGCAGCGGGAGCAGCAGGAGGAGCAGGAGGAGCAGGCGCCCTTCAGGTTCTTTGTGAGCAAGGCCGCACACACAACACCCAATGTGGTCGGAGAACGAACTCCAGGCACAAAGACAAAGAACCCCCGCCCACCCGCGGGATAGCCTCTGACAGACTGTTGCGGGGCAAGTGCTGCAAGCGAGCACCTATACATTATAAACAAATCCTTTATTTTTCCCGGTGAGGCTCACTGAGCTAGCGATGTAGCTCTTTTTTTGCAGAAGCGACCTCGCCACGAATGATGACGCAACCAAGTTGGCTTATCATCACGTGGACATTTATAGCAGCATCAAATTCCTCTGATACGCGTGATGTTGATTCTAAATGTGGGGAGAAAACAAAAGCGGAGGACCCGGAGATTAATTCACGGCAACCACGGGGAGAGGGAGAGAGACTGCAAACTCCAAATATACAGCAGCAGCAGCAGCAGGCGTCAGTGTCGGTAGCGAACCCGCGGCCTCCTGTATACCAGGCGAGGTAGTTAACATCTCCTAGCCACCGTGATGATGATGAGAGAGAGACACCGCAAACTCCAAATTTACAGCAGCAGGCGTCGGGGTCGGGAGTGAACCCACGACCTCCTGTACACCAGGCGATGTAGTTAACATCTCCTAGCCACCGTGCCTCCATCCCCACCCCCCGTGCCGATCCTTACTACACACCACACGAGTCTCTGCACTCATGTGAGGCTGAGTCTACAAAGGGGGGAGGCCCAGCAACGGTGCTCCTCGGCTGTGAGTGGGAATCGAACTCAGGCCGGCGGGTTCCTAGCGCAGCGCGCTAACCGCCAGCGCCACCAGCACGCGCGCGCGCGCGCGCAGTGGCACCAGCTACAGCTCATCAACATTCGCCACTGAGTGGCGGTGACATCACGGCAGAGTTTGTGCCAGACGAGGGGGACACTTTGAGGCCGCGTGAATTGTCGAAGGCTCGCCGGCAGCAGGTCACGGGACGGGTCCAGGTTGTTTTAGGTTTTACTCAATCCTGGAAAGCTACGAGAAAACCCAAAGCGACGGCGGAATAATCAACACGCAAGGGGTGTGTTGATTACGTGCAAAAGCTCAGCCTTATCCAGACCACCACTTCAACAGAACTAAACGTGTTGCTATTTTTTCCCGAGTTCGATGCCAGCTCACGGCCAACACCAGCGGCGATGATATTTATCTGTACCGGTCCTGGGCCTCCCCTAGGTCGACGCAGCCTCAAATGCGTACCTGGCGCGGTGTTTAAACATCGCCACTCGGGAGACAAATCCGGCGTGGGTGCGGTGCTGGCCACCCACCCATGTCGGGTTTCGTGTCGGCCTTCATCGGTGCCCGCGAACAGCACTTGCCCGAGAGTCTGTTAAGGCTATAAGGGGGTATCTTTGCCTTTGTCTGTGTGTACTGTACGGGTGTCATTGTGCATGAGCTGCAATTCACGCACTCATATAGGCGCCCTGTTAAGCCTTACAGATGCATGTTTGCGAGCACCTATTAAGGCTGGGGTGAAGGGACATGGCAAGGCGTGTACCAAGCATGCCCCCCCCCACCCCCCCACATTTGTCTTCACAGTATCGTTACTCAGAACTACAATACGATGTGTGTGGTGTTTTAGGCTGAGGCAACCTAGGTGAACCGCAGGACAATGCCAGATTTGAATTGCCACTGGTAACGAGCCAAACTTTGGCTGAAATCGAAATATAAACGCTGTTATTGTGGACGGCATTCAATATATACATACATCTCCATCTCTCATTTTTTTTAAAAATGTACGACTTAAAATTAATCCACACTTTGCTGCACGCACTGCCTTCTCTTGGCGAGCCAGGGTGCGGCTCTGACGCAATCGGGAAGTGAGATGGAACAGATGGAGATTTGTCCACGCTGTGCGCCACCACTTTCTCCTGGCGAGCCAGGGTGCCGCTCTTTGACCCCGGCGTGATGGAACAGATGGAGAGTGGCGCGCGCTCTTCGCTGATCTGCACTTTGCCTCTTCCTCACCATCCACAAACCGTGGCGTTCACACAGCGCTGGATTCCACGCGTGCTGCTGCTGCTGATGATGATGCCATGAATGACGCTGCTGCCGCTGACTATGAATGTAATATCGACAATGATGAGGATTCTGCTGCTCGCGATGATGATGGGTGAATTTTATAAAGCTGCTGCTACTGATGATGATGACACTGGTGATAACGGCGACGCTGATGATTATTGTGTTGACGCTTTTCGTGCTGATTTGCACCAAGACGAGGAATCAAACCCGGGTCGCAAGGATCTTAAATCAATTCCCCCCCCCCCCGCTCCCCTCCCCCCCCGGAGCACTTAACCCCTTCTAAGGATGACATCACTTTGAAAGTATGGGTGATTCTATGGTCTCGCTCTCTCTCTCGCTCTCTTTTTCTCCCCACTGTTCATTTTCTCTTCATCGGCAGCCGCCACCCACAGCCACAAGCGTCGCCCGCTCCTTAACCCGAGCCATCACCTCCCTCTCCAGTCCGCCCGGGGCTTAATGACCTCCCATTGCTTGGAAGCCACACACACAGAACCAACTGCATTCAGTCACACACAGGACCCCATGCCAAGCTATAGCGAGCGCGCTCTTGCTGACGCTGTGTGCGTGCGTGCGTGTGAATTGTGAGCGCGTGCGTGTGTTTGTAGAAGTGTACCACCCCTACTGTTAGCACAGTAGTGGGTTACAGCTGGTGCATCTTCCAGTGATCTCAGTCAGCCAACCCATGGCACCTGTTGGCTCCGTCCCGTGACCTGCTGTCAGCGAACCTTCGACACTTCACCTGGCCTCAAAGTGCACCTAGCCTGGCACAGGCGTCGCGGTGACGTCACCGTCATTGAGTGGCGAATGGCGGAGATTGGTAGTAAGTGGTAAGTAGTGGTAGCGGTTAGCGCTACGCTGCGCTACGAAGCTGGCGAACCCGAGTTCGATTTCCGCTCACGGCCAACACCGGTGACGATTATCTGAACCGGTCCTGGGCCTCCCCTAGGTCGACTCAGCCTCAAATGAGTACCTGGTGCGACGTGTAAACATCGCCACTGGGGAGACAAAGGCGGCCGGACGTGGTGTTGGCCACCCACCCCCCTCGTGTGCCGTACCGGCCTTCATAGGTGCTCGCTAAAAGCACTTGCCCCTACAGTCTGTTAAGGCTATACGGGGGATCTTTGTATTTTGTCTTGTTGCAGGTATCTGTGTACACGCGTATAGTCGTTGTTGTCAATGGTGAATGTGCGTGGGTGTGGATAGTGAATGTGTGCATGTTTGTGTGGATGTGTGTAGGTATATGTATGTATGTGCGTGTATGCTTGCGTGGATGTGTCTTTTGTAGGTACCTTTGTTTCGTAGGTAAGCGACCATAAAAAAATGCCAGGCAGATATGATTTTTGTTCACCTTGGGGTGCAACATCATCTTTGACAACGTAGTTCGAGAAGCTTTCCATGGATGTGCCGGTGGAATCCCATCTGGTGTACAATGGGAGGCTGATCAATGCCCGGGTGCGGTCAAGGGATGGGCTCCCTAGTGGTCAACCATCTTATGTATGCTGATGATCTGGTTGATTGCTGCTCACTCTAAGAAGGAGTTGGAGACGCTGCTGCTGAAACCTGGATCTAAAAGGTGGGGCCTTACCATCAGCCCTACAAAAAAAAGCAGCTGCCTGGGTGTTTGATGTCGCAAACGCTCCCCTCCCTCAACTCCCCATGAGCGATGGGGCACTTGTAGAGAGAGTGGAGAAGTTTCCATGCCTGCTGTAACGCTGTTTGGAAGCTACCTGGCCTGTCGCTCCAAAAACAGATCCGGGTGTTCTCAGCAACAGTTATGCCCTTCTTTCTCTATGCTTGCAAAACGTGGAGCGTTCTAAATGAACATCTGTGCCGGTTTGAAACATCCCGGCTAGCCCGTTTACGATCAATCCTGCGTTTAACCAGACTGGATTGTGTGAGGAGTTCACAGATCCTTGAAATATCTGGACACAGTCACATCAGTGAGCGCCTCCAGCAGGCTGCGTTGTCTGGGTCATGTAGCTCCGCATGGCCAGCCACCGCATGCCCAAACAGCTTTTGTTCAGCCGGAGAGATGTGGCTAAACGGACGCGGCACGGTCGAGAGAAGAGATGGAGTGATGTGGTACAGAAGGATGCGGAGGAGTCGGGAGCGATAGCACAGTGGCTAACGCACTGCATTTCGATTCCCGCTCACGACCAATATCAGTGGAGAAAATCTGAACCGTTCCTGGGCCTCTACTAAGTCGACTCAGCCTTAAATTAGTATCTGGTACAGTGCGTAAACATCCAGAATTGGGGTAGCAAAGGCGACCAGGCGCGGTGCTGGTCACCCACCCCCTCGTGTGCCGTGCCGGCCTTCATAGGTGCTCGCTAACAGCACTTGCCCCAGCAGTCTGTCACGGCTACACGGGGGATCTTCGCCTTTGTCTATTAACAAACCAGCACTGCGCGCCGTACAATAGCGAAAAGAGGTCACGTGTTCAGTTCGACCCCACTCCTCTTCGACAAGAGATCCAACATCACAGATAATGGTGGGCCAACCACCCTCCACTACCTCTACCCCCACAATCACTCGCTTTCCCCCCTCTCCATCTCTCCGCTCACTCTCTCTCTCTCGCCTGTTGTCTCTCGTGACCCCCGCTCCGCAATTCACCCCGGGGGTCCAATCCCAACACGGTAAAGCAAAGGGACTCTCAGGCCCTTGAACCACTCGGCACAGCGCTGTTCCTCAACCCCCCCAGGCGTCCAGCCCCCCGGGACACCGCCAGTTGTGTCGCCCGCTCCTCTCTCTGCGGAGACAACTCGCTCCCAGTGCCGCCACGACTTTTGCGAGTTGGGTTTTCTCGTGTTCGATGCGCGATCGGTGGCGCGGGTGTGTCTCTGTGTGCGTTTCTGGGGAGACAAAGGCGGCCGGGCGAAGTGTTGGCCACCCACCACCCCTCTCGTGTGCCGTGCCGGCCTTCATCGTCAATGCTCGCTAACAGCACTTGCCCCAACAGTCCATTAAGGCAAGACGGCGAAATCTTTGTATTTGTCTGTGGGGAGTGGCGGTGCAGTGGCTTTCGCGAGTTCGATTCTCGCTTACGGCCAACCCGGACCTGGGCCTCCCTTAGGTCGACTCAGCCTCAAATGAGTACCCGGTGCGGTGTGTAGTAAACACTGGGGAGACAAAGGGGGCGGGGCATGGTGCTGGCCACCCACCCACTCGTGTGCCGTGCCGACCTTCACAGGTAGTGCTCGCTAACAGCACTTGCCCCGACAGTCTGTTAAAGGCTATACGGCGGTGCGGTGGGGGTGGGGGTGGGGATCTTCGTCTTTGTCTGTAGCCTTGGCTCTCTCGTCGTAACCCCCCAACACTTTAACCCAGTGCCCCCCCCCCTCGCGCTCCACCCCGTCTCCCCACGCCACCCCGCCCCCCTCTGTTCGCACAAGTGCGCGTGTGATCTAATCGCGGTGGAGTGGCGTGAATGAAAAAAAAAGTAATTTGGGAAAGAAATGTTTGTGTTCGGTTTGGCGGCCATCTCTCAGGACGGGGAGGGAGCCAAGGAAGCTGTGGATGGGTGAAGGCACGGCGGTGGGTGGGCTTAGCGTGCGTGCGTGTGCGTGTGTGTGGGGAGCGGTGGCACCGCGGTGAGCGCACTGCGCTAGGAACCAGGCCATGCGCGTTGCTATTTAATGCTATATTCTTTGGTGCTTTCGGTAAAGTCACGTCGATATAATGAAAAAATAAATAAAGTTAATATTTAAAAAACTACGACGTTTCGATGGAAACGTCGTGGTTTTTATTTTTATTTAATTTAAATTTTTATTAACTTTGTAATTATTTTTTTATATCCATGTGACTTTACCGAAAGAACCAAAGAATATGAATTCCTGCATTCACGAAAGTTTTAAGTCAATATTTAATACTATTTACTGTTTTTTTTTATTTAACCAGCTATATTATTGTTTTTCAGATGCGACCTCAACGAAGTGGCTGATCACTTGGAAATGTATCACAGCCAAATACTCTAAACACGTGATGTTGATTATACATGTGGAGGAAGAAACCGGACGACACGGAGGCAAATCCACGCGACCACGGGGAGAGAGAAGCGAGACACGCAAACTCCAGCGTCGCGATCGAAACCCACGACCTCCTGTATACCAGACGAGGTAGTTAACATCTCACTGCGGTGCCGTTTGCCCAGCCCAAAATTGCTGGCACAAATCTAAACCGGTCTTGAGCCTTTTTCCGAGGTCGACTCAGCCCTAAATGAGCACAAAGCGGTGCGGTGTGAAAACATCAGCGTTGGGGAGACAAAGGCGGTCGGGCGTGGTGTTCGCTTCGCCACCCTATCGTGTGCCGTGGCGGCCTTCATAGGTGCCCGCGAACAGCATGTGCCATTAAAGCCTGGCATAGGCTATGCGGGAGAAGTTTACTGTTGGTTGGTGCACTGCACTACGGACCTGGTCACCTAATCTCGATGATTTCCCAGCCACGGCGAACATCAGTAACGAGTGAAATTTAAATTGGCCCTGGGGGGGGGGGGGGGGTGGGGCGGGTCTCTTCTTTGATCGCGTAAACGTTACACGTGAATATCGCGTCCAGTGTGTCAACATCAAAAACACCCCACGGTGCTGGCGTTAATACCCTGTGCGCTCCCTATAAGCACGGTCTACTTGCGCTCCGTGGGGGATCTTCATTGCGTGTTCGTGTGCGGGGTAGCGATAGCGTAGCGGGTAGCGCGCTGCAGTACGAACCTGGCGAGCCAAGTTCGATACCTGCTCACGGTCAACATCAGTGACGATTGACTGAACCGGTCCTGGGCCCCTGCTAGGTCAACTCAGCCTCAAATGAGTGTCTGGTGCGGTGTGTAAAAAACATTACCACTGGGGAGACAAAGGCGGCCGGGCGTGGTGCTGGCCACCCACCCCCTCGTCTGCCGTGCCCGCCTTCATTGGTGATCACTAACGACACTTGCCCCAATAGCATATTAAGGTGATCGCTGTCTTTGTTATGTGGCCCAGATGGTGCATCTGCCAGCGAGCCTTCGACTCTTTCACGTAGACTCAATGTGCACCGAGCCTGGCACAAGCGCTGTGGTGACGTCACCGCCGCTTAGTGGCACACCGCGGCTGCTGTTGTTGGTGAACGCAGCGGTGCCCTGACGCTGGTGTCGTCTGTCCGTCTGCTGCAGCAGAGGTCCAGGGAATCCCAACAGAAGCTGAAACCTCTGCTGCTGCTGCTTCGTCGACCTGGCCAAGGCCTTCAATAGCATCCGACGGCCAGGGCTATGGGCTTGCTCTTCGCTATGTCCGTGGTCACCGACCCTCGCTCTGCTCGGAGAGCGAACGTGGATGTTCACTCATGATGGTGGGCCCGCACGAATGCAGCAAGGTGGCACAGCGGGGTGCGGTGACGGACTGGGATAACAAACAAACAAAAATCGGCCCAGGCGTTTGTAAACCGTTCCAAATTTTGCCTATGGGCATTTATTTATTCAGATGGATTTGTAGCTAGATTTTGCGATGTGACTGCGCATTCGCGTAATTTTGCTGTGCCATCTCATCACCGGCCCATTTGGGATGGGCCGGTGATGAGAATGACTCGGGGCTGCCGAAAATGGGGAACTCGATGCCAACTGAGAGTGTGAATAAGCGATGAAGCGCACACATTAGGGGTTGTTAATGTCGCGTCTGTCCTCTCCAACACACCGGTGTGCTGCACTAGCGTGGCGAGTTCAACTGAGTCGCAGACGTACTCTTTGGAGGCAACACATTTGTTGATACCAACACAAATGGGGTAACTGCCCCTTAACCAGATAACAACCTGTGGTGGTGGACCTCCAGGCTAACTATACACTGTGGTGGTGGACCACCAGGCTAACTATACACTGTGGTGGTGGACCACCAGGCTAACTATACACTATGGTGGACCACCAGGCGAACTCTACACTGTGGTGGTGGACCACCAGGCTAACTACACACTATGGTGGTGGACCACCAGGCTAACTACACACTGTGGTGGTGGACCACCAGGCTAACTACACACTATAGTGGTGGACCACCAGGCTAACTATACACTATGGTGGTGGACCACCAGGCGAACTATACACTGTGGTGGTGGACCACCAGGCGAACTACACTAACTACACTGGGAGTAGCTGCAACGGACCCCAGCTCGGGTGCAGGCCCACGTGTTGGCGACTCTTCTCGGACGTAGAACGTCAAACGTAGATTCTTCAGGATGCCCACAGCAGCCGGCCCCTCTCGGGGACCCGGCTTCTGTCCTCCGTGGCGTGGCTGGCTCAGACCTGAGCCACCACCACTTTCGAGAACCCTCCAGTAGGATCTCGGCCCTGACACGTGACCACCCCTAGCCCCCACCTGGGGGCCCCTGTGTAGACTTTACCGGTCACGTGTCCTTCGGGGTCAACCAGAGTGCCACGGCCGTTAGTAACCCCATTCCCATGGCCGGCACTCTCACACCCTATCCTGTAGGGGTCGGCACTGCACGCAGAGCGTTGTGCCACCCAGCGCTGTCGGAGAGCGCTCACCGAGCCTCTCCAGGGCCGGTACTGCACCCACATCCACGTGGTGCCCGCGATGTTCACTACATCGCACGCCGTGCCTCTCGAGAGCCGGCGTCACACAGTGACACCCGCGATGTCACTGCACTAGTAACGAATTGGCAGGCTCTGTTCACGTGACAACCCTTACTAGTTGGCTGTGTCGGGTGGAGGCGGTTTTTTAACAACACATTTATATATTTTCGCGATCGAACCCAAAAACCCCCCCCCTCTATTATCGATATACTTTATTATTCTGATCACTTTTGTGATTTTTCCCCGCCACGCAGACTGCCCCACCGGGCCTCGGAATGGACCGACCCACCGGGCACCGCCCTGCCAACTACTGCTCCATGGGGCAGACCGCGCCTGGTGGGGTCGCCACGGGTGGAGCAGCTTCCAGTCGTCTCAGTCAGGCCCTCGAAGCCCTCTCGTGGCTCGCAGGCCGAGACACCGGCGACTAGTTCCCGGGCATATTAACCGTCCCCGAGAATAGAAGAGCCACCGCACACCTGGGTCTGTGCTGTGCGTCTGTGCAGCCACCGCGCCTGTGCGTCAGCGCACCGAGTTGCGCCCTTCTTGTGCGTGGTCCAGCTCCACGTGTCGCTGACTCTTCTCGCTACGAACCCGACGACCCGAGTTCGATTCCCGCCCACGACCAATAGCAGTGGCGAACGTGTGAACCGGGTCTCGGGCCTCCCCCTAGGTCGACTCAGCCTCAAATGAGTGTACCTGGCGCGGTGTAAAAAAAAAAAAAACATCGTCACTGGGGAGACAAAGGCGGTCGGGCGTGGTGCTGGCCACCCTTGTTGGCCTTCATAGGTGCTCGCGAATAGCACTTGCCCCCGCAGCCTGCTGAAGGCTATCCCGGGAGTGGTATTTATATTTGTCTGTAGTGTGCACCTGTGCGCACGTGCATCCCTGCGATATTTGCATGTTTGAATCGACGTGTGTGCTGTCGTTATTATCATCATCATTATTATTATAATTGCTGTGTTCGCGTGTCGGTGTGTCCTTGCCCAATTTAATCGGCACGCCGAGCGGGAAGGAGGAAGCCTTTGTCGAGTCCGTGAATGCGACCACTTGGCACGCGAGGCCTCCGAGGGCAAAGGTCCGAGTTCACATCCCATTGAGCAGAGAGAGCTGAGATGCCAAAACCCAAGAAAACCATTACCGTCCTTTTGTCAAGCCCTAAACCCATCTCTCTCTCTCTCTCCCCCTCTCTCTCTCCCCGCTCTCTCAGTCTCTGTCTACACCACACGCGGGTTAAGATTTTTACCCCCCGCCCCGCCCCGCCCACCACCACTTGTCATCCCGTGTTCTAATGAGCGTGGTATCGGAATCAAAATCTTTATTTGGACTGGTGGAATCCGATGAGCGATAAAGCTCTTTTTCACAGATGTCCAGTAGGTGGGGGTGGGGGGGCAGGTCGGAAAGTTACAGCGAGAGGAGTGCAAAGTATGGGAAAGGTAAGCAAGTTAGAAATAAATACTTATATTAACATAAATAAAGTGTTTTTTTTATTTCTTATCGCAATAAAGTACATCAAATCATGCAGGTGTTTCAACGCTAAAGACAAGTTTGGGCAAGGCAGCAAAACAACAACAACAGTCCCAAACCACACCGAGACAACAACACATTGGTAATAGTGATTATCAGAGCTGTTAGTTGCAGGCTTGTGGTGGGAATTCCACGTCCCGATGGGCCGCACCGGCTAAATGAAAGGATGGCACTACAGTTGACATCGCTGTTGTTAAACTGTGCGGCATTATTCAATGGTTGGCGTGAAATGTAATTACAACGGGTGGAGGCTGATGATGATGATGATATTAGTGATGATGATGATAGTAGTAGTAACGATAATCATTTCATATTGATTTTCCACCGTTGAGGATGACGCTATTGCTACTGTTGACGATTCGATGATGTTACTACTGCTCCTGTTAAAGATTATTTGATGATGTTGCTGATGATAATTTGATGATGTTGCTGATGATGATGTTATGATGTTGCTACTGCTCCTGTCAAAGATTATTTGATGATGTTGCTGGTGCGAGATGATGATTTGATGATGCTGCTACTGCTGCATCTGCTGCTGATGAATACAGATGTTGTGATGATGGCGATATTTCTCATATCGGCTGCTCTTACCATGATTATTACAATGATGATGATGACGATAATGACTATGGCGTCATAATGCTGACGCTCATGCTGAAGATTATGGTTGTAGAAACGGTGAGAATGGCAGTAACCCTGACGTTAATCGTGATGACGATTGTGATGACGACGAAGATTGTACGATCATGCTACTGCTGCTGACAATGATGATGGTGGTGATGGTACCTCTAGCAGACGTGAGTATGATGGCAGTGTTAATGACAGAATCATTATGAGTGTATCGCAGAATGACACGTGACAATATGAAACAACGCTACTGCCGCTGCGTTGGCAGTAATTGCATGAAGGAGGTTTCGTGGGTTCTATCACGACCCTGACGCCTGCTCTATATATTTGCGTGACTCTCTCCCCCATGGTCGCGTGGAATTTTTTTCGGGTCATCTAGTGTTTTTTGGCTGATATAAAGTCCCACGTCATAATCCACTTCGTTGAGCATATCGCTTGTGGGCCAGGTAGCTTCTGAAAAAGAGCCACATAGCTCAGTGAGCCTTATATGGTAAAATAAAATAAAAATTAATAATATCAAAGCTCCAAACGTCACGTCAATAACACTATGCGGCCTTTTAAAGTAAATGACCTCTCTTCAATGGCCCTTCTTCACAGCACATGCGCTCGGAATAAGTGCTGTTGACTGAACCGCCGCCTACGATGTGTGTGTGTGTGCTGAAAAGAAGGACCATCGCTCGAAACGTCGCCTATTATATATCAAGAACGCGATGAGCACTTGCCTCGTCACGAAGGACCGTGCCGATGTCGATTCTCCACGTTTGCTACAGGGGACGCATTCCCTCGCATCGATTTCTACCCCCGATCCATACAGCGGTCGCTACACGTTAGCCAATCACTCATACAACGAACGCATGCCGCAGACGAACGTGCCCCAATCACCCATCGGTTTATTTTATTTCGTTTTCGTTCGGCACGCCACTCGGACGCCACGTGCACAACTGTGCACGCGCGCCGGGGAGCAGCTATGCATGTGGGATTTATGTTGTTGCCACTATCAATGTATGACAAATTGAGAATAGCTGGTTACCCCTTTCTGGCAACAAAACAAGGCGGTTTTGATGTTCAAACATCGAAAAAAAATACCTTTTGGCAAGGGACCAAGTCTGCATTAACAACACGAACCTGTGGCAAAACGTGCACGCGAACATGCTCTGATGATATCCGCATTGTCTTTGAGACCGATTGGCCTACGTCAGTGGCGGTATCCATCAACCTGTAACAGTTGTAGGAGGAGGTTCGAGGAATGTGCCGCGACGGGAGATCGACACGGTGACCTCTAGCTCGTTAAGTCCAGGGGCGCCTCACCTCTCCGTTGCGCCGCCAGCCGCATCGATGCCATCGATCGGAGACCCAACCTTTATTCACAAACACTCCGTCCCTGCGGGGCTCCTGGCACACTGGGCGATCCATCATCGGCGCGTGACCGGTGGCCCGCGGTTTCCACTGCACCGCTGGAAGTGACGAGCGGAGTACGCAGGTTTTCGCAGCAGTACAAGGTGTTCAGGGGACATTCGTCGCCTGGGTGGTGAGATGTTAACTACCGCGCCGGGTATACGGGAGGTTGTGTGTGTTCGATCCCGACTCTGACGCTGCCTGCTGCTGCTGCTGTGTATTTGGAGTTTGCGGTGTCTCTCTCTCTCCCCGTGGTCGCGTGGATTGTTCTTCGAGTCCTCCGGTTTTTCCCCTCCACGTTTAGAATCAACGTCACGCATTTCGAGTATTCGGCTTCTATACATTTCCACTCGACAAGCCACTTCGTTGAGCTATTATTTGCAGCCAGGGCGCTGCTGAAAAATAGCTATATGGCTCAGTGGGCCTGACCTGATAAAAAAAATAAAAAGGTTTTTAGTCTGTTAATTTATTCGGTTATTATTTTTCTCACCCCCAACGATGTGAATGATTGTTACCAGTTGTACGGTACGAAATCAATGAGCTATGAAGCTCCTTTCCATAGATGTGCATTAGGGGCACGGGGGTCAGAGGAGCAAAAGCCAAGGTCGTCCTTTGCCCTTCAGATCTGAAAGTGTCACCTGCAACCTACTGGACATCTGTGAAAAAAGAGCTTCATAGCTCATCGGATTCCTCCAGGATGAATACAATTTCGGATTCTGATCGATTGCATTGATTGACGAGCGAGCCGCGACTTTGCTGATGAGACACTGTCTGTTGTTTGTATCGAAACCGCTCCAGAGTTGGTGCTCGGCTCGTGTCTTGAAATCAAGCCGCTGGAATTAAGCACTTCTCCGAAGGTCCGTGCGGCTGATGGGATTTTGTAAAAAAGTACTCTTATTTTATGTTCTGTTTAATGTCGAAAGACGGACACGTGGAGGGGACGTGTGTGTACTTATCTTGGCGGTTGCATAACCAACTTCAAAAGCCCCAGCATTTGCCTACCCTCTTCACGGATATATTTTGTCTGAGCATCTGCTTTTTAAAGAAGTCAGAATTCTAAGTTACAGCAATTTCCACGTGCGTGCGTGTTTCTGTGTGTCTGTGGGGGTAGTGGTGCAAAGGGTTTAGCGCTATGCACTACGAACCCGGCTACCCGAGTTCGATTTACGCTCAAGGCCAACACCGGTGACGATGATCGGAACCAGTCCTGCTGCGGTGTGTAAACATCGCCACTAGGGAGACAAAGGCGGCCGGGCGTGATCCTGGCCACACACCCCCTCGTGTGCCGTGCCGGCCTTTATAGGTGCTCGCTAACAGCACTTGCCCCAGCAGTCTGTTACAGGCTGTACGGGGGATCTTTGTCTTTGTGAGTGTATGTGGGGAGTAGTGGTGCAACGGGTTTAGCGCTCTGCACTACGAACCCGGCTACCTGGGTTAAATTCCCCTTCACTGCCAAATTCAGCGATGATTATCTGAATCGCTCTTGGGCCTCCCCTAGGTCGACTCGGCCTCAAATGCGTACCGAGTGCTGTGTGCAAAAGACATCACCACCGGGGAGATACCCCCGATGAGGACGGTTGCCTACGTACTGTGCAAAAGAAGTTCAGCATGCATTATACATACGCATGTAGTGACACCTGACACAGTATTCTTCAATAATATGAGTTTTTTTATTTATTTCTTCCAGCACGAGACACGCGTGCCTCCAGGAATTCCCTTCACTTCAAGCGTCCTCAACTCCCTCGCTTCCCCTTCACATATCCCTCAAATCCCCTTTCCCGATGGCTCCTGGGTCATCCGATTTCCCTCCAGCCAATCGCCTTCCTACTTTCTCTAACGGATTCCAACCGTTCCACCCTGTCAATCATCGCTCCGTTTACCGCTCTTTCCACGTTGGCATTTCTTCTTCAATCCCTTCAATTCCCTGCCCCCAACCAATCCCATTTCAGGCCCCGCTAAGCAAACAATCAAAAATGCGTTCTTTACCTTCTGACTGTCCGTGTCATGCAGACCGTGTAAATAACGTGGGGGTGAGTATGTTGGGTTGTGACTGAATCACTTCGCGCATACAAAGAGCCTTCCCCTAAATGCCGAACCCATTCGATGGTCCGGAGGCGGTGGTGGGAATTCCACGATTCGTACGGCGAGGCTCGTCAGTTTGTGTGCCATGACGCGCGTGCGGTATTGGTTAGCGCGTGCAGTAGCACCTCACCAAATCCGTCTCAGTCTAATGTCCAACTTTAATCCCCAGTGCGCTGTCAGCCTCGTGCCACTCACGCAAAAGGCCCCGTTCGGAAATATTGCAGGGCGGTGGTCACTAAAAAGATCTCCAAAATCCTGAATAAACACAAGATCGAGGTCCAATTCAACACAGTACATAAAATCCGTGATTTAGTTCCATCTGTAAAAGATGCTGTTCCAGACATACAGTACCCGGGCGTTTACAAGCTAAAGTGCCTCTGTGGTAGTAGCTACATTGGAGAAACCAAACGACATATCTCGGACCGCATCCGCGAACATAAAGCAGACTTGAAACACGGTAGAACGAACTCCTCTGCCATGGCAGATCACTGTTATAATTCAGTGGGCTCACATGACATTGACTTCTCCAAGACGGAGGTTCTTTGCAAACCAACCGGCTACCATGAGAGATTCGTTCATGAGGCCATTCACATATACAAGCACAGAGACAATTTCAACCGAGAAGATGGATTCTGGCTTAGTAACCATTGGAAAGATGTTTTAAACCATTTCTCTTCTTAATTAATTGTATTTTACGATGACCTTCAGACCGCAGCTCTTTCGCCAGCATTGACTCTTAATACCTCTCACACCACGGTTAATGGTATGGTTTACAACATGGAGTATAATAGCGCCTCGCAGCTGTCTCTCTCCCCCTCCTCTGTTCCGACCATGGATGAACTCGTCCGTCTGAACGGGGCCCGTAGCTATCCGTGTTGCTAAAGTTGAGGGTAAGAATCCACCCATTTTTTCGCCATATAGCATTGTGATATATAACGACTTATTGTTGGTAGCTTAGCTGATTGGAGAATATAGAGTTTATTGATAACATTAAGGTAATTTATATTTTAGTTTTTTATTGGTTCACTGTATAGTACTGTGAATAGCTCAGATGTGTAGGCCTTGACTTCAACATAGCCATTTCTGTGACCAGTCACTAGATAATCACTCAGTTATTTCAATGCTAAATTCACCTAGTTATTTCAATGCTAAATTCTCCTGTTTGATTTGTACTAAGTGCCTCGGTGAATGTGTATGCTCTGACTTTAACATAGCTATTTCTGTGACCAGTTACAAGCTAATCACTCAGCTATTTCAATGCTAAATTCTATGCTAATTCCTTTGTCAAGGGGTGCCTCTGCGGATGTGTATGCTTTAACTTTTAACATAGCCATTTCTGTGACCAGTCACTAGCTAATCACTCAGCCATTTCAATGCTAAATTATATGCTAATTCCTTTGTCAAGGCGCTTTGTTTCCTCTCACACAGCTTAAAGGTCGTGATCTGAACGTGGCTTTTTCACTCCAGCGCTGTCCTATCAGACAGTCTCGTCCCTTCACCTGATGAAGGCCGCTTGTGTTGTGGCCGAAACGTCGTGAGAATATTATTGTGTTATTTTATTTTATCAATTTATTATTTTATTCTCATTCTACGTGACTTCACCGAAAGAACGAAAGAAGATGAATAGGTGTTTCCTTTCTGGCAATGGGACAGCTGATGGGACGGTCACACACCACGAAGATAGATCTTTTTGCAAGGCATCACGTTGGCAGTAAATCCCTTCTATTTGATGTATGAACACCTTGGACGGCTGTTTTTTTATCGCAAGAAAGGGCAAAACCGATTCTTTTTCCTGATCCTGGCAAAACAAAACGCGCGTCAAACCATGACTCGGGGAAAAAATGGTTTTCTCCCTGGAACTCTAAAAAAACATTCCAACTGGAGCTTTTTTTATCCTTTAAACTGAAATTAAACTGTAATGATTTGTTTCCATTCATTAATTGATGTGTTCATATAACAGCCTGTTAAAAGTCAAAGCAAATGGTGGTGTTTTGGGTTGCAGCCATTGTGAAATTGGAGGAACTCCGTGGTTAAGGAGTCTGCTTGCAGAATCTGAACCCCGATCTGGATGCTCAGCGCCATGACCGTCAGAGCCACACGGCTATCTTGAATCACATGGCCATCTAGAGTCACATGACCATCTAGAGTCACAGGACCATCTAGAGTCACATGACCATCTAGAATCACACGGCTATCGAGAGTCACATGACCATCTAGAGTGACATGACCATCTAGATTCACAGTCACATGACCATCTAGAGTCACATGGCCATCTAGAGTCACATGACCATCTAGAGTCACATGGCCATCTAGAATCACACGGCTATCGAGAGTCACATGACCATCTAGAGTGACATGACCATCTAGATTCACAGTCACATGACCATCTAGAGTCACATGGCCATCTAGAGTCACATGACCATCTAGAGTCACATGGCCATCTAGAGTCACATGACCATCTAGAGTCACATGGCCATCTAGAGTCACATGACCATCTAGAGTCACATGCCCATCTAGAGTCACATGACCATCTAGAGTCACACGGCCATCTAGAGTCACATGACCATCTAGAGTAACATTACCATCTAGAGTCACATGGCCATCTAGAGTCAAACGGCCATCTAGAGTCACATGACCATCTAGAGTCACATGACCATCTAGAGTCACACGGCCATCTAGAGTCACTTGACCATCTAGAGTCACATGACCATCTAGAGTCATATGACCATCTGGAATCACATGGCCATCTAGAGTCACATGACCATCTAGAGTCGCATGACCATCTAGAGTGACATGACCATCTAGAGTCACATGACCATCTAGAGTCACATGACCATCTAGAGTCACATGGCCATCTAGAGTCACATGGCCATCTAGAGTCACATGACCATCTAGAGCCACACGGCCATCTAGAGTCACATGGCCATCTAGAGTCACATGGTCATGTAGAGTCACATGACCATCTAGAGTCACATGACCATCTAGAGTCACATCTAGAGTCACATGACCATCTAGAGTCACACGGCCACCTAGAGTTACTTGACTATCTAGAGTCACACGGCCATCTAGAGTCACATGACCATCTAGATTCACAGTCAAATGACCATCTAGAGTCACATGACCATCTAGTTTCACAGTCAAATGACCATCGAGAGTCAAACGACCATCTAGGTCACATGACAATCTAGAGTCACATGGTCATCTAGAGTCACACAGCTATCTAGCGTCACATGACCATCTAGAGTCACATGACCATCTAGAGTCGCATGACCATCTAGAGTCACATGGGCATCTAGAGTCAGACGACCATCTAGATTCTCATGGCCATCTAGATTCACATGACCATCTAGGTCACATGACCATCTAGTGTCACATGGCCATCTAGAGTCAGGCGACCATCTAGAGTCACATGACCATCTAGAGTCACATGACCATCTGGAGTCTCATGGCCATCTAGAGTCACATGACCATCTAGAGTCAGACGGCCATCTAGAGTCACATGACTATCTAGAGTCACACGGCCATCTAGAGTCACATGACCATCTAGATTCACAGTCACATGACCATCTAGAGTCACATGACCATCTAGATTCACAGTCAAATGACAATCTAGAGCCACACGACCATCTAGGTCACATGACAATCTAGAGTCACATGGTCATCTAGAGTCACACAGCTATCTAGAGTCACATGACCATCGAGAGTCACATGGTCATGTAGAGTCACATGACCATCTAGAGTCACATGACCATCTAGAGTCACATGACCATTTAGAGTCACATAACCATCTAGAGTCACATCTAGAGTCACATGACCATCTAGAGTCACACGGCCATCTAGAGTCACATGACCATCTAGATTCACAGTCAAATGACCATCTAGAGTCACATGACCATCTAGATTCACAGTCAAATGACCATCGAGAGTCAAACGACCATCTAGGTCACATGACAATCTAGAGTCACATGGTCATCTAGAGTCACACAGCTATCTAGCGTCACATGACCATCTAGAGTCACATGACCATCAAGAGTCACATGACCATCTAGTTTCACATGGCCATCTAGAGTCAGACGACCATCTAGAGTCACATGACCATCTAGAGTCACACGGCTATCTAGAGTCACATGGTCATCTAGAGTCGCATGACCATCTAGAGTCACACGGCCATCTAGAGTCACATAACCATCTAGAGTCACACAACCATCTAGAGTCACATGACCATCTAGAGTAACATGGTCATCTAGAGTCGCATGACCATCTAGAGTCACATGACCATCTAGAGTCACATGACCATCTAGAGTCACACGGCTATCTAGTGTCACATGGCCATCTAGAGTCGCATGACCATCTAGTGTCACATGGCCATCTAGAGTCACATGACCATCTAGAGTCCCATGGGCATCTAGAGTCAGACAACCATCTAGAGTCTCATGGCCATCTAGATTCACATGACTATCTAGAGTCACATCACCATCTAGAGTCACACGGCTATCTAGAGTCACATGACCATCTAGTGTCACATGGCCATCTAGAGTCAGGCGACCATCTAGAGTCACATGACCATCTAGAGTCACACGGCTATCAAGAGTCACATGGTCATCTAGAGTCGCATGACCATCTAGAGTCACATGACCATCTAGAGTCTCATGGCCATCTAGAGTCACATGATCATCTTGAGTCACATGACCATCTAGAGTCAGACGACCATCTAGTGTCACATGGCCATCTAGAGTCAGACGACCATCTAGAGTGACATGACCATCTAGTGTCACATGGTCATCTAGAGTCACACGGCTATCTAGAGTCACATGATCATCTAGAGTCACATGACCATCTAGAGTCTCATGGCCATCTAGAGTCACATGGTCATATTGAGTCACATGACCATCTAGAGTCAGACGACCATCTAGTGTCACACGGCTATCTAGAGTCACATGACCATCTAGAGTCAGACGGCCATCTAGAGTCACATGACTATCTAGAGTCACATGACCATCTAGTGTCACACGGCCATCTAGAGTCACGTGACCATCTAGATTCACAGTCACATGACCATCTAGAGTCACATGACCATCTAGATTCACAGTCAAATGACCATCTAAAGTCACACAACCATCTATGTCACATGACAATCTAGAGTCACATGGTCATCTAGCGTCACACAGCTATCTAGAGTCGCATGACAATCAATAGTCACATGACCATCTAGAGTCACGTGACCATCTAGTGTCACATGGCCATCTCGAGTCAGACGACCATCTAGAGTCACATGACCATCTAGAGTCACACGGCCATCTCGAGTCAGACGGCCATCTAGAGTCACATGACTATCTAGAGTCACACGGCCATCTAGAGTCACATGACCATCAAGATTCACAGTCAAATGACCATCTAGAGTCACATGACCATCTAGATTCACAGGCAAATGACCATCGAGAGTCAAACGACCATCTAGGTCACGTGACAATCTAGAGTCACATGGTCATCTAGAGTCACACAGCTATCTAGCGTCACATGACCATTTAGAGTCACATGACCATCTAGAGTCACATGACCATCTAGTTTCACATGGCCATCTAGAGTCACATGACCATCTAGAGTCACACGGCTATCTAGAGTCACATGGTCATCTAGAGTCGCATGACCATCTAGAGTCACATGACCATCTAGATTCACATGACCATCTAGAGTCACATGGGCATCTAGAGTCAGACGACCATCTAGAGTCTCATGGACATCTAGAGTCACATGACTATCTAGAGTCACATGACCATCTAGAGTCACATGACCATCTAGAGTCACATGACCATCTAGTGTCACATGGCCATCTAGAGTCAGACGACCATCTAGAGTCACATGACCATCTAGAGTCACACGGCTATCTAGAGTCACATGACCATCTAGAGTCTCATGGCCATCTAGAGTGACATGGTCATCTAGAGTCACATGACCATCTAGAGTCAGACGACCATCTAGTGTCACATGGCCATCTAGAGTCAGACGACCATCTAGAGTCACATGACCATCTAGTGTCACATGGTCATCTAGAGTCACACGGCTATCTAGAGTCACACGGCCATCTAGAGTCACATGATCATCTAGAGTCATGTAACCATCTAGAGTCACATGACCATCTAGTGTCACATGGCCATCTAGAGCTAGACGACCATCTAGAGTCACATGACCATCTAGGTCACGTGATAATCTAGAGTCAAATGGTCATCTAGAGTCACACGGCTATCTAGGGTCACATGACCATCTAGAGTCAGACGACCATCTAGTATCACATGGCCATCTAGAGTCAGACGACCAACTAGAGTCACACGGCCATCTAGAGTCACATGGCCATCTACAGTCAGACGACCATCTAGAGTCACATGACCATCTAGAGTCACATGACCATCTAGAGTCACATGGCCATCTAGAGTCAGACGACCATCTAGTGTCACATGACCATCTAGAGTCACATGACCATCTAGAGTCACATGGCCATCTAGAGTCACACGGCCATCTAGAGTCAGACGACCATCTAGAGTCACATGACCATCTAGAGTCAGACGACCATCTAGTGTCACATGGCCATCTATAGTCAGACGACCATCTAGAGTCACATGACCATCTAGTGTCACATGGCCATGTAGAGTCAGACGACCATCTAGAGTCACATGACCATCTAGAGTCAGACGGCCATCTACAGTCACATGACTATCTAGAGTCACACGGCCATCTAGAGTCACATGACCATCTAGATTCACAGTCACATGACCATCTAGAGTCACATGACCATCTAGATTCACAGTCACATGACCATCTAGCGTCACATGACCATCTAGAGTCACACAACCATCTAGAGTCACATGACCATCCAGAGTAACATGGTCATCTAGAGTCGCATGACCATCTAGAGTCACATGACCATCTAGAGTCACATGACCATCTAGAGTCACACGGCTATCTAGTGTCACATGGCCATCTAGAGTCGCATGACCATCTAGTGTCACATGGCCATCTAGAGTCACATGACCATCTAGAGTCCCATGGGCATCTAGAGTCAGACGACCATCTAGAGTCTCATGGCCATCTAGATTCACATGACTATCTAGAGTCACATCACCATCTAGAGTCACATGACCATCTAGAGTCACATGACCATCTAGTGTCACATGGCCATCTAGAGTCAGGCGACCATCTAGAGTCACATGACCATCTAGAGTCACACGGCTATCAAGAGTCACATGGTCATCTAGAGTCGCATGAGCATCTAGAGTCACATGACCATCTAGAGTCTCATGGCCATCTAGAGTCACATGGTCATCTTGAGTCACATGACCATCTAGAGTCAGACGACCATCTAGTGTCACATGGCCATCTAGAGTCAGACGACCATCTAGAGTGACATGACCATCTAGTGTCACATGGTCATCTAGAGTCACACGGCTATCTAGAGTCACATGATCATCTAGAGTCACATGACCATCTAGAGTCTCATGGCCATCTAGAGTCACATGGTCATATTGAGTCACATGACCATCTAGAGTCAGACGACCATCTAGAGTCACACGGCCATCTAGAGTCACATGACCATCAAGATTCACAGTCAAATGACCATCTAGAGTCACATGACCATCTAGATTCACAGGCAAATGACCATCGAGAGTCAAACGACCATCTAGGTCACGTGACAATCTAGAGTCACATGGTCATCTAGAGTCACACAGCTATCTAGCGTCACATGACCATCTAGAGTCACATGACCATCTAGAGTCACATGACCATCTAGTTTCACATGGCCATCTAGAGTCACATGACCATCTAGAGTCACATGACCATCTAGAGTCACACGGCTATCTAGAGTCACATGGTCATCTAGAGTCGCATGACCATCTAGAGTCACATGACCATCTAGATTCACATGACCATCTAGAGTCACATGGGCATCTAGAGTCAGACGACCATCTAGAGTCTCATGGACATCTAGAGTCACATGACTATCTAGAGTCACATGACCATCTAGAGTCACATGACCATCTAGAGTCACATGACCATCTAGTGTCACATGGCCATCTAGAGTCAGACGACCATCTAGAGTCACATGACCATCTAGAGTCACACGGCTATCTAGAGTCACATGACCATCTAGAGTCTCATGGCCATCTAGAGTGACATGGTCATCTAGAGTCACATGACCATCTAGAGTCAGACGACCATCTAGTGTCACATGGCCATCTAGAGTCAGACGACCATCTAGAGTCACATGACCATCTAGTGTCACATGGTCATCTAGAGTCACACGGCTATCTAGAGTCACACGGCCATCTAGAGTCACATGATCATCTAGAGTCATGTAACCATCTAGAGTCACATGACCATCTAGTGTCACATGGCCATCTAGAGCTAGACGACCATCTAGAGTCACATGACCATCTAGGTCACGTGATAATCTAGAGTCAAATGGTCATCTAGAGTCACACGGCTATCTAGGGTCACATGACCATCTAGAGTCACATGACCATCTAGAGTCAGACGACCATCTAGTGTCACATGTCCATCTAGAGTCAGACGACCAACTAGAGTCACACGGCCATCTAGAGTCACATGGCCATCTACAGTCGGACGACCATCTAGAGTCACATGACCATCTAGAGTCACATGACCATCTAGAGTCACATGGCCATCTAGAGTCAGACGACCATCTAGTGTCACATGACCATCTAGAGTCACATGACCATCTAGAGTCACATGGCCATCTAGAGTCACACGGCCATCTAGAGTCAGACGACCATCTAGAGTCACATGACCATCTAGAGTCAGACGACCATCTAGTGTCAAATGACCATCTAGAGTCACATGACCATCTAGAGTCACATGGCCATCTAGAGTCACACGGCCATCTATAGTCAGACGACCATCTAGAGTCACATGACCATCTAGTGTCACATGGCCATGTAGAGTCAGACGACCATCTAGAGTCACATGACCATCTAGAGTCAGACGGCCATCTACAGTCACATGACTATCTAGAGTCACACGGCCATCTAGAGTCACATGACCATCTAGATTCACAGTCACATGACCATCTAGAGTCACATGACCATCTAGATTCACAGTCACATGACCATCTAGCGTCACATGACCATCTAGAGTCACACAACCATCTAGAGTCACATGACCATCCAGAGTAACATGGTCATCTAGAGTCGCATGACCATCTAGAGTCACATGACCATCTAGAGTCACATGACCATCTAGAGTCACATGGCTATCTAGTGTCACATGGCCATCTAGAGTCGCATGACCATCTAGTGTCACATGGCCATCTAGAGTCACATGACCATCTAGAGTCCCATGGGCATCTAGAGTCAGACGACCATCTAGAGTCTCATGGCCATCTAGATTCACATGACTATCTAGAGTCACATCACCATCTAGAGTCACATGACCATCTAGAGTCACATGACCATCTAGTGTCACATGGCCATCTAGAGTCAGGCGACCATCTAGAGTCACATGACCATCTAGAGTCACACGGCTATCAAGAGTCACATGGTCATCTAGAGTCGCATGAGCATCTAGAGTCACATGACCATCTAGAGTCTCATGGCCATCTAGAGTCACATGGTCATCTTGAGTCACATGACCATCTAGAGTCAGACGACCATCTAGTGTCACATGGCCATCTAGAGTCAGACGACCATCTAGAGTGACATGACCATCTAGTGTCACATGGTCATCTAGAGTCACACGGCTATCTAGAGTCACATGATCATCTAGAGTCACATGACCATCTAGAGTCTCATGGCCATCTAGAGTCACATGGTCATATTGAGTCACATGACCATCTAGAGTCAGACGACCATCTAGTGTCACACGGCTATCTAGAGTCACATGACCATCTAGAGTCAGACGGCCATCTAGAGTCACATGACTATCTAGAGTCACATGACCATCTAGTGTCACACGGCCATCTAGAGTCACGTGACCATCTAGATTCACAGTCACATGACCATCTAGAGTCACATGACCATCTAGATTCACAGTCAAATGACCATCTAAAGTCACACAACCATCTATGTCACATGACAATCTAGAGTCACATGGTCATCTAGCGTCACACAGCTATCTAGAGTCGCATGACAATCAATAGTCACATGACCATCTAGAGTCACGTGACCATCTAGTGTCACATGGCCATCTCGAGTCAGACGACCATCTAGAGTCACATGACCATCTAGAGTCACACGGCCATCTCGAGTCAGACGGCCATCTAGAGTCACATGACTATCTAGAGTCACACGGCCATCTAGAGTCACATGACCATCAAGATTCACAGTCAAATGACCATCTAGAGTCACATGACCATCTAGATTCACAGGCAAATGACCATCGAGAGTCAAACGACCATCTAGGTCACGTGACAATCTAGAGTCACATGGTCATCTAGAGTCACACAGCTATCTAGCGTCACATGACCATCTAGAGTCACATGACCATCTAGAGTCACATGACCATCTAGTTTCACATGGCCATCTAGAGTCACATGATCATCTAGAGTCACATGACCATCTAGAGTCACACGGCTATCTAGAGTCACATGGTCATCTAGAGTCGCATGACCATCTAGAGTCACATGACCATCTAGATTCACATGACCATCTAGAGTCACATGGGCATCTAGAGTCAGACGACCATCTAGAGTCTCATGGACATCTAGAGTCACATGACTATCTAGAGTCACATGACCATCTAGAGTCACATGACCATCTAGAGTCACATGACCATCTAGTGTCACATGGCCATCTAGAGTCAGACGACCATCTAGAGTCACATGACCATCTAGAGTCACACGGCTATCTAGAGTCACATGACCATCTAGAGTCTCATGGCCATCTAGAGTGACATGGTCATCTAGAGTCACATGACCATCTAGAGTCAGACGACCATCTAGTGTCACATGGCCATCTAGAGTCAGACGACCATCTAGAGTCACATGACCATCTAGTGTCACATGGTCATCTAGAGTCACACGGCTATCTAGAGTCACACGGCCATCTAGAGTCACATGATCATCTAGAGTCATGTAACCATCTAGAGTCACATGACCATCTAGTGTCACATGGCCATCTAGAGCTAGACGACCATCTAGAGTCACATGACCATCTAGGTCACGTGATAATCTAGAGTCAAATGGTCATCTAGAGTCACACGGCTATCTAGGGTCACATGACCATCTAGAGTCACATGACCATCTAGAGTCAGACGACCATCTAGTGTCACATGGCCATCTAGAGTCAGACGACCAACTAGAGTCACACGGCCATCTAGAGTCACATGGCCATCTACAGTCAGACGACCATCTAGAGTCACATGACCATCTAGAGTCACATGACCATCTAGAGTCACATGGCCATCTAGAGTCAGACGACCATCTAGTGTCACATGACCATCTAGAGTCACATGACCATCTAGAGTCACATGGCCATCTAGAGTCACACGGCCATCTAGAGTCAGACGACCATCTAGAGTCACATGACCATCTAGAGTCAGACGACCATCTAGTGTCACATGGCCATCTATAGTCAGACGACCATCTAGAGTCACATGACCATCTAGTGTCACATGGCCATGTAGAGTCAGACGACCATCTAGAGTCACATGACCATCTAGAGTCAGACGGCCATCTACAGTCACATGACTATCTAGAGTCACACGGCCATCTAGAGTCACATGACCATCTAGATTCACAGTCACATGACCATCTAGAGTCACATGACCATCTAGATTCACAGTCACATGACCATCTAGCGTCACATGACCATCTAGATTCACAGTCAAATGACCATCTCGAGTCACACAACCATCTAGGTCACATGACAATCTAGAGTCACATGGTCATCTAGAGTCACACAGCTATCTAGAGTCACATGTCCATCTAGAGTCACATGACCATCTAGAGTCACATAAACATCTAGAGTCACACGGCCATCTAGAGTCACATGACCATCTAGAGTCACATGACCATCTAGAGTCACACGGCTATCTAGAGTCACATGGTCATCTAGAGTCGCATGACCATCTAGAGTCACATGACCATCTAGATTCACATGACCATCTAGAGTCACATGGGCATCTAGAGTCAGACGACCATCTAGAGTCTCATGGACATCTAGAGTCACATGACTATCTAGAGTCACATGACCATCTAGAGTCACATGACCATCTAGAGTCACATGACCATCTAGAGTCAGACGGCCATCTACAGTCACATGACTATCTAGAGTCACACGGCCATCTAGAGTCACATGACCATCTAGATTCACAGTCACATGACCATCTAGAGTCACATGACCATCTAGATTCACAGTCACATGACCATCTAGCGTCACATGACCATCTAGATTCACAGTCAAATGACCATCTCGAGTCACACAACCATCTACGTCACATGACAATCTAGAGTCACATGGTCATCTAGAGTCACACAGCTATCTAGAGTCACATGTCCATCTAGAGTCACATGACCATCTAGAGTCACATAAACATCTAGAGTCACACGGCCATCTAGAGTCACATGACCATCTAGAGTCACATGACCATCTAGAGTTACACGGCTATCTAGAGTCACATGGTCATCTAGAGTCGCATGACCATCTAGAGTCACATGACCATCTAGATTCACATGACCATCTAGAGTCACATGGGCATCTAGAGTCAGACGACCATCTAGAGTCTCATGGACATCTAGAGTCACATGACTATCTAGAGTCACATGACCATCTAGAGTCACATGACCATCTAGAGTCACATGACCATCTAGTGTCACATGGCCATCTAGAGTCAGACGACCATCTAGAGTCACATGACCATCTAGAGTCACACGGCTATCTAGAGTCACATGACCATCTAGAGTCTCATGGCCATCTAGAGTGACATGGTCATCTAGAGTCACATGACCATCTAGAGTCAGACGACCATCTAGTGTCACATGGCCATTTAGAGTCAGACGACCATCTAGAGTCACATGACCATCTAGTGTCACATGGTCATCTAGAGTCACACGGATATCTAGAGTCACACGACCATCTAGAGTCACATGATCATCTAGAGTCATGTAACATCTAGAGTCACTTGACCATCTAGTGTCACATGGCCATCTAGAGCCAGACGACCATCTAGAGTCACATGACCATCTAGGTCACGTGATAATCTAGAGTCAAATGGTCATCTAGAGTCACACGGCTATCTAGGGTCACATGACCATCTAGAGTCACATGACCATCTAGAGTCAGACGACCATCTAGTGTCACATGGCCATCTAGAGTCAGACGACCAACTAGAGTCACACGGCCATCTAGAGTCACATGGCCATCTACAATCAGACGACCATCTAGAGTCACATGACCATCTAGTGTCACATGACCATCTAGAGTCACATGACCATCTAGAGTCACATGGCCATCTAGAGTCACACGGCCATCTAGAGTCAGACGACCATCTAGAGTCACATGACCATCTAGAGTCAGACGACCATCTAGTGTCACATGGCCATCTATAGTCAGACGACCATCTAGAGTCACATGACCATCTAGTGTCACATGGCCATGTAGAGTCAGACGACCATCTAGAGTCACATGACCATCTAGAGTCAGACGGCCATCTACAGTCACATGACTATCTAGAGTCACACGGCCATCTAGAGTCACATGACCATCTAGATTCACAGTCACATGACCATCTAGAGTCACATGACCATCTAGATTTACAGTCACATGACCATCTAGCGTCACATGACCATCTAGATTCACAGTCAAATGACCATCTCGAGTCACACAACTATCTAGGTCACATGACAATCTAGAGTCACATGGTCATCTAGAGTCACACAGCTATCTAGAGTCACATGTCCATCTAGAGTCACACGGCCATCTAGAGTCACATGACCATCTAGAGTCACATGACCATCTAGAGTCACACGGCCATCCAGAGTCACATGACCATCTAGATTCACAGTCAAATGACCATCTAGAGTCACATGACCATCTAGATTCACAGTCAAATGACCATCGAGAGTCAAACGACCATCTAGGTCACATGACAATCTAGAGTCACATGGTCATCTAGAGTCACACAGCTATCTAGCGTCACATGACCATCTAGAGTCACATGACCATCTAGAGTCACATGATCATCTAGAGTCACACGGCTATCTAGAGTCACATGGTCATCTAGAGTCGCATGACCATCTAGAGTCAGACGACCATCTAGTGTCACATGGCCATCTATAGTCAGACGACCATCTAGAATCACATGACCATCTAGTGTCACATGGCCATGTAGAGTCAGACGACCATCTAGAGTCACATGACCATCTAGAGTCAGACGGCCACTACAGTCACATGACTATCTAGAGTCACACGGCCATCTAGAGTCACATGACCATCTAGATTCACAGTCACATGACCATCTAGAGTCACATGACCATCTAGATTCACAGTCACATGACCATCTAGCGTCACATGACCATCTAGAGTCACACAACCATCTAGAGTCACATGACCATCTAGAGTAACATGGTCATCTAGAGTCGCATGACCATCTAGAGTCACATGACCATCTAGAGTCACATGACCATCTAGAGTCACACGGCTATCTAGTGTCACATGGCCATCTAGAGTCGCATGACCATCTAGTGTCACATGGCCATCTAGAGTCACATGACCATCTAGAGTCCCATGGGCATCTAGAGTCAGACGACCATCTAGAGTCTCATGGCCATCTAGATTCACATGACTATCTAGAGTCACATCACCATCTAGAGTCACATGACCATCTAGAGTCACATTACCATCTAGTGTCACATGGCCATCTAGAGTCAGGCGACCATCTAGAGTCACATGACCATCTAGAGTCACACGGCTATCAAGAGTCACATGGTCATCTAGAGTCGCATGACCATCTAGAGTCACATGACCATCTAGAGTCTCATGGCCATCTAGAGTCACATGGTCATCTTGAGTCACATGACCATCTAGAGTCAGACGACCATCTAGTGTCACATGGCCATCTAGAGTCAGACGACCATCTAGAGTGACATGACCATCTAGTGTCACATGGTCATCTAGAGTCACACGGCTATCTAGAGTCACATGATCATCTAGAGTCACATGACCATCTAGAGTCTCATGGCCATCTAGAGTCACATGGTCATATTGAGTCACATGACCATCTAGAGTCAGACGACCATCTAGTGTCACACGGCTATCTAGAGTCACATGACCATCTAGAGTCAGACGGCCATCTAGAGTCACATGACTATCTAGAGTCACATGACCATCTAGTGTCACACGGCCATCTAGAGTCACGTGACCATCTAGATTCACAGTCACATGACCATCTAGAGTCACATGACCATCTAGATTCACAGTCAAATGACCATCTAAAGTCACACAACCATCTAGGTCACATGACAATCTAGAGTCACATGGTCATCTAGCGTCACACAGCTATCTAGAGTCGCATGACAATCAATAGTCACATGACCATCTAGAGTCACGTGACCATCTAGTGTCACATGGCCATCTCGAGTCAGACGACCATCTAGAGTCACATGACCATCTAGAGTCACACGGCCATCTCGAGTCAGACGGCCATCTAGAGTCACATGACTATCTAGAGTCACACGGCCATCTAGAGTCACATGACCATCAAGATTCACAGTCAAATGACCATCTAGAGTCACATGACCATCTAGATTCACAGGCAAATGACCATCGAGAGTCAAACGACCATCTAGGTCACGTGACAATCTAGAGTCACATGGTCATCTAGAGTCACACAGCTATCTAGCGTCACATGACCATCTAGAGTCACATGACCATCTAGAGTCACATGACCATCTAGTTTCACATGGCCATCTAGAGTCACATGACCATCTAGAGTCACATGACCATCTAGAGTCACACGGCTATCTAGAGTCACATGGTCATCTAGAGTCGCATGACCATCTAGAGTCACATGACCATCTAGATTCACATGACCATCTAGAGTCACATGGGCATCTAGAGTCAGACGACCATCTAGAGTCTCATGGACATCTAGAGTCACATGACTATCTAGAGTCACATGACCATCTAGAGTCACATGACCATCTAGAGTCACATGACCATCTAGTGTCACATGGCCATCTAGAGTCAGACGACCATCTAGAGTCACATGACCATCTAGAGTCACACGGCTATCTAGAGTCACATGACCATCTAGAGTCTCATGGCCATCTAGAGTGACATGGTCATCTAGAGTCACATGACCATCTAGAGTCAGACGACCATCTAGTGTCACATGGCCATCTAGAGTCAGACGACCATCTAGAGTCACATGACCATCTAGTGTCACATGGTCATCTAGAGTCACACGGCTATCTAGAGTCACACGGCCATCTAGAGTCACATGATCATCTAGAGTCATGTAACCATCTAGAGTCACATGACCATCTAGTGTCACATGGCCATCTAGAGCTAGACGACCATCTAGAGTCACATGACCATCTAGGTCACGTGATAATCTAGAGTCAAATAGTCATCTAGAGTCACACGGCTATCTAGGGTCACATGACCATCTAGAGTCACATGACCATCTAGAGTCAGACGACCATCTAGTGTCACATGGCCATCTAGAGTCAGACGACCAACTAGAGTCACACGGCCATCTAGAGTCACATGGCCATCTACAGTCAGACGACCATCTAGAGTCACATGACCATCTAGAGTCACATGACCATCTAGAGTCACATGGCCATCTAGAGTCAGACGACCATCTAGTGTCACATGACCATCTAGAGTCACATGACCATCTAGAGTCACATGGCCATCTAGAGTCACACGGCCATCTAGAGTCAGACGACCATCTAGAGTCACATGACCATCTAGAGTCAGACGACCATCTAGTGTCACATGGCCATCTATAGTCAGACGACCATCTAGAGTCACATGACCATCTAGTGTCACATGGCCATGTAGAGTCAGACGACCATCTAGAGTCACATGACCATACTAGAGTCAGACGGCCATCTACAGTCACATGACTATCTAGAGTCACACGGCCATCTAGAGTCACATGACCATCTAGATTCACAGTCACATGACCATCTAGAGTCACATGACCATCTAGATTCACAGTCACATGACCATCTAGCGTCACATGACCATCTAGATTTACAGTCACATGACCATCTAGAGTCACATGACCATCTAGAGTCACACGGCCATCCAGAGTCACATGACCATCTAGATTCACAGTCAAATGACCATCGAGAGTCAAACGACCATCTAGGTCACGTGACAATCTAGAGTCACATGGTCATCTAGAGTCACACAGCTATCTAGCGTCACATGACCATCTAGAGTCACATGACCATCTAGAGTCACATGACCATCTAGAGTCACACGGCTATCTAGAGTCAAATGGTCATCTAGAGTCGCATGACCATCTAGAGTCACATGACCATCTAGAGTCACATGACCATCTAGAGTCACATGGTCATCTAGATTCACATGACCATCTAGAGTCACATGACCATCTAGTATCAGATGACCATCTAGAGTCACATGATCATCTAGAGTCACACGGTCATCTAGAGTCACACAGCTATCTAGAGTCACACGGCTATCTAGAGTCACATGACCATCTAGAGTCACATGACCATCTAGATTCAGATGACCATCTAGGGTCACATGGGCATCTAGAGTCAGACGACCATCTAGAGTCTCATGGACATCTAGAGTCACATGACTATCTAGAGTCATATGACCATCTCGAGTCACATGACCATCTAGAGTCACATGACCATCTAGTGTCACATGGCCATCTAGAGTCAGACGACCATCTAGAGTCACATGACCATCTAGAGTCACACGGCTATCTAGAGTCACATGACCATCTAGAGTCTCATGGCCATCTAGAGTCACATGGTCATCTAGAGTCATGTAACCATCTAGAGTCACATGACCATCTAGAGGCACATGACCATCTAGAGTCACATGGTCATCTAGAGTCACACGGCTATCTAGAGTCACACGGCCATCTAGAGTCACATGATCATCTAGAGTCATGTAACCATCTAGAGTCACATGACCATCTAGAGTCACATGACCATCTAGAGTCACATGACCATCTAGTGTCACATGGCCATCTAGAGTCAGACGACCATCTAGAGTCACATGACCATCTAGAGTCACACAGCTATCTAGAGTCACATGACCATCTAGAGTCTCATGGCCATCTAGAGTCACATGGTCATCTATAGTCATGTAACCATCTAGAGTCACATGACCATCTAGAGGCACATGACCATCTAGAGTCACATGGTCATCTAGAGTCACACGGCTATCTAGAGTCACACGGCCATCTAGAGTCACATGATCATCTAGAGTCATGTAACCATCTAGAGTCACATGACCATCTAGTGTCACATGGCCATCTAGAGTCAGACGACCATCTAGAGTCTCATGGCCATCTAGAGTCACATGACCATCTAGGTCACATGATAATCTAGAGTCACATGGTCATCTAGATTCACACGGCTATCTAGAGTCACATGACCATCTAGTGTCGCATGGCCATCTAGAGTCAGACGACCATCTAGAGTCACACGGCCATCTAGAGTCACATGACCATCTAGAGTCAGACGACCATCTAGTGTCACATGACCATCTAGAGTCACATGACCATCTAGAGTCAGACGACCATCTAGTGTCGCATGGCCATCTAGAGTCAGACGACCATCTAGAGTCACACGGCCATCTAGAGTCACATGACCATCTAGAGTCAGACGACCATCTAGTGTCAGATGACCATCTAGAGTCACATGACCATCTAGAGTCGCATGGCCATCTAGAGTCAGACGACCATCTAGAGTCACATGACCATCTAGAGTCACATGGCCATCTACAGTCAGACGACCATCTAGAGTCACATGACCATGTAGAGTCAGACGACCATCTAGTATCACATGACCATCTAGAGTCACATGACGATCTAGAGTCGCATGGCCATCTAGAGTCAGACGACCATCTAGAGTCACACGGCCATCTAGAGTCACATGGCCATCTAGAGTCAGACGACCATCTAGTGTCACATGACCATCTAGAGTCACATGACCATCTAGAGTCACATGGCCATCTAGAGTCACACAGTCATCTAGAGTCAGACGACCATCTAGAGTCAAATGACCATCTAGAGTCAGACGACCATCTAGAGTCACATGACCATCTAGAGTCACATGGCCATCTAGAGTCAGACGATCATCTAGAGTCACATGACCATCTAGAGTCACACGGCCATCTAGAGTCAGACGACCATCTAGTGTCACATGGCCATGTAGAGTCAGACGACCATCTAGAGTCACATGACCATCTAGAGTCAGACGGCCATCTACAGTCACATGACTATCTAGAGTCACCCGGCCATCTAGAGTCACATGACCATCTAGATTCACAGTCACATGACCATCTAGAGTCACATGACCATCTAGATTCACAGTCAAATGACCATCTAGAGTCACACAACCATCTAGAGTCACATGACCATCTAGAGTCACATGGTCATCTAGAGTCACATGACCATCTAGATTCACAGTCACATGACCATCTAGAGTCACATGACCATCTATATTCACAGTCAAATGACCATCTAGAGACACACAACCATCTAGAGTCACACGGCTATCTAGAGTCACATGTTCATCTAGAGTCACATGACAATCTAGAGTCACATAACCATCTAGAGTCACACGGCCATCTAGAGTCACATTACCATCTTGAGTCACATGACCATCTAGAGTCACACGGCCATCTAGAGTCACATGACTATCTAGAGTCACACGACCATCCAGAGTGACATGACCATCTAGATTCACAGTCAAATGACCATCTAGAGTCACAAGACCATCTAGATTCACAGTCAAATGACCATCGAGAGTCAAACGACCATCTAGGTCACGTGACAATCTAGAGTCACATGGTCATCTAGAGTCACACAGCTATCTAGCGTCACATGACCCTCTAGAGTCACATGACCATCTAGAGTCACATGACCATCTAGTTTCACATGGCCATCTAGAGTCAGACGACCATCTAGAGTCACATGACCATCTAGAGTCACACGGCTATCTAGAGTCACATGGTCATCTAGATTCACATGACCATCTAGAGTCACACGGTCATCTAGAGTCACACGGCTATCTAGAGTCACACAGCTATCTAGAGTCACATGACCATCTAGAGTCACATGACCATCTAGAGTCACATGACCATCTAGTGTCACATGGCCATCTAGAGTCACATGACCATCTAGAGTCACATGACCATCTAGAGTCACACGGCTATCTAGAGTCACATGGTCATCTAGAGTCGCATGACCATCTAGAGTCACATGACCATCTAGATTCACATGACCATCTAGAGTCACATGGGCATCTAGAGTCAGACGACCATCTAGAGTCTCATGGACATCTAGAGTCACATGACTATCTAGAGTCACATGACCATCTCGAGTCACATGACCATCTAGAGTCACATGACCATCTAGTGTCACATGGCCATCTAGAGTCAGACGACCATCTAGAGTCACATGACCATCTAGAGTCACATGGCTATCTAGAGTCACATGACCATCTAGAGTCACATGGCCATCTAGAGTCACATGACTATCTAGTGTCACATGGCCATCTAGAGTCAGACGACCATCTAGAGTCACATGACCATCTAGTGCCACACGGCTATCTAGAGTCACACGGCCATCTAGAGTCACATGATCATCTAGAGTCATGTAACCATCTAGAGTCACATGACCATCTAGTGTCACATGGCCATCTAGAGTCAGACGACCATCTAGAGTCTCATGGCCATCTAGAGTCACATGACCATCTAGGTCACATGATAATCTAGAGTCACATGGTCATATAGATTCACACGGCTATCTAGAGTCACATGACCATCTAGAGTCAGACGACCATCTAGTGTCGCATGGCCATCTAGAGTCAGACGACCATCTAGAGTCACACGGCCATCTAGAGTCACATGGCCATCTAGAGTCAGACGACCATCTAGAGTCACATGACCATCTAGAGTCACATGACCATCTAGAGTCACATGGCCATCTAGAGTCAGACGACCATCTAGTGTCACATGACCATCTAGAGTCACATGCCCATCTAGAGTCACATGACCATCTAGAGTCAGACGACCATCTAGAGTCACAAGACCATCTAGAGTCAGACGACCATCTAGTGTCACATGACCATCTAGAGTCATTTGACCATCTAGAGTCGCATGGCCATCTAGAGTCAGATGACCATCTAGAGTCACACGGCCATCTAGAGTCACATGGCCATCTACAGTCAGACGACCATCTAGAGTCACATGACCATCTAGAGTCACATGACCATCTAGAGTCACATGGACATCTAGAGTCAGACGACCATCTAGTGTCACATGACCATCTAGAGTCACATGAGCATCTAGAGTCACATGGCCATCTAGAGTCACACGGCCATCTAGAGTCAGACGACCATCTAGAGTCACGTGACCATCTAGAGTCAGACGACCATCTAGTGTCACATGGCCATCTAGAGTCAGACGACCATCTAGAGTCACATGACCATCTAGTGTCACATGGCCATGTAGAGTCAGACGACCATCTTGAGTCACATGACCATCTAGAGTCAGACGGCCATCTACAGTCACATGACTATCTAGAGTCACACGGCCATCTAGAGTCACATGACCATCTAGATTCACAGTCACATGACCATCTAGAGTCACATGACCATCTAGATTCACAGTCAAATGACCATCTAGAGTCACACAACCATCTAGGTCACATGACAATCTAGAGTCACAAGGACATCTAGAGTCACACAGCTATCTAGAGTCACATGACCATCTAGAGTCACATGACCATCTAGAGTCACATGAGCATCTAGAGTCACATAACCATCTAGAGTCACACGGCCATCTAGAGTCACATGACCATCTTGAGTCACATGACCATCTAGAGTCACACGGCCATCTAGAGTCACATGACTATCTAGAGTCACACGGCCATCCAGAGTCACATGACCATCTAGATTCACAGTCAAATGACCATCTAGAGTCACATGACCATCTAGAGTCACATGGTCATCTAGATTCACATGACCATCTAGAGTCACACGGTCATCTAGAGTCAGACGACCATCTAGAGTCTCAAGGACATCTAGAGTCACATGATTATCTAGAGTCACATGACCATCTCGAGTCACATGACCATCTAGAGTCACATGACCATCTAGTGTCACATGTCCATCTAGCGTCAGACGACCATCTAGAGTCACATGACCATCTAGAGTCACACGGCTATCTAGAGTCACATGACCATCTAGAGTATCATGGCCATCTAGAGTCACATGGTCATCTAGAGTCACATGATCATCTAGAGTCATGTAACCATCTAGAGTCACATGACCATCTAGAGTCACACGGCCATCTAGAGTCACATGATCATCTAGAGTCATGTAACCATCTAGAGTCACATGACCATCTAGTGTCACATGGCCATCTAGAGTCAGACGACCATCTAGAGTCTCATGGCCATCTAGAGTCACATGACCATCTAGGTCACATGATAATCTAGAGTCACATGGTCATCTAGATTCACACGGCTTTCTAGAGTCACATGACCATCTAGAGTCACATGACCATCTAGAGTCAGACGACCATCTAGTGTCGCATGGCCATCTAGAGTCAGACGACCATCTAGGGTCACATGACCATCTAGTGTCACATGGTCATCTAGAGTCACATGGCCATCTAGAGTCAGACGACCATCTAGAGTCACATGACCATCTAGAGTCACATGACCATCTAGAGTCACATGGCCATCTAGAGTCAGACGACCATCTAGTGTCACATGACCATCTAGAGTCACATGACCATCTAGAGTCACATGGCCATCTAGAGTCACATGAACATCTAGATTCACATGACCATCTAGAGTCACACGGCCATCTAGAGTCAGACGACCATCTAGAGTCACATGACCATCTAGAGTTAGACGACCATCTAGTGTCACATGGCCATCTAGAGTCAGATGACCATCTAGAGTCACATGACCATCTAGTATCACATGACCATCTAGAGTCACATGACGATCTAGAGTCACATGGTCATCTAGAGTCACACGGCTATCTAGAGTCAGACGACCATCTAGAGTCTCATGACCATCTACAGTCACATGACCATCTAGATGGCGCCGATGATGGCAGCCTCGGCCGGTTGGTGCGTCCTGTTTTGTCCAGTTTTGTCTTGAGAGGGTCCTACTTTTCAGCACATCCGTGTTGGTGAGAGGGGCCTGCTGTTGAGGGGCCTGCTGTTCAGGTTCATCACACCCGTGCTGGTGAGAGAGGCCTGCTGTTGAGGGGCCTGCTGTTCAGCACACCCGTGCTGGTGAGAGAGGCTTGCTGTTCAGCACACCCGTGTTGAGGGGCCTGCTGTTCAGCACACCCGGACTGGTGAGAGGGGCCTGCTGTTCAGCACACCCCTGCTGGAGAGAGGGGCCTGCTGTTCAGCACACCCGTGTTGAGGGGCCTGCTGTTCAGCACACCCGTGCTGGTGAGAGGGGCCTGCTGTTCAGCACACCTGTGCTGGTGAGAGGGGCCTGCTGTTCAGGGGCCTGCTGTTCAGCACACCCGTGCTGGTGAGAGAGGCCTGCTGTTCAGCACACCCGTGCTGGTGAGAGAGACCTGCTGTTGAGGGGCCTGCTGTTCAGCACACCTGCGCTGGTGAGAGAGGCCTGCTGTTGAGGGGCCTGCTATTCAGCACACCCGTGCTGGTGAGAGAGGCCTGCTGTTCAGCACACCCGTGTTGAGGGTCCTACTGTTCAGCACTCCCGTGCTGGTGAGAAGGGCCTGCTGTTCATCACACCCATGTTGGTGAGAGAGGCCTGCTGTTCAGCACGCCTGTGCCAGTGAGAGAGGTCTGCTATTCAGCACACCCGTGCTGATGAGAGGGGCCTGCTGTTCAACACACCCGTGCTGGTGAGAGGGGCCTGCTGTTCGACACACCCGTGTTGGTGAGAGGGGCCTGCTGTTCATCACACCCGTGTTGGTGAGAGGGGCCTGCTGTTCAGCACACCCGTGCTGGTGAGAGGGGCCTGCTGTTCAACACACCCGTGCTGGTGAGAGAGGCCTACTATTCATCACACCCGTGTTGGTGAGAGGGGCCTGCTGTTCAACACACCCGTGCTGGTGAGAGAGGCCTACTGTTCATCACACCCGTGCTGGTGAGAGGAGCTTACTGTTCAACACACCAGTGCTGGTGAGAGAGTCCTGCTGTTCAGCACACATGTGCTGGTGCGAAGATGGCGCCGATGATGGTAGCCTCAGCCGGTCGGTGCGCCCTGTTTTGTCTAGCTTAGTCTGCCAATTCAGTGTTTTGCCAAGATTTTCGGAGTTTTCTAACAAGAGACGAACTTTTATATATCAGGGAAACAACTCCTGTGGATTTAATTCCTACTTTTCTGCTTCCAGCGGCAGAATTAGTAGGCTTTCTAGTCAATGCCGCGCTAGGCTTTGCTCAAGCAGCGAAACGCCGCCCAAGGGGTAAACGGTCGGGGGCTCTAGTACGGCTACGCAGACGCGGGATCCGAACAGTGCTTCCGAGCTTTTTCCTCTCCAACGTACGTTCACTGTACAACAAAATGGATGAACTTCAGCTACTGATGGTAAAAAACAAAGACTTTCTTTCATCTTCTGTTTTGTGCTTCACGGAGACATGGCTGTGTGATTTGAGTCCGGACACTTCGCTACAACTAGCAGGATTCCATCTTGTAAGATCGGATCGTGACATACCACTCTCCGGCAAGACGAAAGGCGGTGGTATTTGTTTTTACATTAACAGTGGCTGGTGTGTAGATGTCACAGTGATTCTGCAACATTGTTCTCCACTCCTTGAATCAATTTTTATAACCTGTAAACCGTTTTACTCGCCTCGTGAGTTCGCGTCGCTCATTTTGGTCGGAGTTTATTTGCCGCCTTGTCCTCAGGTTAAAGAGGCCCAACGCATGCTCGCCGATCAGATTCTGAGTGTGGAGCGAGCAAATCCAGATTCGTTGGTTATCGTACTTGGCGACTTTAACAAAGGTAATCTCAGCCACGAACTCCCCAAATACATACAATTCATTAAATGCCCAACCAGAGAAGGGAACACTCTGGATCACTGCTACACTACAGTTAGTAGAGCCTACCACGCCGTCCCCCGAGCAGCACTAGGACACTCTGACCATGCCATGGTCCACCTGATTCCTGCATACAGGCAGAAACTAAACTCTGTAAACCTGCTGTGAGGACATCTAAACAGTGGACCAGTGAGGCTGTGGAAGATTTGCTGGCGTGCTTAGACTGTACTGACTGGGATATGTTCACGACTGTTACCAATAGTCTGGATAAACTCACAGAGGCTGTGACGTCCTACATCAGCTTCTGTGAGGACTGCTGTATCCCAACACGTACCAGGGTGAACTTTAACAACAATAAGCCCTGGTTCTCAGCAAAGCTCAGAAGGTTGAGGTTGGAGAAGGAGGAAGCGTTTAGGAGTGGAGATAGAGACAGATTCAAGGAGTCGAAGAACAGGTTTAGCAAAGCGGTGAGAGAGGCTAAACGACTGTACTCAGAGAGACTAAAACACCAGTTCTCTACTAACGACACTGCTTCTGTCTGGAGAGGGCTCAGGCAGATCACCAACTACAAACCCAGAGCCCCCCACACCACTAACGACTACCGCCTAGCCAACGACCTGAACGAGTTCTACTGTAGATTTGAAAGACAATTGAACTGTCCTGAACCACCCCTTCCCACCCAAGAGGCCCCATCCCCCACCCATACTACAGAGACGACTCTCTCCTTTCAGGAGGGAGAAGTTAATAGACTTTTCAAGAGGCAGAATCCACGCAAAGCAGCCGGGCCGGACTCTGTCTCTCCAGCCACCTTCAGGCACTGCGCTGACTAGCTGTCTCCGGTGTTCACCAACATCTTTAACAGCTCCCTGGAGACATGCCATGTACCAGCCTGTCTCAAGTCCTCCACCATCATCCCTGTGCCCAAAAGGCTAAGGCCAACAGGACTAAATGATTACAGACCGGTCACCCTTACATCTGTGGTAATGAAGCGCCTGGTCCTGGCACACCTCAAAGCCATCACAGACCCTCTCCTGGACCCCCTTCAGTATGCCTACAGAGCCAACAGGTCTATGGACGACGCAGTTAACATGGCCCTCCACTTCACCCTACAGCATCTGGACGCCCCAGCATCCTACGCCAGGATCCTGTTTGTGGACTTCAGCTCTGCCTTCAACACCATCATCCCTGCCCTGCTTCAGGACAAGCTCTTCCAGCTGAACGTGCCCTACACCACCTGTAAATGGATCACAGACTTCCTGTCTGACAGGAAGCAGTGCGTTAAGCTGGGAACACAAGTCTCTGACTCCAGGTCCATCAGCACCGGAACTCCTCAGGGCTGCGTCCTTTCCCCACTGCTCTTCTCCCTGTATACCAACAGCTGCACCTCCAAGCATCTGTCCGTCAAACTCTTGAAGTTTGCAGACGACACCACCCTCATTGGGCTGATCTCTGGTGGGGATGAGTCTGACTATAGGTGGGAAGCTGACAACCTGGTGACCTGGTGTAGCCAGAACAACTTAGAGCTAAATGCTCTAAAGACAGTTTAGATGGTTGTGGACTTCAGGAAGAATATAGCCCCACTCACCCCCATCACCCTGTTAGACTCCCCAGTCAAAATTGTAGAGTCCTTCCGCTTCCTGGGCACTATTCTCTCCCGGGACCTCAAGTGGGAACTGAACATCAGCTCCCTCACCAAGAGAGCTCAACAGAGGATGTACTTTCTACGGCAGCTGAAGAAATTCAACCTGCCAAAGACAATGATGGTGCAATTCTATACAGCGATCATTGAATCCATCCTCACCTCCATAATCGTCTGGTACGCTGCTGCCACTGCCAAGGACAAGAGCAGACTGCAGCGTATCATCCACACTGCTGAGAAGGTAATTGCCTGCAATCTACCAACCCTCGAGGACCTGCACACGACAAGGACCATGAGGCGAGCGAGGAAGACTATGGCCGATTCCTCCCACCCTGGACACTCTCTGTTTCAGCTACTCCCCTCCGGCAGAAGGCTTCGGTCGATCAGGACCAAAACCTCACGCCATAAAAACAGTTTCTTCCCATCTGCTGCTGGCGTGTTAAACAAGGCCAATGGCTTACACTGATTTTAACATTTTATCTACATAATGACACCTTGCCGATATTAACTATGTTAACCTATTTGTATTTTTTATTTTTGAATTATATCTTAAAGCTACTTTATATTCGATATTTATTCAATTTTATATACTTCAGCCCCTTGGTGTTAGTTAGACCTTTAACCCTTATTATAGTAAGACTTGTTTAAAACTTATTTAAGATTTTAGATTCCTATATGTTGAATGTATGCACCATCCTGCCAAAGTAAATTCCGTGTCGGTGTGAACTTTTATGGCGAATAAAAACCCTTTCTGATCTAGAGTCACATGACCATCTAGAGTCACATGGCCATCTAGAGTCACATGACCATCTAGAGTCACATGACCATCTAGAGTCACATGACCATCTAGAGTCACACGGCCATCTAGAGTCAAACGACCATCTAGAGTCACACGACCATCTAGAGTCACACGACCATCTCGAGTCACATGACCATCTAGAGTCACATGACCATCTAGAGTCATATGACCATCTAGAGTCACATGACCATCTAGAGTCACATGACCATCTAGATTCACAGTCACATGACCATCTAGAGTCACATGACTATCTAGAGTCACACGACCATCTAGGTCACATGACCATCTAGAGTCACATGGTCATCTAGAGTCACACAGCTATCTAGAGTCACATGACCATCTAGAGTCACATGACCATCTAGAGTCACATGACCATCTAGTGTCACATGGCCATCTAGAGTCACATGACCATCTAGAGTCACACGACCATCTAGAGTCACATGACCATCTAGAGTCACATGGTCATCTAGAGTCACATGACCATCTAGAGTCGCATGACCATCTAGAGTCTCATGACCATCTAGAGTCACGCGACCATCTAGTGTCACATGGCCATCTAGAGTCAGACGACCATCTAGATTCACGCGACTATCTCTGTGGCACGTGGTACCTCAACCTGATGTGGACCTCTCTTGGGTGAACACGGCCGTGAGTTAAACAATTATAATAATTGGCACGTGATATGCAGTGTTTCAACAGTATCACGAAAGAGAAACAAAAGCGGCCGGGGTCTCTAAGTGATTCATGCCGCACATACACCCACTTACAGACACTGCACCCCGTGTATCATCATCGGTCTGAATAGAAGCTCGCTAACGCCACGTGTTCCTATTGAGACAACTTACAAGTCCCCATACGGTCACGCAATTACAGTGTGCTATATTATGCTTCATTCCGTTTCCCGAGACGTTGTTTATTAAACGAAGCATCTGTCTTTCTCTCCCTCGCTCTCTCTCGCACACAGACAAGTACAAAGATCCCCTGTATAGCCTTTAACATCCTGTTGGTGCAAGTGCTGTTAGCGAGCACCAACGTGAGCCGGAACGGCACACGAGAGTGTGGGTGGTCAGGACCACGCCCGGCTGCCCTTGTCTCCCTCGTGGCGATGTTTACTACACCACACCACGTGCTCATTTGTGGCTGGGTCGACTTAGTAAAGGTCCAAGACTGATTCAGATAATCGTCATTGGTTTTGACCGTGAGAGATAATCGAACTAGGGTCGCCGGATTTGGAACACACTGACACACTCACAGCCGCGCACATGCAAATGGCACCACACACATACACACAAATACGCATACACACAAACACAGCTACCGCACGTACAAACGCACACACACAAACAAAAATGCGCGTGCACACCCACCCACCGACACACGCACGCGGAGCAAAAAATTGATTGACAGTTATAAGAACAGCAAATAGCAACCAGGTGTCCAATGATGAAGGTGTTTGATGATGGAAAATGATGGTGGCGGTGGTGATGATGATGATGATGTCGTACCGTGTTTAGTGACTGTGGAGCATTCAATTTGGCTCCCAATGATTACGCGTGAAGACGGAGGCTCGAGAGAGAGGGAGAGATCCGCGTGCAATAAGCAGCACAACAAGCGGCCCGTGGCGTGTCCCACACGCGCTCTGCGTCAGGCACAGCACCGAAGATGCGTCACTGCGTGACACGTGTGTGTGTGTGTGCCTGTGTGTGTGTCTATGTGTGTGTGTCTATGTGTGTGCAGTGTAGTGGTTAGCGCGTTGCGCTACGAACCCCGGTGACACGACTTCGATACCGTACTCACGGCCACAAACACCAGTGAGAATGATCTGAATTGGTCCTGGGTCTCCCCCTAGGTCGACTCAGCCTCAAATCAGTACCGAAGATGCGTCACTGCGTGACACGTGTGTGTGTGTGTATTTTGGTGTGTAGTGTAGTCTCACTGCGGAGGAGAGGCTGCCACTCCTCTGTCGGGAGCTGGAACGGTACTGCCCGGATCTCCGTGGCATTCAGGAGGTCCGGTGGACCGGCTCTGGCTCCTGTCACCATGAGGGGTGGACAGTCCTCTACTCGGGGCAGCAGATTGCCAAACAACAGGGTGTGGCTCTTCTTTTGAACAAAAGAATGAAGGGGGCGTGGGAGCGTGGCGGTGAGGTGTGGGAAGCTGTAAGCCCCAGGCTACTTTGGGCTCGCCATCCCATGAACCGGAGGCAAGGAGTAGTGGTCGTGGTTACTTATGCCCCCACCGAAGACGAACATCCGTGGAGGGATGCAGACAAAGCCGATGAGTCAGATGCTTTCTATGACCTCATGTCACAGGTGCTGGCTAAAGTGGCACCTCTGGATAGAGTCATCATGTTGGGTGACTTCAATGCCCGAGTTGGTCATGATGCTGGCACCTGGTCTGGAGTGATTGGAGGGCATGGGCCACATCAGCTCAATAACAACGGTAGGAGGCTGCTAGATATTTGTGCAGCCCATGGGCTTGTAATTACCAACACGCTGTTCCGGCATCGGCGCTTCCACACAACATCATGGATGCATGCCGGGTCCAAGCAAGAGCATCTGCTGGACTACATAGTGACGGACCAGCAGATGCGAGCCCATGTCCTTGACACCAGGACCTACCGTGGAGCTGATCTGCCCTCTGACCATCAACTAGTCATCTGTAAGATGCGCCTGCCATTCTTCCACTCCGGTGGTGGGTGTACACCCAGGACCCCATTCCAACCTAAAGTGGCCTGGTCTCAGTTATCTGATGAAAGTTGCAAGCGAGAATTTCATCATCGCTTGCGGCTGGGATTGGCATCGTCCCCACCTCCTCCTGATGTCGAGGGTAAATGGGCGAGGTTTAGGACTGTGACTCATGCAGCTGCAATGGCTGCTTTGGGTACGCGGTCCAGACCTCCCCAGAGACCCTGGCTGACAGAGGAGGTGTTCAGGATGGTTGAGAAAAAGCGACAGACCCACTGTCATCGGCTACAGAATCCCACGTCAGAGAATGAGGAGGCTTACCGCAGCCTTCGCTCGGAGGTTCGGAGAGCCGTGAGGCGCTGCAAGGATGGGTGGTGGTCGTGGGTTGCTGAGGAGATGGAGTCTGCCTCAGTGGCCCGCGATCACAAATCTCTATTTAACTCCAACAAAAAAGCAACCTGCAGTGCCACACCTTTTACCATCATTAGGGGAAAAAACGGTGATCCAATCTCTAACCCCCAGAACCAGGTTTGCAGATTTTCTGAGCATTTCTGTGAGGTCCTGGGGGAGGGGAAATCCCTCAACCAGGAAAACATTGTGGCACAAAGTGAGGATGACCCTGCTGAGGCTGTGGTGCCTCAAATATTGGAAGAAGTCACCCCCTGTGAGTGGCTGGCTGAGGTGCCATCTGTTAAGGAAGTACTGAAGGCGATCCGGAGTCTGAGACCAGGAAAGGCAGCGGGCAGAGATGATCTCCCAAGCGAAATGCTGAGGGAGTGTGGCGTTTGTGCACAGACTGCCCTATATGACATCATAACAACAGTCTGCACCACTGGACGGGTTCCGCAGGATTGGAAGGATGCCCTGGTGATCCCCCTCTTTAAGAAGGGGGACCGCACAGACTGAAAACAGCTACAGGGGCATCTCACTCCTCAGTGTGCCGGGAAAGGTCCTGGCAAGGATTATTCAACATCGCCTTGCCAGGCACGCTGAGGAGAGGGGCTAAACGAGCGCGGTACGGCTAGAGAAGAGATGGAGTGATGTGGTACAGGAGGACGTGGAGCTGAGTGGACTTGCCAATGACTTGTACCAGCGGTGTCAAGATTGGCCTCTCTGGAGGAGGCTCGTGAAGGACGCTACTGTGCAGTTGGAGGCAGTCGCCCTCCAACAACAATGGAGGGCGGAGGAGCGACGTTCACAACAACGAGCGGAGCGCCGGGTGGCTAAAGCACAGCACGTTGGCACAGTAAGGGGCACAGGTGGCGCATCAGCCAGTCATCTCAGTCAGTCGACCCCTGGCACCTGGGTCTGACCCGTGACCTCCTGCCAGCGGGCGTTCGACACTTCACGTGGCCTCAAGGTGCACATGGCCTGGCACAAGCGTCGTGGTGATGTCACCGCCACTGAGTGGCGAATGGCGGTTGTTTTTGTTGTTGTAGTGTAGTGTCCGGAGGAGCCAGGAGATTGAATCCTTCCCCTCGGGGTTCCTCCAGAAGCAGCAAAAAGCCACTGCGGTGGCCACGTGGAATGTTCGAACGCTCACTGCGGAGGAGAGGCTGCCACTCCTTTGTCGGGAGCTGGATCGGTACTGCCTGGATCTCTGTGGTATTCGGAAGGTCCAGTGGACCGACTCTGGCTCCTGCCACCATGAGGGGTGGACAGTCCTCTACTCGGGGCAAGGAGGAGACTGCCAAACAACAGGGAGTGGTTCTTCTTCTGAACAAAATAATGAATGGGGCGTGGGGGTGTGGTGGTGAGCTGTGGGAAGCGGTCAGCCCTAGGCTACTTTGGGCCTTGGTTACTTACCTTGCCTGCCTCCCTCCACATCAGTGGAGGGAGGCAGGCAAGGCCGATGAGTCAGATGCCTTCTATGACATCCTGTCACAGGTGCTATCTAAAGTGGCCCCTTGGGATAGAGTCATCCTGTTGGGTGACTTTAATGCCCGAGTTGGTCATGATGCTGGCACCTGGTCTGGAGTGATTGGAACGCATGGGCTAGATCAGCTGAATAGCAACGGTAGGAGGCTGCTAGACGTTTGTGCAGCCCATGGGCTTGTAATTATCAACACGCTGTTCTGGCATCGGCGCATCAACACAACATCATTGATGCATGCTGGGTCCAAGAAAGAACATCTGCTGGACTATATAGTGATGGAACAGCGAATGCGGTCCCATGTCCTTGACACCAGGACTTACCGTGCAGCTGATCTGCCCACTGACCATCGACTTGTCATCTGTAAGATGCACCTGCCATTCTTCCACTCTGGTGGTGGGTGTACTCCCTGGACCCCATTCAAACTCTTAGTGGTATGGTCTCAGCTGGTTGATGAAAGTTGCAATCGAGAATTTCATCATCGCTTGCAGCTGGGGTTGGCATCGTCCCCCACTCCTCCTGATGTCGAGAGGAAATGGGCGATGTTTAGGACTGTGGCTCATGCAGCTGCAATGGCTGCTTTGGTTACACAGTCCAGACCTCCTCAGCGACCTTGGCTGACAGAGGAGGTGTTCAGGCTGGCTGAGAAAAAGCGACAGGCCCACTGTCATCGTCTAAAACATCCCACATCAGAGCATGAGGAGACTTACCGCAGCCTTTGCTCGGAGGTTCGGAGAGCCGTGAGGTGCTGCAAGGATGGGTGGTGGTCGCAGCTTGCTGAATAGATGGAATCTGCCTCAATGGCCCGCGATCACAAATCGCTTTTTAATTCCATCAAAAAAGTAACTTGTAGTGCCACACCTATTACCATCAATCGGGGAAAGAACAGTGATCCAATTTCAGACCCCCAGGAACAGGTTTGCAGATTTTCTGAGCATTTCTGTGAGGTCTTGGGGGAGGGGAAATCCCTCAACCTGGAAAACACCATGGGGCAAAGTGTATATTCCTCTGCTGAGGCTGCGGTGCCTGAAATATTGGAAGATATTGTCAACCCCTGTGAGTTGCTGGCTGAGGTGCCATCTGTTGAGGAAGTACTGAAGGCAATCCAGAGACTGAGACCATGACAGGCACCAGGCAGAGATGATCTCCCAAGCGACATGCTGAGGGAGCATGGCATTTGCGCACAGACTGCCCTAAATGACATCATAATAACAGTCTGGACCAGTTAGAAACATTTAGGCTCGCCTGCCTACGATCCATCCTCGGTTTAACCAGGCTGGATTGTGTGAGGAGCTCAAATATCCTTGAAAGATCTGGACAAAGTCCCATCCGTGAGCTCCTCCGGCAGGCAAGGCTGCGTTGGCTGGGTCATGTAGCCCAATCACCGCATGCCTAAACAGCTTTTGTTTGGCCGGATAGAGGGGGATAAACGGGCGCGGCACGGGCTAAAGAAGAGATGGAGTGATGTGGTACAGGAGGACGTGGAGCTGAGTGGACTTGCCGATGACTGGTACCAGCGGTGTCAAGATCGGCCTCTGTGGAGGAGGCTCGTGAAGGACGCTGTTGGGCAGTTGGAGGCAGTCGCCCTCCAACAACAACGGAGGGCGGAGGAGCGACGCTCACAACAACGAGCGGAGCACCTGGTGGCTAAAGCAGAGTTAGTTGGCACAGTAGGGGGCACAGGTGGTGCATCAGCCAGTCATCTCAGTCAGTCGACCCGTGGCATCTGGGTCTGCCCCGTGACCTCCTGCCCGCGGGCGTTCGACACTTCACATGGCCTCAAGGTGCACATAGCCTGGCACAAGCGTCGTGGTAACGTCACCGCCACTTAGTGGCGAATGGCAGTTGTTGCATCGTTGTGGGGAGTGGTAGTGTAGCGGTAAGCGCGCTACGCTACGAACCTGGTGAACTGAGTTCGGACTCACGCTCACGGCTACCAACACCTGTGACGATAATTATGAACCGGTCCTGGGCCTGACCTAGGTCGACTCAGCCTCAAATTAGTACCTGGTGCGGTGTGTAGTAAACATCGCCACTGAGGAGACAAAGGCGGTCGGGCGTGGTGTTGGCCACCCACCCCCTCGTGTGCCGTGCCGGTCTTTCATAGGTGCTCGCTAATAGCACTTGCTCCAACAGTCTGTTAAGGCTGTGTACGGGGGGATATTTGTCTTTGTGCATCGCTGCACGTGACGCAAGCTCTCAAGCTCAACCAAGAAACTACATATTCTTGGTTTGGCCACAATTTCCTTTCGGTACTTCAAGAGAAAATGTGCACGCTCATCTCAACTTAAAGGATGCTCGTCATTTACGAGATTCGAATGTGTTGCCTTTATGCAAGGCCACAAGTTCCCTCTTCGTGTCACGTTGCTAGCCCCTCTCCATATAAGGGGGAGGGGGGGCTCAGAGAGGAATATTAGAATCAGAAGAGCAACTGAAACTAAACCAAGAGGCTCTTTTTCAGAAGAGAGCCCGGCTGCCGCAGATGACAGCTAACTAAAGTGGCGTATCGTCACGTGGACATTCACAGCAGCCAAATACCCGACACGCGTGACGTCCATTCTAAACGTGGAGTGAGAGAAACCGGAGGACGCGGATACAAATCCACGTGACCACGGGGAGAGAGAGAGTGACGCGCAAACTCCAAATATACAGCAGCAGCAGCAGGCGTCAGGGTCGGGATCGAACCCACGACCTCCCGTACACCGGGCGAGGTAGTTAACATCTCCTAGCCACCGTGATTACGATGAGAGAGAGAGAGAGACACGCAAACTCCAAATATACAGCAGGCGTCAGGGTCGGGATCGAGGCCACGACCTCCTGTATACCAGGCGAGGTAGTTAACATCTCATAGCCACCGTGATTACGATGCGAGAGAGAGACACGCAAACTCGAAATATAGAGCAGGCGTCAGGGTCAGGATCGAGGCCACGACCTCCTGTATACCAGGCGAGGGAGTTAACATCTCCTAGCCACCGTGATTACGATGAGAGAGAGACACCGCAGACTCGAAATATAGAGCAGGCGTCAGTGTCGGGATCGAGGCCACGACCTCCTGTACACCAGGCGAGGGAGTTAACATCTCCTAGCCACCGTGGCGCCCGGTCTCCACGCGACCGCCTCCACTCTCTAATAGCCGTGACACCAAAACAAAGAGAGACCCCCCCCCCCCACACAAAGATTGGGGGGGGGGGGGGCGGTTCTCCCGCAGTCAGATTCACACACTACTACTACTACACACACAAACAACAAAAACCCCACCACCACGGGCGCCTTCAAAGCGTTCCGCACATCACACCCGCGAGGGGACAAAGCCTTTGATATCTCTCCCCGTATCATGCACGGGAGGCCAAATGAGCCGGAGCGGTCGCCTCCACCGTCATTCGCACGCACGCAAGTGCGCGAGCGAGTCGGCGCGTGTGCCCGCCGTGTTATTAGCGGGAGCCTCCTCTTTGATATGGGGCTGGAGGGCTGCAGCGGAGAGGGCGATTTTCCTCGAGTGCTGTTTAACCGGTGTCAATTATTGGGTCGAGAACGCGCGGGAGGACTCAACACAGCACGTTTCAGGCCGCGGTGGCTTTTGGGTGGGAAAATAATCACCCACCTACCCACCCCTCCCTATCGCCGTGGTGTTTGTTATTTTGTGGTTCGAGCTTCGTGAAATTGTGTGTAAGGTGCACGCACAATTAGGTAGGCGTATGCGCACAATCCCGCGCTCCTACTGCTGCTATGTAATTGTTTGGAGATGATGATGTTACTGCTGTTGTGTAATAGTGTTTTTTTGTGCTGCTTCTGTTCCGTGATTGTTTGGTGAAGATGTTGCTGCTTCTGTGTCACTCCCATTCGTCGCTAACATCATCGCTTTCAAAGGACTATAACGTATAGATATGTGCGTCAGACTACTTCCTCTCTGGCAGTGGCTAAGATTCATTTAGCATACAGAGAGTGATACCTGCAGATGGGTCGTGGATAAGGGATGGGAACGCCACTTGATATATATACCACGGGCGGGCACGACTCAAGCATTTGCGCAGAACATCACTTTTTATTGAAATTGCAAGCGACAGCGATGGCTTGCTATATTCGTTTCCCAGCGGCGCTCGCTACTTTAAAAAAAATACGAACAACAATAATATGACGTATGAAAAACATCAACAACAATAAAACACGCAAATATTCACTCACACCAACAGCGGTTTGACAAAACGATACAGTACCAACATTACATATATACACATTAATATCAATATTAGTGGTCATATAACCAATATTGGTCGTGATATGACATTCAACAACAGTAGCATCAATATACATATTAACAAGGCAGCTTCTACAGATATTTTACAACAATGACGGAAGCCATCGGATAACCACCAACCAATACAACAACTACAACCACACAACCGCAAACATAACAGCCACATCATAACCACAACTAACACCACGTTATAACCACAATCATAACCACATTAAAAGCCCAACAACCACATTATAACCGCAACCATAACCACCATGTAACTGCAACCACCAAATTATGACCACATCAATAACTAGCACATTATAACCACAATATTACTGTAGTGACATTGGGGATGTCACTGGATGGTCCTGGCCCTAGAGGGCCGTGGCGTGCGATGCCCCTACATCGCGGACAGCACCGTGTGTGTTCCAGATTGATGCCGGCTCTAGCACAGCATGCACCGTCATCACGTACGCCCCGGAGGCGGGTTTAGTACCAGCCCTAGCGGGGCTTGGTGAGCGCTGGGATAGCAAGGGCAACACGCATGGCGTGCAGTGCGGGCTCCCACTAGAGGGAGCGGGAGAGTGTCAGCCCAGGGACAGAGTTGCCCCAGGTTGACCCCGTAGGCACGTGATCCGGAGTGTCCAGGGGGAGGTTATGGTTGAGGCCCGCAGGTGGGGGGGGGGGGAGGGGGGGGCTAGGGGGTGATCACGTGTCCGGGGGAGAGCTCTCGAGAGGGATCGAGAGAGGTGGAACGCTCTCGAAGGGGGGCGGGGCCGAGGGCGGAGCCGGCCCCGACCCGGGAGGATATAAGGTGGGTCCCTGGGAGGGACCGGGGTTGCTTCGTTCTGCAAGCTGCAAGATCCACGTTCTACGTCTGAAGAGGCACCAACACGTGGCCCGGGACCCGGGCCCGGTCCGTCGTAGCCCTAACTCCTGTATGGTAATTTAGTTAACTGGGTAGTCACCACCCTAGGCTGTATCTGGTAAAGGGGCAGCTACTCCTTTTTGTATATACGTGTTGTGTAATAGATGTGTTGCCTCGGAGGAAGAACATCTGCAACTCAGTTGGACTCACTACGTAACCACAACAATCAAAGTATAACCCACAACCCAAATATAACCACGACCATAAGCAATCACATTGTAACCACAACCATAACCACATTGTAACTATAACCACGTTGTAACCAACAACAACCACCATTCGCCACTAAGTGGCGGTGACATAAGCACGATGATTGTACCAGGCTATGTGCACCTTGAGGCCACGTGAAGTGTCGATCGCCCGCTGGCAGGAGGTCACGGGGCAGACCCAGGTGCCACGGGTCAACTGACTGTGATGATTGGCTGATGTGCCCCCTACTTTGCCAACTTGCTGTGCTTTAGCTACCCAGCGCTCCGCTCGTTGTTGTGAGCGTCGCTCCTCTGCCTTCTGTTGTTGTTGGAGGGCGACTGCCTCCAACTGCCCAATAGCGTCCTTCACGAGCCTCCTCCACAGAGGCCGATCTTGACACCGCTGGTACAAGTCATTGGCAAGTCCACTCAGCTCCACGTCCTCCTGTACCACATCACTCCATCTCTTCTCTAGCCCATGCTGTGCCCGTTTAGCCCCTTCGATCCGGCCGAACAAAAGCTGTTAGGCATACGGTGGCTTGGTATGTGGGCTACATGGCCCAGCCAACGCAATCTTGCCTGCCATAGGAGCTCACCGATGGGACCTTGTCCAGATCTTTCAAGGATTTGTGAGCTCCTCGCACAATCCAGCCTGGTTAAACCCAGGATGGATCGTAGGCAGGCCAGCCTAAATGTTTCTAACCAGCGAAGTTGTTCCATTAGAGGGGGTCCACGTTTCGGAAGCGTAGAGAAGGCAGGAAATAGACCGTGGCCAAAAAGACCTGGAGCTTCGTGCGGAGCGAGAGACCAGGAAACTTCCACACAGCGTTATGCAACCGATGAAAAGATCATGCCGCTCGACGCATTCAGAGTGAGACCTCTGCTGTTAAACCGGAGCTGGTCATGAGCACACTGCCCAGGTATGGGAAACTCTCCACTCACTCCACAACTGCCCCATCACCAATTGGGAGTTGTGGAGGTGGATTATCCGATGGTACAAAATACCCAGGCAGGTTTTTAGTTTTGGTGGGGCTGATGGTAAGGCCCCACCTCTCAGTGGCAAGCTCCAGGTTTAGCTGCAGCGCCTCCAACTCCTCCTCTGAGTGAGCAGCTATCACCAGATCATCGGCATCTATAACATGGTTGAGTAATAGGGAGCCATCTCTTGACCGCACCCGGGCATGGATTAGGCTCCCATTGTATCTGTACCAGATGGAAATTCCTCCGGTACAGCCATTGAAGGCTTCATGAACTACGTGGTCAAAATAGATGTTAAATAATGTGGGAGCCAGAGGACATCCATGTCACACCCCAAGGTGTACAGGGAATGGCTCTGACTCCCTGGCACGTAGTTTTACCCAGGCCCACTGACCATCATGAAGGTCCTTAATGATCATGAGCAAAGGGTCAGGGACTTCGAAAGCACGAAGAGAGCCCAGGCCTACTGATGGTATCATGGGCCTTGACCAGGTCAATAAAGCAGAGATGTAGGTCTTGTTGGAATTCCCTACAGGACCGCCCTTTCCTGAAACAACATTGGGGCTCCGCAAGCCTCTCCTTAGCGTGCCTAGCAAGGCGATGTTGATTAAGCCTTGCCAGGACCTTTCTTCGCACACTGAGTGAGATGCTCCTGTAGTTGTTACAGTCTGTGCGGTCCCCCTTCTTAAAGAGGGAGACCACCAGGGCATATTTCCAATCCTGCGGAACCTATCCAGTGGTCCGGATTGTTATGATGTCATGTAGGGCAGTCTGTGCACATATGCCACCGTCCCCCAGAATTTCGCTTGGGAGATCATCTCTACCATGTGCCTTTGCTGGTCTCAGACTCTGGATCGCCTTCAGTACTTTCTCAACAGATGGCACATCAGCCAGCCACTCACAGGGGGTGACTTCTTCCTCCAATATTTGAGGCACCGCAGCCACGGCAGGGTCATCCCCACTTTGTCCCGTGTTGTTTTCCTGGGTGAGGGAATTCCCCTCCCCAGGACCTCACAGAAATGCTCAACAAATCTGCAAACCTGTTCCTGGGGGTCAGAGATTGGATCACCATTCATTCCCCTAATGAGGATAATAGGTGTGGCGCTGCAGGTTACTTTTTTATGGAATTAAAGAGCGATTTTTGTTCGCGGGCCACTGAGGCAGACTCCATCTCCTCAGCAACCCGCGACCACCACCCATCCTTGCAGTGCCTCACGATGATTTTTTCAGGAATATTTTGCTGGATTTTTTTCCATAGATTTTCTGTTTGCACAGTCACATTGTGACTTTAAGATGTTTTCTTGTTCGTGTTCTTGTCTTTTGGTTTGTTGTGGTTGCACCCGATTCAAGAGCTGAATGGCTCACAGGGCTATAACAAAATAAAGAAACTGAAACTCTCCGAAACTCGAAGCGAGGGCTGCGGTAAGCCTCCTCATTCTCCGATGTGGGATGCTGTAGCCGATGAGGGTGGGCCTGTCGGTTTTTCTCAGCCAGCTGGAACACCTCCTCTGTCAACCAGGGTCTCTGAGGAGGTAGGGACCGTGTACCCAAAGCAGCCATTGCAGCTGAATGAGCCACAGTCCTAAACCTTGCCCATTTCCCCCCGACATCAGGAGGAGTGGAGGACGATACGAACCCCAGCCACAAGCGATGATGAAATTCTCGCTTTCAACGTTCATCAGTTAGCTGAGACCAGGCCACTATGGGTTTGAATGGGGTCCTAGGTGTACACCCACAACCGGAGTGTAAGAATGGCAGGCGCATCTTACAGTTGACAAGTCGATGGTCAGTGAACAGATCAGCTCCACGGTAGGTCCTGGTGTCAAGGACATGGGCCCGCATCCGCTGTTCCATCACTATGTCGTCCAGCAGATGTTCTTGCTTGGACCCAACATGCATCCATGATGTAGCGTGGATGCGCCAATGCTGGAACAGCATGTTGGTAATTACAAGCCCATGGGCTGCACAAAAATCTAGCAGCCTCCTGCCATTGTTATTGAGTTGATCTGGCCCATGCCTTCAAATTACTCCAGACCAAGTGCCAGCATCATGACCAACTCAGGCATTGAAGTCACCCAACAAGATGACTCTATCCCGAGGGGTCACTTTAGCTAGCACCTGGGACAGGAGGTCATAGAAGGCATCTGACTCATCGGCTTTGCCTGCATCCCTCCACGGATGTTCTTCTTCAGTGGAGGCATAAGTAACCACTCCCACCACTCCTCTCCTCTGGTTGATTGGAAGGCGAGCCCAGAGTAGCCTGGGGCTTACAGCTTCCCACACCTCACTGCCACGCTCCCATGCCCCCTTCATTTTTTTTTTAAAGAAGAACCACACCCTGTTGTTTGGCAGTCTCCTGCCCCGAGTAGAGGACTGTCCACCCCTCATGGTGGCAGGAGCCAGAACCGGTCCACCGGACCTCCTGAATGCCACAGAGTTCCAGGCAGTACTGGTTCAGCTCCTGATAGAGGAGTGGCAGCCTCTCCTCCGCAGTGAGCGTTCGAACATTCCACGTGGCCACACGTAGTGATTTTTGGTTATTTCTGGAGAAGCCCCGAGGGTAAGGATTCAGTCTCCTGGCTCCGCCAAATGGGGTTTGGTCAGGAGACGTCATAGACGCCTATCCCCCCGGGGCCTCTGGCACAAGCTTATTATTTTAAACGTGGTTTAGTGGTAATTAATTGAAGGTGGAGGGGTTACAAGCCACTCGCACCCATCCAGAGCCCCCATTTAGCCGTTAATTTCCTCGGCAATGATTTATAGTATTTCGGCTGTATGCAAGTTCTCATCTAGACATCTGTGAAAAAGAGCCTCATAGCTCATTAGATTCCTCCACTATAAATCAATATCCTGATTCTGATCGGACATATCGTGTGCGAGATACGGGACATGATCGACGGCCTGGCTGAAGTTCGCGAAATCCGTACATGACAGATAGAGGGGGCCTGATCATAAGAACCAATGCAATATTGACCGAGCGACTGATGTGGATTCTAACAATGTTCTACAATGACTAGAAAGCGGACATTATTACCAAATGTAGAGCGCAGTTTGTGTTGGCAGACACACATGATTCAATCCTAAAGTATAGATGCTGACATTTGGGCACGCAGTCATGATGGAATAATGGAGGTTTATTGGTTTCATTCACAGGCTCACCCAAAAAATATCCAATATTTCTCAAAATCTCGTGCCGGAAAAAATAAAAAAAATAAACGTGCTGATCCCGTATGAACCGTGTCACCGGGTGAACCGGGTAGCTCACCGCCTGCGGAGTGCGACGCCTAAGCCGTTAAAAAGCCGGAGAATCTCCACTATGAGCCCTCTGTCGTTGTGTTTTGTAACCATATTTCACAGTGCTGCAGGCTTCTAAGTGCGGGTTGGTTAATATTACTTTAAAAATATATATAGCGACACGTTAACTCTGTTCTTTGTATTTGTTTATGTATTTTAACCCTTCATTTCTTTAACCCGAAATGATGTCCCCAGCCGGACAGGTGAAAAGTGGGGGGGGGGGGGGATGTTGTTGGCGTTGTTATGAATCGTTGTTATGAATCGTTGTTATGAATCGTTGTTATGAATCGTTGTTATGAATCGTTGTTATGAATCGCCCTCTCCTCCTGTTTGCTGTGGCCAGCTCTGTGCAAAGCGATAAACCTTCCTGCTGCTGTTTTTACTTGCCACACTAAATCAAGCTGTGGGCTCACAAAGACAAAGAACCCTCCACGCCAGCTCGTGTAGCCTCACCAGACTGTTGGGGCAAGTGCTGTTAGCGAGCAGCACCTATGAAGGCCCGGCACGGCACACGAGTGTGTGGGTGGCCAGCACCACGCCCGGCCGCCTTTGTCTCCCCAGTGGCGACGTTTACACACCGCAGCAGGTACTCATTTGAGGCTGAGTCGATGATCCGAACCAGGACCGGTTCAGATCATCGTCACTGGTGTTGGTGGCCGTGACAGAGAATCCAACTCGGGTCGCCGGGGCTCGTAGCGGAGCAGCGCGCTAACCGATAAACCACCGCTCCTCACGCACGCACGCACACGCGCACACACACGCACGCACACACGCACACACGCACGCGCACGCACGCACGCGCGCGTGATAAAGAACCCGCACTTTAACGTGTGCAATAAATACGAGTGTTTAAGAAGTGGGAGACAGGTTTTCCCACAAACACGGAGCTCGCGTTTGTTTAAAGGAGGCTGGAAACGGCTCGCTTCTCGTGGAAAGATTCATCAATGTGAGGACGCACGGCCTGCGTGTCACGGACATCCGCTGTGCCGCTGCAGTGTCGCACCTGGTGACAACTCCCGGCGGCAGCGGCGGCTACCAGCGGCAAATCATTAAAAGGGCCCTCGGACTCTCCCCCCTACCCTCCCCCCGGCCTTAAATGACGACCCGGTACGGTGCGTAAACATGAGTTCTGTGGTCATTAGACCTCCTTTGCCAGTAACAAAATGATATAATAGTAGTAGGGGTTTTCACCCCTTTTTTTCTTGCAACAAAACTGAAACCTGTTAACGAGGATTCACGTCTGGCATTTTGACCGCAGGTATTGTGGTTAATGCAGTAACATGAATCCTTGTTTAAAAAAAGGTTTCAGTTTTGTTACCAGAAAAAAGGGGGAAAACCCCTATTATTATTATAATGAGTTCTACGGCTACACGGCTGATCTCGCAACGTACATTCAAGTTCAAGTTGATGATGATGATGGGCAACAGGGGGATAATCTGTGTGTGTGTGGGGAGCGATAGTGTAGCGGTTAGCGCGCTGCGCTATGAACCTGGCGACCCGGGTTCGATTCCCGCTCACGGCCAACACCAGTGACGATTATCTGAACCGGTCCCGGGCCTCCCCTAGGTCGACTCAGCCTCAAATGAGTACCTGGTGCGGTGTGTAAACATTGCCACTAGGGAGACAAAGGCGGTCGGACTAGGTGCTGGCCACCCACCCCCTCGTGTACCGTTCCGGCCTTCATAGGTGCTCGCTAACAGCACTTGCCCCTACAGTCTGTTAAGGCTATATGGGGGATCTTTATCTTTGTGTCAGAGTGAACTAATGCACCATGAGCACAGCGACCTGGGTTCGATTCCATGCGCTGGTCAACAATCGGGGGCAGGGAGGATCAGAACTTCTCTTCCTAGGTCGGCTCAGCCATAAACGAGTAACCCGTGTAAAACAACATCAATGGGGAGACAAAGGCGGCCAGGTGTGATCGTGGAGATACCAACCTCTCGTGTGGCGTGTCGACCCTAACAGGTGCTCGCCAACAGCATTTGGGGGGGGGGGCGGGGGGGAGTTGAGAAATGTGACGTCACATCAACTTTAAATAAATATAGACAACACGTTCTACTTAATTAAATATACACATTAAATACGCACTACAATGACAATAGTTTAAAGTGATTTGAAGCATGCTTTATATTTTTTTTGGGGGGGGAGGCAGAGCTTTGGGACGTCATATTTGAGGGGGGGGGTCTGATTTTCTGTGACGCCGCGTGACGAAGGGGGGGGGGGTCAAAAATCGCCCAAAATCGCGTGACGTCATTTATGGACGGCCTCTTATATGGGCTACACGGCAGATCTTGTAATGCACAATTTGTTTTACACAGTATTGAGAATATGCCCGTGATAAAGGTGTGAGTACATATTCGAGTCATGAACTGTGCATTAGTTGGCTAGATATCAATTATTTGTACAATAGTGCTTGTATGAATGCATCGATACGATTGATGATAAAGGTTTTTGGGGTTTTTTGGCGTGAGTATAAATGTGTCGTAACCCTCCACCACCCGACACAGTCAATTATTAAGGGATTTGCCACGTAAACCAAACGCCAATTCCAGGATGAAACTATACAGTATTATAAACACAAGGAGGAAAAATCATGCACATGCTTGGCTACCCATGAATATGCACAGAATCCAACATGCTTCGGTCCTCTGAAATGCTGTATATTTGGAGTTTGCGTGTCTCTCTCTCTCTCTGCCCGTGGTCGCGTGGATTTTCCTCCGGATCCTCCGGGTTTTCGCTCCACACTTAGAATCAACAACATAAACGCGTTTAGAGTAGTTCGGCTGCTGATCACTTGTAGCCAGGTCGCTTCTAAAACAAAAAATAATCGCTCTATAGCACAGTTAGCCTTACCTGGTAAAATAAAAATTGGTTTCGTTTTTTTAATTAAGGATAATGAAGTTACTCTACAAGTCGCACAAATAGGTGACGTGGTATGATATCATCAGAAGCTGGGGGGGGTGGGGGTCGTGACCTTGTGACATTTGACCTCATGCCCGTATGCCAAAACGAAATTTGATGAACTTTTAGCGCTGTTTTTTTTCCCCGGCCAGTTTTTTTTCTCGAGGGTCCATCCCTAACGGCAAACGCAACTTTCCACTCCACCTTAGTTTTATATTCGTGAGGATGTTTTGCGGGTCCCCCACTATAGACAGACAGGTGGCCAGAGCTAAAGTATAAATTGCTTCAAACCTAACGTGGAAAGCGTTATCAATTACGTATCATCATTGTTCACCACCCTGGTCCGTATGAATTGGTGAAGTGGGGGCATGATCTATTGCTCTGATGTCAATAAACGAAAACTAAGCTATGTTTTATTTTACCAGGTAAGGCCCACTGAGCAAAAATAGCGATTTTTTTTTCAGAATCAACTTGGGCATAATTGATGGCTCAACGAAGTGGCTTATCACGTGACAATGTATAGCAGCAGCAAAAATACTCTAAACGCGTGTTGTTGATGTCTAAATGTGGAGGGGAAAATCCACGCGACCCCCGGGGAGAAAGAACAAGCAAACTCCAAATACACATGCAGGCATCAGGGTCGGGATCGAACCCCCGACCTCCTGCGTACCAGGCGAAGGAGATTACATCTCAACACAGCGGTGCCCAATGATGTCACTGATGTTAGCCGTGAACTGGAATCACACTCAGGTCGTCGGCTAACCGCTGGACCACCAAAACCAAAGACCCCCCCCCCCCCCGTATAGCTATTAACATACTGATGGGGCAAGTGCTGTTAGCGAGCGCCTATTAAGGCCTGAACGGCACACCAGGGATGGGGCAAATACCAGGCCCGGCCGCCTTTGTTTCACCATTGGTGAGTCGACTCATGAGAGACACATAGTACTGGTTGGAGTATTCGCCACTGTTGTTGGTTGTGAGCGGGAATTGAACTCGGGTGGCGGGTCTTGCAGCAGTGCAGTGCGCTAAGCGCTATACCCTAGCACTCACCACCACCACTATGCTAATGTTACGCCTGCTGCTACTGCTGCTGCTGCAGAAAAAAGCTCTCGAAGCCAGAATCGAGGAAACCAGAATTTGTAGTAAGCTAGAAAGGCCACCTGCTCGCGACGCAAATGGAACTCGGTTCAGCATTCAAAATTTTTAAGCAAAAATAATAGCATCTAAATGTAAAAAAAGGACATTGGTGTATATTTTCGCGATGATAATGCGAATGTTATTAATCCCATATAATTAAGCACCAATAACAATACGATAGTAATGATAACAATACGATAGTAATAATAACAATACGATAGTAATAATAACAATGCGATAGTAATAATAACAATACGATAGCAATAATAACAATAGCAACAACACAAGGCATTGCAGAGACGGTAAACCACGTGGCGCCCTGGGCCATGATGAACTTTACCCCCGTGGGCAAACCCAAAGTTCCCTGCATGGAGTTGTGTGCGTATGATGTGTGTAGTGTGTGAAGTGTGAGTGATGTGTGTGATGTGAGTGATGTGTGTGATGTGTGTGTGTGGTGTGTGATGTGAGTGATGTGAGTGATGTGAGTGATGTGAGTGATGTGAGTGATGTGTGTGATGTGAGTGATGTGAGTGATGTGTGTGATGTGAGTGATGTGTGTGTAGTGTGTAATGTGTGTGATGTGTGTGATGTATGTGATGTGAGTGATGTGAGTGATGTGTGTGATGTGTGTGATGTGAGTGATGTGTGTGATGTGTGTGATGTGAGTGATGTGTGTGATGTGTGTGATGTGAGTGATGTGAGTGATGTGTGTGATGTGAGTGATGTGATTGATGTGAGTGATGTGTGTGATGTGTGAAGTGTGTGATGTGTGTGATGTGAGTGATGTGAGTGATGTGTGTGATGTGAGTGATGTGTGTGATGTGTGTGATGTGAGTGATGTGTGTGATGTGTGTGATATGAGTGATGTATGTGATGTGTGTGATGTGAGTGTTGTATGTGATGTGTGTGATGTGAGTGATGTGAGTGATGTGAGTGATGTGTGGGATATGAGTGATGTGTGTGATGTATGTGATGTGAATGATGTGTGTGATGTGTGTGATGTGAGTGATGTGTGTGATTTGTGTGATGTGAGTGATGTGTGTGATGTGAGTGATGTGTGTGATGTGAGTGATGTGTGTGATGTGTGCGATGTGTGTGATGTGTATGATGTGAGTGATGTGTGTGATGTGAGTGATGTGTGTGATGTGAGTGATGTGTGTGATGTGAGTGATGTGTGTGATGTGTGCGATGTGTGTGATGTGTATGATGTGAGTGATGTGTGTGATGTGAGTGATGTGTGTGATGTGAGTGATGTGTGTGATGCGTTGTTACCCCACGCAACCCCTACGCGTCTTTGTCTCTCTATGTTTGCTCCCCTCGTAAAAAAACGCCCGAATTAATTATTTGCCTTTTGTTTTACTTCGCTGCTTGAGTGCGACGAGGCCTAAAACCCGAACATTGCAAGGATTCTGCACACAGAAGACAAAATAATGTGACGATCTCCCTGTATAACCGAAGCATGTACCTGGGGCAAGTGCTTTCTTTCCTTAGCGAGTAGCACCTATGAAGGCCGGCACGGTACACGAGGGGGTGGGTGGCCAGCACCACGCGCGGCCGCCTTTGTCTCCCCAGTGGCGATGTTTACACACTGCCACCAGGTACTTATTTGATGCTGAGTCGACCTAGGGGAGGCCCAGGACCGGTTCAGATAATCGTCACCGGTGTTGTCCGTGAGCGGGAATCGAACTCGCGTACCCAGGTTCTTAGCGCGTCACGCAAAGCACCACGCCGCCGGGCACATAGTCTACAAGACAGAATATACATACATGCAATGCTCCTGTTTGACTTGCGTCAATATATATGTGTTTGGGAATTTCGCACACAAAATCTACACACGCATTTTGGTTCGGTGAACTTTGAGAACAGTTTCGAGGGATGACGGACAAGTCAACGAGTGTCCCGACAGAAAAAGATCAGTGATTGAAGGTTTATTTTTTTTGGTTAGATCTTGTAAATATAAAGGTGTCGTTAAACCAACCACCACAGTAAGGTTTGCCACGGAAACAACACGTGATAAAAAACAACAACAATACATCTTTTGTTTACGTGACGACCTCTTACTAATTGGCTGTGTCGGGTGGTGGCGGGTTTAACTACACATTCATAGATTTACGCGATCTAACCCAGATTTTTTTTTTAAATACACCTCTAGAATGGATAATATTGGTCGCGAAAGCCCAACAACGCATGAAGCAGAGACAGAGCTGCGAGTGACCTTGAGCAATCCGTGCAATGTTTCTGTCAGGCCCAGATCACGTGTGGTGCAACACGTGCTTGTGTGTACGGTGAACTTATTTCGCACAGCAAGTAGCCAAACCGTGGCGGAGGTGCGCGGGAGGAAAGGCAGCGGACTAAACAAAAAAACACTTGTAAAGAAACGAGTTTTCAATCCATCATCATTATCAACATCGGCATCGTCATCATCATCATCATCGATGTTCCACGGATTTCATCTCCACCCAAAAGAAACCATCCCACACCGCTTGCTCGGAGCTCCCAGCTCCACGTTGCCTTCGGCATCTCTATGAGTATCGCGTTCCCGACAAGTCATCCTGTCCCCGTGGAGACGCGTTACACGACGCCGGGAGGCAGTTCTGCTGCTCTTTGCGGGGTTTTTTAATGTCCCCTTCTCCTCGTCGTTCAACTCGTCGCTGTAATTCCCACCCCTCTCCCCCCCCCCCCCCCCCCTGCACGTTTAACCGAAAGTTATCGCGATGTTCTCCGAACTCGACACACACGTGGACGACGGCGTCTTCCAAAAGAGGAGAAAAACAAAGCAATAAACAACAACAACAAACGTGTAATCGGTGACGTTTCGGGCAACGGCCCTGCTTGGCAGACACTGTGAAGAAGGGGGTCATAGTTGAACGGCCCTTCTTCATGGCCCTTTTTTGAACGCACTATGAAGGGCCATTGCATGAAACGTCGCAGATTCTATATATGTTTAAGGCAGTCCCGTTGACGGGTGTGTTGTTCACTTGCACGTTTGTCACTGTAACTGCTGTGGCTAGGAGATGTTAACTACCTCGCCTGGTGTACAGGAGGTTGTGAGCTTGATCCCGACCCTGACGCCTGCTGCTGCTGTATATTGGAGTTTGTGTGTCTCTCTCTCATCATCACGGTGGCTAGGAGATGTTAACTACCTCGCCTGGTATGCAGGAGGTCGTGAGCTTGATCCCGACCCTGACGCCTGCTGCTGCTGCTGCTGTATATTGGAGTTTGTGTGTGTCTCTCTCTCATCATCATCACGGTGGCTAGGAGATGTTAACTACATTGCCTTGTATGCAGGAGGTCGTGAGCTTGATCCCGACCCTGACGCCTGCTGCTGCTGTATATTTGGAGCTTGCGGTGTCTCTCTCTCTCTCGTCGTGGTCGTGTGGATTTCTCTCCGGGTTCTCCGGTGTTTCCCTTCACAATTTAGAATCAACATCACGCGCTTAGAGTGTTTGGTTGCTATAAATGTCCACGTGATAAGCCACTTCGTTGAGCTATCATTCGTGATAGCCAGGTCGCTTCAGAAAAATAACTATATAGCTGAGTGGGCGTTACCTGTATTGCCAACGCAGCAGCAAAAGTACCAAATAGGTTTGAGTACGTTTCTTTGGATTTTAGTTTTGTCTTTTCAAATTTTCTCCAGATGCACGCCACGTCCCCCCCCCCCTCCGCTCTCCACACCGTCTTCATCTTCCAGTTATCACTCAACATTATTTCAAACACATGCAGGACGTGACGGCTGATGATCTATGGCTGTGGAAATTTGGTAATCCTCCTTGAATATAAAGTGTTTTTATTCTTTGCCTAACCATTCACCCTTTGATGTTGCGTCTCTCCTCGCGTGCACCGTAACCCCAGACCTTTCCCATTTGCCCTGCTGCTCACGTTAACAACGTTTCTTCCGGTATAGAATTCAGCCCACCGTGCGAACATTCAATCGTTAAAAAATAAACAAAAAACGTAAGCAGACCACGTGGCGACCGCTCGACGCGGCCGGTGGTCGATGTGGTCAAGGATGGTGAAGGAGAGGCAGCCCAACGCGTGCGAGAGGACGTCCGGGCGCAATTGAACGGGCTGGGAAAAAGGGGCCATTGCCCGAAACGTCGCCTGCTTATGCATTTTTCATTCGGGGCCCGCAGTGTTATTTTGAATGGAGTTGTTGTTGCACACGTGTGTGTGTGTCTGTAAATTCGTGGCTAGAGCGCTGCACCACAGACCCGGCGACCCGAGTTTGATTCCCACTCGCGTGCCACCAACACCGGTGCCGATTGCCTGAACCGGTCCTGGGCATCCCTTAGGTCGACTCAGCCTCAAATAAGTACCTGGTGCCGTGTGTAAGCATCGCCACTGGGGAGACAAAGGCGGTTTCGGCCTTCACAGGTGCTCGCTAACAGCACTTGCCCCAAAAGTCTGTTCAGACGATACGGTGGATCTGTGTCTTAATAGTACTGGTGCAATCATGGGTGGGTGTATTGTTACATGGCGATCACCTTGAGGACGTCTTCATCCAGCAGTGGATGGATCATCGTTCATGACGATGATTATAGTGGCGAGACATATATATTATACGACCGGTGTTAGGTATTAACTGAGCTTGCTGTATAAACACACCGCAGTTAATGTATATATATAATGGCGATAGCTAATGAGAAGCACGTTTCACGAAGGCCACTTCAAAACGAGCACGTGCGTCAATATCGGCTGGCCACCCAAACGGGAGCGCCGTGATCAGGGGGCAAGGCGCCGAACGACACTCCGTGGATGTTCGCACGCGACACGCGCGGCTGGCGAAACGCGTGAGCATCGTTGAGCCCTGCAGGGATCGACAGACTGCGGCTCAGGATCCGCATGCGCGCGGCTCTTTGAATTCCACCTCTTGGGGTCCTTTGGCTTCACCCCCCACCCCCCTCCCCCTCTTGCGGGCAGCCTTTGTTTTTTTTAATCCTTAAATTTAAACTTAAAACTTGTAATCTTCGTGAAGATAATTCATGAAATGTTGCAGGGATTGGGTCACTATTGAATGTCCCGGGTCACGACAAGCAAAGGCACGACAGTCAAACTGCGTTGTGTACTAACGCGCAACTAAGGGGGAAATAAACAGAATAGACGCAGTTCATTCCTTCGCCTATTTTGATTATTATTGTCAGAATGTGTTTGTCGTCTGCTGTTTACCCGCTGCTGTGTCTGTGTACAAGTAGCTCTGCGTGTGCGTTGCGCCTCCACAACTATTTTGGTTAAAGACGAAAAAAAAATCTTCTTCGAAAAAGATTTCCGACCCCCCGGCTTAGCCACACGTCGGTACTTTCGAAATGCAATGCGTATTATGATTAAGATAAAGGCGCAGCCCTGCAATATCTTGCTCACGCCGCTGCCGGTGGCGGCAGGGCCGCCACTGAATGGAACTACTCGACAGAGGGGCCATTTGATTTATGCGCTATGAAGAAGGGCCATTTCCCGAAACGTCACCTATTGTGTTATTGACGATATGCGTTGAATGTGTTGTCGTTACATAAAATCCGTGATCTGGTTCCGTCTGTAAAAGATGTGATTCCGGACATACAATACCCTGGTGTCTACAAACTAAGTTGCCTCTGTGGTAGTAGTTACATTGGAGAAACCAAACGCCATATCTCGGACCGCATTCGTGAACATAAAGCAGACCTTAAACACGGTAGGACCAACACCTCGGCCGTAGCAGATCATTGTTCTAATTCAGTAGGTTCACATGCCATTGACTTTTCCAAGACGGAGGTTCTTTGTAAGCCATCTGGCTTCCATGAGAGATTCGTTCATGAGGCTATCCACATATACAAACACAGAGACAATTTCAACCGAGAAGATGGATTCTATCTTAGCAATCATTGGAAAGATTTGATAAATCATTTCAGTTCTTGATTGATTGTTCACGCTTACAGTGGCTTTCAGACAGCATACATAAAAACAAATTTCGTCTCCCCCCTCCTCTTTTCAAAAAATAGATGGACTAGTCCTGGCAAACAGCCAATCGTTGCGCGTGACGCAAACGTTATTTTTATATAAATAAATAAATAGATATGCCGTTTTTAAAATAAATTTATGCAAACCGACACACCTGATGATGACCGTTTGAGTTATGGTCGAAACGTCGTGAGAATTTTTTATTGTTTTATATATATTTTGTTATTTTGTTGTTTCTCTTCAACGTGACTTTACCGAAAAAACTAAGAATATGAATTACTGCAGTCACGAAAGCTTTAAATCAAAATTTGTGTTGTCGTTGTTAAGTCGTATTGTGTACCAATTTCAACGCAGCAGCAGCAGCAACTGCATCGTCAAATAATGTATTTACTGTCGAGTGGTAATTGGGCTACTCTTTTACGTCAACCAGACGTCTTGCTAGAGGCGGGCGTACCCACGTTTAACCCCACCTGGAGATGTTAACTACATCGCCTGGTTTGGAGGAGGTCGTGGGTTCGATCCCGACCCTGACGCCTGCTGCTGTATATTTGGAGTTTGCGTGTTCTCCCCGTGGTCGCGTGGATTTTTCTCCGGGTCCTCCGCGTTTTCCCTCCACGTTTAGAATCGACGCGCGTTTAGACTATTTGGCTGCTGCTATACACATGTACACGTGACGAGCCACTTCGTTGAGCTACCATTTGTGGCTAGGACGCTTCTGAAAAAGAGCTGCATTAGCTCAGCGGGTCTTACCTGCTCAAAAATTAAAATAGTTGAATAGTTCGTTAATAGACTCGCATAGGGACCCGTAGAGTGGCATGTGTTGTTGTTGTTGTTGCTGTTGTTGTTGGTCTGTAACTCCCCACCGCTTGGCAAAGGGGCCCCCAGCACCCTTGGGTGTTTCGCTCCATCACTTCATCTCGTCCCTTGGTCGTGTCCAGGATTGTACCCCCCCCCCCAAAAAAATATATTTGTAGCTGGTAAAATAACAAACACATTTTATTTTTTTAAACAAGTAAAAAAAATCGGTGATCTTATAGCCCTGTGTGTGTATCAACGGTTTTAAACAACAGAATCACCGCCGTCACTCGCACCTCGGCCGGGTCGGAGCTTAAACGTTACAATGTGAAGGAAGGAGCCATATCGCCTCCTAGTGAGAGAGACCGCGAACAGATTGAGGGCAATCTCCTCTCCCTCTCTCCGGCACGGAGTTTATAGCACCACGCCCGGCCGCCTTTATCTCCCGCAGTGGCGTGTTTTACGCACCGCAGCAGCTACTCATTTAAGGCCAAGTCAACCACGGGGAGGCCCAGGACCGATGCAGATATTCGTCACTGATGTGGGCCGTTGAGCGGGGATGGAACTGGCGCGGTTTTTGGCCGGCGTCGTAGCGGTCTGTTCTGCTTGACCACAGTCGCACGCTGCTGGAAAGTTGTTTTAATTTTCCACGTGCGCGTCAGGCGTCCGCATCTACTGCCGTGGTTACGGTTTAGGGTGGGACCATGAGTAGCTTCGTGGAAGATCAAACCGCAGGGCATCTTCTGCGTTGCACCGTTCACGGCAAGGCGTTTGTTTTGTGTTGTTATTTTGAACTCCACTCAGTTCTCCACGCTTCGTCGGGGCTGAACTGGCATTGCTGAAAGTGAATCGCATGGATTAGAGTGACGGCCTCAGCACTCGTATTAAAAGGCCACCCTCGGTGGAGTCGAACCCGGTCCATGACCGCATAACGTCGGGAACTTCTGATGCTGGTTATTACCGTGGGTGTATTACTAACCACAAACAACAGTTTCTGGCCACGCTTTCCCCCGCTTTGTGCGGGTTCCATCCCCGACCCTGAGGATGTTGCTGCTGTTGCATATTTTGAGTTCCGTGTGATATCTCTCTGTTCCATGTGATATCTCTCTCCGTGTGATATCTCTCTGTTTGGTGTGATATCTCTCTGTTCCGTGTGATATCTCTCCCTCCGTGTGATCTCTCTATGTTCCGTGTGATATCTCTCTGTTCCGTGTGATATCTCTCTCCGTGTGATCTCTCTCTGTTCCGTGTGATATCTCTCCCTCCGTGTGATCTCTCTATGTTCCGTGTGATATCTCTCTGTTTGGTGTGATATCTCTCTCTCCGTGTGATCTCTCTCTGTTCCGTGTGATATCTCTCTGTTCCGTGTGATATCTTTCTCTCCGTGTGATATCTCTCTCCGTGTAATATCCCTCTGTTTGGTGTGATCTCTCTCTGTTTGGTGTGATCTCTCTCTGTTCCGTGTGATATCTCTCTGTTCCGTGTGATATCTCTCTCCGTGTGATCTCTCTCTGTTCCGTGTGATATCTCTCTGTTCCGTGTGATCTCTCTCTGTTTGGTGTGATCTCTCTCTGTTCCGTGTGATATCTCTCTCTCCGTATGATATTTCTCTGTCCCGTGGTGGTCACGTGAATTTGTATCCTCCGGGTTCCCCGTGGTTTTCCCCCCGCCCCCTCCCACCAACCACTCCTCGACATTAATAAACAACACGCGCCTAAGATGATTTCGCTGCTTCTATCAATTAACACGTGTGATGACGACGACGATGATGGTGGTAATGATGATACTAATAATATTAGCCACTTCGATAATGAGCTATCATCACGTGTGGCCAGGTAGCCTCTGATAAAGAGCTCGGTGGGCTTTACCGGGTTTAAAAATAAAAGTGTTCCCGGCAGAATTAACTGTGTGAATAATTCATCGTCCCTGATCACGCATCCGAACGAATCGCGTACTTGCATGTTCACCAAAAGTACTGTGTGGTTAATGCCTACTTGACTCCTTGCAAAAGGTTTCTGTTTGGTGTTTGAACATCTTAACACCTCCTGTTGTATTGCCAGCAAGGGTAAAACCTTTGATTATTTTTCATACTTTGATACTCGCAAAAAGGCCCCATGAATACCAATGTGCATGCAAATTATGTTTTTCATGCAAATTGACAAATAAATCAGATATAATAAACAGAACAAGTAGAGACATTACAAAACAGAAGACAGAACAATTAACATAAAAACAGAGAGATGTTTGTGTTAAATCGTGACTATAAATTAATAGGATTATTTAAATTATTTAAACACGGCGCTACGCAGTGCCCACTCACTCTCGACGAGTGGTCACGGCGTCGCGCGCTTGCAGACGCGCTTCTGCGGCCCGTCTGGAACGCTCTTCCTTCCGATATTAGGGAGCCACTGGGAGCCATGCGCTTTTAAATCATCATCGTCTAGATTGACGAACTCATTTACTTTAGGACCGCTTGTTGTGTTTAGTTTGTCGTCAATTCCCCACACCTCCTATTAGCGCGGGTTGGCTACGTACGGTGCAAAAGAAGTCCAACATGCATACTCCGCTGTTAGTCTCGACCACATATCGTCATCGCTGGCAGCGAGCTTATCTGCCAACATCCCACACGCGCCTTCAACCTGCCGGATGGATGAATGTACGCACGTTGAACTTCTTTCCCACCGCACGTAGCCAAGCGTGCTAATCGGAGGTGCGGGCATGAAGGGCCGGTTGCTTCGTGCCCTCCGAGAGGCGACTGGAGCGTGCACTGCCGTGCCGCGGGCGGTTGGCTGTGGCTCAGCAGTGCGCGCTGCGATCAGGCACGCCACGTGCGTTAGTCACACTCGCGTATACATGATACACACAGTAGATAGGCAGGCGACTTCTACCTTCACAAATCCGTCTCTCCGCGTAAACTATATGTGCATTATGTATATATAGGCAGTACTTCTTACACATTCCATCAGCCGCACGGCATTCTGGCGGACAAGCAAAACTGTGGATTGCTGGTGAGTGAACCGCCGATCTTACAGAGACAAGGACACTCACTGCCTTTACGATATGGGTCGTGGTTATATAATGTGGAAGGGCAACTGCACCAGATGCATTAGTGTTTGCGCGTGTGTATGCGTGCGCGCATGTGGGGAGCGGTGGCGCAGCGGTTAGCGCGCTGCGCTCCGAACCCAGCCCGAGCCGACTTCGATTCCCGCTCACGACCAACACCGGTGACGATTATCTGAACCGGACCTGGGCCTCTCCTAGGTCAACTCAGCCTCAAATGGGTACCTGCTGGGGTGTATAAGCAGCGCTACTGTGGAGACAAAGACGACCGGGCGTGGTGCTGACGCACCTACCCACCTCGTCGTGTGCCAGTGCAGGCCTTCATAGGCGCTGCTCACTAACAGCACTTGCCCCAACGGTCTGTTAGAGGCTAAACGGGTGATCTTTGCCTTCATGCGCGCATGTCCGTGTTGAGTCGAGAGGGGAAAGGGGAGTACTGCATAATAGCGCACAAAGAATCATTCTACGTTTGAAGAATCAATCGAAATCACGTGCAATTTCGCAGAGAGCTTTGGCAAGACCCGACTCATGTGCAGGCACCGTGAAAGCATGGAATAAATCAGTAGAGGAAAAGTCATTCTGTCAAACCAGGTGAGAGAGAAAGAGAGAAGATAGCATATCGAGATTTAGAAGTCTACTAATCAACAGACGCCCGAGCAACAACAAAAGACGAGCAACAACAAAACACGAGCAACGCCATCACCAGCCATGGTCAATCCACTGCTGGATGATGGCCTGGCCGAGCAATGGTCATCTCTCAATGTGCTGCGATGTAACAATCCATTCAGCAGCTGCATTCGAGCTGACTTCATCGCTCCATCTCCTCCACGGTGGACAGGCTCCGGGGAGCGTTCAATTCCTTAGGTGCCACTCCATTATGAGTCTCGACCACCACCATCATCATTATCACCACCACCACCACCACCATCATCATCTTCACCATCAACATCACCATCAACATTACCATCATTACCACCATCATCACCACCATCATCATCACCATCAACATCACCACCATCATCATCACTATCACCATCATTTGCATCACCATCATCACCACCATCATTATCATCATCACCATCATCACCACCACCACTACCATCATTACCACCATCATCTTGACCATCATCTTTATCATCATCATCACCACCATCACCACCATCATTACCACCACCATCATTACCACCACCATCATTATTATCACCATCATCATCACCATCATCATCACCATCACCACCACCATCATTACCACCACCATCATTACCACCATCATCATGATCACCACCACCATCATCATCACCACCACCACCACCATCATCTTCATCACCATCATCATCACCACCACCACCATCATCATAATTGCCATCATCTTCATCACCATCATCATCACCATCATCATCACCATCATCACCACCACCACTACCATCATTACCACCACCATCATCTTGACCATCATCTTCATCATCATCACCACCATTACCACCATCATTACCACCACCGTCATTATTATCACCATCATCTTCATCACCATCATCTTCACCATCATCACCATCACCACCACCATCATTACCACCACCATCATTACCACCATCATCATGATCACCACCACCATCATCACCACCACCATCATCATCACCATCATCATCACCATCATCACCACCACCACTACCATGATTACCACCACCATCATCTTGACCATCATCTTCATCATCATCATCATCATCACCACCATCACCACCATCATTACCACCACCGTCATTATTATCACCATCATCTTCATCACCATCATCACCATCATCACCATCACCACCACCACCACCATCATTACCACCACCATCATTACCACCATCATAATGATCACCACCACCATCATCATCATCACCACCATCATCTTCATCACCCTCATCATCACCACCATCATCATAATTACCATCTTCATCATCTTCATCATCACCATCATCACCATCTGGCCGTGGCGTTTCCAGCCCAAGCGCCCTTTTCCTAACAGTCAATATGACGTCTCTTCCTTGAACCGGTCCCGGGCCTCCCTTACGTCGACTCAGCCTCAAATGAGTACCTGTTGCGGGGGAGACAAAGGCGGCCGGGCGTGATGCTGGCCACCCACCCCCTGGTGTGCCGTGCCGGCCTTCATAGGTGCTCGCTAACAGTGGTGTGATCAGCGGTAAACGCACACTGTACAATAATACGGGTAAACCGTATGGGTTTGACAGGTATGCTCATCAAGCAGTGGATTGACAAAGCATGCCTTTGCACACTCTGGCTCAGGTCTCAAAGTGCAATTCCACACTTCTGTTTGAAGGCCACGCAACTCTCGGAGCATCGGGCTGGCTGGACGGGGTCGCTTCAATTCTGCAGGCAACAGCTGAGCCGCGCGTGCATTTCAGATGGGGCCAGCCCCTCATTCTGCATCTGTCTGCCTATTATCCTCCCGGACTTAGGAGGCCATGATAGTGTTTTCTTAATGCACAGCGGCCAGCTTGAAATGTTTTAGAGTTTCACCCGAACGGCGCACGCACTGATTGTCCCTCCATGTGTGTGCGCGTGCACGCGCCCGTGTGTGTAAGATACAAAAGATAAAGATCCCCCCCCCACCACCACCACCCGTATAGCCTTCAACAGACTGTCGGGGCAAGTGCTGTTCGCGAGCACTCTCTATGTGAAGGCGTGGTATGGCACGTGACTGGATTGGGTGAACAGCACTTACGCCCGGGCCGCCTTTGTCTCCCCGGGTTGCGATGTTGACTACACATCGCACCATGGATTCGTTTGAGGCCGAGTAGACCTGTGGTGGGTGATACACAGGCACGTGTACAACAGCAACAAACGAGGAGCATGGAACCTTCCCACTGCTGACAAAGAATCAGAATCAGAATTTTGATACCGGAGGAGTTTGGATGTTCTCACAGATCCACAATCTTTCATTCATTCACGTAGAAGCAGGCTCACATAAAGACACGTAGACCCACACAGGAACCCGCAGACTCACACAGGAACCGATAGACTAGATTAGGGACCCATATACTCGCACAGGAACCCATAGACTCACACAGGAACCCATAGACTCACACAGGAACCCATAGACTCACACAGGAACCCGTAGACTCACACAGGAACCCATAGACTCACACAGGAACCCGTAGACTCACACAGGAACCCATAGACTCACACAGGAACCCGTAGACTCACACAGGAACCCATAGACTCACACAGGAACCCGTAGACTCACACAGGAACCCATAAACTCACACAGGAACCCATAGACTCACACAGGAACCCATATACTCACACAGGAACCCATAGACTAGATTAGGGACCCATAGACTCACACAGGAACCCATAGACTAGATTAGGGACCCATAGACTCGCACAGGAACCCATAGACTCACACAGGAACCCATATACTCACACAGGAACCCATAGACTAGATTAGGGACCCATAGACTCACGCAGAAACCCACAGACGCCATAATGTTAACGTCCTCACTTGATATACAGGAGGTCGTGGGTTCGATCCCGACCCTGACGCCTGCTGTATATTTGGAGTTTGCGTGTCTCTCTCCCCGTGGTCGCGTGGATTTTTCTCCCGGTCCTCCGCTTGTTTCCACCACATTTAGAATCATCAAGCGTCCAGAGCATTCGGCTGCCATAAATTTCCACGTGACCATAAGCCAACTTCGTTGATCCATAATCGAGGTTTTTGGGGTTAGATCGCGTTGAGCTATACTTTGTGGCCAGCACGCTTCTGAAAAAAAAAAAGAGTTACGTTAGCTCAGTGGGCGTTAGATTTTAAAGTAAAAAAAATGTAAAGTTTTATGATTTAATAAACTCGCATAGCGACTCGTAGAGCATCGTGTGCTGTTGCTGTTGTCGGTCTGTAACTCCCCACCGATTGGGTGTCTCGCTTCATCGCTTCTTTGCTCTTGCCCAAGCCCGTGTCCTCCAAAACATTCTCCGGATTTCATCTCTCCCTGCCGCCCCCATCCCACCCTCTTCCTCTGTCCGCTTCAGCAACGAGCATCCTGCCAGCGTCTGAATGCGCAATGCGACTGTCGTTGTGGGGATAGCAGGCGCTGCATCTGTCGTTCAATCTGTCAGCGAGCCACCCCGAGAACATCTGCCTCCGTTCTGTGACCTCCCGCCAGCGATCCTTCGTCAACTACGCGTGGCCTCAAACACCACTTGCAGCCTGGCACGAGCGCTGTGGAGATATTGCTGTGGCTCTGTTGCTGATATGGTTACTATGTAAGTGTGTGAGTGTGGTTGTGTGTGGGTGTGTGTGAGTGTGTGTGAGTGTTTGACAGCAGAGGTCTCACTCCGAATCAGTCGAGCGGCTATATCTTTTCATCGGTTGCGTAACGCTGTGTGGAAGCTACCTGGTCTGTCGCTCCGCACTAAGCTTCAGGTCTTCTCGGCCACGGTCATTCCCTCCCTTCTCTACGCTTGCGAAACGTGGACCCCCTTAATGGAGCATCTTCGCCGGTTGGAAACATTTAGACTGAACTGCCTACGATCCATCCTGGGTTTAACCAGGCTGGATTGTGTGAGGAGCTCACAAATCCTTGAAAGATCTGGGCAAGGTCCCATCGGTGAGCTCCTCCGGCAGGCAAGGCTGCGTTGGCTGGGTCATGTAGCCCGCATGCCCAGCCACCGCATGCCGAAACAGCTTTTGTTCGGTCGGATCGAGGGGTCTAAACGGGCGCGGCACGGGCTAGAGAAGAGATGGAGTGATGTGGTACAGGAGGACGTGGAGCTGAGTGGACTTGCCGATGACTGGTACCAGCGGTGTCAAGATCGGCCTCTGTGGAGGAGGCTCGTGAAGGACGCTATTGGGCAGTTGGAGGCAGTCGCCCTCCAACAACTGGAGGGCGGAGGAGCGACGCTCACAACAACGAGCGGAGCGCCGGGTGGCTAAAGCACAGCAGGTTGGCACAGTAGGGGGCACAGGTGGTGCACCAGCCAGTCATCTCAGTCAGTCGACCCGTGGCACCTGGGTCTGCCCCGTGACCTCCTGCCCGCGGGCGTTCGACACTTCACGTGGCCTCAAGGTGCACATGGCCTGGCACAAGCGTTGTGGCGAATGGCTGTTGTTGTTCTGGGGAGCGGTAGTGTAGCGGTTAGCACGCTGCGCGTGTACCAGTGTGTGACAACTGCCTGTTTAACGGCACAGCCTGGAGGAGAAAAGAGGCCACTGTGATCTAGGAGGAGCTGGAAGCTGGCGCTTGTGACAAAGTCGTCTGAAGATCGCCCTCTGTGGAGGGTGGGGGGTGGGGGTACCTCGTGAAAGACGATATTGGGCAGTTGGGGTAGGGGGTGCAGCCTCCTTCCGGCATCACGGAGATATATGAGCGACACTCACAACAGTGAGCAGAGCGCCGGGTGGCTAAAACAGCAACACCGGCACAGCGGGGAGCACAGGTGGCACATCTGCAAGTCATCTCGTTCAGCTAAGCTGAGACACCTGGGTCTGTCCCGTGACCTCCTGCCTGCAGCAGCGAGCCATAGGAACTTCAAGCGGCCCAAAAGTTCACCAAGCCTGGCACGCGCGCCGTGCCAACGTCATGTATGTGTGTGTGAGTGTTGGGTAGCGGTAGTGCAGTGGTTAGCGTGCTGCTTTACGAACCCGGCCTCACCCGGGTTCGATTCCCACTCACGATCAAAATTGCAGTGGTCCTGGACATCCTGTTGCGGTGTGTGTAAACATCAGCACTGGGGAGACAAAGGCGGCCGGGCGTGGTGTTAGCCACCCAAACACACCCCTCGTGTGCCGTTACGGCCTTCACTATGTCCTCGCTAAACATCACTTGCTACACGGGGGGTGTTTGCCTTTGTATGTTCACGTGAGTGCACGCGCAAGGACGTGTATGTATATGTTTGGGGTGGCCACAAAGTCCCTTTGCAATAAAAAAAATATTTTCTCCGGCGTACTATGCCCTCGGAATTCGGAAATGCTTCAAGCGGGAATTCAGTGCATGATGGATTTGGAGATGAACTAGCTACTATTTCAGAAGCGACCTGGCCACAAATGTGGCCTATCATGTGCAAATGTTTAGCAGTCAAATACTCTAAACGCATGATTCTAAATGAGGAGGAAAAAACCGGAGGGACCAGAGAAAAATCCATGCGACCACGGGGAGACGGCAGGCGTCAGGGTCGGGATTGAACCCACGGCCTCCTGCACACCAGGCGAGGTAGTTCACATCTCCTAGCCACCGTGATAATGATGAGAGAGATACAACAGACTCCAAATACACAGCAGGCGTCAGGGTCGGGATTGAACCCATGGCCTCTTGTATGCCAGGCGAGGCCACCCACACCCTCGTGTACCGTGCCGGCCTTCATAGGTGCTCGCTAACAGCACTTGCCCCTACATTCTGTTAAAGATACAAAATCCAGAAAAACTCATGTCAAAAATGTTATAAATTGATTTGCATTTTAATGAGGGAAATAAGTATTTGACCCCTCTGCAAAACATGACTTAGTACTTGGTGGCAAAACCCTTGTTGGCAATCACAGAGGTCCGACGTTTCTTGGAGTTGGCCACCAGGTTTGCACACATCTCAGGAGGGATTTTGTCCCACTCCTCTTTGCAGATCTTCTCCAAGTCATTAAGGTTTCGAGGCTGACGTTTGGCGACTTGAACCCTCAGCTCCCTCCACAGATTTTCTATAGGATTAAGGTCTGGAGACTGGCTAGGCCACTCCAGGACCTTAATGTGCTTCTTCTTGAGCCACTCCTTTGTTGCCTTGGCCGTGTGTTTTGGGTCATTGTCATGCTGGAATACCCATCCACGACCCATTTTCAATGCACTGGCTGAGGGAAGGAGGTTCTCACCCGATATTTGACGGTACATGGCACTGTCCATCGTCCCTTTGATGTGGTGAACTTGTCCTGCCCCCTTAGCAGAAAAACACCCCCAAAGCATAATGTTTCCACCTCCATGTTTGACGGTGGGGATGGTGTTCTTGGGGTCATAGGCAGGATTCCTCCTCCTCCAAACACGGCGAGTTGAGTTGATGCCAAAGAGCTCCATTTTGGTCTCATCTGACCACAACAACTTTCACCCAGTTGTCCTCTGAATCATTCAGATGTTCATTGGCAAACTTCAAGCGGGCATGTATGTGTGCTTTCTTGAGCAGGGGGACCTTGCGGGCGCTGCAGGATTTCAGTCCTTCACGGCGTAGTGTGTTACCAATTGTTTTCTTGGTGACTATGGTCCTAGCTGCCTTGAGATCATTGACAAGATTCTCCCGTGTAGTTCTGGGCTGATTCCTCACCGTTCTCATGATCATTGCAACTCCGCGAGGTGAGATCTTGCATGGAGCCCCAGGCCGAGGGAGATTGACAGTTCTTTTGTGTTTCTTCCATTTGCGAATAATCGCACCAACTGTTGTCACCTTCTCACCAAGCTGCTTGGCAATGGTCTTGTAGCCCATTCCAGCCTTGTGTAGGTCTACAATATTGTCCCTGACATCCTTGGAGAGCTTTTTGGTCTTGGCCATGGTGGAAAGCTTGGAATCTGATTGATTGATTGCTTCTGTGGACAGGTGCCTTTTATACAGGTAACAAGCTGAGATTAGGAGCACTCCCTTTAAGAGTGTGCTCCTAATCTCAGCTCGTTACCTGTATAAAAGACACCTGGGAGCCAGAAATCTTTCTGATTGAGAGGGGGTCAAATACTTATTTCCCTCATTAAAATGCAAATCAATTTATAACATTTTTCACATGCGTTTTTCTGGATTTTGTTGGTTTTATTCTGTCTCTCACTGTTCAAATAAACCTACCATTAAAATTATAGACTGATAATTTCTTTGTCAGTGGGCAAACGTCCAAAATCAGCAGGGGATCAAATACTTTTTTCCCTCACTGTATTGCTGAGAAGTGGGCATGTACTCTCTTGCGCGTCCGTTAATATTTTGTGTTTTACATTTTTTGTTCTCTCCATATTCCAAGTGGTGGCCAAAATATATATCTTGAGGAAATCACCTAGCAACGCCTTGCGCGGGCGTATGGTCATCAAACACACTCATGGGGAGCATCTGCATGAAATACGCTTTTGAAGTGGCAAAACAAAACCCCCAAAATAATAACTCCCCCCCACCCCCCCCCCCTCATTCCCCCCTCAACCCCTCCTCACCCCTCCTCATCCCCCCCTCACCCCCACCTCACCCCCGCCCTAAACCCCCCCCCCCCCACCACCATTAACCCCCCCACCATCACCAACCTTGCCTTTAAAAAAACATCCCGGGTAGCGGCCGCGAGTGTCGTCGTGGGTCCAATTCTGGGTGTGGAGGAGACGCAGGGTCGGGATTGATATTACAAGAGGCTAAAACTGTCGCGCGCACGCACGTGCGCGTGTGTGCTATGTTGAACTTCTTTCGCACCGTACGTAGGCGATTGTGATTATCGGAGGTGGTGAGAGGGGGGGGAGGGGAGGTGGCAAGAAATCTAAACAGAAAAAATAATTGCCGTTGTTGTTGTTGTGTAAATTACTAGCTGATATACCTGGCGTTGCCCGGGCCAAAAAAAAATATATTTCAAAACTACTCTTAAAAATCTAACAGCAGTGCGTACTGACTGTGGTGGTACCTGCTATGATTACAGTAGTGCATACCGACTGTGATGGCACCTGATATCACTATAGTAGTACATACTGAATCTGTAGCAGTATTTATGGACTCTATCGCACAAAGTACTCACCTGACAGAGTGGTATGGTGAGGCCTAGTCCCGTGCAGAGCCTCCGGCTACTGCTAGATTGTCCAGCCAGGCGTAGTTAGCACGATCTCCCCGGCCGCTCTACAGCAATATCTCCGGCCTATAGTGGTAGCATCTACCGACTGTATAGTAGTAATAACTGCATGCATTGGGGTGGGGGGGGAAATCACACGGTGAAGAATTAACGTCAGCGTTTAGTGTATTTTTATAGCATTTTTAACGCGAAAGAAAATGTCCCCCTCATTCCCACCGAAGGCGTGCGACTTGGCATGGGTTCGCTAAACTCGCCTCGTGTGCGGGCAGAAGGAGAGAGAGGCAGCCTCCATCCAATTGGAAGCGGTTTACCCGGGCCTCCACGTGGTCGACTCAGCTTCATAATTTGTGTCTGGTACGCATGCGTAAAACATCGCCGCTCGAGAGACGAAGGTGGCCGGGCGTGGTGCTGGCCAACCCCCCCCCACCCCCACCCTTCGAGTGCCGTGCCGGCCTTCGTGGGTGCAGCCCGGTCAAGGATCTCGCACAGGGAGATGATTCCACTACGCCCATTGGGGTGACTTGCACACACTACTCTATACATTTATATGGATTTCATAAAGCTGCTGCTGTATACCAGGCGAGATAGTTAACTACCTCGCCTGGTATACAGGATGTTGCGGGTTCGATCCCGACCCTCACGCCTGCTGTGTATTTGGAGTTGTTTTGCGTGTCTCTCTCCACGTGGTCGCGTGTTCTCCGGGTCCTCCGGGTTTTCCCTCTAAATTTAGAATCGGACACGCGTTTAGAGTATTTGTCGGCTACACATTTCCACGTGGTAAGTCAACTTCGTTGGGCTATCATTTGTGGCCAGGTCACTTCTGCAAAAGAGCTACATAGCTCAGTGGGGTTTACCTGGTATAATAAACATAGTTCATTTTAAAAATATATAATTTATATTTCATAAAGCTGCTACTTTAATGTGCTTATACAAGCATCGTAATATTGGACGACAGGAGGTTGGCAGCCAAAGGAGGGAATGCATCCAAAAGATGTACGACCACGGTGGAGATGGAACAATGAAATTGGTTCCCGTGCGAGCGATGGACTGCGGATCACCGGACGGCGAGGGATGCCAAGGGTATGGAGGCGTTCATCTAACAGTGGATAGACAATGGCTGCTGATGATGATGATGGGTGAATGAATTCAAGTCCAACTGCATGCCAAAATAAATGTCATTTTGTTTTTTACATAGTTATGGTTGTTTATTATTTCATGATCGCGTATTCGTCGCGTTTATAAAATGTCCCTCCATGCTTTTGATCTACGCAAGCCCCTGTAAGCTCTCCCTTCCCACGTAACGCCTTCGCCGCGTTGACCGGGTCGCCACTGAAAAAGACCTTCCCAGCTCATTGGGCCTCAAACCCGAAATAAATCCACAGCGACTGAATTGCGTGACCACGTTTGCAGCTTGCCTGCTCAGCTGCAAGTTGCTCGGTGCAATATTAAAAAACCACACGTTCACGCGAATTGCTGTTGAAGCGGCTCGCCAGGGGATTAAACCCCAGACTCGGCACAAACATTTGTCCCCTGAGGACTTCGCGTCTCTGGAGACACCAACGTCATCTCCTATTTTTAATTATCTCAAATCTTCAAAAAAGCCAAACATCTCCCCATAAATAGGTCAAGCAATGAATGTTAAGAACATGAACATGAACACACACACACAGGCACACAAGCTGAAGGTAAGCATGTATTAATTCCTGATTAATATATTTCACATGCACACACAAAAACCTAACAAACAAAAAAGATATCCGCGGAAGCTCCGAAAAGCGAACGTGACGATTTGAGTTTTATTCAGAAAATGACGGACGAGTCTCGAGACTCATTTCAACGACGCTCGTGCTGAGAAGGAAATAAGGGTGCCCGGACACAAAACCCCCTTGGCACACAGGGAGACAAAGGCTTGCACTCCACCCTGATGTGGGCAAACCCCCACTTGCTACACTGCCTCCTACAGGCACCTCCTCCGGTCGTTGCGTGGTCCGCTAACCCCACTTCTTAGTTGCCTGAGGCCCGTCCACGCGCGGTGACTCCCAAACAATCGGTCGGTCGTGATGTCGAATCCCGGTATAGGCGGTTGACCGAGCCCATCATCAACTCCGGGGTTGATAAAAAAAAACATATATAGTACTCCTAAGAATTCAAATGTATTGTACGCATTCCATCCTTGGGTGCCAATGCGCAACGCACGAAGAGCAGGGACCCAAAACAGAACCAGGGGCAAACCGACCAAAACTAACGAGGGAAGAGGCCACTTTAGAGAGATGGGTGGGAAGTCTGCGGCAGTTGTGCGATGGGCAGCCAGATTTGTTGAGTACATTCAACGCCATTGGAACCTCATTTGCCAGTAGCAAAATATGATAATTGTTTTTTTTACCCTTTTATCTGGCAACAAAACTGACACATTTTTTACAATCAATTTCAAGGACAGCGCATACATTATCAGAGGTATGTTTTTTGTTGGCATTCCGACCGCAGGTATTGTGGTCAATGCAAACATGACTCCTTGTAAAAAAAAAGGTATCAGTTTTGTTGCCAGATAAAAGGGTAAAAACCAATTTTCATATTTTCCTACTGGCAAAGGAGGTTCCAATGGTGTAAATGCTTACCCTGAGCTCTCATACTCTGATGGTGCATTGTCTTGGAGTTGTGCGCCTTTTGGAGTCATCTGGTCCAACACCAGATGAAGTCATCTGGTCCAACACCAGATGACGTCATCTGGTCCAACACCTGATGAAGTCATCTGGTTCAACATCAGATGAAGTCATCTGGTCCAACACCACGTGAGACGAGGCTCTAAAGAAAGCTGTCTCGGGTGTGGACCAATCAATTTCAAGGACAGTGCATACATTATCAGAGTTATTGTTTTTGTTTGCATTCCGACCGCAGGTATTGTGGTCAATGCAAACATGATTCCTTGTAGAAAAAAGGTGTCAGTTTTGTTGCCAGATAAAAGGATAAAAAAACGATTACATTCAACACGTTATTCGGCAAATATTGTGTTGCTGCGTTGGCAGTAGTGCACAAGCACAGTTGACGACAACGACATGTCAACGCGTTCGTCAATAACAACATGGTCTTGGAAGGAAAACAAACTATCTGGAGACGACGTTTCGGAAATGTGCCCCCTTATGTGAATTACCCTTATTCAGTTTTCCGTGCTATGAAGGCCACAGCGTTATTGACAAATGTGGAGTTTTCTTTGTTAATGTTGAATATATATTTACGAATATTAGTGCCACGCTAAAACAATGATGTAATGCCGTGGTTCTTCACCTGGGGTGCACGCTGCATCCCCTGGGGGTGCGAGAAGCCCTTTCTGGGACTGCGAGACACGGCCAGATTTTTGTTTTTAGAAGGTAAATCATCGAAAACACAAATGAAACACGGGTACGTAAGTGAAACTACTTTGTTTCATCAAACCTATGTATTTATGAACGTGTTTCTTTATAGCTATTGGGACCCAAAGGGGTGGAAGGCTGCAGTAAAGATTAAGAACCACTGGTGCAATGCGTGGGTTCGTGTTGATGTGTGAGGGTGGTTCACGGTGGTTTTTTTCACTTCTGCGAAACAGAGCTGTATACTCTTTGGTTCTTTCGGTAAAGTCGCGTAGGTAGAACTTTTATTTTGAAATAATATATTCGATCGCAACACAAGCGGTCGTCCTCAGTGAAACTGCTGAACCAGCGAGAGAGCTGTTACAACAAGTTGCATCGAAACGTCGTGTTCTATTATTTTTTGCTTCATTTTAATTTTTCTACCTACGTGACTTTACCGAAAGAACCAAAGAGTATGGATTGCTGCAGCCACGAAAGCTTCAAATCAAGAGCTGTATAGCTCATCGGATTCCTCCAGTACAAGTTAAATATTCAGATTCTGGCCCATCGTGGCGGTGTCCGAAACACTGAGCCAACGAAGGGACACCGAGACGTTGTGGGTGCTTAACGCAGGTTTCAGCCGCCGGTGGCACAACTCAATTCTCAACCCCGTGGTGAGTTGAAGGCCGCAGATGTTCGCGGTTCGATTCCGACAGGTCGCCCCGGTCAATTCTGCGGGTCTATTAAATAACATATATGTGCACCCGTCTGTTTCACAGTGGGCCGTTGAAAATCCCGTGAGGTCATCCGAAGAACGGAAAGCCATCATTGTGTGCCGACGTTCAAAGTCCACATTTTGCGACGTTTGCCAGACAATTTTAAAACCTGCTCGCAAATTACTTGAATGGGAAACACGTAAGGAGAGTGTCTGCCAGCCCCCCTGATGTTAAAACTCAGCTGCACCCTTCTGAACGCGACTCAGTGAGGCTTTGCTGGGTAAACAAACAATAACAATGGTGACAGTGTGAGAATGAGATACTTTATTGTGGATAGGGCGAGGCTGGTCTTAATCCATATGGGCCTCGGCCAACCTCCTGCACGTCACCGTCCCGAGGGACGCGTGGCTTAGTCAGATCTGTAGTTGACATCTGTGTGTACGTTGAACTTCTTTCGCACCGTACGCAGCCAACCGTGCTAATCGGAGGTGATGGTGGTGATGGTGGTTGTAGTGGCTGTGATGATGGTAGTGGTTTTGATGGTGATGGTTGTGATGATGGTGGTGGTGGTGGTGATGATAGTGGTGGTGATGGTAGTTGTGGTGATGGTGATTGTGGTGATGGTGGTTGTGATGATGGCTGTGATGACAGTGGTGGTGGTGATGGTTGTAATGTATGTAGAATTTCTTTTGCACCATACGTAGCGAACCATGCTAATCGGAGCTGTGGGGGAAGGACAACAAACTAAATACAAAAAGCAGTACTAAAGAAATGAGTTTGTCAATCTACATTATTTAAAAGTTCATAGTTCACAGTGGCTGCCTAATATGCCGCAGAAGCGGATGTGAAAGTGCGATATGTGGTGACCGTCTTTGTTCGATGATTAGCCAAAAGCCGCTGCTGCGAGGATGACCGGATTTCACGTGATGATGGTTTATGCACCACCCGACACAGCCAATTAGTTTGGTTTGCCACGTAAACTAAATGTGCCAATGAGTTACTACTTCAGCACACTGGAGCGTTGGAGAGTAAACCCACAACATTTACAATTTTTAGCACGACGTTTCGCTGGCGATTACAACCAGCTTCATCAGGCGATTTGCCAGAATTGTGGAGAAGTCTTCCCGTTTCCGGTCCTGAATGGAGTAAAGAGGACGTCATCACTGTGAGCCTATCAGGTGCGAGGTTCAGAGGGAGGGGTCAATGTAATCATTTACATTTACATGGATTATGTGAATCTGAGAATATGCAGTACCGGTTGGATCAGTCACATCAGTTCAGTGCATTTATTAGGTATAGCCCTGTGAGCCATTCGGCTCTTGAATCGGGTGCAACCGCAACAAACAAAAACATGAACAAGAAAACATCTTAAAGTGACGATGCGCAACAGAAAAATCCAGGAAAAAACAGCAAAGTCTTCCAGAAAGAGCACCGTTTATCAACGCTGTGTGCAAAAATCCCAGTGGGATGCAAGTCAAACAATAACAACCATAAGACAATTTAGATTAAAGTTATCAGTCTTACTCTGTACTACAACAAACAAATATGGCTAAACCAAAACGTTTTAGATATCACCAAAATAAAGCTATAAAAACAATTAACATATTCTTGGTTCTTTCGGTAAAGTCACGTAGAAGGGAAATAATAAAATGAAACGTAATTTAATACAATTCTCACAACGTTTCGGCCACAGAGCAGTGTTCATTAGGACGCTGTCTTTCCAACAGCTCTGTTCTTCACCTGAGGACGGCTGCTTGCGTTGTGACCGAAACGTCGTGAGAATTTTATTCTATTCTGTTGAATTTTTATTATTTTATTATTTCTCTTCTACGTGACTTTACCGAAAGAACCAAGAATATGAATCCCTGCAGTCACGAAAGCTTTAAATGGAAACAATGTAACAGTGATCACATTAATAATTACCTGATCTAACCCAACAAAAATAACTTTATTATGAACAATATTTTTTCACGAAAGCCTATTCTACTAGGTGTAATGACGACTTGTTTATTCTCAAATGGACGAAAGCAAAGAATAATATTTTAGCCTCTCAACTTCACGCTCGTTTGCTGCATTGTCTCTTGAGCATCGCAGTTGCTCAAGAGACAATCGCTTCCTTGACCGAATTAATTATCTGAAATGCCACCTTCGACACGAAACTGCTGGCAAGAGCAGCTGGCGCAGCATTACAGATGCGCGTGCAGTCTGCTCGTCTGCGTTACAGCATCAGGAATTGCCTTCTTACCCCCAGTATAAGAATATTGTGTGCTGTGAAGAAGAGTCATTGCACGAAACGTCGCCAGATATATGTGTTTCCTTTCAGGCAAGTGTCATTGGGCGCCGCAGTGGCGAGGAGACGTTATCTCACTCGACTGGTAAGCAGGAAGCCGAGGGTTCGATCCTGATCTCTGATGATGGTGCCTCTTGTTGTATATTTGGAGTCTGCGTGATCTCTCTCTCCCGTCGTGGTGGTCGCTTGGATAACAACGAGGACGACGAGGACGACGATTACGCCGGACGGCACACCACAGACACGCAGAGTAAAACCCCCAAACAACAAAAAAAGTGGGAGAGCAAAAACAAAAGCCGAGAGGTCAGAAGGTCACTTCCGAGGGTTTCTACTTTGCCCCACCACCCGTGACCTCTGGGGGGCTTGACGCGCCGCTGAATCTGTATGCCGCGACACAGCGCGGTCAAGTCAACTTAACCTTCAATTAGACTAATGTTTAATGTTTAAGCGGGCTGATGCTGCCCGCACTCGCCAATTTGGGATTTACACAGCGGAGGCCCCGGCGAACGCGAGGTGGATTAGAATGAGCACACAAATAGTGACAAAGTTCCCCCGTATAGCCTTCAGCAGCCACTCGGGGCAAGTGCCGTTCGCTTCTTCTTCTTCTTCTTCTATCATATGGCTGCTGATGTCGAAGGCAGAGCAGCAGCTACAATCTCACATTCAGGTGCTCAAGCCCAGATAACCGCGTCAGGAGCAGTGGAGCGTATCGCCGCCGTGATGTCTCCTTCTTCGTGTTTGTGGATCGGGCCATTGCGTTGTTATAATGTTGTACTGTTCTAGCGAGCGGAATCTATCAACTCCGGCACGGCATACCACGGGGGTAGGCGACCAGCACCACGCCCGGCCGCCTTTGTCTCCCGCGGTGGCGAGTTTTACGCACGGCAGCAGGTGCTCATTTAAGGCCAAGTCGACCACGGGGAGGCCCAGGACCGGTTCAGATATTCGTCACTGATGTGGGCCGTTGAGCGGGGATGGAACTGGCGCGGTTTGGCCGGCGTCGTAGCGGAGTGCGCTTCCGTGTGATGTCGCCGTCGCTGTGGTTCGGGAGCGAGCTGCCAATGTCGAGGTCTGCTGCTGGCCACGACGAGAGGGCCGCGTGTCATCCTTGCGCAAGGGCCATGCTAATCTTCTCTGTATCGTTCGAATTTTAGCATATGTACTGCCGGAGCAGGGGGGAGAGAGAGAGATAGTTGGTGGAGTTCTGCCGCTCCTCCTCCGTTGAAGGATCTCAGACCACAGTGGTTTACTCGATGGTCCGTATAATACCGCGGACGATATATACTCCCACCGAAAGACCCCCCGTATAGCCTAATCAGGCTGTTGGAGCAAGTGCTTTTAGCAAATAGCACCTATGAAGGCCGGCACGGTACACGAGGGGGTGGGTGGCCAGCACCACGCACGACCGCCTTTGTCTCCCCAATGGCGATGTTCACACATCAGACCAGGTACTCATTTTGAGGCTGAGTCGACCTAGGGGAGGCCCAGGCCAGGTTCGAATATTCGCTACTGTTCTTGGTCGTGAGCGGGAATCGAACTCGTGTGGCCGGGTTCGCGGCACAGCGCGCTACGCTTACCACACCCTGGACACAAAAACAACGATCCCCAACATAGCCTTCAACAGACTGTTAGGGTAATTGCTGTGAGCGAGCACCTATGAAGGCCGGAGAACGTGGGTGACCAGCACCACGCCCGACCGTCTCTGTCTCCCCAGTGGCGATGTTTACACACCACACCAGGTACTCATTCGAGGCTGCGTCGACCTAGGGGAAGCCCAAGATCGGTCGTGAGTGGGAATCGAACTCGGCTGGCTTGGTTCGAAGCGCAGCGCGCTAAACCGCCACGCTCTGGACACGCGAACACACTCGCCTCCCTGTCTCTCGCCATCAGTTCGCCCACCCCATGACTCACTCAACCCCTTGTCCTCAACGAGCGAGCGGCGACGGCTCCTCTACCTTGACGTGGAGAAGCCCTCGCGTTAACAATCTCACCCCCCCTCGCGTCAACAATCTCACCCCCCCTCGCGTTAACAATCTCACCCCCCCTCGCGTCAACAATCTCACCCCCCCTCGCGTTAACAATCTCACCCCCCCTCGCGTTAACAATCTCACCCCCCTCGCGTCAACAATCTCACCCCCCCTCGCGTTAACAATCTCAACCCCCTCGCGTCAACAATCTCACCCCCCCTCGCGTTAACAATCTCACCCCCCCCTCGCGTTAACAATCTCACCCCCCCTCGCATTAACAATCTCCCCCCCTCGCATTAACAATCTCCCCCCCCCTCGCGTTAACAATCTCACCCTCCCTCGCATTAACAATCCCCCCCCTCTCGCGTCAACAATCTCCCCCCCACCCCCCACGCCGCTCCCCGCGTGAACAATCTCCCCCCCCCACGCCCCCCCACGCGTCAACAATCTCTCCCCCCCCCCGTCGCGTGAACAATCTCTCCCCCCCCCCGCGTTAACAATCTCTCACCCCCCCCGTCGCGTCAACAATCTCTCCCCCCCTCGCGTGAACAATCTCTCCCCCCCCCCGCGTCAACAATCTCTCCCCCCCCCTCGCGTTAGCAATCTCTCCCCAACCCCCACGCGTTAACAATCTCTCCCCCCCAACGCCGCCTCTCGCGTTAACAATCTCCCCCCCCCCACGCGTCAACAATCTCTCCCCCCCCCTCGCGTTAACAATCTCCCTCCCCCCCACGCGTCAACAATCTCTCCCCCCCACCCCCCACCCCCCAGGCCGCCCGCTCTTCCGCGAGTAAATAGCGGCCGCAGGTGTCCGCGCTCCGATGCCTTCACGAAGCGCCTCTGTAGACGCATTCAGAGTCCGTTTGCGTCGAGCCTGCTGCACCCGTGATTGCAATCGCACGGCGCGCGCACCGTGCTCACACAGCGTCCGATTGATTTCCCCTTTTTCGTATTAGCTCCGCTCCCTCCTCCTCCTCCTCCTCCCTCCTCTTCATCATCATCCCTCCGACAAAAAGACAAAGGTAAAGTTCCCCCGTAGAGTCTTAATAGCCTGTTGGGCGTGTTGAGGGCAAGTGCTGTTGGAGAGGAGCATCTAATAAGGCCGACGCGACACACCGGGAGGGTATGGGTGGACAGCAACCGCGACCGGCCGCCTTTGTCTCCAAAGTGACGATGTTTACACACAGCACCAGGTGCTCTAGGGGAGGCCCAGGACCGGTTCAGATAATCGTCGCTGGTGTTGGTGGGCGTGAGCGGGAAACCAACTCTGGTCGCCGGATTCATAACGCACTTGCCCCCATCGTTCCGTGAAGGCTACACGGGGGATTTTTGTCTTTGCTGGTGGTGGTGATACTGCTGGTAAGGGTGCATTTTGTGAGTTGAAAGTGCATTTATGTACACACACAAAACAAACTTTCAAAATAATAAATTGATAAAATAAAATAACACAATAATATTCTCACGACGTTTCGGCCACAACACAAGCGGCCTTCATCAGGTGAAGGGACGAGACTGTCTAGTAGGACAGCGCTGGAGTGAAAGAGCCACGTTCAGATCACGGCCTTTAAGCTGTGTGAGAGGAACAAAGGGCATTGACAATGGAATTAGCATATAATTTAGCATTGAAATGGCTGAATGATTAGCTTGTGACTGGTCACAGAAATAGCTATGTTAAAAGTTAAATCATACACATCCGCAGAGGCACCCCTTGATAAAGGAATTAGCATAGAATTTAGCATTGAAATAGCTTTATCAAGGGGTGCCTCTGCGGATGTGTATGCTTTAACTTTTAACATAGCTATTTCTGTGACCAGTCACAAGCTAATCATTCAGCCATTTCAATGCTAAATTATATGCTAATTCCTTTGTCAAGGCGCTTTGTTCCTCTCACACAGCTTAAAGGCCGTGATCTGAACGTGGCTTTTTCACTCCAGCGCTGTCCTACCAGACAGTCTCGTCCCTTCACCTGATGAAGGCCGCTCGTGTTGTGGCCGAAACGTCGTGAGAATATTATTGTGTTATTTTATTTTGTATCAATTTATTATTTTATTCTCATTCTACGTGACTTTACCGAAAGAACCAAAGAAGATTAATCTTTGCAGTCACGAAAGCTTTAAATCGAAATTTAAACTTTCAAAACGTTCGTCAATGATCCTGTGTGTGTGCCCCAAATGATATATAGACATACGCAATAGGCGACTTTTCGGGAATTGGCCCTTCTTCATAGCGCATGAATAAGAGAGACAAGTAGAGAGACAGAGTGGATGATAAGAATTGGAGACTGCACTTGTTAACGTTATGGGGGGTGGGGGTTGTTGAGAATAACAATTTAAAAATGTTTCTGATTCCCAGTTTTTTTTATTTGCCATTTGATCAGTTACACATTTAGAGTAGCCAATGTGTTGCTGCTAATTGTGGTTGTGCATCACTACCAACGCAGCAGCAACAGCATCGCCGAATTATTTGTTTGGAAAAACTAAAGGCGCAGCCCTGCAACTGCTCGCCTAGGTCACTGCTGGCGGAATGGGCCTCCATTGGAGGCGGAGCTCTGGGGTAGCCCCTCTAGAGGGTGTTTGGCCTACTCCTCCACGCTGACCAGGCGTCTCAGAAGAGGTGGGAGTACCCACACGTTACCCCACCACTCGCTACCTGCCACGCCACAAGCCTGTGGTGTTATCCCCGTTTTCAATTCTGGGTGGACAGTGGCATTGTTGCATCTGCCGCGCCAGGAGATCGATTAAGAACCAGCGGACATCTGGATTGCAAGTCCACAGGACGGCAGCATCCCACGTTTGTGTGTTCTTTGGAACGTTTTTATGTTAAAGTCTAGAAAAATTATTACGGAGAGAAATTGTAAGATATAATAACGTAAGCTATATAGAAATGTGGAGTAAACCCATACTTACCAAACCAGGCTCGCATTACCACCCCCGTTTCCCCACAGTTAAATCATCGCCCACGGTGGCTTGATGTGATCTCCCTCGTCTGGTATGCAGGAGATCGTGGGTTCGATCCCGACCCTGACGCCTGCTGCTGCTGCTGTATATTTGGAGTTTGCGTGTCCCTCTCATCATCATCACAGTGGCTAGGAGATGTTAACTACCTCGCCTGGTATGCAGGAGATCGTCGGTTCGATCCCGACCCTGACGCCTGCTGCTGCTGCTGTATATTTGGAGTTTGCGTGTCCCTCTCCCAGTGGTCGCGTGGATGTTTTTCTCCGGGTCCTTCGGTTTTTCCCTCCAGCTTCCACGTGATGGGCCACTTCGTTGGGCTGTCGTTTGTGGCCAGGTCGTTTCTGAAAAATGAGCTAATAGCTCATTGCGCCTTGCCAGGGGCGGAGCCAGGGGGTGACAGGGCAGACAATTGTCACCCCCGACAAAAAAAAATCGAAAATCTGAAACATTCTGCGTATAAGTGTACGACACTCGGTCTGGCGGACTCCGTGCAACTGCATTGTTAGAGTGTGTCGCCAACCGATGGCGTCTAGTTCAACAGCCTGACTCTCTAATCATTCTTGAAATTAAAATTTGTTGAATGTCACCCCGGGCTGAAAATCCTGGCTCCGCCCCTGGGCCTTACCTGGTAAAATAAAATCGTTTATATGAATTTGTAAAGTTACTTAATTATCTTTCCTATACGTTGCACTCCTATCGTGTTTTAATTTTGTTTGTTGTTCTAACGTCTTGACCTGCCCCGGCTGGACATCTGTAAAGAAGAGCTTGATACTTCATCCAATTCCTCCAGTATAAATAAATATTCCGAGTCTGTTATTAAGCAGGGACAATTATTGCAGTGATGCGTGCTGCAAACGAGTGGGTTGTTATCATTTTTTTTTTTGGGGGGGGGGTGATGAGGATGGAATCCTCAAGTTTAAGGTCCGAAGAAAAAACGGGACGTTCAAAAAAATACTAGGAACAAATCAAGAAAACCCTTGGCAAATCTTGAGACGGATTATCTTGAGACGAGCGGAAGGAAACGCACAGCCATGTAGGGGTTCATTTAAGGATGGATATTTTTTTGTTTACCAGAAACGCTTGGAGCACCGTCACGGGAGCTGATTCAGATTGCCCAGTCTCAGACTTTATTTCAGCTGGTAATTTCCCAATTTAGCTAACCAAACTCAACAACACGTTAATTTATAACATTGTGGCCTGGATAGAAAATGCAATCCTTTAGAACTGCTTTTTTTGTTGAGTTTGTTGTCCTTCCCACGCACCTCCGATTGGATTGTGTACGGTGCGAAAGAAGTTCAGCATACATAAATACATATGAATACAATATATAATAGGCGACGTTTCGGGCAATGATCCTTCGCAGCACATTATGTGGACAACCACAGATAGACAGCCCAAGACTAAACTAAACATTTTTTTTTATTTTACCATGTAAGGTCCACTGAGCTATATAGCTATTTTTCAGAAGCGACCTGGCCACAAATGATAGCTCAACGAAGTGGCTTAACATGTTGGAATTCATAGCAGCTAAACACTCTAAACGCTTGTTGATTCTAAATATGGAGAGAAAAACCGGAAGATCCTGAGAACAAAATCTACGCGACCACGGGGAGAGAGACACCACAAACTCCAAATATTCAGGCGTCAGGGTCGGGACCGGAATCGGGATCGAACCCACGACCTCCTGTATGCCAGGCGAGGTAGTTAACATCAAGCCACCGAGATGTTGACATGACATCACAACAAACAGGTCCTTGTAATTCATTGTCTCCACATGTTTTGTTTGATTCCCATATCACACACGCTATTTGCGAGGCATAGTATACAGGGCGTGGACCCCATGTGGACGAGAAGACAAACTGAGAAGTTAATTTAGAAGTCGTTCCATGACAACATTTTTCCGGCCGGTTCTTTTTGTCGTTTATTTTCTTAAAATCAATTATTACTCTACTGGAAATCAGATGAGAGAGAGAGAGAGGGAGGGAGAGAGGAGCCCATTGAGATTACAAGTGTCCATTTCAAGGGAGGCCTTGGTTTCAAAAGCGATGCCGGACGCACGAGATGAGAGATCAAAAACACCTGTGTGTTACATTCATAAAACATCCCAACGCTGAAGGACTCCAAGCAAATTACTCAATTGGGATTACACATCATAGTCAATGCCGGATTATGCTTGTAGCAATAGTAGCATATGCTACGGGCCCCACACTTTCAAGGGCCCGGCTCTAAATGCTTTCAATTCCGGTTCAGTGATTCTGCACTTTCTCTATTACTATAGTACTATACCGCGTTCAACATTTATGAACGACTGGGTGTTTAAGTTTAGCGATTTGTCGTATTATCTGGCTGTATAACAAATGAAAAAAACATAATTACTTTGCTATGCAAGTAAAAAAATTGTGTTTTAATATTTATGTGTTTTTTTTTTTATTTAGAACCCCTTTTATAACATACTAGCGGGAAGTACCTGGCGTTGACCGAGCGAAAAAGACAGACACACATCGACTTAGACACACACACAGACATCGAACCACACACACAAACACATCGACTTACACACGCATATCAAACATCCCCCATATAGCCTTAACAGACTTTAGGGGCAAGTGCTGTTAGCGAGCACCTATGAAGGCCAGAACGGTACACGAGGGGGTGGGTGGCCAGCACCACGCCCGACCGCCTTTGTCTCCCTAGTGGCAATGTTTACACACCGCGCCAGGTACTCATTTGAGGCTGAGTCGACCTAGGGGAGGTCCGGGACCGGTTCAGATAATCGTCACTGGTGTTGGTTGTGAGCGGGAATCGAACCCGGGTCGCCAGGTTCATAGCGCAGCGCGCTAACCGCTACATTTACTTTAGATACACACACATGAGTTACACACACAAATCGACGTACACACATACAACGACTCACATACACACATACGTAGACTCTCATACATACATCGACCTAAGCACACGTATGGACTTACACACATATCGACTAGGACACACACACATGGACTTACACACACTACATGGACCCACGCACACACATCGACTTACACACACACATCGACTGCCACCAGACATATAGACTTACATACACATATGGACTAACTCACATACACATATGGACTAACTCACACACACATCGACTGACACACATAGCCACACACAGAGTGGCTTACACACTCACATGGAGCCATGCACACACATCGACTAACACACACACACAGCGACTGACACACACTCTCAATGTTGGCATAATCATCGACAACACACTGGTAAAAGAGGTTGGCGCACCATAATATGTGGTTTCCTCCTCTGTCCATGATCACGAAGGAATAGAAGTTCTTTTTGAGGAGACAGTTTTGTGAGGATGTCTTTGCCCTGCAGCTTTGTAATGGTAGGAATCTTGACGTGATACCCTTCTTGGCCTTGCGACAGTAAAATGTGTTATCGTAGGGGATCGTATGCCCTGTTTGTCTCAGGAAATCGCGCGATGGTGTTTTCTTGGTATGGAAGAACAATGTCTCTATCACAATGTTCCTCACCCACCGTAAGAACAGCAACGTCAACAATATTTGGGGCATTGAACCTCCCTGCGTTCTCCCTGCTTTGGTGGAAATAAAAGGTGCGGTATGCCAAAATTTAAATGGTTGATGTTCCCACCAATGTAACTAAACGATAGACGAAATGTAATCGGCTGTAGCTAAGAAAGTCCAACGTATTTAGCAGTATAACATAGTAATCAGCATCGCAGCACTACGTATCAGTAAATAGTGTAACGTGACCAATCGAAACAATAGAAATGCATTGAAGAAATAAGCTGAAATAAGTCAACATTATAGAGCAGCAGTACGCACAGGTAAGTTGAGAAGCAGGCTGCAGTCTCAATTATAGACTGCCAGTACGCCGACTCAATGACATAAGCATTGCTACAGTCGCCATAATAAGCTGGAAATACGGTCTGCGGCTGAAAAAGCAGGATAAAGTCTACATGAATGGGTGGCAGTATACTGAGTGAGGTAAAGAAGCAGGCAACTGAGTATAGACTGGGATACTCTCATAATGCCCAAAAGCAAAATTAACAGCGTAGATAATAAGAGTGTCAGTGCACTGACGTTAATTAATCAGCAGGCAGCAGGTCACAGCACAGACTGCCAGTACACTGGCGCAACGTCATAAAAACACACCTAAATAAGTAAATATTTAGCAACCTAATATTCAAATATTTCGTTGTCTGCACACAAACATTATTATTGTAATATTTGCTAACTTGTTTGTTTCATAATAGTAAACAATCTACGTGATTTCTTTGTGAAAGAAGCAATAGAATAGTAATTTGCATTGCAGGGGTGAGGCCTAGTCCCGTGCAGAGCCCGCGGCCTCGCCTAGATTGCCCAGCCGGCAGAGGTGGCACCTTGCCAGGCTGGGGGCTGGGCTACTCCCTCCACAATAATGCTAAGCGCTATAATATTAATATCTACGGATTTTAAAGCAGTAACTGCACGCATTCAGGTGGGTGGGGGGGAAGAAGACATAACACTGAGCAGAATGAACTCCAGCGTTGTGTGTATTTTTTAAGCATTTTTAACGCGAATGAAAATTTATTGCGATCGTTTGTGCGTTGCTAGGGGCAATCCCTGTCAGCGTTTCGCGCACGCGCAAATGCGTGCTTTGTCCTGCGCCAAATGGCGAAACTAGATAAATAAAGTTTTATCGCGCTAAATCGCTAATTCAACTAATTTAAAGGTGACAGACGTGAAAAAGGAATAGCGCTTGCCAACCGCGGGTCTTATGGCGTGGTACCTGGCACATTTTTTTACGTAAACCTCACCGTTTGAGAACCAAATCCTTCGCAAGCGCGTGAACACACAGACAGACAAAAAAATGACATTTATATTTAAGATGCTGCAGGCCTCGCACTAGCTTAATCCGGTACCGATCATAGTAGGAGCAACATCGCCCCCACCGTCCACCCCTCACCCACCACCCCACGAGGGTGAAAATTAACAAACAGCGTGGGAGAATTCTCCTCCTGAAAATGAACCCCGAGACTCATTTTGAGGCTTTCGTGGACAAACAGTAAATAAATCAGGAATACTCTTGCGGATTGGGAAATGTGATCATCTGTCCAATGTTGTTGTTGTTATTGTTGTCCTCGTCGTCATGAAATCCTCCACCACCCGACACAGCCAAACAAATGATAGTGTTACGTGGTCAAGCATAATTTTTTTTCAGATTATCAGTATGGTGATATGAATAACAATTTTGTCCGATTAAATATGTAGTGATTACACTGCGTGTGTCTCTCTCTCCGTGGTCATGTGGATTGTTCTCCAGGTCCTCCGGTTTTTCCCTTCACATTTAAAATCAACATTACGCGTTTAGAGTATTTGACTGCTGCTATACATTTCAACGTGATAAGCCACTTTGATGAGCTATCATTTGTGGCCAGGCCGCTTCTGACAAAAAAAGCTATATAGCTCAGTGGGCCTTACCTGCTAAAATAAACACAATTATAAACATTACACAAAAGATGTATGCATGTTGAACTTATTTCGCACCGTACATAGCCAACCGTGCTAATATATGTAGTGACATAAATGGGGCCACTATGGCGGTTAGCGCCAGCGACTGTCACAACAGTGGAGCTGTGGGTCTTGGGCCTCTCTCGGGCACCAGAGTGGGCATGCCATGGAAGCGGGCCCTAGGGGGCTTAGTCTTGGTGACAGCGAGGTCGATTGAGGTCATGACAGTCTAGGTGACCCCGAGAGGGCACGTGACCGGACGAGGTGGCAAGGGGGGCCCAAAAGGGACACGTGATGTCGGGGCCGGAGCCTTTGGGTAGGATCTGGAAGGGGGCGTGGCCAAGGGCAGAGCCTGGCCAAGTCCTGAGCCCTGACCGAGGCTGTTCTCTGGAATCAACCCTCGGTGCTACGTCTCTCCGGTCTTCGGTCTCCGCTCGGCATCGTGGGTCAGTCAGAATGTGACTGTCTGACCCGGTTATGTAGTTAACCCTGTTGGCTGTGAAATGAACGTGTTGCCTCCAAGTCAAGTGTGTGCCTTCGTGAAGAACACTACATATATACACACGAGGGTCACCCAGAAAGTAATGCTCCACTGGAAAGGAATACACTGCTCTAGATTCTCGATCGAGTAAAGCCATTGGAGGTGGAAGGGGATTATCGTGGGAAAGTATTGAGCATGTAAGCAATACATCTGCTCATGAATATATGGGTAGGGTTTACATTTTCTGCAATACATGTTTGGCCAAGCAAACAAATACAAAGTGGGGATGCATGGCTTTCTGGGCGACCCTTGTAAAATGAGAAGCCTCCAACGCAATCTAACGAGAGCACGTGGCGAGCACGTGACAGCAACCTCTGCACGTCACAGTCCCTGTGCCACGTGCTGTTGTTAGCCCAGGGGTCGGCAAACCTGCGGCTGCGGAGGCGCATGTGGCTCTTTGGCTTCCCCCTTGTGGGCAGCCGTTTAATTTGTTTTTTTTTTTTATCTTAAACGTAATTTAACGTAACGATTATTTAACATATTCCTGCGGAGGGAGCTGGTATGAACGTTGGGTTGCTCGGTCAATGGCCAGGGTCAACGGCGGCACCACGTGGTGTATTCCGCAAATATGCCCGACTGTGAGGGCGGGCACAAGCCGGCGTGAGTAGGTTAAACGTTGAGTTTTATAAGGGCACCACGGGGTGACCAGCCCCTTTCCACCCAGCCCCACCCCTCCCACCCCCCACCCAGCCCCACCCTCCCCACCCAGCCCCACCCTCTCCTCCCCACCCAGCCCCTCCCCACCCTCCCCTCTCCACCCAGCCCCACCCCTCCCATTTTTGGATGCACGACGGACGGACACAATAATCCCCTGGGGGCTGGTGGTGTAACCAGGAGGTTCCTACCAGTATTAAATATGGTAGGGAATGGGTCTCAATGGAATGTCCTGGTGTTAACAAAATGTACAACAGTCAAACTATATCGTTAAAGAATAACTCAGGGTGGCAAAAAAAATAATAGACGCGGTTCATTCCATCACCTATTTTATTTATTTAAGTCAGAAAGTTGTTTGTCATCTTGCTGTATACCTGCTGCTGTGTCTGTGTACAAGTGAGTTGTGTGGAGCGCCGGGCGGCTAAAACACAGCAAGTTGGCACAGTAGGAGGCACAGATGGTGCATCGGCCAGCAGTCGTCTCAGTCAGTCGACCCGTGACATCTGGGTCTGCCCCGTGACCTCCTGCCCAGCGGGCGTTCGACACTTCACGTGGTCTCAACGTGCACCTAGCCTGGCACAGGCGCCGTGGTGACGTCACCGCCACTTAGTGGCGAATGGCGGTTGTTGTTGTGCGTGTGATGCGGCTCTCGAACTATTTTGGATCAAAGACAAAAACAAACTATAAAACTATATATGGCTTGTCTTCTTCTTCATCTTCTTCTTTAAACGCTTGCCCGACCGCTTGTTGTTGTTAGCCGAGGCGCGTGTAAGCTCGATGACGGGGCTCTGCCCGTGCTGGTGGACTTTGTCCGTGGCAGGGTTAGAATGTCAAGCTCCTGCTATCTTCTCCGCCAACTCCTCTGCAGAGGGTTTATTTTTTATTTCCCCCCCCCCCCCCCCGTCAATCAGTAATTGGCGTTTGTAGGAATTTCTGTCATCGAAGTGCAGCGCGTTTTTCGGAATCTTTATTGATCCTGGAGAAATCCGATGAGCTACCAAGCTCTTTTGCTCGGTCGCTCCAATAAGAGGCCGGGTCAGAAATGTTATAACGACCCGGAGTTTGGCTTCAATCGATTCGTTGCTTTGTAAATGTCAGCGATTTTGAATGTGTTTTTGTTCACTCTGTGTTTAGGTCGATTTCTTGAGCGATATTTCATCTTATTAGGTTGTGCTTATTATGAGCCAATTTGGAATATGGCAACTGTGGGGTGAAAAATTGCAACAACGAAGACGCCACCCCCGATCTTACCTTCGTTAGCGACATGCTGCTGCTGCTGTATATACAAGTACTGTACCGACCGGGAATCAAACTATAGCACGGTTGGATACGTACGGTTGCCAAAGAAATTCAACCACACACATACACACACATACGCACGCGTATGTGTCCATGCGTCTCTGCGTCAGGGGAGCGGTGGCGAAGCGGTTTCGTGCACTGCGGCGCTATGAGCCCGGCGACACGGAGTTTCGATTGACCGCTCACGGCTCACATCCGACCCGGTCCCGGGCCTCTGAACGGAGGTCGACTCCGCCTGAGTTATGATCACCTGGTGCGGTATGGGGGAGAGGTGGGGGGGGGGAGGTGCTCGCTCTTGCCCCGACAGCTTGTTCAAGGCTATTTAGGGGAAGGAAGGAGGGGTGGGGGGCGGGCAGGTAACTTTGTCATTGCATCTCTGCGCGAGTGTGTCAGTGGTGTGAATGCTTGTGCGTGTGCGCGCGCGTTTAAAAGGCGCTCGCGTCTCGCGCATGCATAAGCGGCCGCGTCAAATAATAATTAGCTGAGCCAATCAATGAGGCAATCAAGCGAGAAATCGACTGTTAAGTGGGCAAACATGCTGCGGTGTGCGGGCGTAACTCGGGTGTAAACAAACACCACCACCCCGTGTCGTCTCGACAGACCTTTTTGTGGCAAGTGCTGTAAACACAAAGATCGCCACCCTCCCTCGCATAGCCTGTAACAAGACTGTTGGGGCAAGTGCTGTTAGCGAGCAGCACCTGTGAAGGCCGGCACGGCACACGAGCGGGTGGAGTGGCCAGCGCCACGCCCGGCCGCCTTTGTCTCCCCAGTGGCGATGTTTACACACCGGATCAGGTACTCATTTGAGGCTGAGTCGACCTAGGGGAGGCCCACGACCGGTTCAGATAATCGTCAGCAGTGTGGGCCGTAAACAGGAATCGAACTCGGATGGCCGGGTTCATAGCGCAGCGCGCTAGCCGCGACGCTATCGATCCCCGCGCACACACACACGCGCACGCGCACACACACGCGCACACACACAATGAGTGTAATTAATGCGCACCGTGATTAGCCTCAGCGCGAAGAAAACCAATTAGGGGTTTGGACGACAATCCACCCGCCGCTCCACGATTCCAAATTCTCACGGATCAAGGTCACGATCCGAATGACCGGATCCGCGAATATATCGGGCGACGGCTCAATCCACTCAATTGCAGGCCACCTATCGCGGCCGTGAAGAAGAGCAGTTGCTCGAAACGTCTCTTTTGAAGCAGTGCCGTTAACAAATGTGAACTTAATCTTGATTTGAAGCTTTCGAGACTGCAGGAATCCATACTCTTTGGTTCTTTCGGTAAAGCCACGTAGGTATAAAATACAAATAAATCACGACGTTTCGGGCGCAACACAAGCGTCCATCATCAGGTGGGAAAGCGTGGTCCTGCTGCTGTGAACTTGCAAGTGGAATTTATTATTGTCCATAATAAATATCTTTTTTGGGTTGGATCGCGTAAATATAAAAGTGTCGTTAAGCCACCACCACCACCCGACACAGCCAATTAGTAAGGGCTGTCATGTGAAGAAAACGTGCCGGTTAGTTACTACTTCAGCCCACACATTTACATGTATGCGATTTGACTCCCCAGAAACTCCGTTTATTATGGATAATATTGGTCGCGAAAGCGGACGTGTTAAACTGATGTATCCTTGGTTTGTGTAATATTTAACTCTTGCTGATATTTGTAACTATATTATATGTATAACTATATTATTATTATTCGTGTGATTCCGCTGGTTCCACTGCGTCTCCAACAGCCTGAGCCGAATTTTAATCGTCGCATAAAAGCGTTCAAATCAGGGAGAAACATGAGCGGGATGAGGGCGCGACATACACAATACACACACACAAAACACACACAACACACACACAACACACAATACACACACAACACACACACACAAAAACACACACACACAACACACACTACACACACCACACACACACCACACACACACAACACACACAACACACACACACACAACACAACACACACCACACACACACAACACACACCACACACACCACACACCACACACCACACACAACACACACAACACACACAACACACACAACACACACACACTACACACACCACACACAGCACACACAACACACAAACACACACAACATACACAAGACACACAACACACACACCACACACACACAACACACAAAACACACACACAAAACACATACACCACACAAACCACACACACACAAAACACATACACCACACACAACACACACAACACACACACAACACACACAACACACACACCACACACACACAACACACACACAACACACACAACACACAACACAGACACAAAACACACACACCACACAACACACAACACACACAACACACACAACACACACCACACAACACACACCACACAACACACACCACACAACACACCACACACAACACACACCACACACACCCAATACACACAAAACACACCCACTACACACACCACACACACAACATACACACCACACAACAAACCACACACACCACACAAAACACCCACAACACACAAAACACACCCACAACACACACCACACACACAACACACACACAACACACACAACAAACTACACACACCACACAAAACAAACCATACAAAACACACACAACACACACCACAAACCACACACACCACACAAAACACACACAACACACAAAACACACCCACTACACACACCACACACAACACACACCCAATACACACACACACACACACCATACAAAACACACACAACACACAAAACACACACACCACACACAACACACACACCACACAAAACACACACAACACACAAAACACACCCACTACACACACCACACAACACACACCCAATACACACACACCATACAAAACACACACAACACACAAAACACAACCACTACACACCCCACACACACACCATACACACACACCATACACACACACACCACACACACAACACGCACAGTACACACCTAACGCACACCACTCACACCACACAACACACACCGCACACACACCACTCACACCACTCACACCACACAACACACACCACACATGACTCGCACACCACACACCACACTCCCAATACACACAACACACGACACACACACCACACAACACACACACCACACACACACCACCCACACACACGACACACACACCACACAACGCACTTAGCACGCATACAACACAACACACACAACACACACAGACCACACACACACACACCACTCATACCACACACAGACCACACACAACACACACACACCACACACAACACACACACAACACACACACACACCACACACACAACACACACCACACACACAACACACACACACCACACACACAACACACACGCGCGCGCGTGGAACAGGCACGGGCGTGCGGACGACGGCGCAGGCCCCGGGTAAATATTTGTCTCGGCGATCCAATCCCCGGTAAATATGTCGAAGGAAGGCAGGGGTCGATCCGTTTAATTCGCCCGGCAATTTACGTGTAATTGCCGAGGACGAGGCCCGCGACGGGGTGGGTGGGGACCGACAGACGGAGTGATGGGGCCGCGCCGCCTATGCCTGAGCAAAGCCGGGGAGATTGAGTCAGCGGGCGGACACCGAAGGGCAGGGCAATGGTAAGTGGGGACAGAAGGGACGATGGTGGTGATGGTGGCGGCGGCGATGGTGGTGGTGGTGGTGATGATGATGGGTTTGGTGGTGGTGCCAGTGGCAGTGATGGGTGACGGAGGTCAACGATAGATGGGGAACGGCGGCGCGTCGCTGACACCAGCGACGATTATCCGAACCGATTATGGGCCTGCCCTAGGTCGACTCGGCCTCAAATGAGTACCTGGTGCGTGTGTGCTCCTAGGTAACCCCCCCCCCCCACCCCCTTGTGTGCCATACCGGCCTTGAGAGGTGCTCGCTAACAGCACTTGCCCCAACAGTCTGTTCAGGCCGTACGGGGGATCTTTGTCTTTTTGGAGGTTAAAGCATGAGGAGGGGGTGGACCGGTGGTCGTGCAGACTGCGATACGAAACCTGTTCACCTGAGTTCAATTCCTGCTCGCGATCAATAACAGTGGCCGAATATTTGAAGCGGTCCCGTGCCAACCCTAGGTCGACTCAGCCTGAAATGAGTACCTGGTGCGGTGTGTAAACATCAGTACTGGGGTGACAAAGGCGGCCGGGCGTGGTGCTGGCCACCCACCCCCACGTGTACCGTGTTCACCAACAGCACTTGCCCCAACAGTATCTGAAGGCAATACGGGTGACCTTTACCTTCCGGAGGTTAAAGCTATCGAGGTTTGGCGGATGGCATAATTGGCCATGCGAACTCACGTCGTATTTTACAACGTGACAATGATCGCAAGTATAATTTGTCCACAACAATGCAATTGTATTTCGCATTTCCGTTGTTGTTGTGTTTCCATGTAAATCCAGTACGAATAAAATATCACTCGAGAGTGTAACCAGCTGCAGTTCACTCAACATAAACCTGCCACGAGACGTTCTAATCTTTACAACCGATAACGCTCATCATCGCCTACGCGACGTTACTTGTAATGGAAATTATTCAATGAGATACGGAGACGATGATGATGATGACGTCGTCTAATATGCAACAAACGAACCAAACTGTACATCATTTCACAAACAACAAATAAATGACCCAGTCGGCTTCATAATAATAATAACACAAAAATACAAATCACTCAACAACACGGTGGCTAGGAGATGTTATCTCCCTCGCCTGGCGTGCAGGAAGTCGTGGGTTCGATCCCAACCCTGACGCCTGCTGCTGCTGCTGTATATTCGTAGTTTGCGGTGTCTCAGTCCCCGTAGTCGCGTGGATCTTTCTCCGTATCTTCTCGGTTTTTCCCTCCACATTTACAATCAATATGAGTTATGTTTGGCTGCTACACATTTCCACGTGATAAGCCACATCATTTGCGGCCAGGTCGCTTCCGAAAAAGAGCTACATAGCTATGTGGGCCTTACCTGGTAAAATAAAATTAAAAAAAAGTTGATTTTATATGCCGCAGCTTTCCCTCGGGGATGAGCACGCTCGGCTACGTACGGTGCGAAAGAAGTTCAACAATTCGACATTTCCTCTTCCACCGTTTCAACACCAAATCGACACCGTCGTTCCTCGAACGTGACTTTGTGGAGCGTGCTTTGGCAAGGGCCCGGTGTAGTGTTAATGTCACGTCACCCCGTCCATAGGACGGAGCAGCCTCCAATGAGGACTCCACTCACTGCTGGATATAACCCGGCGTTCTTCACCAATTTTCAGAGGGCGGGGGTCGGAGGGGTTGGGGGGGGGGGACACTGTCGCCGATAAGACATCATCAGTGTGTGAGTGTCGACACACTTTTGGAGCCATTGTGGGTCTGACAGCAGCACGACGTCGACGATGATGGTGATGTGGGCGGTGTTGTCACTCTTTCTTCTATTGTCCGGGGGCCACTATAAATTGGCCACCAGGGGCTGCCCAGTGGCCCGCGGGCCTTGCAGTGAAGGAGGCTGGTGCCACACGATCTGGTGATGCTGCTGCTGCCTTGACAACGAGCAACAATAACAACAAGCCCACCCACACATTCGTGAATAGCAACACTGTGGCCTTTACAGAGAGGGGGGGATATGAGACGTTTCGAGCAACGATCCTTCTTCATAGCACATTACAGGAAGACGGGCTGCACAAGTCACACGCATTTGAGTAGCACCTATGAAGGCCGGCACGGCAAACGGGTGGGTGGGTGGCCAGCACCACGCCCGACCGCCTTCGTCTCCCTCGTAGCGATGTTTACACACCGTACCAGGTACTCATTTGAAGCTGACTCGACCTAGGGGAGGCCCAGGGCCGGTTTAGATGATCGTCACCGGTGTTGGCCATGAGCGGGAATCGAACTCGGATGGCCAGGTTCGTAGCGCAGCGCGCTAACCTCTACATATTGCAGCTGTGCATTTTTACATCTAGATTTAAAACTCATTTGTTTAAAACGTTTTTTGTTTGTTTAGTTTGTTGTCCGTCAACCGCATCTCCGATTAGCACGGTTTGCCCACGTACGGTGCGAAAGAAGTTCAACATACACACACCAAACAAACACACACACCGCAACACATATAAACAGCAGTGAAAAGCCGCGCACACAGACGCACAACACACCGCACGTCACAAGGAATAAATCGTATAAAGCCGCACAACTACCACTCGCACGCAGCCAGTCCTCGCCAACAGTTGCCTTAAACTCAGATCGTTACCCACGGCCTCAATCGCCCTCGAAATAAAACCAGTTGGGGGGTCGTGTTAAAGTCCGCAAGAGAAAACTCCCAACGTCTCAAAACCACGACAACACCATCACCACCATCAACAATGACGCGTCTCTTCGTCCACCATGCATGTACGTTGAACTTCTTTCGCACCGCACGTAGCCAACCACGCTCATCGGAGGTGACGAGCACCACCGTGCAACGGCAGTGAAGAGCCAAAATAATCTCTCACACACACACAGAGAACACAACACACACACGGAAAACAACACACACACAGAGAACACAAACAGAGAACACAACACACAGAACACAACACACACACATAGAACACACAGAGAGAACACCACACACAGAGAACACACACACAGAGAACACACACAGAGAACACAACACACACACACAGAGAACACAACACACAGAGAACACAACACACAGAGAACACAACACACAGAGAACACCACACACAGAGAACACAACACAAACATAGAACACACACACACAGAGAACACAACACACAGAGAACACACACACAGAGAACACAACACACATACACACAGAGAACACAACACACAGAGAACACACACACAGAGAACACAACACACACACACACAGAGAACACAACACACAGAGAACACAACACACACACAGAGAACACAACACACAGAGAACACAACACACAGAGAACACAGAGAACACAACACACAGAGAACACCACACACAGAGAACACAACACACACATACAGAGAGAACACAACACACACACACAGAAAACAACACACACACAGAACACAAACAGAGACCACAACACACAGAACACAACACACACACATACATAGAACACACACAAAGAACACCACACACAGAGAACACAACACACACATACAGAGAGAGCACGACACACACACATAGAACACAACACACACACAGAGAACACACACACAGAGAACACCACACACAGAGAACACAACACACAGAGAACACAACACACACACAGAACACACACACAGTGAACACAACACACACATAGAACACACAGAGAGAACACCACACACAGAGAACACAACACACACATACAGAGAGAACACAACACACACACACATAGAACACAACACACACACAGAGAACACGCACAGAGAACACCGCACACATAGAGCACGACACACAGACATAGAACACACACACAAACAGAGAGAACACAACACCCGAGCTAAGTGTTCCTCAATAATTTTTCAGAGGGGCGCCACTTTCTCCAATAAGTAATCCTCAGTGTGAGGAGTGCCACCCTCTTGGGTTCTATTCGTGACTTTACCGAATAGAACCAAAGAGTATGGATCCTTGCAGTCACGAAAGCTTCAAGTCTAGACAGGAGGGCCACCGCTCAGTTGACACCACTGGGATGTTGACAGCGGCACGGTGACGGTGATGCGGGGGTTTTCACTTGTTGCGTATCGTCAAGAGGCCGCACTAAAGGCCACAGGGGCCGTCCATAAATGACGTCACGCATTTAGAGGGGGGGGCGGGGTCAGACATTTGTGACGATTGTGACGAGGGGAGGGGTTTGAGAAATGTGACGTCACATCAAAATGCGCAACTTTAAATAAATATAGACAACACGTTCTACTTAATTAAATTGACTTTTAAATAAATGTTTTCTCCTACAACATCAGAGTGCAGCGCCACATTAAATACGCACTACAATGACAATAGTTTAAAGCGATTTGAAGCATGTTTTATTTTTTGGGGGGGGGGAGGAGCTTTGTGACGTGTAAAAGAATCGTCCAAAATCGCGTGACGTCATTTATGGACGGCCCCACACCAGGGGCCGCCAGTGGCCCACGGGGCCTTGCAATGAAGACCACGGCCCTCGTGAGTTTGGCGCCGTTCCCAAACTCCAAAACTCACGAGTTTGGTGCCATTCCCCTTACCTGTGACAGGTGACTCGCTTCCCCGGACTCCCGAGAGCCCTGAACGTTTGAAGCTGAGCTGTGTTGCCCTTCAAAAGTACCTTCTTATCTCCGTGGGTCTTCACTCGGGAAACGTGCTTCTTCTCATCGAACGCGTGCCCCCTCCGCCATTTTATTCAACGCGAGCGCCATGTTTTTGCTGACGTCATCTCACACCGCTGCCCTTGGCGTTTGCAGGCATTGAGACGATCAAATTGGGAACTTGTCAACGCATTGCAGTACAAATCCATTGGTTTAATAGACGGGGGCCCCGGTCATTGCTCAGGCGATAGATTATGGCTGTCAAAGAGACATTGAGCCGGCAATTTAAAACATGATTGGGTTTATTGGGCAACGCTGCAACAATGGGCTGAATACATTCGTCACTAACACGTGTGGCCGTTAAAAAAGGTAAAACAAATATACATAAATAGTCGACGTTTGAGACGATGACTCTTATTGATGCGATCTGAAGACAAGACAGGCCATTGCCCGAAAGAGGCAATGTCATTGACAAAAGTGGTATATTTGTTTTAGAAATTGATATAAGATTGAAGGGTCCAATGCGGGTTTCAGTCGAACGTGATTCAAATTTGATTTTCAGGTGCAGAGAGTTGATGGAGTCAGGCCTGGTTACCAATCATTGCACCAACAAAACATTCAGAACCAGTTCTCCCCAACCCAACCCAACCCCACCCACGACTAACTTTAGTCCAGCTGATCCACAGCAAAACACGCAACGCTGCTGGGCCAATGCCGACTCAACGTTCGGATGTGGCTGGAAACGTTGGCTCAACGTTGAGCCAACGTTCCATGTTTACTGGTGGGACTTGGACGGGGGGGGGGAGCTTTAAAAGATGCATTTCGTGAACGTCAACATATCCGGCAGTTGAGTGGAAAATCAGACATCCAGGTGCAACCGTCACGTGACAATGTGTCTTTGTAAGTCCGCATCGGACTATCGGGCAGTGCTTCGATGGAATTTTCAGCCACGGTGCCTCCGATGCATCTCGAGATGTCTCTCCCGACATCCTCGAAGCATTGTCCATGGTGATTCGCCTCGAGTCAATGTCTTTGTTTTGTTCAGCTGCTGCAACGGTTGAGCCTACGACAACATTACCCGGATTGCACTCGATCTGTACGATTCGTGAGAATTGGGAATCGTGGAGCGGCGCGTGGATTCTCGTCCAAACCCCTAATTGATTCTTCTTCGCGCTGAGGCTAATCACCGCGCGCATTCGTTACGCTCATTGTGTGCGCGCGCGTGCGTTTGTTTACAGCACTTGCCCCAAACAAGGTCTGTGGAGACTATACGGGGGGGGGATGTTTGTCTTTGTTTTGTGTTTCTTAAATGCCTTATTCTTATCAAAGTCTACGTCACGGACCTGTATCGACACAATAGACGAAGTTTAGGAGGTACGTTCGTTGAACTTCTTTCGTACCGTACGTAGCCAACTGCGCTATATCGGAGATGCAGGATCATAATGGCACTGTGGTTGTATGAGAACTGCGCTCGTCATATCTCAGAAGCTAAGCGGGCTTGAGCCTCGATGTTGTCAGGATTGTTATTGTCTGGTCATCACCCAACGTTGGCGCGACTTTAGCCCAACGTTGCATATGTACTGGGTGGTAACCACCGTGCACAGACAAGTTGCTATAGGGGGTTGCAGGGCAAATGCGTCGTGCGGTCACGCGCTATCCATTGTTCTGCACTGTTACGCTTGCACGCGTATGCTCCCATTAATTAACCACTCCGCAATGAACGGCCGGCGTGGTGAAGTATGGCCAATCATCTCTCGCGACCCGCCTGGCGTGAATCAAGAGGCCCTCATCCAGCAATGGACCGTGCATGTACATGCGGCGTCGACTGCTGACGATGAGTAACGCGTGCAGGAGCGTCACGTCATCCTCGTTGGGAGACAAATAGAGAGAGAGACAGCGAGAGAGAGACACACAGAGACAGAGAGCGACAGACAGAGAGAGAGAACACAGAGAGACAGACAGTGAGACACACAGAGAGACAAAGGGACAGAGAGAGAGAGAGCGAGAGAGATGCGAGAGAGACACATAGAGAGACACAGACTTTTAAACAACTTTTATTGCCGCCAGCAGCAAAAGCACTGGAGGCGATCTCGATATGAAATACACAAAGCCACCAGCAACACAAATGAAAATAAACGCTACAAAGCCACGCGCTGTGGCGCTAAAAAGCACCGCGCACAACACGAAAGAAAAGTCACGTGGTTGTGGTGGTTGTGGTGGTCATCGCGCACGCCACGGTGACGAGCGAGCGCTTCAGAAGGTGAACATGAGGGTGCCGTCCACGCTGGTACAGAGAGACACAGAGACAGATACAAAGAGAGATACAAAGAGAGAGAGACCGAGTGAGACACAGAGGCCTGTCCCTAAAACGTTGAACGAGAGAGACAGAGGCACGGTTCCCTGTCGACGTGTTCTCATATCGTACACACACACACACAATGTTGATATATTTTAGGAGGGATAAATCACTCGTTTCGCACGAGACCCTGCCTGAGCCACCCTACATAACCCGTGGAGGTGAACTCTACCTGTAGTCTTGCAATGCGTCCATTACGGCTTTTCCGTGCAATATTATCTTACTGATGAGGGCTGCTTTGATGTTGCCGTCAAATTATCTGGGTATTGTATGCGCAGCGTACGTGTGTGTGTGCATGTGCGTGTGCGCGAGTGTGAAATCTGTTCCTTTCAATTATATGGCACACGTGGTGGTGTCGGATTCTGTCTTAATTGGACCCCCCCTCCCTCCACCCCCATCACGTGCTGAGTATGCAACTCGTGCCTTTTCAGTTCAAAGACCTGCTCCGCACAAACAGATACTCGAACAAGGGATCGCTCCAATCGAGGATCCTTTTTGGGGGAAACATCTCCCTCAACAACGGAAGGGCGGAGGAGCGACGCTCAAAACAACGAGGGAAGCGCCGGGCGGATAAAACGCAGCAAGTTGGCAACAGTTGCGGGGAGTACAGCTGCTGGTGGTGGTGCATCTACCAGGCATCTCAGTCAGCCAACCCATGGCACCTGCTGGGTCTGTCCCGAGACCTCCTCCTCCTGTCAGCGAGCCTTCGACGCTTCACGTGGCCTCAAAGTGCACCTGGCCTGGCACAGGCGCTGCGGTGACGTCACCGTCCCTTCGTGACGAATGGCGGGGTATTCGTATATTGGTGTCCTGGTGTTCCTTCCTCTTCGCTCGTTTTGCTTCTCGTTGGTGAGCCGGAGTTGTTTCGAGTATCGGCAGCCTGCCGCGAAGTCGCCCGCTGCCGGTGAAGGAAGGGTCCTGGGCAGCTTCTTCCCAGGTGGCGATGGCGAGAGGGGCTTGCGGACTTGCTCGGAGACATCTTGCAAGAGCATGGAGATAATTTTGCAGCGTAGCTGTGCGCGCCCCATTGATCTCTTTAACACGTAGGCTTTCGCGACCAATATTATTCATAATAAAGGTTTTTGGGTTAGATCGCGTTATTTATAAATGTGTCGTAACCCTCCACCACCCGACACGGCCAATCAGCAAAAAAAGTGTCACGTTGACAAAAGACAAATAATTCACTACTTTAGCCCACCGGTGTGTTGAAGAGTGAATCCACAACATTTACAGTTTGAGTACGACGTTTCGCGAATTGCCCGATGATGCTGGATGTAAATACCAGCGAAACGTCGTACTTAAACTGTAAATGTTGTGGATTCACTCTTCAACACACCGGTGGGCTAAAGTAGTGAATTATTTGTCTTTTGTCAATGTGACACTTTTTTTGCTTATTGGCCGTGTCGGGTGGTGGAGGGTTACGACACATTTATAAATAACGCGATCTCACCCAAAAACCTTTATTATGAATTGATCTATTTCCGGAAGAATAATTCTGCGTAATGTCGATCATCATCGTCATCATCCCTCCAAGGTAAATTTTGTGGGAAGTCAAGTTGCATTTTTTTGCGTCGGGACTTGCCCCCCTTTTCTCGTCCCCCGGCATAGCAATGTGGCATTCCACCAACGGCTCAGGGCAGCCAACAATGCAATGCACACACCAGCATGTTCAGTGTGGACTGCGTGTGGTTTTATATTGGCTGTACACATGTGCATTGGTGCTCATGGTATTATTGGTATTTACGTTCAAGGGCTTGCCATTGCTTCCTTCCTTCTGCTACATCCCCGTTGTAAACTTTGTGGCTGTCTCCCCCCCACCCCCCACCCAGCCACCCACTATTGTGTGCCACTGCATCGCAAGGAGCGTGTGGGATGGCAGCAGCGTATGGAGATCTTCATCCAACAGTAGATTGACCATGGCCGACAGCGATAACGATCCGGACAAAACGAACCCAAGCGCTTTGTTTCGTATCAGCTTCTGCGTGGCCACCCCCACCTCTGCATCCCTCCACTCTCGTCCGTAGACCTCTATCTCTCCATCTCAATCAGCTCAAGCCTGCTGTAAGCCACCTGACTTCCGTGTGGCCGCAGCAACTCTGACACCACCCCCCCGCGCCGCCCCCTGTGAAAACAGACGCTGCTCTGCGCGGCTCGCTTCTGCTCGCTCCTTCCTTCTGTCGTCTCCGTATCTTCCCCCCTCCCCCCCCCCCCCCTCTTATGTTTGTATGTTGAACTTCTTTCGCACCGTACGTAGCCAACCGTGCTAATCTGAGGTGCGGGAGAAAGACGGCAAATTAAACACCAAAAAAGCAGTTCTAAAGTAATGTGTTCTCAATCTAGATTACTTAAAAATGCATAGCCCCCAATATGCTTAATAATATTTGGAGAAAGTGCGTTCCACACATGCGGCAGAAGAGCATCTTGAAAGAGCGCGGTGCGGTGACCGCCGTTGTTTGTTCGATGGTCAGCCACAAGCCGCTGCTGTGAGGACGACCGCGGTTCACGTGACGGTGGTTCATGCTCCTTCACGAGAAAACCACCCTCATCATCCCCGGGCCATTGCTTCTCCCCACCGGCCCTCCTCCTTCCGTCTTCCCGCTGCTCATCTTGAGCCGTGCCCGACTCTCTCGCTCTCTCCGTCTTGATTGCCCTCACGGTGGTGTGTGCCACGGGTTAACATGTGTTGTCTGTGCAACTTGAACTCAAGTCACATTCACGCTAACGCTGTACACAATTCATGATAGTTACACATCGGATTCCGCTATAATTTATTCTTGAAACGGACCGATACAATTATTTGCGATTAGTTTAATGACGACACAACTGTTCGGCATGAGCAATCGTTATGGATCGATTACATTTGTTGTAACGCTTAGACGACGTCTTCTTGCCAATTGGATGTACTGGCACCGACACGTGAATGTGGAATTTCATGAACTGGCTGGGGGCCGGCAACGGAGATGCGTCTCCCTCCGGAGTCTCCGAGATGTTTTCGCGTTGTACCGCGTGTCGTTCATTGTCCGACGTTTCGCTCCACGTTGCCGGGAGCTTCGGTATTCCGTGCCCGAAGAAGCTCCAGGAAAAACATAAAATCACCATTTAGGGTCGTCGCGGAGAAGATGAGGAGCAAAATACATGAGCGGACAACGTCTCCTTCGCATTTGTCTCTCCACCTTCAAAATAAATCAATAATGACACATCCCGTCGGCCAAGACGGCCTTCTGGGAGTGTCTGGGAGTGGTTTTCTTTTGCACAGCAGCATTGGTTTAGCACAAGCTAACATCCTGAACCGGTTTCGACATTCCGCGTCTCATCAGCGGTCAGGTTTGCCTCCACCAAATGCTGGTGAGCTGCAAGATGTCAGTGGGCATTGACCTCCCGCTCTGTCTTCTCTTAGACATAGACACAGACAACGCGTGTGTGGCTGGCACAGATGGGGAGCCACGGGGCGGCGAGACGTTTACTACCTCGCCCGGTACACAAGGAGGTTCGTGGGTTCCATTCCGACCCTGACGCCTCTTGTACATTTGGAGTTTGGGTCTCTCTCTCTCCCTCTCTCTACCCGTGGTCATCCGGGTCCTGCAGTTGAATCCCTCCACATTTGGAATCAACATCACGTGTTTAAAGTGTTCGGCTGCTATGCATGTCCACGTGACTTGCCACTTCGTTGAGATATAATTTGTGGCCATGTTGCATCTGAAAAAAAGCTATACAGCTTGGTGGGCTTGACCTGGTGAAATGACCCCAAAAAAAAAGATTGCAACCTGCTGCTGCATTCGTGCTTAGAGTGCCACCTAGCGACACGGACTACAACTTGCTCCAAACTTTCCTCCGGAAGTCCACAAGTATCCCCCTCTCCCCATCTCGCCTGTTTGCCCTTGTATCTGTTGGCGGCGCTGAGCCCATCGTGGAAATTCCACATTCCTATGTTGGCATCCAGTGAATCCCTAGAACAATAGCAAAACAAGCGCTGTGTATTCCCAGTCCACTGAAGCTGTGTAGCTTACCCGCGTGGTGTTCAGTTTACTGATGGTGATTCAATTGCTGATGATGGTGACGATGATACTATTGACGATACAACTGCCGTAGCTTACTGCTATGATGCCGCTTCTGGTTATTAAGTTGATTATACCGCTGCTGATGACATCGATGAAACTGCTGCTCCTGATGACGATGATGAAATTGCTGTTGCTAACGATACTATCCCTGCCGACCGTCACGAAAAGTTGATGATACTGCAGCTGTTGATGATGATTATGATACTGCTGTTGATGCTAATGCTGCCGCTAAATCATTGATGCAACCGCTGCTGATGCGTTGCTGTTTGCTGCTACTGCTGCTGATGATGATGCATCATCTTAAACAACCCACTGTCGACAAAACAACCTCCTCCGGCTTTGAACACTCGCCGGGAAGACACATTCACAAACACTCTGTCGCAAAGAAAGCCCCATTTCGATTTGTAACACTCTGCCGTTTAACTTTCCTTTTATGGAGCTAACAAGTAACCTGTCCCTCAATTGGAGTCTAACTTTATCTTACAAGTGCAATAATACAAGAACGTAACCAACCCACACACACACACACGCGCGCAGATGGAAAGCATTAAAACAAACGTTACTGGCACGTTGACTTTGCCTTCAAACAGAGGGGTTATTGGCAAGCCACGGCTCAAAGCTCACGCCGTATTTTAGAGAATGCCAGCAGCAATAACGGGTCTAAGACAACTTCAAACAAACGAATCTTACGACACGGAAGTATCCTAAACATTTGCGTGACAGTTCGCTAATTTCCGCAGATTTTATTGGATTGTTTGTGTGGTTTTTCTTTTGGAGGAGAGGTGGGTGGGCGAGCGGGGGGTGGGGGCGAGTTTAAAAAACACCCAGAACGTGGTCTGCGTGCAGTTACCCACAGACGTGAGAAGCTCGCCTCTCGCTGGCATTTTTAAGGCGCTACTTGTTGCTTCTGCCTTTTGCGATCAACTATTATTATTTCTTTCTGAACGTGCGCGCGCGTCCGTGTGTGTGTCCGCGCAATTGTGTCGTTAAAAAATATATACAGCGCCTCCAATGTAAAACTTCAGATGCGGCTGTTTTTTTTTCACACGGACTCGCTCTCGTAGATACACGCATAAAGTAAGACAAAGATTTCCCGCATAGCCATCAACGGACCGTCAGGGCAAGTGTTGTTTGCGAGCACCTATGAAGGGGGTGGCGTGGGTGACCAGAACCACGCCCGGCCGCCTTTGTCTCACCGATGTTTAACTACACTCCGCACCAAGTACTCATTTCAGGCTAAGTCGACCTAGAGGAGGCCCAGGACCGGTTCAAAGGCTAACCGCCGCGCCACCACTCCCCACACGAGAGTTGCACAAAGACAAAGATCCCCCGTATAGCCTAAGCAGACTGTTGGGGCAAGTGCTGTTAGCGAGCACCTGTGAAGGCCGGAACGGCACACGAGGGGGTGGGTGGCCTACCCCACGCTCGGCCGCCTTTGTCTCCCCAGTGGCGATGTTTACACACCGTTTTACTCGTTTAAGTCTGAGTCGACCTAGAGGAGGCCCAGGACCGCTTCAGATAATCGTCACTGGTGCTGGACCGTGATCGGGAATCGAGCTCGAGACTCCGGGTTCTTACCGCAGCGCGCTAACCGCTACGCTACCGCTCCACAAACAAACACACACCACAGTCACACAACTATATATCTCTTACAAATGCGATGCACACCCATAGTGAAGACATTCAAACGGGTGCGTTGATGGGTAACACAGAGATGGGGCGCGCATGAGGCTTCCGCCTGCAGGGCTAACGTGGCAGCTTGTATGAGGCAGTACAGCAAGTAGGGTATTGTGAATACGATTAAAATGAAGTTTCTGGACTGACAAAATTGGCTAAATGTTTACTTCGATTTGTTTTTGCCCTTGGATGAAAACTGCAGTGCTCACAGAAATACAAAAAAAACACGCAAGCACTTCATCATCAGCCGTGCTCAATCCGCTGCTGGATGAAAGCCTCTCCAAGACGGGAAAAAAACTATCCAACGATCCGTATAGCTCCGGCACAACATCCACATTTCTAACGCTCCATCTCCGCGATGGACGTATCTCTCTCTCTGTCTCTCTCGGGCGCGTCCCCTCGTTCCTCCCAATTGGGCAGCGGCTTGCGTATAATGAAACAAAACCAAAACATATTCCCAGGGGATCGCAGAACTTGGTGGTGGTGGTGGTGGTGGGGGTAGAGTTGAGGCATGTTCACTACGGTGCCTCTAGAGCCGTTCTCTCTGCTCGAGAGGGTCATTGTTGTTGTTGTTATTGTCACTATAACATCCTTGTTACCGGACTAGGCCATCGTCAACGTCAAGTAAAACATCCTCACGGGTTCGGGAGGGCTGGAAATGGGACCGTACCAACTGAGTCTCAACGCAGGGGGGTATTGTTGGGAGGGCTGACGCGAACATTGACCAATAAACAGTACGTTTGCCTGTTTCAGCAGCGCGGCGCTCATTTTTTTTTTATTAATAAGGCAACGTCACCCTATTTATTCGCGTACGGATATTCGCGGAACTTTGACACAAATGCGTGCGTGGTTTTGTTTCCTCCATCACGTTTGTGAGATCCAGAGCGTGACGGACAGACGCGTGCATAATCTGTGGACGTACGGACACCCCCCCCCCCCCCCGCCCTTACACGTGTCCATGGTTCCTTCCAGCACCTACCGATTAGCACGTTCGGCTTCGCATGGTGGCGAAAGAAGTTCAACATACATACAGGGGGCGCCACGGTGGCTATGAGATGTTAACTACCTCGCCTGGTGTGCAGGAGGTCGTGGGTTCAATCCCGAACCTGACGCCTGCTGCTGCTGTATATTTGGAGTTTGCGTGTCTCTCTCCCAGTGGTCCTGTGGATTGTTCCCCTGCTCCTCCAGTTTTACCCTCCTCATTTCGAATCAACATCACGCGTTTAGAGTGTTTGGCTGCTATAAACTTCCACGTGGCATTGTGGGCGTGAGGGCTGCTGCCAGCTTTCCACTCGTCACGACTCATCAAGCCCTTCGGCGGCAGTTCCTCACTGCAGTGGACTCACGACTGATGTTCAATGTTTTTATTGTTGTTCGGTCCGCATCTCTGTAATGGCTCACCGTGTTATGGCGCTGTAGACTGTCGTTATTGACTACAGATCTAAATTCGCTTAAATCACGTGACTTCTATGTGTGGGCATCCCCACTCTGAAGCCCCACCCCCTCCTCTCATCTCCACTCTGAATCCCTCCTCCCTCCCATCTCCCCCTGCCCCCTGTGACAACACACGCTGCTCCGTGTAGCAAGTAGCTTTGTCGAGGGCCTCTTCCACCCGATACTGGGTGGTGACATGTTAACTACTTCGCCTGGTATACAGGAGGTCGTGGGTTCGATCCCGACCCCGATGCCTGCTGTGCATTTGGAGTCTGCGTGTCTCTCTCCTCGTGGTCACGTGGATTTTTCTCCGGGTCCTCCGGTTTTTTTCCCCTCTGCATTGAGAATCGACATCACGCGCTCGGAGTATTTGGCTGCTGTACATTTCCACGTGATAAGCCACTTCGTTGGGCTATCGTTTGTGGCCAGGTCGCTTCTGAAAAAAGGAGATATATCTCAGTGGGCCTTTCCTGGTGAAAAAAAAAAGTTTATTTTTATAGTTCAGTTTACTCAACTTTCCTGGCCCCTGTGCTCCCGTTCCTCCATCCCATTTCCATCTTATACCTCTTCTTTATTATTCTTTCTTTGCTCTCTTCCCTCTCCGCAAATTCCTTTTTTTGTTTCCATCCATTACACCATTGACTCCCATTCACGTGGTGCGCTGCAGCTGAAAAGTTGCCAATTCTGAAATAGTTCAGCACCTACTTGTTGTACTGCCACCGACAGACCGCCGAACAAGCTGCGAGTCTCGCAATCCACCAACTCTAACCCCAAAAGCAAGCCGGATCGAAACATTCATTTTATTTTACCCGATAAGGAAGGCCCACTGAGCTATATAGCTCCTTTTCAGAAGCGACCTGGCCACAAATGATAACGAAGTGGCTTATCACGTGGAAATTTACAGCAGCCAAATACTCTAAACGCGTGTCGATTATAAATGTGGAGGGAAAACCCGGAGGACCCGGAGTGAAATTCACGCCACAACGGGGAGAGGGACACACAAACTACAAATATATAGCAGGCGTCAGGGTCAGGATCGAACCCACGACCTCCTGTATACCAGGCGAGGTAGTTAACATCTCCTGGCCACCGTGGATCACAGGCGTGAGCCAGCCACCACGCCTGCCAGAAATAAACAGTGAGAAACATTTGCAAAATATTGTTTTAAAATATATACTTATTATTATAATGTACATGTACAGAGGGATGCTTCCACGGAGGTGAAGTGTTTAGCTCCACTGGACTCGCAATCCGGAGGTCGCCAGTTCGATCTCCCCGCTTGGCAGTCAGAACAATGGGGCATGTTTCTTACATCACAATAGGCCAAGTTTCTTAACAATGGGACAAGTTTCTTACATCACAATAAGACAAGGTTCTTAACAATGGGGCAGTTTCTTACATCACAATAGGCCAAGTTTTTTAACAATGGGGCCAGTTTCTTACATCACAATAGGCCATGTTTCTTAACAATGGGGCAAGTTTCTTACATCACAATAGGCCAAGTTTCTTAACAATGGGGCAAGTTTCTTACATCACAATAGGCCAAGTTTCTTAACAATGGGGCAAGTTTCTAACATCACAATAGGCCAGGTTTCTTAACAATGGGCAAGTTTCTTACATCACAATAGGTCAAGTTTCTTAACAATGGGGCAATTTTCTTACATCACAATAGACCAGGTTTCTTAACAATGGGGCCAGTTTCTTACATCACAATAGGCCAGGTTTCTTAACAATGGGGCAAGTTTCTTACATCACAATAGGCCAAGTTTCTTAACAATTGGGCAAGTTTCTTACATCACAATAGGCCAAGTTTCTTAACAATGGGGCAAGTTTCTTACATCACAATAAGACAATGTTCTTAACAATGGGAAAAGTTTTTTTACATCACAATAGGCCAAGTTTCTTAACAATGGGCAAGTTTCTTACATCACAATAGACCAAGTTTCTTAACAATGGGGCAAGTTTCTTACATCACAATAGGCCAAGTTTCTTAACAATGGGGCCAGTTTCTTACATCCCAATAAGCCAAGGTTCTTAACAATGGGGCCAGTTTCTTACATCACAATAAGACAAGGTTCTTAACAATGGGGCCAGTTTCTTACGTAACAATAGGCCAAGTTTTTTAACAATGGGGCAAGTTTCTTACATCACAATAAGACAAGTTTCTTAACAATGGGGCAAGTTTCTTACATCACACTAGGCCAAATTTCTTAACAAGTGGGCAAGTTTCTTACATCACAATAGGCCAAGTTTCTTAACAATGGGGCTAGTTTCTTACATCACATTAGGCCAAGTTTCTTAACAATGGGGCCAGTTTCTTACATCACAATAAGATGAGGCTCTTAACAATGGGGCAAGTTTCTTATATCACACTAGGCCAGGTTTCTTAACAATGGGGCAAGTTTCTTACATCACAATAGGCCAAGTTTCTTAACAATGGGGGCAGTTTCTTACATCACAATAGGCCAAGTTTCTTAACAATGGGGCAAGTTTCTTACATCACAATAGGTCAAGTTTCTTAACAATGGGGCAAGTTTCTAACATCACAATAGGCCAGGTTTCTTAACAATGGGGCCAGTTTCTTACATCACAATAGGCCAAGTTTCTTAACAATTGGGCAAGTTTCTTACATCACAATAGGCCAAGTTTCTTAACAATGGGGCCAGTTTCTTACATCACAATAGGCCAAGTTTCTTAACAATGGGGCCAGTTTCTTACATCACAATAAGACAAGGTTCTTAACAATTGGGCAAGTTTCTTACATCACAATAGGCCAAGTTTCTTAACAATGGGGCCAGTTTCTTACATCACAATAGGCCAAGTTTCTTAACAATGGGGCAAGTTTCTTACATCACAATAGACCAAGTTTCTTAACAATGGGAAAAGTTTTTTACATCACAATAGGCCAAGTTTCTTAACAATGGGCAAGTTTCTTACATCACAATAGACCAAGTTTTTTTAAGAATGGGGCCAGTTTCTTACATCACAATAAGACAAGGTTCTTAACAATGGGGCAAGTTTCTTACATCACATTAGGCCAAGTTTCTTAACAATGGGGCAAGTATCTTACATCACAATAAGCCAAGGTTCTTAACAATTGGGCAAGTTTCTTACATCACAATAAGACAATGTTCTTAACAATCGGGCCAGTTTCTTACATCATAATAGGCCAAGTTTCTTAACAATGGGGCAAGTTTCTTACATCACAATAGGCCAAGTTTCTTAACAATTGGGCCAGTTTCTTACATCATAATAGGCCAAGTTTCTTAAGAATGGGGCAAGTTTCTTACATCACAATAGACCAAGTTTCTTAACAATGGGAAAAGTTTTTTACATCACAATAAGCCAAGGTTCTTAACAATTGGGCAAGTTTCTTACATCACAATAATACAAGGTTCTTAACAATGGGGCAAGTTTCTTACATCACAATAGACCAAGTTTCTTAACAATGGGGCAAGTTTCTTACATCACATTAGGCCAAGTTTCTTAACAATGGGAGCAGTTTCCTGCATCACAATAAGACAATGTTCTTAACAATGGGGCAAGTTTCTTACATCACAATAGGCCAAGTTTTTTAACAATGGGGCAAGTTTCTTACATCACAATAAGACAAGGTTCTTAACAATGGGGCCAGTTTCTTACATCACAATAAGACAAGTTTCTTAACAATGGAGCAAGTATCTTACATCACAATAGGCCAAGTTTCTTAACAAGTGGGCAAGTTTCTTACATCACAATAGGTTAAGTTTCTTAACAATGGGGCAAGTTTCTTACATCACAATAAGACAATGTTCTTAACAATGGGGCCAGTTTCTTACATCACAATAGGCCAAGTTTTTTAACAATGGGGCAAGTTTCTTACATCACAATAGGCCACGTTTCTTAACAATGGGGCCAGTTTCTTACATCACAATAGGTCAAGTTTCTTAACAATGGGGCAAGTTTCTTACATCACAATAAGACAATGTTCTTAACAATGGGGCAAGTTTCTTACATCACAATAGGCCAGGTTTCTTAACAATGGGGCAAGTTTCTTACATCACAATAGGCCAAGTTTCTTAACAATGGGGCAAGTTTCTTACATCACAATAGGTCAGATTTCTTAACAATGGGGCCAGTTTCTTACGTCACATTAGGCCAAGTTTCTTAACAATGGGGCCAGTTTCTTACATCACAATAGGCCAAGTTTCTTAACAATGGGGCAAGTTTCTTACATCACAATAGGTCAAGTTTCTTAACAATGGGGCACGTTTCTTACATCACAATAAGACGAGGCTCTTAACAATGAGGCAAGTTTCTTACGTCACAATAGGCCAAGTTTCTTAACAATAGGGCACGTTTCTTACATCACAATAGGCCAAGTTTCTTAACAATGGGGGCAGTTTCTTGCATCACAATAAGACGATGTTCTTAACAATGGGGCAAGTTTCTTACATCACAATAGGCCAAGTTTCTTAACAATGGGGCAAGTTTCTTACATCATAACAGGCCAAGTTTCTTAACAATGGGGCCAGTTTCTTGCATCACAATAAGACAAGGTTATTAACAATGGGGCAAGTTTCTTACATCACAATAGGCCAGGTTTCTTAACAATGGGGCAAGTTTCTTACATCACAATAGGCCAAGTTTCTTAACAATGGGGCAAGTTTCTTACATCACAATAGGTCAGATTTCTTAACAATGGGGCCAGTTTCTTACATCACATTAGGCCAAGTTTCTTAACAATTGGGCAAGTTTCTTACATCACAATAGGCCACGTTTCTTAACAATGGGGCAAGTTTCTTACATCACAATAGGTCAAGTTTCTTAACAATGGGGCAAGTTTCTTACATCACAATAAGACAATGTTCTTAACAATGGGGCAAGTTTCTTACTTCACAATAGGCCAGGTTTCTTAACAATGGGGCAAGTTTCTTACATCACAATAGGCCAAGTTTCTTAACAATGGGGCAAGTTTCTTAAATCCCCCTGCCTCCCACCTCTGTCCACTCAGCAGTATCGATGGGTTCACCACAGTGAGCTGATCGGGGTGGGGTAAAGCATGGGTACTCTCATTTCTCTCCAATACATATGGAGCAGCGTGGAGGAGTAGGCCACATACCCTCTCTAAGAGCTCCCTCTAGTGGAGGTCCTTCCGCCAGCAGTCGCCTGAGTGACCAATTGCAGGGCCACAATTTTACCCTTTTTTTGTATTCCCCCTTCATATGTACAACCAGTTTTGTGAATCCACTGCTAGATGAGTTACTCGTGAATGGCACGGGGTTTCTGCTGCAACTGCCCTCTGCTGTTCACAACGTGACACCTGCCGTAAGCCCTTCTATCAAACTACAGGCACGTGCCCGGTGGTCACCCATCCAAGCGTTGTCCAGGCTCAACCCGCAACATCCGACTGGATCGGGACCATTCGTCCAGACGATTCGGGTCATCGGCATCACCACCGTCATTTCCCCGATGTGTTTTATGGGCTTGTTTGGTACGATGTCCGACGCTTTGCTCCCACGTGGCTGGAGCTTCTTCAGAAACGGTGTATCGCAATCGCTTCGTACAAACATCAATGCAGTTATAGCCTGGCGAGAAGGTGGAAAGTTCTTGAGGCTGCTTTTGAACCCCAGCAGCTGGGTTCCAGTCGACGGAGAAGTCATGTTACCAGGTAAAGCCAACCGAGCTATTAACTTGTTGTTCATAAGCGACCTGGCCACAAATGAAAGCTCCACAAAGTGTCTGATCATCACGTGGACATTTATAAGAAGACGATTTTACCCTTTCTGCCAAAAAAGCAGGTGGAAAGATGTTAAAACACCAAACAGAATCCTTTTTCAAACAATCCTATCTGCATTAACCACACGTACTTGTGGTGAACATGCAAACACAAAAACACCCTCTGAAAATATGATGCATTGTCTTTGAAACTGATTGGTCCACACCAGAGACAGCTTTCAATTTGAGCCTCGTCTCAGTGTGTTCGACCGGAGAACACCAAAAGACCAACAGCACAAAGACAATGCCACTATCAGGGTATTTATAGTTCGGTGTGAGCAGCTACGATATAGGACCTTTCTTGCCAGTAGCAAAATATAACAATAGGTTTTTACCCTACTGTTATATTTGCAGACAGGATTCCTTGAAAATGGATTCTGTTTGGTGTTTAAACATCTTAACACCGGTTTTATTGGCAGAAAGGGTAAAACCTATTGTTGTTTTTTGTATACTGCCAATAAAGTTCCCATATTGTAGCTGCTCACCCCGAGATATAAATGCCCTGAAATTCAGTGGCGGGGCCAAGCCAGTGGGGTGGGTTGGGGGGGGGGCACGTAACCCCCAAATGATCCGATCGAAATTATGGATTTCGATCGGATAATTGAGGTTTTTTAGTAATAAATCGGCATTTTGCGACCCCCACTGCCACTGTGTGGCATATTATTATTATTACGTGACAGGAACTCTATGAGATGATAGGACAATAGTCCGAGCTCATAATTGGCAATAAGTAACGGCAAAGCGGTTACAAGTGACTCACAGATTTGTGCGCAGTTGCGTATACAGTACACGACTTCCCAGAAGGCATTCACCTTCAGCGAGCGCGATGCCGATCACACAACGCCTCGAATAAAAATCAAGGGACAAGTCCTTACTTACTAACAACTCCTCTATCATTTGTCATTGCTGGAGGGGTTGCCCCCCCTACCTGAAAATCCCGGCTCCGCCACTGCTGATATCGCATTGTCTTTGTGCGGTTCGCCTTTTAGCGTTCTGGTCTAACACTTTGCGACGAGGCTCAAAAGAAAACTGTTTCCGTTGTGGAGAAATCAGTTTCAAAGACACTGCCAGGTACTAGCAGAGCATGTTTTTGCGTTTGCATCTTCCCCACAAGTACATGTGGTTAATGCAGACAGGATTCTTTGAAAAAGGATTCTGTTTGGTGTTTTAACATCTTAACACCCATACTCTGTGGTTCCTTTGGTAAAGTCACGCAGATATAAAATTAATAGATCACGTGACGTTTCGATCGCAACACAGGCGACCGTCATCAGGTGAGACAAACACAGCAGGAGAACTGCTGACGTAGGAGAAAGAGCTGCTGCAACAACAAGAGGTTACATAGAGGCTTCTGGTGGCCCCAACCCAAGGGTAAGTGGGGGGAGCTGGAGAAGGAAATTGTACGTTAATGTCAATGTGAGAGATTAGCATGTCAATGTCAGACGGCTCCAGCAACCGGGGGCTGTGCCAATGAGAAGATTAGAATGTCAATGTCAGAGAGCCGGGAAACAGGAACAAAAAACCCGCAAGAGTAAGAGATACGCCTGTTTTAGTGCCAGAAAGGGGTCAAACCTATTGTATTTTGATACCTGGGCATTTACAGCCGGGTGGGGGCGGGGGGGGATAGTAATCTAAATAATCTCAGTGGAGGAACCACAGGAGCAGTGCCGGCCACAGCAGCCGGGGAGGCCCTCGGCTCGGACCCCCCGATGTTGTCGGCGTCGCCGTCGTCGCCGTCGTCGCCGCGGTAGAGGGTGCGGAGATCTTCCTCCTCGTCGGTGGTGGCGGCTGTGTTGACTGCTCCTCCTCCACCTCCTCCTCCTCCACCACCTCCTCCGCCGTGGCGTTCGCCGTCTGTCGCTGAGCGGCCGCTGGCGTCGTGACGCCGTCGCTAAAGCGGACGAGCCGTGGGTGGGGAGTGGCAGGCGGGGGGTGACGAAGGCATCGCACAGCGCTTCCCGGCACTGTGCCGGGCGGTCGCCTTCGGACGTGCTGCCCTGACGCCTTTGGGCTGCTCGCCGTCGAACAAAGACGGCCACCGCGCCGCGCGCACGTGCAGACAAGGTTTCTGCGGCCGTCTGGAACGCTCTTCCGATAATAGGAGGCCACTGCAGCTGTGCACTTTTAAATAATCTTAGATCTGAAACGAAGTGCTTTAGAACTTGATTCACCTGTTCTTTGGAACTTAAGTTTTGTTGTTTACTCGGTTGTGCTTAATCCCGCACCTCCAATTAGCACGGTTGGCTACGTGCGGTTAGAGAAAAAAGCTCAACGTGCACACGTACGTACGTACCTGCCCTGGAATTTGACCCACAGGTCGCTGAACTTCCTGTGCTTGCTGGAGGCACGTTCTCCGGCTCTGACGTCAGCCCAGTTAGCGAGCGCCTCTCCCATGTGGCGCTGGCTGGACATGCGGTCCGTGGTCCTGGGCTGCGTTTTCCTGGGATCTCCGGCTCCGTCGGGGACTGGAGTCACCAGGGTGAAGTTGAGACTGCGTGACGGACAGACGCACAGACAAACGGGCGCACGCGCAGACGCACGGAGGGAGGGAGATTTATAGAGGCAGACAAACACACGCAGAGAGTTGAACGGGCAGGTACAGAAGAACGCAGGCAGAGAGGCAGAAAGGGAGTGGAATAAACATCAGAATATTTATTTTAGACTGTAGAGGAATCCGATGAGCTGTGAAGCTGTTTTCCACAGGTGTCCAGTAGGGGAAGCGGGCCGGCGAGTTGCATCAACAAACAATACAAAAAAACCGATGCAAGATGAAGCGAGAGAAAAGGTGAATGAAGTCGCTATAAATTAAATACACATAAATAAAGTCTAGAAGTACAAATTCCACAAGTACATATATACCTGATGATTTGTCAACACCAAATGCAAGCTTGGGCAAGGCAGCAAAACAACAACAACAGTCCCAGACCGCCCTACACAGGGTGACAGGCATACAGGGAGATAAGGGAGCCCACGGTGGCTAGGAGATGTTAACTACTTCGCCTGGCATACAGGAGGTCGTGAGTTCGATCCCGGCCCTGACGCCTGCTGCTGCTGTATATTTGGAGTTTGCGTTTTTCTCTCCCCGTGGTCGCGTGGAGTTTTCTCCGGATCCTCCAGTTTTTTCCCTCCGCATTTAGAATCAGCACGCGATGCGAGCATTTGGCCGCTGCTATACATGTCCAAGCGATGATGATCAACTTCGATTAGCTGTCACTTGTGGCCAGGTTGCTTCTGAAAAAGAGCTACGTAGCTAAGTGGGCCTTACCTGATCAAAGACGTATACCTATAAAGAAATGGAAATTTTAAAAAAAGTCAATAATACATTGGTCGGCAGGAGTATTTCTCCACAACTCTGCCTGTCCGCCTGATCAAGCTGGTTGTAATTACTGGTGAAACGTCGTATTCAAATTGTAAATGTTGTGGGTTTACTCTCCAACACACCAGTGTGCTGAACTAGTAACGAATTGGCTACGTTCTGTTTACGTGACAAACCTGACTAATTGGCTGTGTCGGGTGGCGGCGGGTTTAACGACACATTTTTATATTTACACGATCCAACCCCAAAACACCTCCTTTATGGATAATATTGGTCGCGAAAGCTTACGTGTTAAATATCCGGACAGCTAGGCAGTGACCCAGGAAGGAAATCAAGTGGACATAACCATAGCCAGACAGACAAGCAGACACACAAATACAAGGAGGCAGATACGCACGGTCTGGCAGAGGTATCCAAAATCAAGGCCCTCTTCAAAATTTGCCTCGAGACTACAGTATGCGTCTAATACACAAAACGTCGCGGTTAATTTTCAATCAAATGAAAAAAAACCACACACAACCATATACCATAGCCAGAAAATAAAATAGTATATTTGGAGAGCGAGCCATAAGCTGAGATATTCGACAGAGGTGTTGAGAGTCGATATCGCACTCCGGCCTACTGCATACCAGCCGTCTATAGATATAAACAATTCATCGCTTTCTCACCAGAGGGCATCACAGCACAGCTATTGCACGATTCAGAAAACGATTCCGTGATTTTCCCACGGCGATACATTCGGGAGCACGAAGCCCGACGTGGAGGTCTGCTGCTGCTGTTGGCCACGACGAGAGGGCTTCCGCAGACAGAGAGAGAGAAGAGTTCGTGTCCGCTGTTCCTCCTCCTTCGTTGATGGAGCGCAGGCCAACAGTGGGTTTGGCTCCACGCTTCCAGAGTTTTGAGTTGCATGACCACAATCGCACTGCCTGTGGCTTGCACGAAGAAAATGAAACACATCGAGAGGACGCCACCCGCTTTTAATCAGCACATCAAATGTGCTTACATGTGGGGTCAGAGTAATTTATTTTCCGCTTTAGAGTGCAAATAAAAGTGTGCGCTTTGAAAAGATTGCTTTTCACCAATTTTTTTTTTTTAAGCCCACGGGGCTCCTGACGACCGCGTTGAGTTTGTTTCGTGATCCGTGTTCGTGCAGCACTGCCAACGTAACGAAACTGTGGAAAATAAAAATCGTGGTTTTTACCATTTCAGCGAATAAAACAGGCGTTAAGAAGTTCAAACGCCAAGTAGACAGTGCACGTATCGACACGTGCTCTGTCTTTGTCTGAATTGTCTTTGTATTGTTGGCCTTTTGGCGTTCTCTGGTCTGACACGGTGAGACTAGGCCCTATAAAGAAGGCTGTCTCTGGTGTAGGCCAGTCGGTTTCAAAGACAATGACATCTAATACCAGAGCGTGCTTGTTTGCGTGTTCACCACAAGCATGGGCGGTTAATGCGGACTTGATTCCTTGCAAAAGGCATCAATTGGGTGTGTGAACATTTGAACACCTGTTTAATTGCGCGGAAAGGGTAAAATCTATTTTTATTTTTCATACTTTGATACTGGCAACAAAAAAACCGGTCCCATGATAAAACGAAACTATTTTGTTATGTTACCAGGTTAGGGCCCACTGAGGTGTATAGCTCTGTTTCAGGAGCCACCTGGTCACACATCACAGCTCTACGAAGTGGCTTATCACGTGTAAATGCACAGCAGTCAAACACGCGTGATGTTCATTCTAAATACGGAGGGAGAAACCGGAGGACCCGGACGAAAATCCACGAGACCACGGGGGAGAGAGCGAGAGCACGCTGACTCCAAACATACACCAGGCGCCAGGGTCGGGATCGAACCCATGACCTCCTGTATAGCAAGCGAGGTAGTCAACATCTCGCTGCCGTAACAGCAGCAAATAGTGTGCTCGGAGTACACAAGAAAGGTCGCGTACACAGCCGTGGGTGTCGTTGTACAAAAGCCATTCGAGAGGCACTTCGCTAGGCAACAGCGGCTCGGCGCCCAGCACTCCACCGGCCTGCGCTCAGCAATGGGACCCCATCATTCCAATTTGGGACAAGTCTATTTGCAGAGGATCTCACTGGGGTAGGGTGGTGGAGTGGGCGTTGAGTTTTTGAGAGAAGAGTGTGCGTCTCTGCCTGTGTGTGTGTCTGTGCGTGTTGTGGGGAGCGGTGGTGCAGCGGTTAGCGCGCCGCGCAACGAACCCGGCGACCGGAGTTCGATTCCCGCTCACGGCCAACGCCAGTGACGATTATTTGAACCGGTCCTGGGCCTCCCCTAGGTCGACTCAGCCTCAAATGAGTACCTGGTGCGATGTGTAAACATCGCCACTGGGGAGACAAAGGCGGCCGGGCGTGGTGTTGGCCACCCACTCCCTCGTGTGCCGTGCCGGCCTGCGTAGGTGCTCGCTAACAGCACTTGCCCCTACAGTCTGTTAAGGCTACACGGGGATCTTTGTATTTTGTCTTTGTGTGTGTGCGCGTGCACGCGTTTGACAGTGGTTGCACAGTGGGAGCGCGCGCGCGTTACGAACTCGGCCACCCGAGTTTCATTCCCAGCTGTGGCTGACATCATTCGTTGTGCGGTGGTTAACGCCCGGTGCTATGAATATCCAGTGGATGTACGTACGTGTGTTGAACTTCTTTCGCACCGTACGTAGCCAGCCGTGCTGATATAAGGTGCGTGGGAAAGACAGCAAACTAAACACTAACAAAGCAGTTCTAACGAAATGAGTTTTCAATCTAGACTTAGAAGCGCATAGCTGAGTCTGAGTAGGAACTCAGTGTGAGGAGGAACTCGGTATGAGTAGGAACTCAATCAGCAACTCAGACTGAGTAGGAACTCAGTCTCAGTAGGAACTCAGTCAGGAACTCAGACTGAGTAGGAACTCAGTCTGAGTAGGAACTCAATCAGGAACTCAGACTGAGTAGGAACTCAGTCTGAGTAGGAACTCAATCAGGAACTCAGATTGAGTAGGAACTCAGTCTGAGTAGGAACTCAATCAGGAACTCAGACTGAGTAGGAACTCAATCAGGAACTCAGTCTGTGTAGGAACTCAGTCTGAGTAGGAACTTAATCAGGAACTCAGACTGAGTAGGAACTCAATCAGGAACTCAGTCTGAGTAGGAACTCAGACTGAGTAGGAACTCAGTCTGAGTAGGAACTAAATCAGGAACTCAGACTGAGTAGGAACTCAGTTCCTACTCAGACTGAGTAGGAACTCAGTCTGAGTAGGAACTCAATCAGGAACTCAGACTGAGTAGGAACTCAGTCTGAGTAGGAACTCAATCAGGAACTCAGACTGAGTAGGAACTCAATCAGGAACTCAGACTGAGTAGGAACTCAATCAGGAACTCAGACTGAGTAGGAACTCAGTCTGAGTAGGAACTCAATCAGGAACTCAGTCTGAGTAGGAACTCAATCAGGAACTCAGTCTGAGTAGGAACTCAATCAGGAACTCAGTCTGAGTAGGAACTCAATCAGGAACTCAGTCTGAGTAGGAACTCAATCAGGAACTCAGACTGAGTAGGAACTCAGTCTGCGTAGGAACTCAATCAGGAACTCAGACTGAGTAGGAACTCAATCAGGAACTCAGACTGAGTAGGAACTCAATCAGGAACTCAGTCTGAGTAGGAACTCAGTCTGAGTAGGAACTCAATCAGGAACTCAGTCTGAATAGGAACTCAATCAGGAACTCAGACTGAGTAGGAACTCAGTCTGAGTAGGAACTCAATCAGGAACTCAGTCTGAGTAGGAACTCAATCAGGAACTCAGACTGAGTAGGAACTCAATCAGGAACTCAGTCTGAGTAGGAACTCAATCAGGAACTCAGTCTGAGTAGGAACTCAATCAGAAACTCAGACTGAGTAGGAACTCAGTCTGAGTAGGAACTCAATCAGGAACTCAGTCTCAGTAGGAACTTAATCAGGAACTCAGACTGAGTAGGAACTCAATCAGGAACTCAGTCTGAGTAGGAACTCAGTCTGAGTAGGAACTCAATCAGGAACTCAGACTGAGTAGGAACTCAGACTGAGTAGGAACTCAATCAGGAACTCAGACTGAGTAGGAACTCAATCAGGAACTCAGTCTGAGTAGGAACTCAGTCTGAGTAGGAACTCAATCAGGAACTCAGTCTGAATAGGAACTCAATCAGGAACTCAGACTGAGTAGGAACTCAGTCTGAGTAGGAACTCAATCAGGAACTCAGTCTGAGTAGGAACTCAATCAGGAACTCAGACTGAGTAGGAACTCAATCAGGAACTCAGTCTGAGTAGGAACTCAATCAGGAACTCAGTCTGAGTAGGAACTCAATCAGGAACTCAGTCTGAGTAGGAACTCAATCAGGAACTCAGACTGAGTAGGAACTCAGTCTGAGTAGGAACTCAATCAGGAACTCAGTCTCAGTAGGAACTTAATCAGGAACTCAGACTGAGTAGGAACTCAATCAGGAACTCAGTCTGAGTAGGAACTCAGTCTGAGTAGGAACTCAATCAGGAACTCAGACTGAGTAGGAACTCAGACTGAGTAGGAACTCAATCAGGAACTCAGACTGAGTAGGAACTCAATCAGGAACTCAGTCTGAGTAGGAACTCAGTCTGAGTAGGAACTCAATCAGGAACTCAGTCTGAATAGGAACTCAATCAGGAACTCAGACTGAGTAGGAACTCAGTCTGAGTAGGAACTCAATCAGGAATTCAGTCTGAGTAGGAACTCAATCAGGAACTCAGACTGAGTAGGAACTCAATCAGGAACTCAGACTGAGTAGGAACTCAATCAGGAACTCAGACTGAGTAGGAACTCAATCAGGAACTCAGTCTGAGTAGGAACTCAATCAGGAACTCAGTCTGAGTAGGAACTCAATCAGGAACTCAGACTGAGTAGGAACTCAGTCTGAGTAGGAACTCAATCAGGAACTCAGTCTCAGTAGGAACTTAATCAGGAACTCAGACTGAGTAGGAACTCAATCAGGAACTCAGTCTGAGTAGGAACTCAGTCTGAGTAGGAACTCAATCAGGAACTCAGACTGAGTAGGAACTCAGACTGAGTAGGAACTCAATCAGGAACTCAGACTGAGTAGGAACTCAATCAGGAACTCAGTCTGAGTAGGAACTCAGTCTGAGTAGGAACTCAATCAGGAACTCAGTCTGAATAGGAACTCAATCAGGAACTCAGACTGAGTAGGAACTCAGTCTGAGTAGGAACTCAATCAGGAACTCAGTCTGAGTAGGAACTCAATCAGGAACTCAGACTGAGTAGGAACTCAATCAGGAACTCAGTCTGAGTAGGAACTCAATCAGGAACTCAGTCTGAGTAGGAACTCAATCAGGAACTCAGACTGAGTAGGAACTCAATCAGGAACTCAGTCTGAGTAGGAACTCAATCAGGAACTCAGACTGAGTAGGAACTCAGTCTGAGTAGGAACTCAATCAGGAACTCAGTCTCAGTAGGAACTTAATCAGGAACTCAGACTGAGTAGGAACTCAATCAGGAACTCAGTCTGAGTAGGAACTCAGTCTGAGTAGGAACTCAATCAGGAACTCAGACTGAGTAGGAACTCAGACTGAGTAGGAACTCAATCAGGAACTCAGACTGAGTAGGAACTCAATCAGGAACTCAGTCTGAGTAGGAACTCAGTCTGAGTAGGAACTCAATCAGGAACTCAGTCTGAATAGGAACTCAATCAGGAACTCAGACTGAGTAGGAACTCAGTCTGAGTAGGAACTCAATCAGGAACTCAGTCTGAGTAGGAACTCAATCAGGAACTCAGACTGAGTAGGAACTCAATCAGGAACTCAGTCTGAGTAGGAACTCAATCAGGAACTCAGTCTCAGTAGGAACTTAATCAGGAACTCAGTCTGAGTAGGAACTCAGTCTGAGTAGGAACTCAATCAGGAACTCAGACTGAGTAGGAACTCAGACTGAGTAGGAACTCAATCAGGAACTCAGACTGAGTAGGAACTCAATCAGGAACTCAGTCTGTGTAGGAACTCAGTCTGAGTAGGAACTCAATCAGGAACTCAGACTGAGTAGAAACTCAGACTGAGTAGGAACTCAGTCTGAGTAGGAACTCAATCAGGAACTCAGACTGAGTAGGAACTCAGTCTGAGTAGGAACTCAATCAGGAACTCAGACTGAGTAGGAACTCAGTCTGAGTAGGAACTCAATCAGGAACTCAGTCTGAGTAGGAACTCAATCAGGAACTCAGACTGAGTAGGAACTCAATCAGGAACTCAGTCTCAGTAGGAACTTAATCAGGAACTCAGACTGAGTAGGAACTCAGTCTGAGTAGGAACTCAATCAGGAACTCAGACTGAGTAGGAACTCAGTCTGAGTAGGAACTCAGACTGAGTAGGAACTCAGACTGAGTAGGAACTCAATCAGGAACTCAGTCTGAGTAGGAACTCAGACTGAGTAGGAACTCAGACTGAGTAGGAACTCAATCAGGAACTCAGTCTGAGTAGGAACTCAGACTGAGTAGGAACTCAGACTGAGTAGGAACTCAATCAGGAACTCAGACTGAGTAGGAACTCAATCAGGAACTCAGTCTGAGCGGGGGGAGAGGAGGCAGGGGGTGTCGCTATGGCCGTGGTGCTGGAAGGTGGCTGCGGGGGGGGGGGGGCAGAAGTGGGGTGCAGAGAGCAGACATCCACGGATGGATAGGGTGGGGGATGGGGTTGGGTGAAAGGTCGTGAAGATACCGCCTTTGTTGTTTCAGGGTTTAATAACGGCAGAGTGGTGACCACATTCATCAGCTGTCAAACGCTCCAGCCCAATGCCTTTGCGCCAGTTTGAGTGGTGGTGGTAGTAGTGGTAGTGGTGGTAGTGGTGGTAGTGGTGGTGGTGGTAGTGGTTAGTGGTAGTGGTGGTAGTGGTGGTGGTAGTGGTGGTGGTAGTGGTGGTAGTGGTGGTGGTAGTGGTGGTGGTAGTGGTGGGAGTGGTGGTAGTGGTGGTGGTAGTAGTGGTGTGGTAGTGGTGGTAGTGGTAGTGGTGGTAGTGGTGCTAGTAGTGGTGGTAGTGGTGGTAGTGGTGGTGGTAGTGGTGGTGGTAGTGGTGCTAGTGGTGGTAGTGGTGGTGGTAGTGGTGGTACTAGTGGTGGTGGTAGTGGTGGTAGTGGTGGTGGTAGTGGTGGTGGTAGTGGTGGTAGTGGTGGTAGTGGTGGTGATAGTGGTGGTGGTAGTAGTGGTGGTGGTAGTGGTGGTGGTAGTAGTGGTGTGGTAGTGGTGGTAGTGGTGGTAGTGGTGGTGGTAGTGGTGGTGATAGTGGTGGTGGTGGTGGTGGTAGTGGTGGTGGTAGTGGTGGTAGTGGTGGTGGTAGTGGTGGTAGTGGTGGTGGTAGTGGTGGTGGTAGTGGTGGTAGTGGTGGTGGTAGTGGTGGTAGTGGTGGTGATAGTGATGGTAGTGGTGGTAGTGGTGGTGATAGTGGTGGTGATAGTGGTGGTGGTGGTGGTAGTGGTGGTAGTGGTGGTGGTAGTGGTGGTGGTAGTGGTGGTGGTAGTGGTGGTAGTGGTGGTGGTAGTGGTGGTGGTAGTGGTGGTAGTGGTGGTGGTAGTGGTGGTGGTAGTGGTGGTGGTAGTGGTGGTAGTGGTAGTAGTGGTGGTGATAGTGGTGGTGGTAGTGGTGGTGGTAGTGGTGGTAGTGGTGGTGGTAGTGGTGGTAGTGGTGGTGGTAGTGGTGGTGGTAGTGGTGGTGGTAGTGGTGGTAGTGGTGGTGGTAGTGGTGGTGGTAGTGGTGGTGGTAGTGGTGGTAGTAGTGGTGGTGGTAGTGGTGGTGGTAGTGGTGGTGGTAGTGGTGGTAGTGGTAGTAGTGGTGGTGATAGTGGTGGTGGTAGTGGTGGTGGTAGTGGTGGTAGTGGTGGTGGTAGTGGTGGTAGTGGTGGTGGTAGTGGTGGTGGTAGTGGTGGTGGTAGTGGTGGTAGTGGTGGTGGTAGTGGTGGTGGTAGTGGTGGTGGTAGTGGTGGTAGTAGTGGTGGTGGTAGTGGTGGTAGTGGTGGTGGTAGTGGTGGTGGTAGTGGTGGTGGTAGTGGTGGTAGTAGTGGTGGTGGTAGTGGTGGTAGTGGTGGTGGTAGTGGTGGTGGTAGTGGTGGTGGTAGTGGTGGTAGTAGTGGTGGTGGTAGTGGTGGTAGTGGTGGTGGTAGTGGTGGTGGTAGTAGTGGTGGTGGTAGTGGTGGTGGTAGTAGTGGTGGTAGTGGTGGTAGTGGTGGTGGTAGTGGTGGTGGTAGTGGTGGTGGTAGTGGTGGTAGTGGTGGTGATAGTGGTGGTAGTGGTGGTGGTAGTGGTGGTAGTGGTGGTGATGCGGAGAGCCGTGGCGCAGCGGTTAGCGCGCTAAGCTGCGAACCCTGCATCCCGAGTTCGATTCCCGCTCGCTGCCAACACCGGCGATGAATTACATTATTTTAACCGGTCCTGGGCCTCCCCTAAGTTGACTCAGCCTCAAACGAGTACCCGGTGCGGTGTGTAAACATCGCCACTCGGGAGACAAAGGCGGCCGGGCGTGGTTGCTGGCCACCCACCCCCTCGCTTGCCGTGCCGACCCCCATAGGCGCTGCTCGCGAACGGCACTCGCTCCCCGCGAGTTTGGCAGAAGCGACGGAGACGCAGCACCACGTTAGAAGGAGGAGGAGGAGGTCCTCCCGCCCAGCAGCCGGGCGGGGGAGCAATCTCAGAGCCGCGCGACGCAGCACGCCTCCCCCCATCACGGATTCAATAACTACAATTAACAAACACAACTCGACTCAACGCCGAGATAGATCAACCTCCCCCCTCCCCCCCCCCCCCCCATTAACGTCGTGACTTTACTCCCCCCCCCTCCTACCAACCTTTCAAAAGAGGACACCCCCCACTCACACCCCCGCAGCGTAACATTTAACAAATCCCTCGCACGTCGTTCTTTCATTTCTCGCCGCGAAGCGCTCATTGTGCCGCTGCTCTACAGGCCGCGAGGCAAATGGGGCGCCCCCCCCCCCTCAGCCCCCCCTCCCCCACAGCCCCCCCCCCCCTCACCGCCCCCCCCCTCCCCCAACAAAGGGGGGAGAGAGGGACGCTGTTTTTGATTGCCGCCGATGAAATCAAAACCAATCGCGGTTCCGACACCCCCCCAACCACCACCACCACCGAAAAAAATAATAAAAGGGAAAGCGAAAAATGACCCAGCGAGCTAGTTCACAAGGGCGACACGTGCCGCGAGTTAGCCTCCCGGTAGAGTGGAGGCAGCAGCGATGGGTTGGTGGGTCACACGCACACACACACAGATGTTGTCAAAACTCCCAACCCGTAGAGCGTCGACGAGGTGCCACATTACCCCCCTGGCTTGCCACAGGACACAGGCAGCACGGCGAGTGTGGGATAATCTACCACCGCCCCCCTCCCCTGTTTTCATCCGTACGGGGATAGAGCGTTGCCCCCTCACCTGCGTGGGTTTTCTCAGGGCGCTCCAGTTTTCTCCAATTGATAGGATAAACACGACTGAGCACTGGCGCCAAATCATCTTAAAATTAAAACTCAATACGGCAGGACGCTCCTGGAAACGATTCACAGGCCTCAGCGTGGCATTTCTGGAAAAAAAAATCACTTATGTAACACAATTTTTGTTCCTGGGTAGTAAGTGTTATTTTGTAATTGCTTATGCCTAAAAAGTACAGAAAATCGCTATTATTCCCCACAAACTTTGCTTTTGTGACCAGGACAGTGATATTTTGAAATTTACATATTTTCAATGAGAAAACCGGTGAATTTGTGTCTTTTCGTTCACGTAAAGTCAGAACAAAGCAACATATGAATCAAAATTAAACTGGACTTACACGGCAAACTGGACTTGCATGGTGAACTGGACTTCCATGGTAAACTGGACTTGCATAGTAAACTGAACTTCCATGGTAAACTGGACTTGCACGGTGAACTGAACTTCCATGGTAAACTGGACTTGCACGGTGAACTGAACTTCCATGGTAAACTGGACTTGCATGGTAAACTGAACTTCCATGTTAAACTGGACTTGCACGGTGAACTGAACTTCCATAGTAAAGTGGACTTGCATGGTGAACTGAACTTCCATGGTAAACTGGACTTGCATGGTAAACTGAACTTCCATGGTAAACTGGACTTGCACGGTGAACTGAACTTCCATGGTAAACTGGACTTGCACGGTGAACTGAACTTCCATGGTAAACTGGACTTGCACGGTGAACTGAACTTCCATGGTAAACTGAACTTCCATGGTCAACTGGACTTGCACAGTGAACTGGACTTCCATGGTAAAGTGGACTTGCACGGTGAACTGAACTTCCATGGTAAACTGGACTTGCATGGTGAACTGAACTTCCATGGTAAACTGGACTTGCATGGTGAACTGAACTTCCATAGTAAAGTGGACTTGCACGGTGAACTGAACTTCCATGGTCAGGGGTCGGAAATCAAAATAACAAAAAGGGCCATTCATCACTTTTCTATTAAACTGGAGTCCTTGCAGAGCCGCTACACGCGGCTCCAGAGCCGCGTGTCGCCGACCCCGCTCTGGCAACTGTGATGCAGCAATACGTGGGCGGGGGGGGCATGGGCGGCACCTTCTCCTCGCCACTGCGGTCAACTTTCGTTTGAAGGGAAGCCCGTGCCAGTAGCCCGGTGTTCAGCCTCGGCGCCGCACGCTTGCCCAGAGCTGCCAAGGGCTGCCTCCCGAGTCAAGGACCCCCCCCCACCACCCCCGGCTAACAACGTCCGCATCACCTGCACACTCCAGAGTCTCTCCGCTCTAAATGAAGTACGTACGTTGAACTTCTTTCCCACCGTACGTAGCCCAACCGTGCTAATCGGCGGTGGGGGGGTGGGGGGGGGGGTGGTGATGCGCGGTTGTTCCGCCACCGTCTCCACCGCTGTCCGTGGTGCTAGCGAGCCGCGTGAGTGAAGGACAACAACGGACAAGGGGTCGGTGACAAAATTCACGCCGCTGCCAAACCCGCGTTGTCAGCCCCAACAACCCACGCTGACATTTCTCCTTCCAGCCACACGCACAAGCCTGCAAGCGCAGTCCGCTTGCAAGCAGTTCGCAAAGCAAATGCATTGCACAACGTTTCCCCCTATTCGTCAGCCTGCCGGTAGCGTGATTGACACGCGGTGGGTTTTCGCGACCAACTTTATTCACAATAAATGTGTTCTCTGGGTTAGATCGTGTGAACGTAAATGCGTCGTGAAACCCGCCACCACCATACACTGCCAGTCAGTCAGGCGCGTCGTGTAAACAAATTAGTTACTCGTTCAGCCCACCGATGTGTTGGAGAGTGAACCCACAACATTTACAATTTGAATACGACGTTTCGCTCGTAATTACGTCCAGCTTAATCGGGCGATAGTCCCATATGGCGTAATTACCAGCGAAATGTGACCAGTACTCAAATTGTAAATGTGTGTGGCTCTACTCTCCAACACAACGGGGTGTGCTGAAGCAGTCGCCAATTGTCACGTTCAGTTTGCGTCACAAATCTAACTAATTGGCTGTGTCGGCTGGTGGCGGGTTTCACGACACATTCATATTTATGCGATCTAACCCCCTCGAAAAAAGCATTCATGATCAGTAACAGTTTGATCGCTACGGCACCTTCCTGCTCTCGATATATATTTTTTATTAATCTAATTCAGGGAAACCTTTTTTGCAAACACCTTCCACCGGCATGCTTAGTTCACGTACTTCCTTCTCCATGACTCCAGACTCTTCCCTAGCAGTGCCCCCCACCAACCCCTCTTCACGCAACCGGTAAGATGATGGCCTCTTCCCAGCCCTGCTGCAACCGCTCCCCGTTCCTGCTGCGGCTGCGTTGATCTTACGCAACCGCGCCAGCATCTGTCAGCCACCTCCCCCCCCCATCGCCCCACGCCTGCACGCACCTTGTACCCAGTCGCAGCTGTTTCACGGCTGCGTCGACCTCTGCCCATGAACATTACGTCTCTCTCCATCCCCGCGGTGTGTTCACCACCTGTTGCGCATTGCCTACCCCCCCCCCACCCCCCGCTGTCTGTGCAAGGCACGTCTATTCACGGTCGCCTTCCGATGAAATCTAAAATAAAATAAAAACAGCGTTTCTTTACGTGTTATTTATGTATGTACTACTTACCCTTTACTTGTGCTTTTCGTTGCGCGCGGGTGCAATTTATTTCGCGCGCGGTTGCAATTTGCTTTGCCCGGAAAGAGAATCCGAATATTTATTTGCACTGCAGGAGGAATCCGATGAGCTATAAAGCTCTTTTTCACAGATGTCCAGCAGGCGCACGGGGTCAGAACGGTACGACAAACAAACAATACAAAAACAAAGTCTGGGAAAGGTAAACAAATAACTTAAAAAAACATATATCCGAAAAGAAGTAAACTATTATTTTTATCTTACCAGGTAAAGCCCACCGGGCTTTCAGCTTATTTTCAGAAGTCACCTGGCTTCAAATGATAGCTCGACCAATTGGCTTGTCACATGGATATTTATAGCAGCCAAATAAAATGTGATTGGCGTTAGCCCCTGCGGTCGTGACGCGTTTTTTTTCACATTCCCGTTGCTCTACGCACCACCCCCGCTGCACCGTTACCCGTCCGGCTGTAACGCTCACCGATGTCTACTGTATCGAGGGCGACATTGCCACGAAAGAACCAAAGAGTATGGATTCCTGCAGTCACGAAAGCTTCAAAATCAAGATAGAAGGTCCATCGATCGATTTGACTGCGCGGCCCCGGCGCCTCTCTAACGCCGTCTCAGCCGCAGTCATGTTTGCATCTTTCCTCTGTACCGCCATCTCAACCGCAGTCATGTTTGCATCTTTCCTCTGTACCACCGTCTCAGCCGCAGTCATGTTTACATCTTTCCTCTGTACCGCCATCTCAGCCGTAGTCATGTTTACATCTTTCCTCTGTACCGCCGTCTCAGCCGTAGTCATGTTTACATCTTTCATCTGTACCGCCATCTCAGCCGCAGTTATGTTTACATCTTTCCTCTGCACCGCCATCTCAGCCGCAGTCATGTTTACATCTTTCCTCTCTACCGCTGTCTCAGCCGCAGTCATGTTTACATCTTTCCTCTGTACCGCTGTCTTAGCCGCAGTCATGTTTACATCTTTCCTCTGTACCGCCATCTCAGCCGCAGTCATGTTTACATCTTTCCTCTGTACCGCCATCTCAGCCGCAGTCATGTTTACATCTTTCCTCTGTACCGCCGTCTCAGCCGTAGTCATGTTTACATCTTTCCTCTGTACCACCGTCTCAGCCGCAGTCATGTTTACATCTTTCATCTGTTCCGCCATCTCAGCCACAGTCATGTTTACATCTTTCCTCTGCACCGCCGTCTCAGCCGCAGTCATGTTTACATCTTTCCTCTGCACCGCCGTCTCAGCCGCAGTCATGTTTACATCTTTCCTCTGTACCGCCGTCTCAGCCGTAGTCATGTTTACATCTTTCCTCTGTACCGCAGTCTCAGCCGCAGTCATGTTTACATCTTTCCTCTCTACCGCCGTCTCAGCCGTAGTCATGTTTACATCTTTCATCTGTACCACCGTCTCAGCCGTCGTCATGTTTACATCTTTCCTCTGTACCGCCGTCTCAGCCGCAGTCATGTTTACATCTTTCCTCTGTACCGCCGTCTCAGCCGTAGTCATGTTTACATCTTTCATCTGTACCGCCATCTCAGCCGCAGTTATGTTTACATCTTTCCTCTCTACCGCTGTCTCAGCCGCAGTCATGTTTACATCTTTCATCTGTACCGCTGTCTCAGCCGCAGTCATGTTTACATCTTTCCTCTGTAGCGCTGTCTCAGCCGCAGTCATGTTTACATCTTTCATCTGTACCGCCATCTCAGCCGCAGTCATGTTTACATCTTTCCTCTGTACCGCTGTCTCAGCCGCAGTCATGTTTACATCTTTCCTCTGTACCGCCATCTCAGCCGCAGTCATGTTTACATCTTTCCTCTGTACCGCCGTCTCAGCCGTAGTCATGTTTACATCTTTCCTCTGTACCACCGTCTCAGCCGCAGTCATGTTTACATCTTTCATCTGTTCCGCCATCTCAGCCACAGTCATGTTTACATCTTTCCTCTGTACCGCCATCTCAGCCGTAGTCATGTTTACATCTTTCCTCTGTACCGCCGTCTCAGCCGTAGTCATGTTTACATCTTTCATCTGTACCGCCATCTCAGCCGCAGTTATGTTTACATCTTTCCTCTGCACCGCCATCTCAGCCGCAGTCATGTTTACATCTTTCCTCTGTACCGCTGTCTTAGCCGCAGTCATGTTTACATCTTTCCTCTGTACCGCCATCTCAGCCGCAGTCATGTTTACATCTTTCCTCTGTACCGCCATCTCAGCCGCAGTCATGTTTACATCTTTCCTCTGTACCGCCGTCTCAGCCGTAGTCATGTTTACATCTTTCCTCTGTACCACCGTCTCAGCCGCAGTCATGTTTACATCTTTCATCTGTTCCGCCATCTCAGCCACAGTCATGTTTACATCTTTCCTCTGCACCGCCGTCTCAGCCGCAGTCATGTTTACATCTTTCCTCTGCACCGCCGTCTCAGCCGCAGTCATGTTTACATCTTTCCTCTGTACCGCCGTCTCAGCCGTAGTCATGTTTACATCTTTCCTCTGTACCACAGTCTCAGCCGCAGTCATGTTTACATCTTTCCTCTCTACCGCCGTCTCAGCCGTAGTCATGTTTACATCTTTCATCTGTACCACCGTCTCAGCCGTCGTCATGTTTACATCTTTCCTCTGTACCGCCGTCTCAGCCGCAGTCATGTTTACATCTTTCCTCTGTACCGCCGTCTCAGCCGTAGTCATGTTTACATCTTTCATCTGTACCGCCATCTCAGCCGCAGTTATGTTTACATCTTTCCTCTCTACCGCTGTCTCAGCCGCAGTCATGTTTACATCTTTCATCTGTACCGCTGTCTCAGCCGCAGTCATGTTTACATCTTTCCTCTGTAGCGCTGTCTCAGCCGCAGTCATGTTTACATCTTTCATCTGTACCGCCATCTCAGCCGCAGTCATGTTTACATCTTTCCTCTGTACCGCTGTCTCAGCCGCAGTCATGTTTACATCTTTCCTCTGTACCGCCATCTCAGCCGCAGTCATGTTTACATCTTTCCTCTGTACCGCCGTCTCAGCCGTAGTCATGTTTACATCTTTCCTCTGTACCACCGTCTCAGCCGCAGTCATGTTTACATCTTTCATCTGTTCCGCCATCTCAGCCACAGTCATGTTTACATCTTTCCTCTGCACCGCCGTCTCAGCCGCAGTCATGTTTACATCTTTCCTCTGTACCGCCGTCTCAGCCATAGTCATGTGTACATCTTTCATCTGTTCCGCCATCTCAGCCGCAGTCATGTTTACATCTTTCCTCTGTACCGCCGTCTCAGCCGCAGTCATGTTTACATCTTTCCTCTGCACCGCCGTCTCAGCCGCAGTCATGTTTACATCTTTCCTCTGTACCGCCGTCTCAGCCGCAGTCATGTTTACATCTTTCCTTTCTACCGCCATCTCAGCCACAGTCATGTTTACATCTTTCCTCTCTACCGCCGTCTCAGCCGCAGTCATGTTTACATCTTTCCTCTCTACCGCCATCTCAGCCACAGTCATGTTTACATCTTTCCTCTCTACCGCCGTCTCAGCCGCAGTCATGTTTACATCTTTCCTCTGTACCGCCGTCTCAGCCGCAGTCATGTTTATATCTTTCATCTGTACCACCGTCTCAGTCGCAGTCATGTTTACATCTTTCATCTGTACCACCGTCTCAGCCGTCGTCATGTTTACATCTTTCCTCTGTACCGCCGTCTCAGCCGCAGTCATGTTTACATCTTTCCTCTGTACCGCCGTTTCAGCCGCAGTCATGTTTACATCTTTCCTCTGTACCGCCGTTTCAGCCGCAGTCATGTTTACATCTTTCCTCTGTACCGCCGTTTCAGCCGCAGTCATGTTTACATCTTTCCTCTGTACCGCCGTTTCAGCCGCAGTCATGTTTACATCTTTCCTCTGTACCGCCGTCTCAGCCGCAGTCATGTTTACATCTTTCCTCTGTACCGCCGTTTCAGCCGCAGTCATGTTTACATCTTTCCTCTGTACCGCCGTCTCAGTCGCAGTCATGTTTACATCTTTCCTCTGTACCGCCGTTTCAGCCGCAGTCATGTTTACATCTTTCCTCTGTACCGCCGTCTCAGTCGCAGTCATGTATACATCTTTCCCCTGAAGCGTAAAGCCGCCGTGCTTGCGGACTCAGGGGCTGCCCCCTCGCCTCCCAGGATCTGCTGCTGCTGCTGCACCGTTGGTATCCGCACGCTTTGTCCACGACTGGTGTGTTGGTTAAACTGATTTTTGTGTCGTTTGTTGCCCTTCTCCTCCGCACCTCCGATTAGCACGGTTGGCTGCATATGGTGCGAAAGAAGTTCAACATATATAACATAAACTACGCCCCACCACCACCTCCTGGAACCTCCCCCCAACAGGCAAATCCATCCCACCCTTCGCTCTTTCACTCTGCTTCAAGCCTCTCCTACAAACGTTTTAATTCCGTGCCATCGATCCTCCTTCATTTCTTCTTTTCGCTCCTTCTCTCTCATTTCCTCCTCCTTTGTTTCCCCGCGGTCCGAAACATTTTGGACAGCATACGCATTGTAAAACATACGTATGTTGTTGTTTTGTACATAGGTACATACGTTTAACTTATTTCGCACCATACGTAGCCAACCGTGCAAGGGGAAGACCACCAAACTGGACACAACCTTTGTGTATCCGTTTCGTCTTTCCGCTGCAAGGTTTATCGGATCCTCTTCCCTCCCCCGGTGCCTCTTTTTCTTCCGAGCGCCGATAATCAATTCCCCTCCCTCCATTCAATAAACGCGTCAACTCTTATAGTTTACAACTTCGATAAGTGCTGCTTGTTTATTGCCAGCCACTTAACCCCTTTACCGTTTCGAGACGACTGCAAGTTCCAGGGTGGGGTGGGGGGGGGTTCCCGTTCACCGCCGAATCTCGGGACATGCGCGAGCGAGTTCAGCGTTAACTTTATTTAGAGAGGCATAGCACCGCTGTTGTTAAGTATATTCTTACTCGCCACAAAGAACCGTTGCGACACGGCTCTACGCACTCTACAATAGCTGGAACCAAACTGTGCCACGCGCCCTCCCGCATGGCCTTGTGGGAGCCTCGGTACCGATAAGGTTTATTTTATTTCTTCTTCCGAAGAAAACTGATGACATGCACGTTCGGGAAAGGGTTAACCTAATTGGCCATTTAGGCCTGCGCTGGGCAACTGTGCTTTGGGCCCTCGCTGGGCCAACTGGGCCAGTGCGTGCAAAACGCGCGCTCACCTGTCGATGTTTCCATCGGGGGGCACGTGATGGATGCGGAACCCCTGCTGCCGTAGAACGTCGATCACCGAGCCGTTGCCCAGAAAGTGTCCTGCGCACCAACACGCCGTCGCCATCGCATCAGCACGTGGGCATGGCATCGTCGACAGCGGACGCGTCTCTTCTTTCGGTTGAAATATCCGGCCCGGGTAATCCCTCGATATGAAACCGCTCGTGGGCAAGAGTGCCCAGGGATCGGCAATGGAATGGCTGACAAATGCATCATCATCATCACCAACGTTATCATCCAACAGCAGCAGGAGCATCGTCCGCATCGTTATCATCCAACAGCAGCAGCAGCATCATCAGCATCGCTGAAATGTACGACGAGCGTCATCTTCGTTATGGGGCGGCGGCGCAGCCTGGCGGTAGCGCGTTCGCCGCTTGTCGCGTCAAGGGGTTCGTGGTTTGAATCCAGCGGCTCTCCCTGATTAACACTGCGGGCGAATATTAACCGTGAAGGATCCCGTGACGCCATCCGCAAGAGCAGGCCGTTGATACCTGATGCACTGATGTCGTGCAAGCCCCGGGAATCCCCGGTTGTCTTTCCCGTGGTTACGCATCCACGTGATAGGGTGTCGACGTCGGGGGGGGGGGGGCGGGTGGGGGGGGAGAAATGAGAGGGAGGGCCAAGGGAGGGCCGGGATGGAAGTCCCCGAGACGGACAACGAGGGGGGCACGGCTCTCAAGATGAGCAGCGGTGAGCAGGGAGGAGGAGTGCGAGGTGGGAGGGGGAGAAGGAGGGGTAGAATAAAATACCGGGCAATGATGTCGGGGATGATGAGAGGGTGGTGGTGATGATGATGATGATGAGAGGGTGGTGGTGATGATGATGATGAGAGGAGAGGGATGAGAGGGAGAAGAGAGAAGGAGCAAACAGAAGTGAGCTGCACGGAGCGCCGTCAGTTTTCACAGGGGGAGGGAAGAGGGGAGGGATTCAGAGTTGGGGTGGCCACACAGAAGTCACGTGGTTTACGGGAGGCTCGCGCTGATTTACACGTGTATATGTACAGCCCTTTTGTCAATCCACTGCTGGATGACGGCCTCCCCAAGCAGAGCTGGTCGTGGGGGTTGTTTGACCATACTTCACCACGATGAGCAGTGCGTGTTGGGGTGAAGGCGGGAAGCATAGATCTGGATGCAAAGAAGTTCGGAGCAACAATGGATTGTGCTGCCCTGACATCCCCTGCCCACCACGTTGCCCAGCGGGCCTATAGCCCAATGGTCCAATGACCCAGCAGTCCTATAGCCCCACAATCCTATAGCCCCGTGGTCCTATAACCCCGTGGTCCTATAACCCAGTTGTCCTGTAGCCTTGCGGTCCGGTAGCTTTGCGGTCCTATAGTCCCGTGGTCCTAACTGTAGACAGAGTACGTGCGTGTATGGGCTTCGGTGCATGTGTGTGATTTAATGTGGGTGTGTGTTTTGATGTGGAGATGCGTGCGCGTGTGTCTATGACCTGAGTGTGCGTGTATATATTTGGGTGTCTGTACATATGAGGGTGTAAGGGTGTGTGGGGAGCGGTGGTTGTAGCGGTGAGCTCACCGCACCACAAACCCGGCCACCCGAGTTCCATTCCCGCTCACGGCCAACACCGCTGACGATTATCTGAACCGGTCATGGGCCTCCCCTAAGTCGACTCAGCCACAAATGAGTACCTGGTGTGGTGAGTAAACATCGCCACTGGGGAGACAAAGGCGACCGGGCTTGGTGTTGACCCTGGTGTGGCGTCCCAGCCCTCATAGGTGCTCGCTAACAGCACTTGCCCCAACAGTATGTTAAGACTATACGTGGGATCTTTGTATGTGGCCTGTATGCTGGGTGTGTGTATGGGTGTGAGAGTGTGTAGGTGTGTGTGTGTATCTGGTGACTATATGTGGGCTGTATGCTGGGTGTGTGTATGGGTGTGAGAGTGTGTAGGTGTGTGTGTGTGTGTATCTGGTGTCTACAGTGAGGGAAAAAAGTATTTGATCCCCTGCTGATTTTGTACTGACAAATAAATTATCAGTCCGTAAATTTAATGGTAGGTTTATTTGAACAGTGTCAAAAATGTTATAAATTGATTTGTATTTTAATGAGGGAAATAAGTATTTGACCCCCTCTCAATTAGAAAGATTACTGGCTCCCAGGTGTCTTTTATACAGGTAACGAGCTGAGATTAGGAGCACACTCTTAAAGGGAGTGCTCCTAATCTCAGCTTGTTACCTGTATAAAAGACACCTGTCCACAGAAGCAATCAATCAATCAGATTCCAAACTCTCCACCATGGCCAAGACCAAAGAGCTCTCCAAGGATGTCAGGGACAAGATTGTAGACCTTCACAAGGCTGGAATGGGCTACAAGACCATTGCCAAGCAGCTTGGTGAGAAGATGACAACAGTTGGTGCGATTATTCGCAAATGGAAGAAACACAAAAGAACTGTCAATCTCCCTCGGCCTGGGGCTCCATGCAAGATCCCACCTCGTGGAGTTGCAATGATCATGAGAACGGTGAGGAATCAGCCCAGAACTACACGGGGGGATCTTGTCAATGATCTGAAGGCAGCTGGGACTATAGTCACCAAGAAAACAATTGGTAACAGACAATTGGTAACAGACTACGCCGTGAAGGACTGAAATCCTGCAGCGTCCGCAAGGTCCCCCTGCTCAAGAAAGCACATATACATGCCCGTCTGAAGTTTGCCAATGAACATCTGAATGATTCAGAGGACAACTGGTTGAAAGTGTTGTGGTCAGATGAGACCAAAATGGAGCTCTTTGGCATCAACTCAACTCTCCGTGTTTGGAGGAGGAGGAATGCTGCCTATGACCCCAAGAACACCATCCCCACCGTCAAACACGGAGGTGGAAACATTATGCTTTGGGGATGTTTTTTCTGCTAAGGGGACAAGACAACTTCAATGCATTAAAGGGACGATGGACGGGGCCATGTACCATCAAATCTTGGGTGAGAACCTCCTTCCCTCAGCCAGGGCATTGAAAATGGGTCGTGGATGGGTATTCCAGCATGACAATGACCCAAAATACACGGCCAAGGCAACAAAGGAGTGGCTCAAGAAGAAGCACATTAAGGTCCTGGAGTGGCTTAGCCAGTCTCCAGACCTTAATCCCATAGAAAATCTGTGGAAGGAGCTGTAGGTTCGAGTTGCCAAATGTCAGCCTCGAAAGCTTAATGACTTGGAGAAGAGCTGCAAAGAGTAGTGGTACAAAATCCCTCCTGAGATGTGTGCAAACCTGGTGGCCAACTACAAGAAACGTCTGACCTCTGTGATTGCCAACAAGGGTTTTGCCACCAAGTACTAAGTCATGTTTTGCAGAGGAGTCAAATACTTATTTCCCTCATTAAAATGCAAATAAATTTATAACATTTTTGACATGCGTTTTTCTGGATATATTTGTTGTTATTCTGTCTCTCACTGTTCAAATAAACCTACCATTAAAATTATAGACTGATCATTTCTTTGTCAGTGGCCAAACGTACAAAATCAGCAGGGGATTAAATACTTTTTTCCCTCACTGTATATGTGGGCTGTATGCTTTATACTCAGATGGTAAATGTTGTGGATTTGCTCTCCAACACACCGGTGTGCTGTACTCGTAACGAATTGGCACGTTCTGTCTACGTGACAACCCTTACTAGTTGGCTGTGTCGGGTGGTGGCAGGTTGAACGACACATTTATATATTTACGTGATCTAACCCCAAAAAACCTATATTCTGTATGCCTTATGCTGTGTGTGTGTGTCTTTGTGTGTATCTGGCATCTGTGTGTGGCGCTGTATGCTGGGTGTGTGTGCGCGCGTGTGCGTGCGTGCGTGACACACACGCACGCGCGTATCCAACACCTGCTCCGAACGCGAAAAAGAAGCTCCTGTCGGGATGGCGGACGAGCAGCGAGTGGACGCGCCGGGCCATTCGCGCGTTCCGCTTGTCGACGAGCTCCTTGCGGAAATACTTCTCCAGCTCCCACATGAGGGCCTGCCCGGCCATGCCCTCCGTGCCGACGGCCCTCTGCCAGCCTTGCCCGGGACCCTGGGAATGTTTAAAGCGCGCCGGCCGACAATGCACGTGGTGTGTGTGTGTGTGCGTGTCACGCACGCGTGCGAGCGTGTGCGTGCGGTGAACCTGCCGACCCGAGTTCGATTCGCGCCCTCCCTTAGGTCGACTCGGCCTTAAAATAGTACGTGGTGTGGTGTAAAAAAAAAAAACGTCGCCCCTGTGGAGACAAAGGCGGCCGGGCGCGGCGCTGGCCACTCACCCCCTCGTGTGCCGCGCCGGCCTTCATAGGTGCTGCTCGCTAACAGCACTTTCCCTAACGGTCTGATGAGGCTACACGGGGGATCTTTGTCTATGCGGTCCGTGCAAGGAGCTTAGGATACATGTGCGTCTCCTTAAGGCAACACCTGCGTCAGCTTGAGAAATTAATGCTGGCGGACCCGTCCTGTGTTTAACCAGGCCCAGACTCTGCTGTGAAGCCCAAACGTAATCCACACAACAGTCCCACCAGTGAGCTCCATCGGCAGGCGAGGGAGGATGCGTCGGCCGGATCGTGCAGCCACGCGTTTCCCGGCGACCGCATTCCCGAAACAGCTCCCTGTTGGCCTCATGGCGAGGGCGAAACAGGTGTCAGCACTGGCTGCGACAATGGATGGGTTACAGAACACACGTGGTGTGGTGGAGCAGCAGAGAGCCATGCCTCGTTTCAGCGTCCTGTTGTATCTGTGTGAGCACGTGTGACAGCCGGCACGGCACACGAGGTCGGGGCAAGGTGGCTATCAACCCAGTGCTGATGTTTACACACTGGGGCATACGCACCAGGTGCTCGTTTGAGGCCGAGTCGACCCAGGGGAGGCCCACGACCAGTTCGGAAATTCATCGCCGACGTTGACCGTGAGCGGGAATCGAAGTCGGGTGGCCGGGTTCCCTAGCGCAGCGCAGCTGAGCGTCTGCACTGCCGCACCCCCGCGGAGGCTCAGCCTTCATCAGAGTGTCGGGACGGGTGCGCTTCAGCGAGGAGCGTGCGCTGGAGCTCACCTCTGGCCTCAGTATGAGCGACGCGAGGTCCCCGCAGTTGTACTGCAGGATGAGCTCCTCGGTGGGCGTGGAGCGCTCGCGGGCAGTGCCGGCGCGGAGGCGCTCGAGGCGCGTCAGCGTCTCCTCCAGCGCCGCCACCACCTGCGCGGCGACACGCCGGCGACAGCGCGACGGGACGGCAGCTTTTGGGTGCGGTGCAGGCGGTGCAACTGCACGCGGGGCCCCATGGGGCCTCCATGGGGCTCGTGGGGTTCGCTAGAGTCAGACTGCGGAGGTGGGAAGGGCGGGGTGGTGGACGGGGGGTGGGGCCCATTTAATTAGTGCGCCACGGTGGCTAGGAGATGTTCATTAGCTCGCCCGGTATGCAGGAGGTCGTGGGCTCGAACCCGACCCTGACGCCTGCTGTATATTTGGAGTTTGCATGGCTCTCTCCCCGTGGTCGCGTGGATTTTTCTCCGGATCCTTTAGTTTTTTTTCCCTCCACATTCAGCATTTGGCTGCTGCTATACATTCCCAGCTATCATTCGTGTAAGCCAGGTCGCTTCTGAAAAAAAAGAGCTGTATAGCTCAGAGGGCCTTACCTGGTAAAATAATAAAAACGCGTTTTTACGTTTTGTTTTTATTCCTAGTACCAGGACCCTTCACTCTACGCCACTGGTACCTATCTGAGTTGTTGGCGCCTCGATGCGTGTCTATGGGAATGGTGTCAGTCGAGTGTGAAGGCGGTGCAACTGCACCGGGGTCTGGTTGCTCAGGTATCAGACTGTGCAGAGAGGAAGTGAAGGGGGGGGGGTTGGATGAGGAGGAGGGGGGGGGCAGGTGGGGGCACCCATATAATTCCTTGCACGGTGGGGTGCAATGCCACGGGGAGACGGAGGCACGGACGCAGGGCAGTGGCAGCCCCCTGGGCCTCGTTTTACGGCGACTCCAAAGCTGATAACGCCGGGCAACAGCGGGTGACTTCGTTTCGCTTAAAATGAGTCGACTGCTCTGTAAGGGAAGAATGGCGAGACGACTCCCAGACAGCAGCTGGCTACAACTTGAAACTCCACCCCCACCCCCCCCCCCCCGTATTTTTTCTCTGAATCTGGGAGCCCCATTGAGCTTCCTGGAAGCCAAAGATGTTTGCTTCATTCTGCTCACGCCCAGTGCCGTCCCTGACTCGGGGACACGGAAACGGATTTGGCGTTGTAAATTACAGCAGTGGATGGCGACCAAAACATAATGATGATGATTACTAAACGACAAACTTGATTTGATCAGGTAAGGCCCACTGACCTGTATAGCTCTTTTTCAGAAGCGACCTGCCTAACACAAATGATGGCTAGACGAAGTGGCTTCAGGTGTGGACATTTAAAGCAGCCGAATAATCTGAACGCGTGATGTTGATTCTAAATGTGGAGGGAAAAACTGGAGGACCCGGAGAAAAATCCACGCGACCACAGGGAGAGAGACACGCAAACTTCAAATACACAACAGGCGTCTAGGTCGGGATCGAACCCACGGCCTGCATACCTGGCGAGGTAGTTAACATCTTGCCAAGGTGGCGAGATGTTAATTGCGTCAATGTTAACTATTAACGATGACAATAGGTACATGGGCCACATGCTACGTGGACACGGGAAGATGGGGATCCCGGGGACATGGCGATAGAGAGATCTGACAATATGGGGACGTGGAGACACGTGGTCATGAGTACACCAGGCACACAACGACCTGTGAAGGTGGCGCAGATGTCCCCACTGGACATCTGTGAAAAAGAGCTTCATAGCTCATCGAATTCCTCCAGTATATGAATAAAATTATTCTGATTGCGGGGTATGGGTTATGGTTAAGAGTAGGACACATACCCTCTAGAGAGTCCAGTGCCGTGAGCAGTTGCAGGTCTGCGCTTTTACCTAATTTATTCAAGGAAACAATTGCAACCCCCACACGCCCCGCCACTGGAAGTTATAGCTGGGTGCACCTGCATAGGGAGAGCGGACATTACACACAAAGTTGCTCGCCACAAATGAACCCCAATCCCTCGCTGATCTCGTCAAGGGGCATAACCCACCATCACGCGAACTCCGTGCATCCTCGCAGCGGCAGCGGTGGCCGTCGAACAAAGACTGTGGTCACCGCATCGCGCGGCGCTTTCAGATGCGATTCTGCGGCCGTCTGGAACGCTCTTGTTAGGAAGCCACCGATGTTAGGAAGCCACTGGAGCTATGCACTTTTAAATTATCTAGATTGAAAACAAACTTCTTTAGAACATATTTTTGTGTTTAGATTGTTGTCTTTCCCCTGCACCTCTGATTCGCGCGGTCGCCTACGTACGGTGCGTAAGAAGTTCAACACGCATACAAACAGGGGCATAGGCAAAGAGACGTAATGAGACTCGACCTTGTAAAAATCACGTTTGCTATTATTGACAATAACAAATTGCAGGCCTTTGTCAATCCACTGCTGGATAAAGACCTCATCAAGATGTGTCGGTCACGGGGGTTGTTGTAGACCATACTTCACCACGTTTGTCAATGGCGGGCCGGTTATTGGGAGCGCCCAGGACCGGGTCCGGATGTCACTCTTCGCTGGTGTGAATCGAGGCCGGGAATCAAACTCAGATGGCCGTGTTCATAAGGCCACCCGTTGCGCACCCAAATTCCTTACCAATATTTACAACTCATAACAAAGACAAATATCCCCCGAATAGCTTCAAACGTACTGTTGGGGCAAGTGCTGTTAGCGAGTAGCAGCACCTATGAGGGCGTGGGTGATCAGAACCACACCCCGGCCGCCTTTGTCTCCCCGATGTTTACACACCGCACCCGAGTGCCAGGAGATAACCAACGCAACACGAGGGGGCACCACTCAATCATCTGCTATACAGGTAGCCAGGCAACCTACTTGCTGTACAGCCATCTACAATGTAGCCACCTCGAAGGCCTAAATGTTGAGTTTCACTCGCTCAATAATCTCTGCAGTGAGCCACAGACCCCGGATCACTGCCATGGCAAGATGCTCGAGGAGAATGTGACATGCATCCTGTGAAAGCTTGTGTGTGCAAGCTTTCAACGCAGCTTTAAATGAGCACCAGGTACTGCTCATTTAAGGCTGAGTCGACCTCGGGGAGGCCCTGGGCCGGTTCAGATAACCATCACTGGTGCTGGGCCCCTGAGCGGGAACTGAACTCGAGTCTCCGGACTCGTAGCGCGGCGCGCTAACCGCTGCGCCACCGCTCCCCACACAACAACTCAAGACACTTGTGCTTGGTAGCCAATCGCGTGGAACGGTCAAAAGACGCAGACCCCGTTACAAGCGCGTCTGGGTTCAATTCCCCGTACGCGGAAACTCAAAACACTTTATCGCCGTTGTTAGTTTAAACACCCGCGTCCATTCGACGGAACAAATTGTCCGGCACATGTCACGCGCGCACGAGAGAAAAAAGGTGCCTTTAATCAGCGGGCACGGCGCGCGGAAGGGGAGGGGCCCCTCTCGCGTCCGCCGTTATCGGCGCCACGTGGCGCGCGCACGAGTAACACGTGGGGGGGGGCCCACGCAGGAATGTGATGGGTCTCTGTGATCCTCGCGCGCGCGCACCGCCCCCACGTCTGGCTCGCGTTACCGCCGCCGCTTTACCATCATGTCCACAATTTCAGTTGGGGGGGGGGGGGGGGGAGGTTCGATCGCGTAAATATAAATGCGTCGTCGGTAAAGCCGCCACCACCACCCGACACAGCCAACTAGCAAGGCTTGTCACTCTTTGGTGGTGGTTGTAGCGTCGCTCCGATGCACGACCCTGCCAGTTGGAACCTGGCCATGAAACACGGTTGTTTATGGATTGTTTCTTTGCGAGTGTTTTTGTTGTTGTTGTTGTTGTGCTGTAACCAGGTTTCTACAGTGTAACCAGGTCCCCCATCGAAAATGGGTATCCATTGCCCAATGGGTCTACACCTGTGCCAAAATGACCCCAAATTGAATATGGATGAACTATCTGGCATCGTGGTGAAGCATGTCATACTCCCGCTCTGCCTACGACTGATCGTCCATTCATTTCTTCTTGTTCGTATGGCTGATATCGATGTAGTCGACCAGTGGTTCTCAATTTTATTTTTTTATTTTTTATCAGAGAAAGAGAGAGAACTGTTTTAAAGTTGTAGGCTTTCGCGACCAATATTATCCAAAAGAGACGTTTTTGGGTTCGATCGCTTAAATATAAATGCGTTGTTAAACCTGACACCACCCGACAAAGCCAATTAGTAAGGTTCTGTTTACATGTCAAACTTTATTTATTGGCTGTGTCGGGTGGTGGCGGGTTTTAACGACACATTTATATATTCACGCGATCTAACCCAAAAAAACCTCTGTTATGGATGATATTAGTCGCGAAAGCCTACGTGTTAAACATTATACACCTGATGACGATTGCTTGTGTTGCGATCGAAACGTCGTGATCTATTATTTATTTATTATTTCTCTACCTACCACGTGACTTTACCGAAAGAACCAAAGAGTATGGATTCCTGCAGTCACGAAAGCTTTAAATCAAGATTATACATATTACCGGAAAGTAAACACATGTTTTTAAACTCAGCTATTGAACTTTTTTTTAGGTTGGGGGCGACATTTAGATCTTATAGTTAGGGTAGTTTCATCAGAGTAGGTTTACGTTAACTTCATTTAAAAATAAAATCTCACTAAACATGAATTAATGTCCGAAACAAAAGGTATAATAAACATTGTTATTATTGTCCCGACCAAAGTGCGTTCGCATCGCAGCCACCGCGGACGATCTCCTCGAGGACCGTCGTGGACCACTGCTGGACTGGGGACCGCACTCTAAGAACCACCGCTGTAGAGCGACAGCTGTCATTTCCATTGCAGTGGTTGAGCCAGATAATTGAAATCAGGAGTAGCGGAATGGCTGCATTACTGCTACTGCTGCTGCTGTGTACGTATGTTGAACTAATTTCACACCGTACGTAGCCAACAGCGCTTATTGGAGGTGCGTGGGAAGGACGACAAACTACACACAATAAAGCAATCCTAAAGAAATTCGTTTTAAATCTAGATTTTAAATTGCAAAGCTCCAGTAGCTTTTGAATATCGAAAGAGTATTCCAGACGGTCCGCAGGAGGCGCATCTGAAAGCGCGCGATGCAGTGACCGCCTTTGTTCGATGGCAAGTCACAAGCCGCCGTGAGCAAGAGCGGACTTGGCGTGGTGGTTTATGCTCCTAGCCAAGATCAGCGAGGCACTGCGGTTCATGCCCCCTTCCGTGTTTGTGTATCGCGCATTGGGCCATCACGCAGTTCCACGGGGCTGTCCAGCGTGACCGCAGTTGCCCGCTGACCGGTAGAGATTCCCGTCTCCCATCTGTGCATCGTCAGCTGTCGGCATCTGCTACTACTTGCCACGGTTGGTGTGCGGATGCGGTTTGAGGGTTGTGGCCCACAAGCAAATGCTAGATGAGGGTTCACATTTGAAAAAGTGAAATACTTCTTTGGGAAGCAATCGTCACTCCTTCCTCTGAGCACTTTGCAGGACCCTCCTGAAAACGGTTGATACTCGGCAAGGCTTTCCTGGGTAAACAAGCATCATAATTTTGATTTTAAGCTTCCGTGACTGCAGGGATTCATATTCTTGGTTCTTTCGGTAAAGTCACGTAGAAGGGAAACAATAAAATAATACAGAATATAAAACAATAAAATTCTCACGACGTTTCGACTGCAACACAAGCAATCATCATCAGGTGTGAAACCCACAGCAAAAAAATGTTCTTGCTGTGGTTTTCACACCTGATGATAATTACTTGTGTTGCAGTCGAAACGTCGTGAGAATTATATATTTTTTATTATTATTTTACTTATTTTATTGTTTCCCTTCTACGTGACTTTACCGAAAGAACCAAGAATAAGCATAATAATAATCATACGATCGACCATGCTCACTCCCCGAGCCACCGCTCACGATCATGCAATGTAATAATCCGTGTAGCACCTGCACGCAAATTGATGTCATTGTTGCACTTCATAGTGGTACGTATTGCATATACAGTACTGTACACAAAATGCGTGCACAATTCTCATCGAGCATTTTGCCACAGCAGTCATGCAGGGATCCTTGGGCAAGTGAGACTCTTAACTTTTATGCCACTGAAGTGGTTAAATTTTAGATGGCTGTACAACAAGTAGGTTGCTTAGCGACCTGTACAACAGATGGTCTGAATGGTGTCCCCTCGTGTAGCGTTGGTGATGTCCTGGCGCTCCGTTTACTTCAAAAAATTCACTAACTACCCAACGAAGAATTGGCTAAACAACCTCGGTGAGTCATGGAAAGGTGCAAACACTACTTGGCGTTAAAATGTAACCATGGCCCAGAATCAAACTCAGACAAATGGCGTCGTAGCACAGGGTGCAAACAACAGGGCCCCACCATTCCCTCCGTACACACGCACGGGAAAACATCAAGTGGGCCCACTTCCTGCGATCAAATTGAACATTTGAATCCTCACCGAGCCACAGAAGGGTCCCGCGCGCGAAGCGGCCGATATTTCGACCGAACACATTTTTTTTTAACGGGCGCTTCGCATGCCGGGGGAAATATAGAATACCCGGAAAGAACCCTTAACTCAAGCACAAAGTGAGACACCGCGGCCAACGCACAGGGGGAGGGAATGAGGTGAGACGACAGCGGGACACGGGAGATGAGAGAGTGAACGGCGAGGAAGACGGGAGACACGTGTGTGTCGTCGTCCCCCCCCCCCCAAATTCAAAGCACATGCCGAGCCACAAATGCCCTCTGCCTCCCAATTGGCATGGCTTCCGAGCGGGCTGCGACCACTTAGGGCGAGGCTGCTTGTGATTTGTGTTTGTGTTGGGTCAACGTGCGTCGCTCCGCGGTCGGAACACGTGCTGCGCGCCCGTGTCGCGACAAGCGGGCAACAATCTCACAGCTCGATTAGAAACGCGCCCTCAATCCGCCCCGCTCACCACCCCCACCACCACCACCCCTGTCACATTGCCATACACGAAGCGTGGGGCGGGGGTGAGCTGCGACCGGGTCCACGGGGGCCAGACGCGGCCCGGTAATTCGCTTCAACTTCACCACGGTCACACGAGACCAACCGCCACTTTGAAACGGCTCGGCAAGCGACGTGTCACAACACTCATAACAGAGGTCGCGTGAATATATAAATGTGTCGTTAAACCCGCCACCACCCGACACAGCCAATTATTAGTAAGGTTTGTCACGTGAACAGAACGTAGCCAATTCGTTACGAGTACAGCACACCGGTTGTGTGTTGGAGAATAAATCCACAACATTTACAATCTGAGCACAGAAAATCCATGGAAAAAAAAACAGCTAAAATATTCCTGAAAAAAGCACCGTACACCAACGCTTGTGCAAAATATCCAAGTGAGATGCAAGTCAAACAACAACAACCACAAAAACTTAGATTAAGGCCATCAGTCTAACTCCGTACTACAACAAAACAAACATGTCCAAACCAAAAAACGTTTAGAAATCACCAAAAAATAAAGCCATAATTGCAACGTAACAGCGATCATGTTGAGATGAGCATCAGCCATCACGCAAACGCCGGCCATCCTCACAACAGCGGCCTTTTTTTTTCTCACCACCGAACAAGGACCGAGGTCACCGCAACGCGCGGCGCTTTCAGGCACGCTTCTGCGGCCGTCTGGAACGCTCTTCCTTCCGGGATTAAGAAGCCACTGGTAGCCGTGCACCTTTTAAATCATCTCGATTGACGAACCCATTCCTTCAGAACTTCGTTTTGTCGTTTAGTTTGTTGCCCTTCGCCCTGCAGCACCGATGAGCGTGGTCGGCTACGTACGTTGCCGAGAAAAGTTCAACGTACGTAGGTTCATGGTAAAGAGTGGGGTTCTTGTTACAAAGCGGTGGGCTTGCCCAATCCTCACCCCCCCCCCCCCCTTCGTTTAGCCCTGCTATAAATTTCCACGTGACAAGCCACTTTGGTGAGCTATCATTCGTGACCAGGTTGCTTCGAAAAATGAGTTAACACCTCAGTGAGCTTTGCCTGGTAGGATAGGGATGGTTCAGTTTCATTTGTATGTTTTTGGGTGATTTGTTTACCGTTCCTGTACTCTGCGCTACAATCGTGTTTGTGGACTGTTTGTTGTAGTAATATTCTTACCCGCCCCTACTGGTCATCTGTGAAGAAGAGCTGTATAGTTAATCGGAATTCTCCAGTATAAATACACATTCTGAGTCTGATTCACTAACCTGCTTCTGTTCCTCCCTTAAAACAACCCAAGTCTTTTCTCGTAGCCCAGCATCATCATGCTTCTACTGCTACTCTCTGCCCCCACCTCCAGCTACGACAAGGCCTAGCCCAATCTCTATCACTACCCTACCCCTATAACTACCCCTATCCCTATAACTACCCCTATCCCTATCACTACCCCAACACCAATCATCGTCGCTTTGGGATGTTCTGTGTTAAAATTTTGTTTGTTGCGGTTGCACCCGACTTAAGAGCCGCATGGCTCACAGGGCTATACCTTTTCTAGATTTGAAGCTTTCGTGACTGCAAGGATCTATACTCTTTGGTTCTATTCGGTAAAGTCACGTGACTTTACCGAATAGAACCAAAGAGTAGGGCTATACCTAATAAATGAAACTTGAAAACCACCCCTATCCAAACCCCTCGCAAACCTCTCCCGCCTGTCCTCCAAAGTGTCACCCTAACTACACCACCACCACTTTTCACAACGACAACAACAACAACCCCACTCTCTATTTCAACCGCTGCCGTCTCACGTGCATTTTTTTTTATTGATTTTGCCCGTGACATTCTGATTGTTGTTTTCCCCCACCCCCTTCCCAACCGCGATCGGGGATAGCGTCGATTTGTTAAAACGATAATCATAATTATTATTCACACGTGTTTTTATATATATGTAGTGGTTGAACTTTACACGAACAACTTTTGTCTTTCTTCAACCACTTATTAATTTTCATCGTTAACACGTTCTCCACACTCCACCGTATCCTGGACACCGCGGCTCGCTCGCCATGCTTCGCCCGTCTCGCTCACCACCTTGGTTCCCAGTATCACGTCGCTCTGCTCCGCACACACACGTCTTCAACTCTACTCCTACGCTCTCTCCACTGCTGGCTGTCCTCCTCAGCTCCTCCGCTATACAGCGTCGTCGCACACAGCGAAACCCAATCTCACTTCTCTGTCTCCACACGCCTCGTCTCCAGCTCCTCTATCACTACGCTCTCTCCACTGCTAACTGCTTCGTCTTGCTTCGGCTTCGCTATCACCATGATCCAACTCTCTTCTAAACTCTGTTTCCGAACTCCACGTCTTCACCGCACAGCTCCCAACTCCAATCTTCCCCTTCTCTCTCTGTCTCCCCCCAATTTATCCCCATTCTCATTATCGCTAATTAATTGGTCCGCGTGCCTCCGCACGCCTCGCGTCTTCAACCACCTGCCCCTTTTTCCAGACACCTGGACGCCTCCTCGGGCCCCAGCAACAGCACCAACCAATCACAGCAACTTCTGGCTTAATTGGCCCGACCGTTACGTCATCACCCCAGCCTCTTCACCTGGCTGTCCTAACACGACCCCACTGTTTCCGCAGTCTCCTCAAGCTGACCCCAGATAAACCCCACACTGTACCGTGTGATCAATACAATCGCGCAGTTTCCCCAGCACACCTTCCTACTCCACTACATATATAACCCGCCCCCCCGTTAAAGCTGGCGGCTGCCCCCAGCCGGCCGTGACTTCACCTGCGTGCCGTTGATGGCGTTGAGCGGCGCGCACTGCTCGTGGACCCGCTCGACGGCGCCGCTCCTCTTGCGCAGCCGCCGCGCGAGCCGCGCGAGGTGCGCGTCCAGTGAGGGCACCCGCCGCCCTCGCACGTCGCCCTCCGTCAGCGACGCCGCCAGCAGCAGCAGCCACACGGGACGCTTGCGCTCCCAGTCGCCCGCCAGAGCACGGAACAGCAGCTCGGCTGACGCGGCGCCGTTCGGGCCGCCGCCGCCGCCGCCGCCGCCGGCATCGGCGTCGTGGAACCGAGACGCCGGTGCCGGCTTGGAGCTCAGCCACACGGGCATCATGCCCCGCACGTACTCCAGGTGATGCTGCGCGCGTTGGGGAGGGAGGAGAGAGCGGTCGGCGGTGGTGGTGGTGGTGGCGATGAGGAGGGTGCGGAAGAGGTGTAACAGGAGGGAAGGTTTCGGGGATCCGTTGAGCATTTCGTGCGCAACGCTCCATCTTCCTCGAATGAACGTCAAGATTGAAAACCTGTTTCTTTAGAACTGCTTTGTGTGTGTTAGTTTGGTGTCCCTCCCCCCACACCTCCGATGGGCACGGTTGGCTACGTACGGTACGAAAGAAGTTCAGCATACATACAAGATGCAGCTCGCCATCTTCACGATCCTTCATAGACTCATCACTGCCTATCTCTCCCCTCTTATCTCCCTCTATTGCCATCCACGCACTCTCCTTCCTCTCCCCTCTTATCTCACTCTTCTGCCCTCAACGCCTCTACCCTCTCATCTGTGCGACCCTCTCCATCCATTTGGCTCTCGAATGTATATTAAATATATAATTGTATTATGCTGGATCAGCAATTCATAACAAAAAAATATAGATACTTTGGAAGATTCCGAAACCAGTAAGCGTTACCGTTGATACAAAACCTGACGTCACAGAAAGTGATGTCAATCCCACACCATCACTTCTGTCATTCTGACGGCACCAGGCGTTTGTGTGACATCACTATCCCTAGCACGAATGCATTTGAAGGTCAGTACAGCGTGGCAAACGATCTGCAAAATCGAAAATAAAAAAGCATATCCAAAACTTTCCATAAGAACCCAAATCTACGAAATCGATTATTTATTTTAAAACCGAAGCTATTTTTGTTTTGTTATTTTACCAGCTAAGGTCCACTGAACTATACAGCTCTCTTTCAGAAGCGACCTGGTCACAGATGATAGCTAAAGGAAGTGGCTTATTGCGTGGAAAATTATAGCAGCCAAATACTCTGAACGCGCGACGTTAATTCGAAATGTGGAAGGAAAAACCGGGAGGAGTCGGAGTAAATTTGACGTCACCACGGGGAGAGAGAGAACACACATCCTCCAAATATACATGTGTCAGGGTCAAACCCACGACCTCCAGTATGCCAGGCGAGGTAATTCACATTTTGCCACCGTGGCACCCATATACATAGCTTAGAGAGGAAACGTAAGGCTCGTTATGTTTCAGAATCAACCTGGTCACATAGGGTAGCTCAACGAAGGGGCTTATCACGTGGAAATGTATAGTAGCCATATACTTTAAACGCGTGATGTTAATTCTAAATATGGAGGGAAAAACCGGAGGACCTGGAAAAAAATCCACGCGACCACGGGGAGAGAGAGAGAATATGCAAAACTCCAAATTTACAGTTGCAAATACGGTGGAGATCGAATCGACGACCTCCTGTATTCCGGGCGATGTTGTTAACATCTCCTAACCACCGCCGCGGTTCAAATACAAAACTCAAAACAACGGAAACAGCTTGAGGCTGGGGTGGGTGGGTGTGTGGTGGTGGGGGGGGGGGCCCGCCGTGCTGCCCCCCCCCCCACCCCCGTACCTTGAGCCGCGAGTAGAGGGCCACCGGCAGCGCCTCGCCCGGCAGCGTCTCGCCGTGTGGCAGCCTCTGGCAGGCCGAGAGGGCCTCCAGGGTCCGCGGCTCCGACACGTCGAGCTCGAAGTAGACGCTGTGCGAGAGCGCGAACGCTCGCTTCGCGTTGCCCGGCACGAACGGCCACACGCGTTCGTAGGGCACGTGCACGGTGCCGAAGAGGAAGGCCGGCGGGGAGCGCTCGACGCGCCACAGGAACGAGTTGAGGTCGCCCTGCTGCGCCGTGCGGTGGGGGACGATGGGACGGGAGCGGCGCGACCATTAACAGTTGTTGTTGTTGTTGTTAGGGGCCGTCCATAAATGACGTCACGCGATTTTGGACGATTTTTGAACCCCCCTCGTCACACGGTGGCACAAAAAGTCAGACCCCCCCCCCCCCTCAAATATGACGTCACAAAGCTCTGCCCCCCCCCCCCCCCAAATATATAAAACATGCTTCAAATCGCTTTAAACTATTGTCATTGTAGTGCGTATTTAATGTGGCGCCGCACTCTGATGTTGTAGGAGATAACATTTATTTAAAAGTCTATTTAATTGAGTAGAACGTGTTGTCTATATTTATTTAAAGTTGCGCATTTTGATGTGACGTCACATTTCTCAAACCCCTCCCCCCTCCTCCCTCGTCACACATCGTCACAAATGTCTGACCCCCCCCCCCCCCCCCAGGTGCGTGACGTCATTTATGGACGGCCCCTGATGATTTTTTGTTATTGTTGTTATTTTTTTGCTGTTGTTGTTTGTGTTGCTATTATTGTTGTGTTCAGTCTAACACGTAGGCTTTCGCGACCAATATTATTCATAATAAAGGTTTTTGGGTTAGATCGCGTTATTTATAAATGTGTCGTAACCCTCCACCACCCGACACGGCCAAACAGTAAAAAATGTGTCCCGTTGACAAAAGACAAAATAGTTCACTACTTTAGCCCACCGGTGTGTTGAAGAGTGAATCAACATCATTTAAAATTAGAGTATTGAGATGATTTAAGACCGGGAGCAAGTGAGGGCTTTACCATTCTGGCGAATTGCCCGATGATGCTGGATGTAATTACCAGCGAAACGTTGTACTCAAATTTTAAACGATGTTGATTCACTCTTCAACACATACCATTTGTCCTTTGTAAACGTGACACATGTTTTACTGTTTGGCCGTGTCGGGTGGTGGAGGGTTACGACACATTTATAAATAACGCGATATAATCCAAAAACCTTTATTATGAATAATATTGGTCGCGAAAGCCTACGTGTTACACTGACTAACCTCTATGGGGAGGATACTTTTCTTAAAACCAGAAAGTTGGAGAAGCTCCGCATTAAGCAGATGAAATTGATATCTTCACTGGCGTTCCTCAAAAGGTACAGAGATTCAAAGGTAATACCAAACGTAGTTAAAATAACACATCACATACAGTCTTCTAAAGCTAACCAAATACTACACAAAGCTAGCGAATTTTTTATTAATAGAGAGAATACAGCACAACAGGAGTGAATTATCTTACATTTCGGAATCGCTAAAGCAGTTACACTTAGATATAAGCAATGGTGTATCCATGCATTATTGGAATATAATCGATACCATAACACAACAATCGGCTGATAATGTGTTTAATCTAACAAAAACTAACCAAATGGAGAAATTTTCTAGACTTCATAATAAACAAATCCCTACTAAAAACGAACAATTTAAAAACAAAACCGTAATGAACGTCTTCTTTGGTTCTTTCGGTAAAGTCACGTAGAATGAGAATAAAATAATAAAATAAAAAATATGACAATAAAATTATCACGACGTGACTTTACCGAAAGAACCAAAGAAGATGCTTCCCTGCAGTCACGAAAGCTTTAAATCGAAACGTAATGAACTTGACTAACACTGTTTTAACCAGTGACATGATCTCTGTCCTTTCTAAAGGTCTTAACTTTGCCGTTACCCCATGCACAATTCCAGTGGATGAGATAATTGCTGAGGTAGAATCAGCAGTAAGACTCCTTCCACATAATGAGGCAGAGATGACTAGACACGAGGTTGCCAAAATAATTGAGAATAGCAAAGTTCCAAAAGTAAATATTAGCTCTAACGAAGCAAAATCCTTAAGGGAGCTCCGTGTAAATAAAGATATCCAAATCCTGGCAGCTGATAAAGGCCGCGCTACTGTAGTGATGTCACACGCCGATTATGATAATTAAATTAGAAATTTCCTAGAGGAAAGTACCTACATTAAAATTAAACGAGATCCAACTAATACTTTAGAACGTAAGACTACTGCATTAATTGCAAATTCATTAATCCCTAAGAATGAGCAATACCAAATTAAGCCAAGGGCCTCAAAACCACCTAGACCAGTGGTTCTTAACCTGGGTTCGATCGAACCCCAGGGGTTCGGTGAGTCGATCTCAGGGGTTCGGCAGAGCCCCCGCCACGGAGGTCCGGACACACTTGAATTATTGTGTAAATTTGTGATGACACACACGGCCCGCTTGGCCATCACTGGCTGCAGATGATCATGCTACACTGCTTGGCCAATCAGCGCTGCGGGGAATTTAGTGCGTACTCAGTAGTCAACGTGTGACTGTTGTTGTCGTACGTCGTGTGATTTCTTTAATATTTTATCCATACTATGTCGGGCAAAAGAAGAAAGTGGTCGGACGAATATGTACAACATGGATTCTCATGTATCACGGAACGTGATGGGAGTGAGCGTCCTATCTGCATGATTTGCAACGCCAAGTTGAGCAACTCTAGTCTTGCACCGGCAAAACTAAAGGAACACTTCTTGAAGCTGCATGGAGACGGGGAATACAAGAACACAACACTTGCTGAATTCAGGGTGAAGAGAGCCAGATTCGATGAAAGGGCCACTCTGCCTGCTCTTGGATTTGTACCTGTTAACAAACCGATCCTGACAGCATCGTACGAAGTTGCTTACCTGATCGCAAAGCAGGGCAAGCCACACACCATTGGTGAAACACTTGTGAAACCAGCTGCATTAAAGATGGCGAATCTGATACTCGGAACAGCGGCCGAAGGTAAATTATCCCAAATTCCCCTTTCAAATGACACCGTCAGTGACAGAATAGAAGACATGAGTAAAGACATCTTGGCTCAAGTAGTCGCGGATCTGATTTCAAGCCCGGCAAAATTCAGTCTTCAACTCGACGAAACCACAGACGTTTCTGATCTAAGCCAGCTTGCTGTTTTTGTACGCTATGTGAAAGACGACATGATAAAAGAAGAGTTTTTATTTTGTAAGCCTCTTACAACAACAACGAAGGCAGCCGATGTGAAGAAGCTTGTGGATGACTTCTTCAGAGACAACAATCTTTCATGGGATATGGTTTCTGCAGTTTGTACGGACGGAGCTCCAGTCATGCTGGGAAGAAAGTCTGGTTTTGGTGCGCTAGTAAAGGCCGATGCACCACACATCATTGTGACGCATTGTATTCTGCACAGGCATGCGTTGGCAACAAAACCTTACCTCCAAAAATGACAGAAGTATTAAAAACTGTGGTGGAATGTGTGAACTATGTGCGAAAAAGTGCTCTGAGGCACCGCATCTTCAGTGAGCTGTGTAAAGAAATGGGCTCTGAATTTGAGGTACTTCTGCTCCATTCTAATATTCGGTGGTTATCCCGGGGACAGGTGCTGAATCGTGTTTTTGCCATGCGTGTGGAATTAGCCCTGTTTTTGCAAGAGCACCAACACTGCCATGCAGATTGCTTCAAAAATCCTGAGTTCATTCTCATTTTAGCGTACATGGCTGATATATTCGCAGCTCTCAATCATCTCAATCAGCAGATGCAGGGTGGTGGAGTCAATATCATGGAAGCGGAAGAACACCTGAAGGCTTTTCAAAAAAAGCTACCGTTATGGAAACGACGAACAGAGAACAATAACTTCGCAAACTTCCCGCTTCTGGACGACTGTGCAAGTAAGATCGAAGATGTGTCTGGAATCGGAGATATTTCTGTATCCACGGAACTGAAGCAAACAATTGCCACGCACTTAGATGAGCTTGCAAAGTCTCTCGACGGATATTTCCCTACAAGAGAGTCATATCCAGCATGGGTGAGACAGCCGTTCACGTTTGCTGTTGAAACAGCAGATGTCAATGATGAATTCCTCGACGAAATCATTGAAATTCAGCAGAGCCAGGTTCAACAGCAACTCTTCAGAACAACAACGCTCTCAACGTTTTGGTGTCGACAAATGAACAAGTATCCAGTTATTGCTAAGAAAGCCCTGGATTTTTTAATACCATTTGTTACAACATATCTTTGTGAGCAATCCTTTTCGAGGATGCTGGACATAAAAACGAAGAAAAGGAACAGACTTTGCTGTGAAAATGACATGAGAGTGGCACTTGCCAAGGTGAAGCCATGCATATCTGAACTGATCTCTCAAAGGCAACAGCAGAAGTCACATTGATTTCCAGGTATGTAATTTGTTGTGAGTTTATGCATTGTGTTGGTTTTATTCTTTGAACAAGGTAATGTTCATGCACGGCTCATTTTGTGTACCAGTAAAAAACATATCTACGTCTTGAATTTGAAAAAAATCACATTTTATTTTTCACTAAAGAGGGGTTTGGTGAATGCGCATATGAAACTGGTGGGGTACGGTACCTCCAACAAGGTTAAGAACCACTGACCTAGACTGTATGGGCTACCAAAGATTCATAAAATCGGCATCCCATTACGACTCATAGTCAGTACAATTGGCTCTGCCACATATAAATTAGCAAAATATATAACTAAACAAATACAGCCCTACATCGGTAGGACATCTTCATTCATAAGATATTCAGAACATCTTGTGAATGTTAGTAAAGATATTAAACTTAATCCTAATGATATTTTGGTAAATTTTGATGTGATTTCTCTATTCACTAAGGTTCCAGTGAACGAATCGCTTAGATTACTTGATACACTAGTAAAAAATACAGGTTTACCAAAATATATTCCGAAACTTGCTGACCATTGTTTAAATAATACTTCTTATGGAGAGGGGATTTCTTTAAACAAAAGGAGCAGCAATGGGCTCTCCTTTATCTCCTGCTATAGCAAATCTGTACATGGAAAACTTTGAAATAAGAGCACTTGCCTCGAGTACATTAAAACCATCTTTTTGGTTTAGATATGTGGATGACACTTTGGTTGTCTGGCCACATGGTATAGATATACTTAATGATTTTATAAGTCATCTCAATGCACAAAACCCGGCCATCCAGTTCACCATGGAAATGTAGGTGAATAACACACTCCCGTTCCTAGATATTTTGCTTGGACATGGCCTAAACGGTGACATAACACACAACGTTTACAGAAAGCAAACGCACACTGATGCCTATCTGAATGCAGATTCACATCATCATCCAGCTCAGAAATCCTCTCTTATCAAGACGCTCATACATCGGGCTAAAACAGTGTCAGATTGTGAAAGTCTAGTGAGAGAGATCAAACACGTTAAAGAAGCATTACGACAGAATGGCTACAATAATACTCAAAATAACAGAGCACTGAATGCCAAATCACGATCGCAAAGCAACACTGCTGAAAGAGATCAGATTGTTAAAACAATTAAAATTCCATATTTCTCAGGAGCAACTGACAAATTAGCCCGTGTTTTGCAAAAACAAAACATTACAGTAAGATTTGATACAGTACACAAAATTAAAAAACTGGTATCTTGCACTAAAAACGAATTACCTAAATTATCAATAGGTGTATATTGGATTAATTGTTTGTGGCAGATGCTATATTTGACATACGGGATGTAATATCACCCTAAGACTAAAAGAACACCAAAGAAATATTAAATTATCTCAAACACAACTGTCGGCAGTGGCAGAACATGCTTGTCAACAAGTACACTCAATTGATTTGATAACGTTGAAGTGTTGTGTAAAACTAATTATTACTGGCAAAGACTAATTAGGGAATCCATTGAAATTGAGAGAAACAGAAATAACTTTAATCGCTCTGACAGTTACAGGCTAAGTGTGGCTTGGAAGCGTATTATTAAATAATACATATTACAATTCCTTATAGGGGAAACACATACTAATTAACGGATTACTAACGTAGCATATAATCACAACACACATTACAACTAATTACTAATCTACAACTCATTACTAATCATAACCATTGACTGATTACCAATCGATTACATAATTACAATACCCCCCCTCCGCCTCAAATCACTGCATCTGAATGAGTTAAATGATGACGTCACCCTGCTGCTCTATTTAAGACCGGGAGCAAGCGAGGGCTTTACCATTCTGGCGAATTGCCCGATGATGCTGGATGTAATTACCAGAGAAACGTCGTACTCAAACTGTAAATTATGTTGATTCACTCTTCAACACACCGGTGGGCTAAAGTAGTGAACTATTTGTCCTTTGTAAACGTGACACATTTTTTACTGTTTGGCCGTGTCGGGTGGTGGAGGGTTACGACACATTTATAAATAACGCGATCTAACCCAAAAACCTTTATTATGAATTGTTGTTGTTTGTGTTGCTGCTGTTATTGTTGTTGACATTGTTGTTATTGCTATCGCTACTGTTGACATTGATGGCAACTTTTCGGATCCCCTTGGGGGGGTTCGGCAAGGAGACATTTGGGGAGGCCACAGGGAAAGAGTGGTCGCAGTGGTCTCATCGCGATGTCATGCAGGCACAGATAACGGTCGGCCACGGTCTATATCCACTGCTGGATGAAAGTCTCCCTACACCGTCACCGTTCCTTACGTCTTACGATGCCATGACCCTTTACATTTTGCTCCGTCATCTCACCGCAGCACGTGGAGATGATCTCACCGCACCGCCAATGCCGTGATCATCCTCGAGGGTGGAGTCCCCCCCCCACACACACGCCCCTTAGGCTGACATTCTGTCACCAGGCTTGTCCATCGGACGTCATCCCCTCCTCGCCGTCAAGCGTTTAGCCCGATACGTGTGCTCCGCTGCTTAACGTCAGACAACGTGTCCAGCATTGTGGCCCTGACATCAACAACAACAACAAGTTACCTTACCACCCTCAAGGTGTACTTTGGGGGGACCGCAGCGGGGAGCGGGGTCGTAGGGGTCTCATCGGGATGTGACGAAGGCATGGATTAGGGTCTCGGCAGCGGCTTATCGTAGTCCACCACGGTCTATCCACTCACCGTGCTTTTGTTACTCAGGTGTCCAGTGATCAAGATGTTAAAGCTCGTCTCAATGGGTTCTCACTCCACTGTCAAGATGTCTGTTCATTGTCACCGCGACCCATTGTCACCGCGACCCATTGTCACCGCGACCCATTGTCACTGCGACCCATTGTCACCGTAACCCATTGTCACCGCGACCCATTGTCACCGCGACCCATTGTCACCACGATCCATTGTCACCGCGACCCATTGTCACCGCGACCCATTGTCACCGCGACCCATTGTCACCGCGACCCATTGTCACCGCGACCCATTGTCACCGCGACCCATTGTCACCGCGATCCATTGTCACCGCGACCCATTGTCACCGCGACCCATTGTCACCGCGACCCATTGTCACCGCGACCCATTGTCACCGTGACCCATTGTCACCGCGACCTAATTGTCACCGCGATCCATTGTCACCGTGATGCGTATCAGCAGTAGTTATGGGCGACATCACGGCCATCGAAACTAAATGATGATCATGATGGAAATTGCAACAACGAAAACTCACCACAATTGTCAATAACGCTGTGTCCCTTTAAAAGTTGACATGTGTATAACAGGCAATGTTTTGCACAGTGGCCCTCTTGCTATGAAGAAGGACCATTGCTAAATATTGAAAACGTAATAATATTAAGATAAAAATTGTAAAGCATTTCCTTATTTGCCCAGGAGAGCCACACGAATGATCAGGACTCACTTTCAGGAGGGTTCTTGCATTTGTTTTTTTACTTGTAAGATGTTTACAAGCATTCGACGAGTTGTATGTATTATTATCATATACGTGGGGAGAAAACCAGAGCACCCAGAGAAAACCCACGCAGTGCGAGGGGGCAGCGCTCGATTCCCGTACAGATGGAAACGTCCGTCAATGAGTCCACTCACTGCACCGCCTTCTGCGGAATACGTCACCTCCACGACAACATCTGTGCGTGGTCCACCAACCCTCGCTGCTGCTGCTGCTGTCTCCACAGTGCTGGGTTACAGGCAGCCCACGTGCTGCAGCGAAGTCACCACCGCTAATCGACTGTGATGTTTCAGGCATTGGTCCTTCTGCTATGAGGAAGGGCCATTGACCAATACGTCACCGATTATACTGTACGAGGGGGTGGGTGGCCAGCACCACGCCCGCCCGCCTTTGTCTCCCCAGTGGCGATGTTCACACACGGCACACCAGTTACTCGTTTGAGGCTGAGTCGACCTAGGGGAGGCCCAGGACCGGTTGAAAAAATCGTCACTTGTGGTAAACGTGAGCGGGAATCGAACTCGGGTCGCCGGGTTCGTAGCACGGCGTAGCGCTAACCGCTACACTACAATGCGTTACGCTTCCACACACACACAGGTTACACATACACAGATTACACACACACAGCGCGCTAACCACTACACTACAATGCGTTACTCTTCCACATTCGCGGGTCACGTGACAGATTTGACGTCACAGCTCACTTGCCGTGCAAAAAATAAATGCATTGAGCTCCCCCCCCCCCCCCAAAAAGTATTTTTATAATTTTTGCATAGTGTACAGTCTGGAAAGTACCCACATGGCAAATTTGCAGTTTGTTGCATGTCGGGAAGTACGCTAAACATTTTGAACAGACACACAATCACAACTTTGCGTTTTATATATATGGAGATATATTTTTTTTTAAGGCCACACAGTGCTATTGACGAATGTTCCGAGTTGTTGTTGTTGGTTAGTTCTGATCGTGCACCGCTGCCAACGCAGCACCATCAGCAAATACCGTGTACAGTAATCACCTAGTTGACACTGTCGATTCATTTGCAATATAACAGCAGCCACGCCGTTGTCATTGTCACCATCGTCATTGTTACCATCGTCATTGTTACCATCGTCATTGTCACCATCGTCATTGTCACCATCACCATCGTCATTGTCACCATCGTCATTGTTACCATCGTCATTGTCACCATCGTCATTGTCACCATCACCATCGTCATTGTCACCATCGTCATTGTCACCATCGTCATTGTCACTGTCGTCATTGTCACCATCGTCATTGTCACCATCGTCATTGTCACCATCACCATCGTCATTGTTACCATGCGTCATTGTCACCATCGTCATTGTCACCATCGTCATTGTCACCACCATCGTCATTGTCACCATCGTCATTGTCACCATCGTCATTGTCACCATCGTCATTGTTACCATCGTCAATGTCACCATCACCATCGTCATTGTCACCATCACCATCGTAATTGTCACCATCGTCATTGTCACCATCGTCATTGTCACCGTCATCATTGTCACCATCGTCATTGTCACCATCGTCATTGTCACCATCGTCATTGTCACCATCGTTATTGTCACCATCGTCATTGTCACCATCGTCATTGTCACCATCGTCATTGTCACCGTCATCATTGTCACCATCGTCATTGTCACCGTCATCATTGTCACCATCGTCATTGTCACCATCGTCATTGTTACCATCGTCATTGTCACCATCGTCATTGTCACCATCACCATTGTCACCATCGTCATTGTCACCATCGTCATTGTTACCATCGTCATTGTCACCATCGTCATTGTTACCATCACCATCGTCATTGTCACCATCGTCATTGTCACCATCGTCATTGTCACCATCGTCATTGTCACCGTCATCATTGTCACCATCACCATCGTCATTGTCACCATCGTCATTGTCGTCATCGTCATTGTCACCATCGTCATTGTCACCATCGTCATTGTTACCATTACCATCGTCATTGTCACCATCGTCATTGTCATCATCGTCATTGTCATCATCGTCATTGTCACCATCGTCATTGTCACCATCGTTATTGTCACCGTCACCATCGTCATTGTCACCATCGTCATTGTCACCATCACCATCGTCATTGTCACCATCACCATTGTCATTGTCACCATCGTCATTGTCACCATCGTTATTGTCACCGTCATCATTGTCACCATCGTCATTGTCAACACCATTGTCATTATCACCATCGTCATTGTCACCATCGTCATTGTCACCATCATCATTGTCACTGTCACCATCGTCATTGTCACCGTCATCATTGTCACCATCACCATCGTCATTGTCACCATCGTCATTGTCACCATCGTCATTGTCACCATCGTCATCGTTTTTCCATCTTCTTCTGCCATCGACGCGGTCCACTGTCGCCATCGCCCGCGCCGAGCGCGCTGCAACAACGATCGCCATCGCGATCGCGTCTCGTTGAGTCAAATCAAATCGACGCCACCGATGCCGACTCGCGCGAGGCCCGCCCACGCCTTGGTAGGCAGTGTTGTGTCTCCCGGCAAAGCGACGTGGAATGTTTCGTTCACAGTCGGCTGTGCCCCCCCCCCCCCAAAGAGAGCGCATCGCCGTCACAGCGCTGGTTTGAGCAGCGAAACGTCTACACTTTCCGAAAGGAAACGCTCGGAGTAACCGACATCGGCTCCTGCCACCGCGGCCCCCTTACATGCAGACGCCTGCTGCAGCGTCATCCACACAACACCTGCCCCCTGCCACGAACACAATGTGCGCGTGTCTGCATCATCCAGTCACAGCCCATCGCATACCGCCACGAGGGACAGCGAGACGGAAGATGCGACGGGAGGCACAGGCGGAGCGAGGGGTGTACGAGTGGAGACGTGTTTTTGTCTCCCGTGCCCAGACAACAACAATCACGATTGTGTGTTGCCTGTGCGGGGAGTTGGAGGCGCGGTGCTGAACGCCACCATCCCCCCCCTCCGAGATCGATCCCCGCTCGCGACAGACAAGGGTACGATATATCTGGCGCGGTTCTGGGTGTCCGCTAGGTCTACGCAGCCTCAAATGAGTACCAGATGCAAAAAAGGTCGGCATCGGGGAGACAAAGGCGGTCGGGCGTGGCAATTTGGCCAATCATTCCTTCTCGTGTGCCGTGCTGGTCCTTCATAGGTGCTCGCAAACAGCACGTGCCCCAACAGTCTGTTAAGGTTACACGGTGGTGATGGAGGGTGGGGTCATTGTGTGGTGAGAGAGAGAATGTGCACGTATATTGAGCAAACGCACGTGAGTGTTTGTGTGTGATGGGGAGCGGTAGTGTAGCGGTTAGCGCGCTGCGCTACGAACCCGGCGACCCCAGTTAGATTTACATTCACGGCAAAACCAGTGACGATTATCTGAACCGGTCCTGGGCCTCCCTTAGGTCGACTCAGCCTCAAATGAGTACCTGGTGCGATGTGTAAAAACATCGCCACTGTGGACACAAAGGCGGCCGGGCGTGGTGTTGGCCACCCTCTCCCTCGTGTGCCGTGCCGACCTTCATAGGTGCTCGCTAACAGCACGTGCCCCAACAGTCTGTTCAGGCCAAACGAGGCATCTTCGTGTGTGCATGTGGAAAGCGGTTAGCACGATGCACTCTGAACCCGGCCGATCTGGTTGCAGTAAAAACAATATCGCTCTGAGTTTTTTTTCCGCGGAGAAAACGATCATAACTGACCTGGTCTTGTCTCGGCTGGCTGTGAGAGGATTCTACTTCACAATCGTCCCACGATTCTCGTTCGATTCGTTCCATCGCTTTCGTAGCCCAACTCTTAAAATCCGTCTTCTCCCAAGAAGCTCCCCCCGCTACACGCAAGTTCTCCTGCGATCACGGCTACGCTGGCGTCCCAGATGTTATCTCCCTCGCCCGTTATGCAGGAGGTAGTGGGTTCGCTCTCACGCCTGTTGTGTCTCTCTCTTTCCCAGTGGTCGCGTGAATTTTTCTCCGGGTCCTCCGTTTCTTTTTTCTACTTCTCCTTGCCGCCTCCGCATTTAGAATCAACATCACGCGTTTGGATTATCCGGCTGCTAGAAATGTCCACGCGGTTCGCTACTTCGTCGGGGCTATCGTTTGTGACCAGGTCGCCTCTGTAAAAAAAAAAGAGCTATACAGCTCAGTGGGCCTCACCTGGTAAAATGAGAAAAAAAATGGTTTAGAGCTTCGTTTTACTGCTCGAAGGATCGTGAACCACCCCCTCACCCCCCTTTGACGCCAACAGCCCCGCACGTGTCCGGTAATCTTTCCCCCCGCGTCTCGTTCTGTGCAACAAGTCGGGCGTTCGCCCGGAATCAGTGCAGCGGCACAGCCCTGGAACACGACCGGATCCGGTTGGCGACCCGGCGCGCACCACGACACCGCGACAACTACAATCTCCGTCACCGCCGCCGCCGCTCCAAACCTCTCCGGGCCAAGTGACACACTCGCTCAGGCCCCCCTGAGATGAGCGAAGAGCAAACCGTAGTGGTGAGTGTAGAGCAAGCCTAGAGGTGAGCGTAGAGCAACCGTAGTGGTGAACGTAGAGCAACCGTAGTGGTGAGTGTAGAGCAACCGTAGAGGTGAGCGTAGAGCAACCGTAGTGGTGAGTGTAGAGCAACCGTAGTGGTGAGTGTAGAGCAATCGTAGTGGTGAGCGTAGAGCAACCGTAGTGGTGAGTGTAGAGCAATCGTAGTGGTGAGCGTAGAGCAACCGTAGTGGTGAGTGTAGAGCAACCATAGTGGTGAGTGTAGAGCAAGCCTAGAGGTGAGTGTAGAGCAACCGTAGTGGTGAGTGTAGAGCAACCGTAGAGGTGAGCGTAGAGCAACCGTAGTGGTGAGTGTAGAGCAACCGTAGTGGTGAGTGTAGAGCAATCGTAGTGGTGAGCGTAGAGCAACCGTAGTGGTGAGTGTAGAGCAATCGTAGTGGTGAGCGTAGAGCAACCGTAGTGGTGAGTGTAGAGCAACCATAGTGGTGAGTGTAGAGCAAGCCTAGAGGTGAGTGTAGAGCAACCATAGTGGTGAGTGTAGAGCAAGCCTAGAGGTGAGCGTAGAGCAACCGTAGTGGTGAGCGTAGAGCAATCGTAGAGGTGAGCGTAGCGCAACCGTAGAGGTGAGTGTAGAGCAACCATAGTGGTGAGTGTAGAGCAATCGTAGTGAGGAGTGTAGAGCAATCGTAGTGGTGAGTGTAGAGCAATCGTAGTGGTGAGTGTAGAGCAACCATAGCGGTGAGCATAGAGCAATCGTAGTGGTGAGTGTAGAGCAACCGTAGCGGTGAGCGCAGAGGTGAGCAGAGAGATAACGTTGTTGTTGTCGTTGTTGTTGCCGTTGTTGTCTTTGTTGTTGTCGCCGTTGTGGCGTTGCTGGGTGCGATGCCGGACGCTTCACTCCACGTGCCGGGAGCTTCTTCAGGGATTAAATTGAAGGTTGCTCTGGAATTCAGTGTGTCGTAACAACCCTCCTCCGCCCGACGCAGAACAACTGACAACGTTGGTCACGTGATGGAACGAACGTGCGTGGATCGCTCTCGGGCAGGAGTCGGCAAAAACCTGCGGCTCCCGGAGCCACGTGCGACTCTTCAAAGACCTTTTTGTCACGTTATCGATTGAGGACCACCGTCTCGTATTCACCGCAGTGCATTGCACCTCTTGAACATTTGAGGATTTATTTTCTCCACAATAGACGTTTTTTTTGTAATTTAGATCGCGTAAATATAAATGTACCGTTAACACGGCCAATCAGTAAGGTTTGTCACGTAAACAGAACGTGGCCAATTCGTTACTAGTGTAGTGGAGTAACACGCGCATAAGGGGAAAATGGCAAAGACGCGCGAGTGATGGACAGTGGGGTCATGTCGGGCCGGCCAGGTGCTGCAGCAGGGAATGGTGAGGTAATGATGGGCCAATTAAGCTGGAGAGCGATGGACGGCTGTGATTGGCTGGGGTTGTTGTCAAGGGCAAGGTGGCGCCGGAATGTCTGGGAATAGAGGAGGCAGGCAACAGGTGCAGGAGGACGCGGGGCGTCGGGGGGCACGTGGCTAATTAATTGGTGAGTAATGAGACCGGGGATATAAGGGGGAGACAGGAAGACAGAGGAGTTGTGATTAGGGCCGGAACGACGCAGGTGGGAGAGAACGGGTAGAAGACATAGGAGACGGAGCAGCCAGCAGTGGAGAGAGACAAGCAGAGACAAGCGGAGACAAGCAGAGACAAGCAGAGACAAGCAGAGACGAGCAGAGATAAGCAGAGACGAGATACAAAGAGAGAGTACAGAGGGAAGCGGAGACACAGAGAGAGACAGGGAGAGATAGACGGAGAAAGACAGAGAGAGACAAGGACGGCGAGTGAGACAGAGGGAGATAAGCGGGGTGAGACAGAGAGAGACAGAGAGACGGAGAAAGAGTACAGAGGGAAGCGGAGACACAGAGAGAGACAGGGGGAGATAGACGGAGTGAGACGGAGAGAGACAGAGATGGCAAGTGAGACAGAGAGAGACAGGGAGAGATAACCAGAGTGAGACGTAGTGAGACAGAGAGAGACGGAGAATGTGAGAGATGGAGAGAGACGGAGACAGCGAGAGATGGAGAGAGACAGAGACATCGAGTGACGGAGAGAGAGACAGAGACAGCGAGTGACGGAGAGAGACAGGGAGAGATAACCAGAGTGAGACGTAGAGAGACGGAGAGGGACGGAGACAGCGAGAGACGGAGAGAGGGACAGAGACAGAGACAGCGAGCGATGTAGGGAGACAGAGAAAGACGGGAGGAAGCGGAGCGAGCGAGATGGGCAGAGCGCGGCGAGCGAGCCGTGGCAATCAGAGAAACTGTGGAGTTATCGACGGAATGTGGAGAGTTGTAAATAAAGTGGTGTCCGAGAAAAGAACAAAGTTGGCTGAGTGAAGTCTACCACTACACTAGTACAACACAACGGTGGGTCGGAGAGCAAATCCACAACATTTACCATACGAGTACGACGTTTCGCCAGTAATTACAACCAGCTTCATCAGGCAGACAGCCAGAGTTGTGGAGAAATCCTCCTGCTTCGGTCTTAAATAGCGGGATAAATGTGATGTCGTCACTTGTGAGCCAAATCAGGTGTATGTCTACGTGCCTGTCTCTACACCATCGTTCTGCCTACCAATCTATTGTTTACTATATATATTTTTAGATATTGCGCTACGAAAGATAGCAGTTGGCTATCTCAGTCAGCGCCATCAGTGTTAGACAGCTCGTGTTGTGTACAGGCTAGGCTGAGCTCCTGTGGAGAGTGTGTGGACGAGACCGTGGAAGTTGTAAATGAAGAAGGTGCCTCCTAGAAGCTCTGTCTCTGAATAGATGCGTAAAAAAAATGCGGCATGCAAAAAATGCCTACTTTTCCTCCACTCTCCTGGAATCGCATGGAAATGCCAGGATTTTCTGGAAAAAAATCAAATGTATCGAAAAGGCATCCAAAACAGACAATCTGCCCGTTGAGCTCAACCGAAATGGGGAATATTTTTCAGATCCCAAAAAAAGTTGACAATTTTAACCTTCATTTTTCTGAAGCTGGTAATCTTTTTGATAATGTATTGGGAATCACCCCTGCTCATGCAAATTTCTACACCCCTGTCCAAACATTAAACGAATTTAGTTTCCAGCCAATCCACGAAAGTAATGTTCTGAAACAACTGTACTACCTCAAATGGTCCTCCTCTACCAGAGCAGATAGTATTCCCGTCTTTGCTCTACTAACTAATATACAAACCTATAGCCCATATTTTCAACCTGTCCATCAAAGAAGCATCAGTTCCTTTTGAATGGAAACATTCCTATGTCCGTCCACTTCACAAAGGGGGCCCTAAAGATGATCCAGATAACTACCGACCTATCTCAATTTTATCCCCGTTGATGAAAATTTTTGAAAAATTATTGAACTACCAAATTAGCAGTTTACTGTCCACCAACAATCTACTGCATCTAAAACAATCTGGGTTTCGAAAAAAATACAGCACCACATCTGCTGCATTAGACTCTCTGAATCACATTTACAGTAGCCTTGATAATGAGCAGTACTGTGCCTGTCTTTTTCTAGACCTGTCCAAAGCTTTTGATACAGTAGACCACAACAAACTGCTTAGTAAACTAAGTTGCCTCGGTTTTTCCGAAAACTCAGTAAAATGGTTACAAAATTACCTCTTTTCTCGCACCCAAACTGTATTCACAGATGGTTGGAGGTCAAACAGTGTTAAGATAACAAAAGGGGTTCCACAGGGTCCCATCCTCGGCCCCTTTTTGTTCTCTCTTTATGTCAATGACTTGGGCACTGACCTGGATCATTCCAGGGTAAATCTTTTTGCAGATGACACGATACTGATTACTGCTGGCCGCTCTCCATATGACGTGATTGCTAAGCTACAGGGTGATTTCAACAAACTACAACATCAGCTGGTTGCTCTTAAACTAGTCCTGAATACCTCCAAAACCAAGGTGCTATGCTTCCCACCAGGACTAAAGCAGGAAGTTATTTTTCCCCAATTACTTTCCTTAAATAATTATCAAATAGAGCAAGTCAAGATCTGTAAGTATATTGGGGTCATCCTGGATTCAAAACTGAATTTTGAAGATCACATTGATTATATTGGTAAAAAGACAAAAATAAAAATTGTTTTTCTGTATCGACACAAGCACTGCTTCCCCCCTATGTTCCGTTTGGAATTGATAAAAGCTACCATACTGCCTCTACTTGATTACTGTGACATTGTGTATAAATCAGCCCCAAGTACTGTACTGAAGAAGCTTGAGTCCATCTATCACTCGGCCTTAAGATTTACATTGAACTGCCCATATAGGACTCACCACTGTGATCTCTACATTGGGTCAAACTTAACATCTCTTAATGTTCGACGGCTTGTGTACCAGACCTTATTTATTCACGATGTACTTACAAAAAATCCGCAGACTACCTGCTGGATCTCCTCTCTGTTTCAAAGAACAAATTTGACCTCAGGTCTTCGCTCATTTACCAGCTTCACATTCCCTATTACCGTACAAACACTGGAGGAAGGGCCTTTGCTATTGATACCCCCAGGGTCTGGAATGCTATTGCCAATAAACTGCAACTTGAATCACTACCAATGAGATCTTCTCTCAAAACTGCTCTAGAGGAGTTGTACACCCCTAGCTGCCACTACTATTCATTGGCGTAAAATAAAATAAAATGGTTTGCTCCGGATGACGCTGCAAAGTATTATCTGTATTTTGATTTAGCGTGCTGATCTTAAAGGTGCATTGAAAAATTTGATACTCCGACTGATGCTTTTGTTGTTGTGGAGTAACTCATGCAACCAGCTATGGCTCTAGGACAGTGGTTCTTAACCTTGTTGGAGGTACCGAACCCCACCAGTTTCATATGCGCATTCACCGAACCCCTCTTTAGTGAAAAATAAAATGTGATTTTTTTCAAATTCAAGACATAGATATGTTTTTTACTGGTACACAAAATGAGCCGTGCATGAACATTACCTTGTTCAAAGAATAAAACCAACACAATGCATAAACTCACAACAAATTACATACCTGGAAATCAATGTGACTTCTGCTGTTGCCTTTGAGAGATCAGTTCAGATATGCGTGGCTTCACCTTGGCAAGTGCCACTCTCATGTCATTTTCACAGCAAAGTCTGTTCCTTTTCTTCGTTTTTATGTCCAGCATCCTCGAAAAGGATTGCTCACAAAGATATGTTGTAACAAATGGTATAAAAAAAATCCAGGGCTTTCTTAGCAATAACTGGATACTTGTTCATTTGTCGACACCAAAACGTTCAGAGCGTTGTTGTTCTGAAGAGTTGCTGTTGAACCTGGCTCTGCTGAATTTCAATGATTTCGTCGAGGAATTCATCATTGACATCTGCTGTTTCAACAGCAAACGTGAACGGCTGTCTCACCCATGCTGGATATGACTCTCTTGTAGGGAAATATCCGTCGAGAGACTTTGCAAGCTCATCTAAGTGCGTGGCAATTGTTTGCTTCAGTTCCGTGGATACAGAAATATCTCCGATTCCAGACACATCTTCGATCTTACTTGCACAGTCGTCCAGAAGTGGGAAGTTTGCGAAGTTATTGTTCTCTGTTCGTCGTTTCCATAACGGTAGCTTTTTTTGAAAAGCCTTCAGGTGTTCTTCCGCTTCCATGATATTGACTCCACCACCCTGCATCTGCTGATTGAGATGATTGAGAGCTGCGAATATATCAGCCATGTACGCTAAAATGAGAATGAACTCAGGATTTTTGAAGCAATCTGCATGGCAGTGTTGGTGCTCTTGCAAAAACAGGGCTAATTCCAGCACCTGTCCCCGGGATAACCACCGAATATTAGAATGGAGCAGAAGTACCTCAAATTCAGAGCCCATTTCTTTACACAGCTCACTGAAGATGCGGTGCTTCAGAGCACTTTTTCGCACATAGTTCACACATTCCACCACAGTTTTTAATACTTCTGCCATTTTTGGAGGTAAGGTTTTTGTTGCCAACGCATGCCTGTGCAGAATACAATGCGTCACAATGATGTGTGGTGCATCGGCCTTTACTAGCGCACCAAAACCAGACTTTCTTCCCAGCATGACTGGAGCTCCGTCCGTACAAACTGCAGAAACCATATCCCATGAAAGATTGTTGTCTCTGAAGAAGTCATCCACAAGCTTCACATCGGCTGCCTTCGTTGTTGTAAGAGGCTTACAAAATAAAAACTCTTCTTTTATCATGTCGTCTTTCACATAGCGTACAAAAACAGCAAGCTGGCTTAGATCAGAAACGTCTGTGGTTTCGTCGAGTTGAAGGCTGAATTTTGCCGGGCTTGAAATCAGATCCGCGACTACTTGAGCCAAGATGTCTTTACTCATGTCTTCTATTCTGTCACTGACGGTGTCATTTGAAAGGGGAATTTGGGATAATTTACCTTCGGCCGCTGTTCCGAGCATCAGATTCGCCATCTTTAATGCAGCTGGTTTCACAAGTGTTTCACCAATGGTGTGTGGCTTGCCCTGCTTTGCGATCAGGTAAGCAACTTTGTACGATGCTGTCAGGATCGGTTTGTTAACAGGTACAAATCCAAGAGCAGGCAGAGTGGCCCTTTCATCGAATCTGGCTCTCTTCACCCTGAATTCAGCAAGTGTTGTGTTCTTGTATTCCCCGTCTCCATGCAGCTTCAAGAAGTGTTCCTTTAGTTTTGCCGGTGCAAGACTAGAGTTGCTCAACTTGGCGTTGCAAATCATGCAGATAGGACGCTCACTCCCATCACGTTCCGTGATACATGAGAATCCATGTTGTACATATTCGTCCGACCACTTTCTTCTTTTGCCCGACATAGTTAGTATGGATAAAATATTAAAGAAATCACACGACGTACGACAACAACAGTCACACGTTGACTACTGAGTACGCACTAAATTCCCCGCAGCGCTGATTGGCCAAGCAGTGTAGCATGATCATCTGCAGCCAGTGATGGCCAAGCGGGCCGTGTGTGTCATCACAAATTTACACAATAATTCAAGTGTGTCCGGACCTCCGTGGCGGGGGCTCTGCCGAACCCCTGAGATCGACTCACCGAACCCCTGGGGTTCGATCGAACCCAGGTTAAGAACCACTGCTCTAGGATTTGGTGTTACATGTTATTTATGTAGTTTGATGTAAAAATTCGGTCAGAGTCCCTATGATCACTGTTACGTTGCAATTATGGCTTTATTTTTTGGTGATTTCGAAAAGTTTTTTGGTTTGGACATGTTTGTTTTGTTGTAGTACGGAGTTAGACTGATGGCCTTAATCTAAGTTGTCTCATGGTTGTTGTTGTTGCTTGACTTGCATCCCACTGGGATTTTTTGCACACAGCGTTGGTGTACGGTGCTTTTTTCAGAAACATTTTTGCTGGTTTTTTTCCATGGATTTTCTGTTTGCACAGTCACACATAGTCACTTTAAGATGTTTTCTTGTTCATGTTTTTGTTTGTTTGTTTGTTGTGGTTGCACCCAATTCAAGAGCCGAATGGCTCACAGGGCTATACCAAAATAAAGAAACTGAACTGAATTGAACTGAACTACACGTGCACTGTTTTGTTCAGCTGGGCGATCCTCCGCGAAATGTTAATGAGGCAGCCTCGTGCTGGGAGTGTGTGTGTGTGAGTGTTTGTGTGTGAGTGTTTGTGTGAGTAAGTGAGTGTGAGTGTTTGTGTGTGAGTGAGTGTTTGTGGAGACCTACATCTCTGCTTTATTGACCTGGTCAAGGCCTATGATACCATCAGTAGGCCTGGGCTCTGGGTTGTTCTTCGTGCTTTTGGAGTACCTGACCCTCTGCTCACGATCATTAAGGACCTTCATGATGGTGAGCAGGCCCGGGTAAAACTACGTGGCCGGGAGTCAGAGCCATTCCCTGTACACCTTGGGGTGCGACAGGGATGTCCTCTGGCTCCCACATTATTTAATATCTATTTTGACCACGTAGTTCGTGAAGCCTTCAATAGCTGTACCGGGGGAATCTCCATATGGTACAGATATAATGGGAGGCTGATCGACGCCCGGGTGCGGTAAAGGGATGGCTCCCTATTGCTCAACCACGTTATGTATGCTGATGATTTGGTAATGGCTGCTCATTCAGAGGAGGAGTTGGAGACGCTGCTGCTGAGACTGGAGCGTGCCACTAAGAGGTGGGGCCTTACCATCAGCCCCACCAAAACTAAGCACCTGCCTGGGTATTTTGAACCATCGGACACTCCACCCCCACAACTCCCAATCGGTGATGGGGCATTTGTGGAGCGAGTAGAGAGTTTCCCATACCTGGGCAGTGTGCTTATGACTGGCGTAACGCTGTGTGGAAGCTACCTGGTCTGTCGCTCCGCACTAAGCTTCAGGTCTTCTCGGCCACGGTCATTCCCTCCCTTCTCTACGCTTGCGAAACGTGGACCCCCCTAATGGAACATCTTCGCCGGTTAGAAACATTTAGGCTGGCCTGCCTACGATCCATCCTGGGTTTAACCAGACTGGATTGTGTGAGGAGCTCACAAATCCTTGAAAGATCTGGGCAAGGTCCCATCGGTGAGCTCCTCCGGCGGGCAAGGCTGCGATGGCTGGGTCATGTAGCCCACATGCCCAGCCACCGCATGCCGAAACAGCTTTTGTTCGGCCGGATTGAGGGGGCTAAGCGGGCGCGGCACGGGCTAGAGAAGAGATGGAGTGATGTGGTACAGGAGGACGTGGAGCTGAGTGGACTTGCCGATGACTGGTACCAGCGGTGTCAAGATCGGCCTCCTTGGAGGAGGCTCTTGAAGGATGCTACTGGGCAGTTGGAGGCAGTCGCCCTCCAACAACAACGGAGGGCGGAGGAGCGACGCTCAGAACAACGAGCGGAGCGCCGGGTGGCTAAAGCACAGCAGGTTGGCACAGTAGGGGGCACAGGTGGTGCATCAGCCAGTCATCGCAGTCAGTCGACCCGTGACACCTGGGTCTGCCCCGTGACCTCCTGCCAGCGGGCGTTCGACACTTCACGTGGCCTCAGGGTGCACATAGCCTGGCACAAGCGTCGTGGTGACGTCACCGCCACTTAGTGGCGAATGGCGGTTGTTGTTGTTGAATGTGTTTGTGTGTGAGAGAGTGTGCGTGAATGAGTGTTTGTGCATCTATTTGTGTGTGTGAGTGTATGTTTGTGTGAGTGTGTGTGATAGTGTGGGGAGCGGTAGTGTAGTGGTTAGCGGTCTGCGCTACAAACCCGGCCCCCCGGGTTCGATTCCTGCTCACAGCCAACACCAGTGACCATTATCTGAACCAGTCCTGGGCCTCCGCTAGGTCGACTCAGCCTCAAGTGAGTACCTGGTGTGATGTGTGAGCATCGCCACTAGGGAGACAAAGGCGGCCGGGCGTGGTGTTGGCCACCCACCCCCTCGTGTGCCGTGCCGGCCTTCATAGGTGCTCGCTAACAGCACTTGCTCCTACAGTCTGTTAAGGCTATACGGGGGATCTTTTGTGAGTGAGCGTTTGTGCGTGTGAGAGTGAGTCTTTATGTGTGTGAGTGTTTGTGTGTGTGGGTGTTTGTGTGCGTGAGTGTATGTATGTGTGTGAGTGTTTGTGTGTGTGAGTGTTTGTGTGCGTGTGTGTTTGTGTGTGTGTGTGAGTGTTTACGTGTGTGAGTGTTTGTGTGCGTGAGTGTTTGTGTGAGTGTTTACGTGTGTGAGTGTTTGTGTGCCTGAGTGTTTGTGTGTGTGTTTACGTGTGTGAGTGTTTGTGTGCGTGAGTGTTTGTGTATGTATGTGTGTGAGTGTTTGTGTGTGTGAGTGTGTGAGTGTTCGTGTGCGTGAGTGTTTGTGTGTGTGTGTTTGTGTGTGTGTTTGTGTGTGTGTGTGAGTGTGTGAGTGTTTACGTGTGAGTGTTTGTGTGCGTGAGTGTTTGTGTGTGTATGTATGTGTGTGAGTGTGTGTGCGTGAGTGTTTGTGTGTGTATGTATGTGTGTGAGTGTTTGTGTGTGTGAGTGTGTGTGTGAGTGTTTACGTGTGTGAGTGTTTGTGTGCCTGAGTGTTTGTGTGTGTGAGTGTTTACGTGTGTGAGTGTGTGAGTGTTTACGTGTGTGAGTGTTTGTGTGCCTGAGTGTTTGTGAGTGTTTGTGTGTGTATGTATGTGAGTGTTTGTGTGTGTGAGTGTTTGTGTGTGTTTGTGTGTGAGTGTGTGCCTGAGTGTTTGTGTGAGTGAGTGTTTGTGTGTGTATGTATGTGTGTGAGTATTTGTGTGTGTGAGTGTTTACGTGTGTGAGTGTTTGTGTGCCTGAGTGTTTGTGTGTGTATGTACGTGTGTGAGTGTGTGTGAGTGTGTGTGTGAGTGTTTACGTGTGTGAGTGTGTGTGTGAGTGTTTGTGTGTGTGTTTGTGTGTGTGTGTGTTTATGTATGAGTGTTTGTGTGTGTGAGTGTGTGTGAGTGTTTGTGTGCCTGAGTGTTTGTGTGTGTATGTATGTGTGTGAGTGTTTGTGTGCCTGAGTGTTTGTGTGAGTGAGTGTTTGTGTGTGTGAGTGTTTACGTGTGTGAGTGTTTGTGTGCCTGAGTGTTTTGTGTGTACAGTTGTGGTCACTCGTTGCGCCCCTTCCGAATAGCAAGCCAGGACTCAAGGTAAGTGAAAATAAAAGTGTGTTTTTTCTACTTTATTTTATGTTTTACTTACTATACAGTATTTATGTACAGTGTTACATGCAAATGTACAATGCATCTTATTCATGAGTTGAACAATGCTTCCCTTTCGTTGAACATTCAGAACAATGACCGCATGTACATTTAAATACAATTCATTGTTCTGCTCCGACTTACGGAACCCTTCGACTTACGAACGCGGGTCGGGAACTCACGGTGCTCGTAAGTCGGGGACTGCCCGCAAACCTTCTGAGAACGAGTTTCAGGGAATTCGCAATAACCGGACGGGCCGTTTAACAAACGAGCCTTCCACTGCACGTTTCCTGAATCACATCAGACCGTGAAATTGTTTTTTTCCTCCCATATTTGTTCCTCTTCTTTGGACATTCGGTTGTAAATGCCAACGGCTCCGCACAGCCAAACAAAAACAGCTGTTCTATTCTCGCGAGTGACGACGATGATGATGATGGCAGCAGCAGCAGCAGACATGTTCAGGAGCTAAATGCGCAATGTCAGAGGTCCGCTGCTACCACTGGCCACTGTCGAGAGGGCTTTAGCAGAGAGAGTTCGTGTTGCTGTTCCTACTCCTTTGAAGGGGCGCAGACTACAGTGGGGGTTACTAATATGGTCCATAGTTTAGAGTTGCACGATTACAATCGCCCTACTGTGGCTTGTCTTTAATGTATCTGCGTGTCTTCGTGGGTCTCTACTTATCTCTATGGGTGTCTCTGTATCTCCATCAGTCCCTATATATCTCTATGAGTCGCTATGTACAGTGTCTCTACGGGTTTGTTATGTGGTCCATAGCTCGGGTTGCACGATTATAATCGCACCGCTGTTGCTTGTCTTTGATGTATCTACGTGTCTTCATGGGTCCCTATGTATAGCTATGTGTCTCTACGTACCTCTATGTATGTATATGTGTCTCTGAGTCTCTGTGTATCTCTATGAGTCGCTATGTACGGTATCTCTATGTGTCTCTTATATGGGCCATAGTTTGGGTTGTATGGCCATAACCTCACTACCTGTGGCTCGTCTTGAATGCATCTCTATAAGGTCTATGTATCCGTGCGTGTCTCTAACCAATCTCCACTAGTATATGCCTCGATGTATCTCCACGAGTCTCCGTGAATCTTTACGCATCTCTGTCTGCCAACTTGCCCAGCGCAGGGCTCAAAACTTTCAGCACATATCATGCACTCATTTATATTTTAACCAGAGGCACACCACACACACACAACACACGCAAAAAAAAAACCCGCACGCACGCAAAACCGCGAACGGCACACTCATGCGTTGACCAAGCAGCTGCCCCGACACGAATAACAACCAACACCGCGGCAGAAGATAAACACGAGGAAATGAAATCGAGCGGGCGGAGAACGTTAGGCGCTTACTTTCTTTGGCAGTGGGCAGCGAACATCATCCTCGTGCCCGTTTCCTCCGGCGACGACAGACAGCGCCGCGAACACGGTGGCAAATGCGCGACGCATCTTTACCCACGCCCGCCTTTGTGACGACGGTGATGATGATGATGACGACGACGAGGTTGTTGTTGACCGAAGACGACCACGATGATGAGATGAAGTCACCGCGAAGGCGCGTGCTATCGCACGCCGTGCCTCAATTCTGCTCGCACCAGTTGGATTCCCCGCTGTGGCATTTTTGAGAAAATGTAGGAATCGGGGGAGCAGGGTGGAGGGGTGGGGGGCCGCACTGGGGAGTTTTATAGCCGGGTGGGGGGACCTTGTGTGTGATGCGAGTGAGCGCTGTGTGAAGTTGCTGCCGGTCTGGTTAAACAGCCGTGTGTCTCTGTGTTGGGTCAGATACTCCACAGCCACGCCCCCACCCCATGAACACACGTGCACGCACGGACACACGCACACGTTCACGCACGGAACACACGGACACGTTCACACACGGACACACCCACACGTTCACGCACGGAACACACGCACACGTTCACGCACGGAACATACGCACACGTGCACGCACGGACACACGCACACGTTCACGCACAGACACACGCACACGTGCACGCACGGAACACACGCACACGTGCACGCACGGACACACGCACACGTTCACGCACGGAACACACGCACACGTGCACGCACGGAACATACGCACACGTGCATGCACGGACGCACGCGCGCTCAAGGCAACATACAGACCCACATTGACACCAGACACACATGTATGCATGCACACACACGCGCACACCCAGATACATACCCTTGCATACGTACGTAAGTTGAACTTCTTTCGCACCGTACGTAGACAACCGCACTCGTCGGATGTGCGGGGGGGGGGGGCGAGACAACAAACTAAGCATACAAATCTGTTCTAAAGAAATTAGTTTTCAATATAAGATTGTTTGAAAGTGCATAGCTCCAGTGGCGTTCTAATATTGGAAGGAAGAGCGTTCCAGACGGCCGCAGAAGCGCATCTGAAAGCGCGCGGTGCAGTGCCCGTCTTTTTATTACAGCAAACATACAAACCCAGATACATATACACAACGGACGCACACCCATACGCACACACATAGACCTAAAAACACATCTGCAAACACATACAAAAACAAATATCCCCGCATAGCCCTAACAGCCTTTTTGAGGCAAGTGCTGTTAGCGAGTAGCACGTACGAAGGCCGGCACGGCACACGAGGGGGTGGGTGGCCAGCAACCACGCCCGACCGCCTTTGTCCGAAAATAGCTGCACATGGACACAGACACACAGACACACAGACGCACAGACACACAGACACACAGACGCACAGACACACTCGAACGCGTACGCACACCAACAGATTCATCCAAACACCCTTTGGTACACAACACTGCAGTGCTCACAGACACATGCACGAGACAAAGATCTCCCATAAAGCCACAGGAGCTGTGGGCGCGCCAAGTGCTGTTCGCGAGCACCTATTAAGGCTGGATTTTACGGACAGATGCCGGGGTGATGGGGCTACCATCGTCAGTGCTGATATCCACACATCGTACCAGGTGCCGGTTTGAAGCTGAGTCAATATTGGTGAGACAATTGTAGATGGTACCACCGATATTAGCCCTGGCTGGGAATTCAATTCGGGTCGCTGGGTTCTAACACGCGTGCAAATAGACTGCTAGGGCATGCGCTGGTAGCGATCACGTACACAAAACAAAGACGAAGATCACCCGTATAGCCTTTAACATGCTTTTGGGAAAAGTGCTGTTAGCGAGCACCTATGAAGGATGGCACAGCAGACGAGGGCGTGGGTGGTCACTGACCACGCCCGGCTGCCTTTGTCTCCCCAGTGGTGATGTCTACACACTACACCAGGTACTCATTGAAGGCCGAGTAGACCTAGGGTAGACCCAGGACCGGTTCAAATAATCGTCACTGGTGTTGGCCGTGAGCGGGAATCGAACCCGGGTCGCCGGGTACGTAGCACAAGCGCGTTAACCACTTTAATACCGCTCCCCACAAGACAAAAGACAAAGATCCTCCGTATAGCCTTGACAGACTGTTGGGGCAAGTGCTGTCAGCGAGCACATTTGAAGGCCGGAACGGCACACGAGGGGGTGGGTGGCCAGCACCACGCCCGGTCGGCTTTGTCTCCCCAGTGGCGATGTTTACACACCGCACCAGTTACTCAGTTGAGGCTGAGTTGACACTACCGCTCCCGACCTACACACACACACACGTGCACGCACATACACGCGTAACCCACGCTATCCACATATTCCGCACGCAGTTTTCCACGCTGCCTCATCCACGAGACGTCAACACCCAAACTAAATTCACGTGCCACATCAGAGGGCTTGTATTTGTCTTTTACCTCCAGACAGACCCAGCGTACGCAGCTTTAATAGTCAAGGGAGTGGGTGGGTGGGTGGGGGTTATCCGATTGATACACTACGTGTTGTATAAGATGTCAGGCAAGGTGTTTTTTGTTTCCAATCTTTCTTACCGTTGGAGCAATCGCTGCGTTGAACTCACAACATTGATTGATTCCGTTAATGCAATGGTACCAGCGCCACGTTCGAATTTAACTTCTCAATGAAATTAAAGTAACTCTTGACTGCAGGAATTCATACTCTTTTGGGTCTTTCGGTTAAGTCACGTAGATAGAAAATCTTTTTTTTTTAAATCACCACGTACCGATCGCAACGCAAGCAATCGTTTTCACGTGAAAAAAAACAAAGTGAGAGAGCTGCTGAAACAGGAAGCACCCAAAGAAGAATGAAAGTAACACTTTACTCATTGGGTTTTTTTTGTTCGGTAAAGTCACGTATGTAGAAAATTATATTAAAATAAATTAACACTTGTTATTATTGCAGGGGGTTGTCGAGTCCTATGCCAATGAAAATAAAACTGCCATCATAAAAGATGTTGTACATATAATTGTCATCAGGGCCTCAGTGCAGTCTCCAGCTCTTATCATTCACCCTGTCCCTCTAGTGGCTTCTCTGTTTATGTACTGTGGAGAAGGGTAATTACCCGAAACGTCGCCGATTACAAATTTGACCTTTTGAAGGCTAAACTGTTCTCTTGATGAATGCATGTTGAACTTATTTCGCACCGTGCGTAAATAAGGTGCGGGGGGAAAGACAATAAACTAAACACAAAAAGGTGTTCCAATTAAATTATTTTCAATCTATTTGAATTAAAAGTGCCGTAGCTACAGTGGCTTCCTAATATCGAAAAGAAGAACGTTCCGGACGACTGCAAGAAGCGCTGACCGTCTATGTTCGATGGCTCACCAAAATAAAGTGTTTAGTGTTCTTGTTATTTGTGGTTATGCACCGCTGCCAACACACCATCACCATTGCTGGGTTGCCTAATGCCTTCTGCTGAAAAAAAAAGACGGAATGTTATTGTTGGTATATTAATAATGACATGTAATTAATACTGTATCAATATGATTGCTTTATTTAAAATGCACGTGTATATTTAACGCACACTGTACATTAAAAACTTATGACATGGCCAAACTTTGCAAGGCGGAAAAAAAACACTTTAAGTAAAGTCCGTGGGGCTTTTATGGAGAGAGAGAACTCCAGTGTGGCTTATATAAGTTTTAAGAGGAAATACTGCCCCTATTATAAGAGGAAATGCTGCCCCGTATTTTAAGAGGAAATACTGCCCCGTATTTTAAGAGGAAATGCTGCCCCGTATTTTAAAAGGAAATACTGCCCCGTATTTTAAGAGGAAATGCTGCCCTGTATTTTAAGAGGAAATACTGCCCCCTATTTTAATAGGAAATGCTGCCCCGTATTTTAACAGGAAATACTGCCCTATATTCTAAGAGGAAATTCTGCCCCGTATTTTAAGAGGAAATGCTGCCCCGTATTTTAACAGGAAATTCTGCCCCGTATTTTAAAAGAAAATTCTGCCCTGTATTTTTAAGAGGAAATACTGCCCCGTATTTTAACAGGAAATGCTGCCCCGTATTTTAAGAGGAAATGCTGCCCCGTATTTTAAGAGGAAATACTGCCCCGTATTTTAAGAGGAAATGCTGCCCCGTATTTCAAGAGGAAATACTGCCCCGTATTTTAAGAGGAAATACTGCCCCGTATTTTAAGAGGAAATACTGCCCCGTGTTTTAAGAGGAAATACTGCCCCGTATTTTAAGAGGAAATTATGCCCTATATTCTAAGAGGAAATGCTGCCCCGTATTTTAAGAGGAAATGCTGCCCCGTATTGTAAGAGGAAATGCTGCCCCGTATTTTAACAGGAAATTATGCCCCGTATTTTAAGCGAAAATGCTGCCCTGTATTTTTTAGAGGAAATACTGCCCCGTATTTTAACAGGAAATGTTGTCCCATATTTTAAGAGGAAATGCTGCCCCGTATTTTAGAGACGAAATGCTGCCCCGTATTTCAAAATGAATTTCTGCCCCGTATTTCAAGAGACAATGCTGCCCCGTAAATTAAGAGGAAATGTCGATTTAAAGCTTTCGTGACTGCAAAGATTCATCTTCTTTGGTTCATTCGGTAAAGTCACGTAGAATGAGAATAAAATAATAAATTGATAAAATAAAATAACACAATAATATTCTCACGACGTTTCGGCGCTGTCCTCCAGACAGTCTCGTCCCCTTCACCTGATGAAGGCCGCTTGTGTTGTGGCCGAAACGTCGTGAGAATATTATTGTGTTATTTTATTTTATCAATTAATTATTTTATTCTCATTCTACGTGACTTTACCGAAAGAACAAAAGAAGATAAGAGGAAATGCTGCCCCGTATTTCATGAGGAAATGCTGCAACGAATTTTCTCATGACGTGGTCACTCCCCGGCTGCCCCTCACCCAAACTTCCTTACGCAGAATTTAATTCCTCCGCTACGACGTAAAAACCACAGCCACCTCCGCGTTACGTTTCGTTCGTGCCACTTTTCCCAGCGGTCAGCGCCTAGAGTCGGCGGCGTTTAGACGCATACCTCAAACAAGTGCGGCACATAGAGATGATCTCATCACGCCAAATTCACCGTCGTCATCCTCTGGATCGAACCCACGACCTCCTCGTATACACGATGTCGGGATTTCGATTCTAACCCTGACGCCTGCTGTATATTTGGGGTTTGCGTGTCTCTCTCCCCATGGTCGCGTGGATTTTTCTCCGGGTCCTCTGCTTTTTATCCCCTCCACATTTAGAATGAACATCGCGCGTTTGGAGTATTCTGGCTGCTATAGATTTCCACGTGGCGAGCCAGTTTGTTGAGCGATCATTTGTGGCCAGGTCGCCTCTGAAAAAGAGCGACATACTGTAGCTCAGTGAGCTTTACCTGGTAAAATAAAAACTAGTTGCACGTTTGGTGCAACGGTCCTTTGCTGACCATGCGTGATGAATTAATGATGATGAATGAACCCCCCAGGTGATCAAAATGTGTCAAGTTGCCAAACTTCTCGCCTGCTATTCGTAAACGTGACCAACATCACTCCAATTAATTCGATCCCTCCACACTCGCTTGCTTCTGACCCATCCTGAGTACATTGCAATGTGGAAATCACCATCCTCAATCCTTTATAGACTTACCATGCCCAACTGTCAACTCACTACACTCCCAAACATCAACCCTCCGCTCCAGCACCTGAGGTTGTCTGTTTTAGGCCCCAGTATCAGAATATTAAAGGTTAATAACACAATTAAAGGCTTTACCCTTACTGGAATAAATACAGGTGTAACGATGTTCAAACACCAAATAGACACCTGGTACAAGGCATAAAGTCTGTATTAACCACAAATCCTTATGTTAAAAAATCTGATAAATGTTTTGACTTAAAACTTCCGTGACTACAGGCATTCATATTATTTGGTTCTTTCGGTAAAGTCACGTAGATAAAACAAAGTGAGCGTACTGGCAGTCTATAATTGTAGACTGTAGCCTGGTAGACTGTAGCCTGGTTTTTAAGCTGGTAAGCGTATTGGCAGTCTATAATGTAGACTGTAGCAATGGTTATTAAATTGAACCTGAGTGAGTGTACTGGCAGTCTATATTTATAAACAGTTTGCCTTTAGAGGCTAACCCCTCCCCACCTTCCCTGATGACGACCGCTTGTGTTGCGATCGAAACGTCGTGGTTTTTGTGTTTATTTCTATTTTATTTTTTATTACTGAAAGAACCAGAATAAGTCTAAATTATAGACTGCCAATACGCTCACCAGCTTAAAAAACAGGCTACAGTCTACCAGGCTACAATCTACATCATGGACTGCCAGTACGCTCACTTTATAAAATATTTGTAATATTTTTTTCTATCTACGTGACTTTACCGAAAGAACCAAAGAATACAGATAAATATGCTTTGATAATGTAAGCACTGTCCTTGAAACTGCATTGTCTCCGTACTAATAGGGTTTTTCCCCTTTTTTTCTGGCAACAAAACTGAAACCTTTTTACAAGGATTCATGTCTGCATTAACCACAATACCTGCAGTCAAAATGCAAACAAAAAACATACTATGATAATATATGATGCATTGTCCTTGAAACTGATTGGTCAACACCAAGGGACGGCTTTCTTTTGAGCCTCGACCCAATTAGTGTTCGACCAGATGACGCCAAAAGGCGTACAGCTCAAAGACAATGCACTATCAAAGTAATGAGGGCTCGGGGTGAGCATCTACATCATTAGACCTCCTTTGCCAGTACCAAAATGTAATAATAGGGGTTTTCCCCTTTTTTCTGGCAACAAAACTGAAACCTTTTTTTTACAAGGATTCATGTCTGCATTAACCACAATACCTGCAGTCAAAATGCAAACAAAAAAACATTTTGACTGCAGGTATTGTAGGTATTGTGACTGCAGGTATTGTGGTTAATGCAGACATGAATCCTTGTAAAAAAAGTTTTCAGTTTTGTTGCCAGAAAAAAGGGGAAAAACCCCTATTATTATATTTTGGTACTGGCAAAGGAGGTCTAATGATGTCTCCGTACTGTTTAACTTTTGGCAGCCTTTGCGGTCTATAGCAGTGGAGAAACAAAGTGATAACAGAAGTTGTCTCTGATATAGGCCACCATCATCATCATCATAGCAGAATAATAGTGCAGGCTGGAAAAAAAACACACGTGTCAACCAACACACGTGAGATGTGTGTTAATAGCACACAGCCTATGTGCATTATGCAAACAAATACTGTATTAGCAGCTCCTGAAGAACTGCATTGTGGTCCTATTGTCTTCGGTCACTGTCACAACGGACTTTAACTAAATATGACCGACTGACTGACAACAGCAGTGATGGACAAACAGTGGCCCGGCTTCGTGATCATTCAGACTCATCAGCAAGGCATGGCCACCAAAACTCACCGCTGCAAATTCTGCCCCTGGAGACCGACAACAAACTGAATATCAACTCCCCACCACCACCACACGATACGGTGGGGCCCATTTAGTTTCTCCGATGGCAACAATCGTCGCATCTTTATTGACGACCCCCCCCCCGTCCCGCATGGCAGCAGGATAACAGTGCGAGCTGGAACAAACTTACGAGCTTTAACAAAAGCTGGCACACTTGTGTAATATAGCACGCTTTTAGGCCTGACGTGTTTTCAGGAACTGCAGTACTGCGTTCACGAGGCTGTGCCGTGTGTCTGTGTTTTTACGCGTTTGTCTGTTTTGTTTGAAGCACATTCTGGGGGCCTCAAATGAAAACTCGTGGGGATTTCTTGTTGTTGTTGTTATTGTTGCAGTAATAGAGGCGAATATAGTATCACTGAGCGTTCGCGTTTTCAGTCCTTCTCGAGCTGTGGTTCGTAACCAACGGTGCGAGATGCCCTTTCTGGGGGTGCGAGAAGTGGCCAGACTTTATAAAATGTAAATAATCGAAATCACAAATGAATCACCGGTACGTAAGTACAATTTACGTTGTTTAATCAAACACCTATGGGATTGCAATTCTGCAGTAACGGTTACGAACCCCTGGTCTAGATTCTAGACCAGCGGTCGGCAAACCTGCAGCTCCGGAGTGGAATGCGTGCGGCTCTTTAAGGGACTGCTTCGTGACAGTTATTTATTAAGGACGCAGCATCGTCTCGTATTCACCACCACCACAGTGCATTGTGCAGCCTCTTGAAATATAAAAAAACGAATTTATCTTCTTCTTATTATTTTGTATTTTTGTTTTTGCCGATTCCCCCGTTCTCGAAAATGAAACACAATGTGCAAAAGTCACGAGGCCTCCCGCTGTTGGCAATATCGGCTTAGGAAGGGCGACACTGACGACATGCTGTAGCGGTGAACTTGGACATGGGTGGCGCTGTGGACACGCGCAGCGAAATCGCGGAAGATCAACGGTTGCCTGGTGTGGATGGGCTGGCCTCTGCCATGGGAATGTCGAGTTTCCACACATGTCTCCGGACTGCCAGTTGGAAATGAACGTCGTACCGTTTTGAATAACTTAAACGGCGTGAAGGTGCGTAAATGGCGAGTATTTGCATATGTAATGCAGTACTCGAGGCAAAAATACAATAAAATACCACGCAGTATCAGGGGTCGCATGCGGCTGTGTAAGGCGCTGCTTCGTGGCTCCAAGACACTATAATTACAAAGTTGTAACAACAACAACAACAAAAAAAGACGCTAATAATGATTTCCGATAAACGGCGGACGTCTGAAAGGCCCGACAATGATTTGTAGTAGCGGAAGTACAAATCGTGGTGCGAATGCTGTTCTAAAAAAAAAAAGTGCGATAACCAAAAAAAAAATGGTTTGACTTTATGCATTAAGGTACCGTCTTGAATTCACACGCGTGTTTTTTTTTTAAATGAAATTCAAATAAAATGTGTCTTTTGTTTTTTTGGTGTACCGGCCCTCTCTGTACTATACCGCATTACGAAGAGGGCAACACCGTCCTACGGATGGACAGCCGTGCCGCGTGAAACTGAACTTGACCTCCGCCAGACATCTCTCACCACTCCCGTTCGTCGCCCTTTCCCCCTGCGCCTCCGATTGGTCGCGGTTGGCCACGTACGGTGCGAAAGAAGTCCGACGTACACGTACGGACAATACACTCACACCAGTCGTCCTCGCCTCGATACCACTCGCCGGATACTACTCACGAGACACTACGGGTCACACCTTAGGGGGGGGGTTGCCACCTCGAAGCTACACAAATCTCGGCACGCACGGCAAGAAGATTATTACACGACCCGGTATTGTACTGTGAGAGGTGACAACTAGAAGTGCAGTACAACAATGCATGTAAATCTGTTTTTAGCCAAGTTCTCTCACCAAGTTGATTGCTTAGCGTCCCATTATACTGGTAGGAACCTCCTGGTTACTACACCACCAGCCCACAGGGGATTATTGTGTCCGTCCGTCCGTCGTGCATCCAAACATGGGAGGGGTGGGGCTGGGTGGGGAGGGTGGGGAGGGGCTGGGTGGGGAGGGAGGGGCTGGGTGGGGAGGGGAGGGTGGGGAGGGTGGGGAGGGGATGGGTGGGGAGGGGAGGGTGGGGAGGGTGGGGAGGGGATGGGTGGGGGGTGGGAGGGGTGGGGCTGGGTGGGGAGGGTGGGGAGGGTGGGGCTGGGTGGGGAGGGGAGGGTGGGGAGGGGCTGGGTGGGGAGGGAGGGGCTGGGTGGGGAGGGGAGGGTGGGGAGGAGCTGGGTGGGGAGGGTGGGGAGGGTGGGGAGGGGATGGATGGGGGTGGGAGGGGTGGGGCTGGGTGGGGAGGGGCTGGTCACCCCGTGGTGCCCTTATAAAACTCAACGTTTAACCTACTCACGCCCTCATAGTCGGGCATATTGTGCGGAATACACCACGTGGTGCCGCCGTTGACCCTGGCCATTGACCGAGCAACCCAACGTTCCTACCAGCTCCCTCCGCAGGAATGTGTTTAATGTTTCCCCCTAAGCCGTTTCAGCTTGCCGCAGTGCAAACACGATTTGCAATCCATACGAACGTGCTGTCTAGAGGCGGTGGATAATTATTACGTGTTGTCTAGAGGCGGTGGATAATTATTACGTGTTGTCTAGAGGCGGTGGATAAGTATTACGTGTTGTCTAGAGGCGGTGGATAATTATTACGTGTTGTCTAGAGGCGGTGGATAATTATTACGTGTTGTCTAGAGGCGGTGGATAATTATTACGTGTTGTCTAGAGGCGGTGGATAATTATTACGTGTTGTCTAGAGGCGGTGGATAATTATTACGTGTTGTCTAGAGGCGGTGGATAATTATTACGTGTTGTCTAGAGGCGGTGGATAATAATTATTACGTGTTGTCTAGAGGCGGTGGATAATTATTACGTGTTGTCTAGAGGCGGTGGATAATTATTACGTGTTGTCTAGAGGCGGTGGATAATTATTACGTGTTGTCTAGAGGCGGTGGATAATAATTATTACGTGTTGTCTAGAGGCGGTGGATAATAATTATTACGTGTTGTCTAGAGGCGGTGGATAATAATTATTACGTATGCATTCATTTAGTAGTCGATGTACAACCTTCTTCTGCTTCTTCTTCTGCTTCTTTCGAACGGCTGCTGATGTAGATGCAGAGCAACAACAACAACAACAACTTCACATTCAGGTGCTCAAGCCCAGATAACGGCGTCAGGAGCAGTGAAGCGTATCGCCGCCGCGATGTCTCCTTCGTGTTTGTGGACCGGGGCATTGCTCCCTTATGCGTCGACCTACAGTCTCTTCCTGGACGACCACAATCGCACGCTACCACCGCAGAGAGTTTATTTTCTTGATTTTACACTTGTGCATCGGGTATCCCCAACACCGTGAACATTTTACCCGAAGCCGCGTGTGCGTCGTTTCGTACGGCAAGTTGCATTTTTTTGGTTCTATTGGGTAAAGTCACGTAGGTGAAAATAAAATAACAAAAAATCACGACGTTTCGGCCACAACACAAGCGGCCTTCATCAGGTGAAGGGACGAGACTGTCTGGAGGACAGCGCTGGAGTTCAGACAGTCTCGTCCCTTCACCTGATGAAGGCCGCTTGTGTTGTGGCCGAAACGTCGTGATTTTTTGTTATTTTATTTTCACCTACGTGACTTTACCCAATAGAACCAAAGAGTATGGATCCTAGCAGTCACGAAAGCGTTAAATCTAGAAGTTGCATTTTTATTTTGTTTGGCGAGCGTCACCAATGGGTTGGGCGACGGCGCCACCTGTCGGTGACAGTCCGTCCTCTCCACGGCGTTGCAAACGATCGGCGAGGAAAGGCCAACGACGACATGGGGGGGGAGGGGGGGGGCACCATCGTCACGACTCACGATCGACGTCTCTGATGCCAACCGGTGGCGTCGTGACCCCGACGTTACCCGCTCAGGGGGTGCGGCAATCGGTCAGGTGGGGGGCCCCCCCGACATCGCGATTTGTCTCGCACGGTGGCACCCCCAGAGGCCATCACGTACCGCGGACTCCTCTCTTGCCCGAGCCGCATCGTCGCCACGCTCACGGTCTCGAACATTTAACGCTGCAGGGGCGCTCCGTCTACCAGCTCCGTAGCGGTGCCTCTTTGCAATAAAATGCACGCCTATCTCGTGATGTAAATATCCCAGAAACGGAGTTCTGTGTCCAATTCTCTTTTACTCAAGTTCCCGTCGTTCAAAGCAAATCACGTGACATTGCGTTCCTTCACAACGGTATCACTTGCAATGCTAAACTGTTGAGAACATATCTCGTGGTAATTGTCAAAGGGGCCCCAACTCGTAGCTTTGGCCACCGGGTAAGGGCCAAGGCAGCCGCTGCCTGCCCTACGCCCGTTACGCTACCGATGCCAACACAAAACCCCATCGCGTCCTTCTGCCGTATATCAACCCAGCTGTTACACCCAGAGGAGGAGCCAGGGGGGGTGACAGGGGTGACATTCTGCTGTATAAGTGTACGACACTCGGTCTGGCGGACTCCGTGCAACTGCATTGTCAGAGCGTGTCCGCCAACCGATGGCGTCTGGTTCAACATCCTGACTCTCTAATCATTCTTGAAATAAAAATTAGTTGAATGTCACCCCGGCCTGAAATCCTGGCTCCGCCCCTGGTTACACCTAACCTTCACTGCACGCTCTTACAGCAGTCTCATCATCATCATCATCACCACCACCACCTTGTTGCTTGAGATCTTCCGTTTGGTCACCAGCCATTTGTTTCTTTTATTTTACCAGGCAAGGCCCACTGAGCTATACAGCTCTTTTTTTTCAGAAGCGATCTGGCCGCAAATGACAGCGCAACGAAGTGGCTTACCATGTGAAAAATGTGTATATATATATCTCAGCCAAATACTCTAAACGCGTGTTGCTAAATGTGGAGGTAAAAAACCGGATGACCCAGAGAAAAATCCACGCGACCACGGGGAGAACATGCAAACTCCAAATGTACAGGCGTCAGGATCAGGATCGAATTCACGACCTCCTGCATACCAAGAGAGGTGATTAACATCTCCCCACCGCGGTGCTCTCTAGATGTCCGTCTCTGGGTAACCCCCATGCCTCCCACCCTGCATCACCTGTACCACCCAAACCATCACAACTTCCCCTTCCCGGTGACATCTCTCGCGACATTCTGTTCCAGACTTTCGTGTTGCTTACCCCGTTACTGCTGGATATCTGTGCAAAGGAGCTTCGTGGGTCATCGGATTCCTCCTCCAATCTTCATAAAGATTCTGATTCCTGACCAAGCACTGGGATCAAACTGCGGCAGTGACGCGGCTCAGCGGTAGCGATGTAGCCGAGGTTCTTGGCCTAGATTGCGTAAACATACATGTGTCGTTAACCCCTCCGCCATCCCGCACGGCCAATTAGTAATATTTGTCACGTAAACAAAAAATGCCAATTCGTTACGAGTACAGCACACCGGTGTGTTGGAGAGTAAACCCACAGTGGTAAATGTCGTGGGTTTCCTCTCCAACACACAGAAACGTTACTAATTTACTGTGGTGGTGGGTTTGACGACACATTTATATTTGCACGACCTAACCCCAAAACCTTTATTATGGATAATATTGGTCGTGGAAGCCTACGCGTTAAACCGGCGGTAGAGCGTTCACCGCTCGTTGTTGCAGAGGTTCGCGGTTCGATCCGGCGGGCAGCCCTGGTTAATGCTGCGGGGATATTAACCGTAAAATAAACAGTCCGCTTCGTAGCGGACGTTAAAAGTTCCCCTCCGACGTCATTTTAAAGAGAGCGAGGCGACCGCGTGCCGCCGTCGTGGTCCAAAGTTGTCACGTGTGAAAAATTACAGCGCTCGCAAATCGATTAATTGGGAAACACGTACAAACGCACTGCCAATATTTAGCATGAGAATCCAGGAAGCTGCCTGCGATTACACTGGGTTCTCAAGTTTAGTGAGTTGATCGTCTTCATCTGGTCACCAATGACTTTACACAAACAAAAACAATCACATTCACATTTGTTATATTCACTAAATGCCAGCGATGATAATTAAATATATATTGGTTTTCATGTTATAAATACACTTCCCTATGGCAGGGTAAGTGGGAAAGTATTGCTTCTGTACTGAGTAGACCAGAGGTCAATTGAAGGAATATAAGAAGTAGTTATCCTCCTCCACGGTCCATTCTCTTAGCACGAAGGGTTGGGAATTTCTGCTCGATATCCAAATTGGGTCTTCGACGGACATTATTCCGATAGCACAAGCAGCCTTAAAAAGACAAAAAACCTTTCTTTAAGGTCAACCATAAGCATTTTATTTCATAATTGTATACATTCATTGAGATCAGCTGCAAAATACCTGTAATCGTAAATAAAAGTAACAATCATCATAACATGAATCAATTGGAACGAATAACTTAATAATCAAACGCTATATAATTAAGCATTTTGGGAGCAACTGCATATATTTCATATCATTTAACTACTGTATCGTTATAATCCATCTCGAGCAGGGTAAATTACACACACATACACAAACGTACAGAGACAGTCTTTAAATCGTTTTCTTTTTTAAATAAAAGTATTTGAGAGAATAACGTACCACGAAACGTGAATTTACCACTGCCACGAAATAGACCAGCAAAGTCTAAGGTCGGGGCTCTGACCGCGGTCCAAAGCAACCGATCACCTTCTGGACTTTCAATGCAAGTTCATACAGCGGACGCTCAGCACGTCACGGCGGAGGATGTAGGGGCGGGGGGGGGTTAAGCAGCTTGTACATTCCAATTATCGACGCGGCAAAAACACGCTACACGGCTGCTGCGATGAGGAACGAGAAACTCCTGACGTATCCCCTGATACGCGGGTGGAGCGGCGAGGCGTGGCAGGTCAGCAGTGGTCCCATATCGCAACAACAGTGGCATCTAGTGGAAGGAAACTGTCATCCACTCCGTCTCTCTGTCTCTCTGACGGAGTGGAAGTGCTATGAAGAAGGGCCATTGCCCGAAACGTCGCCTATATTACACACATGTTTTCCCCCTGTTAAGGCCGCAGTGCTATTGACAAATGTATTGAACCGTGTTATAAATAAATACGTGAAAGCACATGCAAGGTTATCCCAAAACTCATACTAAAATTATCCCAAAACTGTCTGTTATTGTCCTGTCAAACGTGCTGTGGTCTATTCTGACTTTTGAATAATTCCATAACTTCGCCGCAATATTTGCTTAATTCGGAAGGAAAAAAATGCAGTCGGCTAGCGATGGCCAATACGTGGGCCGCGATGTATGTTACCTTGAACTTTTTTCGCACCGTACGCAGCCAACCGTGCTCATCGGAGGTGCGATTAATCGTTGTAGATGTCAGGACAAATCAGAACAAAACCCCGGGCAGAAGGAGACAGCAATTCTTGTTGCGGCTGATGGCAAGCAAACAAATCCCCCGACTAAGGATTCAAACATTAAAAACCTAATAACGTCCACCCGTAGATCGTGCGGGTCCTATGTATGTCTTCTACAGCAGCGCTTCCTAACCTGTGGTCCGCAAAGACTGCAGGGGGGTCAGCGGAAGAGAACAATAAAATAATAACATCCTCGTGAAGCAAATGGACAATTTCAGCGAGCAGTGTGTGGCGGTCTGCGGAATGTTTGGAGGTTCGGAAAGGGGTCCGCACATTCGAGAACAGTTGGGAACCGCTGGTCTATAGGATATTGTTTTACTATAGGCCAGAGTGTCGCGGTTACCGGGCGGTGCTGCGAACCTGGCCACCTGAGTTCCATTCTCGCTCACGGCCAACACCAGTGATGAATATCTCAACCGGGCCTGGGCCTCCCCTTGTATTGTGGGGTTAAATCCATCCATGTAAATGCTGGTCATGTTTGTTGGTCATGGCTTTCTGGTGGACTGTGGGGTGCCCCTAAGGTCCACGAGAACGGGATCGTCACAGTGCTTGCGTGGATTGACCATCGCTTTCAACAGTGCATTGAGCAGTTGAGAATGGCGCCTCGAAGCTATGGAGTGTGTGGGAGCACCTAGTGGTGGTTGAACTCCCTGTAGACCATATCATGGGACCTTTTTTTGTCAATATTAATGTATGAAAAATAGGAATAGGTTTTATCTTTTCTGCCTATAAAACAGGTGTTAAGATGTTAAAACACCAACTAGATACCTTTTGCAAGGAATCAAGTCCCTGGTCTGACACTGATGAGACTAAAGAAGGCTGTCTCTGGTGTAGGCCAATCAGTTGCAAAGACAATGCATATGTAGTGACATAAATGGGGTCACTATGGCGGTTAGCGCCAGCGACCGTCACAACAGTGGAGCTGTGGGTCTTGGGCCTCTCTCGGGCACCAGAGTGGGTATGCCATGGAAGCGGGCCCTAGGGGGCTTAGTCCTGGTGACAGTGAGAGAGAGTTCGAGTGAGGTCATGACAGTCTGGGTGACCCCGAGAGGACACGTGACCGGACGAGGTGGCAAGGGGGGCCCAAAAGGGGGAGAGAGGGACACGTGATGTCGGGGCCAGAGCCTTCGGGAAGAATCCGGAAGGGGGCGTGGTCAAGGGTGGAGCCCAGCCACGTCGCGGCCGATAAAAGCCGAGCCCCGATCAGGGCTGTTCTCTGGAATCAACCCTCGGTGCTACGTCTCTCTGATCTTCGGTCTCCGCTCGGCATCGTGGGTCAGTCAGAATGTTACTGACTGAGCCGCTGTGGTCTAGATAACCAGTGTTACGTTCATGTATTTATTCTGTTGGGGTGTGAGAATAAACGTGTTGCCTCCAAGTCAAGTGTGTGCCTCCGTGAAGAACACTACACATATATTATCAGAGCATGTTTGTTTGCATGTTCACCGCAATTACAACGTGTGGTTAATACAGTAGTTGATTCCTTGCAAAGGGGTATCTATTGGGGTGTTTGAACATCTTAACAACTGTTTTTTTGCTCTTATTTTTCTCCCAGACCAATTCCGTCAATGATCAAAGTAATTTAAAAAAACACGCATCAATTGGTCGCTACATCTTTACATCATTACATATTTGAGCTGGAAGGAATTCGATCGCAATTACTGTATCTGCTTCCTCTAAAGCAATGCCGTTATCTGGCATTTCGCAATTACTGAACCGACTCGCCGCTGTCACCCGCACAGCATTCATCAACACACCCACCAAGGGCGTTGCAGTGCGTTTTAGAGGCCACGCTTTTTGTCGCTTAATTTCATGCTGAGCCTGCCCGCGTCGGCAAAAACACCCGCCACGGCGCATCGCCACCCGGCACACCGCATCCAGTATGTACCTCTCGCAGTGTGACCGCTTTCCACAGGTCACATGCCACCTCCTCGGTCTACCAGCGATCCGGAAAATATTCGGCTGAGAAACTGCACTCTGCCGCCCCTACCATTAAAAACCGTAGGACATTTCCAAAAAACGAAGGGCGCTAAGGAGAGGCACGCATATACGGCAGCAGAGTCAAGGTCTTGTGCCTGTAGGACGTGATCAGGGAGATGTGATCATTGTGAATTGTCCGAGTGTTATTCTTGGGTTCTTTCGCTAAAGTCACGTAGAAAGAAATTGAATTAAATAATATAATACGACGTTTCGATTGCAACACAAGCAACCATCATCAGTGTTCTTCACTAATTTTAAGAGGGGAGCCACTTTCGCCTAAAGGGCATCAGTGTGTGAAGGCCGCCACGCCATGTGGAACCATTGGGGGTTTGACAGCAGCACGATGATGATGATTATGGTGGGGTGGTGGTGTTGTCACTCTTTGTGTATTGTCAGGGGCCGCGCTAAACGCCACCAGGGGATGGCAATGGCCCACGGGCCTCGCAATAAAAGAACACCGCTCTGTACAAAACGCTACGGCTGGCCAATACAGCTCATTAAAGCCAGTTGTCACCATCACCGCATCGTGAAAGTGTGAAGCGATTATTCCAGATTTGGGGAAATTATACGCCGTTCCATTTAAGCTCCGATTAGCACGGTTGGCTGCGTATGGTGCGAAAGGAGTTCAATGTACATATACATGTATGGTCTAATGGAGCCGAGCCCCACTGGACTAACGAAATCTGGTTCATTACAATTAACCGAATCGCCGTGGAGTTTGGAGGAAGATGGGTAAAAGCCCCACGCTTATCGGTGGTAGTATGGGCATGTCCATCACCCGTCTGCAATCTGCGCGGTCAGCACAGAAGACTACGGCAGGGCCCGGTAACAGTGTGGTCAGCACTGCGTGCACTAGGACACGTCTTTACCAATTTTCTATACGGGATAGGTCACCGTAGACATCCTCGAAGGTGGCCCATAAATCAGTGATATACGACCCTTTGCGCCGTTAGCTCGAAGGCGTAACCTTCACACTCGCACAGCCGCGCCCTGCACAACACAGCTCGCACCTAATTTCCTTCCTCCTCCTCCACCACCACCACCACCCACACACGCTCCCCTCCAGTGTCATTACGATGGATGACATCACGACCCGGAGAAAACGAATCCACTGCGGCTAGCACACTGGATTCATGGTCAAAAGGTCGAGAGGTAAGCCAGCAAGCAGTGCTGGTCCTATAGGGAGACTCGTGGTCCCTGCCATAGGAATGTGGAATTTCCACCACTGGCTCAGAGCCACTAATTGAGATGAGGACCTGGTCCAGATGTGTTTGAGCGGGCGGACCTTGTCTTTAAATTTAAAAGGAAACTTACTGGGTTTCACATGCCGAATATAGGTTCAAATTAATGCCATTCAATACAAAATGCCATTAAAAAAATTAATGCCATTCAATAAAAACAACTGTTTGGAGAGTCGATTGGGACGAGCGAGACACATCCAAAAACGTAACCCTCATAGGGTGACTCTTACTCTCATGCAGTGGTTCTTAACGTTTACGGCAGCCTTTCACCCCTTTTGGTTCTCAATCGTTAAAGAAATGATGTTATTAAATACATACGTTTGATGAAACTAAATAGTTGTACTTACGTGCCCTTGCCTAATTTGTATTTCGATTATTTACCTTCTAAAATAAATCTGGCCATGTTTCGCACCCCCAGAAAGGGCATCTCGCACCCCCAGGGGGTTAAAACAAACATAGGCCCTTTACACTCCGTAGAATAGCATTTAGGGATGGAATTTAAGGAAAAATAAAACTACATTTGTGACGGATCGCATCCAATCGCCGGGCAGTTATAATTAGGACGCTGCTGTAAAAACGCATTCACCACACCGCACACCACTGGTAGAGGATGAAAGATGCAAACAATTGACTTTGTTATTCAGCAATGGCTAAGTTCAACTCGGGCACATTAATTTTAAATTGAATTGGCCGAGATTAAGGCCTAAGGCCATGTCACTTGGAATGTGCCCAGGCTCGTCAAATCTCAAAATCTAGGTTAACCATGAGCATTTTATTTCATAATTTTATACATTCATTGAGATCAGCTGCAAAATACCTGTAATCGTAAATAAAAGTAACAATCATCATAACATGAATCAATTGGAACGAATAACTTAATAATCAAACACTATAATTAAGCATTTTGGGAGCAACTGCATATCTTACATATCATTTAACTACTGTATCGTTATAATTCATCTCGAGCAAGGTAAATTACACACACACATACACAAACGTACAGAGACAGTCTTTAAATCGTTTTCTTTTTTAAATAAAAATCTGGATAATGCTTAAATTCGTGACCACCGTGCATAACAGGTGTTACAGGTTGCCACGGGGGCTACGTTGCCAGCCGACAGGAGTGAAGCAAAAATCCGACATTGTACCGTGATATTAATGATACAACGTGTATGCTCCCCGCCTCCACCAACCTGCATTGAAAGTCACGGTGAAGCATGGTCAAGTTACGCTAAAGTCGCGCGATGTTGTGGTGAAACCATCATCCGACATTGGATTGACAAACAGGGATGTCTGTACACGCACAAGCTGCGTTTCCTCTCCTACTCTGTACAGAAATGGCAAGCCAGTGCGTACGTACGTACGTATGTTGAACTTTCCTTCGCAACGTGCGTAGCCGACCGTGCTAATTGGGTCGGCTACGTGAAGGACAGCAAAGTAAACACAAAGAGCCAGTTCTAAAGACATTCCTTGTAAATCTGGCTTCAAAAGTGCCGGAGCATGTTAACGCTCAGCCGCAAGGATCCAGATTTAGAGACCTCCTCCACTGCTGCACAGCGGTGGCGATGCGGTCTGGCGGCAAACGTCGCCGCCGCCGCCGTCCGTTATTGTAGAGGTTTGCAGTTCGAATCCAGCGGCCGCCCTGATTAATACGGGTGCCGTGGTGGCGAGATGGTAACTATCTCGCCTGGCATACAAGAGGTCGTGGGTTTGATCCCCACCTCGTTCCATGTTGAATATTTGGAGTTTGCGTGCTCTCTCTCTCTCTCCCCGTGATCGCGTGGATTTTTCTCCCCGGGGTCCTCCGGTATTTTGCAGAGGACCCGGTGAGAAATTTCCACGCGACGATAAGCCACTTCGCCGAGCTATCATTTGTGATAGCCAGTTCGCTTCTGATAAAGAGCTACGCAGCTCACGTGGGCCTTACCTGGTCAAATAAACTCTGCGGGTGCAATAAACAACACTCCGGCCACTGCGTGCCGTCTGCTTCACAACAGCCACGGCGGATCGCCCGACCATCGTGTTGCTGCCGTCATGGTCCAACGTTTGGCAAATTGCGACACCAAACTACTCGATTGGGAGTGTAAATAGCGCCCAATAAGCACGCAGCGTTAAAATGTGATTGGAACCGTTGGGCCCAACGCACCATGTCTGCTGGGTACTCCTGGCAGACTAAATCCACCGCAGGGCACTCTTTGCAATTGGAGGCTCGTCGTGGTCTCTTGAGCATCTTACTTGGTTCAACGAAAATTAACGAAGCGTTGTGAAAAAAAAACCCCATCAACGAGGTGCAAGACTTGAGCTACACAAGCTGGAGTGACCTGTATGACCCTATATGGCATACCTTTGGGACAATTCCCACTCTGTGTGTGATTTAAAACGTAGGCTTTCGCGACCAATGTTATAATAAAGGGTTTTTTTTTGGGGGGGGGGGGTTAGTTCGCGTGAATGTAAATAATGTGTCGTTAAACCCGCCACCACCCGACACAGCCAACTTAGTAAGGTTTGCCATGTAAACAAAACACGATATATTCCCTTGGCTTCGGGATGCACGAAGTAGCTTCGTTTGAGAGTTATCCGCGAATATCGTCGCGTATACTTTCCAAGCAAAAGCTGGCGATTGGAAACGACGAAACCTTTCTTTGCCACTTCCCCGTTGTTGCTCGAAGCCGACCACGTGGCAGGTGCGAGCATTTTAAAATGACCGCCAGCAGTGACGCACGCACGTAGAGCCCAGGGGGCGGTATAATGCATTCGTTACAACTTAGAGCATTCCCTTCGTTCCGATACCCAGTGGGGAGCTGAGGCAACAGGAGATGCGGATATGAAGGCAACACCGTGGAGCGTTTGGGGTTTTGCCTGGTTAATAACATCCTTCCAATGATTGTGTCTCTGCTCGCCCTTTAAACCCTTCTAGCTGCTCTTCACTCGGTAGCGCTCCACTCCCCCTACACCTCTCTGTCTCTCCTCCCTGGCTCCTCCCCCTTCCCCTCTCTTGCCTATATAAGCCTCTTGTTACAGCAGCCCTTTTGCCCACTTGAGCAATTGTTTCTTGCTGTGGTTGTCCCACCTGATGACGGACGCTTGTGTTGCGCCCGAAACGTCGTGACTTTATTTATTTTACGTTTATTTGTATACCTACGTGACTTTACCGAAAGAACCAAAGAGTATGGATCTCTTAATTCAGTTAACCCTGGTGTCACGTCAACGCCTGATTCACTCGTCGTTAACCGGACCATGCCTTTGAACGTGCAACGTTGGGACAACGTCCCGAGTTGACCGGGATACCACGTAACCCACACTGACATCGCTCGATTAGATCAACTTCCTTTATTCATAATCTGAGCCAAGCCTATTGGGAGACAGTTTTATTTGTGTATTTAATAGGCATCCGTGAATGGAAATGACCATCACTTTGACAGATCTCTTTTGGAAGCGAGTGATGGCCACTCTATGTCATAGAACTCTGTGGCAGTGAATTGGCCGTTTAGCTTCACGGCGACGATATGAATGTGAATGACAGCAGCCAGTTTAACAGACCTCTGTGGGAACCCATTGGCCAGCCCAATGAAAGCACTGTGGAAGTGAATAGTAGCCGCTCTTTAAACATGAATGGTCAGTCACTCTATTTAACAGATATCGCTGAACGTGAAAAAGTTATTTCAATAGATTGCCGTGGAAGCATTATAATAAAAAAAAAGTCCCAAATTATTTTTGCATTGAACTCCGAGCGACCCATATCGGAGAGGCTCGTTGGGCTATCAACATCAGGGCAGTTCACCAGCAGCACCGAGTTCAGCAATACTGACAGCTGATGACACACCGAGTGTTATAACCGCCCCCGGAGATTGCTTCTTTCAAAGCAATGTTGCCGACAACAAAAAATAACTCCCAGAAGGCCATGTGGTAAAGAAAAAAAAACCCGATATTTTTTTTTTATTTCGAGAAATGCACGTCTGCTTATTTCGTCTGCTTCATAGACCTGTGTGAAAATGAGTGACAGCCAATTCAATGTATCTCTCTGAAAGTGAGCGGCTTTATATACATCTCCATGACAGTGAAGACATGTCCATGAAAGCGATTGCCACTCATGGTAATCGATATCACGATGACCGCCAGTCACTTTCATGGAGATCCATTTGTGATGGCTATGTACATGAAAGTGATTGGCACTCGTTGTAGTCGATATCACGATGGCTGCCAGTCACTTTCAGGAAATAAATATTCGTGATAGTGATAGACATATCTATGACCATCGCTAATAGATCTCTATCAAAGTGAATAACGTGTATGTGACATTCCAATAGACCTCTATAAATGCGAATGGACATCACTCGGTTATAACCCAGCACGCTGCAGTCACGTTCAGTGTTTCACATTACGTTTGCAAGACCTCACAGGAGCGGGGGGGGGACATTTGAAATTATGCACATAAATGGGCAACATAACAAATAATGCAGCATAATTACAAACGACACTTTCAAGCAGTTTATAACACGCAATATTATATGAATCATAATCAGCACTAAATACGCTATTTCATTTAATGTCTGTTGCTAATGTTTTTTTTTTATCTACATATACCGAATACATCGCATGTCCTTAACCCAGCTTCCCACGCACCTCCGACGAGCGCTGTTGGCTACGTATGGTGTGAAAGAAGTTCAACAGACACATGTACATCATCTATGTAATATCAATCGTATCTCCCGTGCACACGTGCTGGGGAGGGGGAGCGATCGGAAAGCACGTGAACTGAGATGGCAGGAGTGGTGCTGCTACAGCTGGTGATATGTTCGTTTACACAACAGGTGTCCTGAAATGTTTTTTTGCCAGATAAATCTGGGGAAAAGCCACACACTTGCCCAGATGTGGCTCCCAGCGCCTTCCACGCATCTCCACAGTTCAAACAACAAAACGCTTGCGGACAAAGCAACGTTGCTGTGACAATGAAAACATTCTATTTTCGTGCACGATGATGGCAGCAGCACTGTGGTTCAGAAGCTAGGTGCCAATGTCCAAGATTTGATGCTGGCCACGACGAGAGGGCTTCAGGAGAGAGAGAGAGAGTTCGTTCGTGTAGTTTTGCTATTCCTACTCCTCCTCCTCCGTTGAAGGAACGCAAACTACAGTGGGTTTACTGAAGAGTCCACAGTTCGGGTCGCTGGGCTGTGGCTTGTAATGAAGAGGACAATTTGAGTGGGGTGGGGGTGGTTTGAGGAACGAGACGGATAGTTCTTTCCAGGCAGAATTCAAAACCTTGGGGACACTGATGGCGATGCTGCTGATGACAATGAGATGATGATGACGATGCTGATGATGCTGACGATGATGGACCAAGTGCGCACGACATTACAAAGAAACCGCAGAGAGAAATTACTGAAATTCGTCAGGGGCCACCCGGTGATCTCTACGTCGAGAAAAACAAAGAGCTTTAAATCACCATCGTACGCAAGCTTCGATTATTGCTGTGATCGTTACGACTACAACAGACACGTCAACGGACTAACAAGACCCATATAAACATTAGCCGCATGTAATACGCAAATAACAGTACACTTCCATAAGAGGTTTATTTTGGGGGGGGGAGGTTAGATCGCGTCAATATACAAATGTGTCGTTAAACTCGCCACCACCCGACACAGCCAATTAGTTAGGTTTGTCACGTGAACAGAACGTAGCCAATTCGTTACTAGTTCAGCACACCGGTTGTGTTGGAGAGTAAAACCCACAACATTTACAATTCGAGTACGACGTTTCGCCAGCAATTACAACCGGCATCATCAGGCGGTCAGCCAGAGCTGTGGGGAAATCCTCCTGCTTCGATCCGAAATAAGTGGCATGAATGCGATGCCTACGTGTTTAAACTAGCAGTACACTAACGTACATTTTGAAGTGAGTTACAGTCACTTGAACGGCGGCGGAGTGTGATCGCTTCACAGTCCGAAGGTTTGCGACTCGGCGCAGGCCCGTCATCCCTTTGCCGGTTGATAAAATTGTGGATCACTCTTGGAAGTCTACGACGGGTGTCCAGTGGCACGGACTGGTCTCTGCCAGGGAAATGTGGAATTTCCACTACTGGCTCAAGGCATCAACGGAGATAGACGTGGCCCCATTGGAATTGTCAGGAGGGAGACGCTGTGTTTTTTTTTACTCTGAGCACGCCTCACATGTCACGTGTGTTGCTCGTGAATGTTGTTAAATAACTGGCTCGTGATTGGCAAGAGTACGAGTTCAATTCTAGTGTCCCTGTCATCATCAAACCCTGCACCATCATCATCACCGCCACCATCGTGATCATCCTCATCAGCATCGTGAGCATCACCACCAACGTGAACAACATCACCATCGTGATCATCATCACCATCGTGAACATCATCACCATCGTGAACATCATCACCATCGTGAACATCACCACCATCGCGACCACCATCACCATCGTGACCATCATTACCATCGTGAACATCACCACCATCATGAACGTCATAACCATCATTATCGTCATCACAATCATGAGCATCATCACCATCATGATCATCATCACCATCGTGATCATCACCATCGTGATCATCATCATCATCGTGATCATCTTCACCATCGTGATCATCATCACCATCGTGATCGTTATCACCATCATGATCATCATCAACATCATGATCATCATAATCATCATTATCGTCATCACAATCATGAGCATCATCACCATCGTGATCATCACCATCATGATCATCATCACCATCGTGATCATCATCACCATCATGATCATCATCACCATCGTGATCATCACCATCATGATCATCATCACCATCGTGATCATCATCACCATCATGATCATCATCACCATCGTGATCGTCATCACCATCGTGATCATCACCGTCGTGATCGTCATCACCATCATGATCATCATCACCATTGTGATCATCTCCATCGTGATCATCATCACCATCGTGATCATCATCACCATCATGATCGTCACCATCGTGATCATCATCACCATCGTGATCATCACCATCATGATCGTCATCACCATCGTGATCATCATCACCATCATGATCATCATCACCATCGTGATCATCACTATCGTGATGATCGTCACCATCATGATCATCATCACCATCGTGATCATCATCACCATCGTGATCATCACCATCGTGATCATCACCATCGTGATCATCATCATCACCATCATAAGCATCACCATCGTGATCATCACCATCGTGATCATCACCATCGTGATCGTCATCACCATCGTGATGATCGTCACCATCATGATCGTCATCACCATCGTGATCATCATCACCATCGTGATCATCACCATCATGATCGTCACCATCATGATGATCACCATCGTGATGATCATCACCATCGTGATCGTCACCATCGTGACCATGATCACCATCGTGATCATCACCATCATGATCGTCACCATCATGATGATCACCATCGTGATGATCATCACCATCGTGATCGTCACCATCGTGACCATGATCACCATCGTGATGATCATCACCATTGTGACCATGATCACCATGATCACCATCGAGATCATCTCATCATGACCATCATCACCATCGTGACCATCACCACCATCATGATCGTCATCACCATGGTGACCATCACCCAATCCGGGCCCAGTAAAATAGCCACCACCTGCGTCAGGCCCCTCCATGCAGTGCGGTGACGTCAGCAGCTGACTCGTGGGTGGCACAATCAGAGCCGCGACGGAGCCGGCCATAGGAATGTGGAATTTCCGCTCGCCTCAGGACCAGCATGACACGCAGATAAGCACGGCGCCGAAACGCTACCACGAGTATGACGAGACGCAGCGCAAGCGGCCTCGTGTTTGCCAGGCGTCAACAAACGTGCTGACAGCTTGCCAATAATGTACAGCGTGGTCCAGATATCATGTGACCCCCCCCCCCCACACACACAATTAATTGACCTTCAATATTTGTCCCTCCCTTTCACTATCATTTCTGTTTTAAATAAACTTTACTTAAAATATATATTAAGTTTTTTAGATCATTAAATGGGGGTCACAAGACATCTGGAGCACCTTATACGATATGCCTGCACGCCTGCATTATAGCGACACACACACACACGCGGCTGTACCTACTCATCGTCGTATATTACAACGTCCGTCGATACGTGCGCACGTTTGTCGGCTGTGCGCACGTGCCCGCGTGCGTTTGCGTGCAGGAGCTTCAACCGCTCCTCCTCCTCCTCCTACCGCTGCTACTAAGCGAAGGAAGCGAACGTTGATAGAACGTCGCCACGTTACAATGGAGCCATAACTAAAGGTCGCGACGAGACAGAGGGCGGTGGTGGGTCATGGTCAACTTTGACCTGCGAGGGAGCCAAGTGGAACGCGACGGAGCTCACCAAAACTTTACGCAACGCGACAAAGGGGCAGCTTTGAGCGCAGCTGCCCCGTGCCGATGAGGTTCAAATCGATCCTCCGTCGAGCGCCGTCTCTCCCCCCCCCCCCCGTCAACTGCTCCGCCCGTGTCGTGCTCAGCGCGACGTCGACCTAACCGTGAATCGCGGAGTGGAATTTGCAGAACCCAGCCAAAGTGATCAACGCTACGCAAACAAGGGGGGAACACGTGCGTATACTGCGAGAGTTCGTTGGCAATGTGAAAAGCTGCATCGGAATACATCACGCGTGTAATCGACGAAAAAAACATTATTTTTTAAATTTAAATGTCCCTATTTTCAATACAGTTTACGTAATAGCATACTTCATAATGAGTTACTCAGATACCGTATCAGACATAGCCATTTACTTATCTATAAACAAGTTATTATATGAGATTATATTATTTAGCTTTTTTATATCTACATATATAATACGCACGTGCACGCGCGCGCGTGTGTGTGTGTGTGCTGGCCATCCACCCCTCCAGTGCCGGCCTTCATAGGTGCTCGCTAACAGCGCTTGCCACACACGTGTTCTCAAAGTCCTATACGGGAGATCTTAGTCTCGTATGTTTACAAAGGCGACTGGCTATGATTCTGGACCCACGACATTGTCTCACGTGCCATCCGGCCTTACCAAATAGGTGCTCGCTAACAGCACTTTCCCCTATGGTCTACGTAGGGCTACACTGGAGGTACTGGGAGCGACAAGAGGGGTGCTACAATCCTAACCACCTGAGGTTCATTCCTGGCCAACAAACACATTGGCCAGAGACGACCCTATTGTTGCTGCTGTTGTTTTACAGCTGACCCTGGCTAGGACTCTCAACGAGGTCGACCCGGGCCAGAGACGAGCAAACTCTACAGCGGTGGCATCAGGATTACATCAGCTGACCACCGGGAAGACAAAGGCTGACAGGTGTGTTGTGTGCGATGGCCAAGCCTCACCCTATCACATATGCGCTGAGCCAGCCTTTAATAGGTGATCGCTAACAACAATTGCCTTTACAGTCTATAAGGCTCACCGAAGCGTATCAATGCAATTGTTTTTGTTTTCATATATAGTATAAAACATTGGCACTATGTTTTTTTTCAGATATGACACTTCGAATTCAGACCCTAAATACTATTTTCTATACAGTTATATTAACAGGGCGATTCATATCACGATAATAAATACAAAAAAATAACCGCACTACTTGCTTGTTAAAGAACCAGCCTTGAAAATGAAAAACAAACGTTTTTTTGCGCGTGCGTTAAGAGCCCACAAATACACCGCATATTAAATCAGCGCTCCTACAACAGTGTGCGAACGTTCATTTGTCCAGTACGTTATCTCTTACAGACGCGTGTTGGAAATCATCTTTGCTCGTTCGTTAAGATATGAAGTGAAGTTGAGAAAACGTCATCTGACTCCCAGTGCCCCTTCTACATCGGGGGGGTCAAACTCAATCGGACAGCGGGGCCGAAATTGCACCTCCCGCGGGTCACACAGTTGGGCCAATGAAAACGAAAAGCATAATGATACGGTATTCATTGACCGATTCAATTTCCAATTGTTTTTGTTTTTGCGGCAGGTCGTGCCAAATTCCCCCGCCGCCCCGTTTCAACGTCCGGTTTAAATTCAGGTTGTATTTCTGTCGAAGCAGTGAAAAAAGAGAAAATATGTTTTTATATATATAAAAAGTCAAAACAAATTAAAACACGTGACCGGATCCGGCCCACGGTCCGTGTGTTTGACACCCCGGCTCTCCCATGGTTACAGAGCCCAACAAAAATACAATTACTCGTGTAGAAAGGTGATTCTCGAGTGGTAGTGGAGAGGCGTGAGCTGAGACAGCGGTCTTGAGGAGTGAGACAGCGTTCGTTGGGGACAAAAAAGCCTGCAGGCATCGATGATGATGATGATGCTGGTGTTGATGATGATTACGATGATGATGCTGGTGTTGATGATGATTACGATGATGATGCTGGTGTTGATGATGATTACGATGATGATACTGCTGTTGATGATGATTACGATGATGATGCTGGTGTTGATGATGATAACGATGATGATGATACTGCTGTTGATGATGATTACGATGATGATACTGGTGTTGATGATGATTACCATGGTCCATTTGCATCGCACGTCAAAGGGGAGCACGTAGAGAAGTAACACGGAACTCATCAGGGCCGCTCAATGCTCTCCGTGTCAGTCCAAGGGATTTCTTATCACGCCCTGAATAAGATTATCAACGACGGTCATAATCAAGTCCTGAAAACAAGGCATTTACCACCTGGGTACTGACGGTTACACAAGGGCCGTGGTTTGTAATTGTTCACTCGACGTAATCACCTGCGGCCAATTTGCGGCACAACTTGTGGCGTGGGTCACGATGTTCAAGCCACGGGCACACAACGTTCCATTCCGACGGACGATGACGTGGGGCACGCGCGGCCTCTGATGTCCGTTGCTTCAAAGAACAAACAACGAGCACTCGTGTTGGTTAGTCACGGGAATGGATGGCGGGCCGTGGTGGGGATCGCACCGCGTGCACACGGGGGAGGTCAGCGGGGAGGTCAGCGGGGAGGTCAGAGGGGAGGTCAGGGGGAGGTCAGCAGGGAGGTGAGGGGGGAGGTCAGCAGGGAGGTCAGCAGGGAGGTTAGTGGGGAGGTCAGCGGGGAGGTCAGAGGGGGGGGTCAGGGGGAAGGTCAGCAGGGAGGTGAGGGGGGAGGTCAGCAGGGAGGTCAGCGGGGAGGTCAAGCAGGGAGGTCAGCAGGGAGGTCAGCAGGGAGGTCAGCGGGGAGGTCAGCGGGGAGGTCAGAGGGGGGGTCAGGGGGAAGGTCAGCAGGGAGGTGAGGGGGGAGGTCAGCAGGGAGGTCAGCGGGGAGGTCAGCAGGGAGGTCAGCGGGGAGGTCAGCGGGGAGGGGTCAGGGGGGAGGTCAGCGGGGAGGTCAGAGGGGAGGTCAGGGGGAGGTCAGCGCGCCCCAACTCGCGTCCAGGGGGCGTGACGAGCCGAACGGCGCCGTGAACTCGGCACACGAAACCATCGACTCCCCCTCCAACGACCCTCCACATCGCTATCGGTTTAGGGGGGGGGGTAGGGGATCGTAGTTTGAACGACCGTGGTACGTACAAAACCCGGCAACACCCCCACCCCCACCTTAGTGGCTTGCGCGTGTCCGCAAACAATTCCACGTACAAAACACTCGTCGGATTTGGGGAGGTGGCTTCAACGGTGAGCCACGCGACCAGACTTGCAAATGGAGGGGTCACCGGCTCGATCACATCATCTCCCCGGCACGGACGTTGCAACGACAACGGGAGGGGGGGAGGAGGGGGGGGAGTTGTTTAAATCCCCCCAACCCCCCCCCCCCCGGCTCAGTCCACCCAGCGGTGTAGTCGGGTTGAACGGCAGCGAGCCGATCAGCAAGGACGCGTGTTGGGGGGGGGGGGGGTGTGGGTTCCCACCGCCCCTTCCGAGACACATCCGATCGTCGTGGAAAGTGCGGGACAGCATCGGCTCTAGGAGCGTGCACCAGAGTGGTTCCCGACCTTTCTCAACCCGTGCACCTCTGTCGACCCTCGAACGAACAACAACAAAACAACAACAACGAATCCCGGACCGACCTGCAGCAAAACATACGGTGCTTTGTGAAAGAAGAAGTCTCCTCTGCACCCGGTTCCACAGACCACTAATTCACGGGCCTCGCGGCCCACATGTAAGGGAACCACCGCCCTAACAGGGTCCTTCCTTGGGCCCTTCCGCCAGCAGCCATGCGAGCGAGCAGCTGCAGGGTTGCGCCTTTACCTTTTGAAAAAAAAATACAAATCGAAACTAATCGATTCGTCCGTGCACGGTTCGACGAGCGTCTCGCGCACGCGATCGTCGATACCGATCGATGGATCGTCGCATGCCCCCGTTATAAACTCCGAAACAAAAGGAAACTGCCAAACGGCTTCCGACCCCGAAGCTAAATCGTTCACCGTCGTTTTTTTTCCTCTTCCAATCGGAAACAATCGCTAACATGCACGCAAAACAGCCCAAGGGCTTGCTTGCTGTTTTTTTTTAATTTTCAGTGAAACCGATTTAATTACACTCTTAGTGAATCTTTCACATCGAACGCACATTGCAAGCCTGCTACACCACACATGCACGGCAGTCGGCTTACTCTGGGCGGCGAAGAACCTCGCCAGACGGGCTGCGCCATTGTCCGAGCGCTACGCTCGCTGTCGGAAAAAAAAACGTTTTCACATCTCCCTTGCTCGGGGTGCGGATGGCGTCTCGGCCAATCACCGCCCGTCCAGCGTCGATGAACAATGGGCGATCGCTTTTTCAAATCTACGGCGGTCGTCCGACCGAAAACTGGGGAACATGGAATTTCCAACGCCCGCTCGGGGTCACGACCGGAGGTGCACGCGCCGCCCCAAAGCGTGTTTTGGGCAGCGGGACCCTTTAGACCAAGGGGTGGGGAACAAATCTTCTGCCGAGGGCCATTTGGATATTTATAGCATCATTCGCGGGACCGTAAAAAATGAGCCAACTTAAAAATGAGCCCGTTTATATTTGGTCAGAAGTTTAATGAACTCGCCCCCAATGCGATGGGCTGGAACTGCTTCTCTTTTGGCGAGGCGTGTGATGATGTTCTTCCGGGTTTGCTCTCCTAGATTTATTGAATCTCGAGTCCCGCCTGCGGTTGCCCTGGCAGGGCCAGAGACCAAATGATTTCGAGGGGCCTCATACGGCCCGCGGCCCAGACGTTCCCCACCCCCGCTGTAGACCGTTGACACGGGCGCTCGCTGCGACGACAGGTCTCGTTGTTTTCCCCGACGATTGCATAGGGAAAGAAAACGTTCCTGATCCCACTACCCCCCTACAAATAAAGCAAACTCCACATCCCAAACGCGCAATGGCCCTTGGGTAACATCACGAAACTTTCGCCCCCGGTATCCTTGGTCCAAATTCTATACGCTTCCCCTGTGGAGCGCCACGGTGGCGAGATGTTAACTGCCTCGTCCTGGTATACAGGAGGTCACGGGTTTCGATTCCCCCGTGGTCGTGTGGATTCATCTCCGGGTCCTCCGGTTTTTCCCTCCGCATTTAGAGTCAACATGCGTTTAACGAGTATTTTGGCTGCTTGCTATACATTTCCACACGATGAGCCATTTCGCTTAGCTATCGTTTGTGGCCAGGTCTCTTCTAAAAAAAAAACGAGCCGTATAACTCAGTGGGCCTTAACTGGTAAAATAAAAATAGGTTTTAGCTTCTCCAGACATGCAAATGAATGAGCCATTGCACCACGCACTATGCGCGTAGCCACAAACAAAGCCCGACTAACATACGCTACGTACAAAAACAACACTTCACAGTAATCATGTGTATATTTTTTACGTTGTCATTGGCAATGGGGGCTGGGCCCACGGCAACCCGGGGCCCACGTGATAACTTTTTTAAACTTTTATTTTAAGCAAGGGAGCATCCGGACGTCGGCGGCTCGCGTTGATCGGGGCTCCGATCAACGCGAGCGTCGCTAACCCCAGCGGGGTTGGTGGATCGCGCGCGGATGGGAGTCGCGGTTGCGCGTGCGCCAGTGGCACAAGACCGCCGCCAAGGGTATCGCACGGCAGGCAGGTTCGCGACACGCTGCCCTGCGCCGGGCTTCATCTCATCTCCCGTGCGCATTTTTTTGTTTTGTTTCCGGCCGCGTACAAAGGAGGCTCAACAGAAAGACAACCCAAGTAGCGATGGAGCGAAAGATCCCCCGAGCGGGGGAAAGGAGTCGTTGGGAAACAACCCGGGATGGAGCTCGAGTTGCCGTGAGCCGGTCAGCCTCTGCCGGCCAACGGGCGCCCATTGCTTTGCCCAAACCCCACTGACCAGCGTGGGGAGGTATGGTCAAATAACCCCTATGACCCGCACAGGCGTGGCGAGGACTCTCATCCAGCAGCGGATTGCGAGAAGGGTGATTTGAGGGTGGGGAGGAAGGGGTGCCGGGGCGGGTGGATGGTAACCGAGCTACAAAGCCAGTGACTCGCGTCCCCATCGGTGACCACGGCGAACAGCAGCGGTGCAACGAGGTCCGAGCTGCCACTGGGGATCCCACTCCGCCTCCTTCACCAACCTGCACTGGCCGGTGTGGTGAAGTATGGTCAAAACAAGCCGCCACCCCCCCCACCCCCCCCCGCCCCCGCCACCACCATTGACCAACATTGCACAAGAATATATCTTTTTTTAATCCAGCAGTTGAATTGACAAATGGCCGTATCTTATTATTATTGTGCGAATTGGAGGAATAAAAAAAGTTGAATTTTGGCACTGATTTTGGCACAGATGACAATCGGAGGTTTGCCGTTCACTCCAGCGGTATGGATCTCGTCAGACCTGGGTTAGTGCTGCTTGGGAATACCAGGTGTTACAGGCTTGGGCCCTGCGTTGGCCAGGAGATGCGAGCACAGCGATGGATTATTTAATCCAGCTGTGAGGAGTTATCAGTGTTTCCCCCCTCCCCCCCTTCATTACAACGGGGTTCTCTGGCTCCCTCCCACTAGCCAAACAAACGCCCATTATTGGGAATTGGCAAAAAAACCTGAAACAAAAGTTTTTAATTTAATTTAAATTTGCATTGCTATCACCAAATTTTGATTGTGAGAATTCAACTCATTTCTCCAGTGGCAAGTCAACAGCCGTCGTGCTATCAAGAGAGATCAGGTCCCTGTCGTGGGGAATGTGGAGTTTCCACTGTTGGCTCAGGGACGCCCAACACCGGGGGTTTGAAGAGGGGGACACCCCCCTCGGGACTGTTGACTTGACACGAGGGATTCCGGATTGTAGTTATTCATGTTTGCTGCTGCTGTCGGCTTTGTTTTAATTCTCCCTGCCAGTCGCGACTTGGGGCAGCCGACAAAGAGACGGCACAAAGACAGCCGCCCCAACGCTCGTCCGGGCAGGGAGGCACGCGTGCGTGCGTGCGTGCGCCGGTGCTCCGAACGAGCATTTCCGAAACTCTTGACTCGCGGGTTTGAAAATCTCAGAACGAAGGGTCAGGGGGCGCCGTCCGCTACAAGCGCGACATCTGCTCGGGCAGCGTGGCCCGGTCGTGCGGGTCGCTCACGAAGCCCCCGTTGCTGTACTCGCGCATGTTTGTGAAGTTCTGGCCGCTCACGGCAACCGGACCTCCACCCGTCTGCTTGAGCAGCAGAGCGGCCGCGGCGCCGCCGCCGCCGCCGCCGCCGCCGCCGCCGCCGCCGTCCTCATCGTTGCTGTTGTTGTTGCTGTTGCTGCCGCCGGGCGAGAGCGGCGACGGCGGCGGGAAGACGGAGGGCGAGGGCGGGTCGAGCACGCTGAGCTCGCGCCGCGCAGCGTGCGCCACCACGCCCGCGCCGATCGCGTCGCCCAGCACGTTCACCGCCGTGCGGAAACGGTCGCTGCACGGGGCGGGCAGATGGACGGGAGGGCGGGGATGGGAGGGCAGGGACGGGAGGGTAGGGACGGGAGGGCAGGGACGGGAGGGCAGGGACGGGAGGGCAGGGACGGGAGGGCAGGGATGGGAGGGTAGGGATGGGAGGGTAGGGATGGGAGGGCAGGGATGGGAGGGCAGGGACGGGAGGGCAGGGATGGGAGGGCAGGGATGGGAGGGCAGGGATGGGAGGGCAGGGATGGGAGGGTAGGGATGGGAGGGTAGGGATGGGAGGGCAGGGATGGGAGGGCAGGGACGGGAGGGCAGGGATGGGAGGGCAGGGACGGGAGGGTAGGGACGGGAGGGTAGGGATGGGAGGGCAGGGATGGGAGGGCAGGGACGGGAGGGCAGGGATGGGAGGGCAGGGACGGGAGGGCAGGGATGGGAGGGCAGGGATGGGAGGGCAGGGATGGGAGGGTAGGGACGGGAGGGCAGGGACGGGAGGGCAGGGACGGGAGGGCAGGGATGGGAGGGCAGGGACGGGAGGGTAGGGATGGGAGGGCAGGGACGGGAGGGCAGGGACAGGAGGGCAGGGACGGGAGAAAGGGAGAGGACAAACTTAAGGCCGTGACTGACTGACGATTGTCACCTGCAATAGTTGCGACACGAATTGCAACGGCTGAACACGCACCATCACTCCGATTCCTCTTTTCCACCGGCACAATCGAGCCAAACCAGCGTGGGGCTCTTCTGATACAGGTGATTTTCCACCGTCTAGTTTTACACCTAGGCTTTCAATACCAATGTTATGATTCATAACTAGTTTGGTTTAAATTGCGAAGGTATAATATCAATGATTATATTATCTGTAATCCTCAGTCTTGGTCATGCAGGGTGTAATCTCAAAGATGTTACTTGCATTTCAACATTCTTCCTTCTTCTTTTTTGCCAATAAGCTAAATCCATCGGCGTATTTGACCACGACGTGACAACTTGATTCGATTGCCTCCGTCGGCTGGTGGAGGGTTACGTACGTATCTGTGTTGAACTTTTCCGTACCATACATAGCCAACCGTGCTAACCGGAGGTGCGGTTATAGTTTTAAAAAGTGCTTTCCACTGGCTATTTCCCGAGCCAAGCCAAAACCAAAACATGAAACTATTTTTTTAATTTTGATATTTTTATTTGACCAGGTATGCCCACTGAGCTATGTAGCTCTTTTTCAGAGGAGACCTGGCTATCACCAATGATGGCGCAACTAAGTGGCTCATAACGTGGAAACTTCTCGCAGCCGAATACTCGAAATGCATTGTCGCTAAATGTGGAGGGAAAAACCGGAGGATCTGGAGAAAAATCCACGCAACCACGAGGAGCGAGACACGCGAGCTCCAAATATACAGCAGGCATCAGAGTCGGGATCAGACGCTTGACCTCCAGCATACCAGACGAGGCGGTTTGCATCTCGCCACCATGGCGCCTTACAGGGCATCTGACTCATTGGGCCACGCAGGGTTAGGAGCGGGGGTGAATCACTTGGATCCAGCTTGCATCGGTATTAAGTTATCCTCGCGAACGGAATTTCAGTGGGTTAAAGCCAGATGCCACCTCGTGGGCCACGCCGGGTTGGTGTCGGCACGACTCGGTTGTGAACTGTGGTCGAATAACCCCGTGACCTGTACGGGTTATCTCACATTGGATTAATGAGAGAGCCATACATGTAGATACATGTAGGAGGCATGTGATGAATAACTGATTAATACACTTAAATCAATTCCTATGGGAGCATAAGAACTGGTGATCAACTAACTCGTGCAAAGCACACATGCGGTTGTAACCATGTGGCGAATGGAACAAATGAGCCGGGACAAACACACGGTGTGGAAGAAACGGGAAGGATAATCCAAACGAGATTGTAAACGTTGAGACTGATAACGCAACGCAAAACAGGGCAAAACGAGACAGCTGGTCGAAAACTTGATGGGCAGTACAAACCGGACAGAGGAACCAAACAGAACTATTTTTTTTATTTTACCAGGTAAGGCCCATTGAGCTATACAGCTCTTTTTCAGAAGAGACCTGGCCACAATTGATTGCTCAACGAAGTGGCTTATCGCGTGGAAATTTGTAGCAGCCAAATACTCTAAACGCATGCTGATTATAAATGTGGGGGGGAAAATCGGAGGACCTGGAGAAAAATCGACGCGACCACGGGGAGAACACGCAAACTCCAAATATACAGCAGCAGGCGTCAGGGTTGGAGAGACAGTTAACATTCGCCAACGCGACAGGACGAAACTGATGCTACAAACAGGACCTCAAGAAGCAATTGAATCTTCACAATTGGTACGTGACATCTGAATGTGAATTGTCGAGGTGTGAGATGGGTGGGGGGGGCACGAGGGGGCTGGGGGGTCAGTAAATCAACACACGGCCGACGCACGCACACACGGAGCGAGTGAGAGGACCACGCGGAGAGACAACGGCAGTGGTGGTGGGTTGGGGGGTTAGCGTGGCGTGGCGTGCACTCACAGGAGCCAGTCGACGGCGATGATGAGGGTCACGTCCTCAGAAGGGAGCCCCACGGCCGTGAGCACCATCACCATGGTGACGAGGCCGGCCTGGGGCACTCCGGCCGCACCGATACTCGCAGCGGTGGCCGTCACGCTAAGGGGCACGCCGACGACAACATCGTCATCATCACCGACATCACCCACGACGTCACCACCGACGTCATCACCGACAGCACTCTGATATCACCAACATCGTCATCACCCACGACATCACCACCGACGTCATCACCGACATCACTCTGATATCACCAACATCGTCATCATCACCGACGTCATCACCGACATCACCGACATCACTCTGATATCACCAACATCACCAACATCACCGACATCACCGACATCACCGACGACATCACCACCGACGTCATCACCGACATCACTCTGATATTACCAACATCGACATCATCACCGACGTCATTACCGACATCACTCTGATATCACCAACATCACCAACATCACCGACATCACCGACATCACCGACGACGTCACCACGATGTCATCACCGACATCACCAATGACGTCACCACCGACATCATCACCGGCATCACTCTGATATCGCCAACATCACCGCCATCACTGGCATCAATGACATCACCAACATCGCATTCCTATTTTAAATGCCAAAAGTGAGTTCCTCTCACGTGTATCATGCAAAACGTTATTGTGGATTTCTCACTACATTTCAATTCACATATTTCTGCGTGTTTATGATTGCACAATCATCATTATTTATTCGTCATGATTCTGTAGTCTCCCTGCTTTTGATCTCTAGAGCTCCTGTGAACCCTCCCTTCTCGTGTAGCGTTCTCGCGACCGCCGTATCATCACCCGCTGTGGCTGATCTGAAGTGACTAACATCTGAAACCGTCCCAGGTCGTCCATGATGTAAGGGGCCACTAATAGCATGCGTGTGTGTCTCCGTGTGTCTGTGTGTCTGTGTGTGTGTCTGTGTGTGTGTTTGAATGTTCGAACGCTCACTGCGGAGGAGAGGATGCCACTCCTCTGTCAGGAGCTGGACCGGTACTGCCTGGATCTCTGTGGCATTCAGGAGGTCCGGTGGACCGGTTCTGGCTCCTGCCACCATGAGGGGTGGACTGTCCTCTACTCGGGGCAGCAGACTGCCAAACAACAGAGTGTGGCTCTTCTTGTGAACAAAAAAATGAAGGGGGCGTGGGAGCGTGGCGGTGAGGTGTGGGAAGCTGTAAGCCCCAGGCTACTTTGGGCTCGCCTTCCCATCAACCGGAGGTGAGGAGTGGTGGTCGTGGTTACTTATGCCCCCACCGAAGACGAACATCCGTGGAGGGATGCAGGAAAAGCCGATGAGTCAGATGCCTTCTATGACCTCCTGCCACAGGTGCTGGCTAAAGTGACCCCTCGGGATAGAGTCATCTTGTTGGGTGACTTCAATGCCCGAGTTGGTCATGATGCTGGCACCTGGTCTGGATTGGAGGGCATGGGCCAGATCAGCTCAATAACAATGGTAGGAGGCTGCTAGATTTTTGTGCAGCCCATGGGCTTGTAATTACCAACACGCTGTTCCGGCATCGGCGCATCCACACAACATCATGGATGCATGCCGGGTACAAGCAAGAACATCTGCTGGAGTACATAGTGACGGACCAGCGGATGCGAGCCCATGTCCTTGACACCAGGACCTACCGTGGAGCTGATCTGCCCTCTGACCATCGACTAGTCATCTGTAAGATGCGCCTGCCATTCTTCCACTCCGGTGGTGGGTGTACACCCAGGACCCCATTTCAAACTAAAGTGGCCTGGTATCAGTTATCTGATGAAAGTTGCAAGCAAGAATTTCATCATTGCTTGCGGCTGGGATTGGCGTCGTCCCCCACTCCTCCTGATGTCGAGGGTAAATGGGCGAGGTTTAGGACTGTGACTCAGGCAGCTGCAATGGCTGCTTTGGGTACGTGGTCCAGACCTCCCCAGAGACCCTGGCTGACAGAGGAGGTGTTCAGGATGGTTGAGAAAAAGCGACAGGCCCACTGTCATCGGCTACAGAATCCCACGTCAGAGAATGAGGCTTACCGCAGCCTTCGCTCGGAGGTTCGGAGAGCCGTGAGGCGCTGCAAGGATGGGTGATGGTCGCGGATTGCTGAGGAGATGGAGTCTGCCTCAGTGGCACACGATCACAAATCTCTATTTAACTCCATCAAAAAAGTAACCTGCAGCGCCACACCTATTACCATCATTAGGGGAAAAATACGGTGATCCAATCTCCGACCCCCAGGAACAGGTTTGCAGATTTGCTGAGCATTTCTGTGAGGTCCTGGGGGAGGGAAAATCCCTCAGCCAGGAAAACATCGTGGCACAAAGTGAGGATGACCCTGCTGAGGCTGCGGTGCCTCAAATATTGGAAGAAGTCACCCCCTGTGAGTGGTGCCATCTGGCTGAAGTGCCATCTGTTGAGGACGTACTGAAGGCGATCCGGAGTCTGAGACCAGGAAAGGCAGCGGGCAGAGATGATCTCCCAAGAGAAATGCTGAGGGAGGGTGGCGTTTGTGCACAGACCGCCCTATATGACATCATAAGAACAGTCTGGACCACTGGACAGGTTCCGCAAGATTGGAAGGATGCCCTGTGGTCCCCCTCTTTAAGAAGGGGGACCGCACAGACTGTAACAACTACAGGGGCATCTCACGCCTCAGTGTGCCGGGAAAGGTCCTGGCAAGGATAATTCAACATCACCTTGCCAGGCACGCTGAGGAGAGGCTTGCAGAGCCCCAATGCGGTTTCAGGAAAGGGCGGTCCTGCACAGATGCCATATTTTCTGTCCGTCTGCTACAGCAGAGGTATAGGGAATTCCAGCAAGACTTACATCTCTGCTTTATTGACTTGGTAAAGGCCTATGATACCATCAGTAGGCCTGGGCTACGGGTTGTTCTTCGTGCTTTTGGAGTACCTGACCCTCTGCTCACAATCATTAAGGACCTCCATGATGGTGAGCGGGCCCGGGTAAAACTACGTGGCCGGGAGTAGAACCATTTCCTGTACACCTTGGGGTGCGACAGGGATGTCCTCTGGCTCCCACATTATTTAACATCTATTTTGACCACATAGTTCGTGAAGACTTCAATAGCTGTACCGGGGGAATCTCCATATGGTAGAGATATAATGGGAGGCTGATCGATGCCCGGGTGCGGTCAAGGGATGGCTCCCTATTGCTCAACCACGTTATGTATGCCGATGATTTGGTAATAGCTGCTCATTCAGAGGATGAGTTGGAGACGCTGCTGCTGAGACTGGAGCGTGCCACTAAGAGATGGGGCCTTACCATCAGCCCCACCAAAACTAAGCACCTGCCTGGGTATTTTGTACCATCGGACACTCCACCCCCACAACTCCCAATTGGTGATGGGGCAGTTGTGGAGAGAGTGGAGAGTTTCCCATACCTGGGCAGTGTGCTATGACCGGCTCCAGTTTAACAGCAGAGCTCTCACTCCGAATCAGTCGAGCGGCAATATATTTTCATTGGATGAGTAACGCTGTGTGGAAGCTACCTGGTCTGTCGCTCCACACTAAGCTTCAGGTCTTCTCGGCCACGGTCATTCCCTCCCTTCTCTACACTTGCGAAACATGGACCCCCCTAATGGAACATCTTCGCCGGTTAGAAACATTTAGGCTGGCCTGCCTACGATCCATCCTGGGTTTAACCAGGCCGGAATGTGTGAGGAGCTCACAAATCCTTGAAAGATCTGGGCAAGGTCCCATCGGTGAGCTCCTCCGGCAGGAAAGGCTGCGTTGGCTGGGTCAGGTAGCCCGCATGCCCAGCCACCGGATGCCGAAACAGCTTTTGTTCGGCCGGATTGAGGGGGCTAAACGGGCGCGGCACAGGCTAGAGAAGAGATTGAGTGATGTGGTACAGAAGGACGTGGAGCTGAGTGGACTTGCCAATGACTGGTACCAGCGGTGTCAAGATCGGCCTCTGTGGAGGAGGCTCGTGAAGGACGCTACTGGGCAGTTGGAGGCAGTCGCCCTCCAACAACAACGGAGGGTGGATGAGCGACGCTCAGAACAACGAGCGGAGCGCCGGGTGGCTAAAGCACAGCAGGTTGGCACAGTAGGGGGCACAGGTGGTGCATCAGCCAGTCATCTCAGTCAGTCGACCCGTGGCACCTGGGTCTGCCCCGTGACCGCCTGCCCGCGGGCATTCGACACATCACGTGGCCTCAAGGTGCACATGGCCTGGCACAAGCGTCGTGGTGACGTCACCGCCACTTAGTGGCGAAATGGCGGTTGTTGTTGTCTGTGTGTGTCTGTGTGTCTGTGTGGGAAGCGATAGTGTTGCGGTTAGCACGCTGCGCTACGAACCCGGCGACCCAAGTTCGATTCAACCTAGGGCCTCCCCTAGGTTGACTCAGCCTCAAATGTGTACCCGGTGCTGTGTGGAGTAAACATCGCCACTAAGGGAGCCAAATGTGGCCGGGCGTGGTGCTGGCCACCCACCCCCTCGTGTGCCGTGCCGGCCTTTATAGGTGATCGCTAACAGCACTTTCCCCAACAGTATGTGCAGGCTATGTACGGGGGATCTTTGTCTTTGTGTGTGTGTGTGTGTGAGAGCCGCTAACAACGTCGCAAGCTGGCGCAGCAGGGAGTACATGTGGTCATCTCACTCAGTGAACCCCATGGCACCTGGCTCTGTCCCATGACCTGCCAGCGAGACACTTCACGTGGCCACAAGAGTGCACCTAGCCTGACAACAAGCGCCGCATGGTGATGTCACCGCCCGTTATTATCACGTGAGTTATCATTTGTGGCCAGGCCCCTTCTGGAAAAGAAGCTAATAGCTCAGTGGGTTTTGCCTGGTAAAATTAAATATGTATTTTTTCAAGTGATTTTCCTACCTTCCCTATACTTTGCACTCCTATTTTGTTTCTGTATTGTTTGTTATTCTAACCTTTTGACCCATCCTTGCTGGAGCCTCATAGCTCATCGGATTTCCTCCAGTATAAATGTTCTGATTTTCATAGCGGCGAACGGCGGTTGTCATCGCCGTTAATGTCGCTGTTGTTGTCGTCATTGTCGTCGTCGTCGTCGTCGTCGTCGTTGTTGTTGTTGCTGTTGTTGTTGTTGTTGCCGTGCGAGGGCCGTACCTGATGGTGACGATCTGCCCGAAGTTGAGCTCCATGTCGTTAAGCTGCGCGATGAAGATGGCCGCCACGGCCTCGTACAGCGCCGTGCCGTCCATGTTGATGGTGGCCCCGACGGGCAGCACGAAGCGGGTCACCCTCTTGTCCACCCCGTTGTTCTCCTCCAGGCACTTGAAGGTGACGGGCAGAGTCGCCGAGCTGTCGGGGGGGGGGGGGGGGGGGGGGGTCGGCGTGGAGGAGGGGGAGGGGAGCCGGCCGGGTTCGGCGAACAAAGAAGCGAAAAAGGCGTCGAGCGAAAACGATGTCCCCAAAGTGACAACGCGATAACGATAACGTCCGGCGAGATGCGATGTACTTACTGCTAAGCACACCGCGCAATGAGATGGCGGGATGAATTATTGAGGGTACACCGCCGCGTCAATGTATCATTCCACGTTACCATATCGCTGCACCGCACAAGAAAGTAGTTCGTGATCGACCGCTCAGGAACCGCGTTATAACGGGGGGGGGGGGGGCGCATTGTGTGTTATAACGGGGGGGGGGCGCATTGTGTGTTATAACGGGGGGCGCATTGTGTGTTATAACGGGGGGGCACATTGTGTGTTATAACGGGGGGCACATTGTCTGTTATAACGGGGGGGCACATTGTGTGTTATAACGGGGGGCGCATTGTGTTATAACGGGGGGCACATTGTGTATTATAATGGGGGTACATTGTGTGTTATAACAGGGGGCACATTGTGTATTATAATGGGGGGCGCATTGTGTGTTATAACAGGGGGGGGCGCATTGTGTGTTATAACGGGGGGTACATTGTGTGTTATAACGGGGGCACATTGTGTGTTATAACGGGGGGCACATTGTGTGTTATAACGGGGGCGCATTGTGTGTTATAACGGGGGGCGCTTTGTGTGTTATAACGGGGGGCACATTGTGTGTTATAACGGGGGGGCCATTGTGTGTTATAACGGGGGGCGCATTGTGTGTTATAACGGGGGGGCGCATTGTGTGTTATAACGGGGGGCACATTGTGGGTTATAACAGGGGGGGTGTATTGTGTGTTATAACGGGGGGCACATTGTGTGTTATAACAGGGGGGGGCGTATTGTGTGTTATAACAGGGGGGGGCGCATTGTGTGTTATAACGGGGGGTACATTGTGTGTTATAACGGGGGCACATTGTGTGTTATAACGGGGGGCACATTGTGTGTTATAACGGGGGCGCATTGTGTGTTATAACGGGGGGCGCTTTGTGTGTTATAACGGGGGGCACATTGTGTGTTATAACGGGGGGCCCATTGTGTGTTATAACGGGGGGCGCATTGTGTGTTATAACGGGGGGGCGCATTGTGTGTTATAACGGGGGGCACATTGTGGGTTATAACAGGGGGGGTGTATTGTGTGTTATAACGGGGGGCACATTGTGTGTTATAACAGGGGGGGGCGTATTGTGTGTTATAACGGGGGGCGCATTGTGTGTTATAACGGGGGGCACATTGTGTGTTATAATGGGGGGGCGTATTGTGTGTTATAACGGGGGGCGCATTGTATGTTATAACAGGGGGCACATTGTATGTTATAATGGGGGGGCGTATTGTGTGTTATAACGGGGGGCGCATTGTGTGTTATAATGGGGGGCACATTGTGTGTTATAACGGGGGGCACATTGTGTGTTATAACGGGGGCGCTTTCCGTCCTGGAACAAAATGCGTCGTGCGAACACCGCGCGTTAAGGCAAGGACTTACCGTACTCGTAAATGTAATGCGCGCATTCTTTCACGACCAAGGTTACGATTCATCATTGATTTTCGGGTCAGATCGTCGCACAAGTAAAACTGTGTGTCCGACACAATTCTCCACCCGATACAGTCAATTAATAAAGTTGGCACGCGATGAACCCAATTTAGCTCCGCTTTAGAGCCATCGACACGCGCTTGTACGTATGTCGAACTTATTTCGCATCGTACGTAGCCAGCCGTGCTAATTGTGGTTGGTGGTTGCCCATCCAAGGACTATGCAGGCTCAACCCTGCTCAGATTGTGAATTTTAATGAGATTGCATTCTGCCTGATTTTGTCTTAGTCCAATACAAGACAGTTTGCATTTATATAGTGTCTAAATGTGACCGCATTGCAAGGTGCTGTACGGAAACAGTTGGCGTATTTAATTTGCCATTCTATTGTATTCTTCCGAACGGCAAATATTTTCAGGAGCTCGATGCCAATGTGTGGGTTTGCTGCTAGCCACGGCGAGAGGACTTCAGGACAGAGTTCATGTGGTGCCGCTGTTCCTCCTTCTCCTATGTTGAAGGAGTGCCGACTGCCGGGGTTTATAAAATATGGTCCGCAAACTATCACTGCCCATAGACTAACACTGCCCATAGACTAACAATGCCCATAGACTAACACTGCCCATAGACTAACACTGCCCATAGACTAACACTGCCCATAGACTAACACTGCCCATAGACTAACACTGCCCATAGACTAACACTGCCCATAGATTAACACTGCCTATAGACTAACACTGCCCATAGACTAACACTGCCCATAGACTAACACTGCCCATAGACTAACACTGCCCATAGACTAACACTGCCCATCGACTAAACATTGCCAATCGACTAAACATTGCTCATAGACTATTCTTGCGTATGGCAATATATTCAGGAGCTAAAGTGCCACGACGAAACGGCTTCAGAAAGAGTTTTGTGTATTTTTGCGATTGACCCCCCTCCTTTGTTGAAGCAGCGCAGTCCACAGTGGGTTTACTGTGTGGGCAGTAGCTTTGGTTGCACGGCCGTAGTCGCCCTCGCCTGCGGCTTGTGTCTTTACGACGGAGATGTGCCCATCGGCCTGTTGATGTTCTGGCGAGGTCAATGGATTTCACCTCCAGTGCCTTCGACGACGAGTAGGGGGAATGTGAAATCCAGGAGGTGCGATGGTGTGTGTTCGAATTGCCATGATCTGTGGTCACGATTCAATTTTAAAATCGAATAGTTTTCATCATCTTCGTTTGTTTCTGTCTCATCGGCCATTTGACAATCCACCGCTGGACGATGATCTCCCGCAGGATGTGAGTAATTGGGGCGGCGGGGGGGTGTGGGGGGGGTGTTTAGCCATACTTCACCACGTTGGTCAGTGCCGGTTGGTGACAGTGTGACCAGGACCGGTTGAGAAATCGGTCACTGGTGATGTTGGCCATGGCCCTGGATTCTCACTCAGGTCGCTGGCCTTCATCATATCGTGCAGTGCTAACGGCTTTGGCACGACTCCATCCCCATCATTCATAAACTGACCTCAAATGCATCCTCGCTCCGATCATCCAGTGATTATAATCACCACCAAATCAATAAACACAAATCGTCGTCATCATTTTGCAAAACGTCAGCGCGGGCTGGTGAAGGCGGTACAACCAAGGGCCTCGTTCGCCACTCACGTGAAGCCGTGGCCGGCAACTGAACTCAGGGGTGGTGGCTGGGTTCACAGCACGATTCACCCAAATCTTCACACCGTTTACATGAGCTATGAATACTGCAGGTTGCTCCCCAATAATTGTGTGGATAAGAATCAATTGTAACCGATACATAAACGGATCATTGGACGGCTAAATGTACCGTTAGCGTATCATTTTCAAAGAATGTAAATGAACAATTACGGTAATCATAATAAGTATGACAATTGATGTACTTGTTTAATTATGACATCATTACATTCCCTGTAAGGATCACACACGCACATCGGGGACAACAGTCTCTCTTGCTAAAGTAGCAGACTTGGGGCGTGAACAAAGAATGTATCATGCCAAATATGTTCACGCATTAAAAATTTACACAATAATAAAACATAACCAGATATGAGAAAATGAGTTACGTACTTGCATATACACGAACGCACGCACATACATCCACACACATGATATAGGAACAACAAACATATATATGCAATAATATATATTTCCCCGTAGAGCCTGTAATAGACTGTTGGGGCAAGTGCTGTTCGCGAGCACCTATTAAGGGCGGCACTCAGCACACGAGGGAATGTGTGGCCAGCACCACGCCCGGTGGCTTTTTCACTCCAGTGCTCATGTTTACTACACACCACGCCAGGTACTCATTCAAGGCTGAGACGACCGAGGGGAGGCCCGGGACCAGTTCAGACAATCACCACTGGTGTTAGTTTAACACGTAGGCTTGTGGCCGTGAGCGGGGATCGAACTCGAGTCGCCGGGTTTGTGACGCAGTGCGCTAAACACTACACTACCGTCCCCCTCTATGTCATGCAGTATGTGCAATCAAATATAAGCAAGTATACACACATACACATGCATATGTATGATTTCACATACACACGTACATGCTTATACAGACGTGTACACATACTGCAAAGACGAAGATCCTCCCGTGCAGCCTTAAGAGACTGTTGGGTCAAGTGCTGTTAGCGAGCACCTATGAAGGCCGGCACGACACACAAGGGGATGGGTGGCCAGCACAACGCTCGGCCACCTTTGTCTCCCCAGTGGCGATGTTTTTTATACACCGCACCAGGTACTCATTTGAGGCTGAGTCGACCTAAGGGAGGCCCAGGACCGGTTCAGATAATCGTCACGGATGTTGGCTGTAAGCGGGAATCGAGCTCGGGTTGGTACACACACACACACGTATTGAGTTATTATAACCAAAACTGATCACGGAGACACGTTGAATTTGACTATATGCTTGTATTTAATTGAAATTGATTTAACAAATAATTACTTTAGCGTGTCAGTTTATTTACAGTTTTACCCCTGATATGAGAATGTTACGTCGACATTTTTATAACAAAGTCGCGAACAAGAAACAAAACATTGATTAATATTGACGTAATTTTCCACCCGAATGAAATCGTTTTTAAATATTATCATTAACGGTAAGCTATTTTCAAATAAATGACTTCGTAAATATTTGTTTTTCTATCGTACATTTCTCTACTGCGCTATTAATTACTCGGTAATGAAATGAAGCGTTATTTTTTTACTATCACCCATTTGTTCACTTAACGAGGTTACATCACCCTTACCACAATAATCACGGTGATTTATTTACGCGCACGCGTATTTAAAAAAAAGCACCCATCCGCCCGCGAGCGTTATTACCGTCAGCAAACGCTATCGCCAAAATTACAAAAAAAACGCGGAGCCACGCCGCCCCGTTATCATCTTGCGACGAGAAGAACTGGAGAGATGAAAGGGTCGCGGACGAGAGCGTATTAATCGAGACGTTACTTATGGCGGGGGTGCGCGATCGTGGTGCGCTGAGCTTCCACCCCCCCCCCGCCTTCTCAACACACTCGCTCCGCTGCCTTCCCATCCCCCCCGTCGCCACCACCTCCACCACCAACCACCGCCCCCTTTTGTCTGTGGCCGAGGATCCCCGGGCAAGGCATCATCTCGGGGGGGGGGGCGCGCAAACGCTGAGCCCAGCGAAAGCAATGATAAAATAAATCTAAATCTGCGCGACGCTCGCATAAAGCACGCGGCTGTGCGCACGCGCATGTGAGGTCACTTAAGTCAAGGGTAGCGATCTCTCCTCTTCCTTCTCTCGTCTGCTCATTCACTTTCTCGCACGTTCCATGTCCACCCCCCCCCCCGCCCCTCTGGCTCACGCTCCCTTCCCATCTCCAGTTTTTGTAATTTATCCTGGAAGAAGACGCTCCTGGATTTGGTCAGAGGTGTTTGTGCACGCGTGCGTAGTGGGGAGCGTCAATGCAGCGGTTAGCGCTACGCTGCGTTACGAACTCGGCGTACCGGGTTCGATTCTCACTCACGGCCAACACCAGTGACGATTACCTGAACCGGTCCTGAACCTCCCCTGGGTCGACTCAGCATTAAATTAGAACCTAGTGCGGTGTGTAAACATCGCCACTAGGGAGACAAAGGCGGCCGGGCGTGGTGTTGGCCACCCACCCCCTCGTGTGCCGTGCCGGCCTTCATAGGTGCTCGCTAACAGCACTTGCCCCAACAGTCTGTTAAGGCTATACGGGGGATCTTTGTATGTTATTTCTCTGTGCCTCGGTAGACTATCGAATCAAAATGCTTATACCATTATGATCTTGGTCTCAAATAAAAAAAAAAATCTGAGTCATTATCCCAGGACCGAGCAAAGTGTCTCATCTCTAACTTCTCCATTCACTAAGAGGAACGATTTCCCTATTTAAACGATCGATCACGGTGCGAGCTATTTGGTGACGATGCCGTCGCTGCCTGCCGCGCCGGCAGCAGTGCCCAAGCACAGCTGATGAACACAAACCAAGAGCTGAGCACAAGTCAGCAGTGCCCGAGCACAGCTGACGAACACAAACCAAGAGCTGAGCACAAGTCAGCAGTGCCCGAGCACAGCTGGAGAACACAAACCAAGAGCTGAGCACAAGTCAGCAGTGCCCGAGCACAGCTGGAGAACACAAACCAAGAGCTGAGCACAAGTCAGCAGTGCCCAAGCACAGCTGGAGAACACAAACCAAGAGCTGAGCACAAGTCAGCAGTGCCCGAGCACAGCTGACGAACACAAACCAAGAATTGAGCACAAGTCAGCAGTGCCCGAGCACAGCTGACGAACACAAACCAAGAGCTGAGCACAAGTCAGCAGTGCCCGAGCACAGCTGGAGAACACAAACCAAGAGCTGAGCACAAGTCAGCAGTGCCCGAGCACAGCTGGAGAACACAAACCAAGAGCTGAGCACAAGTCAGCAGTGCCCAAGCACAGCTGGAGAACACAAACCAAGAGCTGAGCACAAGTCAGCAGTGCCCGAGCACAGCTGACGAACACAAACCAAGAATTGAGCACAAGTCAGCAGTGCCCGAGCACAGCTGACGAACACAAACCAAGAGCTGAGCACAAGTCAGCAGTGCCCGAACACAGCTGATGAACACAAACCAAGAGCTGAGCACAAGTCAGCAGTGCCCGAGCACAGCTAGAGAACACAAACCAAGAGCTGAGCACAAGTCAGCAGTGCCCGAGCACAGCTGGAGAACACAAACCAAGAACTGAGCACAAGTCAGCAGTGCCCGAACACAGCTGGAGAACACAAACCAAGAGCTGAGCACAAGTCAGCAGTGCCCGAGCACAGCTGACGAACACAAACCAAGAGCTGAGCACAAGTCAGCAGTGCCCGAACACAGCTGGAGAACACAAACCAAGAGCTGAGCACAAGTCAGCAGTGCCCGAGCACAGCTGACGAACACAAACCAAGAGCTGAGCACAAGTCAGCAGTGCCCGAGCACAGCTGAGGAACACAAACCAAGAGCTGAGCACAAGTCAGCAGTGCCCGAGCACAGCTGGAGAACACAAACCAAGAGCTGAGCACAAGTCAGCAGTGCCCGAGCACAGCTGGAGAACACAAACAAAGAGCTGAGCACAAGTCAGCAGTGCCCGAGCACAGCTGACGAACACAAACCAAGAGCTGAGCACGCGTTTGCTTCGACAGCGGCGCGTGGCCTTAAAAGAGGAGAGAGAAAAAAGAACGACGTGTACACGTCGCGTCATGTTGCGACGAACACGAGGGACGGGTTACCCTGCGGGGCGAACAAACAGCGGGCCCCCGTTTCCACGCTCAAGGATCACACCGTTGGCTCGTGCCCTGCCGCCCTCGCCGCTCCCCGCACGTGGCTGTTGGTGAGTGACTATTTGCCTCTGCGGGTGGGGCGCGTGGGGCCAATGTCACGGATCCACTTGCCCAAATTTCTCCCAATCACTCGCCTCTTCATTAGTCACACTCCACAACGCGTTGGTCAATAACGCCGAGTGCTCCCTTAAAATAAACAAAAAATCGCATGTGATAGGCGGCGTTTCGGGCAATGGCCCTTCTTCGTGGCACATTCGACCGTAAATTCGCTACAGAGATGTTGGTCGCAATTTACGAGAAATGAAAGTTTATATTTCACAGGCAAGAAATATTCCAAACTATTACAAGACACAGCTGCATTTACATCAACGTGTTTTGTGTGTGCCGTCATTGGCGACTAGGCTGGGACCATCAACTTAAATTTCTGACGAGCTCTTGAAACAGACGGAAACGCGAACATTGATATTTATTCATAATAAACAAGTTTTTTTGGGTTATATCTCGTAAATAAAAATGCGTCCTTAAACCCGCCACCGCTCGACACTGCCAATGAGTAAGGTTTGTCACGTAAACTACACGTGCCAATTAGTTACGACTTCAGCACACCGGTGTGTTGGAGAGTAAACCCACAACATTTACAATTTGATATTTACCAAGCTTAGCGACAAGTACCCTAAAACGGCTGCGCTAAATATAATCTCTGTCTCTCCCCCTCATCCTCTCGCCGTGTCTCCCCTCTCTCACCTTCTCCCAACACTCCTTTCTCTCTCCCTCACCCTTCTCCCACTCCTTCCCCTTTTGCTGGCTCTCTCTCTCTCGCCCTAGTCTGCATTTCAACAGCCGCCCACATAAATAACCATAATACGTGAATATAGTGCGGATTCAAGCGAGTGGCCACAGTTTCATTTAATTCTTCACGTGCTGACACGGCAAATGATTACACCCCGGGGAAGAAATATAGTAAGCTTATTCAGATAACGCTGAATAGAAAATGTTAAAAAAGAGCGAAAATATATCATACGTTTAGCCAACGTCTTGGTAAAAGAATATATATTATAAAGCTGGATACATTTGAGCGGCCCTGACCCTGTGATTTAAGGTTAGACATCTTTTAATGCGATGTCCTGTCTCATTCGGCTCTTTCCAGCCAATATTAATGGATGCTACAATGTAGTCACCCTCTCTCTTTAGCTCCTCTGCCTAAATACAGATGTTTGTTGTCTCAAAGGTTCCTCCGGATCTTGCTTTGATATTTCACTCGAAATCCTCCACCTGCCCCACTCACTCCACGGCATCAAGCAGAGTTTGTATTTCCCCTTCTCTTTCCCAACATCCGTCCTTCCAGAACATCCTTCATCAAGCGTCCACCTCTGTGTGATCAATCCCCATCCTGTTTACTTTTCTGGACTGTTCTGCAGACTCCTCTACCCTGCACACATTACCCACCCATCACAACCTCCCGTTCCTGACGTAGAGCTGGAATACGTCATGATCTAAGTATACAGCTACACCATCCTTGAGCGGCTGGATTACTCGACTGAACGGGTGACGCAAAAATACCGCAGGGTGGGTTGAAAAACAAAAAAAGTATCCCCTCTCTATCCCACGTTTGCCTTAGGATGGGAAGTGATGGGCAGGACGGTGCGATGTCATCGGCATCATCGGCATCATCGGCATCATCACGCTGGTTGTGGCTGACGGGGGGTTCCTTCCATCCGTCCTTCCTTCAGGAGGGAGGGCGGATTCCGGGGTGGCCACCATTTTTGAAATTAAACTATTTTTATTTTACCAGGTAAGGCCCACTGAGTTATATATCATTTTCTCAGAAGCGACCTGGCCACAAATGATAGCTCAACGAAGTGGCTTATCACGCGGAAAATGTATAGCAGTCAAATCCTCTAAACGCATGTTGAGTCTAAATGTGGAGGGGGAAAACCGGAGGACCTGGAGAAAAATCCACTCTACCACGGGGAGAGAGACACTCGGACTCTAAATATACAGCAGGGGTCAGGGTCGCGATCGAAACCACGACTTCCTGTATACCAGGCGAGTTAAGTGACATCTCGCCACCGTGTCGCCCAAGTAATCTATCACAACAATTGTAGTCACTTACAACTCTCAGTCCATTCATTCCCTTAATTGATATCATCGTCACGGGCAATATCCTGATGCCATCCCACCTCATTCCCTTCCACAGCTACTTCCCAGATGCTTACCCCCGTGAACTGATCTCGCACCGTATTCCCGTACCGGGCCGCCCCAATCTCCCGCGCCGATCGTTGCTGTGGGTGTACCTCACCTGGAGGAGATCATGAGCGCGGTGGTGATGGCGTGCGTCAGCCCGGCGATGTAGGAGAACGGGTTGCGGCGGACGACGATGAAATAGATGAGAGGCAGAACGACGAGGCTGTGAATCGCCAGGCTGCTTGCGCACAAAGGCAAAGATCCCCCAAATAGCCTCAATAGACGGTTGGGGAAAGTGCTTTTAACGGACGTACATTAAGGCCAGAACGGTGCACGATGGGGTGGGTGGCCAATACCGCACCCGGCCTCCCTTTGTCTTTCCAGCGGCGATGTGTACACACAACAAGGTGTTTTTTTAAGGTTGAGTCGACCTAGGAGAGGCCCACGACCTGCTCAGATAGTCGCCAGCGATATTGGCTTCGAGCGGGAATCGAACGCTGGTCACAGGGTTTGTAGAGCAGCGCTCTAACCACTACACTTCCGCCCCCCACTGCGAGCGGGCACACAAACACACAGACATGGTTGTGCATGAAATCGGGGATGCCCAGGATTGGTTCAGATAGTCGTTGATGGTGTTGGCCTTGAACGGGAATCGAATTCGGATCGCCAGGTTCATTGCGCAAGACATTATCATTGGCACTACCACTCCATTCCTACAATTAATAAAGATCGCCCATACAACCCTAACAGACTTTTGGGTCAAGTGCTGTTAGCGAGCACCTATGAAGGCCAGCAGACAACACGACGGGGGTGGGTGGCCAACACCATGCCCGGCTGCCTTTGTCTCCCTAGTGGTGATGTTTATACACTGCACCAGGTACTCATTTGAGGCTGAGTCGACACAGGGGAGGCCCAGGATCGGTTTAGATCATTGTTACCGGTGTTGGCCTTGAACGGGACTTGAACTCGGGTCGCCAGGTTCGCGTCTGCGTGTTAACTGCTACACTACTGTTCTCCCACCCACAACAAACAAAAGACAAAGATTCCCCATATACAGTGAGGGAAAAAAGTATTTAATCCCCTGCTGATTTTGTCCGTTTGCCCAGAGACAAATAAATGATCAGTCTATAATTTTAATGGTAGGTTTATTTGAACAGTGGGAGAGAATAACAACAACAAAATCGAGAAAAACGCATGTCAAAAATGTTATAAATTGATTTGCATTTTAATGAGGGAAATAAGTATTTGACCCCTCTGCAAAACATGACTTAGTCCTGGGTGGCAAAACCCCTTTTGGCAATCACAGAGGTCAGACGTTTCTTGTAGTTGGCCACCAGGTTTGCACACATCTCAGGAGGGATTTTGTCCCACTCCTCTGTGCAGATCTTCTCCAAGTCATTAAGGTTTCGAGGCTGACGTTTGGCAACTCGAACCTTCAGCTCCCTCCACAGATTTTCTATGGGATTAAGGTCTGGAGACTGGCTAGGCCACTTCAGGACCTTAATGTGCTTCTTCTTGAGCCACTCCTTTGTTGCCTTGGTCGTGTGTTTTGGGTCATTGTCATGCTGATATACCCATCCACGACCCATTTTCAATGCCCTGGCTGAGGGAAGGAGGTTCTCACCCAAAATTTGACGGTACATGGCCCCGTCCATCGTCCCTTTGATGCGGTGAAGTTGTCCTGTCCCCTTAGCAGAAAAACACCCCCAAAGCATAATGTTTCCACCTCCATGTTTGACGGTGGGGATGGTGTTCTTGGGGTCATAGGCAGCATTCCTCCTCCAAACACGGCGAGTTGAGTTGATGCCAAAGAGCTCCATTTTGGTCTCATCTGACCACAACACTATCACCCAGTTGTCCTCTGAATCATTAAGATGTTCATTGGCAAACTTCAGACGGGCATGTATATGTGCTTTCTTGAGCAGGGGGACCTTGCGGGTGCTGCAGGATTTCAGTCCTTCACGGCGTAGTGTGTTACCAATTGTTTTCTTGGTGACTATGGTCCCAGCTGCCTTGAGATCATTGACAAGATCCTCCCGTGTACTTCTGGGCTGATTCCTCACCGTTCTCATGATCATTGCAACTCCACGAGGTGAGATCTTGCATGGAGCCCCAGGCTGAGGGAGATTGACAGTTCTTTTGTGTTTCTTCCATTTGCGAAAAATCGCACCAACTGTTGTCACCTTCTCACCAAGCTGCTTGGCAATGGTCTTGTAGCCCATTCCAGCCTTGTGTAGGTCTACAATCTTGTCCCTGACATCCTTGGAGAGCTCTTTGGTCTTGGCCATGGTGGAGAGTTTGGAATCTAATTGATTGATTGCTTCTGTGGACAGGTGTCTTTTATACAGGTAACAAGCTGAGATTAGGAGCACTCCCTTTAAGAGTGCGCTCCTAATCTCAGCTCGTTACCTGTATAAAAGACACCTGGGAGCCAGAAATCTTTCTGATTGAGAGGGGGTCAAATACTTACTTCCCTCATTAAAATGCAAATCAATTTATAACATTTTTTACATGCGTTTTTCCGGATTGTTTTGTTGTTATTCTGTCTCTCACTGTTCAAATAAACCTACCATTAAAATTATAGACTGATCATTTCTTCGTCAGTGGGCAAACGTACAAAATCAGCAGGGGATCAAATACTTTTTTCCCTCACTGTAGCCTTGACAGACTGTCGGGGCAAGTGTTGCCAGCGAGCACCTATGAAGGCCGGCACGGCACATGGAGAGGTGGGTAGCCAGCACCACACGCAGGTTTACATCACGGTCAGGGATCGAACTCGGGGACTTTCTTGTTCCGTACCCGGACAGCACCGTCGCCATGTAGAGGCCAAGCTTCCGGAAGATTTCCCAGTCGTCCACTTCCATAATTTTTCCGGCAACCAGGAAGAAGATTCCGATGGGCATGTACCTGAGCAGCACAGCCAATCAACGCGAGAGGCACAAGTGGGAATAATTCGATAAGTGAGCGCGATTACGGTCGTGAAGGGTGGGTGGCATCAAATCTGCGTGTGTGGGGCAGGTGCCACGAGTGTGGCAGCACGCTTCAGGAACTTGAGGAGGTGTGGGTCACTACGTATCTCTTTATTTCGGCATGGCAGCTCTCTACCGAACGCCTAAATAAGCCACATTTTCTTAAACTAGAAATAACAGCCAGAAATTATGCCTCAATATGTTTATTACTAGTTACTATTACAAAAACTAAACAATATTATTTTTTTTCATTTTACCAGGTAAGACCCACTAAGCTATAGAGCTCTTTTTCCAAAGTGACCTGGCCACAAATGACAGCTCAACGAAGTGGCTTACCGTCACGTGGAAATTTAAAGCAGGCAAATACTCTCAATGCGTGACGTTGATTCCAAATGTGGCGAGAAAAAAGCGGAGAACCCGGAAAAAAAATCCACGTGACCACGAGGAGAGCGGGAACACGCAAACGTGTAGACTTGAAGCTTTCGTGACTGCAAGTATCCATACTCTTTGGTTCTATTCGGTAAAGTCACGTAGGTAAAAAATAACGTCAGAACGTGCGTGTTAGAATTGACACTTTTGTTATTTTATTTTTCACCTACGTGACTTTACCGAATAGAACCAAAGAGTACACAAACGTGTGTTGGGATGAGTTAGGAATTTGAACGGAGGTTGCCCGGATTCGCGCATCTGCCCTGCGTGGTTTGACGCTGGAAACGCTGGACGTGTTGTGAGCGGACAAGGCGGAATTAGACCAACGGGACAGAATGAGGCTGGCGGAACATATGAGACGGATCGTGACGATCGTCTCCAAGGAAATTGAGGTTGGCATGTAGCTGAACGTAGGAGCGCAACAACAGTGAAAGCGACAGGCAAGTGATAATTAACGATTCAATTGAAATCCACGTTTACGCTAATGCGTGCATAAAATTGATACTACTTTATGTGCAAATCAAAAGACAGCGGTTATCCTACGGATGCACTCATCCCCCACCGTGGGAATGTGGAATTTCCGCCACTGGCTCAGGGCTATAAGTCATCTCAGCAGGAAGGCACTCTGACTTTTTGTTGTTGATAAACCCCCAGGTGGAGGGGATGGGGTGGGGGTGGAAGGGGAGGGAGTGATCGGGTGAATGACTTCATGACCACGAACCGGACTTAACGTCAGAACGTGCGATCGCTTTAATATGTGCGGACAACGCTGTGACCACATAGCTTGATAGGTCACAGATTCACATGCCGGATAGAGATAACCTCGGCCCATCATCCCTCTTGGGCGAATAGAAAATAATTTGTGGGTTAATAGTGATTGTATTTTGAGGAGACTGGTATCTGTCAGTGGAATGTTAGAATCGACACTTTCCCCATACATATTCATAATCGTTTCAATGTCCACCTATCATGAGGACGCATGCCACCCTTGGCTTGTTCGCTCGCCCACCAATCCACCCGCCCACAAACCCGCCCATCCCCCCACTCGCTCGGTCCCTACCCACCCACCAACCTGCCCACCCACTCACCCGTCCACCAATCCGCCCGCCCACAAACCCGCCCATCCCCCTACCCACCCACCAACCTGCCCACCCACTCACCCGTCCACCAATCCGCCCCCCCCCCCCGCTGTGTGCGCTCACCACATGATGATGGCGACGATTCGCATCGTCGCTTCATTGAGCGCGTCGAAGAAGGCGGCCAGGATCTCCCCGCTGGGACCCATGCGGCGAATCACGGAGCCGAACGCCACGCAGAACACGATGAGGCCCAGCACGTTGATGCCCGAGGAATATTCTCCCGTCAGACGGAACTCCTTGATCACCGTCACATTCTGGGCGAGGCGTGGGGGGAATCAGAATCATTATTTACCCTGGAGAAATCCGATGAGCTATGAAGCTCTTTTTTTTTGTTTGGACAGATATCCAGGTGATGTGTGGTGGTGGTGCAGGGCGGCAAGATGGAAGTCAAATCATTGTTCTTGTTGTTGCAATGAGTCGGTAAGGCCCCCCCCCCTCCGCACCCCCACAACCCCCCTTTTAGTTTGAGGTGGCCGGGTGACTCAGAGATCCGAGAAGCTTAGCAAGCATGGCCGAAGGCCCAGGTTCGAAACCAGGTATCAAATTGCCTGCTTAATCTCTGGTGGCTAATGAGGGTTTCTGACGCGCGTGATTGAAACGGGATTATCAAGGGCAGTGAGTTAACGGGTCTCAGTCGGGTCTCCAGAAACTTACACGGTAATAATAGTACTTGATTTGAAGCTTTCGTGACTGCAGGAATCCATACTCTTTGGTTCTTTCGGTAAAGTCACGTGGGCTCACACGCCCTTTGGATTGCACTCTCATGCTCACGTAATTTGGATTTACATTCTCATGATGCTAATCTCTCATTAACGCTGCTGCTGTGCGCATATGGAGCATGATACTCTTATGCGGCGACGGAAACTCATTCATGCTAATCTCCCTGCCTAATCCCTCTCTCCTTAATCTCCCCCATTAACACAACTGAGGTGCTTGCGTCCGTGGATGGAATTCCTTTCCAGCTCAGACTCCGCTTGCTTGCCCATCGCCACGTCTATAACCTCCTTGTTGTAGCTGCTCTCTCGCTGGTTCAGCTGTTCCACTGCTGGATTATGTTTTCCCGCCCGAGGACGACCGCTTGTTGTGTTGCGATCGAAACGCCGTGATATATTTTATTTTACACCTACGTGACTTTATCGAAAGGACCAAAGGGTAATAATAGTATTAATAAAATGCATTAATAAAGCATATTTCTGCAAGGTACTCAATGCGCAGTACACCACAAAATAAATGAATTAGTAGTTCGTTGGCCAAGGCGAGGAAAGAGCAAGGCGTATAGCCGCCGACTGAGAGAATGAATAGCAAGCGAGACTAAAGGCGTGTTCAGGCGAGGTTCAAACGCCACTCGGCCGACTTACATCGACCCACAGACTTACGTAGGGACCTAAGGACTTGTGCAGTCATTTCTCGATTAACTGGGTTAATTGAGGGGGGGGGGGGGTGGTGGTGTCGGGGAAGGGGGCAGGATGACCCAGGTAGAGCCAATCCACGCATTATACAAAACACAGCACGTATACATTGAGGCTATGCAAATTATTATTTTTGTTCACGTACGCCGTTTGGGGGTGGCGGATGTAGGAAGGCCACCGTCGGTTATTTTCCTGATTGGCTACCGCCGAGTGTGATGCGAGCGGCAGGCGAGAGAGCGGACAGCAGGCTGCAGCGCGTGGCGCTAGGCCCTGCTCGCACTGCGAACCGCCACCCGAGTTCCATTTTCCACTCAGGGCCAACACCGGTGATAGCGATTAACTGAACCGGTCCTGGGCCTCCCCTAGGTCGACTCTGCCTCAAAAGAGTGGCTGGTGCGGTGTGTAAACATCGCCACTGGGGAGACAGAGGCGGCCGGGCGAGGTGCTGAACACCCACCCCCTCGTGTGCCGTGCCGGCCTTCATAGGTGCTGCTCGCTAACAGGACACGCACGTTTCACTCGCACGTGAACACGCTCGCACGTGAACACGCTCGCACGTGAACCCGCTCGCACGTGAACACACTCGCACGTGAACACACTCACACGTGAACACACTCGCACGTGAACCCGCTCGCACGTGAACCCACTCACACGTGAACCTACTCGCACGTGAACACGCTCGCATGTGAACCCACTCGCACGTGAACACACTCGCACGTGAACCTACTCGCACGTGAACCCACTCGCACGTGAACCTACTCGCACGTGAACACACTCGCGCGTGAACCCACACGTGAACCCGCTCGCACGTGAACCCGCTCGCACGTGAACACACTCGCACGTGAACCCGCTCGCACGTGAACCTACTCGCACGTGAACACGCTCGCACGTGAACCCGCTCGCACGTTAACTCTCTATTACGCCTTCCACGGCCATTGCGGTAAGTCAGACGCGGACGGCTGCTCCTCCTCGCCTGACTGTTATGAGGTTTTATCGTGGCACGGATAAAATCCGTTGGGCATTCAATGGCCATTTGCCAATGAAGGGGACCTGGTTTACACCGTAGACACCTGGGTACGGCACACAAAAAGAGCCCTGCACGAAACAATCCATAAACAACCGTGTTACACGGTCAGACTCCGAATGGCGAGGTCGTTGCATCAACATGGTGCCCACGAGCACAATAAATACAAGGCCAATAGAACGCAGCGCATGCAACGGTGATCAAATGCACGCACGCTTGCAAAAAACACGTGGGGTCCAAAATTTACAGTGGGGAGATGCTCCTCTGGATTTGCAGCCGCGAGAAATTTTGGGTTGAAATGCCACATTACTATGGAAGGGACCAATCTGTCCACGTAAAAAAAAACATCAGTTGTCCATTGCAATTGTGATCTTTGGAATCATTGAACTCATGAAAGTGGCCTAGAGTTTTATAGTAGTGATTATTATTTAAACCCCTTTGTCAATCCACTGCTGGATGAAGGCCTGACCGCAATGGGAGTTGGTTATCAGGGGCGGAGCCAGGATCTCAGGCCGGGGTGACATTCAACAAATGTCAATTTCAAGAATGATTAGAGAGTCAGGCTGTTGAACCAGACGCCATCGGTTGGCGGACACGCTCTGACAATGCAGCTGCACGGAGTCCGCCAGACCGAGTGTCGTACACTTATACAGCAGAATGTCGCCCCTGTCACCCCCCCTGGCTCCGTCCCTGGTTATAATGCGACCAGGACTGGTTAAGATATCAGTCACAACTGATGTTGGCCATGGCCCAAATTCAAACTCATGTTGCTGGCCTCTATAGTGCAGTGCAGTGCTAACCGCTGTGCCATAACTCCATTCCCATGATTAATAAAACATCCTCAAATTGATCTTCACTAGCTTCTTGGTTCTTTCGGTGAAGTCACGTAGAATGAGAATAAAATAATAAAATAATTATCATTCTTCTACGTGGTGACTTTACCAAAAGAACCAAGAAGATGAATCCTTGCAGTCACGAAAGCTTTAAATCGAGATCTTCACTACTATCATTCAATTATTCATCATCACCACCAATCAATGAACACAAATGTCATCATGATGTCATAATTGTCATCATGGTGATCAATAAATCATCACCATCGTCATCATCATCATCATAAATCGTGTTGGCTATGTCAGAGAGGCACCCGGGCCCAGGGCTTAAACCTCGGCTCTGTGAGATGCTCGATCAATGGTCCGAGAAAACCAATAGCCGCCGTGTGAGACACCCAGCGTACTTGGGTTATGTCAAAATCCATAAGCTCATTCCTCACATCACTGGGCCGCGTAGAGCAAAAAAAACCCTCCGATAATATAAAATAAACATCAGACACAGATCATTCACGCACCCATTGATTTTGCAGACGTAAAGCGAACGAGGCAAGGCGAGCGATTTTTCTACCTCACCAGTGGCCATGTGGACGCAAACGGATGCCAAGTCACGTCACCGCAGATAAGGCGCTTTGTCAAAACTCATTTATGCATCCTTCATCAATTCTGCGGCACGCGACACGGCGCTCCATTATCATTGATTAACATCGATATTATGCCCACGATGCATTCATCAAACGGCGAGCGTATAAAAAAAAAAGCAAATCATTTACGAATCGCGAAAATGTAACGCAAATCTCTGCGTATGGATAACCGCTGTTGAACTCCCACGAATCCGGAAACTCGATCTTAGAAAAAAGATGATCGACCTAACTGGGACCGCGTGTGCAGTAATTAGCTAAATAAGTTCAACATGCATGCGCATGTTGTAGCGGCACATTAGCTCAGCAAACTAAGAAGAAGAAGAAGACCTTCATCTGAATGGCGATGATGAGATGACTGTAAGAGTAGCCCTTGAAGCACGTGCCACCTGAGTAACAAGGGGAAGACCTAAAGCCAGACGGTGGTGGTGATGATGAGACTGTAGAAGCGGACCTTGGAGGGCAGGTGCAGCAACAGCTGCAGTATCGTAGTAGAAGCAAGCAGCTGATGGCGAGGTGCGGTCTCAGCAACGGCATTGGCCATGGTGACACATTGACCTTGACCGTGACCTTTGGCACCGGATTGCCATTAGCGCCGAGCGAGCAGCTGCCCAGCGAGCGTGGACCCGCCCCTACTGGACATCTGTGAGAAAGAGCTTCATAGCTCATCTGATTCCTCCAGTATACATATTCCGATTCTGGACCTGGTCTCGGTGACACAATGACCTTGACGGTGACCTTTGGCACCGGATTGCCATTAGCGCCGAACTGCGGTGCGCGGCTCGCGGGGGGTGGGGGAAGGGAGGTGGGTGGGGGGTGGGTAAGGGGGTGGGTGGGGGGGTGGGTGGGGGGATGGGGGGGTTCCCCACCTGGCCAAGTTGCTCGGCGAGCGTGGAGAGCGCCATGGAGAGGGTGGTGGTCACGGGCGACGCCGTCGAGTTGACGATCACGACCTCGGGGTCGATCTCCGAGCGCCGCGTCCTGTACTGAAAGGTCACGGCGCAAAGACAGAGACGAAGATCCTCGTACAGCCTGTTACAGACTGTTGGGGCAACAGCCTGTTACAGGCTGTTACAGACTGTTGGGGCAACAGCCTGTAACAGGCTGTTGGGGCAAGCGCTGTTAGCGAGCGGCACCTATGAAGGCCGGCACGGCACACGAGGGGGTGGGTGGGTGTCCGCCAGCACGCCTGACCGCCTTTGTCTCACCAGTGGCGATGTTTGTTCACACCACACCAGGTACTCAATTGAGGCTGAGCCGACTTAGGGGAGGCCCAGGAACGATTCAGATAATCCTCGCCGGTGTTGACCATGAGCGGGAATCGAAAACCGGATCGCCGGGTTCGTAGCGTAGCGCGCTAACCGCTGCACCACCGCTCCCCCAGGACAAGGTATACAAGCTGAAGGTGACGCGCTTGCCCGGTCCTACACGAGGGTGGACCGCTGGAGTGACATGGGGATGGGGTCGCCGGGGTCGCCGGGGTCGCCGGGGTCGCCAAGATCAACACCGCCCCCCCCCGCCATCCTCCGCCCCGCAGGAACGCGTAGAGTTGACCAACTTTCAATCTTTAAACACGCTGGCACTGCCCACGTACTCGCGTGGGACCCACGCCCATACGCAGTGCGTACGCGTAGAGATGTAACATCACAGTCGAGGTGGGTAATGATGGGGCTCAGGGGTAGTCTGCACCCTCCGATTGGCACAGTTGGTTACGTACGGCGTGAAAGAAGTTCAACACACATACAGGTCTAGAGGTAGATGATGGGTGGATCTGGTTGGGGCTGAGTGTGTTACGGTGGTTGAAATAAATAATATATAGGCTACAGCGTGGTTTAGATGTCTTGTGACCCCCATTTAATTCTCTAAAACCGTATTATTATTATTTTAAACGTTTGTTTATGTAACGTTTATTTAAACAGAAATTAATATGCAAGTGAAAACAATATTTGGTCCTTTCATACGCGTGAATATTTGCCACCGCCTATGAATGACCTCTCACCTTGTCGAGCAACCGTTTAAGTTTTTATTATTTTTCACGCGCTTGAGCAAAAGGAGCCATTTGACTATTTGCGTGTTTGCCGAACACATTGACCTCATGCTGAACACGAAGCGTGTGGCGAGATGTGATGATGATAGGGGGCGGGGGGGCGGGGGGGAGGCCTTACCTGCTGAAAACAGGCCTGCACCAAGTTCTCTGGAAACATATTCCTGCAAAACAACGGTGACATTTAGCGACTCCACCTCCTTTATTTAACCCATTTGAGAATCACCGACGGGGGGTGGGGGGGGGAGTGGGTGGTGGCGGTTTCCCGGCTTGAACCTCACGTCCGCCCTTGGCTAATACTGCCCGGTGCATTCACCGGAAGACGACAGTTACCCACGAAGTAATGTCCCACATAATAATATTCCCACCGGTGAACGATCAAACTTTTTTGCGGCGCCGTAAGAATGAACTTTCTTTTTGCGTAGCTTCCCCAAAATATTCCTCCAAAACGGGCCCCGCAAACGACCAGTCGCCACGACGGCGTAGAAATGGAGAAGCAAGTCACGAAAAAAAAGAACTAAAGCAGAGCCGCCAGCGAGCTCCTGACCGGTGGGCGACATTCAACGAAACAGCGTCTCCGGAGACGACACACTGGTGGACGGAAGAAGCCCTGTCGCTCGCCACCGGGGTGGAGAAACGAGTAGAGGATTTCAAAGGAGGACGAGCAAACGGACGATCCTCCAGATGGGGGCCCTGCCGTCGTCGCGGACACCGCCGCTGTGAACCAGCTCGCCGTGGCGACGCGATTCCTAGGGCCCCCCCCCGCCCCCCGCCCCCCCTCAACGCCGCATCACGACCGGGGGGGGAAGTTGCGCACGTGACCAATATGAGGATCGGATAATTCCGCGAGGTGGAGGTTTTTAACTTTTCTCCAAACACGTTTTGGCCGAGAACATAAAAAAAAGTGGAGGATTACTCTCTGGGACACATACGCACCGTCTGCTTCACGGAGGACTTCAACGATCCCGTGATGTTTCATTTTACAAGAGAGCAGGCCATCGCCAAATTTGAAAAAAAAATTACTTAATTGGGTAAAACCACATCGCAATATTGCCTTCCCTCCTATTGCCAGGCTACGCCTGTATGCGGAAACATAGCTCCTTTGTGAGATCTTCGTGCTATAAGAATAAAGTTGACGAATACCAAAACCGCCAATAATTACGATGCATTATACTGCAGTCCTGTACACCTCTATCGAGGAAGGCGTGGGTTTCTCATTGCGTGGTTGCGGTTATAATATTGGCTTTAGGTCGATTGGTCTCCCTGCTCAAACAAGTAATTGGGTCGTGCAAATCTCTGCTGGTGGCCATAGGCCAACGGTGGAAATTCCACATTCTCATAGCAGGGGAACAACAGTCTGTTCCCATGACAACGGGCTGTGTGCACTGTTCAAACGCTGCAACTGGACGATAAAAATGACACAACACGGCCAGGCTCCCGTGAATTATGCCTTAAGGACGTGATGACTGTGAGGAGCAAGAGAGTGGATAAGTGGAACATAATGAGGATAAAAGAGCATCATTCTGCTGCTGTGCCTAGCAATGCTGCAGCTACCACTGATAGTGGTAGCGGTGATGATGTTGATGATGCGAATAATGGTCATGTTGATGGTTTTGTGGCGATGGACAGATGATGACAACAACAATTTTAGATGCGGTGGTGAGATGTTAACTAGCTTGCCTGGTATACAGGAGGTCGTGGGTTTGATCCCAACGCGATGCCTGTTGTATACTTGGAACGTGCGTGGTAATGTGGATTTTTCTCTGGGTCCTGTGGTTTTTCACTACATATTTAAAATCAATATTCGTTTAGAGTACGTTTCTGCCTTTAACAATAATAGTTTACAGTTCACAGACTCATGTTAATCGGGATGTATGGACGTATCAATGATGACGATGATGACAAACGAATCATGGTGATCACAAGGCGTGTTGATGATGACAGTGACGATGGTGATGCTGCTGCCGAGTATGACACAATCAACGACGACGACGACGACGACGACGATGACGACGATGACGACAACTCGATTGCCGACCTGACGAGGTCGAGCAGGGTGTCCACCGTGGTGGCGTTGGGGGTCGACCCGGTGCGGTCGATCTCGTCGGTGCTCTGCGACACGCCGGGCTTGATGAGCAGCACCAGTGCGATCCCTGTCGGGCAACCGAGCTTTACACAAAAGGGGCGGTGCCCCTCGTCGCAGGGGACGGTGCGATGCCGCTACGACTCCCGGTACCGGCGCCACCATCCCAATCCGATGCTGGGTGGAAACCTCCCCAAGCCGTATCGGTCAGCTCAGGTCACCGGGGAACACAGCGCGGTGCGATAGCCACTGTGCCACCGCTCCCCCATGGTGATAAACTCTCCCTGTTGAACATTAAATTACCTCTTTGCCCTTCTTCCATCTCCATCCCAATCATCGTCATCATCATCAGCCACGATTCACTGCCAAATGAAGGCATCGCCATCGGTCGCTGGGCTATCAGTGCGGCGCGCTAGCCGCAGTGCATCCGCTCAGCCCGCCGGATCAATGCCCCGAGACAAACAATAGCCCCTGTGAGAGACATGCAGCCTGCCCCATCATTAACATGACAGATTGTGCAGTATTTATGTAAATTAGTCATCGCTCCCTCCTCTCAACCCGTGAAAAAAGCACATACTTCACTCACATTATGCAATGCGTAACATTGTATCTAGAGCAGCGGAGTGGCAGTGGTTAGTGCACTGCGCTAAGAGCCCCGCAACCCGAGTTCGATTTCCGCTCACAGCTAACATCATTGGCTGGTGACATCTAAACCGGTCGGGAGCCTCTCATAGGTCGACTCAGTCTTAAATGAGTACCCGGTGCAATGTGTATCGGCACCGGAGAGACAAGGGCGGCCAGGGGTGGTTCTGGAGTTGTACACCCCTAGCTTCCACTGCAATTCAGCGGCCTAAAATATGGCTCTAGGGTTTGGTGTTACATGTTATTTATGTAGTTTATTGTTAAAAAAATTCGGTCCCTATGATCACTGTTACATTGCATTTATGGCTTTTATTTTGGTGATTTCGAAAACGTTTTTTTGGTTTTGGCCATGTTTTTGTTTATTGTAGTACGGAGTTGGACTGATGGCCTTAATCTTAGTTGTCTTGTGGTTGTTGTTGTTTGACTTGCATCCCACTGGGATTTTTGCACACAGAGTTGGTGTACGGAGCTATTTAAGGAATATTTTGATGTTTTTTTTACTGGATTTTCTGTTTGCACAGTCACATAGTCACTTTAAGATGTTTTTCTTGTTCGTGTTTTTGTTTTTTGTTTTGTTGCGGTTGCACCCGATTCAAGAGCCGAATGGCTCACAGGGCTATACCAAAATAAATGGAACTAAATGGAACTAAATGGCCACCCCCCACCTCCTCGTGTGCCGTGTCGGCCTTCATAAGTGAACAGCGCTTGCCTCGACAGTCTGTCGTCCTATGTGTGGGATCTTTGTGAGCATGTGCGAGGGGAGTGGCTACAATCGCAGCGACTCGAGTTCAACTCCCGGTCACGGCCAACACCTATGACGATTATTTGAACTAGTCCCGGGCATCCCCTAGGTCGATTCAGCCTCAAATGAGTGCCTGGTGCGGTGTTTAAAGATTGCCATTGGGAAGACAAAAGTGGCTGCGCATGGTGTGAGCCACCCACCCCCTTGTGTGCCGTGCCGTGTCTTCATTGGTGCTCGCTAACAGCACTTGCTTTTTTTGTGTATAGACACTGGTGAGACAAAGGCGGCCGGGCGTGGTGCAGTCACACCATCTCCTTGTGTGACGTGTGCCACGTACCAGCCTTAATAGGTGCTCGCTAACAGCACTCACGCCAACAACCTGTTAAGGACTATACGAGGTTTCTTAGTCTCTGTCTGCGTATTTGAGTATGGCTGTGTATGTGTCTGTCTCTATCAGTGTATGTCCGTGCGTGTGAATTTCTATGTGCATATGTGTGTATCAGTATGTCTGTGTGTGTGTGTGTTACTGGATATGCATACCCAATAGGACAGCCAGAACGGTGGTACTCAGGTAGTAAGCCACCGCGAGCCCACCAATCTTCCCTGAAACATTGGAATCCAGAGACGCCAATCCTGCGACAGATAAAGAGAGAGAGGAGGACACAACAGTTACCTATTAACCCTTTCCCGTTCCGCTGACGTACGTCATCAAAACAAAACAGGACGAAAAACTAAAATAAGATAACTGTATTGGTACCGAGGCTCCCACAGGGCCATGCGGGAGGGTGTGTGGCACAATCTGGCGCCAGCCATCGTAGAGTGCGGTCGTGTAGCTATGGTTATCTGCGGTGAGTACAATGTCTTTAAAAACAACGGCGCTCCGCCTCTCTAAATTAAATGAACGCTGAGCCGCCTGCATGTTCCTAAATTTAGCGGTGAACGGGAGACCCACCCCGCAACTTACAGACGTCTCTTAAAGCGAGATGTCTGTAAGGGTTAATTTAGTATTGTCAATGTTGTTATTATTTAACGTACGTCTCTCCATCCACCAGGAACTCAATTATGCCAATCACCACCGCTTGCAGTCACGCAATCCCTTTTGGACCAATTCGCTTAAACCTTCAACAATGCAAGTTCAATCACGATGAAGCTTGGAGAGCTGGAGATAAATAGAACTCACGAAACAAACACCTTGTGAAAGACCCATTGCAGAAGACCTTCCAAAAAGCTCATGGTCCACCCTAAACGCCATCCAAACAAACCACGGCAGTAGATGACGGATACCTGATGCACATGGAAAATTTAAAACTCTCCAGCAGTGCGCGACTGTGGTCATCCAGAACAGACCATACAAAACATATTGACGCAATGCCCCGATCCACAAATACCAAGGAGACATCACGGCGATACGCTCCGCTTACTGCTGACGCGGATGTATGTGGCTTGACCACCTGAATGTGAAATTGTAGTTGTTGCTCTGTATCTACATCGGCAGCCGTAGGAAAGAGGAAGACCACCGCTTGAAATCGCGCAAAGCCCTTTTGAACCCAGGCGTGTAACCTTTGACAACGCGACTTCAACCCTGGCGATGATGAGGCTTGGTAGGCCGAATGGAGTTCACAAGAGGTCACAGACAAAACACCGGGACCCCACGCAGGAGACCCGCGGCTCGACTGTCCGCGGAGCTTCTTGGCCATAACCCCTGGCACCGCATCCGCACAGGAACCACGGCAGCAGCGGTTACGGATACTTGGAAGCGCAATCGGGAAATTAAAACCTGTCAGGCGGCGTGCGACAGCTGTGGCCGCCACCCAGAACAGAACCGTGGAACGTACGACGACTCAACGCCTCGATTGACAAACACGAGGGAGGAGGCATCACCACAACAGCGGCGATGCACTCCCGCTACTCCTGGCGCAATTATCCGTCTCAACCCACTCGAAGTGTCGAATTACAGTCGTCGCTCGACACGAACATGAGCCGTACAAAGAAGGATATTTAACGATATTAATGTTCGCAAGGAGGAGGGGAGCGGCGCAGTGATTTACGCAGCGTGCTATGAACCCGGCGATCCGAAGCTGCTTCCCAACCACGGTGGGGAGGGACGTCAGTGGCGAGTGACGCATTTGAGCCGGTCCTGGGAGCAACCTGCGCTGACCGGCGTGCTGAAGTACGGTCAAGCAACGGCCTGAAGACCGACACGGGCATGGGGAGGGGGCTTCATCCGGCAGTAGACCTATAAAAGACTGAAATTAATTATTAATACAAAAATGTAAAACCACAATTTGGCTGTGAGACGGAGAAACTCGTTCACCTGCCTGCATTGCTGGATAGATTGTTGTCCATTTGTTTTCAATTAGAGGCCCTCAAAGGGCGCAGTACGGACAGAGGCCTATACCACCACGGTGGCCAGATTCTAAACATTATGCTCAAATGCAATGGTTTCTCTCTGCAAAACATTATATTATTGTTGCTGTTAATGGGATATTGGAAAGGTCTAATTGCTATGCCGCGGTAGTGTTTAGGAAGCGACTGGCAATCAAGAGGTTGCCAGTTGAATCAGAATCAGAATATTTATATATACGATGGAGGAATCCGATGAACTATAAAGCTCTTTTTCACAGACGTCCAATCTCCCGTCCCCACCCTGCCTCTGTCCACCCAGCGATGTTAATCGGCTCACCACAGTCTAAACTAAACAATAAACTATTTTTAGTTTACCAGGTAAGGCCTATGTAGCTCTTTTTCAGAAGCAACTTGGCCACAAATGATAGCCCAATGAAGTGGCTGATCACGTGGAAATGTGTAGCCGCCAAAACCTTTGTTCTAAATGTGGATGGAAAAAAAAATCCACGCGACCACGGGGAGAGAGAGACACGCAAACTCCAAATACACAGCAGCAGGCGTCAGAGTCGGGATGGAACCCACGACCTCCTGCACACCAGGCGAGGTAGTTAACATCTCGCCATCCGCGGCACCCCAATCAGTGCGTGACGGGCTCGATCAGTGTGTTGGGTTTAAAGCGCGTGGTGGGGTAAAACGTGGGTAGTTCCATCTCTTCAAAGGCGTCAGGCGAGCATGGATTAGTAGGCCAGCCATACACCCTCCGGAGGGGCTACTCTCGAGCTGCCTCCAGGTGGAGGCCCATTCTGCCAGCAGTGGCGTGATCAAGACATTGCAGGGCTGCACCTTTATATTTCCTATTAACGCTAACAAGCGTTAATTTGCACGTGCGGAAATTCTTGTTAAAATAAAAAATTACGTCCTCGTATTTACCGCAGCATTTCCCCAACGCAAAATTTAAATTACATCACTCACCACGAGTCAACCTTTGAACTTCCCTCTAGGCAATAAACGAGCGTGCACGAATGTGGGTGTGACGCTTATCGGTGACTTATTGCATCGCCTGCAGTTTGTGCCGAACACCCAAACAATTACCTCTCACCATCACTCCCCGCCGTGTCTGTATATCACGTGGAAATTGAGGCCCTGATCGAATCTAGGGTTAAACCCTTGTGCACTGCACATGCATACGCGCGAAGACAAAGGTTCCCCGTATAGCCTTCACCAGACTGATGGGGCAAGTGCTGTTAGCGAGCACCTATGAAAGCCATCACACACGTCTGGCAACGTTTGTTCTCCCCCAGTACTGACATTTGCACACCGCACCAGGTAATAATTTAAGGCTGAGTCGACCTAACGGAGGTGCAGTATTGGTTCAGATGTTTGTCATTGGTGTTGGCTGTGAGCAGGCAACAACCCGGGTCGGAGAGTTCGTAGCACGGTGCGCTAACCACTGCACTACCTCTCCCCGTGAGTATGCACACACACACACGCACATGCATACGAAGAGGCACACACATGCATATGCATGTGCAGAGACACAGGCACGCAGAGACAACACACAAACACACGAAGAAAAACACACTTCGTACTGTGCATAGAGCCACAGGCACACACAGATATTGACAAAAACTAAGACACGAATACAAAGATCCCCAAGATAGGCTTTAACAGACTGTTGGTGCAAGCGCTGTCAGCAGGCACTCACAAAACACACGTGAACACGGACACACACCGACAGAAAGAACAATCCCCATTCGCCACCAACACCACAGTGCTTGTGCCAGGCTAGGGACACTTTGAGGCCACGTGAAATGTGGAAGCCTCGTTGATGCTAGGAAGCTCAAGGGAGAGACCCAGGTGTTATGGGTTAACTGAGCGAGATGACATGGCAAATGCACCACCTGTCCTCCCAACTGCGCCGACGAGCACATAACTGTGCCAACTGGCACAGTTAGCACACGCAGAGACACAGGCACACAAAGACAATGACACACACACACTTGAAAACACAGAAACCGTGATTTTAATCCTGTAAAGCATCCAGGGTGGTGCGGTTAACGAGCACCTAGTAGCGTGCACATCATCAAACTTATATACTTGCCCCTGCCATATGAATGGAGAATTTCCACCAAATGGTCCCGGGGGCAACAACCTGAATTAGCGCCACCCAATATCCTGACTTTGTCGATTTAATCGACAGAATGTCTGATCGTACACAAATCATCACACTAAATGTATTGTCACGACATTAATAGTCGTTCGGTAATACAATGCAGAAAGAAAAACACGCAATGTTTATTAAACTGCTCTTGTTACAGATGAAAGTATAAACAATGTGCGAATAATGATAATATTAATGCATTGTTACTGAATATACAACTGTGGTTCATGAACGGGTTCATTTCTTACGTTAATAATACGAATGAGTCCATTCACGAAGCGTCCTTCATCAAGGATCTCAGAGCGCTGAACAAGACAGGGCCAGTACAAGATCGCCGTATGGATGGCACAAAACTTATTCTCGACCACAGTCCCAGTTTGCAGACGTGGGAGCGCTACGTCTTGGCATGAGTTTCTGTGTAGATAATTTGTTGCCGTTTGTTCTCGTAAGGGGTCCTTACTCAGACCTTTTCAACAAATACTACTCAAGCGTTCTTACTTATCAGAAAAAACTCAACGATGGAAAAAAAATTACTTGTTATAAATGTAGATAATACATTACTCGGTGAGAAATACATGAGTAAAATACCGTGCTTCTCTAAATATAATGGGGTCAATGTCCCACCGTTATGATAGATTTAACAAAGGGATCGTATTTTCCCAGACCTGCTTACGTTCTCACGAACCCATTGCCAGGGATCTTGACCTACCGGGGCAATCTCACGAATTTGGACGAACCATTTAGAGACTGTAAACGTATGGCTAATCAATGGCATAATCACGAAGTGGTTTTTCACTGCGGCATAGTGTGTCAACCAAATAGGGCTGCAGTTCAGACAGAAAACAAAAATTGTCCACCTCTCTTGATTATGGAGAAATGCTCAGAAATGTCCCCCGGTGTCAGCCGCACAGGTTTCCCTCGCTGTACGCCTGTTTCTTTTGTGCATATGCTGAGGAAGACCAATTTCTGCCCAAAAATTCTCTTACATGCGGTTCGAATTCATTCGTACGTGGCTACGTGGTCGGACGCGCGACCATATTGTCTGTGCATGATGCGCGCTACTCGGCAGGCAGATTTCTCACGCGGTGCATTGTGGGTTGGGTGACTGGTGCGGTCCACGCCACGTGATTTTGCTTTGCGTGCCCCTTTATTTTTTGGGATGCATCTACCGCAGTAAGCGAGGTAAATCTGTACTCAATCTCAGGTTCTTGTACGTGTCAAACCGCCGCATTTATTCCATCAACTACAGGTGTGCGCCTGTGCGGCCCTTTTGCCAATCCACTGCTGGATGAGGGCCTCCTCCACACCGTGTGGGACATGTTTGTCATTTGGCAATACTTCACCATAATAGTTAATAACTTAGGACATTTGTAGCGTCTTGTTAAATGACTCGCACCGACACGTTGTAACAAGTCACCTGCTTACACTTTATGGCACCTGTTTTCACGCCAGTCGTAGGCACTCCTAAAACTATCTGTACAGTCACATACACTTGAATTCTCCCCGCTCATATATATTCTGTGGCCGCACTTATCCTGCACACAGCAGCTCCACACTCAGCAACTCTGCACTCAGCAGCTCCACATTCAGTGACTCTGCACACAGCAGCTCCACACTCAGCGACTCTGCACACAGCAGCTCCGCACTCAGCGATTCTGCAACTCCACCGCTGCCCTCACCTACGCCCCCTCATACCCGCTCACCCGTCTGTCCCGGGCGGGGGGTTCAGCCAACGCCCGCCCGGCGACGGCGTGAGGGTTGAGGTCCCGTTGACGGCTTGTCTTCACTCTTCGTTCCCGGGCAACTCACCCTCCGCTTTCGCACACTCCCCCTTATATATCCCTCCTCATTCCGAGTCCTCACCTGCTCCCCCTCAAGCTGCCGCCAGCCTGTTGCCCCATTAATCCATCATCATCATCACCACCCCCATCTCCCGTCTCTCCGACGCCAACCTCCGGTCACAGCGTACCCACCTGTTGGACCTCAGTTGCACCCGCTTAACAGCGCGCACCGCGTATATCTCTCCTCTACACATTTAACATTCGTGCCGCAAGGCTATCGCACTGCTCGCAAACTTAAACGCGGATGTACGATGTACACGTGCTTGCTGTACGCAAGAAGAATAAGTATCAAGAAGACGCAGCCTGTGGTAGTTTCAAAGCAGGCGGGGGGTGGGGGGGGGGGCAATTTTGCGACGTGAATTTACAACTGAGTCATTTGCAGGGGGGAAATGTTCTCCGATTTGGCAAATTTGCACCGTGACGCGGGAATACAACGGGCCGACTCGCTTCGAAGCGACATCACGGGATCTTTAGCGTCCACGGCCAGTGAACCTGCAGCAATAATCAGGGCGGCCTGCCGAATTCGAACCAAGAACCTCGATCTGCAACAAGCGGCAAACCCACTACCGCTGGGCCAAGTTTATTTATATTTTTATTTTAACCAGGCAAGGCCCACTGAGCTATGTAGTTCTTTTTCATATGCGGCGACCTGGCCACAAATGACAGCTCAACGAAGTGGCTTCTGTGGAAATGTATAGTAGTCAGATACTCTAAACGCGTGATGTCGATTCTAAATGGGGAGGGAAAAACCGGAGGACCCGGAGAAAACCCACACGACCACGGGGAGAACATGCAAAGTCCAAACATGCAGGTGTCACGGTCGGGGTCGAACCCACGACTTCCTGTATACCAGGTGAAGTAGTTCACATCTCGCCACCGTGGCACCCACCCTGCGCTGGTCAATGCGGGGTTGGTGATTGTGGGGAGCATAGGAGTAGAGTACAGCAGTGTACCACACTGCTCTCTGCTGCTCACCATGAAGCATACACTACGGCAACTGTTTGTGCATCGTGGTGGCGGTGGTGGTGGTCTCTCATCCAAGAACCTTCCAGGCTCAAAAGACCCTGCTTAGTTTCGGAGATCTGATGAGAGTGGGCACATTCCCAATGCATTGGTCCCTGCAAATATATGGAGCCATTACCTCCGATGTGCATTACGCTATTACTGGGTCGCAGAGGGCAAGTTTAATTTTTTTTACCAGGTATTTTCTTTTTACGTTACCAGGTAAGGCAAGTGCTGCAAAACACGACTGCGTACCGTACCTTTACACGTCCACATCCACGCTCTACGCATGCACCAAAAACGCACTGACCGGCGTGGTTGGGTATGGCCAAACAACCCTCTAGGACCGCAACCCCGACCACACTGCGTCGGGGAGACCCCTCAGCCTGCAGTGCAACTGACTGGCTAAGAGGGATGTGCGTGTTGGTGCACACACACACAAACAGCGCAATTATTCGGATGATTTGAAGTGAACAACCGTGACGTTGTGTGCTGTTCGGTGCAGCTGTCGGCACCTGTGATCATGCTGGACACGATGAGCGGCAGGATGATGAGCTTGAGCATCCGCATGAGCACATCACCCGGGAAGGAGAAGTACACGATATCCAAGCTGTTGAAGTTGGCGAACTCCCGCAGCAGCAGTCCCGTGCCGATGCCTGTGCCAACGCACAACACCTCGCTCATGTCGTCAAGGAACATAAACCCATCACGCAAACTCCGGGCACCCTCACAGCGCATTTTTGGCAAACTTATCGAACAAAGACGGTCACTGCATCGCGCGCTTTTGGATGCGCTTCTGCGGTTGCCTGGAAAGTTCTTCCTTCCGATATTGGGAGCTAAGGCGCTTTTTAAATCTCCCATTAGCACGGTTGGCTGCGTCCGGTGCGTACAACGCGGCGTTTCATTCAGCGCGGCGAACGTTTCAGAGGTGTGGCAGGGTGGCGCGGCGGTCTCAGCGCTGAACTATGAATCACGTGACCTAAGTTCGATTCCGGGGTGACGGCGGGCGATATCTGAGCCCGTCCCGGGACCCCCTCTCCCCTGGCCGCGCACGGAGATGGGAGCCGCACGCACAATGCTCATTTCAGCGCGAAGACAACCTTGGCTTGAGAACAAGGTGATAATCAATATAATGATTCAACTCATTATTTGCAGAGCCTTTGTCAAAAGAATGAACCAGGTGAGAACTGAAGAGGCCAGGATGAGTCTCATATGCAGCAGTGACCTGGGGCATTGGTCTGCCAGTAGGGGGACGATGATTGCTGTGTAATCCCATGTGAGTAAATTTCGAATTGGGGAAAGTTCGGCTGTATCAAGAGCAACTGTCCGGGAATGACCGTCATTCGTTGTTCTTGTATCCATTGTGTAACCAGGAAATGAAATAAACTCAGTGGGACTCATGGGAAAAAAACCCCACTGCCTCTTTCGCAGGGGGCACCTGGGTAACAGCTCAAATAATAAATCATCTCAAACCCCTTTATCAATCCACTGCTGGATAAAGGCCTCCCCAAGCCAACGTTGCCCATGGACGTCCGTTTGACCATACCACGGCATGGCGGTGGTCAGTGCAGGCCTAGGACTGGCCGGCCGAGGATTGGGTCATGATATCCCTCTCCACCGATGTTAGCCATGGGCGAGAATCATACTCGGACTGCAGGGTTCATGGCGCAGCGTGCAAACCACACTGCGCCACAGCTCATCCACACGAAATTGCCGTGCCACTGTTAAAATTTAAACTGCAGTTGCCGTCATGCATCCGAAGGTCAAGAATTCAACTCGTGGTTGAGGGGTCAAATCGGCATCATCATCCATCTTTAGCGTGGCAATGAGTGCTAATGTGTATGCCGTCGATGGGTGGCTGTCCCAGTGAGACACTGGTACTTGCTATAGTAATATGGAATTTTCACCAGTGGCTCAGGGTTGCCACCATGTTGAGTATGTATTCTTAGCTTTCTTGTGGTTTTTTAAATAAAAAAAAGTCTAAAATGTCTCCCGGGTGGTGCTAACCGAGTGGCAGGAAATTCCACATTCTTGTGACCGAGGTGAGTCTATGTGTATGATGACCATGGCTGACTCTGCTCAAAGTGGTACCTCTTTTACTGACCCTGCTGAAGGAGTGATGATGGATACGTTGACCCCTGGACCAGGATCTTCGATCACAACCTTCTGATTACAAGCCGAGCATTGCGACCGCATCACCTACGTTGCAACTTTAGTTTTTATTTCACTTTACAAATAAAGGCATTGTATAACCACGTGAGGAAATACACGTTCCAAAATTAACTGAGGCCTACAATTTATCATCCGTATTACTTTTTTTCTTTACTTCTAAAATTATATTTAATCTCAGGACTTGCGTGTAAATTCACCTTTGCGTATGAAATATAAAGCTGTAGCGATGCCATCTGAATGTACTCTGGCGGTTAAGTAAGGGAAATAGAGAGTGATTGACACTGCCAAGCAGGCTGCTTGTGCATGGTGTGATATGCGTTATGTATGCATGAGTAAATATAATGCATCGGTCTATAAAACACACTGGAAACCCATTACCCGTTTGTTGAGATGGGGTCATTAAAGGCCTGTGTTGGCCTACCAATGCCAATAGAAATCTGCGGAAGCGCCTACAAGTTACACTTCACGTTCTACGTAAATCTTAGCATATAACGATTTTTTTTCTAATGATTCTATGTTCTGTACAATTTCGTCGCTTTAAAAGCTTGAGATTTACACGTCAGTGGAAGTGCCTGTAATTTTTAATAGCGGTACCCCAAGTACACGGTCGTGTTTGACTGAACACCGATCAAGGCAATGTGAGAATTTGACTTGTTAGCCAAATAGTGCTTTTATTTTTCGATATTTTTTATTCGTTTCCCTCTGTCACTCTGCCTCCATCTACTGGACATCTGTGAAAAAGAGCTTTATAGCTCATCGGATTCCTCCAGTATAAATAAGTATTCTGATTATGTCTCCGTGTCACGTCAGAACCTATTTAGATCACAGCGCCAGTTTAGATGCCAAACAACCGCGTGAGGAAATCAGATAAAGGCTTTTTTATCCATTTAACCGCAATAATATTATCAATCACATGCCAGAAAATACACATTAATATCAATGGAATGTTGCCTTGCTTTTATAGACTAATGCAAAGGGAATTAAATTCAGTGGAAAATGACGCTGTCATCCAAGCTCTCACAAAGCAAGGCCTTCATATAAATGTAGCATATAGAAAAAAACCATCAGGGGATGGAACCTACACTGAGAATACACGAAAAACAAAATGCCAAGCCAATGAGGAGGAGCCAGGAAAGGAGACTGGCTCCCACCCACCGTGGTTATCCAAGGCAATGCCCACATTTTTCCAGACGCGAAAATGTACCTGCAAATTACTCAATCGGGATTATAAGATTGTAGCCATCAGCTTCCGACTGCGAATACTTGGCAGGGACTTCCTGAGAGAGGGCTTTTGAGACTCGCTGGAGGGTTTCAGAGGTAGACACGTTTAATATTGAATAATACTTCAATAATACTACAATAATGATACGGCAATCAATACTACAATAATACAATACTGTAAAAATACTACAATAATACAATAATGCTACAATAATACTAAAATAATAATACTACAATACGAGAAATCATTTGTGGGGTCTTGGATTGCAGAAATTAAGCCGTAAATGTAATTTGAGGGGTACTGAAACGCATCCCACGTGTTCTCACGAGACTGCCATTACGAACCAAAGTGAAAACCAACTAAACAGGAAGAACTTGCCAAAGGAAGCTACAATGTTGCAGTATAAATAAACATGAGCAAAGCAAATATCACTTCAAACAAGTAGGCAGAATGCATTTTTAGAAGAAAAAAATCATTAGAAACATTCTCTTTTGATGCTGCTACTGCTGCAGGGCTGTCAATGGTACACAAGCACAATTAACAACAACTCAACACATTCGTCAATAACAGTTATTGTGAGGTAGGCTTATTGATGAAGACGTTGAGCTTTGTCGTTGTTAATTATCGGTGGGACACAGATGGAAAAGGCGAAAGAGTTTGTATATCTGGAGGAATTCTTAAAGGTGAATCAGAATCAACTAATTAAAGGTTAAAGAAGCTTGGGGTGGTTTTTTTGGACGACGTGCATTTAGAGTATTTGGCTGATACAATTTTCCACGCAATAAGCCACTTAGTTTAGCTATTATCTGTGGCCAGGTCGCTTCTGAAAAAAATAAATATAGCTCAGTGAGCCTTACCTGGTAAAAATTAAAACACTAATATTTAAACATGAAAAGTAACATTGCCAATGTGCCAAAAGAGGAACGTGGCCATAGCAAGAATTGAAAAACGTGGACACTGACTAAGCAAAATCCAACGAAAAATTACTGCACAGAATCATGGTCCGATGCATGGAGGGGAGAGATAAAAGCGGCACTGATGGACAGAACAACGCATGGATTTGCGAACGTGCGCAAAGAGAGCTGACATCAGTAAGTAGGCTTGGGCAGGGCAATAAGCTGCGAGAAGGGATAACGGAAGATGGATGAGACTGATAATGGATTAGCAGCCACAGGGTGATGGCAAACCGGTGATGGAGGTGATGGGGCACAGCTCAAGTCCAGGGAGGGGTGAGATGGTTTAAAAGGACACCAGCAACATCCGAAGCGGCAACAGCACATTTGCTAGGCTAGGTGCAGTTTCATACAAAGACAAAGATCCCCCGTATAGCCTTAACAGACTGTAGGGGCAAGTGCTGTTAGCGAACACCTATGAAGGCCGGCACGGCATACGAGCGGGTGGGTGGCTAACCCCATGCTCGACCGCCTTTGTCTCCCAAGTGGCGACATTTTCATGCCGCACCAGGTATTCATTTAAGGCTAAGTCGACTTCGGGGAGGCCCATGACCGGCTCACTGTTATTGGTCGTGAGCGGGACCAAACTCGGGTCACCGGGTTAGCAGCGCAGTGTGCCAGCTACTGAGCCACCCCTCTCTAAACACACACACACATTCCTTCAGACACGTTCATGTGTATTTTATTGAGCCTAGCACACAGTGGTTGCGGGGATTACTTTTATAATCAAGGTTTCTTAGTACATCAATTGACCCTTGATATTTTAAAAGTTGCATAATCCGATCGATTATTTTTTGTTGCACGACATTTTTCTGTAAAGTACCATTAACACAAATTGCGTGGAGCATTATATGTCAACATCGAGGCTTTGTGCCCTCATTTATGGTACAACAGTACACGGATGTTTGTCCACTACTGCCCTGACATCAACCCAGGCTGCCGATGGAATCGCGCCAACATTGTAATGGACCTTTGGAATAATATTAATGTTTTATTTATGTATTACGCACGTAATCACAATACACGTACATTTAACTGTTACACGATTCAAATAAGATTTTTGGGTCAGGTCGCGTGTAAAAAAAAAATGCGTGTCGTAAATCCTCCACCACCCGGCACAGTCAGTTCATAAAGTTGTCACCGTGAACAAAAGGGGCTTCATCAGGCAGTTTTTCAACAACTCTGGCAATTTAATAATAAGGTTTTCCCCTTTATTCTGGCAACAAAACTGAAACCTTTTTACAAGGATTCATGTCTGCATTAATCACAATACCTGCAGTCAAAATGCAAACAAAAAAATACTATAATATATGCATCCACACCAATGGACGGCCATTTGGTGTGGACCAATCAGTTTCAAGGACAATGTATATATTATCATAGTATTTTTTTGTTTGCATTTTGACTGCAGGTATTGTGGTTAATGCAGACATGAATCCTTGAAAAAGGTTTCAGTTTTGTTGCCAGAAAAAAGGGGAAAAACCCTATTATTATATTTTGGTACTGACAACGGAGGTCTAATGATGCAGAACTCTGGCAATTGCCTGACGATGCCGCTTCGAGCCACAAGCGAAACGCCGGACCACCCAAATTTCTCTCCATCCAACACCAGTTGAGTGCTGAAACAATAATAGCAAGAGACACGTTTTGTTCGCGCGACAACTTTATCAAATGAACTGTGTCGGGTGGATGAGGGTATACGACACACACTCTTAGTTACCCAATCTGACCCCCAAAAAACCTCATCTATTATGAATCGTAACATTGGTACCGCGAGAGCCTCCGTGTTACATTTGTCCGCTGCATGTTCATCTTGAAGCACTCCAAGAGCTGGGTAATGCTAGTTACTGGTATACGTTTTTGTAATCTGATTACAGTCAAGCGGTTCCTTTCTGACATTTCTCACCAAGGCTGTCTATGTCATCCTGCATCACTAAATCATACACGTGCATACGTAAGGAACAAATGGCATAAACACACCACACAGAAAATTGATACACATACAGTACTTACTTCTCATCATCCCCTATTGGACATAATGCTATTAATTGATACGCATACATACACCCACATACCATACGTTCACATATACACATCAAACACATTATAGATATAGTCTATGTAAACATATCTGTCAACCCCTGATCAGTGCCTAACATTATTACAGACCAATTCAGACCTTATTAGTCACCCCCGTGCCCCTTATAAATCTCAACGTTCATCCTACAAAGTCCCATCACAAGGGAGAAACACAACCAAATAGACACAATTGTTTGGGCTAGTATTGAAACGGCTGTACGCCGTATGGACCTGAAAACTCAATTTCCCCGGACAAGAATACGGGCTAAATCGTATGGCTTGACAGCTATGAATTGTTTATAGTGATTACGTATGGGTTGACACGGTATGTGCATGATAGACTTAAATATGTCTTGAGTGGAGGCGTGGGTTATGCCCACTCTGGGTATCCGAGTTGGATTCCCTGGCACGGCTGACATCGGTGGCGAGTGAGATAGATATCCCGACCCTTCAACAATCTGAAGTCTGCTCAAACAACCCTCGTGAGATGGTGTGGGGGAGGCCTTCATCCAGTAGTGGATCGACATCGTGTACATGTGTATGAAAGTGTGTGATGGAGTTATGCACCACACGCAACAGCCAATCTCAGACGTGACATTTTATTGCAGGCAAGACATCGGTATGACACACACACACTAGTCCATTCTAAACACATGCACAGCAGAATGCAAGAGACAATCTATCAGGCGCGACAATGTCGCACGTTCAAAAGTCTTATCACAAACACCCAGCAAGCTTAACAAATACAACATACCGGACACGTACGCCGCAATCTCACACACACGGAGTGGCAACAACAGTTAATTACACACACACACGCATCACCATCACACAACAGTATCAGACACACACCACTGACACAACAGTCTCTCTCACACACACACACAGCAGTAATTTAACAGTCAATTACAGGCATCTGTCACACCACACAAACACACACACACGAGTAGCAGACACACAGGGCATCTACCAAAGACTGTTAACAGTATCACACACAATAGTGCCGCTCTCACACACGCTCACTAGGGTCGACCACTCACATAGTCGCAACAGCCTCTCTCTCTCACACACACACAGCAGTCTGTCACAGACACAGCAGACACACACACACCCCTCCCAAAGTGTAGCCTGTAACAGACTGTTGGGGGCAAGAGCTGTTAGCGAGCACCAATGAAGGTCCGGCACGGCACACGAGGGCGTTGGGTGGCCAGCACCACGCCCGGCCGCCTTTGTCTCCCCCGGGGGCAATGTGTTTACACACCGCACCGGGTACGCATTTCAGGCGGAGTCGACCTAGGGGAGTGCCCAGCCACCGGTTAGGATAAAATAGCCACTGGCGTTGGCCGTGGGCGGCCGGGTTTGTAGCGCAGCGCAGCACCGCTCCCCACGTTGTCTTTGTCACAAAGACAAAGATCCCCCGTATAGCCTTAACAGACTGTTGGGGCGGGGGGGGCAAGTGCTGTTAGCCAGTAACGCCTATGGAGGGACAGCGCGGTACACGAGGGCGATGGGTGGCCAGCCATCGTCACACACACAGACATAGCCATCACACACAGACATAGCCTGTCACACACACACATAGCCTGTCACACACACACAGACAAAGCCTGTCACACACACAGTCACACACACAGTCACACACACACATAGCCTGTCACACACACACATAGCCTGTCACACACACACATAGCCTGTCACACACACAGCCCATCACACACAAACATAGCCTGTCACACACACATAGCCTGTCACACACACACATATAGCCTGTCACACACACAGAGGCATTGCCATCACACACAGACATAGCCCGTCACACACACAGACATAGCCGTCACACACAGACACAGCCGTCACACACACACATAGCCCGTCACACACACACAGACATAGCCTGTCAAACACACACAGCCAGCACCACACACACAGGCATAGCTATCACACGCACAGCCCGTCACACACAAAACAACTGCCACTCGCCACTAAGTGGCGGTGACGTCACCACGACGCTTGTGCCAAGCTATGTGCACCCTGAGGCCACGTGAAGTGTCGAACGCCCGCTGGCAGGAGGTCACGGGGCAGACCCAGGTGCCACGGGTCGACTGACTGAGATGACTGAGATGACTGGCTGATGCACCACCTGTGCCCCCTACTGTGCCAACCTGCTGTGCCTTAGCCACCCGGCGCTCCACTCGTTGTTGTGAGCGTCGCTCCTCCACCCTCCGTTGTTGTGGGAGGGCGACTACCTCCAACTGCCCAGTAGCGTCCTTCACGAGCCTCCTCCAAAGAGGCCGATCTTGACACCGCTGGTACGAGTCATCGGCAAGTCCACTCATCTCCACGTCCTCCTGTACCACATCACTCCATCTCTTCTCTAGCCCGTGCCGCGCCCGTTTAGCCCCCTCAATCCGGCCGAACAAAAGCTGTTTCGGCATGCGGTGGCTGGGCATACGGGCTACATGACCCAGCCATCGCAGCCTTGCCCGCCAGAGGAGCTCACCGATGGGACCTTGCCCAGATCTTTCAAGGATTTGTGAGCTCCTCACACAATCCAGTCTGGTTAAACCCAGGATGGATCGTAGGCAGGCCAGCTTAAATGTTTCTAACCGGCGAAGATGTTCCATTAGAGGGGTCCACGTTTCGCAAGCGTAGAGAAAGGAGGGAATGACCGTGGCCGAGAAGACCTGAAGCTTAGTGCGGAGCGACAGACCAGGTAGCTTCCACACAGCGTTACACAACTGATGAAAAGATATTGCCACTCGACTGATTCGGAGTGAGACCTCTGCTGTTAAACTGGAGCCGGTCATAAGCACACTGCCGAGGTATGGGAAACTCTCCACTCTCTCCACAACTGCCCCATCACCGATTGGGAGTTGTGGGGGTGGAGTGTCCGATGGTACAAAATACCCAGGCAGGTGCTTAGTTTTAGTGGGGCTGATGGTAAGGCCCCATCTCTTAGTGGCACGCTCCAGTCTCAGCAGCAGCGTCTACAACTCCTCCTCTGAATGAGCAGCTACCAAATCATCGGCATACATAACGTGGTTGAGCAATAGGGAGCCATCCCTTGACCGCACCCAGGCATCGATCAGCCTCCCATTATATCTGTACCATATGGAGATTCCCCCGGTACAGCTATTGAAGGCTTCATGAACTATGTGGTCGAAATAGATGTTAAATAATGTGGGAGCCAGAGGACATCCCTGTCGCACCTCAAGGTGTACAGGGAATGGCTCGGACTCCCGGCCACGTAGTTTTACCTGGGCCCGCTCACCATCATGAAGGTCCTTAATGATCGTGAGCAGAGGGTCAGGTACTCCAAAAGCACGAAGAACAACCCAGAGCCCAGGCCTACTGATGGTATCATAGGCCTTGACCAGGTCAATAAAGCATAGATGTAGGTCTTGCTGGAATTCCCTACACCTCTGCTGTAGTAGACGGACAGAAAATATGGCATCTATGCAGGACTGCCCTTTCCTGAAACCGCATTGGGGCTCCGCAAGCCTCTCCTCAGCGTGCCTGGCAAGGCGATGTTGAATAATCCTTGCCAGGACCTTTCCCGGCACACTGAGGAGTGAGATACCCCTGTAGTTGTTACAGTCTGTGCGGTCCCCCTTCTTAAAGAGGGGGACCACCAGGGCATCCTTCCAATCCTGCGGAACCCGTCCAGTGGTCCAGACTGTTCTTATGGTGTCATATAGGGCAATCTGTGCACAAACGCCACCCTCCCTCAGCATTTAGCTTGGGAGATCATCTCTGCCCGCTGCCTTTCCTGGTCTCAGACTCCGGATCGCCTTCAGTACCTCAACAGATGGCACTTCAGCCAGCCATTCACAGGGGGTGACTTCTTCCAATATTTGAGGCACCGCAGCCTCAGCAGGGTCATCCTCACTTTGTGCCACGATGTTTTCCTGGCTGAGGGATTTTCCCTCCCCCAGGACCTCACAGAAATGCTCAGCAAATCTGCAAACCTGTTCCTGGGGGTCGGAGATTGGATCACCGTTTTTTTCCCCTAATGATGGTAATAGGTGTGGTGCTGTAGGTTACTTTTTTGATGGAGTTAAATAGAGATTTGTGATCGTGGGTCACTGAGGCAGACTCCATCTCCTCAGCAACCCGCGACCACCACCCATCCTTGCAGCGCCTCACGGCTCTCCGAACCTCCGAGCGAAGGCTGCGGTAAGCCTCCTCATTCTCTGACGTGGGATTCTGTAGCCGATAACAGTGGGCCTGTCGCTTTTTCTCAACCATCCTGAATACCTCCTCTGTCAGCCAGGGTCTCTGGGGAGGTCTGGACCGCGTACCCAAAACAGCCATTGCAGCTGCATGAGTCACAGTCCTAAACCTCGCCCATTTACCCTCGACATCAGGAGGAGTGGGGGACGATGCCAACCCCAACCGCAGGCGATGATGAAATTCTCGCTTGCAACTTTCATCAAATAACTGAGACCAGGCCACTTTTGATTGGAATGGGGTCCTGGGTGTACACCCACCCCCGGAGCGGAAGAATGGCAGGGGCATCTTACAGATGACTAGTCGATGGTCAGAGGGCAGATCAGCTCCACGGTAGGTCCTGATGTCAAGGACATGGGCTCGCATCCGCTGGTCCGTCACTATGTAGTCCAGCAGATGTTCTTGCTTGTACCCGGCATGTGTGGATGCGCCGATGCCGGAACAGTGTGTTGGTAATTAGAAGCCCATGGGCTGCACAAAAATCTAGCAGCCTCCTACCGCTGTTATTGAGCTGATCTGGCACATGCCCTCCAATCACTTCAGACCAGGTGCCAGCATCATGACCAACTCGGGCATTGAAGTCACCCAACAAGATGACTCTATCCCGAGGGGCCACTTTAGCCAGCACCTGTGACAGCAGGTCATAAAAGGCATCTGACTCATCGGCTTTGGCTGCATCCCTCCACGGATGTTCGTCTTTGGTGGGGGCAAGTAACCACGACCACCACTCCTCGCCTCCGGTTGATGGGAAGGCGAGCCCAAAGTAGCCTGGGGCTTACAGCTTCCCACACCTCACCGCCACCTGCATTCTTTTGTTCCAAACAAGAGCCACACCCTGGCAGTCTGCTGCCCCGAGTAGAGGACTGTCCACCCCTCATGGTGGCAGGAGCCAGAACTGGTCCACCGGACCTCCTTAATGCCACAGAGATCCAAGCGGTACCGGTCCAGCTCCCGACAGAGGAGTAGCAGCCTCTCCTCCGTAGTGAGCGTTCGAACATTCCACGTGGCCACAAGAAGTGGCTTTTCGTTGTTTCTGGAGGAGCCCCGAGGGTAGAGATTCAATCTCATAGACGCCTGTCCCTCCGGGGCCTCCGGCACAATAAATATATATTAGTTATATATTTAGGTCGTGGTTTCGTGGTAGCCACTGTAGTGGTCACAGACGCCATGAGGGGAGAGGCCAATCGGACAGAGTTGCCCGTCACACACACATAGCCTGTCACACACACAGACATAGCCGTCACACACACAGACATAGCCTGTCACACACACAGACATAGCCGTCACACACACAGACATAGCCTGTCACACACACAGACATAGCCGTCACACACACAGACATAGCCGTCACACACACAGACATAGCCGTCACACACACAGACATAGCCGTCACACACACAGTCCATCAAAGACAAAGATCCCCCATATAGCCTTAACAGACTTTAGGAACAAGTGCTGTTAGCGAGCACCTATGAAGGCCGGTAACGGTACACGAGGGGGTGGATGGCCAGCACCACGCCCGACCGCCTTTGTCTCCCTACTGGCAATGTTTACACACTGCACCAGGTACTCATTTGAGGCTAAGTCGACCTAGGGGAGGCCCAGGACCGGTTAAGATAATCGTCACTGGTGTTGGCCGTGAGCGAGAATCGAACCCGTGTCGCCGGTTTCATAGCTCAGCGCGCTAACCGCTACGCTATCGCGCCCCACATAGTCCGTCACACACACAGTCACACACACACACAGTCACACACACACATACAGTCATACACATACATAGTCCGTCACACACACAGTCACACACACACACAGTCATAGTCCGTCACACACACACATAGTCCGTCACACACACAGTCACACACACACAGTCATACACACACATAGCCCGTCACACATACACAGTCACACACAGACACACAGTCACACACACACACAGTGACACACACAGTGACACACAAACAGGCCTCTACACAACAGACTGGACTGCGGCAGAACAGTTCGCTACAGCCCTCTGTATCATCTTATCCTAGCAAGGCCCACAATAACATAACACACACACACTACAGCACAATGTGTACACACTGCGTAAGCTGTTGCGTGTCTCCGACACTTGTGTAGTACTGTGCACTGACGCGCGTGCGAATCGTGCAATTGTCAGCAGAGACGGAATTTCATTGGCAAACTCGCTTGCAACAATGAATTACGGTCAAGTGGACAAGCGACAGCCCGAACATGCTTACGAACAACAACTCTCACTCCCAACCCAAGACGTCGCAGTGTCATTGCGAGAACCATTGCGTTCTTATCAGAGTAAGGCCACAGATAAGCAGTGTGCCCCTTTTAAGAGAAATGTTGATGGTGGAGATGCGGCCGTTGTTGGTTATTTGGTGGCCTTAAAGAATGTTTGGTGTTGGTTGTGATGGGTGGAGTGGATATGTATGGCCATAGATAGCATTGATCGTTCAGAGATGTGGTTGCGGTGGTGGTTAGTGATGGTTGTAGGTTTGGTGGTGGTTGTGATTGGTACAATGTCATTGTATGTCTGAAACATTTATCGTTAAGAGATGTGTGGTTGCGGTGGTGGTGGTAGTGGTGGTTGTAGGTTTGGTGGTGGTTGTGATTGGTACAATGTCATTACATGGCTAAAACATTTATCGTTAAGAATGTGTGGTTGCGGTGGTGGTAGTGGTGGTTGTAGGTTTGGTGGTGGTGGTTGTGATTGGTACAATGTCATTGTATGTCTGAAACATTTCTCGTTAAGAGATGTGTGGTTGGTGATGCTGTGTTCGTGGTGGCGGCGAAGATTTCGTGTTGGGGTGGTGGTTGTGATTGGTGTATAGTGTGTATAAATGTACAGTCATAGATAGCATTGCTAGTTAACAGATATTGTTGGTTGTGGTAGTGGAGGCACAAGGTTTAGCGGTAAAGACGGTGGTCATTATTCCTGTAGCGTGCTGATGATGCATTAAAATGTGTTGTTTCACACGAGCGCACGCACATAGGCGTATGTTAACCCCCCCCACACACACAACAACAACACCACCAGCACGATCATTAAATGATGCGGCGACATCGAATGAGATTACAAACAACGTAGAATAAGACGTCCATGAAAGAGATACTCACCCAACACCACGGCGGCAACGGTGCTGAACAGCAGCCAATTGCGCTTCCAAAAGCCTTTCATGCAATTATCGGAGCCCATGGTTTATTTTGAAGGGGGGGGAAAAACCACAATTTACGTAGCGCGCGTGCGTGCGCGGATATTTAAAGGTATCGCTATGCTGCGCTCTTATCTAGCAACCGAAAGAAAGAAAAACAACCCACCCACAACCTAAACAGCTCGCAATGCAACGCTCGGTCGGTTTCGCCCTCGCAGCTATCGCCGCCTTCGCAGACGAGACAAGCCGACGCGAGCCTCGTTAATTCATCACCGCCGCCGCGAAACAAACCCCAACCAGCGCGGCGCACGGACGGGCGAAGATCGACCGTGCAGCAATGGAGCTGTATGAGTAAGGCGCAGGAGAGGAGTGAGTAGGTGGGTGGGTGGTGGTGGTGGTGGGGGTAGAGATCTTAACGCCACCAGCACCGCTGCCACGGACCCCGCTATCTCCCGTCTCGCCGCCGCTCTCTGTGTGAACCCCGCACGGTGAGAGTCCACGGGGTGTCTCGAGTCGCAGCCACTCTCCGCCGACGTCACTGGTGCTTGCCTACGCTGCGCAGTGGGGTGGGGCGGAGAGACGTCGGAGAGGCCCCCGCGGGCTACGCGCTGCCCCTGGCGGCCTGCAATGGTAACGCCACCGATGGACTTTACTTCCCTTACGCATGGGGGCCGACGTGAGATGCAGAGAGGCGAGCGGCGACTCCAGTTTCACTGTCACGCCACGCGGCCGCGTTCGGGGGGGGGGGGTGACAGCCGAGGGCGAGATGTTCACTACCTCGCCCGGTGTGCAGGAGGTCGTGGGGTTCGATCGTGACCCTGACGCCTGCTGCTGCTGCTGTATATTTGGAGTTTGCGGTGTCTCTCTCTCATCATCATCACGGTGCCTAGGAGATGTTCACTACCTTGGAGTTTGCGGTGTCTCTCTCTCATCATCATCACGGTGGCTAGGAGATGTTCACTACCTCGCCCGGTATACAGGAGGTCGTGGGGTTCGATCGTGACCCTGACGCCTGCTGCTGCTGCTGTATATTTGAAGTTTGCGGTGTCTCTCTCTCATCATCATCACGGTGGCTAGGAGATGTTAACTACCTCGCCTGGTATACAGGAGGTCGTGGGGTTCGCTCCCGACACTGACGCCTGCTGCTGCTGCTGTATATTTGAAGTTTGCGGTGTCTCTCTCTCTCTCTCCCCGTGGTCGCGTGGATTCGCCTCCGGGGGTCCTCCCGTTTTTCCCGTCACATTTGAATCGACATCACCACGCGTTTAGAGTATTTGGCCTGCTACACATTTCCCACGAAGTGAGCCACTTCGTTGAGCTATCACTTGTGGCCACGTCCCTTCCGAAGAAGATCTACGTAGCTCAGTGGGCCTTACCTGGTAAGATAAACAAAAATGAGCGCACTTCAAAGGAGCGCATACTACAGTGGTTTTACGCTATTGCCCATAGTTAGTGTTGCGTGGCCACACTCGTACTGCTGTGGCTTGTACACTACAGTCGATTGGCAGGTTGCTTTGTGGCGGGGTAAGGCGTGGGTACGACTCCCACCTCTCTCAATACATCAGGTCAGTGTTGCAGAGCAGGCCAAATAATCATTGTTCCATGTATTTCGCGCTTTTCACCAAGGATCTGAAAGCGCTGTACAGGACACAGCAGCGACATACACTCAGCATGAAAATAATTATATTGTAAATACATTTTTAAAAAATCTATTTACTAAATTTACTAAAAGTTTAACAAGCGGAATAGAGACTGCCTTTGACGTCCCTTCCGCCAGCAGTTGGCGTGAGCAAGAAACTCCAGGGCTGCGCCTTTATCTTTAACATGCGTGTGCTCGACTTGGTGTCTAAATGTATGTTCGTGTACAGCCCCTTTGTCTATCCACTGCTGGTTCCTGGTGTGTTTGTATTTGGCCATACTTCACCGCAGTAGTCACTGGGGTTTACCAACCCGGAATCACTAAAGTGCTCTTTAGTTGGGTAAACAAATGGGTTTAGAAAATACGAGATTGGGCAGTTAAATATTTAACCACTAAAAACGCACACCTCTTAACATAAGGACAATTACCAACAAAAATAACTCAACTCATTTGTCAGCAACGCCGAGGCCTTAAAATGAAAAAAATATATAATAGGCGACGTTTTGAGCAACGGCCCTTCTTCAGAGCACACGAGATAAGGTCCAACACGGGGATTTCGAAGAACTCTTTAAGGGGAAAAAAACATGGGGATGCTAATTATTGCTCTCATTCACTGAGTACTGTACACATCTACAGAATTAAAAATTGAAAGACTACAAGTAAATCGTTGTGGTAGCTCGAAGCAGGATGTGTTTTAAAGGGAGATGGTATAATTTGTTTTGTCTGTGACCAAAGCATATAGAATGTGACCTATCCCGTCAGCTAAACGGGCTGAGCCTGGATAAGTGTTTGGATCGGTGAACGCAGTGCATACATAACCCCTTTACGTGAATTCACCAGTTCTTATCCTATAGGTGGACTATGCCCCCCACCCGTACCGCACCTCCGATTCGCACGGTCGACTACGAACGGCGCGGAAGAAGTTCAACATACGTACGCACCGTTGTGGAATCTCCACCACTGGCTCATCATATTTCGATTTAAAGCTTTCGTGACTGCAAGGATTCATTTTCTTTGGTTCTTTCGGTGAAGTCACGTAGAATGAGAATAAAATAATACATTGATAAAATAAAATGAGATCACTCCAGCGCTGTTCTCCAGACAGTCTCGTCCCCTTCACCTGATGAAGGCCGCTTGTGTTGTGGCCGAAACGTCGTGAGAATATTATTGTGTTATTTTATTTTATCAATTTATTATTTTATTCTCATTCTACGTGACTTTACCGAAAGAACCAAAGAAGATGGCTCATCATAATTAAGAGAGCGAATAGGCACTGCCCCAGCACTCATTTGAGCCAGGGAAGCTCTTTGATTTTGACCTTGGTTCCCCGTCTCATTACAGGGCTTCGCTACTGGGCTGGGAGAGACAGCTTTGGCTGCCGAGACCCCTTTGGAAGCCCTGGCCGTCCTTGAAGGATCTGTCCCCTGGTCACACTCCCTGGAGCCTCGATGGTCCGTCTGTCCACATATTGGCAGATGACACACAAACGCAGCACATGCTCCCCAAGGCTTGTCGCTCAAGTCAAGATGTACGCATGGCCAAATCAGCCTGAATGCACCCGATCTGGGCAGGCCTCGTAAGCTAAGCAAGTTCGAGCCTGGTTAGTACTGGGACAGGAGATTGCTTGGGAATACCGGGTGTTGCAGGCTTGGACCTATAACACCCACCTGGTACAGCCGAATACAGATGTATTTATACATGTTGAACTTATTTCGCACCGTACATAGCCAACCGTGCTAATCAGAGGTGCGGTCAGGGATGGTCAGGATCTGGCAATACTGCAGTGGATTCTGGAATGTAACCACATTCTTTAATCTATTTGCGCTGCGGTTTAAGTGTTCCAGCTAAAATGCGTGGTGGATTGTCTCCGGGTACTCCACTGTCCTCCCACATGAAGACAAACGATAACTGAAGGAATAGGCCACACATTCCAAATGCATGGCCCTCATAGAAAAGTGTCTTATATTACTGCCATTCGTCAGTGTCTCCCTCCACAAACTAGCAAACAAATCTCATTCAGAAACATTGAAATAGTACAGCAGTGTAGTTATGGTAATTCCATATTTACGTGACAGAAACCAGTCTTCTGACGACTTCTGACTCCGTGGTACTTCTGAGTCACCCTGAAGGGAGTAACGTGTTGATAAGTCAACCCTCTGATTAGGATGAAAACCCAGCAGCTATTTAATGATCATGCTCAATTCTAAAATTAGGATAGGCGACACTGTCCCCAGAACAAATCCTAAGACTCGCAAATTAACGAGAATTAGAATAATATATATTACAAAAAAAATATCAACCCTTAGTCAATCTACGCCGTATCGTTTGTGGGGGTTATTTGAGAAGTCTTCAGCACGCGAGTTCGTTCAGTTTGGGCATTAGCAGGGGCCGGCAGCATGCGGCTGTGCAGCCGAAGTGCCGCTCTTGTCGAAGGACTGCTCCGTGACAATTATTTATTAAGGAGCCACCGCCTCGTGATCACCGCATTGCATTGCGGCTCTTTCAATATCGAGTTGTTTGTTTTTTTACCGAATTACGTAAAAAAATGAGCTTCTTGTTATTTTGTTTGCCGAACCCTGATCGTGAGGGGTCGGACGGGGGTCTGTTCCTGATATCATCCTCCACTGATGCGAGACGTTGCTGGGAGCCAAACTCAGGTGGCAGACTTTAAAGGTGCCATGCGCTAACCAAACGTTTGTATCCTCCGCCCCACCCCCAAATACGTGTCGTTCTGAACAGACATATACAATATATAAACATTAGGAGAGAGCACTGACACGATGTGTTTGAACGTTGCAGTGAATGTTTCGTTCAAGTGTTGTTAGTGGGAGTACTGAATGTGTAGGGTGCGTGTTTAACTATCTGCAACGCGTGTGCGTTTACGTGGTATGGCATAATGGGGAGTGGTAGTGTAGTCGTTAGCGCACTGAGTACCTGGTGCGGTTTGTGGTAAACATCGCCACTGGGGAGACAAATGTGATCGGGCGTGGTGCTGGCCACCCACGCCCTCGTGTGCCGTGCCGGCCTTCATTGGTGCTCGCTAACACCATTTGACCCAAAAGTCTGTTGAGGCTTCACGGGGGATCTTTGTCTTGTGAGTAACAATGACAGCGAGTGGTTCCTCTAAGGCCCACCATTAGAATTGATTTTAAAGCTCATTAACGTACCGGACCCCTCACACTATATCTGACACGAACCCTGAGGTTAACGTTGAACAATATCAGTATAACCAGCTTTATAACATGAATCGAACACATTTCAGGTTCAACACCTCTCCTCCACCCCACCACAAACGCATACGTAGTCACGATTGAATGTTCTATATCTATATATAGTATAAAAGCGTACGTAGATAGGGGTTCTTTGTGCGGTTTAGAAGCAATGCTTTCGTCAGCAGTGGTCAACGCATGTCAAGGCTGTCAAACATCTGACGCACAGACAAATAACCCGACTGTGCACCACGGTGGGGAGATGTTAACTCCCTCGCCTGGTATGCAGGAGTTTGTGGGTTCGATCCCAACCCCTGAAACCTGCTGCTGTATATTTGGAGTTTGCACGTCTCTTTCTCTCTCATCATCATCACGGTGGCTAGGAGATGTTAACTCCCTCGCCTGGTATGCAGGAGTTTGTGGATACAATCCCAACCCCTGAAACTTGCTGCTGTATATTTGGAGTTTGCACGTCTCTCTCTTTCTCTCATCATCATCACGGTGGCTAGGAGATGTTAACTCCCTCGCCTGGTATGCAGGAGTTTGTGGGTTCGATCCCAATCCCTGAAACCTGCTGCTGTATATTTGGAGTTTGCACGTCTCTCTCTCTCATCATCATCACGGTGGCTAGGAGATGTTAACTCTCTCGCCTGGTATGCAGGAGTTTGTGGGTTCGATCCCAACCCCTGAAACCTGCTGCTGTATATTTGGAGTTTGCACGTCTCTCTCTCCCCGTGGTCACGTGGATTTTTCTCCGGGTCCTTCAGTGTTTTCCCCCCTCCACATTCTGAATCAACATCACTCGTTTAGACTATTTGGCTGCCATACATTTCCACGTGATAAGCCACTTCGTTAAGCTATCATTCGTGGCAAGGTCACTTCTGACAAACAGCTATGTAGCTCAGTGGGCTTTACCGGGTAAGTTATAAAAAAAGTGCATTTTTTCTTTTAACGGAGTGAAGAAGGGACTAAACCAAACACAGGAGTTCTCATCAGGGCCAGATTAATGTAGCCTGGGCTTTAGGGGCTGTGGCCTAGTGCCTCGAGGACTTTAAAACGTTTGACACCCAATTCAGTGGCACTACGGTAAATCCATATGGGTAATGTGGTCATTAAAACCACAGCGTCGGTACGCGTGGTACTCCCAGGTATGTGCCTAAATTAAAGTGGCTTTATATTCTTGGTTCTGTCGGTAAAGTCACGTAGAAGGGAAACAATAAAATAAAAAAAATATATAAAACAATGATTGCGTGTGTTGCAGTCGAAACGTCGTGAGAATTTTATTGTTTTATGTTTTTATTATTTTATTATTTCCCTTCTACGTGACTTTACCGAAAGAACCAAGAATATGAATCCCTGCAGTCGCGAAAACTTCAAATCAAAATTTAAAGTGGCTTTGTTCTTTTTAAACATGATTTAGCGTTAAAAGTCAAATATCACATTCAACATAGTGAACTGAAATAGCCAAAGGTGAACACCAGTGTGTTTGGCATCATCGGGCATGGGTGGTGGTGGTGGTATAACAGTCAAAGGAACGAATGGAGAAAACAAACCCGAAGCCCATGAAACTATAACAGACCCGTAATACAGGTGTTTTATGAGGGTTAGATCGCGTATATAAATGTGTCGTTAAGCCCGCCACCACCCGACACAGCCAATTAGTAAAGTTTGTGATGTAAACAGAACATGCCAATTCGTTACTAGTACAGCACACCGGTGTGTTGGAGAGCCAAGCCACAACATTTACAATCTGAGTACGACATTTCGCCAGTAATTACAACCAGCTTCATCAGGCGACAGCCAGAGAGGAGAAATCCTCCTGTTTCGTTCCTTAAATAAAGGGGTAGATGTTGTGGCATCACTTGTGAGCCCTTCTTGAGCGAAGTGTGGGGGGGATTAATGTTCTGCTTACATTGACAAACCTTACTAATTGACTGTATCGGGTGGGTACGGGCTTAACGACACATTTATATATTTACGCGATCTAATCCAACCCCCCCCCCCCCCCGTATTTTGGATATCAGTCACGAAAGCCTACGTATTCTTGGTTCTTTCGGTAAAGTCACGTAGAAGGGAAACAACAAAAGAATAAAAAAGAATATAAAACAATAAAATTATCACGACGTTTCGACTGCAACACAAGCAATCATCATCAGGTGTGAAAACCACAGCAAGAAATTTTGAAAAAAAGTGGCGGGTTTTTTTAACGTTAGCACCACGGAGAGCGATTTGACAGTTTGACTCGTCCATCTGAACAAACTGTCAAATCGCTCTCCGTTTTGCTAACGTTAAAAAACCGCCACTTTTTTTTTCAAATTTTCTTGCTGTGGTTTTCACACCAGATGATGATTGCGTGTGTTGCAGTCGAAACGTCGTGAGAATTTTATTGTTGTATATTCTTTTTTATTGTTTCCCTTCTACGTGACTTTACCGAAAGAACCAAGAATATGAATCCCTGCAGTCACGAAAGCTTTAAATCAAAATGAAAGCCTACGTGTTAAACTATAACAGATCCGGGCTCTTATCCAACTTAAGCCGGCCCTGATCAAAATTCTAAAGGAAAATACAATTTGGATTTCATCATTCCACGACTCTCGTCAGGGTAGCGAACACGCTCGTAGATGGGGCATAGCAGTGTCCTCATTGCAAGGCCCTGCGGGCCACTGGGGGCCCCTGGTGACCTTTAGCGCGGCCCCTGGTGACCTTTAGCGAGGCCCCTGACGTGCGATCCCCGACAATACACAAAGAGTGACAACACCCCCCCGCCACAATCATCATCGTCGTGCTGCTGTCAAACCCACAATGGTTTCAAATGCGTGGCGGCCTTCACACACTGATGATGTCTTATCGGCGAAAGTGCCCCACCCACATTTGAAAATTAGTGAGGAACACTGGGGTAGTGAGTGGAGTTCTCATTGAGGCAGAGGGTATCAATTGCGCCCTCCTGCAAAGATCATTTCGCGGTTGAGATGTCCTACAAAGTTGACTGACTGAACATTGAGGAGCGTGAAATAGCCTCGAGATGCCTGTGGTGCCTAAGACAAATGCCTTACGACACGCTTGTGTCTTCAAGTTCTTTCGCACCGTACGCGGTGAGGTTGCAGAGCGGTTCCGGCTGTGAGTCCGATGGGGACGTCGTCTGGGGAGTGGAAAGAAAAGAGGTGCAGGAGGCAGGACGCACGCTTGCACGATCGCCGCGCGTGTGGGTAATAGGCAGAGGTATGCAGTTGCGGAATAGTGCTAGTGGGGGTATTGAGGGTGGCGAAAGGGCTTAAATCGTTGCCAATGTTAAGTCATCACCCATATAAACTAAACAATAAACTATTTTTTTTATTCTACCAGGTAAGGCACACTGAGCTATATAGCTATTTTCCCAGAAGCGGCTTGGCCATAAATGATAGCTCAACAAAGTGGCTTATCATCACGTGGCCCATCAGCATGTGGCGCGTGGCGACCGCGCATCCAAGCACTACGTCGGCACAGATCTGCTCAGCTTCCACGACCTGACGTGGCCCATTTCGGGGTAATTTGATTGGCAAGACAATTTCGGTAATTGCGGTCATCACCATCACGTGCCAACAGTCATTGCCAGAAGGCCTTTCGTTGCTGGAACAACCGTGTGCGTGTGTACGTTCATCGAACATTTGATTTGGACTATGCACCGCTAAGTCACAGGGGCAAGCACGCACACGTGAGTGGACGAGATACAGCAACACCAGTTTTACAGGTGAACTTTTTCGCACGCTGACGTCTGTTGACGGTGGGCAGAGGCAACGGTTAACGCGCACGCCACCCGTGCCAACATCAAATGACAGGTGTGTTGCTTCTTTTTTTTTTACAACGCACTTGGTGGTTGCACAATTTGAGAGGAGGGCGGATTTAGTGAAATATGCCTTGGAGTGGAAGTTGAAGGTCAACAGCTCAGCGGAAGACCCCCTCCAGATAGTGGGGAGGGTGTGATTAGATTGTCAACCCTTTGGAGATTGTGTACCCGACCTTGTGCCGTGACGTCAACGGAATTTGCACGCTTAGCTTTGCATTTCGAAAATGAGTTCCAGCCCGCGTCTTGAACTCGAACTCCGTCACGTCGTCCGCACAGCACGTCGACACGTCAGGGAATCGCTCCATTCAAGGCGCCTCGAAGCCCCCTTCTATCCACTCATTGCCTTCCCTTCCCCATCCTTCCTGGAATTGTCCAGGACTCTCCACCAATTCAAATTAATAATACCTTATTTCTATTTAGTTTTCCCTGATGACCAATCCGATATTGAATGGCTCTCCACCATCCGCTTGTGTTCCATAAACTAAACTATATATATTTTTTTATTTTACCAGGTGAGGCCCACCGACCTATATAGCTCTTTTTGAGAAGCGAGCTGGTCAAGAACGATAGCTAAACGAAGTGGACATTTACAGCAGCGACCTACGATAGCTCCTCGCCCATGGGAGTCGAGCACGCTCATCCAACCAGCGAGGATCCGTTAGACCCGGTGAGTGGACACTAATGTATTTGCTAATAATGCTTGCGCGTCTCTGCATCCCTTAAGCATGTCAAAGCGCACCCCGGTGTCAAGAATCTAGCACAAATGAAATCGGTAGGTTTTTTTTGTATCAATGTTCCTCAAAAGTCTTGAACGTTAAGGTGTCTCCCTGCTCATTGGCATTCCTGAGCCAGTGGTGGAAATTACAAACTATTTTTTTATGTTACCAGCTAAAGGCCCACTGAGCAATATAGCTCTTTTCAGAAGCGACCTGGCCACAAACGGTAACTCAACGAAGTGGCTTATCACGTGGAAATGTATAGCAGCCAAATACTCTAAATGCATGTTTTCTAAATGTGGATGGATAAACCAGAGTACCCGGAGAAAAATCCACGCGGCCACGGGGAGAACACGCAATCTTCAAATATACAAGCATTAGGGTCGGGATCAAATGAACAACCTCCTGCATACCAGGCGAGGACGTTAACATCTCGCCACCGCGGCTCCCTTTCAACACTTTAACGGCGGTGGCCAATATTTCGAAATGTCAACAACCACCGTAACCTTCCCCACAAAGTGGTACCCTAATTTAAAACCCCCGGAGAAATGTATTGTTCGCCTAAGCAAACTCCAAACCAGAAGGCGGGCAACTCTCCAATTGTGAGCTAACTGCTCTAATCTCAGTACAACCTGGTAAAACAAAACCTATTTTTTATATTCTTGGTTCTGTCGGTAAAGTCACGTTGAAGGGAAACAATAAAATAATATATATAAAACAATAATATTTTAAAGTGAATTTTATTTATATTTTATTATTTTATTGTTTCTCTTCAACGTGACTTTACCGAAAGAACCAAGAATATGAATCACTGCAGTCACGAAAGCTTTAAATCAAAATTTAAAAACCTCTTTATTTAGTCAGAAAAACCTGAGTCTCAAGAATCTCTATAAAAGTTCTGGGAAAAAGCCTATTGGGTTCCCCCAGTCCAGATAGGTGAGGACTCACATAGTCACCTGGGCTCGGGTGAAGATTAGCATTGCTGGGATGGTGCCGAAGCATCATCTGCTCAACAGTCCAACTCTATGTCAACCTCTGGTGGGCTGTCCGAGCGGCCACCTGGAATATCGTCTCTCGCCAGCGAGGGCCATCTGCCTTTGCTCTCGGCTTAGCTATACAAGCCAAGAGTTGAGATGGCTGCTGTTGCTCTCTGAGGTGCATGTTGGCCATGGCAGCTATTTTAGCATCAGGACAAAGCGGAATGTGCTCGAGGTCATTGTGCTTTCTGTCTTGTATGTATGCTGAACTTCTTTTGCGCTGTACGTAGCCAACCGTGCTAATAAGAGGTGCTCGGTGGAGCTGAGACATGGGCACTGAGGAGATTATTGGGACGTGACTTGTTTCCTATGTTACTCGGTTTTCTTTGCAGAGTCCTGGGGTGCCAATGGCATGACTTTGTTCCTGACCATGGGCTACGACAGGAGAATAAGATGACACTTGCTACCTGCAGGATGCGGGAACGCACAACTGCTGCACTTTGGGCACGTGGTCGCTCGCTTCACATTTAGACTCAGCGTCACGTGTTTAGATTATTTGGCTGCTGCTTTAAAGTTCTACATGATAAGCCACTTCGTTATGCTCTCATTTGTGGCCAGGTCGCTTCTGAAAAATAACTAATAGCTCAGGGTTCCTTACCTAGTAAAATAAAAAAAGAGTTTAGTTTAAGTGTATTTACAGTGATTTCCCTCACCTTTTCAACACTTTGCACTCCTATAGATTTTTTTTGTATTGTCTCTCGTTGTACCTTTCTGACCCGCCCCCTACTGGACATATGTAAGAAGAAGAGCTTCATAGCTCATCGTATTTCTCCAGGTTAAACATTGTGATTCTGATTCTGCATCCCCCTTCGTTGTTGACCCGGCTCACTGGACTCTCTGTCTCAGAGAACCTCGTAGGTGGAGGTGGAGACCGGTGGCACGGCGGTGCCGGTCAGAGGCCTCAATGGCTCAAAATAATACTTTAATTTTATATAGCGTCGTGTCATGCCAACAGCATCCCATACGCGGTTGGCTACGCACGGTGTGTAAAAGAAGCCCAACGCACACCTGCATACACACCAAGCGAATGAAGACCACTAACTACTACTACCAAGCACTAACTACTACTACCATGCACTAACTACTACTACCAAGCAAAATCAAAGATGAATAAACGAATTAAGAAATGGCTCCAAAACTACAAAAGTGCAAACAATGTGTCTAAGAGCCATCTCTAAGTGTGTCTAAGAGCCATCTCTAAGTGTGTCTCAGAGCCATCTCTAAGTGTGTCTAAGAGCCATCTCTAAGTGTGTCTAAGAGCCATCTCTAAGTGTGTCTAAGAGCCATCTCTAAGTGTGTCTAAGAGCCATCTCTAAGTGTGTCTAAGAGCCATCTCTAGGTGTGTCTAAGAGCCATCTCTAAGTGTGTCTAAGAGCCATCTCTAAGTGTGTCTAAGAGCCATCTCTAAGTGTGTCTAAGAGCCATCTCTAAGTGTGTCTAAGAGCCATCTCTAAGTGTGTCTAAGTGTGAGATGGCTCTAAGTGTGTCTTAGAGATGGCTCTGAGACACACTTAAGCTGTTGTGCTTTCGCTACGTTATCCCCACCTGAAGACGGTCGCTTGTGTTGCGTCCGAAACGTCGTGATTTAATTTAGTTATTTTTTTATTTTCAATTTATTTTATTTTATCTTTTACCTCCGTGACTTTACCGAAAAAAACAAAGAGTACGAAGCCCTATTGCTGATGGACATCTATTGCAGAATAAAAGTGTAGTTTTTTTTTTTTAATATGTTGTGATTGCAAGGTTTTGTAGGCACCGTAGTATTTCCAGCTGCCTTCGAATCTATCTTTAGGGCCGTCCATAAATGACGTCACATACCTAGGGGAGGAGGGGGGTCAGACATTTGTTACGATGTGTGACGAGGGGGGGGGGGGTTTGAAAAATGTGACGTCACATCAAAATGCGCAACTTTAAATAAATATAAACAATATAATTGTTTTGATTTAAAGCTTTCGTGACTGCAGTGATTCATATTCTTGCCGTTGGTTTTCACACCTGATGATGACTGCTTGTGTTGCAGTCGAAACGTCGTGAGAATTTCATTGTTTTATATATATTTTATTATTTTATTGTTTCCCTTCAACGTGACTTTACCGAAAGAACCAAGAATATAATAGAATTGTTATAACGACACTAATTTTGATTAATTTTCATTATTAACTATTTGATTATTTAAATTTACTAAGGTCACCTTTTATTTATTCCATTAAGGAGCATTTCGCTTCTCCATGGAAGAATGGAGAAGCATAAATTTAGAAAAAAATTTGAATGATTGTTATTAAACATTTTTTATTTTAATGATTCTACCAGGGCTTTTCATTCTGTGGAATGAATTTGTGATTGTTATAATTGTACTCTCCATTTTGCTTCGTTTTACTACACAGTTTCAAGTATGTTTTTTATAGTTATAATTACTTTTAATATTTTATAAGTATAAGAAAATTTCAATATAATATTCTGAACATCTGCAGTTTTAGTTAGACGTTTAATATTTTAAAGTGAATTTCATGCTAAATTTAAGCTTTCCAACACCTTTTAAATAAATGTTTTCTCCTACAACATCAGAGTGCAGCGCCACATTAAATACGCACTACAATTACAATAGTTTCATGTGATTTGAAGCATGTTTTATTTTCAAAATGGAAATATGGTTTTGGGGGGGCATAGCTTTGTGACGTCATATTTGAGGGGGGTCTGACTTTTTGTGACGCCATGTGACGAGGGGGGGGGAGGGGGGTCAAAAATCGGCCAAATCGCGTGACGTCATTTATGGACGGCCCTTTTATAGCTTCGTAGACTTTGTCCCCATGGAGCCAAATCTTATCAGTTTATTGCATGTGACCATTGTATAAATCGTTTGCTGAGAGTGCAGGGAATAAAAAGATGGAACATTCAGAAGCCACAGCAACAAGTAGTGCTTAGGAAGGTTTATTTACCATCAACCACATGCATACTATCATCAGACTGAATATAAAACACTGTACCATTACTTGTAGGCTATGGAAAGGCATTTACTCGGTGAAAAGTGAGGCAGACGTCACTAAGGGCTTCATCAAAATATATTTTTAAAAAAATATCCCAATATATTTCAATTGTGCCAATAGCACAATTGCAAATGGGAGAAAAAAAACTCGAATACATTTTACAATAACACAATTTTATTACATTTTCACGTTGAAATGAGTCTTGGGTAGTGTCAATCTCAACTTTACACCCCGAGATAATGCAATGGTAAAGATTCCATATTTCTATGATGGAGGCCAGTCAATTGCTCGAACAACCATTATCACGTGATCGTTAACATCTCGTCACCGTGGGCCAAATGGGTGGCGAGATGTTAACTACCTCGTCTGGTACACAGGAGGTCGTGGGTTCGATTGCAACCCTGACACCTTCTGTATATTGGGAGTTTGCATGTCGTTCCCGTGGTCACGCGGATTTCTCTCCAAGTCCTCCGGGTGTTCCCTCCACATTTAGACAAATGCGTTGAGAGTTTGGTTGCTATAAATATTTCGACGCGACAAGCCACTTCGTTGAGCTATCATTTGTTGATAGCCAGGTCGCTTCTGAAAAAGAGCTGTATAGCTCAGTGGACCTTACCTGGTACAACCAAAAGAACAACCAAAGAAGACAATAAAAACTGTTTAGTTTTCGACCTTCCCAATGAAGCGGTACTCATTCTGTTGAGCCAACATGGTTGAGAGATAAACGCGGTTGAATCCCGACCGGGATTTGAACTCATGCCTTTCCAATTGCAGGTTCAGGCGCTCTAACCCACAGCCGTCGCCTGGCCAGGCATCGCAACATTAGAGTTCAATACGACACATTCCAAGTTCTGATTTGTATAGCATATAAATACAACCTCGTCTCTGGACACCGTTCAGCTTTTCGTGGAGTTCTCCGGGGCCAAACGCGATAACGTAGAAGACGCGTCCTGCTGCGGCGAGAGTGTGACCTTAATGCTCCCGTGGCAACATTAATCCACATTTGCATTTGCTGACTTCTGACTATGGGACAAATCTGCTGACTGGCCGGCCATATATACGACACAGCGGCAAATGGCTAAATACCGAAGATACGTTTTAATATCGGGAACGGCTCTGCCCGCCTGCATGCACTTCATTGCCCTTTCAGTCTTCATAGTAGAGCAATTATTGCCTTGAGACAGTTTGGCCTATCCGGGGGTTCTAAGCTGCGCGTTTTTTTACTGATGACGGTAATAATAATTCTCAGTCCTTCGTCAAATCCTTCGCTGAATGAAGGCTTATGCTATGCCGTACTGGTTTTAGGGGCTGTTAGACCGTACTTCACCGTGCTAGTCCATACGAGCTGGTGAAGGGGGGGGGGGTGGTTGATCCAGGACCGATTCAGGTATCGTCCTGATGGATGACCATGGCCAACAATCAAACTCTAAGGGGCTGGATTTGTGCCACCACTGCTTCAACAGCCATGGGGGGGGGGGGGATGTTATTTATAATATAATATAATGGAATGTGTTTATATTTATAATGGAATGTATTCATCAGGTGATAACAAATATGGGATTCAATTTATGAAACGGGGACGGGATGGTCTCGTCTTGTGACCAAAAAACCTCACGGGGCCTTTCCAATCAACTTGACAAGAGGCGATTTGGTGATTCCTTGCATAAACTATTGGGGTAGCTGAGGTGGAATTTCAACATTTAATTGGATTCTGGCCTTGCTGGCCAATTAGTGAATATGCCAATCACCAGGTTCACGTTGTACGTATAGATCGTGTGTAGTTACTGGAATGTTACTATAGGGTTTTGTCAAAGGTTAGTGTTGTTAGTATGGTTAAAACGTTAGTAGTGCGTTATGGTAAATGCTGGAGTCAGTGTTACAAGTCGCGTTAATATTATGAGTAAGGTTAGGGAGATGGCTGGAATTTGTATTTTAAGAAGTGTTATGATTAAGGCTAGAATTAGTTTGATAAGTAGGGTTAGTGTTATTCGGATTAGAGTTAAAAATAGGGTTAATGTTATGAGTTAGGCCATAGGATAGAGTTATGTTAGGATTACGGTAAGGTTTAAGGATAGGGATAATGTTACAATTAGGGTTAATGTTCACATTAAGCTTAGAGTTCAGGCTCATGTTTAATTCGGCAAACAGCCTACAGTTCAGGATAGGGCTCGCGTGAGAGATACAATTAGTGTAAGAGATAGGGTCACATATAATGATTAGTATTAGGGGTAGGAATAGTGTAAAGGTTAGGGTTAGTGTTCACATCAACGCTCATGATGAGAAACACGGAGACAACCAAGGCCCATTGCGCTAACCAGAGTGCTCACGTTTTAGATTAGATTTTAAATGAAATAGATTTCATATATTTCGGCAGGAAGGACCCAATGGGCTTCTAGGCTCTGTTTCATTGGCGTCCTGGGACGATGGTACCAGAAGTTGTTAATCGGTACGTTTGATAACAAATTTGAGAACAGGCGTGGAGCGAGTTTTAATTTTTTTTGTAAATTAAAAGTATTTCACCGGGAAATCCCTTGAGATGGAACATCTCGCTCGACTGCACGGGTGTCCAGGGTTATGGTTCGAGTGGGTGTTCGGCGTGTTCGGTGTTAAGTGTCATGGATATTGTTTGCAGTGGGCAGCGGCAGTGGTCCAGCCACTGCGCCTTGCACCTGACGACCTGTGTTCGATTCCCAGCCACGCAGGACATTAGCGGGGAGCGGTACGGAAAAAAAAACTGATCATAGGCAACCCCCTGACTAATGTGCTGAAGTACAGTCCAACAACCCCTATGCCTGACACGGGTCTGGAATCGAACCTCGGCGGCTGGATTCTCATATCGCAGCTCGTGAAGCTGTTGTGCCACTGTTCCCTTCCCCAACGCTACACGTCAATAGTTTGTTTTTGTTTGGTTCGGTTTCCACTTTGTTGAGTCTCATCGGCAGCGTCAGGCCAGCTAAACAAATGCTGCCGTGTAAATCAAGACGCTAATGCTGTTGTGTAAATCCAGACGCAATTGGCAAGGGCACCCCCTTAAAAGGTGTGGGTTCCGTTCAGCGCCGGACATCAACATTGAATTGTATTTATTTTAAAACAACACAGTTTTGGATCATACATTTCTTACGAAGTATTCGTGTGAACTCATCACGCATCGCTGCCTTGTTCCTGCCCGACCTTATTACTATTAAACTAAACGAAACGAGTATTTTTTTTATTTCACCAGGTAAGGGCGACTGAGCTATAAAGATATTTTTCCAAAGCGACCTGGCCACAAATAAAAGCTCGACGAAGTGGCTTATCATGTGGAAAATGTATAGCAGCCAAATACTCCAAACGCACATTTCTAAATGTGGAGGGAAAAACTGGAGGACCCGGAGAATAATCCATGCGACCACGGGGAGAGAGACACGCAGACTCCAAATATACAGCAGCAGGCGTCAGGATCAGGATCGAACCCACGACCTCCTGTATATCTGGCGAGGTAGTTAACACCGCGCCATCGTGGCATTGTATACCTATACAGATATTGTGTTAGGATTGGTCCAACCAATTATAACTACTGTATATCTCTAACACAATATATTTCCACGTTAGAAACTAAACTGGATAACGCTCAACTGTCCTATCTTCTTAATTAAATATCACATTGAATGAAAATGTATGCTGTTGTGCGTGTTTTTAAAACAGGAACGATAGATGGAAGTAGATACAAAGAGAACATGAGTGTAAAAGACTAGATCATTGAAAACACTTACACACCAAATACACAAAGATCCCCCATATAGCCTTAACATACTTGCTGGAGCAAGTGCTGCTAGCGAGCTACTACCAAGGCCAGAACTGTACACGACGGGGTAGGTGGCCAGCACCACGCCCGGCCGCCTTTGTCTCCCAAGTGGTGATATTTACACACCACACCAGGTACTTACTTGAGGCTGAGTCGACCTAGGGGAGGCCCGGGACAAGTTCAAACAAAGGTCATTGGTGCTGGCCGTGAGCGGGAATCGAACTCGGGTCGTCAGGTTTAGAGCGCAGTGTGCTAACCGCTACACTACCATTCCTCCACACACCCACGCATCGACTCGTGCACACATATACAAACGCACACACTCACGTACACACACTCCAAGCCCATATATGCACGACCTTGAAAAGATGATGATCGTATCATAAAGGCACTCCACCGGCGGGCGACACGAGAGGCCGAGCAATAAGATTCATATACTTTATCTATATTGCATATCAAACATGACCATTTTACAATCGAGCTGCGTGTATTATATACCCTCCCATGCCGAGTCTATACGCACACACGAGCTGCATATTTTAAATGGCTGCGTAGCACAGATGGTAGAGCTCTCAACCCGCAGTTTAAGAGTTCACCTACCTGGTTATGGGTTGATGCAGCCTGTCATTGGGTTTTTTTTCTCCCAGCGAGGTGACATGACCCAGTGTGGTCGCGCATTCGGTAGCCCATTCGCCGCTTGTTGCACAGAGGCTCACGGTTAGAATCTGGCAGGCTGCCCTGGTTAATAACTCCCCAAGTATTCGGAGTAAAATACTACAGTACGTGCTGTCTGCTGAACGATGGTGAACGTCATTCGAACGAAAGAAGGAAATCGCGCGCTTGCATCATGCTCTGAATTCGACAAAAAAAATTAATCGCCAATTATTTAATTTGGAAACGCGTTGCAATTGTTGACCTCTACTGCAATTTTTTTTAAAACAAGACCACTCCTGAAAAAACCCCGCGAGATTTTCCCAGGTAAACAAGTGTAATAATAATAATGATGGTAACATGAATAACATTTGTGTGACGGTAACAGAGGTGATTTTTAAAGATACCATAGGAATATGGAATTTCCACCCCCTGGTTTGAGGGCTGCCAGTGGAGATGAGTACTGTGCCCAGTGCTCATTGAGAATGGAGACCCAGAGTGTTTTAAGTGATGGTTGTTCACGTTAGCTCTTAAATACAACGTCACGGGCAAAAAAAAGTGCGTGACTTTCTGATGACCACTGTGGAGATGAAACTACAGTGTACTGCGTTGCACAACTGCCGATAGAATGCATTCCACCTTATTTCGCTGTTCGGTGGAAGTTTTATTATTCTGTCTTCAATGACTGCGCTTCCAATGATGAGCTAGCATCTTAGCTGAGGTTGTCACCGCCCCATAATTAAAAATCATCATGATCATGCAATCACCATTACAGGCAGTGGTGTAGCTATCGAGTATGCAGGCGGTGCAACTGTACCATGGCCCATGGGCCATGTACCATAGCCCATGGGCCATGCACCATAGGCCATGGGCCATGCACCATAGCCCATGGGCCATGCACCATAGGCCATGGGCCATGCACCATAGCCCATGGACCATGCACCATAGCCCATGGGCCGGAGGGGCCGGAAGGGCTGGGATACAAAGGAGCGGGGATTGGATAGAGGGAGGCCGCATTTAATTCCTTGCACCAGTGCCCGAGCCAACCAGGCTACGCCACTGGTCATAACTATCACATTCATTCGTTAACATCAATCATTCAGTCACCATGACAAAAATCATCCTTCGCAGATTGGTGAAATGAGCATCACCGAGTGGAGTTGGTAGTGGCTGTATGTAATGTATGTTGAACCTTTTTCGCACTGTACATAGCCAACTGTGTGAATCGAAGGTGCAGGGGAAGGACAACAAACTAAACACAAAAGTCAGTTCTAAGGAAATTATTTTTCAATCTATCTAGATGATTTAAAAGTACATAGCTCCAGTGGCTTCCCAATATCGGAAGGAAGAGCACTCTAGATGGCCGCAGAAGTGCATTTAAGAGCGTGCAATGCAGTGACCGTCTTTGTTCAATCTGTAGTGTATTTAACGGAGACACACACTTGATCTTGGAGGCAACACGTTTATTCTACAACCCCAACAGAGTAACTACATAACGCACAACGATAGTTAACTAGACCCCAACAGGGTAACTACATCACCGGGTCAGGCCAGTAACGTCCTGCTTGACCCACGATGCCGAACGTGACGACAGAAGACTGAAGATCAAGGAGATGTAGCATGGCAGGTTGATTCCAGAAGACAGCCGCGATCGCTCTCGGGACCTCCCTTTTATGCTCCCGAGCGTGGCTTCGCTCCGCCTTCGGTCACGCCCCCTTCTGGCTCTTGCCAGAAGGTTCTCGACCAAGCATCACGTGTCCCTCGAGCCCCCTTTTGGGCCCCCTCGCTACCCTGCCCCGGTCACGTGCCCTCTCGGGTTCACCCAGACTGTCACGTCCTCAACTGCCCTCTCTCAAACCGTAACCAGAACCTTGCCCCCTAGGGCCCGCTTGCATGCCACACCCACTCTGGTGCCAGAGAGAGGCTCAAGACGCACAGTTCCACTCTTGTGACAGTAGCTGGCGCTAAACGCGATAGTGACTCCATTTATGTCACTACAGATGGTAAGCCAAAATCGGCTGCTGCGAGGATGACTAGAGTTTGCATGATGGTTCATGCTCCTTGACGAGATCATCAAGGTATTGTGGTTCATTTGTGGCAGGCAATTTGTGTGTATGAGCACGACCTCATAATGTTGTATTATGCAATCACCCATTCCTGCCACAAAAAGGTGGAACTTCCACCTCTAGCTCAGCACCCCAACATACATTAGAGATGTCCAAACAGTCATTTCAACTTAGAAGTATTTCAGGGTGTTTGTTCTTGTCGCATTGTTGGCTATGGTTTCTAAGATACACCAGAGCATGTGAAATGTAAGCCTGTGCTGATTTAATAAAGGTGTTACAAAAGCTGCCACCAACGAAAATAAATTAAGTCTTACTGCAGCAAGTGCATTCAATCCTGAATTAATTACAGAACTGTACATATAATCTTGAACATGTATAACGTTTAAATCCCGGCATGCTCATAACGTGCTGCATTGTCGCGAGTTCCCGACTTTACTCGTCAGGAGAATCCAAAGGCTCAAAAATACACAAAAGACTCAAAAGTAAAAAAAAACGGTTCAGAGTTTAGCTGCTACTTAAACAAATTCTGTTGGGAAAAAAAAACTTGGTCCAAAAGTCAAGAGGCTGGTGGAATTAATGTTATTTTATTTGCATATGGTGCATAAATACGGGGTGCCACTGTCGCGAGATGTTAACTACCTCGCCTGGTATACAAGAGGTCCTGGGGTCGATCCCGGCCCTAACGCCTGTATCTTTGGAGTTTGTATGTCTCTCTCCCCATGATCAGGTGGATTTTCCTCTGGGTCCTCCGGTTTTCCCCTCAACATGCGTTTAGAGTATTTGGCTGCTATAAATGTCCACATGATAAGCTATTTCGTTGAGCTATCGTTTGTGGTCAGGTCGGTTTTCAAGATTAGCTATATAGCTCAGTGGGCCTTACCTGGTAAAATAAAATGCTTGATAGTTTGTATAGTTTAAATAATTGTCTAAATTAGTGTATATTACCTGCTACGATATTTTAATCACTTATTTATCCAGGAATGCCACGGCGAGCCCAAGGAATGGCACAGTGCTGGATTACAGGCAGCCATGTGCAGAGCCACCGCCACATCTAGGACAGACGTGGACATTGAGAAAACGGAACACACATCTAAAATGTTTTGCTTGGAATACCCTTACAGACAGAACGAGGATGACATGGTTCAGATAGCATACGTGAAGAGACTGCTGAGGCAAGTACGTTCGCTTGGGGGAAGACGCAGCCCTTGAACAGAGACGATGGCCAGCGATCAGTCGACACGATAGAAACCACACCCCAGAGGATTTCCCCACCGCAGAAACGGAGCGATGAAAGCAGCCCCCCTCTTGCCGGTCGGTAATACGAATACGCTCTTTTCTCTCCGCAATCTTTGAGCCTGTGATGGAAATTCTGTCTCGGGGTCGGGGGGGGGGGGCAAGCTCTACACGGAACAACCCGCTGTTGACTTCTCAAAAAGTGGCCCACATTTTTATGGACGGGAGTTCATCATCGGCCTACGTGACTGACAGGTTGATAATTTCACCAAAACGCGTGTAGGTTATTCCTATCTAAGTACCCCCCCCCCCCCTCCCTTTCCTTTCCACCCCCAACTCTACTCCCTTACTTAAGTTCTTCACAGTTTACAGTTTGAACTATTTATTTAGAATTGCCCTGTGAGCTAAGAAGCTCTTGAATTGGGTTTCATCAACAAAACAAAACAAAAGCACAACGTTTGTAACAGGTCACATTAAAATGATAAATACAATAAATACAGCAATTAAAAAAAGTCAACAAATAATTTGTTTTACAATATATTACTCTTTGGTTCCTTCGGTAAAGTCACGTCGGTAGAAATAAAATAAAATAAAACAAATCACGACGTTTCGATCGCAACGCAAGCGATCTTCATCAGGTGGGACAACCACAGCAAGAAAATGCTGAAGTCGGCGGGAGAGCTGCCGTGGCAAGAGGTTATATAGGTCAGAGAGGGGGAGGAGCAAGGGGGGAGAGAGAGGGGGGGGGGGGCGCGTGAGCGCTAGGGGAAAAGGACGTGAGGTTGGGGGGGGGGGTGGTGAAGTGGGCGGGGCTAGAAGTGTGAAGGTGGTGGAAGAACAGATAGAGGACGTGAGGTTGGGGGGGGGGCGTGGGCGGGGCTAGAAGTGGGCGGGGCTTGCAGTAAACCGGCAGGTAATGATGGAAACAACAACAAGTTAAGGCGTTACCTTGGTGATAACATCCTTCCAATGATTGTTCAATTTGTATCCATTTTCTCGGTTGAAGTTTTGTCTATGTTTATATATATGGATGGCTTCATGAATATATTACTTAATTATAAAATCTATATGTAATTAAAGTGAACATTAAGATTAGAGAAACATATTGAAAAATAGTGCATCTAGAGTGAGGAAGACGATTCGATCAAATATTGCTGAACGAGGAATAGAAACGCCTTTGGTAAATCGTTTTCCTGTGCAAACAACAAATTTCAAGTAACACTAGTAACCATAACAATTACCATGACATTGCATACATTACAACAGAACAGGACTCATATACAGAATAATAATAAACGATTTCATATTCTGATGACCGTTTGAGTTATGGTCGAAACGTCGTGAGAATTTTTTTTATTGTTTTATATATATTTTGTTATTCTGTTGTTTCTCTTCAACGTGACTTTACCGAAAAAACTAAGAATATGAATTACTGCAGTCACGAAAGCTTTAAATCAAAAATAAACGATTTGTATATCTTGATTTAAAGCTTTCGTGACTGCAGGGATTCATATTCTTGGTTCTTTCGGTAAAGTCACGTAGAAGGGAAACAATTAAATAATAAAAATATAAAACAATAACATTCTCACGACGTTTCAAATTTTCTTGCTGTGGTTTTCACACCTGATGATGATTGCTTGTGTTGCAGTCGAAACGTCGTGAGAATTTTATTATTTTATATTTTTATTATTTTATTGTTTGCCTTCTACGTGACTTTACCGAAAGCACCAAGAATATGATTTGTATATCACCTACTTGCTTCAGCAGTGGCAGATTGGCAGGAATGCACTTGAAAAAAGTGATTTAAGATGATTGAGGGAAGTTAGTGACTGTAAATCAAGTTTCGTGGTGATATTATTCCAGAGACTAGGGGCGGCCATTGAGAATGCCCGTTTACCAAAACCTGTTTTGTACCTAAGAACATTCAACAAAAACAATGATGAGCCCCTCAGGTTAGATCTGGCATCCCGTGGTGTCAACAGATCCAACAAATACTCTGCCAAATTGGAACTAAGGGCAGTTTGAATAAACAGAGCCTGGTGAATAATTCTGCGATCATGGTTGGATGTTAGGCCAGTCTCTCTATATATGTCACAATGATGAGTTTTATAAGGGGCATGCAGAGCAAATCTTATAGCCGAATGATATATTGATTTGAGCTTATTAAGCAAGGAATTTGATGCAGACTGATTAACAATGTCACAGTAATCAAATAAAGGCAATATAGTAGCCCTTACCAAATCAAGACGAAGTTTAGCTGGGAAACAATGTTTATGTCTATAAAGAAAGACAGTTTTAATTTGTACTTTTTTCCAGAATGATCAATATGATCCTGGAAAGTAAGTTTTGAATCTATTATGAGCCCAAGGTCAGGGGCGGAGCCAGGATTTCAGACCGCGGTGACATTCAACAAATGTTAATTTCAAGAATGATTAGAGAGTCAGGCTGTTGAACTAGACGCCATCGGTTGGCGGACACGCTCTGACAATGCAGTTGCACGGAGTCCGCCAGACCGCGTGTCGTACACTTAGACGCAGAATGTCACCCCTGTCGCCCCCCTGGCTCCTCCCCTACCCAAGGAATGGCCAGCAACCAGCAATATAGTATCATCGGCAAAAATGTTGATCCTAGAATGTTCAAGCTGGGTAACCCAAGTCATTTACATATAGGGAGAATATTGGACCAAAAATGGATCCTTGCGGTATCCCCTTTGTAATTTCAATTTTGGTTCAAACCAGGTTAGCAAAAAATACTGCCTGGTTTATGTGAAAAAAGATAGCTTTTAAACCAGTTAACTGTATGAGCAGAGAATTGCAGGCTTCGAAGTCTATTTAATAAAATGCTATGGTCTACTGTGTCAAGGGCTTTGGATAAATCTAAAAATAGGGAGGCACAGTATTGGTTTCTCTCCAGATTATTAAAGATTTTATGTAGGGAGTCCAAAACAGCAGAAGCTGTGCTGTATTTTTTTACGGAAGCCTGATTGTTTCTGATATAGTAGCTTATTTTCTAAGATAAACATACCAATTTGGTTTTCTAATAATTTCTCAAATAGTTTTATCAATGGTGATAATATGGATATTGGTCGATAGTTGTTAGGGTCATCTGCAGACCCCTTTTTGTGAAGGGGGTGAACAAAAGCAATTTTCCATTCAGCAGGCAACGTGGCTTCTGTAATGGATGGGTTAGGGGCCTGAAAATCAAATCACCGACTGCGAGTAGAGCAAAGGCTAATTTTCTGCTCCAGTTCAGGAGGCTTTATTTAGGAAGGTTATTTGTTTTAGCACTCAAACACGTTCACCAAGCTCTCAAGGCGAATGGATATTCTCACTACACAATCCGCAAAGCCATCACCCCAAACGTGAGGAAGGAGCCATCTGAGGATCCAATCAAAACCATCACCTTGCCATACATAGCAGGGGTAACCAAAAAGTTTTCCAAAATCAGGAACAAACACAAGATCCAGGTCCGATTTAACACAGTACATAAAATTTGTGATCTGATCCCTGACATGCAATATCCCGGCATCTACAAACTAAGCTGTGTATGCGGCATTAGTTACATTGGGGAAACTAAGCGACATGTCTCGGACCATGTTCGTGAACATAAATTAGATCTGAAACACAGTAAGACCAAGGTGATTTGCAAACCCACTGGCTATCAACAAAGTTTTGTTCATGAAGCCATCCATATATACAGACAGACACAATTTCAACCGAGATGGGTACAAACTTAGCAATAATTGGAAGGACGTTATCAACCAGTTTAAGTCATAACTGGCTGTGATGTTCCCATCCTGCCATCTTCCAATGTTAGTTGTTATTTTCGGCTCTCCGATTTTACATTGACAGGTTAAATTTCTCACACCAACACAGCCACCTCCGCGCGTCCACCTCGACGTGACGGTGGCTCTGCGATCTCACATTAGTATGCTAATTTTTTACCTGGCAGCCCTTTCATTGGTGGAAACCCACCACCAGCGCCGTCGTTGCCCATCACTCACATTAACATTAGCTGCCCCACCCATGCTGCTGACACTTGGGCTACGCCCATTTTAAACCTTTTTAAACAGTTTGCCTTTCGAGGCTAACTCCCTTTTCCTGATGACGACTGCTTGTGTTGTGATCGAAACGTCGTGGTTTTTTTTCTATCTACGTGACTTTACCGAAAGAAGTAAAGAATATGAATTCATACAGTCACGAAAGTGTTCAGTTAAAATGTAAGACCATTTATGATATCCTGGCCATTTGTGAGATGCTGACCATCAATAATGAGATTAGCTGGTAAACGACCGGAAGACAGCTTGTTCTCATGGTCTTTGAGAAGAGCTTTGGATTATTGTGTGAATCTAAGAGGGTAGGCGTGAAGTATGCGCTTTCTGCATTACGCACTAATCTGAGACAGCGATTGCGCAAAGTTCTGTCCTGTAACCAGTCACTATCTATATTTGTCTTCCTTGCTAGTGACCACGCTGCATCTGTAGACCTCGTTGATTTGTGATTAGAGGGCTAAGCAAAGGTGGACTGTATCCTTTTACTTTACTTTTAGTCAAGGGAGCATTTTGTAAAAAGATTTCAATGAATTTGGTCCTAAAAAGTGACCAGGCTATGTCAGGGCACAGAATATTTTACACTATGTCCAAATCGGCATGATAAATATCATGAGTAAATACTTGAATATTAAACATTTTCACAGACCTTTTAATGATGACTTTGGGGGAAACTTTTGGCCTGTTTTGATTAACTAATACCGACAGTTGTAGAGTGATCACTTAGATGGTTACCTCATACACCAGTGAGGGAAAATGTATGTGGTGCATTAGTCAGCAAGACATCTAGCAAAGAAGAGCGATCTTGATTTTTAGGTTAGGCCTGGTGGGTGAGTTTATCAATTGAAAGAGGTTGAATTCATTCGCAAATAGCGCCTCAACTGAGGGGGTCGATCCAGTTCCAATTTAGATCACCCATAATGATTAGTTCATCCTTCCAAAGGGTAGAAATAAACTCTTTGGGGGTAGTTTCGGCATCTTTACTGCTGCCTTTAGGAGGTCTATAACAGCACATTATGAGGATAGCCTGATTTTCAAGTACTAGTGCATTAATAATCAAACCTTCAAGGCACCCTTTTTTATTGATAGTATTAATCAGAGCGCTTTGAATATTATTACGAATGAAAACAGCTGTTCCGCCACCTTTAGTTCCTCTATCAAGACGAAAATGTTGTCATTTTCAATTTTAATTTGGGAATGATTTATAATTGGAGAGAGTAGCGTTTCTGTTCGACATAAGACGTCAGGGGAAAAAACTATTTACTTATTTTTTAAGCTTATCAAGCTTAGGTAAAATCCCTCTTGTAATCACATGCTTGAATCCAAAACCTCTGTTCGTAAAGTCAGCAGCACAAGATGCATGCGGTATGTCCGGACTGGGATGCAGTTCAATGCCGCTTATGAAGAGCAACATAAAGATTCAACGTTTACAAATGGATTTTCTACTGTAAGAGAGCTGGGCGACGGTACCTGAAGGAAGAGTAAAATATGCATGGTGGTGGTGTACTTAAGAAAGATATGACATTAGGAAAGAAGATAGGATACATTTTTAGGGAGTAATGGTGAAGTCGGAAAATAATCCAACCAAAAGGACGTTCAAAGACAGACGGATGAGTTATGGATAGGTGAATTGAAGCGGTCCATTTTTTTTCTCCATTTGTAATAGAGGAGAACAAGACGACTATGAAAATGATAAGAGGAGCCATTTTGATGTGAAGTTAAAGCAGCAGAGTACGGTTATTGATGTTTGCCGTCGGTTGAGTCTGCTCTCGCTCCGTACGTCGAGTTAAAACTGCAGACAGGCGGGCGGGCAGGCAGGCTGGCAGGCAGGTGAAGTTGGTTGGCAGACCTGGGTGTACCCTCCCCACGTAACAGTACAAAAACCCCGCTCGCGGTCCCCACTCGGCAGGGCAGCAGCAAGGAGCCCAAACTCCTCCTTAATCTAAATCCAGAAGCACGGCGTTCGTTCGGGAAACTGCGTCCACGGAGTTTCTGTAAACCCCCCGCCCACGTCGCGGTTTGTGCTCTCTACCGGGCTCTTACTGATAAGACATGAAACAAAAACGGCCCAGATTTGACTGACGCTAAAAGGACGTTGAGACAAGTTGACCCCTAACTCGGAATGGGAGCCTGTAACCTTTTAAGCATGAGTCAAAGCATTCGAAGAGCAGAGCCACCTGCTCATGGCTTGTTAAAAGTAGGCCTTTGAAAGTGGCAGGGAGCAAAGTTAAATATAACTGAGTAACATAAGTTACCTATTTCCAAAGAACAAAACGTAGGATAGGATGATTTTTTGTTCGTTTTATATATTTATATAACTAATATATATGTTTATATATATTTTTCTACATACCACTGTTTTGTATTTTTTCCTGTTTTCAAATTTTTCTGTACAGCATCTTGAGATCAGGTGATATTTAGACACTATCAATATTTATTTATACGATTGTAGTTTATATCCATTCCGAGCCCTGAAGCAGAGGTGGAAATTCCGCATTCCTGTGACGGTGACCAAGCTCAACAAAGGGCACCCACTGTTGACCTCCCACAATGCAGTACTCATTTTATCAACACTGGAGGGATGATGGGCCGAGTGGACCCTTTTACATAAAAATCCTATTATCGCTCTGAAAGCTTCTGTGAAAATCAAGTTTCAAGTTTATTTTGTTTAACTGGAGACCACTATAGTCTCATTTGCAAGTGACCTGGGGCATTAGTCTGCCAGTAGGTGGCGATGATTGCTATGTATGTAATCTCAAATGCGTCATTTACGAATAATTTTCCAATTTTGCAAATCTCGCCCTCCTCCTCCCGACGTCGGCACACAATGACATACTTTCATGAATGACGTTGCGCGGGATCTTTAACGTCCGCTGTGAAGCAGGTGGCGCCGTGGGATCGTTACGGTTATTACGCGCCCCCCCGGTAACAATCAGGGCGGCCGCTGCGTTTGAACCGTGAACCCTTTGCAACAATTAAAACAAACGGGCTACTGCTAGGCCGTGTCGCCGCCGCCGCCGCCGTGAATGTGATGGCCGTGTAGTAACAAGCGCATTCTTGCTCGTGTTCATTCATTTTAAACACTGCAGCATTGCTTTTGTAACATTTAGATATCGATGTGCAAAACGTTCTGAACTCCTCTCATATCTACGGTACAAATATTGTGAGCACTGCTGTGCTCAGTAGTACATGCCTAATTACTAGTGGAAATAAATGTTCGGAATTCACACATTCCTGGCATAGTTTATATGTTTATCAGCCTTCAATGGAAGCTGTTTGGGTTATTTATTTCTTTTAAAACGGAAGAAATGTTAATCCTTAAACATTGTGGTTAAGAAACAGGATTATAACGTAGGCTGCGGAATTTGTCTGAAGTTTAATTATTAAATTATACATATTTTAGTTCACGGTCAATCGACGACTGAATGATGGCCCTCCGTATCGCGTTATGGTTTGATCACACTTCACCTTCCTAGCCAGTTCGAATTGGTGAAGGGGGTGCCCAAGGCCAGTTCAGATATCAGTCGTTACTGATGTCAGCCGCAGTCGTGCCAAACTCAGCGTTCACCATCGTCCCTTCAGCGCGGTGTTTTCTTCATTGCAAGGCCCCGTGGGCCCACTGACGGCCCCTGGTGGCCTTTAGTGGGGCCCCTGACGTGCGGCACCCGACAATACACAAAGAGTGACAACACCGCCCCACCAGCATCGTCATGCTGCTGTCGGCCCTCACACACCGATGATGTCTTATCGGTTAGAGTGGGCCCCACTTTGAAAATGAGTGAAGAGCACTTGTTCCGTAAATTTGAACCCCGTGATTAACACCCACACTATATTTCGATTTAAATTTAGATTTAAAGCTTTCGTGACTGCAGGGATTCATCTTCTTGGTTCTTTCGGTAAAGTCACCACCACGTAGAAAGAACCGAGAAGATGAAACCCACACTATACGCTACCAAAAGAACTTGCAAGACAATATGCCTCATTCCCAAATCTCCAAATTTACATGTGGGTGTTTACATATATGTCAATCTCAATTTACATATATGTAAATTGAGATTTACATAATGCATCTCCTAAGTCGCACAGCCTTCCGAGAGTGAATACTTTCTCACCAGCAGAAGGCTTGCTTAACCACCAGATATGTACTGTATAGGCAAGGACCATCTCTTTAGTTGCCTATAACGTCTGGCGGTTCATCAGCATTGCTTCATGCAAGCCCGACCTTGTTGATGAGACAATGTATGTTGAAACCAGTGGATATTTTGCTTGTGTTGAACCAATGCGACTGAAATTACGCACTCCCAGAAGGCGCAATGGTTGACGGGAAGTGTAAAAAAAATACTTGTATTTTGTACATGGAGGGACAGAGATATATATGGAGACATATAGTCCAATTATTAATGTTGTAATAGTATCCACAATGACATTGAAGATAACTTTGCACTATATGCTGGGACACTGATCCCTGATTTAGAGTACACTATTGGCTTTTGTGAGGAATCGACTCTTAAGTAAAGTTAATTATTACACGTGGAAATGAAACATTTATAGATACCACATTTAGCGTGTGTGCCTGTGTTTATCTGTTGGGTTGAGAAATGATATGCATGCCCTTCTGACCCAATTCAAGCCCACAGTTTTTCGGTGACAGGTAGCTATTGAATATTTAAATGCACGTTTGGCATTTTACAGCCTACCTCCTGAGGGAATGTGTGAGGTTCAAGACAGGAGGGTCACGCAGCAGCTAGGTCTGAACCGGGGGCAGCATGAAACTCTGGCTGACGGACAAGGTTGTGTTCCAACCGACTGATAGAAAGAGGTGGGACCATTTTCATAGTCCACTACAATATCTCACACCCGAAAATGAGGAGGCTTATTGCAATCTTCACTTGGAGGTTTGGAGAGATGTTCTATCTGCAATTTTTTTTAAAGCAGGTAAGGTCCACTGGCTATATAGATATTTTATCAGAATATACCTGGCTATCACAAATGATAGCTCAAGGAAGTGGCTTATCGTGTGGAAATGTATAACAGCCAAATATTCTGAATGCATGTTGATTCACAAATGTGGAGGGAAAAACCGGAGGACCCAGAGAAAAATCCACGCGACCATGGGGAGAACATGCAAACTACAAATATACAGCCGGCGTCAGGGTCGGGATAGAACCCACGACTTCCTGTATACCAGGCGAGGCAGATAACATCTCGCCACCGCGGTAGAGTCAACCTCCGGTGTGAGTAGACTAGTGGCCACGGGAGGTAATGACAGGGGAGTCAGCCTGCAGTGCGAATGGACTGTTGGCTACGGGAATGATCGAGAAAAGGAGCGTGGCCAGGTGACAGAAGAGGACAGTGGAGTCTGCTGGTAGAGCGAGCGTCCAGAACCAGCGAGAAGGTTCGAGAATGGGGGCGTGGCCACGGACCGTATATAAGGGAGATGCGTGATAGACTCGGGCCTGTTGCAGTGGGGTCTCCACCTGTCCGAGTGTGAGCACGTGGCTCCTTAATAAAGAAAACCTTTCCAGGAGAAGTGTGTCGAAATCGTCTTTACACACGGATGAGTGGCTGCGTCACAGATTGCTGAGGAGATGAGAACGACGCCAGCAAACCTGTGAATCACAAAGCACTTTGGAAACCTCATTTGCCAGTAACAAAAGATGATAATTGTTTTTTTACCCTTTAATCTGGCAACAAAACTGACACCTTTTTTACAAGGAGTCATGTTTACATTGACCACAATACCTGCGGTCGGAACGCAAACACAACACAACAACTCTGAAAATGTATGCACTTTCGATTTAAGCTTTCGTGACTGCAAGGATTCATCTTCTTTGGTTCTTTCGGTAAAGTCACGTGGAATGAGAATAAAATAATAAATTAATAAAATAAAATAACACAATACAATTCTCACGACGTTTCGGCCACAACACAAGTGGCCTTCACTTGTGTTGTGGCCGAAACGTCGTGAGAATTTAATTGTGTTATTTTATTAATTTATTATTTTATTCTGATTCTACGTGACTTTACCGAAAGAACCAAAGAAAATGTATGCACTGTCCTTGAAATTAATTGGTCCACACCCGAGACAGCTTTCTTTAGAGCCTCGTCTCACATGGTGTTGGACCAGAAGACGCCAAAAGGCGCACAACTCAAAGACAATGCACCATCAGAGTATGAGAGCTCGGGGTAAGCATTTACACCATTGGAAACCTCATTTGCCAGTAACAAAATATGACAATTGTTTTTTTACCCTTTTATCAGACAACAAAACTGACACCGTTTTTACAAGGAGTCATGTTTACATTGACCACAATACCTGCGGTCGGAACGCAAACAAAAAACAACAACTCTGAAAACGTATGCACTCCTTGTAAAAAAGGGGTCAGTTTTGTTGCAGATAAAAGGGTAAAAAAACAATTATCGCAAAGCACTTGTTAAAGCCTACAAAAATGTATATTCTTTTTGGCCTATCATGAAGAACAGAGATCCACTTTTGGACCCCTGGATCGGTGCTGAAGGTTTGCCGAGCATTTGAGCATGGGTTATCCCTGCATGGGCTGCGGAGATGACTAATTATAAAGCAAATGTGGCCTCATGGAACAAAAAAGATGATCATTAGAAGGTGATTAAACAATGGATTGGTAGCTGTATCGAACAACGTCGACGGAGGAAAACGTGTGAGAAATCGTTGAGTTGACCAACTTAAAATATCGTGAATTAATTCATTTGCACTGTGAACATGTCTTCTTAATTACACGAGTTCTGTAAGCAATAAACGGGCACGTCAACAGATAATTAGGCTTTTGAGAAACGCTTTGAAATTCAGCCCATTCAAGCGCTCAGCGACTCCTCCATTAACATGGACTTCTTTGTCAAAAACCCATACTTTTTATAAGTGCAAACTGCACCTCTTATAAACGTTCTCCGGTTGCTCTACGTATAGCTGTGGTATTCAGTAGAATTGTAGTTAAATAATAGACATGTTATGATGCCCCCCCTCTCTGCTGATTTGACAAACTGTCATGATTACAAGTACATTTTTGAGTCAAGCATACAGTGAGGGAAAAAAAGTATTTGATCCCCTGCTAATATTGTACGTTTGCCCACTGACAAAGAAATGATCAGTCTATAATTTTAATTGTAGGTTTATTTGAACAGTGAGAGACAGAATAACAACAACAAAATCCAGAAAAACGCATGTCAAAAATGTTATAAATTGATTTGCATTTTAATGAGGGAAATAAGTATTTGACCCCTCTGCAAAACATGACTTAGTACTTGGTGGCAAAACCTTTGTTGGCAATCACAGATTTTCTATGGGATTAAGGTCTGGAGACTGGATAGGCTACTCCAGGACCTTAATGTGCTTCTTTTTGAGCCACTACTTTGTTGCCTTGGCCGTGTGTTTTGGGTCATTGTCATGCTGGAATACCCATCCACGACCTATTTTCAATGCCCTGGCTGAGGGAAGGAGGTTCTCACCCAAGATTTGACGGTACATGGCCACGTCCATCGTCCCTTTGATGCGGTGAAGTTGTCCTGTCCCCTTAGCAGAAAAACACCCCCAAAGCATAATGTTTCCACCTCCATGTTTGACGGTGGGGATGGTGTTCTTGGGGTCATAGGCAGCATTCCTCCTCCTCCAAACACGGCGAGTTGAGTTGATGCCAAAGAGCTCCATTTTGGTCTCATCTGACCACAACACTTTCACCCAGTTGTCCTCTGAATCATTCAGATGTTCATTGGCAAACTTCAGACGGGCATGTATATGTGCTTTCTTGAGCAGGGGGACCTTGCAGGCACTGCAGGATTACAGTCCTTCACGGCGTAGTGTGTTACCAATTGTTTTCTTGGTGACTATGGTCCCAGCTACCTTGAGATCATTGGCAAGATCCTCCTGTGTAGTTCTGGGCTGATTCCTCACCGTTCTCATGATCATTGCAACTCCACGAGGTGAGATCTTGCATGGAGCCCCAGGCCGAGGGAGATTGACAGTTCTTTTGTGTTCTTCCATTTGTGAATAATCGCACGAACTGTTGTCAACTTCTCACCAAGCTGCTTGGCAATGGTCTTGTAGCCCATTCCAGCCTTGTGTAGGTCTACAATCTTGTCCCTGACATCCTTGGAGAGCTCTTTGGTCTTGGCCATGGTGGAGAGTTTGGAATCTGATTGATTGATTGATTCTGTGGACAGGTGTCTTTTATACAGGTAACAAGCTGAGATTAGGAGCACTCCATTTAAGAGTGTGATCCTAATCTCAGCTCGTTACCTGTATAAAAGAGACCTGGGAGCCAGAAATCTTTCTGATTGAGAGGGGGTCAAATTCTTATTTCTCTCATTAAAATGCAAATCAATTTATAAAAATTTTGACATGCGTTTTTCTGGATGTTGTTGTTATTCTGTCTCTCAGTGTTCAAATAAACCTACCATTAACATTATAGACTGATCATTTATTTGTCAGTGGGCAAACGTACAAAATCAGCAGGGGATCAAATACTTTTTTCCCTCACTGTATATTCTTGTAGTAGTCGGTCTCTTATGCACGGTCGCGTCTGTTAATTATTGTTCGTTATATTAACCCAAAAGGTTAACTTACCGTTTACACACTCATACAATGGCCATTGTAAATGATATAAGTTTTGTACTTGTCATTTAAAACATGTATCAGCACACAGTCGAAACAGCATTAATAAGTGAATTAGTACGTGCACAACCAAAGGTATTAAAAGCTTAAGTACAAATCACGTTGCTCACATAAACTGTATTGTTAAAGCGTACACCTCTGAACCTACTTAAATGTAATTGACACCAACCTACAAATATCCACAAGCTATGAGCAAGTAGATGCAAACAAATAAAAACCTGCTTAACATCTTCCTGAGCCACACAAAAACACCCTCAATCGCAGTGTAAGCTCAGCAGAATTTTGCCTGGTTGGTTCCTGGATGGGAAGCGGCCAGGAAATACCACGTGGTATGTTATAGGCTTGGGGTGCAAGATGACCATATGGCAATGTACTATATAACAATTGATTCCTTGAATATGTCTGGAGCTCTCAGTGTTATCCCTTTGTATGAGTGGAATTTCTCCAGATAATCCGGTTTCCTCCTACATTAAGCCCCACTATCACTTATGGAATTAATGCCAAACATCCCAATGCGGGACCTTCCTGAAAAAGAGTTTTGATACTCAAGGATGCTATGTTAGGCAAAGGGCATTGCTGGAGTGGTATTACTGCATCGTATGTTCATGCGTCCTGAAGGTGTTTGTTACCATATGGGAGCATTACAAATGTAAATTCACATTCTAGATTTGAAGCTTTCGTGACTGCAAGGATTCATAATCTTTGGTTTTATTCGGTAAAGTCATCACGTAGATAAAATAAAAAATAAATAAAAGAAAACAATTAAATCACGACGTTTCGGAGGCAACACAAGTTTCCGTCTTCAGGTGGAATAGTCAACGCAGAATATCTGTGTCAGGAGCTGTGCTCGAATAAAACCAAAGATTATAAATTAACATTATTATAGACAACAGCAACGTATATATAAAAAAATTAACGTGTGTTAACAAGCGTCTTACATTCAACCCATATATATAAGTACTGGGCTGTCGTTGGATCATATTTTTGGATAATGCAGTATATATGTTTACTTACAGGAACTCTGTTAATATGTATCCAAAGAGAAAACTGTTGCAAGGTCCAGGGATATTAAGTTTTCCCAATCCCCGAGCATTTTTTTTTACGAATGATCCTGATAGCGGTCCCCCGGGGTACCCAAATAATAGAAAATGGGCCAGACAATTAAATATTTGATTTCTGGGACACTATTTTTTTTCCAGAGGTGTTACTTAACTCCGCGACTGGTGTAACCAATCAATCCTAAATCAGTGGCACACTCCGCGATGTCGAAACCCATCGAGGACGATTGCGCCGAAACCCTGAACGCTCGCACACACCGTAGCGGTGGTGCATCGTAGTGTACAGCTCGTCGAGATGAGTCGATGGCCGCATCGCCGACCATCAACAAACTAAAAACGACTGCATCACGGAAACATTATTCAAGAGCCGGGGTGCTATGGGACCCCGGGGAACCGCCACAAGGTTAAAATATATTCTTAGCTCTTTCGGTAAAATCACGTAGAAGGGAAATAATAAAATAATAATATATATAAAACAATAAAAATTCTCACGACGTTTCGACCATAACACAAACGGTCGTCATCAGGTGTGTCGGTTTGCATGAATATATTTATTTTTAAACGGTGTATTTATAAAAAAAAATGCAAACCGACACACCTGATGACGACCGTTTGTGTTATGGTCGAAACGTCGTGAGAATTTTTATTGTTTTATATATATTATTATTTTATTGTTTCCCTTCAACGTGACTATACCGAAAGAGCTAAGAATATGAATTACTGCAGTCACGAAAGCTTTAAATCAAAGGTTAAAATACTCTTAGTGCTCATTATAATCATTCTTGATACCGTCCAACATCACATTTGACAACAAGTATAATAGAGTGGTAGTTTGGGCTCCCAGCAACAGGGACTTATAAACCTCATGAAGTGTAACATTTCAATATAACACAGTACTGCTGTTGGTTTCCACCTTTGACCAACATCTGAATATTTATACTGGAGGAATCCGATGAACTATAAAGTTATTTTTCACAGATGTCCAGTAGGGGCAGGTCAAAACGTTACAACATCACTTAAAATACGACAGGATTGCAACGTATAGGAAAGGTGAACAAATCATTTTAAACTACACACGAATAGAACTTAACTTTTTTTATTAACAGGTAAGGCTCAACTGAGCTATCAGCTTCTTTGTCAAAAGCGACCTGGCCCACAAATGATAGCTCAGCGAAATTTATAGCAGCAAAATAATCTTCACAATCTCAAGGACTGTTGTGTAAATGTCGAGGGAAAACCCGGAGGACCCGGAGGGACCCCCCCCCCCAATTTAGATCACCAGATAAAGAAGACTAAGCAAGTTTGAGCCTGGATAAGGGTCGTCCATAAATTACGTCACGCGATTTTGGGCGATTTTTGACCCCCTCCCCCACCCCGTCGTCACACGGCGTCACAAAAAGTCAGACCCCAGTCAAATATGACGTCACAAAGCTCTTGCCCCCCCCCCCCAAAAAAATATATAAAACATCGCTGCACTCTGATGTTGTAGGAGAAAACATTTATTTAAAAGTCTAATTAATTAAGTAGAACATGTTGTCTATATTTATTTAAAGTTGCGCATTTTTACGTGACGTCACATTTCTCAAACGCCCCCCCCCCTCGTCACACATCGTCACAAATGTCTGACCCCCCCCCCAGGTGCGTGACGTCATTTATGGACGGCCCCATAGGTGTTTGTGACATGGAGGGTGTCATAGGTGGCTACGTTGCTCGAGCAGCAGAGGGCAATGAGGGTAAGCAACTGTTAATTGTTTAAAAGTTAAATACTCTACGCTCAACATGCATTAGTAAACGGCTTTTTTATTGTTACTTTAATATTTGCTGTGATACTTGCATTGTCTTTGCACCGTTCGCCTTTTGGCGTTCTCTGGCCTCACACTGGTGGCGAGGCGAGGCCATAATGAAGTCTCTGCTGTAGGCCAATCCGTTTCAAAGACAATGTGTATTTAATTATTATCAGATCACGTTTGTTTGCATGTTTTGCATAAGTAGTGTGTGGTTTAATGCAAAACGTGCAGACTTGATGCCTTGCCACGGTGGCTAGGAGATGTTAACTACCTCGCCTGGTGTGCAGGAGGTCGTGGGGTTCGATCTCGACCCTGACACCTGGATTGCTGTCCAGGGTGCCTAAAATAATGTGAACACTTCTGAGAATTTGCAACAATACCACAATAAATGTGCGACCGGTCTCTGGAGACAACCTGGATAAGATTCCAGGCACGCGTTGACAATGATGGCGAACAAGTGGGAGACCCTTTGAAGCTATTAACATTACATTTGTTATCACGTTACTGTGCATTATCCCTTCTTTTTCCATAAAAAATACGAAAGTCCCATATAAGCGTTACAATTTGTTGAAGTACCCTGTGCTGTACATTTTTGAGTTTGCGGTGTCTCTCTCCCCGTGATCGCGTGGATTTATAATGAAGATCACGCGTTTAGAGTGCTTGGCTGCGGTGAATGTCCACTGGATGAGAAAGCCACTTTGCCGAAGCTGGCATTCGTGGCCAGCTCGCTTCTGAAAAATGAGCTCAGTGGGGCCTTTAGGGTCGTCCATAAATGACGTCACGCACCTAGGGGGGGGGGGGGTCAGACATTTGTGACGATGTGTGACGAGGGTGGGGGGACGGGGTTTGAGAAATGTGACGTCACATCAAAATGCGCAACTTTTAATAAATATAGACAACACGTGCTACTTAATTAAATAGACTTTTTAATGTTTTCTCCTACAACATCAGAGTTTAGCGCCACATTAAATACGCACTACAATGACAATAGTTTAAAGCGATTTGAAGCATGTTTGATATATTTGGGGCGGGGGGGGGGCAGAGCTTTGTGACGTCATATTTGAGGGGGGGGGTCTGACTTTTTGTGACGCCGCGTGACGACGGTGGGGGGGGGTTCAAAAATCGCACCAAATCGCGTGACGTCATTTATGGACGGCCCCTTACCTGGTCAAATGATAAAACTCTTTGGTTCTATTGGGTAAAGTCACGTAGGTGAAAATAAAATAACAAAAAATCACGACGTTTCGGCCACAACACAAGCGGCCTTCATCAGGTGAAGGGACGAGACTGTCTGGAGGACAGCGCTGGAGTGAGAAAAGCCACGCTTAGATCACGACCTTTAAGCTGTGTGAGAAGATAAAGAAGACCAAGCGCCTTGACAAAGGAATTAGCATATAATTTAGCATTGGTGTTCGAACATCTTAGCACCTGTTGTTTTTTCGTTGCAAGAAAGGGAACAAAGCGAATTCTTATTGTTTCATCATTTTGATACTGCCCAAAAAAAAATGCTTTAAATATTTTAGTCGCAAAACTTTGGTGGCGGACGTGACGTAGGGATTTAGCGCTTGGGCGACATGACGTCACTCTGACCTCTAAACACACCGACTCTGCCTCGCGCGCAGAGTTGAACGCAAACGCGGCGATGCTTGTCGCTCTGTTAGGATTGGTAAAGCCTCTCGCCCCTCTCGCCCCAGTCGTCTCCTCGTCCGCGAGGTGAGGCGAGCTGCAATCGCGGTTACGTTTTTCCACCCCCCCCCCCTTCCTTTCCCTCAACGAACCTATACCGCCGGTCAACCGAGCGTAGGCCTCCGGGAGGCACCGGCTGTCGGATAGATTCTTAGCCGGGTCAGGACGTGCCCTATCACGGCCGAGCCGGGAACGTGGAGGCGGTGGGAATCGGGAAATGTGAGCAAATTAAAGAGAGAACGACGCTGTAGACAAGTTTGCAGTTGAGCCAAATAGGCGATATTTAAACATCGGATTTAGCACCAATAACGTGATGCTTTGTAGTATGTTTATACTGACGTGAATGTCATGTTCAGTAGTGCGGTACGGTATATTCAATGCCACACATAACTCGCAGCTTTGTAAATCAACTGCTGGATGTCGGCCGTAGGGGTTGTAACGTCAGGGAGGGCTTGTGAAAGGGGGTGGCAGGAAATGCTTTACGTATCACTCGCCACTGATGTTAGCCGTGGCCGGGAATTGAACTCCGTGTAGCCGGGTTAGTTAGCGCCGCGCGCTAAGCCCAGCGCCACCATTCACCCCATGACACGCTCACATTTAAAGCCGCACAATAATTCATTGGGACGCAATGTGTTATTTATTTTTTTTACCGGAGAGAATTCATGCGATGGTAAGGGATGTGTGTATGCAAGTTCCATGGTCAATCCACTGCTGGATGAGGGCCTCCCCACGCCATACGGGTCAATATGATTGCTCTGAACCGTGCCACATGTAACTGTTAGGGGTACGGCGACTGAGTAAATACAGCACCTTGTACAAAGGCAGTTCACCGGCGGCGTGGATTGGTTCAAACAAGCACCGACTCTACATTTTAAATTGAACCAACGTAGGCTTTCGCGACCAATGTTTCATAATTGACGTTTGTCTCACATCGCCTTTTTAATAAAGTTGCGACGTAAATTAATTTGATTTGTTCTCCAACACGGGTGTGCTGAAGCGGTTATCGGCACGTCTGTTCACGGCATAGGGTCTACGACACACATTTCATTCATGCGATCTGATCCAGAGATCAACTATGAACCGAGCCTGACTGCTGACGAGACACTCAATGCAGAAAGCGGTCTAGCGTTTGCTTGTTGAACACATTGGCTAAAATGCGCGCCCAGAAAGAAGGTTGTATGTGTGGCTGATTTGGATGTGGAAAGGTTACGTTTTAGGGGCCATCCGTTTAGTACGTATGCATGGAGGTGGGGTTAACCCACATGCGTACGCTTGCATATGGGGGGGGGGGTCTACTGACATTGAAACGGGGGAAGGGGGGTGAAGCCTCGATAATAATTTGTCAACATTGGCCTTCAAATGAGCCACGGTTCAGTTTCTTCGGCTGTCAGACAAGCACTACCGGGAGAAGTGGGACTGTGGGAGAGGTGTCACTTGTGTGCCACCGTACCCCTGACTGCAGCTATCACGCTGCTGTGCTTCAGCCTGACACTGCGCCTGTTGACATCCCTATAATGCGTCACCTGTTCGACTGGGTTCAGTCGACGTTTGAACCGAGCGGACACTAGACAAACTTTTTAAAGGTATGCAACTGAATTCTTTATGCAGCCGGCGGTGGACTATGTTTGCTTAAACAGGTTAATATTGTTAATTCTTGATCGTTTCTGCGTGGATTAAATATTGACCGCGCTATAGGATTCGGGGGTGCGTTAAGCGTATGTACGCAGGTGGGGGGGGGGGGGGTGTAAAAAGTCCGCGTGTGTACAGGGAGGGGTGAGGGGTCAAGTTTTGACAGATTTTTGCGTACCTACTAAATGGATGGCCCCATATGAAGTGGAGGAGCAGATATTGGGGAAGGTAGCGTGTTCTTCCGAAGTTCCACATGAAACGGGCTTTGTCTCATAACTTGACACTGATAGCACAATTCAAAGATGTTAATAAAGACAAACAAAATTCTGCGTTGAAATGTTATTTAATGTTGGTATGCGCAGGCACCGGGAGCTGAAAACAATAATTTCTTACCGTATGCAATCCATACAGCGTCTACTGCCTCCCTTGGATTTGTTGGAAAAAAAACTTAACATTCAACTAAAATGAATTTTACAACTCGGATTTTCCATCCTGCTTGCACGAAAGAAGAAGACCGTGGTGTTTGTGAAGCAGCGATAGCGCACTGCTCTGCCATCTCAGAAACCTTGGCTCGATTCATATTCTTGGTTCTTTCGGTAAAGTCACATAGAAGGGAAACAATAAAATAATAAAAAATATAGAACAATAAAATTCTCACGACGTTTCAACTGCAACACAAGCAATCATCATCAGGTGTGAAAACCACAGCAAGAAAATTTGAAAAAAAGTGGCGGTTTTTATAACGTTAGCACCACGGAGAGCGATTTGACAGTTTGTTCAGATGGACGAGTCCATCTATATTTGGAACAAACTGTCAAACTGTCAAATCGCTCTCCGTGGTGCTAACGTAAAAAATAACCGCCACTTTTTTCATTTTTTTTTGCTGTGGTTTTCACACCTGATGATGATTGCTTGTGTTGCAGTCGAAACGTCGTGAGCATTTTATTGTTTTATATATTTTTTATTTTATTGTTTCCCTTGTACGTGACTTTACCGAAAGAACCAAGAATATGAATCTCTGCAGTCACGAAAGCTTTAAATAAAAACTTGGCTCGATTCTTGACCAGGGAAGTTAGTGGCCAGTGATATCTGGACCTCTCTTCGGTTGTCTTAAATTCTTACCAGGAGTCAGTGCTGGGATCAATTAAAGTTGTAATTGTGTCCTTCACAATGAATTGTAATGGCGATGGTAATTTTAATTTCATCCTACAATGCTGGTGTAATGACCCCATGTCTGCCTGGGATGGTCTGTAAAAAAAACATAACCAATGGGGAGACAAAGTTCGCTAGTCCTGGAGTGCCGTACCGACCTTAAAATGTGCTCACAAACAACACCTGCACTTTCACAGCTCGACGAGAGATCTCGCCTCTCACCAATGACCGTGTGCATGCGCTTTCTTCTTCCCAACCCCTCAGGTGTTGTCTGCTGCCGAGGCTGTTGTTGCCGTCGTCGCCGCGGCGTTTCAACTCGAACCGAGCGTCCGTGGTGCGAACGGCGAGGAACGTGTATCCGCGGCCGTACACGCTGCTGCTGGCTCGACCGGATGGCTCCACGGTGCGGATCCGCTACCTGGAGCCCAAGAAAATCATTATGGTACGGAGACGTGATCGTAAGAACAAAAAAGTCTAAATTGTCTCAAATATGTTCTCCTGTAATGCTGCGTGTTTTCATTTTTTTATCACACGGATATGAATTCTAAACAACGTGATCGAGTGAACGGAACTTCGTCAGGCAATTTGGAATAAGCGGTAGTACGGCTGCCTCGGCGTAGCATCACACAAGGCGGGATGCTGCTGGATGATTCTGGATGCTACCCACGCGCCTCAATCTTTGTTCAGCTTGCGTACACGCATCACACGTGTTATCGCGAACTGCGCTTTACCCTACATTATAACGCGATTTTTCCAAAACGCGATGTCCTTCAGGAACGCAACTACCGCGTTATAGGAGAACAGACTGTACAATGCAATGGTGGCCTCAAGCCAATGACCAAAATTCCAGAATTTCCCCCGAGCGGTGGCCAGTTTCTTTTAAGGCAAGACCACATCGGTATAATTTTTTGTTTATCAACCCAGGAGGCATGATGGACCAAGCCAGCAGCTAACAAGGATTTGACCTCACATTTCAATTGAGTTGAGTGGGGTTTTTTTTTTTTACCAAGGAGCACTTCACTTCACCGCATGGCGCGGTAGTCTCGGGTTCACGCGTTCAGTCGACATGGGCGGGAGCCCTCCGTTGCCATGCGTGCCGTGACCCAGCTGGCCATCAAAGGAGGTGTGCCTTGGCGTGCAGTCAAGGAACATTCTTTACTGAACGTTGTGAAACCATTCGGAGTGTTCAAGGGATTCAAATGAAACAACAATACGGCAGCGCTGTCGCTTAAAAAAAATGTGTACCTCTGGACCGCTGGGTCACATGTTAGGATATTATGTCCAAGTTCAGGGCACAATGGGACTTTACTGTCGTTTTTAATTGTTTAATGGCACAACGGTCTTTGTGCAAGTGATGTTGCCCTCTGAATAAAATGCCAATGCTCATTGTCAAAGTGTCCTGGTTTAATATAACATTCTGGACAGGTGTGAACTTTGATTAACTTCACTGAAATTCTGGTAATTGATTTACAGACCATTTGGGTGACCACATTGCTGTGGAGAGAAAATTATAAAGAAGTCGAGAAATGCACTGACATGGAGGTTAGACTTTGGGTTAAAGTCTGCTGGTAAAATAGTTACAATTTCCATAGCTGTGAATACTGCTTTGAGTAGTAAAAATTACCACAGTTGCTGTGACCCTATCAATACAGACTCTTCACCCTTTTGGGTTGTCCAGCTACGTCTCAGTGTTTTTTTTAAGTCCAAACCCTAAAATGAAACAAATAACTGTTCATGATCCAAGTGTGGGATGGAACCGAATGTCTTTGTGGAAATTCCAGCAATCTTGCTTGCCTCTAAGAGCGCTGGATTACAGACATGCACCTCCAATCCCTTTTTCACCACACAGACACCACGGTGGTGAGATGCTCACTACCTCACTTGGTATACAGGAGGTCGTGGGTTCGATCCCGAACCTGATGCCTGCTGCTGCTGTATAGTTGGAGTTTGCAGTGTTCTCCTCGTGGTCGTGTGGATATTTCTCTGCATCCTCCGGTTTTTTCCTCCATATTTAGAAACATGTGTTTCGAGTATTTGGCCGCTAAAAATGTCCACATAAGCAATGCGAAAGAATTTGAACATACATACACTTCGTTGCGCTATCATTTGCGGCCAGGCCACTTCTGAAAAATAGCTATATACAGTGAGGGAAAAAAGTATTTGATCCCCTGCTGATTGTGTACGTTTGCCCACTGACAAAGAAATAATCAGTCTATAATTTTAATGGTAGGTTTATTTAGACAGTGAAAGACAGAATAATAACCAAAAAACTCCAGAAACGCATGTCAAAAATGTTATAAATTGATTTGCATTTTAATGAGGGAAATAAGTATTTGACCCCCTCTCAATCAGAAAGATTTCTGGCTCCCAGGTGTTTTTTATAGAGGTAACGAGCTGAGATTAGGAGCACACTCTTAAAGGCAGTGCTCCTAATCTCAGCTTGTTACCTGTCCACAGAAACAATCAATCATATTCCAAACTCTCCACCATGGCCAAGACCAAAGAGGTCTCCAAGGATGTCAGGGACAAGATTGAAGACCTACACAAGGCCATTGCTAAGCAGCTTGGTGAGAAGGTGACAACAGTTGGTGCGATTATTCGCAAATGGAAGAAACACAAAAGAACTGTCAATCTACCTCGGCCTGGGGCTCCATGCAAGATCTCACCTCGTGGAGTTGCAATTATCATGAGAACGGTGAGGAATCAGCCCAGAACTACACGGGAGGATTTTGTCAATGATCTCAAGGCAGCTGGGACCATAGTCACCAATAAAACAATTGGTAACACACTACGCCGTGAAGGACTGAAATAATGCAGCGCCCGCAAGGTGCCCCTGCTCAAGAAAGCACATATACATGCCCGTCTGAAGTTTGCCAATGAACATCTGAATGATTCAGAGGACAACTGGGTGAAAGTGTTGTGGTCAGATGAGACCAAAATGGAGCTCTTTGGCATCAACTCAACTCGCCGTGTTTGGAGGAGGAGGAATGCTGCCTATGACCCCAAGAACACCATCCCCACCGTCAAACATGGAGGTGGAAACATTATGCTTTGGGGGTGTTTTTCTAAGGGGACAGGACAACTTCACCACATCAAAGGGACGGTGGACGGGGTCCTTACCGTCAAATCTTGGGTGAGAACCTCCTTTTCTCAGCCAGGGCATTGAAAATGGGTTGTGGATGGGTATTCCAGCATGACAATGACCCAAAACACATGGCCAAGGCAACAAAGGAGTGGCTCAAGAAGAAGCACATTAAGGTCCTGGAGTGGCCTAGGCAGTCTCCAGACCTTAATCCCATAGAAAATCTGTGGAGGGAGCTGAAGGTTCGAGTTTCCAAACGTCAGCCTCGAAACCTTAATGACTTGAAGATCTGCAAAGAGGAGTGGGACAAAATCCCTCCTGAGATGTGTGCAAACCTGGTGGCCAACTACAAGAAACGTCTGACCTCTGTGATTGCCAACAAGGGTTTTGCGACCAAGTACTAAGTCATGTTTTGCAGAGGGGTCAAATACTTATTTCCCTCACTGTAGCTCAGTCTGCCTTACCTGGTAAAATAAAAAGTTTAGTTTATAGTTGAGTTTATAAAGTGGTTTTATTTGGTGGGGTAGGTAACTGAGCTCTTTCCAAGCTTTTATTTGCAAAAAATTGCCACGTTTGTTCACGTGACAACTTTATGAATTGATCCCACCCAAAATTAAAGTATGAATCACTGTTCTGTTTCTCTGCGATGTCTCTCTTCTGAATAGATCTTAGCTCTGTCTTGTGCTTTTCTGAATACGTGTAGTCATCTATATCTCATATCTTTCCTAGCTCTAATTAGCATGGTTGGCTGCGTAAATCTGTCCATTATATCAGTGGCGAGTGATATCGCAAACTGGCCTTTGGTCCGCTACCTTCACAAGCCTGTACTGACCAGGAGGTACGCTCAAATTAACCCTGCTGCCATCATAAGGTAGCAGGGGAAGTGCTCATCCATGCAGTGCATTTCCAAAGAGCTGTACATTATTATTACTACCACTACATATTACAAGTTAAATATTTGAATATTCAGCACATTCTTTAGCACAATAATACATCTGCCGTAAATTAAAAACTTCGTGGAACCCGACATTAGCCGAAAGATAGCATATGCATATAATTTGTATGAATATTAAATAATCTATTTTAGACAAAGAGTTGCGGTCGCATCGCATTTGCATGTTTTATAAACGTAACTTGTTTTGTCTTGTCATCAACCACCCTCCAAGCACTGCAACCATCGTGCACAATCTTAATTCTTCCGTCACATCGTTGCATTATGACCACTGCCGCTCCGGGGTAGCTCAGCGAAACGGCCAACCAAACAGCCCCTCTCCCCGCCCCCCTTTGTCAGATTGCATCCGTTGACTGGAGCTGGATGCGCGTGTCCATTCACGAGCACGGTTCCTCTTCCTAAACCACCGTCACTGATGCGAGCACCGTGCCTTGCCGCTCCGTGCCCTGCCCTGCACAGCTTCCCGTGGACCTTGACGCGCTGAGCGAGGAGGAGAAGCTGGCGCGACTGCGGGCACGCGGAGGCCGTAAGGAACGGCCAAAGTCGAGCGCAGAGGACGACCTGGGCGACGAGCTCCACACGGACACCTACAGCAAGTTCTGGAGGAAGAAGTGACGCTGGCGGCCCCGGGCAATCGCCCCCCCCTCCCCCGGAGTCTGCGGAGGCTGCTGCTGTATTCGGTCAACCAAGTCCGTCAAAGTTCAGCTCTCCGATGCGTGTCCGGGTTGTGCCGCGTGTTGTACGGCGTGACGTCCTGACGTTTCGCTCCACGGGCGGAACGTCGGACGTCAAGTCGAACAACTCGCGGTAACAAACCCGAACTGCACATCGGATGGGGCCTGTACAGCGCAACAGCGATCTCCTACCGCAGTGCCACCTAACGTTGTCGGTCACCTCTAACCGCTATTGACAGGAGCTTGAGTCGATCGCGCACTTCCTGTCGATCGCCCATACGTATGTATGTAGAACTTCTTTCGCACCGTAAAGTAGCCAACCGTGCTAATCGGAGGTGCGGGGGAAGGACAACAAGCAGAGGTTTTTTTGGTTTAGACTGCGTAAATATGTGCCGTTAATCACGCCACCATCTAACACACACAATTAGTAAAGTTTGTCACGTAAACAAAACATTCCAATTAGTTAGTGCTTCAGCACACCGGAGTGTTTATATTTGCGCGATATTACCCCAAAAAAACCTCATGTATAATGTGTCGCGAAAGCCGCCTTGTTAAACTAGACATCTCCCCACAGCAAGATGTTAACGTAACCCTGTCTTGATCAACATTGAAATAACGATACTCAAAGCAATTAGGGAAAATGGGAAAGGCAATTGCCAATTTGGTTTGTCTCTTGCGTCGTTTGCAATGTGTTTGTTTCCATACAATCTTTGTAGATAATTGTGTCCCGAAAGTGAAATGTACATTTTCCTGCCCTCTCAGCTTCTCTCCAACCACACAAGCTCACGAGCCTCTTAAAACACGAGTGTCAAAGTCATCTACGCAGTAAACGAGATAAGCCCCCCGACTCTGCTTTAATAAACCGAGCCGTCAATGTTTTAGAGACCCGATTAAAGGAAACCTGGAGGACAAGGGGCGACGGCTAAAAATGCGCGGCTGTGCTCGGCTGTTGCGTTGTTAACGTGCGCCAGTAAAATATTGTCACTCCGTGTGCTGTGCTTGCGTAAGCCTCAGCAGCGAGCGTGGCAACAAAACTGCTATTCTGTTGCCAACGGGTTTTTTCTCATAATTCGCAGATTTCCATCAAACGTCTTGTGTGTGTGTGTGTAGTGTCCGTCGGCTTGCCCCCCCCCCCCATCCCGCCTCGTGCCCTGTGACGACTGCCGCCGACAACGTAGCCGTCGGTCTCAACGAGGATTACAAGGGGAAGGGAAAAATATTTTTAATAAACGCCCCCGTTGAAATAACATAAAAAGGCTTACGAGTGCTCGTTAATTTTCAGCAATTGTACTTGCACACAACGTTAACACCGTTCTGACGACGCGCAACACTTCGGTCGGAATGCATTTATATCTGTGCGCTTCAAATATTCTCTCTTTTGGTTGTTTAAAAGCCTCTTGCATTGTTGGAAATAGCCCACAAGCCGAACGTGTGCTTGGTCCTGGCACCGTGCGTTTGGTGCATGGTACCAATGTGTGTGAGCGGGGCCGTTGGTGGGTAGCGTTGTTGGGTGAGTGGCGGAGAGGTGTTAGGAGATGGGTAAGAGGCTTTGAATGCTGGAGAGTGCATGAGAGGGGAAAAGTATGTGGATGGTTTGGATAAAACACCTTAACGGTTTACCTTCGTTTTCACTTTGCAAACAACCGAACGAGGCGACTCGCCTTTTTTGTGTGCAACAATCAGGAGATTTGCGAACAGAACCGTGGGGGTGGAACGGGAGAGCGAAAGAGATGCCCAGCTTTGAGACCAGGTCATTGGAGGCGTTCTGTGCGTGTGGTTGTTGGGACCGCGTAAATTAAGGACGAACGTCCAGGTAAACATCGAGGCCAGGCGAGTACCGAACACAGGTACAAGGAGGCGGTCGGCGCCGAGTCGTGCGAAAGAAACGGGTACGAAAAGGAACCGTGAAACGGTGAGTAAATTAGAAAACACGTGGCACAGTGGGCATTACGATCAGGTGATCTTGAATACTTAATTGTGAAAATTTGTGTCCGAGAGAGTCTCACCGAGTTGAGACTTTTTCAGGATGGTCCTACATTGGAATGTTTGGCCGATTCATTTTAAATACCGTGGCACGTTACCTTTTGTGGGAATAAATCGTTGTTGAAGAAAGCACTCACTGGTGCCGGGGGGGGGGGGAATGGGTTAATACTCAAAGGTATGCACGGAGGTCTTCACAAACCCCACTTGCTGTCCTGCTATCAGACCACCTTACAGCCTCACCGGGTTTGGTTAGTTTCACATCTTTACGAGATCCACCTACCCTCGCCTCCCCATGTGCTGGATTGGAGGCATACCGCTGCCGCCACCACTGCCACCACCGCCACTCCCAGACAAAAGTGCCACGGTCATCGACGCGGTGAAGATTAAAAAAATATATACAAATTGAAATTTTTACCGAGTATTTGTAGGCAACTAATAGCAGCCCATAGAGAGAGGTATTCTGAATGTGGTGTGCCATGTGCGTAAATATTTTACTGGGTCACTAACCCAGCTGCTATTAAGCTCCGGTGGTGGCACCACGATACGGCTACAGGATCCGTCTTGTTGCCGGTTCGGTTGGGGAGGTCCCCCCGTGTCTTCGTCCTCACCGCTCGCTCCGTCACATCGAAGCCGCCGCCGTCACAGCCCCGGCCTTCGCGTCGCGGTAAAGATCGCGGTAAACGCGCCCCATCTCCTGGTGGAGCGAGGCGCGGTGAGGCTCCGCAGCTCGCAGCGAATTGGCACGCGACCGCCACAGCTCGAGCCACTCGGCGCCATCGCACCCGGTGGCGGACGCGGCCTTCGCCTCCGACGAGTCGGCACCACCGCTGAAGATGACGACGATGGGAAAAGGGCAGTTAGGAGAGAGCAGTGAGCACCGGGAGAGAGGGGAATGTGGCAGGGAGAGGAGTGAGTGAGGCAGGGAGAGAGGAGAATGAGGCTGGGAGTGAAAGAGTGAGGCAGGGCGAGGAGTGTGGCAGGGAGAGAGTAGTGAGGGAGAGAGAGACAGGAATGAGGCAAGGAGTGAGGCAGGAAGAGAGGAGTGAGGCAGGGAGAGAGAGTAGTGAGGCAGAGGAGTGAGGCAGAGAGAGAGAGAAGTAAGGCAGAGAGAGAGAAGTAAGGCAGGGAGAGAGGAGTGAGGCAGGGAGAGAGAGAGTAGTGAGGGAGAGGAGTGAGGCAGGGAGAGAAGTAAGGCAGGGAGAGAGGAGTGAGGCAGGGAGAGAGGAATGAGGCGAGGAGTGAGGCAGGGAGAGAGAGTAGTGAGGCAGAGGAGTGAGGCAGAGAGAGAGAAGTAAGGCAGGGAGAGAGTAGTGAGGCAGGGAGAGAGAGTAGTGAGGCAGAGTAGTGAGGCAGGGAGAGGAGTAAGGCAGGGAGAGAGGAGTGAGAGAGAGAGGAGTGAGAATATGAGATCGGGTGTATTCTGGGTGATTTGGTCAATAAACCTATCGGACAAAATATATGGAATTTTAACACGGGCACTGAGCCAGACAGCAGTGCCGTTGATAAATGTCCGAATTCGGGCCCCAGTCGTGGGTGACAACACAACAAGAGGAAACATAAAACGTCACCTGCTGCTTCTTGCAAGCGAGAGTCTGTGGAGTGCCCTCTCAGCTGATCCCACGGAATGGCTCTTCTCCCCCACCTCGTCATCCTCTCCACCAGAGCCCTTTCAATAGGAAACATACGAAATACTATTAGCACCCTTGCAAAATTCAAAGTCACAGAGTGTCTCCAATAAAAAAAAACGAGCTTGGGGTGGTGGCCCTTAAGCCAGTGGTGGAAAATCCCCATCCACATGACGAGGATCAGTCCGTGGTCATAATAGCAGACCAGGGTCAGTACCTGGTACGAACCCGATGACCCGAGTTCCATTCCTGCTCACGACCAACACCAGTGACTATTATCTGAACCAGTCCTGGGCCTCCCCTAGGTCGACTCAGCCTTAAATGAGTACCTGCTGCAATGTGCAAACATTGCCCCTGGGGAGACAAAGGTGGCCGGGCGTGGTGTTGGCCACCCAACCCCCTCGTGTGCAGTGCTGGTTTTTCATAAGTGCTCGCTAACATTACTTGCCCCAAGTCCGATTAGCACCTCCAATCATTACGGTTGGCTACGTACGGTGCAACAGAAGTTCAACATGCACGCGTGCAACAGTCGGTAAGGCTATATGGGGGATATTTGTAACAGCGGTCCTTGAAGGTCCAAGTGTCGACTGTGCAACAGCTGCAAAGATCTGGCAAAAGAGAGCTGTGGCGAGGTGTTGTGACATCAAAGGCAGTGGTGGCCTTGACGTAAAAGTTAGTGGTGGGGCACAAAGGGGAATGAGTCGCAAGGTTTTACATTGTTCTTGTCACTTGCAAAGAAAAGTAACGCGCAAAGAAATTTCGCCGTTCATGGTCGAAGGGTGCGTTACCCACGTCACGAATGACAAAGGTCTGGTTTTGAGTCGAAATACGTTCTTTTGAACAGGATGTTGTGCAGCTCATATTTCTTTGGAGAGCCTTACGGTTAACATCTTTCCCAATGAAAGTGGGACGCTCGTAATCAGAATCTTTATTTATAGTGGAGGAATATGATGAGCTCACACAGCTCTTTTCCACAGATGTCCATAATGGCCATGTCAAAAGCTCTGAGCCAGTACTGCTAATATTCTGGGTTTGATTCTGGGTCTCAAGTCTTTCAGAAACCAGCATTATCTAGCAGCATTTTACCAATGGTGGTCCATTGGATATACTATGCCCCAACACAGGAATGTGTCATTTCATCTACTGGATTGAAGGTGAGTGTACCCACCCCCTATAGCTCATTTCAGTGGTAATACTCGTTAATCCTATATAATAATAATAATAGTTTAGACTTGTAACATGGCATTACTTGGATACATATGTAGGATGGACAACAACATGAAAATTAAAAGTGTGTTGTTTAGAAAAATGTAAGAAACCAGAAAGAGAGGAAAACCTAAGAAAGAATGGCTTACTCTTTGGTTATTTCGGTAAAGTCACGTAGTTAGAAATAAAATAAAACAAATCACGAAGTTCCGCTTGTGTTGCGATCAAAACGTAGCGATTTATTAATTTTATTCCTAACTACGTGACTCTACCGAAAGAACCAAAGAGTATGGATTCCTGCAGTCAAGAAGGCTTCAAATAAAAAAAAGAATGGCTTGATCTGATGACATCGGAATAGGTTGGTGCCAGAGAGATGTTGCACTGCTTGAGCATATTGGCATGAGACAGAGGAAAGTGGCAACATGACGAAATGTGCAGTGGACACCTACGGGGCTATCTGCCACCCATGGATCGTGATGATGATGATGAACATGCCAGTCAGTATTCGCTCACCCTCGGCTGAGAGAATGACTCGGGAGCATCAGGGGGAACCACAGACAAGAGGGGCAATGCAGCAGCCAGGCACCAACAAACTGCCAGAGGTCTGCTGCTGCCACTTAGATGTTTTCCACCAATTAATGAGCATGAAAACATAAGAATCAGTTTTACCCTCTCTGGCAATAAAACAGCTGTTAAGACGTTCAAACACCAAATAAATACCTTTTTTTAAAGGAATTAAGTCTGCATTAACCACACGTACCCGTGGTGAAACATGCAAAACAAACATGCTCTGATAATACACGCACTGGCCTGGAATACACCAGAGACAGCCTTTTTTATGGCCTTGTCTAACCGGTGTTAGACCAGAGAATGGCAAAAGGCAAACAGTACAAAGATAATGCAAGTGTCCGAGCAAATATTAAAATAACAAAAAAACGTTTCATACGTAGGCTTTCGCGACCAATATAGGGTTTTTTTGGGTTAGGTCACGTAAATATCAATGTGTCGGTAAACCCGCCACCACCCGATACAGAGAATTAGTAAGGTTTGTCACGTAAACACAACATGCCAATTCGTTACGAGTTCAGCACCATTGGTGTGTTGGAGAGCAATCCGAGTACGATGTTTCGCCAATAACTGATGAAGCTAGTTGTGATTACTGGCGAAACGTCGTACTCAGATTGTAAATGCTGTGGATTTGCTCTCCAACACACCAGTGTGCTATACGAGTAACGAATTGTCATGTTCTGTTCACGTGACAAACCTGACTAATTGACTGTCGGGTGGTGGCGGGTTTAACGACACATTTTTATATTTACATGATCTAACTAAAAAAAAACTACGTTATGGGAAAAACTTTTCCTATGCACGTTGAACGTAAACTATTCGCAACATCTTTGTGATCCACCAACCCTAAAACTGAAGGAACACGTGGGAAGGTGATGGGGACAATGGGAAGGGAGAGGTGTGTGCTGGTGGTGGCGGTGGTGGAGGGAGGGAGGGAGGGACTCACGTAGTGCAGTGTGCGGCGAGCCCTGTTGGATTTCAGCAGCCCCTTCACACGCTTGTGCACGAGCTCCCACGAATCGATGCTCCACGAGGGATCGCAAAGGCAGCTGGGGAGGCGTGAACAGAGGGAGGGACAAAGACAAAGATCCCCCATACATCCTTAAAAGACTGTTGGGGCAAGTGCTGCTAGCGAGCACCCATGACGGCCGGGACGGCACACGAGGGGGTGGGTGGCCAGCACCACGCCCGACCGCCTTTGTCTCCCTCGGGGCGATGTTTACGCATCGCGCCAGGTACTCATTTGAGGCTGAGTCGACCTAGGGGAGGCTGAGGAACGGCTCAGATAATCGTCTTAAAGCTTAAGACTTAAAGCTTCAAAGCAATCGCCAAATAAATCATTGTAGTTGTGGGGATCATGGGAATGAGGCACAACAATGATAGGTGGAGGGAAGGTTGGTGTGGCAAGACCAGAGGATAGTGCCATTGAGGAATTAATTATTGATAGCAAGACAACTTGAGTTGTACCAAATGAGGGCGTCTGGTTAAACGGAGACGTATTGTAGGTGTTGCCCCATGATGAACTTTGTTAACTTTGCTCGGTGTCTGTTAGCAAAACATTACCAATCGATCAATCGATCTGCATTTTATGTGCCAAAATCGCCCTCAATAAAGTGGGCGTCGGTGAGCGTTACAGCAGGACGGTGGGGGGGGGCGTAGAGCTAATAGGGATGAAAAAATAAAACCGTCACGACCTCAGCGGCGAACGCCGACCGGGTAAATTGCAATCGTGCGCAAAATAAAGTGCAACCGCACGCAACGAATATCACGAGAAAAGTAGGTAGTAAATAAAAATACTATTCTCCCCCTTCTTCAACTTTTTTTTTATTTAATGGCAAGGCAAGTCGGAACAGACGCGTCCTGCGCAGACCACGGGATTGAGCGCGCTCGCTCGACGCGTTTCGGACGGACGTCCCATTAATGATTGACAGGTGCATGAGAAAGCCATAGAAATGCTCTGTACAGGGGTCAAGAGTGAGGAGGATGGGTGGTTTAAACTAAACTTATTTCTTGTTAACAAGTAAAGCTCACTGGGCTATGTTACTCTCTTTCAGAAGCGACCTGGCTATCACAAATGATGGCTCAACGAAGTGGCTTATCGCGTGGAAATGTATAGCAGCCAACCACTCTAAACGCAAGTCGACTCTAAATGTGGAGGGAAAAACCGGAGGAGCGGGAGAAAAATCCACGCAACCACGGAGAGCGAACACGCAAACTCCAAATAATACACCAGTCGTCAGCGTTGGGATCGAACCCACGCCCTCCTGTATACCAGGCGAGGCAGTTAACATCTCGCCACCAGATTTCTCGTATGTGTGTTGAACTTCTTTCACACCGTACTTAGACAACCTTGCTAATCGGAGATCGGGGGGGGGGGGGGGCGGGACAACAAACTAAACACAAAGTCACGTGAGTTGATGGTCCAAGCCCGGTGAAACAATACAAACAACACATCGACATTTGCAATTAGCTCCTGAACATATTGCCATTAACAAGCACAGAACATCTGTTAACATACTTGATTCAGACTCATCCAGCTCTTAAGTCAAAGTCGATACATATATCAGATGACTGACAGGCACTGGACCACGTGCCAAGGGGACATCGACCGCATGGATGGACATTGCCGAGAGGAAAGGTGCTCTATAAACGTACAAGATAAGAAATTTGATTTGAGACCACTGCAAGTGACTCCTGAAGTAGCTCTGCAGTGTCAACTTCTGCTGTGTAAATCTGGTCCCACGCCGACACAGGGCGACGGCGCGCTCAATCAGAGACGTTGTGGAAGCACTTCTCGGGATTTTAAGACGCGGGTTCAAGAACAGGGCTGAAATATCGTCACGTTGAAAAAAAGACACTGCGAGTGCGCTCTTAAGAGTCAGACAATTCTTTCCCACCCCCCCCCCTGCTCCCCCTCTCCTTTTCAGACGCACATCCTCTCCCCTCTGTGATGCTCCCTACCGACTGGGCCGGCGGGCCCCCTCCTACCCTTAGGCTACCCTCCCGCCCCCACTCCCCGCGTCCCCCCCCCTCCCCCCCCCGCACCTATCAGATGGTGCAGCTGCATTGGGAGTATCCCGATCGAGTCTCGCGATGCGCTGTAGCGGGGCCTGCGTTTTGTTTCAATAGCAAAACGAAAAAACAGAGAAAAACAGAGTCAGAAAATCCTTCGAGCCGTTCGTTGGCTACAAAAATGCGCAACGTCAGCGCGTGGGCTCAACGATGCTCAGAGAGCCGTTGTTTCGCACCCCAACCTCATCCGTGGAATCCTTTCGTCAGTGGAAGACTACGGGTTTTCAGCTTCCACTTTTTTTGAGAGGATTTAAATTCTTTGAACTTCTTCTGTGATGACCGAAAATGCCGATCCCGGAACTTAATGCCTCCTGCTCCAGTTGGCGCATCTACTTATAGAGTGGTGGTGCAGCGGTTAGCGCAATTCACTACGATCCTGGTGACGCACGTCCAATTCCCAAGCACAGAAGGACTTCTGTGGCAAGCGCTAACGTGAACCTGTCGTGGTGGTCCTCCCCTAGGTCCGCTCGGCCGTCAATACGCGGTGCGGCTTGTCAGCACGAGAGAGACAAAGGTGTTGTGACAAGTTGGTGATCCCACCAACCCTCATGTGCTGTGCTGGTCTTAATAGGTGCTCCGCTAACTGCACTTGCCAACAGCGAACGAATAGGAATTTGCCCTCTACTAAGCAAACGTGAATAGTGCTCAGTGTGAAACGGAGGCTCTTTTTCTCCAGCTCAGGACATTTGAGAATTATTGCCTATTTGCAAGGTGACACTTGGGTAAACCTATGGAGTGATGTGGATCTTGACGACGACGACGTTGATGATGCCGTTCACGATGACCCGAGTGTTGATGCAATTACTTCCCGATACCGAGTGTTTCTCAGTCAGCCTAGGTCAGGGGTCAGCAACCTGCGGCTCCGGAACCGCATGCGGCTCTTTACGGATTGCTTTGTGGCGTACTGCTTCTACCGTATGTACAGTATTCACGTGCATTGCGGCTCTTGAAATATTGAGTTTTGCACCGAATTCGAAAAAAAAATTGATCTTATTTTGTTGCCGACCCCCTGACCTAAGTCTATCTCCATATATATAAAAGGCAAAGTTGTGATTATGTGTGTCTGTTCAAAATGTTTAGCGTACTTCCCAACAAACTTGAAATTTGCCATGTGGGTACTTTCCAGACTGTACACCATGCAAAAATTCTTAAAATACACTTTCTTGGTGGGGGGGGGGGGAGCTCAATAATGCATATATTTATTGCACGGCAAGTGAGCTGTGACGTCAAATCTGTCACGTGACCCGCGCATGTGGAAGCGCAACGCATTGTAGTGTAGCGGTTAGCGCGCTGCGCTACGAACCCGGCAACCCGAGTTCGATTCCCGCTCATGGCAACCACCGGTCACGATTATTTGAACCGGTCCTGGGCCTCCCCTAGGTCGACTCAGCCTCGAACGAGTAACTGGTGTGGTGTGTGAACATCGCCACTGGGGAGACAAAGGCGGCCAGGCGTGGTGCCGTCACCCGCCCCCTCGTATATAATAAAAAAAAACCCATTGCTGTGATGAAGTTCAACATCCCTGCCACTAGATGGCGCTATTGAGATCGGCTCCAGAGGGTCATTTTTGGCCTCCTCTTCCACGCCGGCCAGACGTTTCGGAAGAGGCGGGAGTACCCACACTTTACCCCACCACACGCGACCTGCCGACTGACCGTGGTGGCGAACCCATTCATACCGGTGGGTGGACAGAGGTGGAACTTAAAACCAACTTGCCCCATTGATTCAACGGCAGCCTGGGAGATCAAAACCCGGCGATCTCTGGATTGCAATTGCAAGCGTGCTGAGCGTTACACCGCTGTGACAGCAACATCCCATTCCCGTGAGCGAATACGAAAAATGTTCAGTACCTCCATTTAGCACCTCCGACTAGCACCGTTCGCTACGTACGGGATGAAAGAAGTTCAACATACACACATACGGTACAAAAAACTATGAGCCACGGGGCTTCTGTGGCATCCATTGTACATCTGCCGCTGAACAACGACGACCGGGCGAGTACGGACGCTGCCCACCTGCTGTCCGCCGTGTGGGGATCGCGGTGTCCCCGCGGCGTTCGGAGGGAACCCCCCCGCGCCTCGCCACCGCCGCCGCCGCCCTCCTCCTGCCCCCGTTCTCTTGTCGGGGTCCGGCCCCACGAGACCCTCGCGGCCGCCTCCGGACGGCGCCGCCGGCCCTCACTCTGCACGCGCGGGAAGCGTCACGTCACGGACCCGTCTTCCAGCACGTAGGGACGATCGGCCCGGTGTCCATCCAGATTAAACTAAAACTTTACACTTTTTCTGAAGCGACCTGGCCACAAATAGCTCAACTCAGAACTATATATTATTATTATTATTATTTTTTACCACCAGGTAAGGCCCACTGAGCTATATAGCTCTTTTTGTAAAGTGACCTGGCCGCAAATGAGAGCTCAACGAAGTGGCTTATCATCACGTGGAAATTTATAGCAGCCCAATACTCTTAAATGAACGTCGATTCTGAATGTGGAGGAAAAACCGGAGGACCCAGAGAAAAATCCACACGACCACGGGGAGGGCATGCAAACTCAAAATATACAGGGTTGGGATTGAACCCACAAACTGCTGTGTACCAGGCGAGGGAGTTAACATCTCCTAGCCACCGTGGTGCTATATGCAGGCCTCCTCACTGTGTTGGTCATGGGGGTTAACGGTGCTCCATCCGCACACAGACCATGGCAGCAGCAGACGCTTGACGATGATTACGATGTACAAATGGAAAATTATGATCTCTTCCGGCAGTGTGCGGCGATTGTGGTCGCCACCCAGAGCAGAACAATGGAAGGTATAATGACGACTCAATGGCCCGATTCACAAACAAGAAGAAAGCACCATCGCCGCGATGCACCACTCCGTTACTCCCTGGTGCAATCATCTGGCTCCTTAACCACCTCAATGTAACATTTTAACTTTTGCTGCACTTGCAAATCCCCCCTGCCCTCTCACCCAAACAAATCACATCACTGGCTACACGCCCCTGTTGTTTTGCGCGATCCGCGCGTTTTATAACTCTCCAAGTTCGGAAAAAGCTCACGGAAGCGGCTGGGCAGAGCTCTTTGTCTATTCAAAGCGAGTGATAATGACAAATATACCATTTTACTTTAACCTGTACAGAACTCACTCCCTGTATGATGTACTTTGTTTGTTGCCCGCAATTTTTCGGCAATTAAAACACTGCCTTGCTCACACAGACACAAGAATGAAGAAGCTTAGGTAAAATAAAATAAATGAAAACTAAATTAAATCACGACGTTTCGGAGGCAACACAAGCTTCCGTCTTCAGGTGGAACAGACACAGCAAAATTAGCTGTATCAAGTGAACAGCTCTGGGACACACGAGCTTATATACAGGTTAAGGGGGGGGGGGGAGGAGCCAGGAAGGGACGTGGGTGGGGAGGGGGGGGCTAAGTTAAGCCGCCTTTTGTTCTTCTGCAGGGGGTTCTGGGGGAGGTGGTGGTACACTAGCATGTAAAACCACCTTTTGTTATGCTGCAGGGGGTTCTGGGGGAGGCGGTGGTGTACTTGCACGTAAAACCACCTTTTTTTATGCTGCAGGGGGTTCGGGGGTAGGGTGATGGCGTGCTGCACGAGAGCGAGTACAATCCTGGTAGAAACGGAAATGGCTGTATATTTATAAGCCAGCTAAAGTTTGACTTGGTTGATGACATCTTTCCAAAAGTTGCTCAATTTAAAACCATCCTCTCGGTTGAAGTTGCGTCTATGTTTGTATATCTGGATGGACAAATCTTTGGTAATAACCGGGAGGTTCGCATAGTACTTTGGTATCAGAGAAAATAATAACCAAAGAGTATGAATCCTTGCAGTCGCGAAAGCTTCAAATCTAGGAAGAAGAAGCTGTTGCTGTACATCAACACCAGCCGTACAGAGGAGAACGGCAGGTGGGTAAACGAGGAACCATCACCGTGACAGGAATTATCCTCCGCTCACGCTAGCCTTGGCTGGGAATCCAACTCGGTGGGCCGGGTTCACGGGGGCGGCAGCGCGCTAACCACTGAGCCACCGCTCCGCCGCACATGCAGCAGGGGTGACAAGGCTAACGGCACTGCAAGTAAGTGAGAGCCTACTTGCTGTGCTGCCCCCCCCCCCCCCCCCCCCGCAGAGAGAGCCTGCTCATTGGGAGGATTTCCGTTACCTGAGACGCGTCTCGACTCGGTCTGTAGCTGCCACGGAGGGAAGTGTCTGCAGCAGCAGAAGAGTGAACAAACAACGCGTTGCGACAAAAAATGAGCGACGAAACGTGTAGCGAAAAAAAAACGATTGGACCGACGATTCGCTTGCCGGGGAGGCTTTCACAACAACGGCGTCCAGTGAGCACGATTGACTTCGTCAGCAAATCCATCAAATTGAATTATCGCGCTCATGACACACGTGTAAAGTTAGGCAGATGTGAGAATGATTCACGATTTATGAAAACTATATTCGAATGCCGCTTTTAAGGCGAGCAGCACGAATGAGACGGAATAACGTATGTGTTGAACTTCTTTCGCACCGCACGTAGCCAACCGTGCTAATCAGAGGTGCGGGGGAAGGACAACAAACGAAACACAAAAATCTGTTCTAAAGAATTGAGATTTAAATCTAGATTTAAAAGTGCATAGCTTCAGTGGCTTCCGAATATAGGAAGAGCATTTCAGACAGCCGCAGAAGCACATCTGAAAGTACGTGATGCAGTGACCTTCTTTAAGAAGACGTTTTTGTTTAGGATCCTAAGGTTTTTTTTTGGACAATTGTGGGGTGCCACGGTGGTGAGATGTTAACTCCTTCTCCTGGTATGCAGGAGGTCATGGGTTTGCCTGTATATGTGGAGTTTGCATGTTATCCCTGTGGTCACGTGGATTTTTCTCCGGCTCCTCCGGTTTTTCCCTCCACATTTAGAATCAACATGCGTTTAGAGCATTTGGCTGCTATAAATTTCCACATGAGCCACTTTGTTGAGCAATCATTTGTCGCCAGGTCGCTTTTCAAAAATAGCTATATAGCTCAGTGGGCCTTACCTGGTGGTAAAAACAAAAAATAGTTCATAGTTCTTTGCACCAGTGGTTATCACTGGCCAATGTCGCCTCTTCGAGCCATGACATGTCCTGCCCCAAGCCCACTTACTTTTCTTAACAGTCGATAAGGCAGTCGATAAGGCAGTCGCTAACTTGCATTTGCTCTCTGATCCACGAGTCCCTCTCTCTGTCTCTCGGTGTAACTGCAAGCGTGCTCCTCTCCACGCTTGTTATACGTCGCAGTTTAACAGCGCTAAGCACAGGGCAAAGCTAAATAGATGCTAAGACAAGAGCGTTGGCAGCTATGTCTGGAGTTACAGATTCAAATGCCGTGATAATAACAATACTTAAATGGAAGATTACCACTTTAAGTAGTGTAATGTGTGAAATATCAAGCCTAAACATAAAAGATAAACAAATCACGTGAAGCAATCCCCCTCCTTAACCTCGTTCCGCTTCTCTCTCAAAGCCTCACCTCTTCTCTATTGCCTATTCTCCCGCACCCCCCCCCCTCAATTTCTCCCCCCCCTCCCCTTTCCTAACACCTCCTACTGACTCTCTGTGACACATTACTCATGCCTTGCACACACCCTTCATATAAATAATTGGCTTATACCTTTTTTATCAATTACGTTAAGCGCTTTGATCAAAGGCGCTGCACGAATATATAAAACAAAATAAGATTCCATACCGTCCAGGATTTGCGAGCGTGGGGAGTGGGAAGTTCGAAGCCTGTTTTCCACTGGGGGGGACTTTGGCGGAGTGGTTTTTGCCAAACCGTCCAAGTTTACCTGCGCGCAACAAGGGGGGTGTTTGCATCGTCAGGTGTCACTTTTTAACTAGGTTGCCCCGAGGTCAAAACCGATACGGCTGGAGATGGACATTCTTTAACGTGCAAGGTAAATACTCTCTTTTATCTCTCGGTTGTTCGTGAAAGATAACGTGTCGAGTGTGTGCAGATGTTCGAATGTTTGGAGCGCGATTTATTGCTGATGTCTGAAGCTTGTCTCCGACCGGTTACCTCGATGCAAAGTATACGACCGAGTGGAATTGCATGTTGCGAGCACAAAGCCAGATAGCGGGTCAACTTGACCTGTAACCCTCTCGAAGTGACAGAAGTGTAATAAACAACTTGTAACTTGGCTGAAAACACCTTAAAATAAAAACCCAATATAGCCGTACCCTCCTGAAAAAGGGTGCTTGGATTCAGTGTGGCTTTCCTGGATAAATTAAGAATGTATTATTATTGTTATAGCATGGCCTCTCCGCGCATGTGCAGTGGTTAGCACGCTGCACTACAAACCCGGCGACCCGAGTTCTACTCCCACTCACGGCCGATAAAAGCCTGCGAATATATATGAACCAGTCCTGGGCCTCCCCTAGGTCGAATCAGCCTCGAATTAATAGTTTGTGTGGTGTATAAACATCGCAAACTCGCAAACACAAAAGTGCCCGGGCGTGGTGCTGGTCACCTACCGCCTAGTGTAAGTATATTGAACTTCTTTCGCACCGTATGTAGCCAACCGTGCTAATCGGAGGTTTGCATGGTTGGCACGAGTTTAGCAATGTCGGTGTCGGCCTTCATAGGTGCTCGCTAACGGCAATTGTCCCATCGGTATGTGAAAGGCTATACGGGGGATCTTCGTCTTTGTCGCCGCCAAAGGTACTTGATGGCCCTAGTCACATCCCTCCTGCCGATCCAGAGCGCTTTGTCCCCGTTCGCGACTCACTCGCCGCACAACGAACGCGGGTGGGTCCCTGAGCGGCGACGTAAAGTGCCACGGCCCGAGGCCCAGGTGGGGCATCCTCTGACTTCCTCCTCCTCCTCCTCCTCCCCGTCCCGCCGCTCCTCTGCCGCCCGTTGGGCAGCTGCCGAAGCCGGCCGATCGCTCGCACATCCGCCGCTCGGTGTAGGGAGAAGGGCAGCGAGCTCGCCACGCCTCCGTGGGCTCGCGGTAACCGGGGCTCTGCACTCGCCGAGTCCCGGGATTCGGTGGCGCCGCTGGCGACGACGATGACGGTGGCGGTGGCGACGAGCGGCCCGTCGACCAGTCCTGTGCCTTTAAGGGGCGCCAGGTCAGCGTTAGACCAGGGATCGGCAACCAAAATCGCAAGAGCCATTTTTTTTCGAATTTGGGGAAAACCTCTCAATGTTGCGAGAGCCGCAATGCACGTGCATGCGAGGTGGTGGTCCTTAATAAATGACGTCACGAAGCAGTCCTTGAAGAGCCGCATGTGGTTCCGGAGCCGCAGGTTACCGGCCGCCGGGTTATAGTGATTGAAAGCTTGTAACTATTCTATTCGGAACTCTCTCACAGCTAGCAGTGTACCATTCCGTGTTCGCAATGGCTCCCGGAAGGTGATGCCACAGAACTACTTGTGGAGTCGCTTCACTTTGACTATGTCCATTTTAGTTGCACGTTTATATATGGCCTGCAAAACGGTGTTCATCACATGTCAAGCTCAAATGTTTAATTCTCGGAGATGGAATAGAAGCTGAATTAAGTGACAGATTAAGTTTAGCTTGTTTTTTTTTTCCCAGTCATTGGTGGCCAGGCCGATACCTTCAACTTGATGCACTGGAGTTTGACTACGGGCAGTGGCCGAAACTTGGGAGTTGAACCCAGAATCCCAGCGGTGTGTAGAGCGCACAGCCTTGTTGGGGACCACCAATTAAAAAGAGTGAAAGTTTGTGGCCTTATTATTTCAGACATCGGCAGGACAAAAAAAGATGCCTGTATACCAGCTTTGTCCTTGTTAGGAATCATCAGCACTACATTGCCTCCTGTTGCCTCGTGCATCGGGGGCTTTGTATTGTTAAGCCGTCCCTTGTCACGGTAAGGTTGCCAAGGTGTCGAGATGTTGACTACCTCGCCAGGTATACAGGATGTCGAGGGTTCGATCCTGACCCTGACACCTGCATATCTTTGGAATTTGCATGTTCTCCCCGTGGTGGCATGGATCCTTCTCTGGGACCTCCGGTTTTAACCTCCACATTTAGAAACGTGCGTTTAAGAGTATTTCACTGCTATCAATTTCCACATGAGCCACTTCGTTGAGCCATCATTTGTGGCCAGGTCGCTTCTGAAAAAGAGCTACGTAGCTCAGTGAGCCTCACCTGGTAAAATCTAAAAATGTAAATTTTGCCTCTTTTCGGTTGGTGATCTAGGACACGGCTGCTTGCATTGTGCTGGCAGTGGTGGCTATTGCTGCACGTGGCTGCCTGTAGTCCAGCAGCGAGGGTTGGTGGATTACCGCACACACAGATGATGTTGTAAAACTCCCTTCCAGTGGGCGTCGAGGAGGTGCCATACCCTGGCTCACCAGGAGAAGGCAGAACAGCGAGGGGACTAATCTCCCGTCTGTTTCTCTCTGTATGCGGATAGAGTGTTGCCCAAACTGCACACGTGGATTGTCACCGGGTGCTCCGGTTACCTTCCGTACGTGTAATAAACACCGCGTAACTTGGCTGAAAACATCCTGAAATAAAAACCCAGAGTAGCCGGACCCTCCTGCTTGGATTTAATATGGTTTTCCTTGATAAATTAGTAATTTATAATTATTGTTACAGCATGGCCTGAAAACAGGCCATGCTGTCAGAAGTGGGATACGAACCCACCCCCCTTCAACCTGAACGCAGCCATCCTAACTGGCACGGCATCACTTGAAGATTAGTTGAATACATTTTTCGCAATTGCTGCATATGGTTAATGCGATATATAAATTACCATTATTGATCCAGGTGAGAACACTCCCCCTATCACAGTTATTTTTGATGATTTTCTCATCATATTTTACAGAAAGCATTGGGGGTAGGATCAGAGTGCCGGCCGACCGTCTCGTTTTTGTGCCGCTCACCGCTGCCGAGCCCGTTTCCCTCTGTGTGCCGTCCCTGCCAGACTCCAGGACAAGAACGCGGGCAGAGAAGTCCAGCCTGGGAGAGAGGCGGCCCTGACGGACCCAAGGCAGGGAGAGATAAACGTGCGAGGGCGCGAGCGTAAGACGGCATGCAGCAAGTTGGCATGGTAGGGGGTACAGCTGGTGCATCTATCTCCCAGTCGTCGCAGTCAGCCAGCTCATGGCACCTGCTGGGTCTGTCCCGTGACCTCCCGTCAGCGAGCCTTCGACACTTCACGTGGCCTCAAAGTACACCTGGCCTGGCACAGGCGTCGTGGTGACATCACCGTCACTTAGTGGCGAATGGCGGGTATCGGTATATTGGCAGGTGTGTGGAGCAACAGAGTAGCGGTTAGCGCGCAGCGCTACAAACCCAGCGAGCCGAGTTCGATTCCCGCTCAGGGCCACCAATGCCAGTGACGATTATATCAACCGGTCCTGGCCCCTCTGATGTGGCGTGTAAAATCATCGCCACTGGGGAGAAAAAGGTGGTCGGGTGTGGTGCTGGCCACCCCCCCCCCCCGTGTGCCTTGTCAGCCTTCATAGGTGCTCGCTAAAAGCACTTGCCCCAATAGTCTGTTACAGCTATACGGGGGCTCTTTGCCTTTGTATGTATGTTGAACTTCTTTCGCACCGTACGTACCCAACCATGCGAATCAGAGGTGCGGGGGAAGGACAACAAACGAAACACATAAAGCAGTTCAAAAATGAGCGTCAGACGACATCACCCGTTATGATGTCGTCACCTTGGCCGGCAAGGTAAATACTTTGAGCGCTGGGTTTTCTGCCACCTGAACCTCCGATTAGCGCGGTTGGCTACGGACGGTGAAAAAAAAAGTTCAACGTACATACATACACCCTTTGAATTAATTGTTTTTATTCCCCCACCCCCTCCCCGAGGGCGAGTCTCCGTTGATCAACGCAAATCTATCCGAGACCCGTTTCTATCGTTTCATCATCACGAGCGTTGTCACACTTTTGTGTCTGATTATTTTGCAGACTTAGTTGTAAAGTGTTAATAATGTACACCTTACTCTTTGGTTCTATTCGGTAAAGTCACATTTTTACCTACGTGACTTTACCGAATAGAACCAAAGAGTATGGATCCTTGCAGTCACGAAAGCTTCAAATCTAGAAATGTACACCTTAATTTAATCTCATCTATCTCTCATGTCACATTCACATCACTCAAAAGTCTTCTCTCGTCTATAGCCCTTTCATCTGTACATCTTGTTCATCTCAATTTCTTCCCGTTAATCTGCATCTCTAGGTCTCCGCAAGCCACATCTCTTGGAGGGGGGGGGAGGGGGCAGGGGGGGAGGTTGACAGTAGTGCGGCGGGCCAGTCGAGGCCACCAGTTAAAGTGGACATCTGTGATAAAGAGCTTGATAGCTCATCGGATTCCTTCAGGATAAATATTCTGATTCTGAAGAACCCTGGAACTTGGAAGAGGGTCTTCCTATTGGCACACACGTGACTGCGTCTCACCGAGAAGTCTGTTGATCTGGTCATGAGCACCTCGCGGAGAGGCCCAGGTACGAGCAGCGACGACGCGGCCTCTGTGTACGTTGCCAGAGTCTCGCCGGCTACACAAGCACAAGTGCACACTATATGAGTAGGGCGCTGCGGTGGAGAAATGTTAACTGCCTCGCCTGGTATACAGGAGGTCGTGGGTTTGATCCCGACCCTGACGCCTGCTGCTGTATATTTGTAGTTTGTATGTCTCTCTCTTCCCGTGGTCGCGTTAATTTTTTTCCAGGTCCTCTGGTTTTTCCCTCCACGTTTAGAAACATGCGTTTACAGTATTTGGCTGCTAGAATTTTTCACGTGATAAGCCACTTCATTGGGCTATCATTTATGGTCAGATTGCTTCTCAAAAATAAGCTAAATAGCTCAGTGGGCTTTACCTGGCCAAATAAAAAATAATTTAATAGTTTTTAGTTCCCAGTGGAAACTAGAGGTCTCGCTCCGACAGCACAAACTGGGCTATAGTCCAGTCAAACAGGCCATCATGGGCAACGGCGATGATGCCTGCACCATCCGATAGCAAGACTGAAACACTGATGTGGCATCGTAAATGGAATAGATGGTAATAACAGTCATTTACCGCCCTGTGTCAATCCACTGCTGGATGAAAGCCTGTCCCAAGCGGTGTTCAATCGTGGGGGTTTGTTTGACCATACTTCACCACGCCGGCCAGTGCGGGTCGGCGAAGCGTCGGAGCCCAGGACCGGTTCTTCACTGGACGTCAGCCGTGACCGAGACTCTGGATAAATATCGCGGTGCGGTAACCACATTTCCCACCGTCCGACCATAACCGGAACGCAAGAGAAACCCCAAGAGCAGCCTTACCTGGGGGGCAAAGTTGAACCAGCTCAAACGTGATGTCCTCGGCTGGAAAGGGCGACAGGGCATGGGATCAGACTCAAAAGAAGAACAAAACAACAGGAATTGTAACTATTAATACATTTCTACAGCTTAAAATGGGTCTCCTGCCCTCAATCAAAAGTCAAATCGTCTCCCCGTTCAAGTGAACGAACAACAACTAATTCACAGCCACAACTTGCTTTTATGTTTATATTTGAAACTACAGATAGTACATACGGTCTGTTCCCCTATAACGCCGCATGTTGTTTTCATAATGCGAATTGGATATAACGCGATCGAGTGAACAGAACTACGTCGTGCGAGTGGGAATAAGTGGTCGTACGGTTGCCTTGACATAGCAGCACACAAAGCGGGATACTGCTGGATGCTTCTAGATGCTACCCACGTGTCTCAGTCTTTGTTCAGCCTGTGTACGCATCTCACGAGTTATCGCGGACTGTGGCTTATCCTATATTTACTATTTATTATAATGCGAATTTTCCATAACGCGATGTTCTTCAGGAATGCAACTACTGCGTTAGAGGAGAACAGACTATATATATATTTTTTCTCATTGTATAGAAATTTTACATTTAAGAGTATTAATGTGATGGTGCTATGAGTGTTCGATTTGTGCCAGAAAGGCACAACTTGTTTTTAGCAAAAAATTGAATTGACTTGACAGTGCAGCTCATCTCCAATGATTAGTGGAAATTCCACATTCCTATGGCAAGGGCCAGTCTCCACAAGGCACCCACGGTTGACTTGCCAAAAAAGACGCAATCAATGTATTGGCCGGAGAGACAGTGATCAGGTGCTGTGCCCACCCAACAACCGGCGACCTGAGCTTGCAAGCTGCAACTTAAGAACAAGCACCAACTTAATAACATAAACTAACCTACAGCCCTTTTGTGTGTCCACCAATAGTTTGAAGGTCTGCTCCGTGCCATGTCGGTTATTGGGATTTTTGACCACACCTTACCCCACTGGTCAGTACGGGCCCGTGAAGGAGGGGGCTGTAAAGTTGTATCTCGTGTAACGTGAAACACATTGAGTCCATCTGGTAACTTTAATGTGAACTAATGTAAAAACAAATCTGATGAAAACCGTGCAAAGTGAGGAATTACTGTTACCGAATCACATTTGCACTGTAAAATCAGCCAGCAGTCAACCCATGGCGGGGATGACCGCTGGCGGCCACGTATTGTACCATTCCGTGTACTGTATAATTCTGCATACTGTACCATTCCGCATCATGTATAGCACCGAATACTGTGCCATTCCACGTGATGTACCGTACCACGCACTGTATCATCCCACATACTGTATCGTACCGCATACTGTATTATTCTGCGTACTGTACCATACTGCGCACTTTTATCATTCCGCCTACTGTATTACTGTACCGCTCAGCCGCGCAGCTCAAGAAAGTAGTTCGTCGGTCGACCGCTCAGAAACCGCGTTGTAACGGTGCGCGTTCCGCATTGCTTGAAAAGTGTTCCCTCATAGGAGTAGCGTATTGTGGGAAACACGCGTTGCGTGAACACGCATTAAGCGAGGACTTACCCTGCGAGGTTAAAATGTTAAACTCTATTAGAGCCCCCAACACGGGTGGTCTTGTGGAGATTACAAACCTTCAAATACATCCGTGAGGTCTTCCAAGTCATCAACTCCTTCCAAGACCTGTGGCAATGTGAGAAAACAACAAGAATAAACACATTGTTAAAATTATTACTTTTTGACCTACATTACGGAAGCCCTCAACACTTGCATGAGTAAGCAAAGGAGCTCGTTTGTATTTGCTAAGAAGCGCAATTTAATTGAATCCGTCAGTCTTTGGGCCTTCTTTCAGATATTCGTACAGGCATGCACAGTAATTATACACATAAAAACACATAAACAGGCAAACATTCAAACAGTACTTAAACACTGTATAAACACATGCACAGGTACACACGCAATACTGGCACATAGAGTATCCCCTCATTATTCGTGAGGGATACGTTCCGGAGATTCTTGCAAATAGCAAACTTTGTGGATAATAATATTGACCTATGAAAACCTGTTTTTATGAATGACCTTAAATAAATACCTAAATAGGCTATTAAATACATGAAAATTATCTCATCACTTTCTTTCTCTCTCGATGCAGTCGTGTCGAGTTCCAGATGCAATTCGCGGATAGCCAAAAACGCGGAATTCGCGGATAGCCAAAATCGCGGATAGCAAGTTCGTGAATAACGAGTGAATACCATACATAGACACAAAAACATTATTGCGCAAGTGGTTGTCACATAATACCTTGCTGATCTCGTTAAGAAACATACACCATGATGTGAACTCCAGTCATCCTTGCAGCGGCCTTTGGCAAGCCATTGAATAAAGGCATTGACAGCATCATGCGCTTTCAGATGCGCTTCTGCGGCCGTTTGGAGAACTCTTCCTTTCGATATTAGGAAGCCACTGGAACTATGCACTGTTAAAACTAATTTCTTTAAAAACTGCTTTGTGTTAGTTTGCAGTCCTTCTCGATTTTCTGATTTTTTTTCGGATCGATAAAAATAGCTTGGCCACAAAGCTTACTTTTTACGCCTGCCGTTCAGTTTTTATATTTTTGCGAGTGGTGTTCCCCGCGTATAACGGGAGTTATACGCGGGGAACGGGACATCCGCCCAGGTTACTTCGAGGCCTCCTCCGCAGGTGATTAGCACGGTTGGCTACGTAAGGTGGGAAAGAAGTTCAACATACATACACACATCCCCATTTTTTCCTTTCCTTCCCCTCCCCTGCAAATGCGCTACTCCCGACTGCCATCCCTACAATGGCCGTGCTTCCAGCAGGCCCCCCTTTTTTAAGGGGCGTTTCGCCCCGAAACGTGACGCGTTCATGACCTGTGCTTCCCTCCCAGACGCTTTGTTTGTTGGGTTCTTGAACGATGAAAACAAATAATGACAAGGTGTCCTCTCGGCGCCTTCCCTTCTCACCTTGCGCACGTGCAGCGTCTGTCGGAAGAGCAGTGGGAAGCCGGGCTCGATGGCCCGGGTCTTGGCGTAGCATCCGAGCACGCAGACGCTCATGTAGACGCGCTCGCTCCCTCGGAGCACTGCGCCAGGGCATGTCACCTGTGCACGCGGGCAAGCCGCTGCTAGGTTAAGACGTTTTCCGAACAAGGAGATTCATGAATATGCACAGGTTTCCGAAACACTTTCCAACATGTGTCTGTCCTCGAAAGTATTTAAAAGCGATGATAAGAATTACGTCCCAAGTCGCACACTGAGATTGTGTCAGCCGGTGCACGAGGTTGAAATTGGTAAGTCAAATAATGATGCATGCATGAGGTGACCCCGTGGCTTAGAGGTCAGCGTAGAGCCTGCACCGTTACAATTCTGGGTTCAAATCCGGGCGGCCACCTTAGCTGGATTTTCAAGTGCCTTGAGCAGCAGCTGTTCTCAATCAGATGACCAACTACTGTATTAAACACACACATACACACGCAGCATGTGGAAGTGTAGTTTTCCCACTTAGTTTGGCTGAAGTCAAGCACAGATCATTCAATTGCCAGCCTGACTGCCATTCGACAGTCTGAGCTGAATGTACGAGAGAACGTTACACTCCCACCACGCTAATTTACTTTTGTCACTTTGGTGAACCCAGGTCACATCCCGAGTTCTCACCCGGTTAAGTAACAAAATAAACTTGCAACTCGAGCATCCGAACTGTGGAGTGTGTTCTCCTGCTACAGCGGTCGGGCCTGCACCAACACATCAACTGAAATCGCCGAGCTTGCATCGCGATGTTCCAAAAGACCAGACTAAAGACGACACCATACTCTTTGGTTCTATTGGGTAAAGTCACGTAGGTAAAAAATAAAATAACAAAAATCACGACGTTTCGGCCACAACACAAGCGGCCTTCATCAGGTGAAGGGACGAGACTGTCTGGAGGACAGCGCTGGAGTGGAAGAAGCCACGCTCAGATCACGACCTTTAAGCTGTGTGAGAAGAAACAAAGCGCCTTGACAAAGGAATTAGCATATAATTTAGCATTGAAATGGCTGAGTGATGCTAAATTATATGCTAATTCCTTTGTCAAGGCGCTTTGTTTCTTCTCACACAGCTTAAAGGTCGTGATCTGAGCGTGGCTTTTCTCACTCCAGCACTGTCCTCCAGACAGTCTCGTCCCTTCACCTGATGAAGGCCGCTTGTGTTGTGGCCGAAACGTCGTGATTTTTGTTATTTTATTTTTTACCTACGTGACTTTACCCAATAGAACCAAAGAGTATGGATCCTTGCAATCACGAAAGCTTTAAATCTAGAAAAGACGACACCGTTCTCACGTCATGGTGACTCGTGGTGCAGTTTGGTGAAACGTGGCCAAATTACTCGAGTGATTTTTGTTTGTTTTTTACGAGAAAGCAGGTTCGGTACTGAATATTTTGCTCCATCGCATTTATTCAAGTTCAATTTCGAAGCTGATTTTGTTTAAGGGGGGGTGAGAATTCTCGAGACCAGGATGAGTCTCGTTTGCAATTGCAACACGGAGTCACAGGCGTGACCTTTACAGGGTTATGGATGGATGTTTAGTCTTACCGTAATTGGTTGCAATGCGTTCATAATTTTGCGGGAATGTTTTTGCCACGTTAAACCATTTTACAATGCGCTTGCGAGATGTGATCCGCGAACAAACGCAAACATTTTAAATGGTATTTTATTGAACGTGCGCCCTCTGTTGTGCAACGGTAAAACAAATGCCAGGACTTTATCTGCATAATTATCCCAGTACGGGGTGACCAATTTTGCATTAATCTTTGTTAATGTACCACAGCATGGACCAAAACCCACACGGCGGATTGATTATAGCTCTACAATTGGGTCGGTACTCGAAAAGCACGTTTAAAGTTAATTATTTATATTGCTGTTTTGTTTTTTTAGGAAAGAGACACGCGTTCGTAATTATGATGTGTACAATGTACGGCACGTAAGACTACATCCACATTAAACCCAGAGTGAAACTGTGGTAGCTGTCACATGCGCGACATGAAAGACGCTGCATTGATTCGAGTTATGGTCGTGATGTATAAACATTGTAACGGGTGGTCCAAATGTCCCGTGACCCCCATTCAATTATCTTAAAACGTACACCCCCCCCCCCCCCTTTCAGAGTAAGGTTTATTTAAAGCAGACGTGAATATCGCCAACGAAACAACATTGTTCACGGTCAATCGAGGGAGACTGTCACCAGACATCTGGAACATTAAATATATCGAATCGCAGTCCGTTACTGTACCAGGCGACCCCACCGCACCTGCGACCGATTGTACACTGACACTTAAACATAGTCGCCACGTGGCCAAAAGGTCTCACTTATTGCGTCTAGAGTCAACGTAAGTGTCACGTACACTCACGGTATGATGGTACAGTACTCACGGTATGATGGTACAGTACTCACGGTATGATGGTACAGTACTCACGGTATGATGGTACAGTACTCACGGCATGATGGTACAGTACTCACGGCGTGATGGTACAGTACTCAGGGTATGATGGTACAGTACTCACGGTATGATGGTACAGTACTCACGGTATGATGGTACAGTACTCAGTGTGACGGTACAGTACTCACGGTATGATGGTACAGTACTCACGGTATGATGGTACGGTACTCACGGTGTGATGGTACAGTACTGACGGTGTGACGGCACAGTACTCACGGTATTATGGTACAGTACTCACAGTGTGACGGTACAGTACTCACGGTATGACAGTACAGTACTCACGGTGTGACGGTACAGTACTCACGGTGTGACGGTACAGTACTCACGACGTGACGGTACAGTACTCAAGGTATGATGGTACAGTACTCACAGTGTGACGGTACAGTACTCATGGTATGATGGTACAGTACTCACGGTGTGATGGTACAGTACTCACGGTATGATGGTACAGTACTCACAGTGTGACGGTACAGTACTCATGATATGATGGTACATTACTCACGGTATGATGGTACAGTACTCACGGTATGGTGGTACAGTACTCACGGTGTGATGGTACAGTACTCACGGTATGATGGTACAGTACTCACGGTATGATGGTACAGTACTCACGGTGTGATGGTACAGTACTCACGGCATGGACGGTCACGTCCACAGACACCTTCAGAGGAGTCTTCCGCGGCATCTCGTCTCCTGTAACAACACCAACAACCTCCAACAACAACAACCACAAACCACCACCACCAACAATAACACCAACAACCACCACCAACAACAACCACAAACCACCACCACCAACGATAACACCAACAAACACCAACAACCACAAACCACCACCAACAACCTCCAACAACAACAACAACCACAAACCACCACCAACAATAACATCAACAACCACCACCAACAACAACCACAACCCACCACCACCAACGATAACACCAACAACCACCACCAACAACCACAAACTACCACCAACAATAACACCAACAACCACCACCAACAACAACCACAAACCACCACCACCAACAATAACACCAACAACAACCACCAACAACAACCACTAACAACAACCACAAACCCAATAACACCAACCACCACCACCAACAACACCAACAACCACCACCAACAACAACCACAAACCACCACCACCAACGATAACACCAACAACCTCCACCAACAACAACCACAAACCACCAACAATAACACCAACAACCTCCACCAACAACCACAAACCACCACCAACAATAACACCAACAACCACCACCAACTACCAACAACAACCACCAACAATACGACCACCAACAACTACCAACAACCACCAACAATACGACCACCAACAACCACCACCAACTACCAACAACAACAATCACCAACGAGCACCTATCAATATTTAAAAGATAATAAACACCCCCCACCTCCCCCACCCGTACACAGGCCGCCACACACTGTGGTGGGCAGGCACGTGACGTTAGCGAGTGCCACCGACTGAAGACCGGCACTGTGTGGGTGTCGGCACCACCCAGCCCACGGCCGTCTTTGTCTCACCAGCGGCGATGTTACAGTGCGCGGCGAGCGAATTGCAACGGCACACGAAGGGACGTGGGAGAGACCAAAGCGTGCCGGACAAAAGCTCCCCTAACGACGGCGTTTAAAGCCTCGACAACGAAACGTTGAATCAACACAACAACGCTTGCAAACAGTAACCCCAAGCCACCCATGCAATTTCATCTTCACACAAACCCCACCCCCACCGCCTTGGCCAATATCCTTTAAACCGATGTATCCGCCGGACGTGATGCCGTCGAAAGCAATTTATTTAGTTATTTAGCTCGTTACGTAGCTTGCTTCCTCGATTCTAGGGAGCGCTGCACGAACAATAGGGTCCTGCACGAACAATAGGGTCCTGCACGAACAATAGGGTCCTGCACGAACAATAGGGTCCTGCACGAACAATAGGATCCCACTGCCCTATTGTTGTCGTCTGGCACGGCAATGTTGCGGTCAATTTGCACCGTGTGCGCGTGCGTGCGTTTGTGCGCGCGACCCTTTCAAGGGAAAACAGAGATATAATAATAGGCGACGTTTCGGGCAGCATACCATTCTTCATAGTACACGTACATGACAGAAAGGTTGGTTATACATTAGTGATGTCATTGTTCATTAATGACAACAGATTTGTCAATTACGTTGTGGCCCTGAACCAAAAAAAGGGAAATAGGTGACGTTTCGGGCAAGGATCCTTTCTTCATAGTACGTAAACGAAGGGGCTATTTCACGAATCGTCAGACAAAACGAGTTATCCTGTAACTATGCAGTGTTAAATCTGCATCGACTGGTTGCTGCTGATTTGGTGCTACAGTTTCTTCAAATAACTTAAATCACTCAACACTGCGGCCTTCAAAAGAAAAATATATATAATAGACGTTTCAGGCAATGGCCCTTCTTCGCAGAGCATTGGCCATTCTACCTCTGGCCTGTCAGTATGCTGTGAAGAAGGACCATTGCCCGAAACGTCGCCTATTATAGACATATTTGTTTCCTTTTACTGGTTTGGAAACGTAGTGGACTGGAAACCCAACCGGGATTAATTCACAGGAGGCAGGGGATTAATTGTGTATGTCTGTGGATGTCTGTCCACGTGTATCCGGACACCCGGATAAAATGGGAGGGGTAGGGCTGGGTGGGGAGAGTGGGGCTGGGAGGGGTGGGGCTGGGTGGGGAGGGGCTGGACACCCCGTGGTGCCCTTATAAAACTCAACGTTTAACCTACTCACGCCGGCTTGTGACCGCCCTCACAGTCGGGCATATTTTCAGAATACACCACGTGGTGCCGTTGACCCTGGCCATTGACCGAGCAACCCAACGTTCATACCAGCTCCCTCCGCAGGAATGTGGTAAGGCCACACACTGTTATTGACGCAAAGCACCACAGCTGCCAATGCAGCGCCATTTTTACTATAAACTATTTTTTGTTACTATTTTAAACCAAGTTGTTTGTATTTTACCACGTAAGGCCCACTGAGCTATGTAGCTCTTTATCAGAAGCGACCTGGCCACAAATTATATCCCAATGAAGTGGCTTAGGGGCCACATCCATTTAGTAGGTACGCAAAAATCTGTCAAAACTTGACCCCTCGACCCCTCCCTGTACGCACGCGCACTTTTTAACCCCCCCCCCCCTGCGTACGAACGCCTGACGCACCCCTCCCCCCCCAATAAATGACGAATATCAGACAAGAATGTGTCCCGCACGTGACGTCACTTCACATGAGCCCCACCCCCGCGTGACCTCATTCCACATGAGGCCTACCCCCCCGCGTGACGTCACTCCACTTGAGGCCTACCCCCGCCTTATTAATATTTACGAGTGGGTGAGAGGAAGGTCGAGCCGAATTGAATAATTTATTACGCAAAGTCGCTTCAAATATGACGTTAATTTACAGAAAGTGACGGTACAAAAAATATATACGCAGCACACTGCTACATCCGTACGTGACGTCACTGCAAAACAGCCTCCTCCCCCCGTCATTAATAATCATGAGCGGGTAAATCACACAAGAAAACCTCAATGTACATCTTTAATATTTCAGCTTCCGTCCTCGGACGGACAAACAAGCTAGTCCCTTTAGAACGGCCGATATTTAATCCACGCAGAACCGATCAAGGATGAATAATATTAACGTGTTTAAGCAAACAGATAGTCCACCGCCGAACTATCTAACTCATTTGAAGGCCAATGTAGACAAATTATTAAGTAAGTTTCACCCCCCCCCCCCGTTTCCTATGCGTATGTACATTGTCAGTAGACCCCCCCATACGCAAGCGTACGCATTTGGGTTAACCCCCCCTCCCCCCTCCATGTGTACGTACTAAATGGATGGCCCCTTATCACGTGTACATTTGTAGTGAGTCCAACTGAGTCGCAGACGTTATCTTAGGAGCAACACTTTATTTACACAATGCTACGTAACATAACACAATCTACACTCGGGTCTCGAATGCCCATCTAACCACGCTCCGGCAGAACTAGACACAGTTCGCTATCCCGGCCCGGACCACGAGCTGGGTCCTGGACCGCGTGGCTAGAGGCTTCTTCTCCCCGGCGTGGATCTTCTTCACACCAGCACACGAAGAATCCCGAGCTCCTCACGGGGCCCTCGTTATATCCCCCTGGGCTGGGGCTGGCTCCGCCCTTCGCCCCGCCCACCTTCCAGGTCTCTCGAGCTCCTTCTCGAAGGTTCCCGAGAGCTCCTTTGGACCACGTGACCACCCCACGGCCCCCGTCCACCGGTGCCCCCCCCCTCCAATATCATCTGGTCACGTGTCGGCAGGTCAACCAGCGTATCATGCCACAACGTAACCCTGGCTGGCTGACGCTTCCTCTCGCTCCCTCACCGTGAGCCCACACCGCACACCGTACGTGGTGCCTCTGCGCTAACCACCGCTCACCCAAGCCCCGCTAGCGCTGGTACTACATCCCGTAACCCGGACTGCCCATAATGACAACACCTTACCCGCCGTGGCTTCGAAAGCCCCGGCATCATAGAGTGACAATTTATAGCAGCCAAATGCTCTAAACGCACGTTTCTGTATGTGGAGGGAAAAACCGGAGAACCGGAAGAAAGATCCACACGGCCACGGGGAGAACATACACACTCCAATTATACAGGCGTCAAGGTTGAGATTGAACCCACAACCTCCTGTATACCAGGCAAGGGATTTAACATCGTGCCAACGTGGCACCACGCGGTGCCGAGATTAAGCTTTTTAAAATGTGTTTATTAGAGTCAATGATGTTTTTTTGTATTAAAGTCAAGCCTGTCAAACGTTTAATAGCCACGGTGACGGGATGTTAACTACCTCGCCTGGTATACAGGAGGTCGTGAGTTAGATCCAGACCCTGACGCCTGCTGTATATTTGGAGTTTGCAACGTCTCTCTCCCCGTCGTCGCGTGGATTGTCCTCCAAGTCCTCCGGTTTTTGCCTCCACATTTAGAATCAACATCACGCGTTCCATGTATTTGGCTACTAACTTCCACGTGATAAGCCACATTGTTGAGCTAACGTTGTGGCCAGGTCGCTTCTGAAAAAGCAGCTGATAGCTAAGTAGGCTTTACCTGGTCAAATAAAAAAAAACGTGTATCGTTTTAAATGCCATCGGGAAACATTCAGGTCTGGAAATGTGTAGCAATGGGTTGATTCAAAGTGGCACAATACCAACTTTAATTTCACATTCCAACAATTAATAAAGACACGACTGGAGAAAAAGTTCAAAACATTCGTCAGCAACACCGCCCCTAAAATGAAAAAAAAACATGCACAGTGATAATGCACGTTTCGGTTAATGGACCCTCTTCATAGCTCTAAACGAATTCATGTTTGCTTTTTGTTATTTGTGCCTGTTGAAACACTGCCACCCGCAGCGTCACACTAAATGTCGTCCAGGTAATCCGCATGCATTGCAATGCCAATAGTTGAACTTGCTTTGCCACTATTAACCGTGCTTGCTTGTGTGATTGAAGTCCTGCTCCTCGCCATAGGAACGTGTAATGTAAATATGTGCCGCATGCCGGGTAGGATAGCACTGCCCCACCCGCTTAACGGAGCAAAGAGACACTTGCAATTATGACTTTTGGTTATAAGTTAATAGAAAATAACATGCACATTCACAGCCCCTTATTCAACGCACTAACTGGATTTTGACCTATTGTATGCTATCTGAGCCGTGCGGGACGTGGCGGTTTTTGGACCATACTTCACCACGCAGGGCTGTACGGGTAAGTGAAGGCGGGGAAGGAGCACAGACGAGGACGCATAGAGGTACAGTATAACACAAGATGTTGGTGTACTGGTATCTGCTGCTCACCACGTGCACGACGCGCAATTCGTTATTTCAGGATTGTGTTTTTTTTTATCAAACGAGAAATTGGCTAGTCTTGAGGCCCCCCCACGCAAAATTCCACGTTCCCATGGCGGAGTTCCGTTTGTCCACAGGAGGACCTCTCGCACAAAAGACGAGCGAGTGCTCTGACTACAGCGACGCCCGTTCAGTACCTAAACAAACTATTTAAATTGTTTAAAAACAGGGGAAATGTGAATGTTAGTTAATGGGGGACCTTTAATGAACCTCAACAGTTTCATATCGGGTACCATCTGATAATGACCCTCGGCGCATTCACAGTCGGAATCACAGCGCGCTTTGCATGTCAAGATGCCACCACCATTGCATATATTCTTCTCGTGGCTGTCGAGTTTCCTTTTTTTGTAATTTCGTGAAAGCGCTTCAATTGTTTCTTATTTCATTGAGCACGCGGGCACAACACAAAACGACACTGAGCGGCGTTCGGGGAAATATCAGTGACGGATGCAAGCACACGAATTTCCCACAAGGGGTCGCTATCGTATCGTCTATGAGAAGAAAACCAAGGCGACTTTTGCTGCAACCGGCAATGTTCCTAAGCCCCAGTGTCTGGCCAGTCATCTCAGACAAGCCATGGCACCTGCTGGGTCTGTCCCGTGGCCTCCTGTCAGAGGGCCTTTGACACTTCACGTGGCCTCACAGTGCACCGAGCATGGCACAAGCGCCGTGGTGACGCCACCGCCACTTCGTGGTGAGCGTCAGTCGTTATGATGTTACGGTGAACGCGCTGTTGATCCTACCCACACCCAATGGTCAATTCTAGATTTGAAGCTTTCGTGACTGCAAGGATCCATACTCTTTGGTTCTATTCGGTAAAGTCACGTAGGTAAATAATAAAACAACAATAATCACGACGTTTCGGCCACAACACAAGCGGCCTTCATCAGGCCTTCATCAGACAGGCTCGTCCCTTCACCCGATGAAGGCCGCTTGTGTTGTGGCCGAAACGTCGTGATTATTGTTGTTTTATTATTTACCTACGTGACTTTACCGAATAGAACCAAAGAGTACCCAATGGTCAGTTTGGGTTTAAAAAGACTGGAAGCACAGTACCATACCGCCCGCTGCTCTCTATCAGCGGTGGCGATGTTATCTCCCTCGCCCAGTATGCAGGAGGTTGTGGCTTCCGTCCCGACGCTGACGCCTGTTGTATATTTGGAGTTTGCATTTCTCTCTCCCCGTGGTCGCTTGGAATTTTCTCCGGGGTTTTCCCTCCACATTCAGAAATATGCGTTTAGATTATTTGACTGCTATACATCTCCACATGATAAGCCGCTTCGTTGAGCTATCATTTGTGATCAGGTCGCTTCTTAAAAATTGCTCATAGTTCAGTGGGCCTTACCTGGTAAAATATATTTTTTAAATGATGTGTATGTCTTTGTTGTTGTTTACAACCCCGAAAATTATATGCATGGAGGTCACCCATCCGAGCGATAGCCAGGCGCCACTAGACTCAGCTTATAAAGTCTGACGACGATCCAGCCATAATCGACCGCTGGACTTACTCGGCTGTAATTTAACTTGCAAAATGAGACATTGCCTGCATTCATCTTGGGGGCCGTCCATAAATGACGTCACGCGATTTTGAACGATTTTTGACCCCCCCCCCCCCCCCGGCGTCACACAGCGTCACAAAAAGTCAGACCCCCCTCTCAAATATGACGTCACAAAGCTCTGCCCCCCCCTCCCAAATAAATAAAACACGCTTAAAATCGCTTTAAACTATTGTCATTGTAGTGCGTATTTAATGTGCCGCTGCACTCTGATGTTGTAGGAGAAAATATTTATTAAAAAGTCTATTTAATTAAGTAGAACGTGTTGTCTATATTTATTTAAAGTTGCGCATTTTGATGTGACGTCACATTTCTCACCCCCCCCCCCCGTCACACATCGTCACAAATGTCTGACCCCCCCTCCCCCCCCCCACGTGCGTGACGTTATTTATGGACGGCCCCTCGCTGTTTTTTTCTTATTATTATTATTATAGACATCACATTTACTGCTATGGGAGTGCAGTTGGTCTTGGGTCAGGGCATGTCTTGAGTGACGGACGAGACGAGTGATGGAATGGCAGCCCATGGAGGGAACTGGATTCCGAGACGACAAACGCCGTGGAGGTGGAACCATAAGATATGGATGCGTGCCATCGTACGTAGCACCATGATCAATAGGCAATAACGCAAATATGCCTTCACCCAGCAGGAGATAGAACACGTGATGATGATGATGGTGATGATAATGTTAATGCCCAATGGCACTTATCGTAGAGCGGTGCGCATTTCCACGATCCCATGGCGGTGGCCGAGTACCTCCACGGGATGAGCAATGGTGCAATTTCCTGCCGAGAAATGAGAGGCAATGTGTGGCGGCGATTGTGCGACTGTTGAACTGTCACCCAAAACACGCTCACGGCTCATAAACGTCGAAACTAATCGCAGAAACAACCCGCGTCCTCTCTCTCTCTCTCTCCCATTCCTCAGTTGTGTCAAATGTCAACATATATTTTAGTGCCATTTTCGCTGTCAGAGCTAATGGTATTTTTGCTGATGTATCACCGCTTGTAGTTTTTTGCCCCGTCCGCCTACTGCATTGCGGCCGCGTCACGTGGAAAAACAAACAAAAATAAATATAAGTGCGAGGAACATGGGATGGCGGAGAAAAAAAGAAGATAATTTATTTTATCGCGGTTGCTAAGCAGAGACCCTTAAGGCCTGTAATGTAAATTAGCCAGCAACAAAGAAAACTAGAGCGAGCATAGAAGAGATGTTGTATCGTATTGGGCGCGTTTATACATTTACAAGTAATATGTTGCTGTAATCAGATTAGCTGTGGTTTTCTTAGTATCAATTTATTTTTAGTCCGTATACCGGTTGGAGCGCTTTGCTCAGGAGAGAAAGGTTGCGATTTAAAAATTCTGCTCATGGAGTTGACTCGTTCTTGCCTCCAGGGTGGATAAAATGAGTACACTTTGTCGAAAGTCAACAGTGGGTCAACAGTGGTTACCCTTACGGATAATGTGCTGACAGTAATAGATGCCTCGTCCTGTAGATATCCACAGTGGCGTGGCGTGGCTGGCATGGTGTCATACTTATACTGAGGGCCCTGTCCAATTTCGCCCCCCCCCCTCCACTCATCATAGCGCCGGCACCCCTCCAGTTAGGAGCTTATTCATGGGAGCCATAGAATCACAGTACTGTACAGTACAACAATTATATTATCCTCACTGCACTGGGCATCCTGCAGCCCACCACATAGCTTGCCAAGGTGATCGCACTGCAGGTGATCTGACCATCGGCATTATCAAGGCTCACACCTAAATTGTGAGCGTATGGTTTTTGATGAACTGCAGAATTTCCAACATGCTCCGGGGTCCGATCTTCCAAGATGTCTTGAGACTAAACTAAAACTATTTTTTTTATTTTACCAGGTAAGGCCCACTAAGCTATATAACTTTTTTCAGAAGCGACTTGGCCACAAATTATAGCTCAGCGAAGTGGCTTATATAGCAGACCGAATTGCTCTCAACGCATGTTGATTCTAAATGTGGAGAAAAAAAATCTGGAGGACCAGGAGAAAAAATCCACGCGACAACGGGGAGAAGTTGCCTTTGCAGGACGACACGTGTGGACTCCCTTTCACATTCACCACCACTTACCAACGCAGTCACCATAATGCGTTGACGGCAGTTACTAGACTGACTGTGAACGAGCAGACGGCCCTTCGTGGCAAAACGGCATTCTTGCGCTCACCATATCTGGCAACCAGCGGTGATGTTGTTGAACATCGCCCAACGGCGATGCGGCGGGAAATCAAAAAAGCTACAAAGCGCAGCAGCGAAGTCAATTCCCGAGCTTTTTCGTCGCGTCTCCTGTCCAACCCACATAGTGTTGTGTCAATATTCTGCGCAGGCCACCGCTTCTGGGTGTTGGCATTGCCAAATCTTGAGAAGTGCATTATGGGTGCATCTCAGGAGAGGATCCATGGTTTGCTTCTCCTGACCAATCACGTTGTTCGGTTGTGCAGAAGCCCCCCCCCTCCCCAACCATGATTTCACGAGAGAGTTGCATCTGCCTAGACCCACTCACTCTCTTCAATCTGTTTAGGCTCCGCCATTTGAGCCATTTGGAATTGGAGCCCAGATGCGAGCTTCTCACTGGGGGTGATTCCTCCTTATCAATTCCGCCGACCTTTAGCGGGCAATGGCAGGTTCCGTTCCTAGAGTGAAACGAATGAGGGCAAAACAATTCCCAGTCGTAAGCGAAGGCTGCAGGAAAAAAATCAAGGGGGTTCATTTGACATCGTTGTTTGCTTGTTGTTGCGTGGAACGTCAAATACAATGGATTAGTTTGGTGATTTAAGTAGGTCAATGGCACGCGCAGGGTAGAGTTATGAGTTGTGGCCACCTTTAAAATAGAAAAGGGACTCCCGCATTTTGATTCTTGCCAAAGGTGCACGAAGCATTGAATAATTCACTTAACGAAGCATTTCAAAGGTCGCGGCACAAAATAAATAGATCCACTAATAAGGTCACGTATATAATGCCAAGATGTAAAATTGCACGCCTACATGGACACTTCTAGAGGCCTCTCTTACTCAACGCAAGATTATTCTTCACGCCCATGCAAACAGTACCTTTGGCACACGTCAATCGAACGATATTTAAACGTAATTAAATTCTTCCTGAATTTTCACCACAATTGCGCCATCGGACCCCGTGTTCCGAGACAACGAATCCATCGTGAACTGTCGCCGGCCCCTGATAGTCACCCCCGCTCACCGTACGTGCCACAAATGAACCACAATACCTTGCCGATCTCCTCAAGAGCAGTAAACCATCACGCGGATTATTGTCTGCTAGCCATCGAACGAAGACGTTGGTCACCGCATCGCGAGGGTCTGGAATGCTCTTCCTTCCAATGTTAGGAAGCCACTGGGGCTATTCATTTTAAAGTATAGATTGAAAACTCATTTCTTTAGAACAGTTTTTTTTGCGTGGGATTACTTTGTTGTTCTTTCCCCGCACTTCCGATTTGCACAGTGGGCTACGTACGGTGCGAAAGAAGTTCAACATGTATACGTTACAGCACAGTCTGTGGAAACGGATGATGTCTGCAAACGACCCCTTATCCACGCATCAGGGGGCAGCATTTTTCAACCGATCTTGCAACGGAGAGCGGTCCAGAGTGTGGCTTGCCTTGGAGACACAACGCTGCTGAAATGATGCACACCCAGAAGGCCGTGAAGTTGACGGGTTGTTTGCAAATATATATATCCACATGTTTTTGTTTTGTGTACGTGGAGTGTGTTAAGGAGACATTGTCTGCTTATTTATTTTCGTCGCAAATCATACCGATATTTTTTTTATTTCTCAACGATGGCATGCAATCAAATTAAGTGCATAGTCAATTTTACTATATGATACCACGACCTCATTACGCTGGACACTCCGGCTTCTCAGGGGTGGCTGCTTGTATTCGATACCCAAGATCTCAGTGGTGTCTGCTCAGCGCTCTGAGCCATCCTGCCACCTCAATCACGCAACTTTTTTCATATTAGTTCTCGGAACTGGGCTAGGTCCAATTAAGCAGAAAAATTGTAATTTAGTAAATTATGTTTTTTTTGTGCAGTCATTAGTGACCAGACTGATGTCCTTGATTCGCTAAACTGAGAACCCAGTTTAATAATAGGCTGGTGAATTCTGGATTGGAACCCAGTTTCAGCATTGTTCGCTTCAAATTCTGCCATGGCCATTATGAACCCTTTGAGCAATCTTGGCCCTTTTCAAACTTTAAGGATACCTTAGTTGCATGAAGCCCAATGTATTTGCCACGTTGGCGAGATGTTAGCTGCCTCGCCTGGTATACAGGAGGTCGTGGGTTCGATCCCGATCCCGACCCTGACGCCTGCTGCTGTATATTTGAAGTTTGCGAGTTCTTCCCGTGGTCACGTGGATTTTTCTCCAGGTTCTCCGGTTTTTTCCTCCACATTTAGAAGCACGCGTTTAGACTATTTAGGCGGCTATAAATGTCCAAGTTATAAGCCACTTCGTTGTGCTATTGTGATGTGTGGCCAGGTCGCTTCTGGAAAAGAGCTACTACATAGCTCGGTGGGCCTTACCTCGTGAAATAAAAAAAAAGTTTAAATAGTTTCTAGTTTTCGTAGAAACCTCGCCGTTCACGAGCAGGCATTAACTGGCAGCCTTTAAGACCATTGCTCAGCGAGTCAAAACAAGCTTTTCGCAGATCCACAAAAGGTCTCCCCGCGTCTCGCCTCATCGTAAAGTCGAATCCGCTGTCATCACACCGTGACCCCCCCCCCCCCCCAGTGTAACGTGCGACCCCAGTGAAGTTTGCAGTTGTAAAACTGTGCTCAACACATCACCTCCACATTACCCCAGCGAAACACTCTGCCTCGTGTCACGAGCGTGCGTGCGCGGTGCATGGGATGCAGTGGGGGGGGGGGGGGGGCGAGGTGGTTAGGGGGCACCGTCCTATAACCTCGGCGACCTGGGTTCCATCCCCAGCCATGGCTAACCTTACTAATTGGCTGTGTGCGGGGAGAATATGCGAGCCAGTTTTGGACACCTGGGTTGTTACTTCTTCTTTGTGCACGGCTGATGTAGGTGCAGAGCAACAACGACAATGTCACATTCGACGGTGCTCAAGCCCAGATAACAGCGTCAGGAGCCCGTCGCTGTGACGTCCCCTCCGTACTTGCGGAATCCCCACGGGTTATCGGAGCCCTGCGTGTGTTGAAACATCAGCACTGTGAACACAAAGGCGGCAAGGTCATGGTGGCGGCCACAACACCCTTAATAGCTGCCAATTGTGTCCCCCTTATTAGGAGCTGGCTCACTGCACCAGTCTGTTGCCAAATTCCACGTTGGATCCTGCAATATGGTGGTAAATCACGTGCTGTGGAGCTAAAGGCACGGACCTGCAATGTCTTGCTCACGCCACTTGCTTGGTGGAAGAACCTCCACTGAAGGGAGTTCTAGAGAGCAACGCTACAGCGTTTGGTCTACTCTTCCATGCTCGGAAGAGTTTGGAGTACTCACACATTACCCCACCACACGCGGCCTGCCAATGTGTTGTTAACCCACCACCACCAGGACACAGCCAATTAGTAAGGCTTGTCACGTAAACAACACGTGCCAATGAGTTACTACTTCAGCACACCGGTGTGTTGGAGAGTAAACCCACAACATTGACAATTTTTAGCACGACGTTTTGCTGGCGATTACAGCCAGCTTCATCAGGCGATTTGCCAGAATTGTGAAGAAATCTTCCCGTTTCCGGTCTCAAACGGAGTTGGAACCGTCCCCGTTATTTGCACTGCCACGGCGGGAGGTGGATTCGAACCGGCGAATTCTGGATTGCAAGTCCACAGCGCTGCCCATCACACCACGGCAACACGCACATGCCGGCATTTGTTAAAATTAACTTTCCATTTATTGCTTTGAGTTTACTTTATATTTTTTGTATTAAAAAAAAACCGGGTGAATATATTAGCATTACCATCGCCACACACTTGTACATCTAATCAACTTGCAACGTCTGTTATGATGTTCAGCAGAAAATTATTAAAATCCCCTTATCTCAACGTCGCAATCAACGGTTCAAAACCACGCGTGGCTTTCCGCCGCAACGACGAACAATCATTGTCGTTAATTCACGCACGAGAAATGATCAAGACAAGAGATTCAGCCGACTACCGGAGACGGCTCAAAATTTGTTTTGTTAATTAACTCGTCCTCACACGCGTGAGCCCACGAAAAATAAAAATGTTGTCTGACCTTTTTCTCAAAGCCGCCCGTGTCAAAATCGGCGGCATATTTAATCAGATAATTAAAAAACATCAGCTTCGGTATTTCTAAAACTTTTGCACGGCAACAATCTTATTAAACTATTACCATATCCAAAGTCATCGTGTATCCCCCACTCAAGCGACAGTCCAAACAAGCCAGGAGACGGAAATTCCACATCAGGATGTCCTAGGCCATACATATCATTAAACCAACCATTCCACAAATCGGTACACATCGACACGAAACCGTTCTTGTAGTTTCATCCCATTTGTGCTGTCAGCGTCACGTCTCGAGGCGCAGGGCACGCATGGATATTCTTCTTCCACGCGCTAGTCCCACTCATGTGGAATCCGCTGTTCTAGCCACCCTTCTCGACGCTGCCCTGTCCTACGCCATCTCTCTTTCCGCTCATCGGGCCACCGTTTTCGATCGCACCACATCGCCCCCCCCTCCACCTCTTCTTCTGCCTTCCTCTTGATCTCTTTCCATCCACTTGCATCACTTGCACCTTCTAATCCACGTCATTTTCCTGTTCTCTCTCCACGTGACCGAACCACACGAGAGCCTTTTCTGTCTCTCACTTTTCTTCCTCTCACTTCTTCATTTCTCACCACCTGTCCTTCCTAGTGAAACCCAACATCCACCGCACCACCCTCATCTCTCTGACTGCCATGGCTTCGATCTCTCGCCTTCCGTGTCACAGCAGCGGTTCCCATCCTGCCGGGACCCGCGGACGACCGTCAAACCTCGATCGTATCGCCGCCGCCACCACCACGCAAAGGGTATTTTGTAAAAAAAATATATATATTTCCTGCTTTTCATAACTGATTTCGTTTATGGTGACGGTGCGCGTGCGCGTCACAATGTGATGTAACGGGCCCGCCTATTGCCTCAATTACATTCTTATTCAACATGTTTATTTCATCCGTAAGTTTTCACGATTATTTTTCCGATTATAATTGTTTTCATTGACTACAAATCAACGTGAGTCCGGTACAAAGCGCCGATCACAGAACCGAGGTGGGGGGGGGGGGAGACAAATGAAACTCCGTGAACATCATCCCTATTTTCGGCGTGACAGGGCCCTGCGAAGGGGGAGAATTGGGCTCACCACCCCACCCAGGTGAGAACCACGTGCGGGCCACGACACTGTATAAACAACTAAAACTACATTTTTATTTTACCAGGTAAGGCACACTGAGCTGTGTAGCTGTTTGTCAGCAGTGACCTGGCCACAGATGATAGCTCAACGAAGTGGCTCATCGTCGTGTGGTAATTTGTAGCGGCGAAATGTGCTAAACGCACGTCCGGCCTCAATGCGGAGGGGAAAAACCGGAGGACCCGGAGTCAAATCCACGCGACCACGGGGACAATATGCAAACTCCACACATACAGACATCGGGTCGGGATCGAACCCATGACCTCCTGCATACCAGGCGAGGTAGTTAACATCTCGTCACCGTTGCGCCCATGCGGAGGGAGAAGGGGTAAGGCGGAAGAGCACTAATATACTGGGGGGAAGGAAAGGGACAGGGGGAGGAAGGGGGAGAAATATAATTAATCATAATCGCTTTCTGTTTGGCTTCATTCGTCGCGTGCCTCAAGTGTCCATCGGAGCAAAATAACCCCCCACCACCCGACGCAGCCAAAACAAATCGGTTATCACGTGGGCCCGAGGCGCCAATTGATTTTGTTTTTCAGCGGCAAGCGCTAACGTTGAAGGGCGAGCGAGAATTTGGACAACGTCGCGCGAAATTTCCGTTGGCGATGACGGGCCCCTGTGTGGGCCAGGGCTGGGATCCCGTCGGGTGGACGAGCGCGATTCCCCGCCTGGGTGCTCGGGTTTGGTGCCGTGGCATCACCGAGAAAAGCCACGTGGCAGGACCGGGCTGGACATCGACTGTTGATTTGCCGAAATGCGTAATTTACAGTGGTAATTAGTTTGCTTAGCACAAGGTGAAGCTGTTTAAGTGTCCGTTAGTGCCGTGCACTTAAGCTCTCTCGCACCGTACGCAGCCAACCGTGCGAATCGGAGGTGCGAAATTGGTGGTTGGAGTGGGCCACGCTTCGTTTTATTAAGCGGTTATTGCGCTGGTAATACCCCGGTTTACATCGGGGGATGCGTTCCTGAAAGGTACGACGACGAATATCGCAATGACGTCAATCGAAGCGATTTACAGGGTAGGTGGTGCTGGTGGTGGCGAAGGCTGAGAGGCGACAGATAATGAGAAAGGACGGACGATGCTGTCAGCGACGTGAGTGTGTGAGTTGAGGAGACGTTAATCCGGTATCGGTGTTAATCACGTGGCGACGCGTTTGCGAAATGACGTAACAGGGGGATATGTAAAGCTTTCGTGACTGCAGTGATTCATATTCTTGGTTCTTTCGGTAAAGTCACGTTGAAGGGAAACAATAAAATAAATAAATACAAACCGCCGCCACTTTAAAATGTTTCTTGCCGTTGGTTTTTCACACCTGATGATGACTGTTTGCGTTACAGTCGAAACGTCGTGAGAATTGTATTGTTTTATATATATTATTATTTTATTGTTTCCCTTCAACGTGACTTTACCGAAAGAACCAAGAATATAGGGGGAGATGTATTACCGTGATCGATATTAGTTAATGGAAAGCTTATTTGCAGGAAATTACGTCACAAGGCATCATTTGTTAAGCGTTTTAGGTGTTGCGACACACTAATCACGTATCTAATTTCATATCAGCAGCAGTTCCACGGACCACGTTCCACGGCGTTGTGGCTTACAGACCACAGGTTGAGAACCACTGTGTAGAGAAGAGCCCCACAAGGCGAATGTCACAGAGCCATCTCCGAGATCCATTTCATTGACCTCTGGTCCCCACAGCCAGAGCCGTCCCTAGGGGTACGGCAAATCGGGGGCGACCGCTCCGAGCCCCGCGCTTTGAGGCCCCCCCGCCGCACTTCTCCGGTTTAGATTGAAGGTGACGGAGGGGGGGGGGGGCACACAGTGGGATTTACCCCGGGCGCCGTACTGCCCCCTCTAAGGACGGCCCTGCCCACAGTAAAGAGGTAGCGGCGTCCCCACTCGCTCTGCCATGTCAGATCAACGACGTTGTCGCGCGACTGCCGAGCAAAAGTTTAAATTCTCGGGAGCCGGAATTTTGGCAACTGAAAACGCAGAAACCAAATGTGACGCGATGGTTTTTGTTTGCGATCGCTGGTGACCTGGCCCGTGCCATCGGCTCACTACTGCACTCGAGAACCCGGTTTAATCACGGGCAGGGGTTGAACCCCAGGACTTGATCCCAGGATCCCCACGGTCCTGGCTCAGCGCTCTGACCTCTGAGCCACCCGGCCACTTCAGCGGTACTCATTTTACTCAACTTGGAAGGACAGTCGGTTTGACCTTAGGTCCCGAATGGCACTTTGGACAACACGTCCTTTCGGGCCGCATTGCGAGTCGAACGCCCTGACCACGGGGAGCGGAGGGCTGGCGGTGGGCGGGGGGTGGTTGTGGCTCCATAACCCTCATTACACGCAGAGGTGCAGTCACAAGCGCCGCTTCAGAGCTTAATTTAGTGATAAGGCCACCGCCGCGGTGAACTTTACACTGGTGGTTTTCCCATTCGAACAACTCCGCGTGCATAGGGCATGGCGAGATCACACGCACACACGCGTGCGCTACGCTGCGCTGCGCGACCGCACGTAACAGCCTCCTCGTCGCCCTCTCTCCCTCTCTGCGTATGTACCTGCGCGTGGATGTCAGGACATTCGCCTAATTTACCGCGCCGGGGATGAAGCGGTCAGGCGTGACGCTCGCGCGGGCACTTCGCGAGCCTCGCACTCTTTTTGCCGCTAAGGTCAGGGCCAGACGCAAGGAGGAAAACGGGAAGAAGAAGAATAATAATAATAATCCCACTTGCCACCAAACTCCCCCGCCCCCCACCACCAACACCACCACCCACGCGCGCTTGCGAGAGGCGAACCCTCGGCGGAGCAAACGGAGAGAAGGGCTGCTTGGACGAAACGGCTCCGTCAGCCGTGCAGGTCGCGTGTCGAGGAGCGGGCAGGAGCGGTGGGGGCGCGCTTGGGAGATCTCCCCGGACCGCTTCGCGGCTTCGTGGCGCGGTCGTGTCTCTCACTGCCGGGGAGCGGGCGGGCGGGGGGGACAACGGGGGAGGGAGGGGTGGTGGCGGGCATTGAGAGCCGCATAGGGGCGGGGCGGGAGGAATGTAATGGGATTACGCCGACAGGTGGAAAGATGAGCGCCGCGTGCAGGATGAACAGACATCACTCGCTGGCCTGACCGTTGGGGAAAAATTACGCGGGCTTTGGCAGGAGACGTCTTTAATAAAGGCGACGCCACGGTGGCGAGATGTTAGCTACCTCGCCGGGTATGCAGGAGGTCGTGAAGTCTATCCCGACACCGACGTCTATATATTTGGAGTTTGCGTCTCTCTCTCTCTCTCTCACCGTGGTCGCGTGAATTTTTCTCCGATTTTTCCCATGACACTTAGAATCAACGTGCGTTTAAGAGTATGTGGCTGCTATAAATTGCCACGTGACGATAAGCCACTTCGTTGAGCTATCATTTGTGGGCAGGTCGCTGCTGAAAAATAGCCACGAGCTCAGTGGGGCCTTCCTTACCTGGTAAAATTAACAATTTAGTTTCGTTTATGACGGCTTGTGGACGAGACTAATGACGGAGTGGCAGCCGACATGCCCAAGATGAACGTCCACTGTGGAGATGGAGCGGTGAAATGAAGCTCGTGTGAAGGAGCTGGATGTCGATAATCTTGAGAGGCCTTCGTACACCAGTGGATGAATAATGGCTGATGACGATGATTGTGAAACGCAACAGAATATTTTGAGCGCAGAAAACAATTTGAATGTGATTTTGTTTGTGTGCGGTAATTGGCGACCAAGCTCAGCCCATCGACTCGCGAGACTTGAGAACCCGGTTTAAACCACAAGCGGCAGCCTGGATTCGAACCCGGGTCCTCAGCGGTCAACCGCAAGTGCTGACAGTTCTCAAACATTTTGACCTCTAACCTCACCTGGCCACAGAGAGCGGAATTGATTGGATGATGCCTTGTAGTCTGTAGAAATCCAGGAAAGTCCGTGCCAGGTTTTTCCCAAGGTTCATGTCTTTTCTCCCAAGTGGATGTTAAAGACTTCACAGGGGGTTGGTGGATCACAATTAGATGGAGGGTGCCACGCCGGGAGATGGAATTGCATCGGTGACCTCTGCCTTGCAAGCACCCCTGTGTGCGAACCGTTACATGATGACAGGGTATGGATATTTAACAAAGCTAACATTGGAGACGCAGCGTGTAATCTTACAGTGCATAATCCCTGGCCATGATAATCATGCCCTGTGTGGTTTTCTGGGGTATTAGAATTCACGTCGAGTTGCCTTTGCAGTGGAGTAGAACCCATTTGCGAGAGTGTGTGTGTGTGTGCGTACGTTTGTGCATGTGGCTCGTGTGTCTGTGAGTGGGCGTGTGTGGGCGTGTGCGTAGATGTACACACAGTATTTGGTACGCGTGTGTACTTCTCGATTTATGCGTGACATTCATGTGTGTGTTTGTGTGCGTGTGTGTGTGTTCATGTGTGAGGGAGCGGCAGTGTAAGTGGTTAGCACGCTGTGCTATGAACCCGCCGATCCGAGTTTATCTGAACTGGTCCTGGGCCTCCCCTAGGTCAACTTTGTCTCAAATGAGTACCTGGTGCAGGTGAGTAAACATCGCCACTATGGAGACAAAGGCGGCCGGGCGTGGTGCTGGTCACCCACCCCCACGTGTGCCGTACCGGCCTTTATAGGTGCTGCTCGCTAACAGCGCTTGCCCCAACAGTTTGTTGATAGTCTGTGTATGTGATGGCGCCTATGGTGTGTGCGTATGTGTGCGCCCATGTCAATGCCTTCTGGGCTGGGGGACGGTGGGGGGCGGGGGCGGCAGCGGCGGCGGGGGGCGGGCGGGAGAACCGCAAATGAGCCTTGACCGAAGCGAAAGGAGAACATCCCTCTCTGTCGGGCCGAGAGGTGAGCGAGAGGCCCCCGTTGGTGACCGACCACGGCGCTTGCCCATTCGCTCGCGGGGAAATAGACGGCAGAAAAGAGTGAACACATCTCAGCGCCACGTGGGGGGGGAGGAGGCAACGATGCACAGTGGCTTCATCTTATCGGAGGCCTCTGCTATCCTTCAGTCCCTTTCAGAAGGGCACAGGCCACTCGCGGTGTCGCGGAGGGCTTTACAACGGCTGCCGCGGGTGGGCATCGGCGGAATGCTCCCGGGGGTCTTTAAGAGCAAAACATTGTGAGAGAGGGAGAGAGAGACAGAGAGAGAGGAGGGAGGGCGAGAGGAAATGAAATACAATTTTTAAAAAAACGCAACAACAGAAATAAACACCTCCGCCGCTCGGACCGCAACGAGCCCCCTTGCTTTGTTTGATGTCACGCGGGCGACCACCGAAATGACATCGGAGTTTCGCTTCGCCGAATTAGCCGCCGCCTGATGAGGAATTCCTTGTTGTCGCGTCCCCAACAGCGGCGGGTTCATCTCGGAGAAAACGGGCGTGGGGACGGAGGCGGCGGGTTTACATCCCGCGAGCAGGGCACGGCCTGGCGCTCGAGTTTGTGCGCACCCCTAGACGCAAGGGGTGGAAGGAAAGAAGTGAACAGCGGGGCGGAATGAGGAGACCTCCCCAAAATACGTGGCGCCTAAGTTCGCGGGGACTGATGATGCACGATGGACGGAGGGGTGCAGGGGGGAGCGGGTGGCGGCGGTGTTCAACGCGCTGGCCCACGACCCCGGCGAATTGCGTTCGATCCCCGGCCACGCGGCGAACATCGGTTGGCGATGCGTTACGACGTTAGTCTCAACCTGTCGGCGCCCTGCCGCCGCACGGTGCTCGCTCGCTCGCTGTCAAAGAGAGAGACAGAGCACGGCTCGGGGAGGAGACGGAGACGAGTGGTGGGTCGGCGCCAACAATTGCCCAAGCTCTGCGGTCCTCCGTATATATTCAGATGTTTTTTTAGCCAATGAGTGAGCGGTTTTATGCGCGCACGGGAAGGAACCGGAGCGCTCGGAGAAAACCCCCACGTCACGCGTGAGGGGGCAACGACCTATCCCAGACGGTAGACGTGGAGTCGGCGTTCATTTCCGTACAGCCTTCTCCTAGCGGGCCAGGGTTAGGCTCCTGGGTGGCCCTCCTTGGCCCCCGAACTCTGACCCACCGTGAAGTGCGATCGGACGACGGCCAAGTGACCAGTGTGGCTCTAGGAGGGCTTCATTCGGCAGTGATTGAAAGAAAGGGGCTGTCAACTATTTTTTTTATAGATATGTAAAAAAGAAAACAAATAACAGCTACCGATCATTAGGTGGTAACATTTTAACGTGCAGACTTATAAAATCAAACGTAAAGAGAAGCTGACGGTGGATTGAGATCACCAATCCATGATTCCGTTTGTGATGTGCCCCCTTTAATAACAGCGGCAGGCAGCCGGTTTATAATGATTAATAATCGCAGGCATCATCTTCATGAACGTTGTCACTGTAATAACAAGGCGCAAAGTCCTACGATGCTCACGGACATCACCGTTATTACTTTAGTTTTTATTCTCGCCGTTATAGTCACATTAAGAGAGCGAATATCGGCGACAGTCACGGGCATCACCATTACGATTACTGCCGTTGTCATAGTAACAATGACGAGTGAAGTTCCTACGGTCACGACTAACATTGATGCCGTTACAGTAACGATGAGGAGCGAAGCCCCGCCAACGGAGGATACAGGAGCCGCAGGTGTAGGGCACGGCGGCCCCGCCGTGAGGCGGCACGAAGGCCGAGAAGGACACCTCCAGCGTGTAGCTGAGGCAGGATGAGGAGAGCAGCGTGGACAGGGAGCGGCGCGCCGTGCCGGCCTTCGCCGCGTCGCTGTCAAACGTCGTGCTCGCCTAGCGGGGGGGGGTCAGCGACGGACACACACAGGGAAAGGGATTGAGAGAGTGTTGGTCTATGGGCGGTGTTGAGTCTATGGGCGGTGTTGGTCTATGGGTGGTGTTGGTCTATGGGTAGTGTTGTTCTATTGGCAGTGTTGGTCTATGGGTGGTGTTGGTCTATGGGTAGTGTTGGTCTATGGGCAGTGTTGGTCTATGGGCAGTGTTGGTCTATGGGCAGTGTTGGTCTAGGGGCGGTGTTGGTCTATAGGTAGTGTTGGTCTATGGGTAGTGTTGGTCTATGGGTGGTGTTGGTCTATGGGTAGTGTTGGTCTAGGGGCAGTGTTGGTCTATGGGTGGTGTTGGTCTATGGGTAGTGTTGGTCTATGGGCAGTGTTGGTCTATGGGCAGTGTTGGTCTATGGGCAGTGTTGGTCTAGGGGCGGTGTTGGTCTATAGGTAGTGTTGGTCTATGGGTAGTGTTGGTCTATGGGTGGTGTTGGTCTATGGGTAGTGTTGGTCTAGGGGCAGTGTTGGTCTATGGGTGGTGTTGGTCTATGGGTAGTGTTGGTCTATGGACAGTGTTGGTCTATGGGCAGTGTTGGTCTATGGGCAGTGTTGGTCTAGGGGCGGTGTTGGTCTATGGGTCGTGTTGGTCTATGGGCGGTGTTGGTCTATGGGCAGTGTTGGTCTATGGGTAGTGTTGGTCTATGGGCGGTGTTGGTCTATGGGCAGTGTTGGTCTATGGGTAGTGTTGGTCTATGGACGGTGTTGGTCTTTGGGCAGTGTTGGTCTGTGGGCGGTGTTGGTCTATGGGCAGTGTTGGTCTATGGGCGGTGTTGGTCTATGGTTAGTGTTGGTCTATGGGCAGTGTTGGTCTATGGGCGGTGTTGGTCTATGGGAAGTGTTGGTCTATGGGCAGTGTTGGTCTAGGGGCGGTGTTGGTCTATGGGTCGTGTTGGTCTATGGGCAGTGTTGGTCTATGGGTAGTGTTGGTCTGTGGGCGGTGTTGGTCTATGGGCAGTGTTGGTCTATGGGCGGTGTTGGTCTATGGGTAGTGTTGGTCTATGGGCAGTGTTGGTCTATGGGCAGTGTTGGTCTATGGGCAGTGTTGGTCTATGGGCAGTGTTGGTCTGTGGGCAGTGTTGGTCTATGGGTAGTGTTGGTCTATGGGCAGTGTTGGTCTGTGGGCAGTGTTGGTCTGTGGGCAGTGTTGGTCTATGGGCAGTGTTGGTCTATGGGCAGTGTTGGTCTATGGGCAGTGTTGGTCTATGGGTGGTGTTGGTCTATGGGTAGTGTTGGTCTATGGGCAGTGTTGGTCTATGGGTAGTGTTGGTCTATGGGCGGTGTTGGTCTATGGGTAGTGTTGGTCTATGGGTAGTGTTGAGTCTATGGGCAGTGTTGGTCTATGGGCAATGTTGGTCTATGGGCAGTGTTGGTCTATGGGCAGTGTTGGTCTATGGGCAGTGTTGGTCTATGGGTAGTGTTGGTCTGTGGGCGGTGTTGGTCTATGGGCAGTGTTGGTCTATGGGCGGTGTTGGTCTATGGGTAGTGTTGGTCTATGGGCAGTGTTGGTCTATGGGCAGTGTTGGTCTATGGGCAGTGTTGGTCTATAGGCAGTGTTGGTCTGTGGGCAGTGTTGGTCTATGGGTAGTGTTGGTCTATGGGCAGTGTTGGTCTGTGGGCAGTGTTGCTCTGTGGGCAGTGTTGCTCTGTGGGCAGTGTTGGTCTATGGGCAGTGTTGGTCTATGGGCAGTGTTGGTCTATGGGCGGTGTTGGTCTATGGGCGGTGTTGGTCTATGGGTAGTGTTGGTCTATGGGTAGTGTTGAGTCTATGGGCAGTGTTGGTCTATGGGCAATGTTGGTCTATGGGCAGTGTTGGTCTATGGGCAGTGTTGGTCTATGGGCAGTGTTGGTCTAGGGGCAGTGTTGGTCTATGGTTGAAAACTTGCCCAATCCTGGCCAGTCTAGCTCAAAATGTCAATAAGCAAAACTACAAACTGTGCAAACATAAAGTCATCGCATGCATATTAAACCTCTGATAACAATAATCATTTTCACTTGTAATGCGCATTTCATCCGTGCATCCCAATGCGCCCCGCGTATGGAAAGCAGGAAATAAACAGAACCTGCAGGGTGAACGGCCAGAACTATGGGGTATAGGCCAGTCCATAGAAGTGAGTTTTCAAGACAGACTTCAGAATCTGAATGTTCATTTATACCGGAGGAATCGGCGATCCGAAGGATCTCAGAAAGCTCGCTGAAGAGAACAAAATGGAACGGTTGCTGCAAATATTGTGGGGCTGTACCCATCGAGAGCCTTGTAGGTCAGCAGCAGCATCTTTTAGTCCAGCGGTCCCCAACCTTTTTGGCACCAGGGACCGGTTTCGTGGAAGATAGTTTTTTCACGGACCAGGGGGGGTCATTGGGTCTTTCCCCCTTTTCAAATAAGCTCTCCAGCGACGTTTGTTTTTTACTCATTGTGGCTACTAGGGGTTAGGGGTTAGCTTGTGGGCTTACCAACACCACGTGACTGAGACTGAGTGTGCAGTGCGGGAAAGAGGCGCGGACGGAAGTGGTAAATAATAAAATAATGGGGGCGGGCCACGCCCGGACTCACCGCTCTCACCTCCTGCTGCTGTGTGGCCCGGGGGTTGGGAACCCCTGGGATAGTTCACTCGATAATTGACTGGTAGCCAATGCAAAGAAAATACTACGCCTCAGGGTAATTTCGTTAACAATTACAACACCTACAGAGAGTTTGAATTTCCATGAAGTCAAAGTATTCGCACGCGAGCAGTGTTTCACTGTTACGTAACGGGAATTCAATAAATGCCAAATGACCTTCTCGTAAGGTACGATTCCCTACGCGGCAACATTCCAGGCCGACGTGCTACGCGTTTACACATCTCATACCCCCGCGGTACGCGCGTCTACCGACACATTTGGCCAGGACGCGATTATACGTATCGCAGCTTAAACTCTTAAAGCCATCAATACATAATCCTTTCTCGGATTCAACTCTTTTAAAAAAGTCGGTTCCGTTTCTCCACACTGCCTTAGCACGCAAATCACACGCTCAATCATTTTAAATGTAGAGCCCTATATACAAGGGACAATCGCGAATACGCAATTTCCTGCTGGAATACAAACTGTCATTTTATTTACCTATCCATCCATAAAAGCCTCACCGAGTCTCAAAATTCTATCGGGCAGCATTATTGATGGACGTGTTGAGTTGTTTTTCTTTAATCACGCTTGTGCACTACTGCCAACGGGAAGTTCCGCCAAATAATAAACAAACACAAAACCTTCGATTTAAAGCTTTCGTGACTGCAGGGACTCACAAGAAAGGTGAGAGACTCGATCAGCTGAGCCGTCTTATCCCGGAGTTTGTTGAAGGATCTCAAAGCTATGTGGAAACCTTCCCCGTAGAGGCGGTTACATTTTGATTTAAAGCTTTCGTGACTGCAGGGATTAATATTCTTGGTTCTTTTGGTAAAGTCACGTAGAAGGGAAACAAAATTCTTGTTTTATATTTTTATTATTTTATTGTTTCCCTTCTACGTGACTTTACCGAAAGAACCAAGAATATGAAAAACAAAAAAAACAGTAACTAACGATAGCTCAACGAAGCAGCTTATCACGTGGGAATTTATTGCAGCCAAACGCTCGTCGATTCTAAATGCGGAGGGAAAAACTGGACCCGGGGAAAAATCCACGCGACCACGGCGATAGCACGCAAACTCCAAATAGACAACAGGCGTCAGGGTCGGGAATCGAACCCACGACCTCCTGTATACCAGGCGAGGTAGTTAACATCTCGCCAACGCGGCGCCTATCTGACCAGCGTGGTGAAGCATAGTACAAAAACAAACAAACCCATGACCAACACGCCACGCAAGCGGATCAGCACAAGAGATGCGAATTTAAAAATGATCGAGGCGGCCAACATCTCGCCTGCACTGCGACGATATCCTGCGAGCAAATCGCCGACCGCCGGGCGGGGCGGGCCCCCCAGCCCCCCCAGCCCCCCCCAGCCCCCCGTCCGCCCCCTACCAGCGAGAAGTCGCTGGCGTTGCGGCACAGGAGGCGCGGGAAGAACAGCTGGCGGCTCGAGCGCTCGGCCTCGTCGAAGGCGTTGCCGTACACGAAGCTGTTGGCGAGCGTGGAGTGCGCGTGCACGTCCACGCACACTTCCACGCTGGTGTTCTGGGCGGGAAGGCACGTGGCATTGGAGTAAGAGGGCACGGGGCTCGGCAAATGTCCGGTCACACAAAGTGCGCGCGTGCAGTAGTGACAATGATGCAAATATAATAACGGTGATTACCTTTGCATGGGACGCTAAGAGACAAGCCCTATAAATAAATAAATACGTAACTGCAGGGGATTGATGTGAAGCTTTCGTGACTGCAGGAATCCACACTCTTTGGTCCTTTCGGTAAAGTCACGGAGGTAGAAATAATAACAGATCACGATGTTTGGATCGCCACACAAGCAACCGTCTTCAGGTGGGAAGACGATTGTGTGGAGATCGAAACGTCGTGATGTATTATTATTTGTTCTACCTACGTGACTTTACCGAAAGAACCAAAGAGTACATTAGATTATTGACTATTCGGGGGGAAGGTGGTGCCGGATTTTAAAAACGCCGGATAATCGACTACATAATTTTTTTAGAATGGCTTATTTTTTTCACATTCTTGTACAACATTGTATTTTGAGGTGTTGTGTGTATGCTTTTTTTACTGTTTGACATTTGCTTACGATGTTAATTTGCCAAAAACATACAAATAGACAAAAAATCATATCCTACTTTAAAAAGTTAATGTATTTACTGGAGCGTACTTACCACTGCATTCTCGAAGACTTGCATGGGATGGTGTATATACGTACAGTATTTTCATTGTTTAAGTTATATGTAGTGTACAATGCATCGTATATAATATTTAACACAGAAATAAAGCATTGCGACTTTTTTTTGTTGTCACGCGCAAGGTGCCGACCGCTGGACTGGTTACAGCCTTTGGAGCGGTTTCGCCGGATCGGCCCGGGACCGCCGGATCATCTTGGAAGCCGGATAATCGCATGCCGGATAATCGCATGCCGGATAATCGCGGATTGATTGTAGAGGCACACCGGGCCTAAGGGCTTGTGGAGTTCAAATAGCGCGCCTCTACTCTCATTGGGCGGGGGAGCTATCGCAGGGGGGAGGGTGCGCAAATCCGATTGGGAGTTGGAGAATCATTCAAATCGGATTGGCCGTCGGGGTTGTTTGGAAAAATAAACGGAATGCAAATGAGGGGACGGTTGGGAGAGCGTTGGAAGGCGAAACGGCGGGGATTGGTGGAGAGTCTGGGAACATTCCCGAGAGGATGCAGCAGAGGACACAAGGAGCGCAGAGGAAAGAGTTTGGTTGCCTGAACGGAGTAATTCCCTGTGCTCAAGACGTAACAAAGACGAAGTTCGAGACTTACGCGGGGCTGGAACTCTTTGACACGGTTATAAAGCTCATGTCCACGAGCTACTCAGTTTTAGATGATTTGGCTGCTATAAATTTCCACGTGATAAGCCAACTTCGTTGAGCTGTCATTTGTGGCCAGGTCGCTTCTGAAAAAGAAGCTAGTAGCTCAGTGGGCCTCACCTGGTAAAATATAAATGTTTATTTTTCGTGATATCCTTTCCTTTCCTATACTTTGCACTCCTATCGTGTTTTTAGTACTGTTTGTTGTAACTTTCTGACCCGCCCCTACCGGACATCTGTGCAACAGAGCTTTATCACATCATCGTATTCCTCGAGTACAAATGAAGAGTGTGATTCTGATCACAGGCAAAGAGCAGAGGGAAGAGGAACAATCGAGAACGGATAGCGAGAGAAGAAGAAACGAGTTCTTGAGGCAGGGATTTAAACACCGGCGCGTCGTCATCTTGGGATGAAGAGTTTCTCGGAAGAGCGGGAGAACTCCGCGTCAATGCGGTTGCCTTGAGCGGTGTATGATCATCATCATCGTCGTCGTTATTTACGCAGCCTAACTCGGACGTTGCGTTCCACGAGGGCCGAGCTGCGATCGACACGAGAGCGACGTGGAGGGAGGGAGAGGGGATAGAGGGAGAGAGCAGGGAGGAGAGGAGTGGGGAGGGAGGGGAGGGATGGGAAGGTGGGAGCAGGGAGGGTGGAAGGGGAGAGAGGGGAGGGATGGGAGGGAGGTGAGCAGGGAGGTGCACGGCGAGTGCCACCACTCACCGGCTGCGCCTGCAGGGTGACCACGTGCCGTCGCACGGCGTGCAGGGTGGGGTGTGCCCAGGGTGAAGGGTCCTGCCAGGACCGGTTCAGGTCGAACCCCATCAGTGAGCACCTGTGTAAAGACAAAAGGTCCCCCCCACCCCCATATAGTCTTTAAAGACTGTTGGGGCAAGTGCTGCTAGCGAGCAGCACCTATGACGGTTGGCACGGCACGGGAAGGCGAGCACCACGCCCGGCCGCCTTTGTCTCCCCAGTGGCGATGTTCACACGCCGCAGACACACGCACACACATACAGCCAGGCACACGCACACACATACAGCCCGACACACGCACACACATACAGCCAGACACACACATACAGCCAGACACACTCACACACATACAGCCAGACACACTCACACACATACAGCCAGACACACTCACACACATACAGCCAGTCACGCACACACGTACAGACAGACACACGCACACACATACAGCCAGACACACACATACAGCCAGACACACTCACACACATACAGCCAGACACACTCACACACATACAGCCAGACACACGCACACACATACAGACAGACACACGCACACACATACAGCCAGACACACGCACACACATACAGCCAGACACACGCACACACATACAGCCAGACACACTCACACACATACAGCCAGACACACTCACACACATACAGCCAGACACACTCACACACATACAGCCAGACACACGCACACACATACAGCCAGACACACACACACATACAGCCAGACACACGCACACACATACAGCCAGACACACGCACACACATACAGACAGACACACGCACACACATACAGCCAGACACACGCACAGACGCACACACAGACACGCGCCCACCAACCAAACACACGAGACACCCCCACTCTCCGTCGCTAGTGATACGCACAGTATATCTTGAATGAACAAACGTTTTTTTTTATAACACTTCTGAAATTAAAACAAAGTTGTGTGCTTAGTAATATATTAATCTACAGCAAATAAAGATTATTCCGAGAAATAACAGAAATGTTTAAAAATTCAATCGTCTGGCCAACGGGCCTTTATATTTTTTTCAAGCTGTTAAAAGTCATTCGTACGGGTGCGATGTTTTAACTCTGCGCTCCAGATCACTGCACACAAAGATACCACATGTAGCCTTGAACAGAATGTTGGGGGAAGTGCTGTTTGCGAGCACCTATTAAGGACGGAGGGGGGGGGTATCCAGCACCACGCCTAGTCGCTTTTGTTTACACACCGCGCTTGTTACCCATTTAAGGCTGAGTCGATCTTGGGAAGGCCCAGGACGGGCACAAATACTCGCCACCGTGATGGGTCACGAGCAGGCATCATACTTGAGTCTCCGGGTTCACGGCGCCGTCTGCTAACCGCTGCGTCACTCCTCCACCGCTAGATACGCAACTGCTCTACATCTGTACAGGTCACAGTAGAAACTATGAACTATATTTTATTTCACCAGGTAAGGCCCACTGAGCGATACAGCTCTTTTTCAGAAGCGACCTGGCCACAGATGATAGCTCAATGAAGTGGCGTGCGTTGAATTGTATCGCAGCCAAATACTCTAAACGCACCTTTCTAAACGTGGAGGGAAACACCAGAGGACCCGAAATAAAATCCACGTGACCGCGGGGAGAGCGACGTGCATACTCCAAATATACAGCAGCAGTAGGAGTCAGGGTTGGGATCGAACCCACGACCTCCTGTATACCGGGCGAGGTAGTTAACATCTCATTGCCACCGTGCGATGGAGCCCACGACCTCCTGTATACCAGGCGAGGTAGTTAACATCTCCTAGCCACCGTGAGATGGAGCCCACGACCTCCTGTATACCAGGCGAGGGAGTGAACATCTAGCCACCGTGAGATGGAGCCCACGACCTCCTGCATACCAGGCGAGGTAGTTAACATCTCATAGCCACCGTGAGATGGAGCCCACGACCTCCTGTATACCAGGCGAGGGAGTGAACATCTCCTGGCCACCGCGGTGGCACCCTTACAGCGCAATTGCACGCACAAGAGAAAGTCACTCCGATGTGTTTACGGGGTTGTCCCGCGCTTTGCTTATCCGCCATGACATCCGACGTTTCGCTTCATGAAGAAGCTCCGGGCAAGCGGAGCGAAACGTCGGACATCGTGCCGATCGACGCGTCGGAGCTATACATACACTGCAGCTCAACTGCGGAATTCCACGCGGCAATTGTTTTGTTGTGTTATTAAAATTAAATTCGCCTGCCAGAGTAGCCGGCTGACACTTGTTTTTCCTTACGTCGCCTTCACCTGTAATTTCCGAGATGGACGCCGTCCGGATTGAGCATTGGGACGATCTTGAAGACGAGACGCTCGCGCAACATCACGGCAGCTGGCTGCTGGCTCACCAGAAAATCTATTAGCCCTGAAAATAAATACATCCACACGGAGTGGCTCTGGGTGGGTGGAGGGGGGGGGTAAACACGACTCACGGGGAGCGTGTCGCAGGAGACAGCTTCTCGTTATTTGTCGCTCTAAATAATCCTCAGAAGACGTCGGCAGCGCGGAGCGGCGCATTTTTCGCGACGCTTAAAAGGACGTTTCCGCAAAACGGTGACAAGGCATCTTACTAAAATATATATATAAAAGGCGAAAGCAATTCCGCCTTGCCAGGAATGACTTTTATGTAAAAACATGACCTTCCCCAAGTAACAATTTCTTACAATTACCACTGCTCTTGTCACTGCGTTTACGGGGAAGATTTAGCAACCCGTTCGAGAAAAGTAAAGCGATAACGACAGATGGGAAAAAAGAAACCGCAACACGTATTTACCGCTCAAATTGCCGGGCATCCCGTCTCTTTTGACAACACGGAGCGTGCCGTAGAGATTACGTGTTGCGCAACTCTCTCGGTAAAAGTGAAGAGTTTGAAAATTCACGCGGATTTTTTTTCCTAGTCTCTTATGATGCGCGCGCCCGCGATGACACGATGGGCAATATGAGAGCGTTTCTTTTTTTAAACGTCCTACGAACATTGAGTGTTCAAATCATTCCCGTTTGCCGACGGGGAAGCGTGTTCCCCTGCTGCAGCATTCGGTCGCTTGCCTTTCAACGCTTACGCCATGCAACTTGGGCAACTGCAACTTTACACAAAAGAAGGCCGACTGCTCCTTAGCTCGAGGGGTGGTGGCGGCGTCGGCAACCACGTACTTTTTTTTTCCCCCAATTCGGTACAAGAGTCAATATTCCAAGAGCCGTAATGCACGTGAATACGCACGTACGGCACACACATCACGGGCACGTAGCAGCTCACAAGAGCCGCACGCGACCCCAGCCGTGGGTCGCCGAGTCCCCTGCCTTAGGTCATTAACGAGCGGCCGCAATCAAAGCACGACACGCCACCAACCAGCTGCGCTATCGAGTGGTTGTGTGCTGGCGGTGCAACTGCGCCGGGTCCCAATGCCCAGTGGGACCCTGACGCTGGCCTGTGTAGAGGGGGGGGGGGCAGGGCCCCTCCCCTCGTGCCCCCCCCACCCCAGTTTTATTCCTTGTACCAGGACCCACGTCAACCAGGCTACAGTAACACAATCGACCGTAGTTCTGTGGCGTAACGTCTTCATGCTACAGCGGGTGACGCCTGGATTAAGACTCTCCATTGCGAGCGTGGTTAGGGGGTGTTACTGTGTGTGGAGGAGGTGCATCAGCGTGATAAGGTGTGTCCGTTCGTTAGCCGTGAAGGGTGTGTGTACGTATTGCTCGTGTGTGTGCGTGTGCGTGAGGTGGATTCGCGTGCTAGGTGTGCGTATGGGGGTATACGGTGCTTTTTCTGGAAGACTTTGCTGCTTTTCCCCGGATTTTTCTGCTGCGCGTAGCCACTTTAAGATGTTTTTCTTGTTCATGTTTTTTTTTGTTTGTCGCGGTTGCACCCGATTCAAGAGCCGCATGGCTCACAGGGCTATACCAACTGAATTGAAGTGTAGCAACTGACAACGCAAGATGAGGGTACAGCTGAATAAATGAATAATATTATTCCGCGGCCCTCTCACCCACGACTCCTATTATATGTGGCAGCCGTATGTACCGAGAAGACTCCTATTAACCGTGGCCCTACTTCCGAATTCCCGTCATTCTCCACAATGTTACCCACATTGCACAGCGAAGCGGCTTCCAAACGCTTGCGATTTTCGTCGTGGACAAAAGGATCAGAATAATCAGAATCTTTATTTATCTGGAAGAATCCGATGATCTTTCAAGCTCTTTTTCATGCATGTCTAGTAGGGACACTGGGTCATAACGTTACAACAACAAACAGCACAAAAACACGATCGGAGTAGAAAGTATAGTAAAAGCAAGAATATTACAGCAAAAATAAACATTTATATTTTACCAGGTAAGGCCCACTGAGCTATGAGCGACATGTCCACAAACGATAACTGAATGAAGTGGCTTATCACGTGGACATTTATAGCAGCCAAATGCCCGAATCTAAACTGGGTACCTCGTGGACAGGCATCACGTAAGAATATTCAAATAAAACTTTTTTTTTAATCTCACCAGGGTAAAGCCCACTGAGCTATTCAGATGCGACCTGGCCACAAAAATAATAGTTCAACAAAGAGAGTTACCCGACAGATAACTCCCAATACCCGCTGGGTTATCCGGGATTTTTTGTTATAGAGGTAAAAAATAAAAATAAAAACTGCGTCCTGATTAGAGCACGTGCAGCACTAGACGCGACAGCCACGGAGACACACACAGACACGGAGACACACATACACGGAGACACACACACAGACACGGAGACACACACACACAGACACGGAGACACACGCACAGACACGGAGACACACACAGCCACGGAGAGACACACACAGACACGGAGACACACACACAGACACGGAGACACACACACATACACGGAGACACACACACAGACACGGACACACACACAGACACGGAGACACACACACAGACACGGAGACGCACGCAGCCACGGAGAGACACACACAGACACGGAGACACACACACACAGACACGGAGACACACACACATACACGGAGACACACACACAGACACGGAGACACACACACAGACGCGGAGACACACACAGACACGGAAACACACACAGACACGGAGACACACACAGACACGGAGACACACACACATACACGGAGACACACACACACAGACACGGAGACACACACACAGACACGGAGACGCACACAGCCACGGAGAGACACACACAGACACGGAGACACACACACACAGACACGGAGACACACACACATACACGGAGACACACACACAGACACGGAGACACACACACAGACGCGGAGACACACACAGACACGGAAACACACACACGGACACGCACACACGGACAAGGAGACACACACACAGACACGGAGACACACACAGCCACGGTGAGACAGACACGGAGACACACACACGGACACACACACACGGACACGGAGACACACACACACAGACACGGACAGACAACACAAACAGGGAAACACACTCACAGACACGGAGACACACACGCAGACACGGAGACACATACACGGAGACACACACACGGACACGGAGACACACACACGGACACGGAAACACACACAGACACGGAGACACGGACACGGAGACACACACACAGACACGGAGACACACACACAGACACGGACACGGACAGGCAACACAAACAGGGAAACACACTCACAGACACGGAGACACACACAAAGACACACACACAGACGGACACACACACACAGACACAGAGACACATACAGAGATGGCGACACATAAAGACACAGAGACACATACAGACAGGGAGACACACAGACTCAGAGACACATACAGACAGGGACACACACACACACACACAGAGACACATACAGACAGGGAGACACACATACACAGAGACACATACAGACAGGGAGACACACAGACACAGAGACACATACAGACAGGGAGACACACAGACACAACAACCGCCATTCGCCGCTAAGTGGCGGTGATGTCACCACGGCGCCTGTGCTAGGCTAGGTGCACGTTGAGGCCACGTGAAGTGTCTGACGCCCGCTGGCAGGAGGTCACGGGGCAGACCCAGCAGGTGCTATGGGCCGACTGACTGAGATAAAAGGACGATGCACCACCTGTGTCCCCTACTATGCCAACATGCTGTGTTTTAGCCTCCTGGCGCTCCGCTCGTTGTTGTGAGCGTTGCTCCTCTGCCCTCCGTTGTTGCTGGAGGGCAGACACGGATACACACTCAAACACTGGCAGACACACGGACACGGAGACACACACAAAGACAGGGAGTCGCACGCAGACACACACAAAACGGGCAAAAGACAGAGAAATAAACACAGACACTGGCACACACACACAGATAAGAGACACGCAGACAATCAGACACACGGACAAACAGAGAGTTGTGGAGGCCACCGGCTGACCCTGGCAGACGTAGGAGGAGGGTGTCTCTCCGGGGTGAACCCGCGCCATGACCAGCACCACCCTCCGCTTCGCTCCAGGACCCAGGTTTCCTGGCGCCCGACCAGGGAGACACCGACAAACATACATACATACAACATACGTACATGCAACACACATACATACATTCCCATTGCTTTAGGCTCACTCTTTCACCTCGCTGCTGTCCCCACAACTAGCAACTCTCTTCCACTCAGCTATCCGCAATGTTGAATCCAGGCTCAAGAGCTTCCTTACCACCACCCCCCCCGCCCCGACTGTCTCTGACTGCCTGCCTCGATTTGGGGTTGAAAAGTAGAACTCCGTCTCTAGCCTGGCATCCGATGGTAGCGGCACCGTGCTTCAGGAGCTGAGTGCCAATTTCGTGGTCTGCTGCTGGCCACGACGAGACCGCTTCAGGAGGGAGAGTTCGTGTCGTTTTGCTCTCCTCCTCCTCCTCCGTGGAAGGAGAGCAGACTACTGTGGTTCACAATGTGCTCCGCAATGCATACATGTACGTCGAACTTAAATAACACGGAACCCCGGTTTGCGTCGGGGGGATGCGTTCCTGAAAGGCGCAACGACGAGTCTCGGAAACGACGCGCATCGAAGCGATGTACAGCACCGACGTCGATTTTTACCGAGGGCGATATTGGCGCATGAAATCAAGATTGTTTGAGGGCACGTGGAGGTGAAGGCTGAGAGGCGACGGATAACGGGACAGGGGCGGACGACGCTGTCAGCGACGCGAGGAGTGTGCGGGTGGAGGCGACCCAAATCGGGTAGCGGTGTTCATAATAAAGTGACGACGTATTTTCGAAATGACGTAAAAGGAGGGGATGTAAACCGGGGTGTTACTTCATCTGACAACATCGGAAGAGGAGAGAACTGCGCGTCAATGCGTCGTCTTGAGCATAAGATAAGAAGTTTCGCTCCGGATGACCGCTGCAAAGTATTATCTGTATTTTGATTTAGTGTGCTGATCTTAAAGGTGCATTGAAACATTTGATACTCCGACTGATGCTCCTGTTGTTGTGGAGTGACTCATGCAGCCAGCTATGGCTGCTGGGTTTGGTGGTACATGTTGTTCATGTCGTTTATTGTGAAAATTCGGTTACAGTTCATATGATCACTGTTACATTGCTTTTATGGCTTTATTTTGGTGATTTCGAAAAGTTTTTTTTGTTTGGCCATGTTTGTTTGTTGTAGTACGGGGTTAGACTGATGTCCTTAATCTAAGTTGTCTTGTGGTTGTTGTTGTTGTTTGACTTGCATCCCACTGGGATTTTTGCACACAGCGTTGGTGTACGGTGCTTTTTCTGGAATATTTTGCTGTTTTTTCCTGGATGTTTAGTTTGCACAGTCACATATTCACTTTAAGATGTTTTCTTGTTCGTGTTTTTGTTTTTTTGTTTGTTGTGGTTGCACCCAATTCAAGAGCCGAATGGCTCACAGGGCTACACCAAAATAAATGCAACTGAAAACCGAAGCTGAAACTGTGTGCAACCATTGTCATCATTATTACGACTATGCGACGGACAAAAACAATTAAAGAGATTTCTAACTGGCGGATTTCCCAGGATGGCAGCAGCTTCCATGACGAGAGGACGATCATTGGGAAGACCGGGACGGGGGGGAACAACCGTGCCGCTCACACTCACGTGGTGCACAATCTCTCGCGTTACGCTGTTGTCGCTGTCACTGACGTTTGGTCGAGGCCGTGACGTGAACAACGAAGCCAATCCACGATAACAAAACAAAATATGCAACAATGCAAATATTCAACTTCTTTGGTTCTTTCGGTAAAGCCACGTAGAATGAGAATAAAATAATAAATTAATAAAATAACACAATTTAATTCTCACGACGTTTTTCGGCCACAACACAAGTGGCTTTCATCAGGTGAAGGGACGAGACTGTCTGGAGGACAGCGCTGGAGTCCTCGAGACAGTCTCGTCCCTTCACCTGATGAAGGTCACTTGTGTTGTGGCCGAAACGTCGTGAGAGTTTTATTGTGTTATTTTATTTTATTAATTTATTATTTTATTCTCATTCTACGTGACTTTACCGAAAGAACCAAAGAAGATGAATCCTTGCAGTCACGAAAGCTTTAAATCGAAATTTAACAATGCAAAGCTTTAACAGTTTCAAAACGGGAGCTTTCTGTCCGGTATCAAAGAAAAGATACGGATAGGTTTGTACCCTTTCCGGCAGTGAAACGGAAGGTGTTAAGATGTTCAAACACCAAATAGCTAACTCTTGTAAGAAATCAAATCTAATTCTAGATTTGAATCTTTCGTGACTGCAAGGATTCATACTCTTTGTTTTTTTTCGGTAAAGTCACGTGGGTAAAAAAAAAATCAATGCATTTAATTTAATTTGGTTATCATTTATTTTATTATTTTTTTACCTACGTGACTTTACCGAAAAAAAACAAAGAGTATACATCAAGTCTGCATTAGCCACGCATTACATAGTTAGAGCATGGTTTGTTTGCGTGTTCATCACAAGTGCTGCGTGTGGTTAATGCAGACTTGATTTCATGCAAAAGGTTTCTAATTTGGTATTTGAACATCTTAACACCTGTTTTATTGCCAGCAAGCGTAAAACCTATTTTTTACTTTAACAGTTTGTTTTATTTGTGTGTGTGTGTGTATATATAAAACATGTATAGACACACTCAACTTTTAAAAATGAGATAATACATTAAAAATGAAATTGCTCGCAAAACTCTGGGTGTTTTTGTTTCAGTGGTTCAACCAGTAATTAGATTTTGACGGATGCTTTCTGCACAATGCATATACTGTACGCATAATTATATATATAAGTGACAAGCAAATTTATGACATTTCTAGGAAACAGCATTCTGAATAAACCATTTGTTCGCTTAATTATCACGTCGGCGGTGGGGGTTGTTTTTGACCATACTTCACCGCGCTGAGCCGAAGGGTTGGTAAAAGGGCTGTGAGGGGTCAGGGTCGCCTCTGATGTCGCTCGCCACCCATGTTTGCCATGTCCGGGTGTCGAACATAGGTTGCAGGCCAATTCTTTTTAATATGCTTTGTTGAAACTAATCAAAAATTCCTTCAGAAATTGACGAATGATATCACGTATAATCCTTCATATAAGAAATTCGATGTCAGAATTTTTGTTATACAGTACTTAAAAATATATAATAGTTAAAGCCGTTCGTCAACCCACTGCTTGATGAAGGCCCTCCCCAACTCTGTGTTGGCCATGGTGATTGTTTAACCATACTTCACCACATTGGTGAAGGGGGGAGGCCAGGTCCAGTTCAGACATCACTTACCCCTGACGTTAGCCACGGCTGGGAATCGAACCCAGGCTGCAGGTTTAATAGTCCATTTCGCTAACCAACCGATTTAGTGGCAACATCCGTGCCTCGCGGCAAGAAGGGCCTGGGTTCGATTACCCCCCCCCCCCCCACCGCGATGCCGTTGCCATCCTTCATTCACGGTCCTGCTATTCCGCAATCGATCTCCTGCACATGAACTGAAGTCCATGCTGTTGCGCCTCCTAAGCAGTGGTAGACCTACCCCGGCACGTTCCTTCCTCTGGCTGCCATTCTGTGTCCAGCGTTGTCCATCAACCATTATCCCTTCTCTCGCGATGTGTCCCAACACACGGGCCACGCAACCTTCTCTACAGTCAATACGGGCGGTGCCGGCTATGGTCGCCGCCTGTAATCCACCGCTGTGGAGACAGCAGGAGTGATGGTTGTGAAACTCCCTTCTACGCGTGGGCGTGCAGGAGGTGCCATACCCTTGCTCGCCAAGGAGAAGGCAGCACAGCAACTGGACTAATCTCCATCTGTTACATCTCCCTTCCCCGTGGGCGTCGAGGTGTGATGCGCTCATACCCTAGCTCGTCAGAATGTGGCACAGAAAATATGGACTTCACCTGTTCCATCAGTAGGGGATTGAGTGTTGCATCATCGCAAGCTTGGGTTTTCTCCGGGCGCTCCAGTTTGCGCCCACATTCATTGGCCGATAACAAGTTAATATATAGAGGACCACAAAGCTTGGGGGGAAAATATGGTGCCGGCTCTCCGCCTGGCCGCTGGCATTCCAACTCGTCAGAGTCGTTCTCTCTCTCTCTCTCTGTTCGTGAGTGGACGAATGCCGTGCAGCAAGTTGCAAGTTGGAATAATTATGAATATTATACAATGGCTCTAACTTGTTGTGTGTGCTCTCTGATGCACGCGTTCCTATCTCCGTCTCTCAGTGCTATTCCAAGTCTGCGTCTCTACGCGCTTCGTTGTGAACTTTTCAGCTTTTGTTTAAAAAAATGTTTGTCATTGTTCGTGTTTCTGATTCACAAGTGACACAGAATAATAATAACAACAACACGCAACGACTGGACATTTTATTATGATTTTTTTGGCACGTTTAGCATGTTGCTTTTCAATGTCAAATAGATTTTTCTCGAAAGCCTTTTATATATAAAGTAGTGCAACTAGTTCTGACAAGTAAAATGTATGCAGAAAAAATGCAACATTACTTTCAGGCAAATTAAATCATGAACAAGTCAATGTCTTTTTTATTCACGTCGTATTTTAGGATGTTATTCATTAAATTGGCTACTTAAGCACCAAACGGGCAATAAGCCTCCATGCCCACATTTATTTCATTGCATTAGAAAATAACCTGAATGTTTTCACGCATCCCATTGGCCACGCGGCCTTCTGGGAGTGCATCTTCGGGCGCTGCGGAAACAAAATGTTAACTGCCTCGCCTGGTGTGCAAGAGGTCGTGGGTTCGATCCCGACCCTGACACCGGTATATTTGGGGTCTGCGTGTCTCTGTCCCAGTAGTCCCGTGAATATTTCTCCGGGTCCTCCGCTTTTTCCCTCGGCATTTAGGAACACGCGTTGCGAGTATTTGGCTGCTACACATTTCCACGTGACGATGAGCCGCTTCGTTGAGCTATCATCCGCGGCCAGGTCACTTCTGAAAAAAAAATAGCTCTATAGCTCAGTGAGCTTTACCTGGTAAAATAAAAAAATGAACATACATCACCGCATGACGGCAAGGACGTCGTTCTGCACATTCTTCTCGGAGCCGAGTATAGCCTAAAGGTTGTTTAGCCTCAGCTCCTCCAACCCTGCAACGTGCATTCCCACCCATCACCGACCTCATACGCGAGACTACATCTGCAAATATTACCCAATTCTCATAGGTGTATATTTTTTTTCTCATCAGCTTTTAGCTTAAGGTGGTCAGGGACGCGTGTTGAATGTGCGACAATGTGCAGAGTGCGCCCCATTGTCTCTAAATGCTCCGAAGGGACACGTTTATCTTGAGAGGAAGGTCACGATGGCTTTTTTGCGGGTACGTACACCTTTAATTTTTTGGTCCTTTCTCTGGTATGTAAAACAATTGCAGAAATTAAAATGCCGTTGCATAAATTATCACCGTAAATGTGCATCCGTCAAAATGGCATCGAAGAACTGAATTAATTTAATCTCATCTAGTGTGTGTGTAGTTTTTTTTTTACGGTTAAATTTAATCCCTTCTCATTCTGCATGGTTGGTAAAATAATAATAATATATAAAAAGATAAAATCTTGCCTGACATTTCATACAAACTCCTCTTTGTGTGCAATGCACATGCACAATTTGCGTCATACATTGCACACACGCTTTCACTCTCCCCTTTATGATCAAATCTTGAAAAAAAGGAGAGAGAAAAAAACTCCCCGAATTTTTTTGCCCAACCTGGCCACGACAAAATGGGAAATGATGAGATTTGGCGAATGGTGACAAGTGAAAATGTAATTAGTGCAGTTATTTTTGAGATGACATTAAAACATAGTTGAACGTGCAATACCGCACGACACCTCGCTGATCTCATCAAAGGCCATAAACCATCACGGAAACTCTGGTCAGCAGCAGCGGCGGCTTGTGGCTCCTGCGGCTGTCTGGAATGCTCTTCCTTCCAATGTTAGGAAGCTACTGGAGCAATGCATTTTTAAATAATCTCGATTGAAAACTAATTTCTTGTGTTTAGTTTGTTGTCCTTCTCCCGCACTTCCGATTATCACGGTTGGCTACGTACGGTGCGAATGAAGTTCCACACACACACACACGTACATACATTAGCGCAACAGGCAAAGGCGCAGCCCTGCAATTCCTTGCTCACGCCATTGCTTCCGGGAAGAGGCCGACGCGAGAGAGAACTCCAGAGAGCCCCTCCCACTGCAGGTTATTTTTGGCCTACTCTTCCATGCTGGCCGGACGTCTAGGATGAGTTGGGAGTCCTCACACTTTACCCCACCGCCCGTTGCCTGCCGATGGACTATCTGTGATGCAGTGCTGCTTTATAGACAGAGGCAGCAGCAGGAGGTAGGGGGGGGATCAAGAAACTTGTGACATTACTTTAACTGCGGCGCCAGGAGATAGAAACGGCGATCAAAATCTGAATATTTATTTGTATTCATCATAGAAAGACAGATAAAGTAGTGCGCTTACCAACGTAATGGAACGTCTGTCCCTGCGACTTGTTGATTGTGATAGCGTACGCGGGGAGAATGGGAAATTGTCGTAGCAAGACAAATGGCAAAGTCGTGTCGGTGGGGGCCAAGTCGATTCTGTGAATCAACACCGAATCGCCTCGTTCTCTCTCTCTCGCGTTCATCAAAGACACATAGAGAAAGTTGTTTATATATATTAAAAACAAAACTGAATTGAAAACGACATTTCGTGTGAATTTTCTCTCGTCGCTAAGTAGATGATGTCCTTGCTGGGGGTTCGGTTCGATGCGGACTTTCACCTGTTTGGGATTGCGGGATCGAGATCAGGCGTTATAGAGCTGCTGGACGTGCGAGAACACCACCGTCTGCAGATCGATTCCAACGTGATCGAACGTCTGTCCCTGCGCCTCCGTCGTTCATGCAGGGGGCGCGTGGGGTTACAGCGCCCCCTGCATGAAAACGACGGAAAGTGCAGCGTTCATCGCAAAGTTGGGCGTTTATATTATTATATATACTGCAGGAGAACTCCGATGAGTTATAAAGCTCTTTTTCACAAATTTCCAGTGTGGGCGGGTCAGAACGTTACGACAACAAACCATACAAAAACAGGATATGAGTGCAGAGTAGAGAGAAGGTAAACTAATCACTTTAAAACATGAAAATAAACTTTTTTTTTTATCTTACGAGGTAAAGCCCACCGAGGTATTAACTTATTTTTCAGAAGCGACCGGGCCACAAATGATAGCTCAACAAAAGTGGCCTCATCATCACGTGGAAATTTATTGCAGCCAAATAATCTGCCAGTCGAGGATGCTAACCAGTTAGACCACGCCGGCATCTGTATCACAGTGGTGGTTGTATAGCCAAGGACAGGCCAAGAATATATATTTTCCCATCTCGTTCTCCCATTGTCCCTAAGCATCCAAGGAAGTTCTGCAATAGCTCTGAAAAAAATAACGATTGTTATAAATTGTCGGTGTATATGACAGGAATTCATTTTCCAATTAAATTATCAAATGGCACTGAAGGTCAGAGAACATTAAATCTTATATTCTTGGTTCTTTCGGTAAAGTCACGTAGAAGGGAAACAATAAAATAATAAAAATATGAAACAATAAAATTCTCACGACGTTTCGACTGCAACACAAGCAATCATCATCATCATCAGGTGAGACAATTTTCTTGCTGTGGTTGATGATTCCTTGTGTTGCTGTCGAAACGTGGTGAGAATTTTATTGTTTTATATTTTTATTCTTTTATTGTTTCCCTTCTACGTGACTTTACCGAAAGAACCAAGAATATGAATCCCTGCAGTCACGAAAACTTTAAATCAAAATTAAATCTTTTAAAAAGATGATAATAAATACGCAATATTGTGTCTCGAGTGACAGATGATGGAGGACCGCACAGCTGATATTTGGCACAAACAGAGCTGAGTCTGTGCTTATAACAAAACAAGATCAGAATTTATGAATTTGGATTGCCATACAGCAGGGTAATACTTGGTCTCGTGCTAAACACGTAAACATAGAGGATTCCCAAAATCTGTAAACCAAGTAATTTTCTTCCCATGGATTGTGACAATAAAGCCAACACAAAGCAGGCAAAGCCTGTTCACAATAATAGTCAATTGACTTGGCCGGGTGGCACTGCGATCAAAGGATTCAAACTGCAATTGGCTGATTGATCGAGATTTTATAGTGTGGCTGGAGATCAACTCAGCCCGTCTGATGGGTAAAATAATTCCCACTTTTGATGGAATTCAACACTCTGGTTAACCTATTGGAGAGTCCCAATCAGAGGAATGTGCCATTTCTACCACTCGCTCAGGGTCACCAGCAGAGACGAACGCTGGCTTTGCTGCTCAGAATCAAGTGTAACAATGCATAAATAATAATTTGAATGAGATGGTTCCTCCTGTTGGCCATGAATCCATTTGTGAAAATTCCACATTTTCTATGGTGGGCGGTCAGTGTGTCCTAAGCAGTACCACAGGTGGCTTCTGAACAAGTGGTTTGATGTTATTGACCCGGTGTGGAAAATTACTGATTAAGCCAACCACACACCCCTGATCAGGAATAAAAAGGATCACCTTCCAAACGAGGCATCGAACCATTCAAACCGCGGCGAGTGCATCTCCAGCCTTACTGTCAATCCACTGCTGGATGAGGGCCTTCCCACGCCATGCGGGTGCGGGGATAACTTGACCTGAAGAAGGCTACTTGTGTTGTGGCCGAAACGTCGTGAGAATTTTATTGTCTTATTTTATTTTATTATTTTATTCTCATTATACGTGACTTTGCCGAAAGAACCAAAGAAGATGAATCCTTGCAGTCACGCGGGTCAGTGCGGGTGGGAGAATTTGGGGAGCATAGACGCGGGACACCACTACAGTACAACAACGCATTTTGGTGCACTGCCCTCTGCAGTCCACAACATAGCCTCGCAGCTGCCTAAAACAACCTGAGTGGGTTTTTTTTTTAATCATATTGATGGATGGTGGTCACCCATCCAATCACAACTCAGGCCAAAAGCTACTTAGCTTAGCAGGGCTGATACGTTAACAAGCCTCGGCACAGAAATTACCGGCCGTGCCCTAAACAGGAATTGAACCTGGCTCCGCCCAGTGCCAATCAATCTGACGAGAGCGGGGGTCACGGATGTGCAATGCATACATGATCACAGCACAGGGCTAAATAAATTTATTATATATAATGGGGGTGGGGCACGGGTGTGGTGGGAGGAGGGGGGGGGGCAGAGTGGGGGAGTTGGGTGAGGGCGGGGCGGGGGTGCTGAAGGATAGCGGGAAAGAAATATCAGGGCCCACGTCCAAATGCCGCGCGATCCATTATGCATGAGGTTGAGGCAGGGAAATGTCACGGATCGCGGTGCGTGCGTTTCAGACGGACGAGAAGCTGAAGGGCAGCGGCGGCGCTGCCGGCACCGCTACGGCCGCGGCCGAACAAACACAGCCGCCGGGCGGCGAGAGAGCCGTCGCGACGACCCGCACACAAAACTGCGCCTCATTAAGGGCCCTCTCGGCTCACAGACATAATCTTGTTTGAAGAAATGAAGAGGATTTCTTTTTTTTTTGGAGGGGGTGGGGGAAAGGGGGGGGGGGGTTGGGGGTGTGGGGGCAAACCTTTAAAAACGCACACTAGAGAGATTTTTTTTTTTGGGTTTAGCGGCGAGAAACGTTAAGGGTTTGGGCCATTGTGTCAAGGTTTATGATGTCCGCTATGAAAGCTGGCGTGGGGCTCGCGGGGGTTCGCGCATCGTCTGCGCTGCGAACGGGGAGGGGTGTCCCTATTGACTTCCGACTGCCGGGGCCCGTGGCTAATGAGTGGCGCGTGATCTCCGAAATGGTCCTGAGGAACGGCACCCTTCGCCGGACGTACTCGGCCGGAGCGGGGAAGTACGGTCAAATGAACCCGACGCGTCACGAGGGGTAGGCCTTCGGCAGTGAATTGGCAATCGCATAGAGAACGCTCGCAGCCTGACCTGCACGTCGAATACTGGAGGTGGACAAATCGTTGTAGGGATTTATTCACGTTTGTTCAAATCATAAGTCCGAGTTTGATTGCCAAGCCATGGCGTGGCCAACAAACAGTGGTGAGCGGCATCCTTACTGGGCCTGCCCTCGCTTCGAAAAACAAAAACTCGTATTGGCCAACGTGGTGAAGTATGGTCAAACCTCACAAAGAGGAGCCTTGCCTTTGGCTTTTTGCGACGAGGCTTCATCTTTGTGTGCATAGGCAGAGAGTCAAAGTGTCTCTCCGGTCAAACAAGCCCCAAGGGTAGTGCTTATCTATCCCGCACCTTACTGGACATCTGTTGGAAGAAAAAAAAAGCAAGCTTCAGAGCTTATCGGATTCTTCCACTCTCAATAAAGATTCTGATTCTGGTGGCAAAGCCTTTCCCCCGTTGCAGCAGCAACGTTCTGGACCAATCCTGTTTCCTTCCTTGACATCGTATACGCTCCCTCTCAAAGAATATCCCGAGGCCAAAGATTCACGCTGGATACGGCGGGCCACATTTGCAAATGTGATTTCTAACGTTGGAGGAAGGTCCTTCCAAGCGTTAGTGGCGATGTTGCTGCTGCCGTGTTTGTGTGTTTCCCAATTGAGTATTTTGCGGTTCATTTTTCATTATCGGGGATGTTTTGGCCCCACACCAGTTGCACCGCGCGTGTCTTATTTAGCTGTGGGAGTGAAACCAGGGAACCCGGAGGAAGAGCGTACACACTCCACACAGAAAGTCACCCGAGTCGGTAATCGAACCCAGGCCCTTCTTGCCGCGAGGCACGGGCGTTGCCACTGCGACACCCTTACCGCTAAATCGACTACTAAGCCTGCAGCCTAGGTTGTATTCTCCGTCGTGGCTAACATCAGGGGCAAGTGATATCTGAACGGGACCTGGCCTCCCCCCCCCCCCTTCACCAGTGTAGTGAAGTATGGTCAAACAACCCCCATGGCCAACACAGAGTGGGGGATGCCTTAATCGAGCAGTGGGTTGACAAACGGCTTTAACTATTATATATTTTTAAGTATAACAAAAATACTGACATCGAATTGCTTATATGAAGGATTATACGTGATATTATTCGCCAATTTCTGAAAGAATTTTGGATTAGTTTCAATAAAACATGACACATAAAAACAAAGTGTTGCTTTAGCACCAGATTTTAACAGTTCTCTTGCTCTAAGACATTTAATCCACACATTAATCCCTACATTAATATTCATCTCTGTGCAAATGGGCGATTGAGCCGCAATGGCTTCAAAGTCCATTGATTTGCATGACAGTAAATTCGCTGGATACAATGTTACAGAGTCTCATGCCATCAACTCGAGAATCTCTCTTTCGCACCAGACTCACAATCGGAAGTCTGCAAAAATTTAAATCCCAGGTGAGGATCGCCTCGGCCAACAGTATGCAAGAAGATAAGTAAGTAAGAAGATTAGTAAGTAAGAAGATTAGTAAGTAAGGACACTTGTCATTGTGCACTCTTACGAGTCCAGTCCATCACGAATGCGCGTCGATCGCACGGTGAAGTCGGCTCTCTGAAACAAAAACAACTCCTGAGAATAGGTTTCCCTCTTTTTTTCTGGCAACAAAACAGTTCTGTTAAGATGTTAAAACACCAAACTGAAACCTTTTTAACGAGGAATCATGTCTGCATTAACCACAGTGCTCGTGGTCAGAATGTGAACAAATAAACATACTCTGATAATATGATGCATTGTCTTTGAAACTGATTGGTCCACACCAGAGACAGCTTTCTTTTGAGCCTCGTCTCAAACGGTGTTAGACCAGAGGACGCCAAAAGGCGTAGACCAATCAGTTTCAAGGACAATGCCACATATATCATCAGAGTATGTTTTTGTTCGCATTCTGACCACACGTATTGTGGCTAATGCAGTCGTGATTCCTTGTAAAAAGGTTTCAGTTTGGTGTTTTAACATCTCAACACAACTGTTTTGTTGCCATAAAAAAACGGGGAAAGCCTATTCCCATATTTTGGCACTGGCAAAGGAGGTCCAATGATGATGAAACAACAACAACAACACCGTTCAGAGTCTGTTGCAGAATTGGCTCAGACTCAGGGATAAATCCAAAACTTCGAGCTAACAGCGTGTTCCAGCGTCTTTGGGCCCAAGGCCCCCGAAACTGCCCTGGCCGTATCTCGCGAGGTGCGATGGTTACACACGGCGGGGACAGCTGCAGGGTCAACGCGAGTCACGGACCGCAGTCGGAGTCGACTGGGTTGGTCTGTTGAAGCTGGGACGCACTGATCGGCGAGATAGGACAGAGCACATTTGATGGATACTCTTGAAGACGAGCAGGCATAGTTTAAACGCAGTCCTCCTGTATTCAATAGGAAGCCAAGTGCAGCATCTTTAACACCATCGCACGTGTAGCCAAAAAAGATCAGTGCCTCTTTGTGGGAAGTCAGAAGTGGCCACGCCGTTTTAAATTCGAGGTCATTAAATGACGATAACAGATGCCGCCGTGGTGTAGCGGGGTCAGTTCACTGGATTTGCAATGCAAAGTTCGCCGGTTCAACAACCCGGCGCGGTAGTTGGAACAATTGGCGAGGTTCATCTATTTATTTTATGCCCTGCCACCTCTTGACCACCTGAGTTAGCCGATCGGCAGGTCGCGTGCGGTGGTGGGGTAAAGTGTGGCTACCCCCACCTCTTTCAAGACGTCTGGACAGCGTGGAGGAGTAGGCCAAAAACAGCACTCTGTGGGGGGGGCTCTATTGGGCTCCCTCTTCGTAGGGGGCCTACCAGCAGCGGTGGCACGAGCGAGCAATTGTAGGTCTGCGCCCTTTGCCCCATCACCGAGCAAACGAGGCGTGTAAAGAGACGCGGGGAGCAGCCGAGACACCAACATCGGAGGCATGGAGAGAGAGAGATGTTTTAAGAAACAGAAACATGTATGGACAAAAAAGAGAGTGGACATTGGGGATCCCTATGAAATATAATTGGAGGCACCGTACACAATGCACTTGCAATGAATATTTTAATTCACGTCCCTGTGTTAATCCGCTTGAATGGCGTGTTAGTCATGGATTTTTTCACCACGCTGGTCAGATAGGGACGACAGTGGTGAGATGTTCCGACCTCACCTGGTATACAGGAGGTTGTTGGTTGGATCCCGACCCTGGCGCCTGCTGTATATTTGGAGTGTGCATGTTCTCTCCCCGTGGTGGTGTGGATTTTTTTCCGGGTCCTCCGATTCTTCCCTCCGCATTCAGAATCAACGCGCGTTTAGAGTATTTGGCTGCTATACATTTCCACGTGATAAGCCACTTCGTTGGGCTATCATTTGTGGCCAGGTCGCTTGTGAAAAAGAGCTACATAGCTCAGTGGGCCTCACCTCGTAAGACTAAAAAAAGATTTTTATTTCAGTTTAGATATCACTCGCCACTGATGTTAGCCATGACTGGGAATAGAACTGAGGTTCTCAGGCTCATAGAGCGCTGTACGCTGACTGCTTTTAATTTCGCAAATCGCCCTTAATCCAGTACCCTCGTGAAAATGAGTCTCGAGAAAAGTCGAGCATTTCTTGGATGTCTTAAAGGGCGTCGGTGATATCAGCCACACTTTAGTCCTCTTTTCCTCGTGGAATTGAGATTAAAAACAACGTCAACATAATTCTGCTTTTAAAGAACCAGGCTCGTTAAAATCACGTAGAAATAACTACGAACACGCTAATCGCAACCGTTTTACCAGTTAGCCTGTCAAGTAGAAAGCATCAGTGAAAAGAAATATCTGAAAACCATTACTTAGCCTCTCCAATCAGCCACCATTCTGCGGAAATTGCTGCCGCACGGCCGCGAATCGGGCCCAAGCAACGGGCAGATGACAGGAAATGACTCCTAATTGCCCCCCCCCCCCGCCCCCATTCACATTGCAAACAGCTCCGCTGTAAACACCGGTCACCTCGTCGCCCCGCTGCTGTTCACGGCTTAACTCGGAGGAACTTTTTTTGATTTCCATCACGCGAATTTTCACACTGTCAGGACGCGCACACGTGCCGCCCGGGGCCATCAGTTCCATGTGCTGCGTGAAGCAACGACGCTCTTCTCTGAAACATTCACGCTAAACTGCCCGGCGTACCGCTTCTCTGCTCGGAGCGTTTACTCACCGCTATTGATGGCTCCGGGTCAGCTGTGGAAATTCCTCATACCTATGGCGCGCACCGGTCTATCCACAGAACGACTCCTGCGGGGGCGGCGGGCGGGCGGGGGGGGGGAAGAGGCGACGACAAGAGCCCTGCGGTGGTGCGGTTCGTTCGCCGTTCGTGGTTGCAGCGGTTCAGGGTTGCGAATACCTGCGGCCGCCCCGGTTATTACTGCGGCGGTGCGGTGTGCGAACCGTGGCAGCAAAACACAAAATAACGACGCGCCGTCCGATTCGCTCGCAGCGGACGTTCAAGTTTCCGCGGCGTTGTCCACGAGTGGTCGGCCGCCGTTGTGCACCGGTGGCAAAATTTTCCAAATGTGAAGAAATACACCGCGAATTACTGCGCTTGGCATCGTACACCGCGGGCATCGCCCCCAAAGGAGATTGACGAGACTCGGTGAGGATTTCTTGGGTAACCAAGCGAATGCTACTGCTGATGGCCTCCCACAAAGCGATACTTAATGTATCGATCCCTGATTGATGATGGGCCGAGTTGACTCCCCCGACAGGGACTTGAACGTAGAAACTCCAGATTGCGAGCTGGGTGCCACGACCGCATGGCCACGTGGCCAGCAGATTATGTAAATAAATAAAAAGTTCGTCGATTTATACGTTTGAAAAAGATTCAACGCATTCGTCAATAGCACTGCGGCCACAAAAGGAAAACAAATATATAACTGGCGACGTTTCGGGCAATGGCCCTTCTCCACAGCGTATAAATAGGTCATATGTACGAGGAGCAAACGTAGACACCGCATCGATGCATGAGATCAGTGTTCTTCACTAATTTTCAGAGGCGGGGGTGGGGGGGGGGGCACTTGCACCGGTGAGACTCCATCAGCCTGATGAGGACCGCCACGCCATTTGCAACCGCTGTTGGGTTTGACAGCAGCACGACGATGACGAAGATGACGAAGATAATGACGATGATGATGGGGTTGGTGTCTTTCACTCTTTGTGCATTGTCCGGGAGGGCCGCACGTCAGCGGGGACCGCGTCGAAGGCCAACACCAGGGGGGCCGCACTGAAGGCCAACAGCAGGAGGGCCACACTGAAGGCCAACACCAGAGGGCCACACTGAAGATAAACACCAGGAGGGCCACACTGAAGGCCAACACCAGGAGGGCCACACTGAAGGCCAACACCAGGGGGACCGCGTCGAAGGCCAACACCAGGGGGGCCGCACTGAAGGCCAACACCAGGAGGGCCACACTGAAGGCCAACACCAGGGAGGCCGCACTGAAGGCCAACACCAGGGGGACCGCACTGAAGGCCAACACCAGGGGGACCGCACTGAAGGCCAACACCAGGAGGACCGCACTGAAGGTAAACACCAGGGAGGCCGCACTGAAGGCCAACAGCAGGAGGGCCGCACCGCCAGTGGTCGCCTGCATTTACAGATGCCACCGTGAGATTTGTTTGCCAGGGACGGGCAACAGCGGCGCAGAGCAGTTTCTGAACCCCCCCCCCCCCCCGAACGTCCCGCATCCCCTTCACCAAGCCACACAGCGACCAACGTGGTGAAGTATGGCCAAACAACCCCCTCACTCCTCACCACAACACCACACGGGGGAACTGAACATTACACAAAGTCTAGTAATATATATTTTTTAATATGAAACTGGCACGAGTGAAAGATGCCGCAATTATTCCACAAGGCGGCGCTGCTCGCTCACGGAAAGTCGACGGCACGTCTCAGAATATAATCATCACGCTCCAAGGGGTCTCGACGATGTTCCTCAACCACCGCTCCAAGTTGCGCAACTTCAGCCCCTGACGATGGCGATGAGGCTCGGAGTTGACAAGAAGTCGCAGACAAATACCGGGACCCGACGCGGAAGATCCCCGGCTCGACTCTCCGCGGAGCTTCTGGGGCCACCACTCCTGGCACCGCAGCTGTTTAGATGCTTGAAGCGCAATCGGGAAATTAAAAACTCTCGGGCAGCGTGCGGCAGCTGCGGTCGCGACCAAGAACAGAGCCGTGGGACGACTCAAAGCGTCGATTCAGAAACACGGAGTAGGAGGAGGCATCACCGCAGCAGCAGCAGCAGCAGCAGCGATGCACTCCGCTCCCTGTGATGCGATCATCCGTCTGAATGTGTAAAATTATAGTTGTTGCTCTACATCAACATCAGCAGCTACGCGAAGATGGAGGGGATCGTTGCTTAGACGACACTGAGAGACAGAAACGGAGAGAGGGGGTGGGGGGCGATAGACACACACACAGAAACACCACGAGGACTGCGAAGGAGAACACGCGGGGCTTGAACAGAGAACGCGAGGCTTGGAAGGGGCGCCGGTCGATGGTCGAGGCTGGTGATAGATCGGCAGTCGAAGGAGGAGAGGCGCACGATGGGTGGGGGGGGAGTCACGGGACTCCGGCCGCGGATTGCGGTGTCGCAGGAATTTTTGAAGGCGACAGCTTGTGTAAGCCTTCAGCCTGCAGTGGAGAAATCGTGGCCGGTGACGATAACCCTCACGCTAGACCCATAGACCTGCGCCCAGGCCCTACACGGTGGCACGCAGTTTAGCAGTGGATCCACAGTTGTAGCTCGAACTCCTGCCACCAGAGACAGGAGAGACTCAAGCTGCAGCCGAAGGCGGACCACATGACCCATAGACTTCAGTTTCTGGGGTACGTGAAGTATTACCACAGAAGATCCCACTGTAAATGGAAATTTGGTCACTTAAAAAAAACGAAGTCATTCCGCCACGGAGTGTTTCTGCGGTTGTGCAGTGCAGCTCTGGGATGCGTTTAGCGGCGGTGTTCGGCGCGATGTCCGACGTTTCGCACCGCGTTACGCGCTGCCCCGTTCTCGGCAGCTTCTTGTGGAACCGAACCGGAGAAACGTTTGCGAATTCAAACTCCTGAAGAAGCTCCCAGCAGGTGGAGCGAAACGCCGGACATCGCGACGAAAAACAAGTCGAACAATAAAATGATTCTGCTCGGTGGAGAGTTTATTTTTTACAGACAGTACTTAGTGTGCATGTAACAGAGCATCTGTTAATCGATTAAAATCTATTTTATGCTCACGATACATGCGCAACATAGTCCGTCTCAGAATCGTTTACGCTCTCAGCGCAATTATATTCAAACTGTGTGTTAGGTACGTGTGGCGTGAGAGAAGAAATGTGTGTTGAACTTCTCTCGCACCGTACGAAGCCAACATGGCTAATCGGTGGTGCGGGGGAAGGACAACAAACTAAACACAAAAAGCAGTTCTTAAGAAAGAATGACAAGACAATTGCCAGCGAGACGGAGACGAAAAGAAATAATTTTATTCTTGAATCACAACCCGAGCCTGAATTGTCGCAATCCTGGGCGAGGACAGGAGATAGACGAGCCACCAGCCGGCTATTGTCTGCAGTTAGTTACCAAAACGCACCATCTGCTGGAAAGTGGACTCTAAATATATTACGTTAAACACATTGTGGATGGTGCTCGTATCTCGTGGCGCGGTGATAAAAATTACACATTGCCATGCGAAATGCCGAAATCTTTTGAGGGAAACCACTTTGAATTCCCACAAATTAGTCATTGTTTTAACAACCGCCGCGGTGATGATGGGCCGAGTGCATTCCTGGTGGGGGGTTTTGATTTGGCAACCTCCCTAAAGTACAGCAGGCTTAGCTGATTAAACAATAGAAATTTCACGTCACAATTATTATTTTAAATATTTATAAATAATAATGTTTTTTTTTTATTTCCACCGGATGGACCTCGTTCCTTAAGTGGGTAAAGATAAAGGCGCAGCCCTGCAATTGCCGACTCACGCCACTGCTGGCCTGAAAGGTCTCAACTATACCCAGCTATATTTGGATGGTATTCGGACTTGTCTTCCACGCCGGCCTGATGCCTCGGCAGAGGAGCACCCACACTCCACCCCGCCGATCGACTAATTGCCGTGTACCCATTGACCCATTGATACTGCTGGGCGGGCAGAGGCGGTGGGGGGGGGGGGGGCGGGGCGGAGGGATGGGGGGCTAGAAGTGGTGGGGGGGCAGGACCGTGATTTGTGCCAATTTCCACACCGGGAGATGGAATCGAACCGGCGCAACCCTCTGGATCGCAAGTCCTGGCGCGGTGTTGCTGGCCGATCTGCACCACCACTGTGGGCAGCGTCCCCCCCCACCCCCCAACTCTCCGTGAGTGACGCGTCCTTAAATTACTACTCCGCAAACAGTCGCCACCGCTGGTCAGAGGTCCCTGCTTTAATTACGAGAGAAAGAGGCACTCGCGACCGCGCCGCGAAGATAATTACGTCCCGACGCGGTCACCCAAACAGCTGGACTGCATCCTCCGCAATCAGGCAGAGGTTAATGGCTTATTTACTGTCGGACGGAGCAACGGAACGAGGCGGGCTGGGGGGGGGGGGGGGCACGACGGCACGAATATACAACACCAGCAGAATACCTGATGAGTCCATTCAAAGTGAAACAAGGCGAGTAAAGAGTTATTTTTGCTCTGAGGCGGCTGACTTTGAGATCATGGAGCCCTGGCTCTCCGGTTTGCTGGGCACATCAAGGTTGTGTGACTCAGTGCCGCTTTGAAGGGGGCACCCAAAAACCAAGGTGGTGGTTCGCGCTGCTGTTTGTGATGTTGCTACACTTGGGAGTGTTTTTGTGTAAAATGCAAAAAAGTAAAAAGGAACGTGTGAAGAGCGAAGCGCTGCAAATCGTTACGGTTGCATCGCTGAGGAGGGAAATTCAGTGTTTTCAGAAAAAGCCATGACATTATGGGCAATGAAAAAATCATTTAGATTGGAAACAATGTAACATTCCATAAAATATGAATATAAATATTAAATTAAAAATATTTTGTTTATTTTACCAGGTAAGGGCCACTGAGCTGTGTAGATCTTTTTCAGAAGCGAACTGGCCACAGATGATAGCTCAACGAAGTTGCTACTTCACATGGAAATGTATAGCACCAAAATACTCTAAATATTGTACTGTACATACTTCTTAAGGGACTTGGCCAATGATCCAAATGAAGGATCCTCCTGCGAATAGGCTGGACATTCAGTTGAACTGGGAGATTTTAGATCTACAATCCACCCTCCTCCCAGCGTGATTGTGTGGCAGTGCTCATTCTCATATGCTGCTCCGAACTCGTGGTCAAAGTTCCACATTCGCATGTCCCGTACTATCTATGCATGTTGAACTTCTTTTGCACCATACGTAGCCAACTACGCGAATCGAAGGTACCGGTAAGGAGAACAAACTAAACACAAAAAAATCAGTTCTAAAGAAATTCGTTTTCGGTCAAGATTTAAACGTGCATCGCACCAGTGGCTTCACAATATCGAAATGAAGAACGTTCCAGACGTTCGCAGAAGCACATCTGAAAGCACGCGATGCAGTGCCCGCCTTTGTTCGATGGCGAGCCAACTGCCACTGAACTCCCCGCAAAGTGAAACTCATTTTATTGACTCAAGAATGAGTATTAATTTTATCGAGCCGATACTGAGGATTATAACTCGCAACCTTCCAACGAAACGCTTCTCGTTCTGCTTCTTCCCTCCCGCTGTTTTGAATTTTGAATTTCCCTTCTGTAGTCTCTCTTCTCAAGTTAATTAGGACCTTGCTCAACTCAAGAAACGTGTTCACTTTTATGTATTACACCTTCAATGGTGCTGTTTGTCGCAGGCCATTTGGCTTTTTAGACTTTTGAAAAGGTGTGTTTCATTACTTTCTTTATTCATTGTTGAATGTGTCCATCTCTGCCGAGGCATGTCACTCCGAACGGCTCGGAGGATTAGAAGAAAAAGCGGAAAAAAACCGGTGGGACGTGCATGCAAAAATAAATTAAAGGTGGTGGAACAGCAGGCTCAGCTAATTAAAAATCCTGTCTTATCTATCACAGATGACGGGACGGGCATGATCAGCGGTAATGGGGTGAGATGAGGGATGGCACAATCTGCGATGGGGCGAACGGTTCATCCGCGCACCCCTGCTCCGGCTCAGCGAGCCGTCGTCCCTCCAGCCATTCATTTCCAAAGCAATGACGTGTGAAGAAACATCTGGTGGCTCCGACTCATGTACCGTTGCGCTGTGCTGGATGATTGTGACTTGCGAGCGAGCGAGTGAGCGCGCATGTGTGTCTGCGACAATGTGAAGGTGGGGAGCGGTGGCGCAGAGATAACCGCACTGGGCTATTAAACCGACGACCTGGGCTTTTTCCCAGCAGTGGAGGGACAAGGGCCCTGTGTATCTCTGTGACTGTATGTGCATCTTTGCCTTTGTAATTGATGATCGTGCCAGAGCAGGAATCGTCATTTCATCGATTTTAAGATGGAATTTCAGTGATTTATCCGATAAAGATCTGGTTTGTAATCCGAGCAATGGAATCGAGAGGGGTTATGAGTTCATATTCTGGATGTGGGTGGAAAATCACCCATCATCCCCTCCAGGGTCAATACTAAAAGGTACCGATCTGTCGAAATCCATCTGCTGCGATATTTCAGATCAACTGGCCTCTGCTATGGGAATGTGGAATATTCCACCGTTTGATCAGGGCTGCCATACCAGTAAAAGCGTTGTCCTCCCCCAGCCCCCCCTCCCCCAATTCAGTTGAGCAAAGGGAGATGCTCTGAATATAATTATTATTTTTTATTTCATACGCAAAGTGGTGGGGTTGTGTTCCCACCGATGGCCCTATTACTTTCGCACAGAGTGCACACACGAGAACACATTTCCGTGGCAATGGCCTGGCTTGGAGGGCAACGCCGCGCGCGTTGGCGCACGTCACCACCTTTAACCCGTGGCTCGCGCTGCGCTCTGACTCACTTAATCCCGCGGGGCAGATGTGGCCGCTCGAATGGCAACGCTCGTGAGCGGCCCAGGCTCACACATCAATGCCGCCCCTCTCGTCTCCTATCTTGATGAATGCTCGGCTGACTCTTAAAGCCACCTGTTAATGTGACTCACAGTGTCACGTCATGCACGCACATGTAAAGGTAAAGATCCCCCAGCACCCCTCCCTCCCTCTACCCCCCATAGCTTACACAGAGTGTTGGGGCAAGTGCTGGTAGCGAGCAAGTCTGGCACGGCGCACGAGACGGTGGTGTGGCTACCGCACCGCGTACTCATTTTAGGCTGAGCAGAATGTAGGGAAGACCCGGCACCGATTCAGATATTCACCACAGACGGTGGCCACAAGCGGGGATCGAACTCAAGCGGCCACGTTCGTAGTGGGGCTACCGATTCTCCTCGAACGCACGCTCACACACGCACGCACGACCGCTGCAATATAAATTAAAACGTGAGAACGAGCCGTTTATAATCTAATTATTGTCCATTTTGTACAAAGTCGCGTTATATATTTCCCGGGGAAATCTAATTTCGAGTGAATGTGGGCGTCTGTAGAAATCTATAGTCCTCACGCAGCTGCGTGCATCATGCATTTTGCTTTTAACAGATCATGTAAACAAACAGCAAGCGGCTGTGACATATCAATGGGTGGAACAAAAAGACATAACCCATTTAAACGAATCCACGAATTGTTCTGGGACGCATCCCTGTCTGCTTTCATGAATTTCAAGAAAACCCTACTTATTTACCGGAATTAAAAAGTACACGTAAAATAATCGCACCGCAAATACAAAATAAACCATAGAAGTTAAAATAGACCACCGTTGTCAATAACTCACGTCCTTAAATGAGCAGAAAACCCATCACAATGGAAACATTAGAGCGGGCCAGTGATGATGAATAGTTTCAACAAGAAACAACAAGCTCGCTACAACGTTCACCGCGTGTACAACAACAACAAACAGAACGTTCCGTGCCTTGGACATTGTACCGACAGCGCAAGTTCCTGAAAAAAAATCCGCTGCGGTCTTCTCGTCTTAGGCCACCATCAAAATAAATTGAGCAAAATGTGACGAAACCAAAAGGCAGTGAAACAAATCCACGTCAAGTGTAACACGTAGCAGGCTTTCACGACCAATATCATCCACAATACGTTGTTTTGGGTTAGATCGCATGAATATATGAATGCGTCGTCAAACCCGCCACCACCCGACACAGCCAACTAGTAAGGGTTGTCACGTGAACAGAACGTAGCCAATTCGTTACTAGTGCAGCACAGCGGTGTGTTGGAGAGCAAAGCCACAAAATGTACAGAGTACGACGTTTCGCCAGTAATTACAACTAGCTTCATCAGGCGACAGCCAGACTCGTGACTGTCGCAAACTATGTTCGTGTTGTCGAACGAAGCGCTCATCGGTAGGGTGCTCACTGCTGCCGAGATCCTCGCGTACAGAGAGACACCACGTGTACACCTCGGCAACCCATTAGAACTTGCCTGACGGCAACGATTATTCCACCTCTCGTATGATTGACGAGGAAGCCGATCGCAAGAGAAACATTTGCACCATTCACGCCGCTTGCAAAACGACGCCGAAGCCGCGATGCTCTATTAAATAGCGGAGGAATTAAAATGATCGCAGCGACTACAGAGCCATAACGTTGTTCGCGCATTGGAGGGGGGCCTTTCACTTGCGGCCAAAAACAGCCAAATCCCCCCCCCCTCCCCATCCCTCCCATCCCTCCCCTTGCCTCTCACGCAGAGGACAAATGTGAACCGCACTCAGAGCCATTACAGAAAGTGAGCACATAAATAATCCACGAAGGTTAACAGAAGTGACGGGGACGCGTATCGCAACGAGACGGTACCGTTTTAACAACAACGACAACAGAAGTACGCTTTCCTTCCGTGACTTTATCCCGATCGTGCTATGAGCGTCGCGTCACGAGGCAAAGAACGGCTCATGGAAGTGGATATGACGGAGCTATTACGACTATTAACATTTTTTTAAAAAAAAATTCACTCAACTGGAAACATCTCACGAATGGGGCTCCTCCTTTGGCTAGGCGACGGTGCTCCGAGCCAGAGAGCTGTCCCCGCTCCTTGCTCTTAGCTCTTTTGGAGCAGCTTGCCCCCTCCTCCGAGGACGTCTCCTCTCACCTCCTCTCTAAACTAAACTGAAAATAAATTAAATAATAGAATTCGATTGCGACACAAGCAGCCGTCATCAGGTAAGAATGAATGAGAAAACAAACCTCGTAAACCGACAGAACCAAAGAGTAATTCCTGCAGTCACGAAAGCTTCAAATGAAGTTTAAACCGAAAACTAAACAATTTTTTTTTACTTGACCAGGTAAAACCCACTGAGCTATGTCGCTCTACTCTAGAAGCGATATAGCTATCACACAATGCTAGCTCAACGAAGAAGTGGCTTATCATCACGTGGACATTTATAAGCAGCCAAACACTCTATAAACGCGTGATGTTGATTCTAAACTTGGAGAGAAAACCCGGAGGACCCGGAGAAAAATCCACGTGAATACACGGTTATAGAGAGAGAGATACACAAACTTCGAATTTACAGTAGTCAGGGTCTGGATCGAACCCACGGACGACCTCCTGTGTACCGGGCGAGGCAGTTAACATCTCGCCACCGTGGCGCACCTGCTTGTTCTCAGGCGGCTTGGCCTGGCCCCACGTCTCCTGGTTCACAAGAGAACTCCCATTCACACTGGGAGGGGGAAAGGGTGGGGAGGGGGAAGCACCCCCCACCGTATGTAACAATTAAATAATTAGTTGTATGGTTCTGGGAATCTGTCACAGAGATGGAGTTCAACTGTGTCTGAGCTGCAGCGTGTCAGTGACCACCAAATTAATCATGAAAACCACTTTGTAGGAAGTTTACTACAGCCGCCCGTTGGCTCTATCATCCGGAATGTGCCCCATCTTATTACGTCTCAGAGGCTAAGCGGGTGTCAGCCTGGTTAGCATTTGGATTGGAGGCATGATAATATCAGGTGTAGGCTTGTGTGTGAAGTGGCCAGAATATGATGGCAGGTGAGCAATGGGTTATTGAATCTATCTGTGGGAACAAAATAATCCCCATGACAACACAGCGTGCGGAAGCGTTCATCTAGCAGTGGATTGACAAAAGGGCTATACATTATTATTTTAGTTGTTCCAGTTTCCTACCACATACCAAACACTCATTCGTAGCACTGCACAAACATCCCCAAACCAGGACCACCGTCTTAAGACTCACTGAGGATATATTGGGTAAATCAAGAAAATTATTAGTACATTTAAGTTTTCCTATGGAGAAACTCGTAAGATGGCATTTGAACTACCGGCTCATTATCAGTGGATTTAATATCCTCTTTAAAACTATCCATGTCCTTATGTTACTATCTATCCGCCTGGCTCAATTCTCCATAGCTGACTATCTAAAATAATAAACCATTATTTTTATTTTACCAGGTAAGGCCCAGAAGCGACCTGGCCACAAATGATAGCTCAACTAAGTGGCTCATCATTTGGGAATTTGATCGCAACCAAATACTCTAAACGCGTGTTTCTAAATGTGGAGGACCCGGAGAAAAATCCACATGACCACGAGGAGAAAGACACGCAAACCCCAAATATGTAGCAGGCGTCAGGGTCTGGATCGTAACCCACGACTTCCTGCATGCCAGGCGAGGGAGTGAATATCTCGCCAGCGTGGCGTCACACGGTGCCGCCTGTATGTCGAATCATGAACAGCACTCTCAATGTCTCATTTACTTCCACGCCGCCCCTCCCCGCCCGATCCCTCCCTGCTCCTCTCCATCCCTCTTCTTCTTCATCCCTCCTCCTCTCGATCCCTCCTCCTCCTCCTCTCGATCCCTCCTCCTCCTCCTCTCGATCCCTCCTCCTCCTCCTCCTCTCCATCCCTCCTCCTCTCCATCCCTCCTCCTCCTCTCGATCCCTCCTCCTCTTCTCTATCCCTCTTCCTCCCTCCTCCTCCTCTCCATCCCTCCTCCCTCCTCCTCTCCATCCCTCCTCCCTCCTCCTCTCCATCCCTTCTCCCTCCTCCTCTCCATCCCTCCTCCTTTCCATCCCTCCTCCTACTCTCCATCCCTCCTCCTCCTCCTCTCGATCCCTCCTCTTCTTCTCCGTCCCCCTTCCTCCCTCTTCCTCCCCTCCATCCCTCCTCCTCCTCTCCATCCCTCCTCCTCCTCTCCATCCCTCCTCCTCTCCATCCCTCCTCCCTCCTCCCTCCTCCTCTCCATCCCTCCTCCCTCCTCCTCTCCATTCCTCCTCCTCTTCATCATCCATCCCTCACCCTTTGACTCGTCTCTATCAAAACCGTTACGCGAACCGCATTAAAACCAGCCCCGGAGTCGCGATTAGAAAGACGGCATAACACAAGAGTTAGACATTGGTGGGAGACAGAGAGATGAAAGGAACGGCGGGGGGGGGGGGGGGGTATTAGGAAAATGCAGCACAAATGTGCTGGGTGTGGAGGATGGAGCGAGAGTGTAAAAAGCGATGCGAAAAAAAGAGCACTTCCATTAACAGCCGGGCCATTACTCTTCACTGTGTCACAGCGTGCGAATGGGTAGGGGATGGGGTTTCTGGATGGAGAGGCAGAGAGAAGGGGAATGGGAGAGAGGGGTACGGGAGAGGGGGGTGTGGGAGAGGGGGGTATGGGAGAGGGGGTATGGGAGAGGGGGTATGGGAGAGGGGGTATGGGAGAGGGGGTGTGGGAGAGGGGGGTATGGGAGAGGGGGTATGGGAGAGGGGTATGGGAGAGGGGGTATGGGAGAGGGGGGTATGGGAGAGGTGGGGTTTAAGAGTGGAGCTAGGGGCAGTGTTGCCACATCCGATGGTTCAAAGCCGTACAGACCAATGGGCAAAAGCCTCCAGATTTTCCCAAATTAAATCTGAAGATTTCTGAACCAAGACTGAACTATGCTTGACAAGGCCTTGCCGAATTTGTGTACGTGAAAAACTCTAAGCATGCATTTTAATAACAGATACATTTCTATAACACTGTGAGTTATACAGCTGTAGAAGACATCATCAGTGTCTGGCAATCAACACTGTGTTTATATAGATGGTTACGTGCAAACGTACATCTGTGTGTAGTGGTATGTATGTACATGCATGCGAGTCTCTGTGTCAGTGTAATAGGTAAAGGCGCAGCCCTGCAATTGCTTGCTCACGCCACTGCTGGTGGAATGGGCTCTAGAGAGCTCCTCTATACGGTGCATTGGCCTACTCTTCCACACAGGCGAAGCGTTTTGGAACCCACACTTTACCCCACCACATTCGAATGATACATGGACATGGGGGGGGGGGGGGAGGGTAATTCAAGAAACTTGCACCATTGTTCTGCCACGCCAGGAGAACGAATCTAACCTTGTAAGTTCGCCGTGCCTTTTAACCCTTTGCCGTTCCGATGACGTCCGCGTACCTCGGACATCAATAGCATGTGTACAGTATAACACACAACAGCACAGTGGCAAAATAAACACCACGAATGCTGCCACTGGATTTGCGGTTGGCTGCGGTGAGAACCGTGGACATCTTTGGCCGTGGAGTCACAGGAAAACCCTACGGGGTCTGGCATCAAGGGGTAAGGGCAAGAGTGGAGTGGGTGGCTGAAAGGAGGAGAGAGAGGAGAGGTAGCGAGGAAAGCGATGGCGGTAGAAGCGTGGGTGGGTGGGGGGGGAGGTGGGAGTGAGGTATGGAGCGGTGGCGAAGCGGATAGCACCCTGCGCAACCAACCTGGCAACCCGAGTTCGATTCCCCGATTACGGCCACCAACACCAGTGACGATTATCTGAACGGGTCCTGGGGCCACCCCAAGGTCGATTCGGTCTCAAATGAGGACCTGGTACGGTGCGTAAACATCCCCACGTGGGAGGCGAGAAGCGGCCGGGCGTGGTGCCGGCCTTCGTAGGTGCTACTCGCTAACAGCACTTGCCCCAACAGTGTGTTAAGTCTATTCGGGTGGATCTTTGTCTTTGGCAGAGAGGGAGGCACGCAGCGTCGCTGCCCTTTATGGAGTACGCCATGGACAATGAAATTTCGACTCCCTGGTGCGGTGCGTAAACATCACCAAGAGGGAGACAAAGGCGGCCAAGGCGTGGTGCTGGCAATCCATCCGGTCGTGTGCCTATCCGGCCTTCATAGATGCCCCTCGCTAACAGCACTTGTTAAGGCTATACGCGGGGGCGGGGAGAATCTTTGTCTTTGGTAGGGAGGAGGGTGGCACGCACCATGGTTGCCCGTAATGGGGTACGCCAGGACAATTACATTCCGACTCTCAAGGTCAATGTTTCGCGCGCGAGAATTACGACGACGCAGCGGCGGCGGCGGCGGCGGCGGCAGCGCCGAGATGGCGATGCACACCGCCACCCCCGCTGTCGTCTTCCAGCAGAGAGAGAGAGAAGGGGAGATGGGGGGGTGTTGGAGAGAAAAGCAAAACACATTTTCTTTTGTTGTTGCAGACGTCATTGCCTTAACCTTGCGCGCGAGGCATAATTCAGAATCTTAATTTTTAGACCGGAGGAATCCGATGAGCTATGAAGCTCTTTCTTGTTTTTTTGGCACAGATGCCCCGTAGACATTTCACGCGCACCACCGCCGCGTTAACTACGCGGCGGTGGTGCGCGGAGTATGTTTTTGCGGGGAGATGGGTGGAGCCCCCCCCCCCCACACCACTGCTGTTTATTGTTTGTGTGTATGTGGTTTTTTCTTCTTTGGTTCTTTCGGTAAAGTCACGTAGAATGAGAATAAAATAATAAATTGATAAAATAAAATAACACAATAATATTCTCACGACGTTTCGGCCACAACACAAGCGGCCTTCATCAGGTGAAGGGGACGAGTCTCCAGACAGTCTCTGTCCTCCAGACAGTCTCGTCCCCTTCACCTGATGAAGGCCGCTTGTGTTGTGAACGAAACGTCGTGAGAATATTATTGTGTTATTTTATTTTATCAATTTATTATTTTATTCTCATTCTACGTGACTTTACCGAAAGAACCAAAGAAGATGAATCCTTGCAGTCACGAAAGCTTTAAATCGAAAAAGTGTATGTGGTTGTTGCGGTTGACAGTCTCGCTCCCAAAGACAGATACCGGCGACTGCCATGGTAATGTGGAATTTACGAGAGCGGCGTGTCGACAGAGGGTGGAGTGTCGATGGAGCATGACCACGACCCAGGGAGATGGTTTGATTGTGCAACCGATACGAGCCACTGTCGTTAAAATTGTGCTGATGCAGGCAAGCCCATCGTAGATAACGGTTGTGTACGACGTTCCGGTGAAATCACCAGCGGCTGTCCCGTTCATTAGCCCCTTTGCCCTTGTCACAACAAACAAAAGAAACCCACTCATGACTAAATATATCATGCCCTTGGCATGTGAATGTGGAATCTACAAAAAGTGGCTCCTGCACCACCAACGGATGTGAGCCACGAACAGGGAACAGATGAAAGCACGCGGAGAGACAAGCAAATGCGATTCTTGTAACATCAAAAACAAACAATTGGAGTGAACAATTGGTCAACGAAAATATTTGTACGCGTTTCCAGACGCTGAAGTATAAAAACAACAACCGTATCAGTGTTTTATTGTGTTAATGTAAAAATACGTGCGGTGTTTTCCCCACTCATTGTTGTGTTATATTTGTAATTCATATTTATGTATTTATTTATTCCCTTTGTCTGCTTATGATTTCCTGTTATTTCTCAGACCTCTGTCGCTCAATCCTAGCTCAATGCATTGCCGGATGCAGATTTTTCGCCCGCACCGTGTCAGTCGTGGGGGTTGTTTAACCATGCCCTAAGCCACGTTTGTTTCGTGTGGATTGGTTAACGGGAGGGGACAGAGGGGTCCATTCAGATATCACTCGCCACTGACTATAGCCGTAACCAGAAAACATACTCAGGTCGCGTCTTCGATGCTGCAGTTCTCTGACCGCTGCGGCAACGCAACTCTCGACATCTCTGTCGGCTGGCTAAAGAAGGATATCTCAAAAGTCCAAGGGTCTCACCGACTGGTGATGATTCGTGTCCCGAGTTTTTAATGGAATTTTTTTTAAACTCTCCGGCGGCGGCGTGCAACTGCGGTCATCCAGAACGACGTATAACGACGCAATGGCCCGATCCACAAATAAGGAGGCATCACAGTGGCGCTACACTCCTCCGCTGCTCCTGATGCGGTCATCTGTGCTTGACCACCTGAATGTGAAATTGTCGTTGTCGCGCTGCATCTTGAGCAGCCGTACGACAGAAGACGTTCAGAGTCACCAGTTGGTGGCCCTGAGTCACCATCCGTGAAACTTACACATTCCCATGACGGGGCCCAGCCTGCCCCAACTAAAGATCACCGTTGACTTCCCACACAAATTGGTGGGTCATGTTGTCTGCCACGGATGATGATGATGATGGGCTGAGTCGACCAATGACCAACACCCGAACTCACGGGCTGACCTTCCGACTGTAAAGCTCAGCGCTTTGACCAAAAGAGCCACTCAACCAAATCTGTATCATCATCGGCAGCACTAGCAGCAGCAGCAGGATCATCAGCTCAGATCAATCCACTGCTTGATGAAGGCCGACTCCGCCTATCGCCTGCACACGAGCCGATTCCACAGCTCCATCTGCGCACGGTGGATGCCCCCTCGGATCTGTCTGTACATATATATAATTATCAACGTGTTTTCAATTCCGTGCCAGGTCGTGTCCTAGACGAGAGCGCGTTCTCGGCGTCCCCTGCAGCAGGAGGGTGCAAAGATCTGTCCGTCGCCCGCAATAAAACTCACAGAGAGCCGCAAAACGAGGTTAGGGAGCAAACGAGCACGCGACAAAGAGGATGGGGCAACGGCCGGAGTGCGGCAGTGAGCGTAGCCCTGCACCAAAGCAGACGACGGTGATAGTCTTTGGACAATGCAAGGGAAGGATGGGAAGCGTGATTGGGGGGGGGGGGGGGCAATTTGCTATATATGTTTCAGCCGTTGTTTATTTATTTAGTTATTTTCCTCCGTTCGAGACGATTTTGTGCATCGCTATCACGCTGGTGTTGAGACAGCTCGGTCTGACGTGACAGCACTCACGGGGGATTTTCTCAGCCTTCACAAATCAATCGCGAGCGAGGACAGAGATGAAAAAAACGTAAACAACACAGACAGGCATGATCCAGAAACTCTGAACTCGCTATGTTCATGTATTTTAAAAAAAAAATCTGTACTTTGTGACAAAAGTAAAAAAAACGTGTCTCCCTCTTCACATGAGCACGAACGTGGCCCGCGTCTCGAAACAAGACCTCGAGCCGGAATTGGTCCATTCCACGTTCCAGTGGCAGTGACGGAGGGCTGGTCATCAGCGCACTGCGCTTGGAACGCGACGACCTAATTCTTGAATGATCGCGTTGCCTAACGGGGATGGTGAGGAGCGGCGTGGAGCGGTGGTGCAGCGATTTACACACCGCACTACTCGGCCACTGACCAGCATGGTGAAGTATGGTCAATCAATCCCTCATGCCCAACATAGAATGGGGAGGCCTACAAATATAAAACAATACAATTATCACGACGTTTCGACTGCAACACAAACAATCATCATCAGGTGTGAAAACCAGTCGAAACGTCGTGAGAATTGTATTGTTTTATATTTTTTATTATTTTATTGTTTCCCTTCTACGTGACTTTACCGAAAGAACCAATAATATATAAATATAGTTTATTTTTATGACAGTGACGAGGCAGCCTTTAATACAACTGCTGTTGAATTTCAAACAGGACACAGCAAAGTGTAGTTAAAAAAGAAACACGTGGCCGTCGTGCATAGGCAACAAGACCATCAGCAGTTCCTGAAGAAGTGCATTGTGGTCCTTGTAGTCTGAGGTCACCACCAAAATAGAATTGAGCAAACGTGCGTTTGAAACGCTGTTGCTTTTCCAGGCTGCACTATAACCCTGCTACGATGGGGGGTTTCTCCTCTTCTACATATTTGATTGCTGTCGAATTCCCATTAAATAGCGCCAATTTTAGCGGCCCTAGATAGTATGATGATGCTGATGGGCTGCCAACCCCCTGAATGGCATTTAAACTTGCAGTCTTCTGATAGCAAGTAGCACGCTTACACCAGGCGGTGGCGGCGGCGGCGGCTATGCACGTGGCCTGCAATCCAGCATTGCCGAGGCGAGGGTTGGTGAATGTTGTGAAACTCCCTTCCAGTGGGTGTGAGGAGCAGCTGGACCGGGGCTCGCCAGGAGCAAAGCAGTGCGGCAACGATGTGGAGCTCCAACTGCTCGGTCTACATGGGGAAGAGCGTTTCCATGGGCGGAGTTTGGGGGAGGGGGCACGAGGGGGGCAAGGCCCCCTCAAAGTGGACACCTTCATTCATTTATTGTCAGTAGTTTTTAATTAAAAAAAATCAATGTATTTTTTGCACCCCGTGATCCCCCTAAAAAATATAGAAGTCAAGCGCCACATATTTTTGCTCCGGATGCAACGGTTTCCTCCCAAATGATAGAGGACGCCACGGTGGCTAAGAGATGTTAACTACCTCGCCTGGCATACAGGAGATCATGGGTTCAATCCATACCCCGATGCCTGCAGTATATTTGGAGTTTGCGTGTCTTTCTCCCCGCGGTCGCGTGGATTTTTCTCCGGGTCCTCCGGTTTTCCCCTCCACATTTAAAATTAACGTGCATTTAGAGTATGTCTGCTTTCAATTTCCACGTGTGTGACCCATCATTTGTGGCCAGGTCGCTTCTGAAAAAAAGCTACCATATAACTCAGTGGGCCTTGCCTGGTAAAATAAAAAATATATATATAGTTTGCAATAGTTTAGTTTCTAAAGACTCCTTAATAGGTGGATAGCACCTTAATATATAGAGGGGACTGCAGAGATCGGGATACTGTTGGCGTCGGCTCACCGCGTTGCGGCCCTCCTGCCCGTGTGTGGCTACTCGTCGTGGCTGCCGAGTCGTCCTCTCTCTATGGGAGCGAAGTGAATACCGCGCTGAAGGCTCGTGACAAATTCTGCATTATTCTTATGATTATTATTTCAATTCACTGCACCACGCAACCAGTTTTGTTTGCATGCATGTGGTCGATACACATTCCAACCAGTGGGTTTTAACATTTACTGCAGCCTTGCGCCCCATTGGTTCTCAATCGTAAAAGAAAGTATAATGTTAGTAAATACATAAAGGTTGTATAAAAACAAAGTAGTTGTACTCACGTGCCCGTGCTTAATTTGTGTTTTCGATTATTTACCTTCAAAAAAAGCCTGGCCGTGTCTCGCTACCCCCAGAAAGGGCTTCTCGCGCCCCCAGGGGATGCAGCGTGCACCCCAGGTTAAGAACCACCGCATTATACGATAAAGTATTTCACAGACTCATAGGTACATGTACAGCCTCTTGTTAATCCACTGCTGGGTAAGGACCTTCCGACAGCGTGCGGGACGTGGTGGGGATGTGGGGGGTTATTTGACCAAATTTCACGAAAAGCTGGTGCGTGTCCATTGGTCATTGACTCCCAACCTTGAATGTATAGCAAGGAAGTGCATACCAGAATGCAAAGACAATCTTAAGTAGTGGAAACCAAGTTTTTTAACGGAGAAGAAATGTTAGTCCAATGTAACGTTGGCAGGCAATATTTATTGTTATAGCGTTTCTTGAGATATGGTTTCATAATGGATGCTTTATATACATTTATAAATAATAAATGCGGCCCAAGGTTGCGAGTTCAAATCTCGGTCATCCTTTTGGGGTCGATAAACCGCGTATCATTTCGTTTAGAAGTGGACAGACTTTGTGATAGACTTGACCTCACAATAGGAATGTGGATTTTTTTACCACTGGCTCAGGGCCGTAATTACGAGATGTTCCACCACTTCAATGCTTATTTGAGGAAGAAAGACATATTTTTGTAATCGTTTGTAAATATTGTGCTCCTGGCATTGATCAAGATGCTTGTTGACGCGGCTTCAGAATAAGTTCTGTGACGTCATCTTCCGGGGGTGATCTGACACTGGGTGGTACACTGCTCGCTGCGACAGTCTAAATTGAAATTTTGTTTCTAAGAGCTGCGCGTATCGTCTATATAAATAATCTACCAGTCTATCGTTTACCGTTTTGAATAATTGTTTAATTAAATAAAACACGAGCATAGAGTCTGCATATCGGTTGCATAATCAGATTATACATTTACACGCATGAAGATCAAAGCAAACAATGTATTTTAATTATTGATGATGATATCATCAATCACCACACCTTTCTCAACACCCAATGGTGGACAAAATCTACGAGTTACGGTCAGGGGGCATACCTCTCTCCACCATTCTCACTCCGCTGGCCACAGCTAACCTTCGCGCCCTATGGATCACGCCCGACAGCCGGCTCGTGGCACCCTGGACCAAGGCCGCGTCATGGCTGAGCGGCGTTTCTCCGTAACTGCACTGGCAGCAGCCGTCTGGAACGCTCTCTCCCACTGCACATTCGCAGCAGCAGCAGCAGCCGGGCACCATCATCCACCTTCAGGCAGTAACTCAAGGCTCTCACGTGTTTAGGCTCTCACCTGTCCACGCTCTCACCTGTTCAGGCTCTCACCTGTTCAGGCCCTCACCTGTCCAGGCTCTCACCTGTCCACGCTCTCACCTGTCCAATCTTTCACCTATCCAAGCTCTCACCTGTCCACGCTCTCACCTGTCCACGCTCTCACCTGTCCAGGCTCTCACCTGTCCAGGCTCTCACCTGTCCACGCTCTCACCTGTCTAAGCTCTCACCTGTCCACGCTCTCACCTGTCCACGCTCTCACCTGTCCACGCTCTCACCTGTCTAAGCTCTCACCTGTCCACGCTCTCACCTGTCTAAGCTCTCACCTGTCCACGCTCTCACCTGTCCACGCTCTCACCTGTCCAGGCTCTCACCTGTCCACGCTCTCACCTATCCAAGCTCTCACCTGTCCACGCTCTCACCTGTCCACGCTCTCACCTGTCCAGGCTCTCACCTGTCCACGCTCTCACCTGTCCACGCTCTCACCTGTCCACGCTTTCACCGCTCCAAGCTCTCACCTGTCCAATCTTTCACCTATCCAAGCTTTCACCGCTCCACGCTCTCACCTGTCCATGCTCTCACCTGTTCAGCTTGGCACAGAGGGGACATTGCGCCCGACTCGCGAAATGTGCGCGAGTTGTAAATTGTGTTGAGTGTCGTTGACGCAATGGCAATGACGATTTCGCGCATGTCGACTTGGCGAAGGCTCGCACAACGTAGAGTCCCTTGTCAATTCACCAATGGATGAAGGCCTCCTCCAAGCGTTGACGGTGGGATTTGTCGGGCTCATGAAAACAGGGGGGTCGATTGACGGGACGTGGAAGCAGAGACGAACGAAGGAGGCACGCGTGCCGCGGGTGGGGTAGGTACGGAGATTTTGACCGCTATGGTCGCTGCCGGATGTTGAGGATCCAGGAGCTCGACCGCCGGTGAGTGCAGCCACCCACCGCCCGTCGGGGAATCAAACTGAGGTCGCCGGGCCGGGCTCACAACGGCGCCGCCGCTCCGCCCCGAAGACCCACAGCGGCGGGCAAACGTAAAGCGGACTGAACCGTGACATGTGACAGCCAAGAAGCTCCGCTTGGAAGCAAGTGAAGTGGTGGTAAGGCAGTGGGGGCATCTGGCGGAGCAATCTGTGCTGCAGTGGGTGGTGTGCCCTTGCTAAAGCACTGAAAACTAGCAACTATTCTTTTTTTACTTTACCAGGTATGTACGTTCAACTCATTTCACATCATACGTAGCCAACTGTGCTCATCGGAGGTGCGGGGGAAGAACAAACTAAAGACAAAAAGCAACACAAAACGGAGGTTGGGCCCACTGAGCTATGTAGCTCATTTTCAGAAGCGACCTGGCTATCACAAATGACAGCTCAACGAAGTGGCTTACCACGTGGAAATGTATAGCATCCAAATGCTCTCAGCGCATGATTATAAACGTGGAGGGAAAACCCGGAGGACGCCGGAGAAAATTCCACGCGACCACGGGCAGAGTGAAATTTCAAACTCCAAATATACAGCAGGTGTCAAGGGTCGGGAATCAAACCGACGACCTCCTGTGAACCAGGCGAGGTAGTCAATAACATCGCTCGTGAATGAGAGCGTGTCGCGAATGGACCGACCTGGGCTCGTGATGGTCAGGAGATCCAAACGACGCTGTTGCTGGAAAACAAAACAAAGTGAAAAAAAACACAAAGGTTAGCCTCGTTGTCGACAAGCAGACGCCAGTGACTGAGCGAATGGATGCAAGTTCTCACGATGCCCTAGAAGGGCTAGACAGTTGACATCTGAAATCAATGTAGTCTACAACCTGAACAAACAATCTAAAAAAAACACTTTTTTTTATAAATACATTTTTTCGACGTCCAAAAGATATGATCTGTAGGTTCATAGGTTTTACTCACCGAGAAGGGCTAGCCTAATTAGAAAGGTGACTCGAAGTATAAAGCTGTACACATATGTGGCGTTTGACTTCTATATTTGGGGGGGGGGGGGGGGTGGGGACAGCGTAATTTTCGTCACTACTCAGAGCAGGGTTGGCATACATTTCTAGGTTACTTTAACTGTACAGCTACACACTTACGAATACACGACGCCCATCATCAGTGAACCGAGTCATTTTCGTCAAATTGGTTTCGTTCCTTTTCGTTGTTAAGTGCCAGTGGTCGAAAAAGCCCTCCCCGACCAGCTGCCTGGTCGGGGAGGGCTTTTTATTCACCCCATCGCGATGATAGCGGTCCGCCTTCCAACAACGGCCCGGGGGTCTCGGCTAGGCGATGTGTCCCACACCCTGGCGCCTTCAAGGACCCTCAGACACACGAGAGGCAACGGGAGCAGACGCGGAGGAAGATATCTCGACGCCGCCGCCGCGAAAGGGGCCGTAATCCTAAACTCCACAAGCGCGTCCTCCTTCGCTCTCAGCCAGGGCATCCGACCCAGGGATAACGTCGATTTCAATAAAAGTCGACCAAAAATTATTACGTCCCGTGGGTTGGGCCCTCTTGGGCCTCGTTGAAGGAGGAGCGGGGTGGGGAGGGGGGGCACCCAGCGACGTGGCAGCCAATCGCTCGCCACTGATGTTAGCCGCGGGATGTAAAAATCAAAACTGTGGGGGGGTTCAACGCGTCCGCAAGGGCAGCGCGCTCGGGCACCGCGGCGAGCAGCAACTCGGCGTCGGGAGTCCGCGTCCTTCGGCGTGGCTCGTGATCGAGTGGCAAGCAAAATAACAACAACAACCGGTGAGCCGGCGGCCTTGAGGTGTCACCGTAAGCGGTGATCTGCCGGGCGGAGATTGGGCGATCGAGATGACCGATACTAATCTTGGCTCCCCACTCCCACCGGCGCTAATAAATTGTCAAGTTGCCCGATGTTCAACTTCCACGTTGCACCGCTTCCCAGCTGTGGGCCATGGCGCTGGCTTCAAAGGATTCTATCGCCTCTCTCTGTACAAACAAGATGTTACCCCCCCCCCCCCCCCGATTAAAGATGCGTTTATCTGTTTTGTCAAAAGCAAAAAAAGACGAACAACAGTAGCAAGTAATTTCCCGAAACATTTTTTTAACAAACCATTTTTCCTTTTCAATTTAATTTGGGAATTCATGAAGCTGGTTCAGTGCTTCCCTATCGGTGTGATGTGACCCTGTTTCAAGCTGTGACACCGCGTTACTTTCTAAACAATCAGCTGACGCACTGCAGAGTCAGTGGCACAAACTAACGAACACGAAGACAAAGACGTCAACGTAAAACGATGAGACACACAGACACTGAACACAAAAGTCCCAACACAACCATGAAATCGACAGACGGCCACCCTAACAATTACCAATGAAAAACAAAGACAAATATTCCCCGTATAGCCTCAACAGTCTGTAGGAACAAGTGCTGTTAGCGAGCACCTATGAAGGCCGGCACGGCGCACGAGGGTGTGGGTGGCCAAAACCACGCCCGACCGCCTTTGTCTCCCCGGTGGCGATGTTTACACACCCCACTCATTTAAGGCTGAGTCGACCTAGGGGAGGCCCAGGACTGGTTCAGATAATCGTCACTGGGTGTCGTGAGAGTGGGAATCGAACCCGGCTTGCCGGCTTCGTAGCGCACGGCGCGCTAACCGCTCCGCCACTGTTCCCAATGAAAAGCACACAGGCAGATACACACACATGTGCACTGACGCATACACACAAAACACACACAACCCCCCACCCCACCCTGAGTAAATTGTCTGAGCCGGGCGCCCACTGCGTCCTCACTGCGTACTGACGTCACGCGCCATCAGCCCGCGGGCCCTGAGGCCTTTTGCTTGGCCCTGTGGCCAGTGGCCTTTGCTTGGCCCTGTTTGGGCCCCAAGCCGGCCAGATTCCTGTCTCTTGCGGGGCCAGCGTCGTCGCAGTTTGCCCTTCCGGCTCAGCACGGCCACAACCGCCCGTGACGGCGAGGAATCGCGCTGGCTCGGTTCGGGATGTGGCAGTGGAAGAACAAAAATCGCGACGATGGACAAACATTGGTGCAGATTTCTTTCTTTCGACACGCGAACCCAATTACATTCCCAGCGCTGTGCGAACGTCTCTCGACTTAATGCCCCAATATAGCAGCGACGAACAATAAAAGGCAAATGCAAGGCCAAACACAAACCAATAAACACTATTTATGAGCCGGGAAACTTTTCAATCGATGACTTCTTTAATTAGGTGCTATTTTACACGCAGTTTGCCGTCGCCTGATAAAATGCAGGCTTACGGTATGATTAAAGGCCGTACTGTAGTATAACGAGTGATCAAAGAGCTTAATTAAAACAAATAGATGCACAATTATTCCCCGAATTGTGATGTGGGCTGGTTGGAGACGAGCGGGGGGGGGGGGGATAGTGGAGGAGCGAGGCATGATGACATCAAATTGGAAAAACTATACATAATATTTAACGGTTGATGTTGTTTGCTTGTGAAGTCCAATAAATTGTATTTAGAAATTGCACTCGATTTTTATTTGCAAATGTAGACCAACATTATTATTATTATCCTTGTGGCTAAATGCTCTGGCTCGATTCAAAAGCGAACCCTTCAAATCTCGGTGAAGGTAAAAAGGCGCAGCCCTGCAATTACTTGGTCACTGCACTGCTGGCGGACGGGCCAGCATATGAGAGGGCATGTGGGTCTACCCTTCCACGGTGGCCGGACATCGTGGAAGATGCGGGCTTTACCCACTTCTTACCCCACCGCGCGTACGGCGGTGTCGATTGGCGAACTGCGCTGCGATTTCCATCAATACCGCGAGGTGGACACAGCTGGTGGCGGTGGTGGCGGTGGAGGGGATTTAAGAAACAGGCGGCATTGTTAAAACCGGCACGCCAATACAGCGAATCGTGTTGGGCGGCCACGGTGGCTAGGAGATGTTAACTACCTCGCCTGGTGTGCAGGAGGTCGTGGGTCCGATCCCGACCCTGACGCCTGCTGCTGCTGCTGTATATTTGGAGTTTGCGTGTCTCTATCTCTCATCATCATCATCACGGTGGCTAGGAGATGTTAACTACCTCGCCTGGTATGCAGGAGGTCGTGAGCTTGATCCCGACCCTGACGCCTGCTGCTGCTGCTGTATATTTAGAGTTTGCGTGTCTCTCCCTCTCATCATCATCACGGTGGCTAGAAGATGTTAACTACCTCGCCTGGTGTGCAGGAGGTCGTGAGCTTGATCCCGACCCTGACGCCTGCTGCTGCTGCTGCTGTCTATTTGGAGTTTGCGTGTCTCTCTCCCCGTGGTCGTGTGGATTTTTTTCTGCCGGGCTCTCCGGGTTTTCCCTCCACGTTTAGAATCAACATCACGCGTTTCGAGTATTTGGTCGCTCTACATATCCACATGATAAGCCACTTCGTTGAGCTCTCGTTTCGTTGCTCAGAGGGTTTTACCTGGTAAAATAATACGTTTAGTTTAAGATAATCATCACACGATGGCATCAGCAGCAGCATCCCCTTCCAATGCTGAGATGTGATTGTAACGCTTCTCAATGACGTCTTGGAAACCGAGTGCAATATTCTCGGCAGAAGCGAAAACAAACCTGAGCGATAAATCACGTGCCCCGCTCCTATCACCTCACTGCATTTCAACACTCCGCAAGTAAAAAAAAAACTGTACGACAGGCAAAACGTGAACATTAAAGCTGAAGAGATTCATATCGCAACACACAATCGTGGGCATATTTCTTTTATTCACTGCAATGTAATTTGGGCTGATCTTTTTTTTTTGCCAGTCACGGTTGAGGATGTCGAAGCTGTAACGTTTGATTTTTTGACTATTTTTTTTTATCTTGTAATAATTTATTTTATTTTATAACTATTTTTTATGTTATAACTATTTTTTATTTTATAACTATTTTACCAGGTAAGGTCCATTGAGCTATATAAAGTAGTTCTTTTTTTTTACAAGCGACCTGTCCACAAAGGCATATTTATTGCAGCCAAACACTCTAAACTTAGATTTATAGCAGCCAAATAATCTAAACGCGTGATGTTGATTCTAAATGTGGAGGGGAAAACCCGAGGACCCGGAGAAAGATCCACACAACCACGGGCAGAGAGAGAGACACGCAAACTACAAATATACAGCAACAGGCGTCAGGGTCGGGATCGAACGCACGACCTCCTGTATACCAGGCGAGGTAGTTAACATCTCCTAGCCAACGTGATGATGATGAGAGAGAGAGACACGCAAACTCCAAATATACAGCAGCAGGCGTCAGGGTCAGAATCGAACGCACGACCTCCTGTATACCAGGCGAGGGAGTTAACATCTCCTAGCCACCGTATAGATGTGGCACAGCTTCATCAAGGGCACTTACTGGTCTCTGTTGTGTCAGGGTGTTGACTTTTCCATCGCCTCTCGCCGGTGTGAGGAGGTGTGAGTGTGCTGCCCCCTCGTATTTAAGGGATTTTCTCCAGGCAATACTTTTTACTCCATAACAAAACCACACAGCAATTGGTCAAACATACAAAACGGGGACCTCCTGCACACAAAAAAGTATTTATTGAAACCCAAGTTCTATTTCTTATTGTATGTCGGGATTAGGCATCTCTCTCCTCACGTGCTTGCATAGATTTTGCCTCCGGTTTTTTTCCCTCCACATTTTAAAACATCCTTTGAAGAGTATTTGGCTGGCTATAAATTTCCACGCGATAAGCCACTTTGTTTGGCTGTCATTTGTGGCCACGTCGCTTCTGAAAAATATCTATATAGCTCAATGGGCCTTACCTGGTAATATAAACAAGTTCATAGATTTTTGTAATAGTTAATACATCCCCTTGACATGCAATGTACTTGGTTCCACCACTACCACCATCATCATCATCGATGACCCCACTTTTCAGATCGGTTTAACATGAACACTTTACACTGTTTCTCTTTTGCGTTTATTGAACGCCCAATGCAAGAGCCGAGAGTCGCGGTGCTTTGTCAAGCAGGGAAGAAACTTTGGAGGCAGGGATGGATTTATTGTTTTTTTTTTGTTGGGGTTTGTTGTTGTTGTGTTGTTGTTGCTGCTGTTTTATCTCCGGGCAGAGGAAATGTGGCGATATTGTTGTATTGCGAGGCGGTGACGTATTAAATGTCGCTTCTTACACACTTCACTGGCTCCATGTGGCTCGCACGGGCGGGGAGGGGAGGGAGTGTCAGGATGAAGATGAATGTGCCGTGCATCACTCACCCCATACACAACCGCACACCTGTCCCTTCCACTAGAGCTGATAATGATGCCTCCACTAGTATCACTAATTCGACCGATACTACTTGGTTGTACAGTCCGTTCTCCGATAACGCTGTGTGCTTTCACAACACCAATTGGATATAACGCGATTAATGTAATAGGGAACACATTTTTTTGATAAATATATGAACCCTATGGTGGGACCCCTGGGTCCCGAATAAATGAAAGTCAAAATCGTAATAAATTAATCATTTTTGGGCGCCTCCGTCCCACCGCTCACATGAACGCCGCGACCCGCCTGGCTCGGGATCGTCCCGTTGTCGTGTCGTCCAAGCGCAGCGGCGAGGGCGAATGCGCAGAAGAAACAAAACTTTTAAACTTTGATTAGCGCGTCGTGTGGGGCGCGTCGAGAGGAACAGGTTGCCGAGTCGTTCGCCTTCAGCAGACATAAAATGACGTCGCAACGCAGTTGAGGTTCGTATAACGCGGATGCGAATTGGATGTAACGCGATTGAGCGAACGGAACTACGTCGCGCGAGTTGGAATAAGCGGTCGTACGGCTGCCTCGCCGTAGCATCACACAAGGCGGCGGGATGCTGCTGGATGCTTCTAGATGCTACCCACGCGCCTCGGTCTTTGTTCAGCTTGCGTTACACATCTCACGAGTTATCGCGGGCCGTGCTTCGCCCTTCATTCAATTGTATTTATTCAAAGGCGATTTGTCCATACCGCGCTAGTTCGAGGAGCTCCCGGCATTTGGAAGTGAATTTGTCCCCACACGGACCAAAACATCAGACGTCGAGGTTCGAACGTCGGACAGCAGCAGTTGAAATGGTATTCCCCAACCACAAGCTGGGAATGAGGGAGAAGTAGTCTAGGCATAATCGCAGACATTAACCGACTACGATACGAAGGCATCATACTGCGAGGCACCGTTGAAAGAGTTGGTCAAAAAAAAAACGAGGAGCAGAGATAACACAGAGAGAGAGAGGGACAGAGATCGGCAAGTTTAGCACTGGACAGAGGACCGCCGGAGGGGAACATCTGTCAGAGTTCGCGGCCTTCAGGGGGGCACGAATGAAACGAACAGCCCTTTTGTCGGGGAGAAGAACGGAGTCGCGAAAACCGACGCGGAGAGGCGCGCAGACCGCCAACTCGCGAGCGGAATGGACTCGAGTCCCGAAAGGGTACGAAACGGTCGAGCGTGATCGCTGGGCTGGGCGCAACGCAAAGGCAGAGATAGAGGACGCGGCCCTGCAGCGGGCAAAACGAGGTGGGTCTCCTTAGAACTTGGAGCAAAAGGATCTGAACGCCCGGCCGGCGGAAACAACGTGAGTTATAAACTGGAACGCACTCGCGGAGGGGGTGGGCGGGGATGACCGTGAGCTCTTCAAATACCACACGGGTGTGTTGGAAAGTAGCAGCTCTGGCTGCCACCTGATGATGCCGGTTGTGATTACCGGCGGAACGTCACTGTACTCGCGTTGTTCATGTTGTGGGTTTACTCTCCAACGCAACCGGTGTGCTGTACTTGTAACGCATTGGCAAATGTTGTTGACGTGACAGACCTTAGTAATTGCCCGCGTCGGGCGGCGGCGGGTTTAATGAAACATTTATATTGGCGCGATCGAACCCAAAAAAAAACACGATTATGGAAGAGCAAGGTTGATGTTTCTGTTGTGAACGCTATTTCTCGTCATTTACATTTCGGAATCCGCTGGTGTAAATGTGAATGCACGAGGCCAGCTGCACACAGCCGCCCTTACGTGTGTACGTGTGTGTATGTTGAACTTCTGTTGCTACCGTACGTAGCCAACCGTGCTAATGTGAGTGGGCTGGGGGGTAAGGACAACAAACTAACACGCAGAAATCGCAGAAATCATGTCTAAAGAACTTCGCTTTCGAGCTACATTTAAAAGTGCATAGCTCCAGCGGCTTCCGAATATAGGAAGGAAGAGCGCTCCAGACGGCCGTAGAAGTGCACCTAACAGCACGTGATGCGGTTATCATCTTTGTTTGATGTTTAGCCAGCAGCCACTGCCGGGATGACCGGAATTCGCGTGATGGTTCATGCTCCTTGACGAGATCACCAAGGTATTGTGGTTCATTTGTGGCAGGCACTTTGCGTGTAATGAGCACTGAGTGACTACATTCTCATCGTCGTGAGCATCATCACCACCACCTGCGTCTTTGGGCTTCAACCTCTGGGTGCCGCGTCGATGCCTGTCCCGGTAGCCTGCCCTCCACCACCCTGCGCACGCTCCCCACCCATTGCATCCTTTTCTTTCTGATCGCGTCCTCAACGCTGCCTTGACTGTTTCATTGCACCTGTAATCTAGCACTCCGAACGCGAGGGGCCAGTTGATCATGCAAACGGTGTGAAACTCCATTGCCGCGGGCGTCGAGTTGCCATACATTCCCTGGCTTGCCCAGGGAAGGCAATACAGAAACTGTGGACTAATCTCCATCTGTTCCATCTGTATGGAAGAGAGTCTTCGCCGAGTAAAGCAATACAGCCAGTGTGCACTAAAATCCATCTTTTCCATCTGTATCGAATAGAGTGTTGCCTCGTCGCAATCGTGGATTTGCTCCGCGTGCTATTTTCCACCCATATGCAAGCTCATTAATATGCCAATAGCAGCTTCGTATATAGAGGACCGCAGAGCTTGGGGGCCAATTTGGTGCCGGCTGATCACTGCGTGGCAGCCACACGTTGATGAGCCCATGTGACAACTTGATGTTTGATTGGCCGTGTCGGGTGGTGGAGGGTTACAGGCAGTGGCGTAGTAACGACATGATGAACGCAGGGGGTGCGGCAATCGTTGAGGTGGGGTCCCCAGTACTTGATTTGTCTCGCACGGTCGCACCCAGGCGTTACGGTCTCGAAAACGCCAAACGTTACCGCTGTAATTAAATTTAACTAAAACGTGGAACGTAAATGAGAGAGTTTTCATCGAAATATCAATTTCAACCGCGTTGTATATTAACGCTTTTTGTTCTTTAAGACTCTTGCTGAAAACATCTCTCGTGACGATTGTCAAGGGGTCCCCAACACGTAGCTTTGTCCACCAGAGGTGCAAGGCGCCCCCTGACCCCATGCTCGTCACGTGACTGGTTATAGTTAAGGAATTTATATGAGACCCACACGATCTAAACCAAAGGAAACTAATTACGAATCATGATTGTGCCACGGCACGGGTAGGCTCTCATCCAGCAGTGGAGTGACAAGAGGGTGGGTTTTGCGTGTACAAGTATGATGTGAGCATGTGGCTCACAAAGGTCGGGGAGGTTGCGAGCTCATGTCCTAAGTTTGGGGGGTAAATTCAACAGTGGTTGTCCTCTCGGCGGGCTTCTTCCTGCCATAAGAATGTGGAATGACCTCCAATGGGTTCAGGACGGCCCAAAGGTAATGGTCGGAGTCCGACTTTAATGTGAGCATTAGAGATGCTTTGGCGCTAAGCAGGAACAGATGCTCACCACGTTTTGATTCGACACGGTTTCGCATTGCCAAATTTTACTCTTCGTTTTTTTAATTAAAGTTAATTTATTTTAGTTCGCTATAATTTGTGGGGTATTTTTCTTCCACTCCCCCCCCTCCCCCAACGTCATTTAATATCAACAACAACAACAACAACAAAATCCCATGCATACGAAATGTATTCGATAAGCATTTTAACTTACTCCGAGATTCCTGTTACAATAACTTTCGTTGATTCCACTTCGTAGACTTTCTGTTTCAAGATCAATGCTCGGAACGTGAAGGTCCCATTAAGGGTTAGGATCACGTCCTCAACGCTCCCGATGTAACCGCTTCAGATCTCCTCTTAATTTCTCCATTTTTCTTACAAAAAAAAGTGAGGCGGCACCAACGAGAGCGAAGATCAAAAACCCGCGGCCATGGCAGGACATATTCACTGCATCTTTAAAGAAATAAAAAATAAAAATCCATAATTGCCAACATCCACTATCGAGCACAGCGCAACCAAAGGTTTTATTTCTCTCTCAACCCATGCTATTTTTTTCCGAAGGAATCAGCAGCGTTGGAGGGATCCGACTTGGCTTCCATTTGATTTCATTAAATATTTATAACGGACAATTAGGAGGAGGATGGTGGGTGGGTGGGTGGGGGGAGAAGCCTAGCAGGCACATAACTCATCCATCATGCTGTCAATTACGTCTAGGCTGCGCGGAGCGGCAGCGCCGGCCGGCTGGGCTCTGTGCTCGGACCCCCCGATCGCAGGGCCTGGCCGTGCTTCGTTTATCAATCAGCCGCATTTAGCTAAATTAATGGAAGGGAATCGAACTGATGGTGGGAGGTGGAGGCGGGCGGGGGGGGGGGGGGTTTCGGATGCAAGATCGTGTTGCAAGAGCAAATTCCCACAGCACGCGGCGACGGCGGGACACATCGTAAACCCCCGTCGCTCTTCGCTCGCGAGCCCGTTCCCTCTGACCTCGGCGCCGATGCCCGCTTGCAGGCTTTGCCGCGCGCATCCGGGCTGAGCGATCGGCACGCGGTCGTGACGGGAGGAGTCGTGAGTTCAATTCCTGATCGGGCGGGGATGGTTGCCTCAGCTGATCAACATCCTGTTTGTTGTCCTCCCCCTCCCCCACCCGTCAACCCGCGCCACATCCGATTAGCACGGCCGGCTACGTACGGTGCGAGAGAAATTCAACACGCACACATACATCATCATCATCAACATCGTCCATCTGGTGTCTGCCGGACACGCCCGGTCCCCCTTCTCCACAATCGGAGAGGCTCCCCTCTCTCCAATTATCCGGGGCTTCGAGAGGCTTTCCTGCAACGTGGGGGAAATAACGGCCGAGGGAAGTCTACAGGGGCCGTGTGAGCTATCAGGATCTGCCGTAATCAATGGTCACCCACAATGTTGCTGGACATGGCCAAGTCGGCTGAAATATTCACGCTGAAAAACAACAAGAAATAGGCTTCATCCTTTCTGGCTATAAAGCTTTCGTGACTGCAGGAATTCATTAATCAATATTTGTACTTATCTACGTGAATTTACCGACAGACCCAAATATTACCAAATAGATACACCTATTGCATGGCATCAAGTGTGCATTAGCCACACATTATTGTGGACAAACATGCGAACACGATCTAATAATGGATGCATTGCCTTTGAAACTGATTGGCCTACACCGGAGACGATTTTCTTTTATGGCCTTAGACCAGAGAAAGCCAAGTCGGCTGAAATATTCGTATCCGTCAAGGAATGGACAAATCTCTGGCAGCGATGCTGCTGTGGCCACCCAGAACAGAACCATGGAATTCATAACGACTCAAAGCCCGATTCGCAAACACGAAGGTGGTACCGCCACATCGACTCACCACTCCCACTACTCGCGACTGCAACGCGTCTTGCTCAAGCACCTCAATCTAAAAACGACAGCTGTTGATCTCCTCCATCAACATCAGCCAGACGGTCAAAGTGCTTCGTGTGTGTTGGCACTCCTCCGGTGGGCCTTGAGAAAGTTGTATAAACGCCACGTTGCTTCGACAGTCTTCGGCACCGGCTTATCTACAGGCCATCCAGTTGACTTCACACAAAGCGGCACTCAAATGCATCGCTGCCCAGCAGGGTAGCTCGATGTTACTAATCTAATTTGTACTCGCTCTGTTATTCAATTCCGTGCACGTAAAAAAACGTACGTCAACGCACTTGCTGCCTATTACCAAATCAAAACGGAACGTGTTCATTGTCATGAGTTCTCAGAAGCTAAGCGCGACTGAGCTTGGCTACTGCTTAGGTTGGTAACCACCATGCATGCCAGAGTGGTTGCGGAGCTATGCTGTGCTGTGGCAATCATAGTGCAGCGCAACAAACACCCGTAGTTGTACTGCGCTTCTATGGGCCATACACGCTCAGTGATGTCACCAATTCCGATTGACCAGCGGGGTGAAGTATGTTTAAATAACGAGCTTAGGATCTTAGCTGCGTCAGCTCGGTGCTCTGACCCCTGAGCCACTCGACCACCACAACAATCGATTAATCAATGTATTGTTACATCCAACATAAAGATAGCCTTTAGCAGACTGTTGGGGCAAGTGCTGTCAGCGAGCACCTATTAAGGCCGGCGTGGCACGCGAAGGGAGCCGGTGGCCATTACCACGTCCGGCCGTCTTTGTCTCCCTTAGTGCCGATGGTTACTCAGCAAACCAGGTACAGTACTAATTTAAGGCTCAGTCGAGCTAGGTGAGTCCCAGGACCGGTTGAGTTATCCTGGGGTCGACGAGGTGCGCGATAACCTCACTGCGCGCACAACAACAACAACAACCGCCATTCGCCACTTAAGTGGCGGTGACATGACCACGGCGCTTGTGCCAGGCTATGTGCACATTAAGACCACGTGAAGTGTCGAACGCCCGCTGGCAGCAGGTCACGGGACGGACCCAGCACGTGCCACGGGTCGACTGACTGAGACGACTGGCCGATGCACCACCTGTGCCCCCTACTGTGCCAACTTGCTATGTTTTAGCCGCCCGGCGCTGCGCTCGTTGTTGTTCCTCTGCCCTCCGCTGTTGCTGGAGGGCGACTTCCTCGCACACACGCGCGCACACACATCCACAGTGTTGTAAGGAAATAAAAGATAAACGCTTAAAAAAAAGTTTACGAACAATTCTCAGGACGTCTCTTTTGCGACGAGCGAAGCCTCGGCGTGTGCGTAAAACAATTAAAATCTCCACATTCACAGCTTTGCCATTATGCACCACCAAGGAAACGGGGCCCACGTGCTACGAACAAGGCCCTCTTGTTCGTAGCGCCTCGTTAAGGGGCTCCCGTTTAAGCAGTGAAGTGGGTGCGGGTATTGATTGCGGGGGGCGGGGGGGGGCTTTCCTCCACCTCCCGTTGGCACCTGCCGCTGCAGTCCGCCGGTGAGACCACCAACTCCCCGCCGGTGAGACCACCAACTCCCCGCCGGTGAGACCACCAACTCCCCGCCGGTGAGACCACCAACTCCCCGCCGGTGAGACCACCAACTCCCCGCCGGTGAGACCACCAACTCCCCGCCGGTGAGACCACCAACTCCCCGCCGGTGAGACCACCAACTCCCTGCCGGTGAGACCACCAACTCCCCGCCGGTGAGACCACCAACTCCCCGCTGGTGAGACCACCAACTCCCCGCCGGTGAGACCACCAACTCCCCGCCGGTGAGACCACCAATTCCCCGCCGGTGAGACCACCAACTCCCTGCCGGTGAGACCACCAACTCCCCGCCGGTGAGACTACCAACTCCCCGCCGGTGAGACCACCAACTCCCCGCCGGTGAGACCACCAACTCCCCGCCGGTGAGACCACCAACTCCCCGCCGGTGAGACCACCAACTCCCCGCCGGTGAGACCACCAACTCCCCGCCGGTGAGACCACCAACTCCCTGCCGGTGAGACCACCAACTCCCCGCCGGTGAGACCACCAACTCCCTGCCGGTGAGACCACCAACTCCCCGCCGGTGAGACCACCAACTCCCCGCCACCGCCGAACAGCGAACGAACCAAGGCAACTCGCACGCGCGCACGCAATTTGGCAACCTTTTTTTAGGGCCTTAATAACGACCTGCAATTGTGTGCGGTGATTTTGTTTCCTTTCTTTCCCCATTTAAGTAAATAAATAAATAAACATATCGAGTTGCGATGGGTTGTTTTAGTGGGTGGATGAGTTTTAGTGAATAACAGAGGCTGCAATTGATGTCCATTATTTTTCCCCGCGTAGATCCCCCACCTGATTGAGATTCATAATCCAGTAGTTACGTTTGGCTAGACATGATCCTTGTCACTTCAGAACTGTCGTGTTATTTTTCATCACCCATGGCCAGGCCGCTGGCGATGCAACAATCCACCCAGCGCCCGATTTCATCACGCGGGATGATTTCGCCGCTTCACCTCCTAGGCAGACGTCCCCTTGGACGCGTTCCGTTCCTTGGCTGCCACTCGGTCACGTTTTTAAACCGTTTAATTATTATTGTTGTACAACATATGTTACGTGCTGGCATCGTGATTTTTTGGAAGTAGCATGTGCATGCAGAGCCCCTTCTTTGTCAATCCACTGCTTAATGGAGGCGGGTCGTGTGGTTATTCGCCCATACTTCACCACACCGGTCACTGTGAGTTGGTGAAGATTGACCGCGCAGAGAATCCGCTGGAAACCCATGCAGAAGATGGAGGAGGAGAACGTACAGGCGCCGTGCAGAAAGTCGACCGAGTGGGAAATTGAACCTAGGCCCACATTGCCGTGAGGGCACGAGTGCTAGTTCACCACTGCGCCACCCACCCTGCCACCCACAATAAACAGACGAACGCCCATTGCTGGACTCGGGCCTGCTGAGCCAGCATCACTGAGGTGTTGGGATCTGGGTCTAAAGCCACCGGTGATGAAACCGAGATCGCAGTTGGACTGCGTTGATGGTCTCAGCCCCGTTATTCACCAATGGCTGCACACACACACACACAAACACTCATCAGGGATTTGATGGCATGGGGCTCTAATGGATCATCCTGCAAAAGGGGAACTAATGGTCACGCGTGAACAGGGTTACATCGGGGAAAGTAATATGCGGTCTGATTATCGACCGGCCGACGTTTTTAGATGTATCAATGTAAATCCGGTATTTTTCCCAATGCCACGGAGAGAAGTGTGGGTGGTGTGCTTGGCAAGTCGAATCTACGGTGACAGCAGTAATCCGGTTGCATGCCGGAAATGGATTAACATGGGATTACCGGTAACTGCATTATTCAGTAATCTGATTACAGAAATTGATTTCTTGTATAACTGTTACTTCCACTAAACATAACGTTGCCCTTTAATTGTGCCGGAAAGCATCCACTGGGTCTCAAGACCGTTATGTTCAGGGAGGGTTCTGCATCGGAAGGTTTGGTAAATCGCATGAAGGAAGTTGAAAACGGAGACATTTCTCTTCTTTAGGCCCATGTTGGTCAACGTTCGATAATGCTGTCACATCGGGAGTCTGGCACCCAGTCCCTAACTCACCGCACTAGTGACAGAATTTAACATGAAGCGGCCAAAGTAATTGATGATCCAGCCCTGATTCAGTCCGGTCACTCGCTCACCAGCAGTCCAGTCAGTCAGTCGCCTCCTTGTCACTCTGCTATCGCTACTCTCGTGGCTACTGCTCCCGTGTATTTCACTCGATGATTTCTCCTACCGTTTCATCTCATCCACCACTGTGTTCTACCACCGCACTGCAGTTCACAAAAGCTCACTCGCCCACCCTCTCGCCCATCCACTCACTCACCCTCTCACCCACCCACACACCTATTCACTCACCACACTGCAGGTCACAACTCTTCTCTTCCTGTTACTCCCCTCGCATCGCTCAAACTTGGAATTCCCTCCTATCGTCTATTTCCCCCAAGTTTTCATGAATTTCCCCAAGTTCAATTCAAGAGACATACTAACTCTGATCTATGTATGTATGTTGAACTTCTTTCGCACCGTACATAACCAACCGTGCTATTCGGAGGTGCGGGAAAAGGACAACAAAGCACGAAAAGCAGTTCTCAATTAAATTAGTTTTCAAACCTGGATGATGTAAAAGTGCACAGCTCCCACAGCTCCCAGCGCGATGCCAGTGACCGTCTTTGTTCGATGGCCAGCGAGAAGCCGCCGCTACTAGGAAGACCGGAGTTCACGTGATGATGGGTTTTACGCTCCATTGACGGGAGCATAAACCGCCGCGCGAACGGCCGCAGAAGCGCGATCCGAAATCGCCGTCATTCGCTGGCCACTTCGGCTTTGGGCCTCTTGGGGCCCTTTGGTCGGCGAGCAGGATTTAAAGAGAAACTATTAACCACGTGGGTTTCTCCCCTCCCTCGTGCGGCAATGCACTTTGCCCGCTACCCCACCAGGTGTCCTTCTCCCACACTCGACTGGACATGCCGTGCGCTCCGCGAGGGCTATTCGCCCGTGAGCAACAAGCCCGGCCCTCCTCCCCGATGACTCATGCCACTCACAATCAAGAGGCGTCATCGCACATCAGTCGGTCGTTACAAAGCACCCAATCACCATTCATCCTTCACAAGCGGGCCCCCTCGCCGCCAACCACGAAGAGGTCGGCACGAGCCACGGCAGCTGCCACCGACTCGCGTCGCCACCGTCAGCGCCATCGTCGTCATCATCATCATCGTCATAATCAGCGCCCGGTCGCTATAACCGCAACGCCATCACCCAGCAACAAGGTCCAATCGTCGCCACCGCCTCCTCCCGTTACGCACCATCACCCATCAACGCAGTCCCACCATCACCCATCAACGCAGTCCCACCATCACCCATCAACGTAGGCCCACCATCACCCATTAACGCAGTCCCACCATCACCCATCAACGCAGTCCCACCATCACCCATCAACGCAGTCCCACTGTCACCCACGGTGACTGATTATAATAAAGAACCCATCACCGGCCCTACACAAGGCACCCATCACTCCCGCGCACCCATCGAATATCACGACAGTCCATCACCACCCCCGTCATACGTTCACGTAAGAGCCGCCTTTAAATTGTTGTTGTTCCACTGTTGGATGAGGGGTCGCACCACACCTCGGTGGGTTTTAAGGATTCATTGACCATACTTCACCGCGCCCGTCAGCGTAGATTGCTGAAGGAGGAGGGCACAGACGTGGGAGTATAGTACAACGATGGATCTCGCTGCAATACCTCCACAGCACAGCCTAGAATGCCGTACAAGGGATATCCAGGCTCGGTATCTGCTTCGGTTCCGCGAACTGACCAGATATGGAGTGTCCAGAGTGATTTGTCAACATCCTAAAAATATAACGACCCCAAACGCATACCACCGAATAAAGGCAAATACCCCCCGTATAGCCTATCGCGGACTGTTGGGGCAAGTGCTGTTAGCGAGCACCTAGGAAGGCAGGCACGGCGCACGAAGAGGTGGGTGGCCAGCACCACGCCCGACCGCCTTTGTCTCCCCAGTGGCGATGTTTACACACCGCACCAGGTACATTAATGCCCCGGTTTACTTTGGGGAAGCGTTCATTCACAGGTGCGACGACGAATATTGGAAACGACGTCAAATCCAAAGTGATTTACGGGGTAGGGTGGTGGTGGTGGTGGTGATGGTGCAGGCGAAGGCTGAGAGGCGATGGATAACGAGACAGGGCGGACGACGCTGTCAGCGACGTGAGTGTGCGGGTGGAGGCGACGCAACACCAGGTAGCGGTGTTCACAATAAGGTTATGATGTATTTGCGAGAAGTACGTGAAAGGGGGAGACGTAAATCGGGGTATTACTGTTCTAATTTAAGGTATACACACATCTTCGCAAGCGGCTTCTGGCTGGCCATCAAACAAAAACGGCCATCCGCATCGCGCGCTTTCAGACGCGCTTCTGCGGCCGTCTGGAAAGCCCTTCCTTCCGATAGTAGGAAGCCACTGGGAGCTGTGATGCACTTTTAAATCTACGAGATTGAAAACTCATTTCTTCATAACTGATTTTCGTGTTTAGCTTGTTGTCCTTCCCCCGCAACCTCCTATTAGCACGGTTGGCTACGTACGGCGCAAAAGAAGTTCAAAATACATACAAGGCTGAGTCGACTTAGCAGAGGCCCAGTTCAATAATTATTCGCCACTGTTAATGGCCAATACCAATTACGGTTACGTTTCGTCGAACATATTAACAGAGTCAAGGATTTTTCACGGATAAACAACCTCAAGCCATCACGGACCTCTGTTAATGGCCCTGAACCAATTGTGGAAATTCCACACTCCTGTGGCTGGGGTCCAGTCTCTCTATAGACAGGAACAAGTGCTGTTGTCGTCCGACGCAGTGGTGCTCATGCTGTTGTTGTGGAATCCCGGAGGCACGGGTATAATGGGCAGGTGGCCATAAGATAAATAATTAACAGGTAATTTATTTTTACATCTTGAACGCTGACGGTCAACTATTCCCCGCGCGTTCGCTCACCGGCGGAAACAATATCCATGCAGCGGATAAGCACGCCCCTGGGCTTCAATAGCCGCGAGAAATTAGGGGAGCACGTGAGGAGTGGGAGTGGTATTGGGGCTGCTAATGGCTGCATCAGTCGACAAAGCAACGCTAATGATGGCCACCGTCTGGGGGGGCGGGGGGGGGGGGGAAGGTTACGCCGGAAAAGCGACAGAGCTGCGATCACAAATTGCCCGAAGTTTGGGAAAAAAAAACAAAAAAAACACAACTCCACATATTCTTGGTTCTTTCGGTAAAGTCACGTAGAAGGGAAATAATAAAATAATAAAACAATAAAATTATCACGACGTTGTTTCGATTGCAACGCAAGCAATCATCATCAGGTGTGAAAACCACAGCAAGAAAATATGAAAAAAATGACGTTTTTTTTCTTAACGTTAGCACCACGGACAGCAACTGGCGGTTGTTCAGACGGACGAGTCCATCTATGCTCGGAACGGAGGAGGGGGGAGAGAAAGAGAATGGAATGCGGTCTGAAAGTCACCGTAAGCGTGAGCACAATCAATTAAGACCAGAAATGGTTCTATTAAATCCTTCCAATGATTGCTAAGCATTTCATTCTCTTTCCCTCCCCCCTCCTCCGTTCCGAGCATAGATGGACTCGTCCGTCTGAACAACCGCCAGTTGCTGTCCGTGGTGCTAACGTTAAGAAAAAACAGCCACTTTTTTCAAATTTTCTTGCTGTGGTTTTCACACCTGATGATGATTGCTTGTGTTGCAATGGAAACGTCGTGAGAATTTTATTGTTTATTATTTTATCATTTCCTTTCAACGTGACTTTACCGAAATAACCAAGAAAATGAATCCCTGCAGTCACGAAAACTTTCAATCGAAATACAACTCCACATGTTCGTCAATGACACTTGCGGCCTCGAAAAGGGGGAAAATATATATAAAAATATAATAGGCGACGTTTTTGGTAACGGCCCTTCATCATCACTCACGTAAACCACATACCACGACCACAACCACTGCCCTTGTTCATGATTCGTGATGTATGTGCCACGTAGAACGGCCATTGCCCCGAAACGTCACCTATTATATTTATATTTTTTCACCTTTTAAAGCCATTAACGCAACGATTTCCTCTCGTCAATTGTGTTCATGCATCACTGCCAACGCAGCAGTGGCGTCAGCGTCATCAAATAATCCGTGTCACTTTGAGGTTTCCATATTCTTTGGGTAAAGTCACGTAGATCGGTTCAAAGAAAATGACCAAAAAAAATTAGGTCTGACAAGTAACTGTGCAAATTTAGATTTTTTTAACAAAAAAATTCCGCGCTACAGTAGGTTAGCGCATCATCCAGTTGTTACATGGTAGAGCGGTCATCTGACAACATTCATCTGATTCATGTGACCCTTCCTTGCCAGTATGAAAAGTAAGATCGGTTTTACGCTTTTTGCATTGATCTCTGGTCTGACACTGGGTGAGACTAGGCCATAAAGAAGCCCGTCTCTGGTGTAGGCCAATCAGTTTCAAAGACACTGCCCATATATTAACGGAGCATGTTTTGTTTGCATGTTCACCATAAGAACAATGTGTGGTTAATGCAGTACTTGATTCCTTGAAAAAATGGTATCGATTTGGTGTTTGAATATCTTAACGCCTGTTTGATTACCAGAAAGAGTAACACTTATTATAATTTGTCATAGTCATCGGATTACAATTCCACGCCTAGCCTGGCACAAGCACCACTGAGTGGTGGACGCGGGCTGATGTGATTGTTGTTTCGCGCTTGTTTCAGCCTCTGTGTGTGTGTATGTGCATGGGGAGCGGTGGTGCAGCGGTTAGCGCTACGCTGTGCCACGAAATCCGGCGACCCGAATTCAATTTCCGCTCACGGCCAACACCGGTGACGATTATCTGAACGGGTCCTGGGCCTCCCCTAGATCGTCTCAGGCTCAAATCAGTGCTATGTGTCAACATCGCCACTCGGGAGACAAAATCGGCCGGGCGCGATGGCGGCTACCCACCCACTCATCTGCCGTGCCAGCTTTCGTAGGTGCTCGCTAACAGCACTTGCCCCAACAGTCTGCAAAGGCTATACGGGGGATCTTTGTTATTGCGCATGCATACAATCAATTGTTGGGAGTAGTGGGGCAATGGTTAACGCGCTGCGCAAAATACTCGGCCCCCAGAGTTCGATTCCCAGTCTCAGTTGACGCCAGTTGTGAGCAACATCTGAAGCGATGCCAGGCCTCCCCCTCTAGGTTAACTCAGCCTTAAGTGCGTACTTAGCGCGGTGCGCTGACATGAGTACTTAGGGCGTGGTTGCTGGCCACACAACCCTCTCAAGCAACGTGCTGCATATTAATATCCGCACGCTAGCAGCATTTGCCCCACACAGCCTGTTTTGTCGGGATACAATTAAACGGCAACGGAATGAAGAGTATGGGACGCAGATTATGGTCACACAATCAAGCAGCAAACAAACGAACAATAACGGCGGAGTTTTATAGACTCCCAATACTGTTACATGGCGAGTCTGCGCTAATTTGTAAATAAGGCTCACGTCATCGCCGCGTTCAATACTCAAGCATTGTCCAGATTACAGTTTTTTTGGGGGGTTAGATTGCGTAAATATAAATGTGTCGTTAAACCCGCCACCCCCGACATCACAGCCAATTGGTAAGGTTTGTCACGTAAACAGAACGTGCCAATTCGTTACAAGTACAGCACACCGGTGTGTTGGAGAGCAAATCCACAATAGTTACAATCTGACTGCGACGTCTCGCCAGTAATTAGAATCATCAGAGGGACAGCCAGATTTGTGGCTGTACTCGGATTGTAAATGCCGTGGATTTACTCTCCAACACACCGGTGTGCTGTACTCGTAACGAATTGGCTACGTTCTGTTTACGTGACAAACCTTACTAATTGGCTGTGTCGGGTGGTGGCGGGTTTAACAACGCATTCATATTTACGTGACCTAACCCCCCAAAAAAACCTACATTATGGATGATATAGGTCGCAAAAGCCTTGGTGTTAAACTCAAGCATCGTGTCTGGCAATGCTGTGACCGTGGAATGGCACATTCAAAAAGTGGGCATGTGCGCACACCCACGCAAACGAAGATCCACCGTATAGCCTTAACAAACTGTTGGGGCAAGTGCTGTTGGCGAGCACCACGCCCGGCCGCTTTTGTCTCCCTCGTGGCGATGTTTGCATACCGCACCAGGTACTCACTTGAGGCTGAGTCGACCTAGGGGAGGAGACCCAGGAACGGTTCAGATAATCGTCACCGGTGTTGGCCGTGAGTGGGAATTGAACTCGGGTCGCCGGGATCGTAGCGCAGCGCGCTAACAGCTACACCACCACTCCCCACGACCCACAAGTGCACACACACGGAGACATACGTGCACACACACACACGCGCAGCCACACAAACCACACGTGCACACGCAGACACACGTACACACACACACACACGCGCGCGTGCACGCATGGAAAGGAGAGCCTAATGGTTTCCTGGAAAAGGCGACCTTAGCGTTTGTTGGGCTCATCAATATCAGGAAGGTCTTGGCAGCCTGCTGTGGGTGTCCTTCACAGTGACATACGAGCATTGCGCTAACGCACGCGTGCAAGCTCGCGCGCATGCTCGGGCGGGAGCAAACGACCATCTGCGTCATCAGCGTGTCTGCACGCAACGCACCACACCCAGACACGACCATGCGCACATTGAGTTTCAACATCACGCGCGCTCGCCCGCTCACACTCTGTCTCCCACTCACATTCTGTCTCCCACTCACATTCTGTCTCCCACTCACACTCTGTCTCCCACTCACACTCTGTCTCCGGCTCACACTCTGTCTCCCACTCACACTCTGTCTCACGCTCACACTCTGTCTCACGCTCACACTCTGTCTCCGACTCACACTCTGTCTCCCACTCTGTCTCCCACTCACTCTGTCTCCCACTCACACCCTGTTTCCCACTCACTCTGTCTCCCACTTGCACTCTGTCTCACACTCTGTCGCCCACTCACACTCTGCCTCCCACTCACACTCTGTCTCTCGCTCACACTCTCTCTCCCCCTCACACTCTCTCTCCCCCTCACACTCTGTCTCCCACTCACACTGTCTTCCACTCACACTCTGTCTCACACTCTCTCTCCAATCACACTCTCTCTCCCACTCACACTCTGTCTCTCCCACTCACACTCTGTCTCCCGCTCACACTCTCTCCATCATTCACGGGCAGTATGTAGTATGTTGAACTTCTTTCACACTGTACATAGTCAACCGTGCTAATCGGAGGTGCGCGAGGGAAAGGACAACAAACTAAACACGAAAAGAAGTTCAAAATAAATTATTCTGTCAATCTATATTATTTACAAGTGCGTAGCTCCCATTGGCTTCCTAATTTCAAGAGCAAGAGCGTTCCAGACGGGCCGCCGAAGCGCGTCTGAAAGCGCGCGATGTAGCGGCCACCGTCTTTGTTTGATGGCTAGCCGCTACTGCTGCGAGGATGACAACCGGGGTATGAGAACTGGGACGCCGTCAGCTTGCGGTCCGCATTGGGGTGCAAGTGGAACAACGGGAGATTTAGCTCGCAATGAACGGCTCACGCGAATTTGACCACATTTAAGAAACGGAGGAGCATTCTTATTAGATTGAGGCCGTGGGTTCATGTTGAGGCTGTGGGTCAGGCTGTGGATGAGGCTGTGGGTCAGTGTTGAGGTTATGGGTCAGTGTTGACGCTATGGGTCAGTGTTGAAGCAATGAGTCAGTGTTGACGCTATGGGTCAGTGTTAAGGCTATGGGTCAGTGTTGAGGCTATGGGTCAGTGTTGACGTTGTGGGTCAGTGTTGATGCTGTGGGTCAGTGTTAAGGCTATGCATCAGCGTTGAGGCTATGGGTCAGTGTTAAGGCTATGGGTCAGTGTTGAGTCTATGGGTCAGTGTTGACGCTGTGGGTCAGTGTTGAGGCTATGGGTCAGTGTTAAGGCTATGGGTCAGTGTTGAGGCAATGGGTCAGTGTTCATGTTGTGGGTCAGTGTTAAGGCTATGGATTAGTGTTGAGGCTATGGGTCAGTGTTGAGGATATGGGTCAGTGTCAGGGCTGTAAGGTACACATCGAGGCTGTAGAAACCACTTAGACCTCGATGTCATCACTAGGTGCTGGGGCTGTCCTCCCGTAAGGTGTGCTTCCATGATGATAAAAAATAAAATAACAAGATATTTCCCCCTTAACGAAGCTTCAAAGCCGCGTGGAGCAGCTCTGGGCGCGTATCTGCACGGTGACACAGCCCCCCCCCCTCATATACCGTTAACGAAGGCGCCCTGATAAAGCTAGTTGCAATTACTGGCGAAACGTCGTACTCAGATTGTAAATGTTGTGGATTTGCTTTCCGACACACCGGCGTGCTGTACTAGTGACGAATTGGCCACGTTCTGTTTACGTGACAACCCTTACTAATTGGCTGTGATGTCGGGTGGTGGCGGGTTGAACGACACATTTATATATTTACGCGATCTAACCCCCAAAAAACCCCCTCCTCTATTATGAAGGCGTCCTGTTAAATAATAAAATGCATGCGGCAAAGAGAGTTCGTAACTGCCAGCTTGCTAGCAAAACGCAGCGAACGGCGGGGCCACGAATTACGGAGACCCTCCCCCCCCACCCCGTGTTGCCGGAGCGTTGGAGAAGCACGTGGCGGTTCACTCGGCAAATTTTAATTGACGAGTGGCTCGACTGTGGCCAACGCATTGCATGCGCGCGTGCGTTGAGTGCAATGCTACAAAACAAAGACGAAATATCTCCTCCCCGTATAGCCTCAACATACCTTTGGGACAGGCACTACTCGCGAGCACCTATGACGGCCGGCACGGCGCACGAGGGGGTGGGTGGCCAGCACCACGCCCGGCCGTCTTTGTCTCCCCAGTGGCGATGTTTACACATCGCTCCAGGTACTCATTTGAGTCTGAGTCGACCTACGGGAGGCCCAGGACCAGTTTAGATAATCGTGAGCGGGAATCAAACTCGGGTCGCCGGGTTCGTGGCGCAGTGTGCTAACCACTGCACCACCGCTCCCCCCCCCACACACACACATTCGCCTTATACATTGATTTTTCCATTAAAAAGGTAACGTCTCTCCCTTAATCTATGTCCCTGTCAATCCACTGATGGATGAAGCCCTCCACTTGCCGTGTTTGACCATACTTCACCTTGCTGGTGAGTGCAATGCTAAAGAGGGTGTTCAGGACCGATTAAGATGAGACTCCTTGTTCATCATTTATCTTAGCTATGGCTGGGAATCGAACTCAGGGAATTAGAACTCAGGTGGTCGAGCGACTACAACGACAGTGGATTAACCACTGCACTACCCCCCCCCCCCCCCCCCCCCCCACATCATCTTCGGGCCAGAGATGTAGTGAATCGTGACGATTCCGTGTCGCAATTCGATTCAAGAATCAGTTCGGTCTGAATCAAGAAACCATCCGGTCTGTACTGCGTCCTGGTTTTTTTTGTCTATCTCGTTGTGTGCTCCATTGGCCTGAGTGGAACGAGGCCGTATAATACGCGCACCGGCCACGTGGCTCAGCGGGAGAGCGGAGCGGCTTACGGCCTGCAAAGGTTGCGAGTAAAAATCCTGTCTGGGGTTGACTCAGCCCATGACCCCTCCTGAACTGACCAAGTGAGTACCCTATTCTAATTGGAAAAAACGGAGTTGTTTTATTTTCTCTCTAAGCAATATATATAAGTGATAGGTGCGGATAGAGGGATGCTAGAAACCTTGCAGCAGAATAGCATAGGCCACTCGTAAATCTAGAATACCACGTGGCAGAAAAGAGTTGTGGATGTAGATCAGCAAGAGGAGATCGTGATAGACGGGGTGATTGTGATTGGTGGAGCAGGATATTGTGAGCAACTCGGAATAGGAGGAGGAGGTTGTGATGGATGAGGTGTGCAGGGTGGAGGAGGATATTGTGAGCAACTCGGAATAGGAGGAGGTTGTGATGGGTGAGGTGTCCAGGGTGGAGGAGGATAGTGTGAGCAACTCGGAATAGGAGGAGGAGGTTGTGATGGGTGAGGTGTGCAGGGTGGAGGAGGACATTGTGAGCAACTCGGAATAGGAGGAGGAGGTTGTGATGGGTGAGGTGTCCAGGGTGGAGGAGGATAGGGTGAGCAACTCGGAGTAGGAGGAGGAGGTTGTGATGGGTGAGGTGTCCAGGGTGGAGCAGGATATTGTGAGCAACTCGGAATAGGAGGAGGAGGTTGTGATGGGTGAGGTGTGCAGGGTGGAGGAGGACATTGTGAGCAACTCGGAATAGGAGGAGGAGGTTGTGATGGGTGAGGTGTCCAGGGTGGAGGAGGATAGGGTGAGCAACTCGGAATAGGAGGAGGTTGTGATGGGTGAGGTGTCCAGGGTGGAGCAGGATATTGTGAGCAACTCGGAATAGGACGAGGAGGTTGTGATGGGTGAGGTGTGCAGGGTGGAGGAGGGCCGGTGACCGAGACGGGCACTGGAGCGGCTCCCTGAGGTCGCTGAGCAACGGGAAGACTTAAAGCGGTGACGAGACACCCCGTACGCTGACTGTGCCAACTGCGCAACGGTTGAGGGCACCGGCAGAGAGAAGGAAGCGACGGCGGGGTGTGACGACAATCGGCAGCATCGGCGGCGGCGGCGGCGGTGACGACGCCTTGATGCGGTGGCCCGGTGACGCGGTGGCATCGCGCAACGCGTCACATTTATTGACTTCATTTGCCAACGCGGCTCCTCCAAGCGCATCGACGAAGCGCCTCCACGAGTCTCTCACGCACCTGGCCAGTGGTGACACCGACTACGGGAATGACGGCGTTGTTATTTGTAAAGCAGATGAAGTTTACTTGACACGTAGTGGCGGGAGGTTTTCGCGACCAATATTATCCATGAGGTTTTTTTGGTTTTGTTTTGTGTGTGTGTGGGTTACATTGCGTAAATAGAAATGCGTCGTTTGAACCCGCCACCGCCTGACATCCAATTCTTAAGGTTTGTCGCGTGAACACGACGTGCCAATTCGTTACAAGTTCAGCACTAACGGGTTGCGCATTGGATGGTAAACCCACATCGTTTACACTTCGAGAACCGTGACGGGTCTCTTTTTTAAGTAAAAAAAACTCAATTACAGGTGATGTTTGTTATTAAGTGCCGTCAACGCCGTAACAGAAAAAAACTAAATCTGCAGAGAGAGAGGGAGAGAGAGAGAGAAAACCAGAGAGAAGATAAAAGAACCAAAAATAAAACATAAAAACAAACGGCAGCACATGTGGAAGGCTGAATTGCCGTCGTGTGGAATAATGGTCGCATCGAAGGAAGCATTTTTGATGATTGTACGGCAATCATAACAGTTTCAGTAACCCTGTCATTTCAAGATGTGTCTTGTTGGGTTTCAGAGCTGTAATGAGAAAGGTATTTTACAGCTGTCTCTATCGTAACATTATTACATTTAATGAAGGCAGTTTCTGCTGATAAAGTGGATCCTAATGACTGTAATCCAAGCCAACATCACTAAAGCCACCTCGGGAGTCGGTTAAACGCCACATTTCTCGTCATCTGCAGGTTTCTTTTTTATAGTGAGCGATTGATCCCAGCCCTTTATATGACAAATGATCGAAAACATACACACACACAACCACGTGAATACACAACAGGCAAAGACAAATATCACCCGTATGGCCTTAACAGACTGTTGGGGCAAGTGCTGTTAGCGAGCATCTATGAAAGCGGGCATGGCACACGAAGGGGTGGGTGGTCAGCACCACGCCCGGTCGCCTTTGTCTCCCCAGTAGCGATGCTTACACACAGCACCAGGTACTCATTTGAGGCTGCGTCGACCTAGGGGAGGCCCAGGACCGGTTGAAATAATCGTCACTGGTTGTTGGCTATGAGCGGGAATCGAACTTGAGTCGCTGGGTTCATAGTCCAACGCGTTAACCGCTACACTACACCTCCGATTACCACGCTTGGTTAAGTACGGTGCGAAAAAAGTTCAACACACATACATACATACTACTGCTACACTACCGTTGAACAAAGACAAAGATCCCCCATATAGCCTTAACAGACTGTAGGGGCAAGTGCTGTTAGCGAGCACCTATGAAGGCCGGAACGGTACACGAGGGGGTGGGTGGCCAGCACCACGCCCGACCGCTTTTGTCTCCCTAGTGGCAATGTTTACACACCGCACCAGGTACTCATTTGAGGCTGAGTCGACCTAGGGGAGGCCCGGGACCAGTTCAGATAATCGTCACTGGTGTTGGCCATGAGCGGGAATCGAACCCGGGTCGCCAGGTTCATAGCGCAGCGCGCTAACCGCTACACTGTCGCTCCCCACACACACACGCACACACACGAGGCAAACATACATTCACATGTACACAAAACAATAGCAAAGACCTCCAAGAATTGCGCCATTTAGGTATTTTCTGTCAGCGAGCATCTATTAAGGGCCCGCAATGATAAACGAGGGGGTCGCTGTGACCAGCAGAGGGCCGCGATGGCGAGACGTTAACTACCTTGGCTGGTGTGCAAGAGGTCGTGGGTCCAATCCCGACCCTGACGCCTGCTGTATATTTGGAGGTTGAATGTTCTCCCCATGATCGCGTGGATATTTTTCTTCCGGTTTTTCTCCCTCCGCGAGTAGAAACGCACGTTTAGAGCATTTGGCTGCTGCTATAAATGTCCACGTGATAAGCCACTTTCGTTGAGCCGTCATTTGGGGCCCAGGTCGCTTATAAAAAAAAGTGCTACGTAGCTCAGTGGGCATCACGTGGTAAACTAAAAGGGTTGGTGTAGTTTATTTGCCCGCCAAGTGCACCTGGAACGTGCGGTTTACGATGTCGCGTCATATGCCGACATTTGGTGTCATGCTCCGAATGAGATTTCTGCTGATACGAGCAAAATATCGCAAATGCAATTCACGGCAACTTGACGCGACACGGGGTTTTGGCCACGTTTGGAGCCACATTCGGCCAAAATAAAATGAAACCTCTCACTCCATCTCAGTGTTGTTTTAACTTACTTTGAATTTCACAATTGGTAAACTAAACTCAACTTTAGTTTTTTTTTTTTTACCAGGTAAGGCCCACTGAGCTATGTAGCTCTTTTTCACAAGCGACCTGGCCGAAAATGATAACTCAACGTGAAAATGTATTCCAGCCGAATACTCTAAACACAAATTGATTCTAAATGAAGAGGGAAAAACCAAAGGACCCGGAGAAAAATTAACGCGACCACGGGAAAGGAGACACGCAAACTCCAGATATACAGCAGCAGGCGTCAGGGTCGGGATCAAACCCACGACCTGCTGAATACCAGGCGAGAGAGTTAACATGTCCTAGCCACCGTGATGATGATGAGAGAGAGACACGCAAACTCCAAATATACAGCAGCAGGCGTCAGGGTCAGGATCAAACCCACGACCTCCTGTATACCAGGCGAGGTAGTTAACATCTCCTAGCCACCATGATGATGATGAGAGAGAGACACGCAAACTCCAAATATACAGAAGTCAGAGTCGGGATCAATCCCACAACCTCCTGAATACCAGGCGAAGGAGTTAACATCTCGACACCGTGGCACCCCTAAGGTGGGGCTCTCTTCCAATCCATTCCACACAATAACCTCGCAGCCAATCAGCAGCTAGCGGGGAGGGCGCTTACGGGAATTGTGGCCGTGACATTCGGAGCCACAAGCCCTCTCTTCAGCACTACCCACAATACCCCCCCATCCGCCACCACGAACGATTGACAAGGGCGACACGTTCACCCCAATCGATGTCAACTATTCTGCCAAATGGCGCAAAGTATCCACCACTGGTGTGGGCCCTTTTCACCGCCGTTGGCTCCGCCCGAAGCCGTGTAAATAATGTGTTGTTTTTTTATTGTGTTAGTTTGCAACATTCCCACCCAGGAATATCCCGTGACTGCCGCCGCTGCCGGAGAGGCTGCGGCTGTGGTCGTCCTTGTAAAAGCGCCGCTGAAATAATGCCCGAGTCTATGAATCTCTTTGTAACTCTATGAATATCTGAGTCACTCCACGAGTCTCTGTGCTAACGCGACGTAGCTGCAATGTCCCGTAACCACCGCCGCTGCCGACGGTCTGGGGGCAGCGGTCGTCTTTGTAAAAGAGCTGCTTAGCTCAACGGGGCCTTGGCAAATAATTAGTTTAGTTGTGTGTGTATATATAGCATCGTCCATCACGCAAATTGCATCTCACGATCCGCTGAAGAAGCAACAGAAAAGGCAACCAGGCAGTGACCCGATGCTCACAACAATTGGCCAAGCTCCGCAGTCCTCGATACGTTCAGATGTTTTCGGCCAGCGAGTGAGTGTTCATACATGTGCGAAGAGGAATGGAAAACCACGTGCGATAGGGTTTTACATTTCCGCTAACGGCAACGCGTGAGATGTCACCGTGAGGCTCGGTTTGAAAGCGAACCTGCGATGTGCTTTCGGGTCGCGCCGCTCGCCGTTGGGCGCGATGTCCGACGTTTCTCTCCGCGTTCTGGGAGCTTCTTCGGTTTCCCCTCGTCCAGTTCCTGAAGAAGCCCCCGAGCGAAAACGTCGGGCGCCGCAACGAACGAGCGCCGCGTGGCCCGAAACACGCCACACGCAGCGGTTCGGGGGTGAGTTTGAGGCTCACAAGAGGAGGAATGGTTTCACCTCTCCAAGCGGCGTCGAGGAAAAACTCCCGAGGTGAATATGATAAAACTCGCGGTTGGAATGCGTCTGATGGAATTCCATTCGCAGATGAAGCAGGAATATCGAGTGCAATGTCTTCGGCTTGAGAGTGACTCCTTGGAATGAATCAGTTTGGAGCCAACGTGTTTTTATATGCACGGTGTCCATAAAGCTTTCGTGCACGATTAAACAATTATATTTGGGCAGCAGTTTAAACGGCATGGTTGAAATCTTTGCAATGTATCTCTTATATAGTTAACGATTTTTATTTTTTTACCTAAGAGCTTGAGTGATTCTTAATAATAATAATAATAAAAATAATAATAATTAGTTCAACTATTAACTGCTCCACGGCCGCACGGTATTAACGCCTCGCCCTCGGAGAGAGGACGACTCAGAGAGAGAGGACGACTCAGAGAGAGAGGACGACTCAGAGAGAGGACGACTCAGAGAGAGAGGACGACTCAGAGAGAGAGAGGACGACTCAGAGAGAGAGGACGACTCAGAGAGAGAGAGGACGACTCAGAGAGAGGACGACTCAGAGAGAGAGGACGACTCAGAGAGAGAGGACGACTCAGAGAGAGAGGACGACTCAGAGAGAGAGGACGACTCAGAGAGAGAGGACGACTCAGAGAGAGAGGACGACTCAGAGGGAGAGGACGACTCAGAGAGAGAGGACGACTCAGAGAGAGAGGACGACTCAGAGAGAGAGGACGACTCAGAGAGAGAGGACGACTCAGAGAGAGAGGACGACTCAGAGAGAGAGGACGACTCAGAGAGAGAGGACGACTCAGAGAGAGAGGACGACTCAGAGAGAGAGGGGACGACTCAGAGAGAGAGGACGACTCAGAGAGAGAGGACGACTCAGAGGGAGAGGACGACTCAGAGAGAGAGGACGACTCAGAGAGAGAGGACGACTCAGAGGGAGAGGACGACTCAGAGAGAGAGGACGACTCAGAGAGATAGAGGACGACTCAGAGAGAGAGGACGACTCAGAGAGAGAGGACGACTCAGAGAGAGAGGACGACTCAGAGAGAGAGGACGACTCAGAGCGGACTCACAGAGTGAGGACGACTCAGAGAAAAAAGTACGACTCAGAGACAGAGGATGAGTCGGAGAGAGAGGACGACTCAGAGAGAGAGAGGATGACTCAGAGAGAGAGAGGACGACTCAGAGAGAGAACGACAGAGAGAGATGACGACTCAGAGAGAGAGGACGACTCAGAGAGAGAGGACGACTCAGAGAGAGAGGACGACTCAGAGAGAGAGGACGACTCAGAGGGAGAGGACGACTCAGAGAGAGAGGACGACTCAGAGCGGACTCACAGAGTGAGGACGACTCAGAGAAAAAAGTACGACTCAGAGACAGAGGATGAGTCGGAGAGAGAGGACGACTCAGAGAGAGAGAGGATGACTCAGAGAGAGAGAGGACGACTCAGAGAGAGAACGACAGAGAGAGATGACGACTCAGAGAGAGAGGACGACTCAGAGAGAGAGGACGACTCAGAGAGAGAGGACGACTCAGAGAGAGAGGACGACTCAGAGGGAGAGGACGACTCAGAGAGAGAGGACGACTCAGAGAGAGAGGACGACTCAGAGAGAGAGGACGACTCAGAGAGAGAGGGGACGACTCAGAGAGAGAGGACGACTCAGAGAGCGAGGACGACTCAGAGGGAGAGGACGACTCAGAGAGAGAGGACGACTCAGAGAGAGAGGACGACTCAGAGGGAGAGGACGACTCAGAGAGAGAGGACGACTCAGAGAGATAGAGGACGACTCAGAGAGAGAGGACGACTCAGAGAGAGAGGACGACTCAGAGAGAGAGGACAACTCAGAGAGAGAGGACGACTCAGAGAGAGAGAGGACGACTCAGAGAGAGAGAGGACGACTCAGAGAGAGAGGACGACTCAGAGAGATAGAGGACGACTCAGAGAGAGAGGACGACTCAGAGAGAGAGGACGACTCAGAGAGAGAGGACGACTCAGAGAGAGAGGACGACTCAGAGCGGACTCACAGAGTGAGGACGACTCAGAGAAAAAAGTACGACTCAGAGACAGAGGATGAGTCGGAGAGAGAGGACGACTCAGAGAGAGAGAGAGGATGACTCAGAGAGAGAGAGAGGACGACTCAGAGAGAGAACGACAGAGAGAGATGACGACTCAGAGAGAGAGGACGACTCAGAGAGAGAGGACGACTCAGAGAGAGAGGACGACTCAGAGAGAGAGGACGACTCAGAGAGAGAGGACGACTCAGAGAGAGAGGACGACTCAGAGAGAGAGGACGACTCAGAGAGAGAGGACGACTCAGAGAGAGAAGACGACTCAGAGAGAGAGGACGACTCAGAGAGAGAGGACGACTCAGAGAGAGAGAACGACTGAGAGAGATGACGACTCAGAGAGAGAGGACGACTCAGAGAGAGAGGACGACTCAGAGAGAGAGGACGACTCAGAGAGAGAGGACGACTCAGAGCGGACTCACAGAGTGAGGACGACTCAGAGAAAAAAGTACGACTCAGAGACAGAGGATGAGTCGGAGAGAGAGGACGACTCAGAGAGAGAGGACGACTCAGAGAGATAGAGGACGACTCAGAGATAGCGGACGACTCAGAGAGAGAGGACGACTCAGAGAGAGAGGACGACTCAGAGAGAGGACGATTCAGAGAGAGAGGACGACTCAGAGAAAGAGGACGACTCAGAGAGAGAGGACGACTCAGAGAGAGAGGACGACTCAGAGAGAGAGGACGACTCAGAGAGAGAGGACGACTCAGAGAGAGAGGACGACTCAGAGAAAGAGGACGACTCAGAGAGAGAAGACGACTCAGAGAGAGAGGACGACTCAGAGAGAGAGGACGACTCAGAGAGAGAGAGAACGACTGAGAGAGAGATGACGACTCAGAGAGAGAGGACGACTCAGAGAGAGAGGACGACTCAGAGAGAGAGGACGACTCAGAGAGAGAGGACGACTCAGAGCGGACTCACAGAGTGAGGACGACTCAGAGAAAAAAGTACGACTCAGAGACAGAGGATGAGTCGGAGAGAGAGGACGACTCAGAGAGAGAGGACGACTCAGAGAGATAGAGGACGACTCAGAGATAGCGGACGACTCAGAGAGAGAGGACGACTCAGAGAGAGAGGACGACTCAGAGAGAGAGGACGATTCAGAGAGAGAGGACGACTCAGAGAAAGAGGACGACTCAGAGAGAGAGGACGACTCAGAGAGAGAGGACGACTCAGAGAGAGAGAACGACTGTGAGAGAGTGATGACGACTCAGAGAGAGAGGACGACTCAGAGAGATAGAGGACGACTCAGAGATAGCGGACGACTCAGAGAGAGAGGACGACTCAGAGAGAGAGGACGACTCAGAGAGAGAGGACGATTCAGAGAGAGAGGACGACTCAGAGAAAGAGGACGACTCAGAGAGAGAGGACGACTCAGAGAGAGAGGACGACTCAGAGAGAGAGAACGACTGTGAGAGAGTGATGACGACTCAGAGAGAGAGGACGACTCAGAGAGAGAGAGGACGACTCAGAGAGAGAGAGACGACTCAGAGAGAGAGGACGACTCAGAGAGAGAGGACGACTCAGAGAGAGAGGGGACGACTCAGAGAGAGAGGACGACTCAGAGAGAGAGGGGACGACTCAGAGAGAGAGGGGACGACTCAGAGAGAGAGAGGATGACTCAGAGAGAGAGAGGACGACTCAGAGAGAGAACGACAGAGAGAGATGACGACTCAGAGAGAGAGGACGACTCAGAGAGAGAGGACGACTCAGAGAGAGAGAGGACGACTCAGAGAGAGAGAGAGAGGACGACTCAGAGAGAGAGAGGACGACTCAGAGAGAGAGGATGACTCAGAGAGAGAGGACGACTCAGAGAGAGGGGACGACTCAGAGAGAGAGGACGACTAAGAGAGGGGACGACTCAGAGAAAGAGGACGACTCAGAGAGAGAGGACGACTCAGAGAGAGAGGACGACTCAGAGAGAGAGAACGACTGAGAGAGAGATGACGACTCAGAGAGAGAGAGGACGACTCAGAGAGAGAGAGGACGACTCAGAGAGAGAGAGAGGATGACTCAGAGAGAGAGGACGACTCAGAGAGAGAGGACGACTCAGAGAGAGAGGGGACGACTCAGAGAGAGAGGGGACGACTCAGAGAGAGAGGATGACTCAGAGAGAGAGGATGACTCAGAGAGAGAGAGGACGACTCAGAGAGAGAGGGGACGACTCAGAGAGAGAGGACGACTCAGAGAGAGAGAGAACGACAGAGAGAGATGACGACTCAGAGAGAGAGGACGACTCAAAGAGAGAGAGGACGACTCAGAGAGAGAGAGGACGACTCAGAGAGAGAGAGGACGACTCAGAGAGAGAGAGAGAGGACGACTCAGAGAGAGAGAGGACGACTCAGAGAGAGAGGATGACTCAGAGAGAGAGGACGACTCAGAGAGAGGGGACGACTCAGAGAGAGAGGACGACTAAGAGAGGGGACGACTCAGAGAAAGAGGACGACTCAGAGAGAGAGGACGACTCAGAGAGAGAGGACGACTCAGAGAGAGAGAACGACTGAGAGAGAGATGACGACTCAGAGAGAGAGAGGACGACTCAGAGAGAGATAGGACGACTCAGAGAGAGAGAGAGGATGACTCAGAGAGAGAGGACGACTCAGAGAGAGAGGACGACTCAGAGAGAGAGGGGACGACTCAGAGAGAGAGGGGACGACTCAGAGAGAGAGGATGACTCAGAGAGAGAGGATGACTCAGAGAGAGAGAGGACGACTCAGAGAGAGAGGGGACGACTCAGAGAGAGAGGACGACTCAGAGAGAGAGAGAACGACAGAGAGAGATGACGACTCAGAGAGAGAGGACGACTCAAAGAGAGAGAGGACGACTCAGAGAGAGAGAGGACGACTCAGAGAGAGAGGACGACTCAGAGAGAGAGGACGACTCAGAGAGAGAGAGGACGACTCGTAAGTGGAGCCACTTACGAGTCGTAAGGCAGCAGCAGCCACGAGGTGAGCCAGTGCCGAATCTTCCTGCAAGCTCTGCGGTGCGCTACATATTAAGGCTTTATCGGCCAATTAATGTACATATGTTGAACTTCTTTCGCACCGTACCTGGCCAACCACGCTCATCGGACGTGCGGGGGAATAAAAAACTCAACACAAAACTCAGTTCTAAAGATTATCAACCTAGAGTATTCAAAAGTGCCGCAGCTCCCAGTGGCTTCCTAATATCGGCAGGAAGAGCGTTCCAGACGGGCCGCAGGAGCGCATCCGAAAGCGCTGCCGCCGCCTTTGTTCGATGGACTGAGCAGACAAAATCTGCCGCTTGCTTGCGAAGATGACCGCAGGTGCCCCTCACGGTGGCTTATGCTCTTCAACTAAGAAGAGCACACGCACACACAGACACACACTCACACAGACACAACAACAACCGCCATTCGCCACTAAGTGGCGGTGACGTCACCACGATGCTTGTGCCAGGCCATGTGCACATTGACGCCACGTGGAGTGTCGAACGCCCGCTGGCAGGAGGTCACGTGATAGACCCAGGTGCCACGGGTCGACTGACTGAGATGACTGGCTGATGCACCACCTATGCCCCCTACTGTGCCAACCTGCCGTTGCTTTAGCCACCCGGTGCTCCGTTCATTGTTGTGAGCGTCGCTCCTCCACCTGCCGTTGTTGTTGGAAGGCGACTGCCTCCAACTGCCCAGTAGCGTCCTTCACGAGCCTCCTCCACAGAGGCCGATCTTGACACTGCTGGTACCAGTCATCGGCAAGTCCACTCAGCTCCACGTCCTCCTGTACCACATCACTCCATCTCTTCTCTAGCCCGTGCCGCATCCGTTTAGCCCCCTCGATCCGGCCGAACAAAAGCCGTTTCGGTATGCGGTGGCAGGGCATGCGGGCTACATGACCCAGCCAACGCAGCCTTGCCCGCCGCAGGAGCTCACCGATGGGACCTTGCCCAGATCTTTCAAGGATTTGAGAGCTCCTCACACAATCCAGCCTGGTTAAACGCAGGATGGATTGTAGGCAGGCTAGCATGAATGTTTCTAACCGGCAAAGATGTTCCATTAGGGGGGGTCCACGTTTCACAAGCGTAGAGAAGGGAGGGAATGACCGCGGCCGAGAAGACCTGAAGCTTAGTGCGGAGCGACAGACCAGGTAGCTTCCACACAGCGTTACGCAACCGATGAAAGGATATTGCCGCTCGACTGATTCGGAGTGAAACCTCTGCTGTTAAACTGGAGCCGGTCATAAGCACACTGCCCAGGTATGGGAAACTCTCCACTCTCTCCACAACTGCCCCATCACCGATTGAGAGTTGTGGGGGTGGAGTGTCTGATGGTACAAAATACCCAGGCAGGTGCTTAGTTTTGGTGGGGCTGATGGTAAGGCCCCATCTCTTAGTGGCACGCTCCAGTCTCAGCAGCAGCGTCTCTAACTCCTCCTCTGAATGAGCAGCTATTACCAAATCATCGGCATACATAACGTGGTTGAGCAATAGGGAGCCATCCCTTGACCGCACCCGGGCAACGATCAGCCTCCCATTATATCTGTACCAAATGGAGATTCCCCGGTACAGCGATTGAAGGCTTCATGAACTACGTGGTCAAAATAGATGTTAAATAACGTGGGAGTCAGAGGACATTCCTGTCGCACCCCAAGGTGTACAGGGAATGGTTCTGACTCCCGGCCACGTAGTTTTACCCGGGCCGCTCACCATCATGAAGGTCCTTAATTATCGAGAGTAGAGGGTCAGGGACTCCAAAAGCACAAATAACAACCCAGAGCCCAGGCCTACTGATGGTATCATAGGCCTTGACCAGGTCAATAAAGCAGAGATGTAGGTCTTGCTGGAATTCCCTATGCCTCTGCTGTAGTAGACGGACAGAAAATATAACATCTGTGCAGGACCGCCCTTTCCTGAAACCGCATTGGGGCTCCGCAAGCCTCTCCTCAGCGTGCCTGGCAAGGTGATGTTGAATAATCCTTGCCAGGACCTTTCCCGGAACACTGAGGAGTGAGATACTCCTGTAGTTGTTACAATCTGTGGGGTCTCCCCTTCTTAAAGAGGGCGACCACCAGGGCATCCTTCTAATCCTGCGGAACCCATCCAGTGGTCCAGACTGTTGTTATGATGTCATATAGGGCAGTCTGTGCACAAACGCCACCCTACCTCAGCAATTCGCTTGGGGGATCATCTCCGCCCAGTGCCTTTCCTGGTCTCAGACTCCGGATCGTCTTCAGTACTTCCTCAACAGATGGCCCCTCAGCCAGCCACTCACAGGGGGTGACTTCCTCCAATATTTGAGGCACCGCAGCCTCAGCAGGGTCATCCCCACTTTGTGCCACAAGGTTTTCCTGGCTGAGGGATTTCCCTTCCCCCAGGACCTCACAGAAATGCTCAGCAAATCTGCAAACATGTTCCTGGGGGTCGGAGATTGGATCACCGTTTTTCCCCCAAATTATGGTAATAGGTGTGGCGCTGCAAGGTTACTTTTTTGATGGAGTTAAATAGAGATGTGTGATCGCGGGCCACTGAGGCAGACTCCATCTCCTCAGCAACCCGCGACCACCACCCATCCTTGCTGCGCCTCTCGGCTCTCCGAACCTCCGAGCGAAGGCTGTGGTAAGCCTCCTCATTCTCTGAAGTGGGATTCTGTAGCCGATGACAGTGGGCCTGTCGCTTTTTCTCAACTTTTCTGAACACCTCCTCTGTCATCCAGAGTCTCTAGGGAGGTCTGGACCGCGTACCCAAAGCGGCCATTGCAGCTGCATGAGTCACAGTCCTAAACCTCGCCCATTTACCCTCGACATCAGGAGGAGTGGGGGACGATGCCAACCCCAGCCGCAAGCGATGATGAAATTCTCGCTTGCAACTTTCATCAGATAACTGAGACCAGGCCACTTTAGGTTGGAATGGTGTCCTGGGTGTACACCCACCACCGGAGTGGAAGAATGGCAGGTGCATCTTACAGATGACTAGTCGATGGTCAGAGGGCAGATCTGCTCCACGGTAGGCCCTGTGTCAAGGACATGGGCTCGCATCCGCTGGTCCGTCACTATGTAGTCCAGCAGATGTTCTTGCTTGGACCCGGCATGCATCCATGATGTTGTGTGGATGCGCCGATGCTAGAACAGCGTGTTGGTAATTACACGCCCATGGGCTGCACAACATTCTAGCAGCCTCCTACCATTGTTATTGAACTGATCTGGCCCATGCCCTCCAATCACTCCAGACCAGGTACCAGCATCATGACCAACTCGGGCATTGAAGTCACCCAACAAGATGACTTTATCCCGAGGGGCCACTTTAGCCAGCACCTGTGACAGGAGGTCATAGAAGGCATCTGCCTCATCGGCTTTGCCTGCATCCCTCCACGGATGTTCGTCTTCGGTGGGGGCATAAGTAACCACAACCACCACTCCTCGCCTCCGGTTGATGGGAAAGCGAGCCCTAAGCAGCCTGGGCCTTACAGCTTCCCACACCTCACCACCACGCCCCCTTCATTCTTTTGTTCAAAAGAAGAGCCACACCCTGTTATTTGGCAGTCTGCTGCCCCGAGTAGAGGACTGTCCACCCCTCATGGTGGCAGGAGCTAGAACCGGTCCACCGGACCTCCTGAATGCCACAGAGATCCAGGCAGTACCGGTCCAGCTCCCGACAGAGGAGTGGCAGCCTCTCCTCCGCAGTGAGCGTTCGAACATTCCATGTGGCCACACGAAGTGGCTTTTCGTTGTTTCTGGAGGAGCCCCGAGGGTAGAGATTCAATCTCCTGGCTCCGCCAATTGGGGTTTGGCCAGGATACGTCATAGACACCTGTCCCCCCGGGGCCTCCGGCACAAGCTTATTAGTTAAAATTTGTATTGGTGGTTTCGTGGTAAAAATGTTGAAGGTGGAGGGGTTACCAGCCCCTTGCACCCGTCCAGAGCCCCCGTTTAGCCACTGTGGTGGTCACAGACGCCATGAGAGGAAGGGCCAATCGGAATTGGCCCTCCCCCCACAGCACTGTCCACGACAGAGTTTCCTGTCCGGCACCGCGAGGAGGTAGGGGGTTGTTTTGCCGGACACACACACACACGCACACACACAGACACACACACACAGACATACAACCCGTCACTCGAACTCGCTGTGTGATGGAATGTTTTACACGCGGGGAGGGAAACCTGGAATGACCGTAGAATTGTGTTTTGTGTGTGCAGTTGTATTGGTGGATGCGCTTGACGCCCCTAGGGTCGACTCAGCCTTAAGTCCCCGGTTGCAGTCCGTGAACATCATCATTGGGGAGACAAAGGCAACCGGGAGTGGTGTTAGCCAGCCACGCTCTCGCATTCTGTGCCCACCTCAATAGGCACTCGCAAACAGCACTTGCCCCGACAGTCTGTTCCAAGACTATATGGGGGTTCTTTGTCTTTGCAGTTTTATTTACCCAGCTCAAACTCTTATCTGACATTGATTACTTTGGTGATGGATAAAATCCTTCCCGACCCCATGTACAAAGATGGCAATTAGTGGCCCAAATGTTGAATCCTGAGAGACACCACGAGAGATGTGTGAAGAAATGAGATATTTCGTTCCTAATGTGGAACATTGTGGTCTGTCATCGTCAGCTGAGATTCAACGTGCAGGATCCCCTCACTTTGCAGTAGTCGTAGTAGTAGATGTAGTAGTAGTAGTAGATGTAGTAGTAATAGATGTAGTAGTAGATGTAGTAGTAGTAGTAGATGTAGTAGTAGTAGATGTAGTAGTAGATGTAGTAGTAGATGTAGTAGTAGTACAGTAGTTGATGTAGTAGTAGATGTAGTAGTACAGGAGTAGATGTAGTAGATGTAGTAGTTGATGTAGTAGTAGATGTAGTAGTACAGGAGTAGATGTAGTAGATGTAGTAGTAGTAGATGTAGTAGTAGATGTAGTAGTAGATGTAGTAGTAGATGTAGTAGATGTAGTAGTAGTAGATGTAGTAGTATATGTAGTAGTAGTAAGATGTAGTAGTAGATGTAGTAGTAGAAGTAGATGTAGTAGTAGATGTAGTAGATGTAGTAGTAGTAGATGTAGTAGTAGAGGTTGTAGTAGATGTAGTAGTAGATGTAGTAGTACAAGTAGATGTAGTAGTAGTAGATAATAATATTTGAACCCATTGTCTGTCAATCCACTGCTCGATGAAGGCCTCCCCAATGTGTGTGTCGGTGGGCTGATTGGCCACATTTCACCACCCTAATCAATGAGGGCCTTTGATCCCTCCACCCACAGCTCACGACAGCTTCTACTTCTTCTTCCGTACGGCTGCTGATGTGTCAGAGCAACAGCTACGAATTCATTGCAGTGGTCAAACCCAGATAACCGCGTCTATGAGCGGCGGAGTGTATCGCCGTAATGATAGTGTTTTATTAAAGACAGCCGAGTATTATTTACGTCTCTCATCCACACAGTCAAAATATTCCTAAGCGCCACACTGAAGCAGTAATTACGACGCTGCGTCCAGATCTCAGGGCCAATTACTTTTCACGCGCCTGAGGATTTGATTTGCTTCCAAATTAGAAACAAGTATGTCAATTTCTTTTTTTACCAAGTTCTTCCCAGATATTTTTGTTGTCGGCAAAATGAATGAATCCGATTTAGGCCGAGAAATTATTTGAGTTTCGAGCCAAAAAAAATTTGTAACAAAAAAATTCAGGATGACTTTTCTTATTTTTACTATATCTCAAATCTCTGAACGCCCGGTTGGTGCAAGACATCGTCAACACGAGAGGGCTCGGAATCCTTCGGCGGGAGAGCGTCTTGTGATCACGATATGCGCGAGGTCTCATTTAGACATCCGTTTTGATGGCTGGACGAAAAATAAAAATGAAAGAAAATCAATGGACCTCTCTAGGGCATGTGCTGTGCATGTTATTAGACCAAGTGCACATATGGCTTACTTGGAGGCTGCCAGAAATTATAATTTAATCAATAAATACCCAACAGCCGGGCAGTGGTGGGCCCCATGCACGCCAGTAATCGAGCACTAATGGGAGTGGGGGGGGTCGTGGGTTAGTGAATCACCGCACAAATGCGGGTGTCGAGGGGATGTCATACCCCGAATGTGGACTTCGCCTGTTGCCCTCTGTAATGGGGGCAGAGCGTTGCCCCCTCGGACACGTGGGCTTACACTCCGGGCGCTCTGGTTTCCAACCCACACGTACGGACACTCGTGCTGTTGGCTGAAAACATCTTGATTTGAAGCTTTCGTGACTGCAGGAATTTTCTTTCTACGTCACTTTACACCTTAATGTATAGAGGACTTCGGAGCTTGGGGAACTGTTGGAAATGCCGGTCCACCGCTTGGCTGCCCTTTGCACTTTGCCTATGGCTCCTCGAAACCTCTGAGTCACTGACTTCTCTCAGAGAGTGAGCGAATACCGTGTGCATTACAAGTTGATATTATTATACAACATCTTAATATATGGAGGACTGCAGAGCTTGCATAAATGTTGGCATCAGCTCACCGCCTTGCTTGCCCCAGCTTGTTTGTGCTTCCTCAGCGATATGGGGTTTGCAATTCGCGATGCTTTGTATATATAACGAGAAGATTTACTGTTGTTATTCTTAACAAACTGCTACAAAGTTAGTCAGATTGGCGCCGTGCAATTTCGTCGATGTCACAACTGTGATTTGCTCCAGCGATGGGGGATTGCTGAATTCCCTTCGCTGACGTTGCACGTGACTTGCAGAATGAAAACACGAATGAGTGAGCGGTATATGTGCCATATGTTATATAGTACAGAACAGGGATATACATACATATTTCATTGGCGGCCAGAATGACCAAAACGCTAGCAGAGTTGAATTGGCATAACAAATATAACCCTATATTATTTTATACACCCCCCGGTATAACCCACATTGCATATGATGTACACGTGTTACATCATTCAAGCACGTGACATATCACAAGGAACGAGGACGTGGTGATATGAGAGAAGAGAAATACAGATGGCAGAGAGAGAGAGAGCGTTGCGGATGAGCTATAGACACATCGAGACGAGAGATGTGTTTAGCGATATAGGAGAGAGATGTGTGTGTCTGTATTCATGAGATGCATGTCAGAGGGGGATAGGAGAGGGATCTATTCAGGACAGAGATATAGGAGTACAGAGTACCTGTACTCAAAAGATGCATACAATCTAGAGATAGGACAGATATGTATTTGAAATAGAGATATTTGAAAGAGAGATGTATAGAGTGAGATATGAGATAAAGGATAGAGATGCATTCAGGAGAGCGCTATTGGCTGATGTGGATGCAGAGCAACAACTGCAATCTCAAATTCAGATGGTCAAGCCTAGATGTCGGTGTCAGGAGCCGCGGAGTGTATCGCCGTGATGTCTCCTTCGTATTTGTGAATAGGGTCATTGCTGCGTTATACGTTGTGCTGCGGTCTGTTCTGGACAGTCGCACACTGCTGGAGAGTTTTTAATTTTCCACGGTTTGTGCAGTGGATGCGGTGTAGGGCGGACCGTGAGCTACGTGGAAGATCAAACCCCAGGGCATCTTCTGCGTTAGGTCTTTCACATGGTGCTTGTTTGTGAGTTCTTTTGAACTCCATTGAGCTGTCCAGGCTTCATCGGGGTTGAATTCGCATTTTTTAAGGTTAAGCACGTGGGTCCAAGAGGGCTCGAGTGACTTCAAGCGATAACGTGGGACGTTATTGAGGTCCTGATAAATGGGAGGACAACTGTTTTCCTCGATTGGCACGGCCCCTCCTTGTGCCCAGCGACTGGCTGAACAGAAAGACCGCCGGAAACACACGTGCCGACCAACGCAGTCAATTGCACCGTTTCGTACGACAGCGAGAAAGGAATTCACCTCGTTCATTTTAACTCCAATGCCGCAGAGGGCCCTTTTGTAACGGCGGGGTTTGGGTGACACCCCAGGGCCGGATTAAACGAGGCCACCCCATTGTCAAGCGACACTTGCCAGAGTGGCCAGAGATCCGCAAGTTAAAAAAAGGCTTGGTCAAGGAGACGGTTTCCGTGGTGTCTCAACAAAGTCATCACAAACACAGACCTTTTATCAAGCCCACTGATGGATGACCGCATGTATTTGTGTTTAACTTGTTTCCCGCCGTACATAGCCAACCGTGCTAATCGGAGGTGCGGCGGATGAGGGCCAAAGCCCACGCTTGCTCGGGTCTCCACGGACATACTTCACAACGCCGGTCAACGCGCGTTTTGCTGAAGGGCGGGGAGGAAAGACGTGGGAGCCACAGTACAAGACAAGGATGGATACTGCCACCCTGCCCACAACTTAGCCCCGCAGCCCATAACACCTGTTGTCGCACGGCGGTCGCCCATCCCCAGGTCGGGCGCATTTCGTTCGATTTAGTCGTGAGGCTTTCGTTGACCATCGGCAGCGCCTGGAACGCTTTGCGAGGTTATGACAGTCATAATAATAATAATAAAGCTCAGGCCGATGCATGGTGGCGGCAAGTCCCCGGATTTCCCGGAAGGGCGACCTGCGGCTCTGCTCGTACAAAAAAGAAGAGAAGGCATTCGTTGAAAGCCGCACACTAATTCTGGACCAGTTTGTTTTGAGGATGGAGTGGAAAGAGCCTCTGGAGGGGATTTAATACGGCCAGGGTTGCGAGCAGAGGAGAAAGGGTGGACTTTATCCGGCCAAATCAATACTCAAAAACGGCTACATCAAAGCCCCCCGCCACGTGGCCTTTACAAAAAACTCCACCGCTCTTGTCCCGAGAGAATTTAAAGGGCATAAAAGCGCATGGGACCGGAGTCACAATCTGTACCTAAGCCCTCTCTGATCTCGTGTGAAGGCATAATGGTTCTGGCAGCCCGCGCGCTCACCAACGCACTTATCAGCTTCAACTTCAAACCAGCGCTTCCCTGAGCCGTGCCCATGCTAACAGACAAAATTGATTGTTTTTTTCTAATTTATTTTTGGTTCTCTCTCCTCCACCTCCTCCTCCTCCCTTCTGCGCCTGTCCCCCCCCTCCCTCCTCATCCTTCCCCCCTCCACTTTGTCTTTTGAGGAAACAGCTGGTGACAATTTTGGGCCGTGTGCTTTAAGTGCACGATTATTCTGATATTTCCTTCTGCCAGCGCTGGCAATTTCCGTTCAATTTTCTTGCGCTGAATTTCGGGCCCAATACAATATCTCGGTTGCACCAGAAAAAAACACGGATAATTTACTCCGGAACGATCATTTCAAAATTGTACAACATTTTTCGTGTGTTCTGTTGCTTAAAGAAAAGGTGCATTTAGGCACTGTGGTAAGGCACTGACTGAAAATCTATTGTGAGTTTAATTCCCACTGTCGAGGGTTCGATTCCGACCATCATCATTCATCTGTGGGCAATAAAAATTGGTACCACGTTAGAGGGATGTTGCCTTGATGTGATGGCGATTGGGCGCCACGGTGGCGAGATGTTAACTCCCTCGCCTGGTGTGCAGGAGGTGGTGGATTCAATCCTGAGCCTGACACCTGCTGTATATTTGGAGTTTGCGTGTCTCTCTCCCCGTGGTGACGTGGATTTTTCTCTGGGTCCTCCGGTTTTTCCCTCTACACTTAGAAACATGCGTTTAGAGTATTTGGCTGCTATACATTTCCACACGATAGGCCGCTTCGTTGAGCTATCATTTGTGGCCAGGTCACTTCTGAAAAATAGCTACATAGCTCAGTGGGCCTTACCTCGTTAAATAAAAAAATTAGGTCATAGAGCACTGGGCCTGGAACACAGAGGTCACAGTCCTGGTACAGTCTTTCGAAACAATGGGGCCGGTTTCTCAAACTCCTCCCGCTTCTGTTCCTCCACCCAGCGGTGTAAATGGGTTCCACCCCGGTTAGCCGACCGGCAGTTCGCGTGTGGCGGTGGGGCAAAGTGTGGCTACTTCCACCTCTTCAAAACATGTCTGGCCAGCATGGAATAGAGCGGCTCTTTTCGAGCTCCCTCTATTAAAGGCCTTGCCACTGGTATCGGCAGAGCTGCACCTAAATCTTCACCTTAACCTACCGATTTATGAGGCAAGCGGATATTGCCTTACATCCGAAGTTCTGCTCCACGGCCTATGTGGTTCGGCACGGTTGGCTACGTACGGTGCAAAAGAAGTTCAAACGTACGTGCGCACAGATTCAACGTACGCACATTGTGCGTGCGTACGTTGAATCTGAGAACACGTCCGTCGGAGAGCTACACAGCGCGATCGAGGAAAACAGAAACACACTGGTGCTCCAATTCATAATTAATAACGTACAAACTCGTTTGCTGCGAGCGTTCGTAACTTTGGATTGAGCTGTTTTCTCTGCAATCTGACAATATGTTTGCAGCCACTGTAACTGTGCAACCGTGTTTAACAGACAACTAATTATCAGGCTCCTGCAATTAGCGTTTTAAACCCGCTTGAGTGCGGTGGGGTGGTTAGACTGTGGGGGTAAATTTGCGAAATGAAAAGCAAAAAAAATTAAATGGCTTTCTTTCAAGCGCAGCGGCCACACTAACGGGTGAACGTAGCAATTTAAAGAGTCAAGGAGACACATTTCAGCAGATGGCACGGTTGCAAAATTATTTCACGCTCGCGAAAAATGAAAAATTTCATTAAGGCTGATTTAATCACAATAATACCTCTCCGTTCGACCGCAAAAAAACCCCCCCTACGCCAGACGAGAGTAATGCGAATTTTTTTTCACGCTCAGAAAACAACGGGCCGCTACGAGATGCGCAAATGTTTGCGGCTTTTGTGCACATTTGAAAAACAAAATCATTCGGGGTGCGCCGCCGCGCATATGCAAAGTGCGGGGACGTTTGTTTTGCCGCAGCGTGGAGCTTCGACGCTGCGAGAGAGAGCACGAGAGAGTGCGTTAGCCTCATCGCGCACGATTTCACACGGTGACTGTGGAACCTCTCCGAGTCACCAAGGTGGGGGGGGGGGGGGGGGACGGTGATTGGAATAGGAATTGTGTAAAATAAAGCCATGAATGCGTACACGTGCAGAATGTAAATAACTACTACCATAACAAAAACAACTATGTAATCAAAAAAATATATATGCATAACCATTATTATGTTGCTCGAATAGGTTGTTGTTGTGAAGCCCACTATCTCACCATGGCGGCGGGATGTTAACTACCTCGCCTGGTATCCAGGAGGTCGTGGGATCGATTCCGACCCTGATGACTGTATATTTGGAGTTTGCGTGTCTCTCTCCCCGTGGTTGCGCGGAGTTTTCTCCGTCCACCAGTTTTTCCCTCCACAATTAGAATCAACGTGCGTTTAGAGTATTTGGCTACAATACATTTACACGTGATGATAAGCCACTTCGATAAGCTACGATTTGTGATAGCCAGGTCGCTTCTGAAAAAATGAGCTATATAGCTTCAGTGGCCTTTACCTGGTAAAATAAGAAAACATGTTTATACTTTTCGTGTTAACAGTTTATCCCCACCCCCCCTGCTGTCCCCACCACCACCCATGCCCATTTCTGGATGCAAAGCCCACCCTACCACTGCACAAACCAGCCCAACCCTGCATGTCTTGCGGGGGGAGGTGGGGGGGGGGCATACACAGGAGGAGGCGGGGACTATGAAGAAGGGGCGGGTACTAAAAAGGAAAGGCGCGAGCCAAAAGAGAGAAAGAGGCAATTGGGAGTCCTAATATTGGAAGGGGAGCGCCCTAAGGAGTAAGAGGGTGGGGCATAAAGAGGGGCAGGCAGGGGCATACAGAGGTGTTGCACTTCTCTCTTGGTTTAAAGTAATACAAGGATGGAATCCAAACAGGTGCAGCAGGAAGCATATATTCGCAGTCCATGGCCACCATCAGTGGGGAGTTTTATCTGAACCATTCTTGGGGCCTCCCTCTCCCTCATCAACCCGCGCTGACCAGCATGGTGAAGTATGGACAAACAACCCCCACAACTGACACAACCAGCGTAGGCAGCAGTGGTTTGACAAAGGGCTGTACATAACTAAACAGTGATTCATTTCATTTAACTTATGGACGAAAAAAATAGTACAGTTGTTTAATTGTGGAATTGCTAATACTGGCTTATGCTATCCAACAGTCACTGCATTAGGCCAGGGGTCCCCAACCCCCGGGCCGTGGACCGGTACCGGTCCGTGGCCTGTTAGAAACCGGGCCGCACAGCAGCAGGAGGTGAGAGCGGTGAGTCCGCACGTGGCCCGCCCCCATTATTTTATTATTTACCACTTCCGTCCGCGCCTCTTTCCCGCACTGCGCACTTGTCTCAGTCACAGTGTTGGTAAGCCCACAAGCTGACAACCCTAGTAGCCACAATGAGTACAAAACAAACGTCGCTGGAGAGGTTCTTTGAAAAGGGGGAAAGACCCAATGATGACCCCCCCCCCCTCCGGTCCGTGAAAAAAATTGTCTTCCACGAAACCGGTCCCTGGTGCCAAAAAGGTTGGGGACCGCTGAGTTAGGCCACTTATCCACACTAGGCAATGCATGTCATTACTATATGCATGATAGACAGCTGGAGTAAAAAAAACTCATTATTCTTGCGTGCGCAAACGTGTGTATGTTGAACTTCGTTCGCACCGTACGTAGCCAATCGTGCTAAGCGAATGTGCGGGGGGGGGGAAAGGCAACAAACTAAATCGTCGGTGAGCGGGCAGCTGAGACCAACAACTCACTCCGCTTGATAATCCGGCCGGACCACGCGTGGCTGATCCTCCCAGATACGAACGGACTTCGGCAATACTATCTCAGTGCTCTGGCACGACAGTTAAAACAGGGAGTCATGTGACCCAGAGGGGGAGGGGTGGGGTGGCGGTGTTGCAGACTGTGGGGGCAGCAGAATAGAATAAGCGATCTGCTAACGAGCACACTTTCGCACCTACGATTAGCACGGTTGGCTACGTACGGTGTGAAAGAAGTTGAACATGCATACGTACACATTGATACGTGGTGACGGGCTGGGGAAGGGAGGGGTGGAGGATGGGGGTGGAGGAAAAAAGGGGGCGGGTATTGATGGCTGTTGGCTCTTTTGTTGCTGGAGAGGGAAATGTTACAGTCAAGCTATCAGCCATCAATCTGGGCAGCGAAATGCCACACAACTCACAGCCCCGGTAGAAACCGATGGCCGAGCATCTGCATAATGACGTGCAGGCAGAAAAGGTTGAGGCAAAAGGCGAATAATAATCGTAATAAATAAATAATAAGGAAAACATTAAAGTCGGTCGCGCTTTGTAAGGGCGGCAGAAATTAAACGCGTCAGCATTCGTGCTGCCCCCCACCCCGGCCCACTCGCACCCTGCACCAGCCCCCACCCCCACCGCTCCCACCGTGCCACACCCACCGTGCCACCCACCGTGCCACCCACTGTGCCACACCCACCGTGCCACACACAATGTGCCACACACACCGTGCCACACACACCGTGCCACCCACTGTGCCACACACACCGTGCCACACACACCGTGCCACACACACCGTGCCACACACACCGTGCCACACACCGTGCCACACACACCGTGCCACTCACCGTGCCACACCCACCGTGCCACTCACCGTGCCACACACAATGTGCCACACACACCGTGCCACACACACCGTGCCACCCACTGTGCCACACACACCGTGCCACACCCACCGTGCCACACACACCGTGCCACACACACCGTGCCACTCACCGTGCCACACCCACCGTGCCACTCACCGTGCCACACACACCGTGCCACACACACCGTGCCACACACACCGTGCCACCCACCGTGCCACACCCACCGTGCCACACACACCGTGCCACACACACCGTGCCACCCACCGTGCCACACACACCGTGCCACACACACCGTGCCACTCACACCGTGCCACACACACCGTGCCACTCACCGTGCCACACCCACCGTGCCACACCCACCGTGCCACACACACCGTGCCACACACACCGTGCCACTCACCGTGCCACACACACCGTGCCACACACACCGTGCCACACACACCGTGCCACTCACCGTGCCACTCACCGTGCCACACACACCGTGCCACCCACCGTGTCACACCGTGACACCCACTGAAGGCCGCCGGACTCCTGCGGCGATGCCGATGGGAGTTGCTGCCACTCATATCGAGGGTGGAGTTATTCCGGTGATGGCCGGTTCCCCGATCCCGCGCGTGTTGTTGTTGTTGGTGTTCGGAAAAATGGAAGGGAACCGACGGAAAATGACGAAATGTGTAGTGGACAACTGCGGGCTATCTGCTCATGAATCATGATGATGAATTTACAATGCAACGTGAGTTTTTATTTAAAATTTAAAAAAACAACATTATTTGTTTATAGCCGCACTGATTGATCTGATCGATGTATTAGTTAATTATATATGCATGTACGTTTAACTTATTTTACATCATACCTTTCCAACTGTGCTCATCGGAGGTGCGGGGGAAGGACAACAAAACTGAACACGAAAAGCCGTTCTAAAGAAATGCGTTTTCAATTTAGATTTAAAAGTGCATAGCTCCAGTAGCTTCCTGATAAATTAGAGTATTTCACACCGGATAATCCCTTGAGATGGAATGTCTCGTTCGCAAGACTGTCCAAAGCTGTCAGCTGACTCACATGTAGCAAAACACGTACTAATGAATTTGACAAAGAACTGTGAATAACTATTATTATTATTATTTTCATCATCATGAATTTGAAATGTAAAAAAAGGGTGTAGCACATAACACAACAGCGCTTCTACAGCGTTGTTTGCAGCCATCGCACGGTAAAATTTGACGAAATTCCCGACTGGAAGTTGTCGCGTAACTAAATCTGACGGCTTGAGTACGTTGAGGGTTTGGCGGAGAGCGCGAATGGTTGCGCAACTCCACCGTGCCGCGGGGCGTCAAGCAAGTACCGTACGCTGGCTTGCCAGGGGTCTGTGCAGCAACTAACGTCATCCCTCCCTTCTGTATGGGGATCGAGTGTCGCCCTCCTCGCACGCGCGGGGTTTCCTCCGGGTGCTCCGGTTTACTCCCCCACATGTGCAAGCGCTTGTATGAAAGCGTATTGATACAGACAGAGGACCGCAGCGCTTGGGTCACTGTTGGTGCCGGCTCACTGCCTGCTTGGCTGCCTTCCAGCTTGTCTGTTGATCCTCAGCCCATCACGAGATCCGATTTGCATGAACGACGCTCTTTGAAACTAAACAGTTATTTTTCTACCCACGTGAATTCACCGAAAGAACCAGAGAGTATGAAAGCTTCAAATCAAGATTAAACAATGATTCTCGTGGTTGGTGCATCCTCCATAGGGGCCGTCCATAAATGACGTCACGCGATTTTGGACGATTTTTGACCCCCCCCTCCCATCGTCACACGGAGTCACAAAAAGTCAGCCCCCCCCTCAAATATGACGTCACAAAGCTCTGCCCTCCCCCCAAAAATATATAAAACATGCTTCAAATCGCTTTAAACTATTGTCATTGTAGTGCGTATTTAATGTACCGCTGCACTCTGATGTTGTAGGAGAAAACACATTTATTTAAAAAGTCTATTTAATTAAGTAGAACGTGTTGTCTATATTTATTTAAAGTTGCGCATTTTGATGTGACGTCACATTTCTCACCCCCCTCCCCCCTCGTCACACATCGTCACAAATATCTGCCCCCCCCCCTAGGTGCGTGACGTCATTTATGGATGGCCCCATAGCGAATCATTGGCCAGGGTCTAGAGTACTCACATGTCCCATTCTGTGAGCCACATTCATTCACATGCCACTGGCGTACGAGCCCCTACTCACGACTGACCACAGCCCACTGTGCTCCGTAACCCGATGACAGGGCTGTATTGAAAGTGAACCGTACTCCCACATGGGGGTAAAGAACAAATTACAATAATGGCATAATAACGCGGTTCATAAATAACGTGTCAATCCACTTTCCCACACCGCGTCCGATATGGGGTTTGTTTGAACATATCTCACCAGGTTTGGTCAGTGCGGTTTGGTGAAGAGGATGGACATCACTCACCACGGATGTTAATCCTGGCCAGGAATGGAACTCAGGTGGCCAGATTCATAGGCCATCGTGCTAACCACTGCCCCATCGCTCCCCCTAGATCTCTAGTAGAGAAGGTCGTGGGATACTCTTTGGTTCTATTCGATAAAGTCACGTAAGTAAAAAATAAAACAACAAAAATCACGACGTTCTAGCCACAACACAAGTGGCCTTCATCAGGTGAAGGGACCGTGCTGTCTTCGTGACAGCGCTGGAGTGCTGTCTTCGTGACAGCACGGTCCCTTCACCTGATGAACTCCACTTGTGTTGTGGCCGAAACGTCGTGATTTTTGTTGTTTTAATTTTACCTACGTGACTTTACCGAATAGAACCAAAGAGAATGGATCCTTGCAGTCACGAAAGCTTCAAATCTAGAAAGGTCGTGGGATGCCACTGGGTGGTGGTGGTGGCTCACACCAGTTTTTTAGCATTGAGTACCGTCAAACTCCCGGGCTGTAGAGTCAGTAAGTTGCTGACCGATCTGTGTAGTGGAAAGTTGGGCATTCCCCCCCCCCCCCAACCCCCACCCCCAATACGCATAGGTTTTCTCCAGGCCACTCCGATTTCAAACCGCTACAACGGTGCTACTGCTAGATTGTGGCACCACTCAATTTTGGCACGACGGTGGCTAGGAGATGCTAACTACCTCGCGTGGTATACAGGAGGTCGGTGGGTCGGATCTCGACCCTGACGCCTGCTGTATATTTGGAGTTTGCGGTGTCTCTCTCCCCGTGGTCGCGTGGATTTTTCTCCGGTTGTTGCGGTTTTTGCCTCCACATTTGGATTCAACATCACGCATGCAGAGTATCTTGCTGCTATAAATTTCAACACGCTGAGCCACTTCGTTGGGCTATCATTTGTGGCCAGGTCGCTTCTGCAAAAGAGCTACGTAGCTCAGTGGGACTTACCTGGTAAAATAACAATAACAATTTCGTTTTAATTAGTTTAGTTTAATAGACAGAGGAAAGTGGAAACAAATAACGAAATGTGCAGTGGGCGACCTATCTGCCCAAGCATCGTGGTGATGATGAGCAGATGAAGGCTGACGATGAAGCCGCCGATGAAGCTGACGGCGATATTCCCCCCGCTTACTAATAATACAAACGCATAATGCGCGTTCGATCCTAGGATCCCGATGCGCAGTGCATGAAAAGCAGGAAACTAAAACGGAACCGGGGCAATCGACCAATCCCAAGAGGGAATGCTACTTTAAAGAGATGGGTTTTCAAAGCAGACTTGAATCTATCCACCAACTCCGATTTCCGAGTCGACTCTCACCACGCTGAGGCCGAGCAGCTCCCGGTGGACGTAGTCGAAGCCCCGTGCCTGCAGAGCGTCGAGGTATCGCTGCAGCTGCGAGTAGGTGTACGGGAAGCAGTAGGCGAACTGATACTCGTCCTCCTCGCGGTCGAAGCAGAAGGCGAACGACACGACGTAGCGCCCGCGGTGCTCAGGGCTGCGGTAGTAGAACACGTGCTTGCCGGGCAGCCTCGTCCTGTGACGCGCGCGAACACGCACGCACACAAAGACAAAGATCCCCCGTATAGTCTAAACAGAGTGTTTAGGGCAAGCGCTGTTAGCGAGCGCCTATGTAGGCCGGCACGGCGCACGCGGGGGTGGTTGGCCAACACCACGCTCGGCCGCCTTTGTCTCCCCCAGTGGCGATGTTTACACACCGCACCGGGTACTCATTTGAGGCGGAGTCGACCTAGAGGAGGCCCAGGACCGGTTCAAATAATAATCGTCACTGATGATGGCCGTGAGCGGGAAACAAACTCGGGTCACTGGGTTTAGAGCCCCGCGCTTTAACCACTACACTACAACTCCGATTAGCAGGGTTGGCTTACGTACGGTGCGAAAAAAGTTCAACACATATGCATACTACCGTTGAATACACACACAAGGCTAACATACATTCACATGCACACACCACAATCAGGGCCGGATTAAGATGTTGTAGGCCCCTGGGCTACAGCTACTGTGAGGCCCCCAGTAGTATTTCAAAAGGAAAACAAAGTTCAAGAAAAATAAAATGTATTTTTATCTTGATTTGAAGCTTTCGTGACTGCAGGAATCCAGACCCTTTGGTTCTTTCTCATTTCTAACTACGTGACTTTACCGAAATAACCAAAGAGTAGAAAATATATTTTAACAAGGCAAACAACAAATAAAATTCAGCATTCACAAACGAAATAACTTTTCACTTCATCTCTGGAGGCCCTCCAGCTGGCTGAGGCCCCCTGAGCTGCAGCCCCTAAAGCCCCCGTGCCTTAATCCGGCCCTGGCCACAATAGCAAACACTCCCAAGCCTTATAAATCGTCGACGTAATTGATGTCGACGCGCGGCTAGTAAGGGCCCCAGGGGAGGCCCAGGACCGGTTCAAATAAAAAAAATCGTCATTGGTGTTGGCCGTGAGCGGGAATCGAACTGGGGTGGCCAGGGTTCGTGGCGCAGCTCGCCAACCACTGCACCGCCGCTACACGCGCGCGAGAGGGAGGAGGGGAGACGGAAGGAACGTCGATGGAGGCGATCACGCCGAGGTTGGAGTCTTCTTGTACCTACGTCCCACTGTCTGCGCTGCCCCATGGAACCAACGCACCCCAGAGATCGGGGGGGGGGGCGGGTGGGGGGCAATCACGGACACGCGGGCCATCATGTGAAAGATAAAGGCGCGGCCCTGCAATCGCATTCTCGCGCCCACTGCTCGTGGAACGGAACGCGACCGGGGGTGGGGGGGGGGGGGGGTAGATTTAGAGGGCCCCTTCTGCAGAGGGATTTGGCCTCTTATTCAAATGTTGGCTCGGCGTCTTGGACGGGATGTGAATAACTCACACTTCACAAATAATGGGGCAGGGTGGAGGAGGGCAGGTGGCCGAGACGGGCACTGGGGTGACACCCAGGGGTCGGCATCCGAGGGGAAGACCTCAGGACAGACTGCAGCATTCAGGAAACTGTCACGGCGGGTCCAGAAGGGTATCGTGACTTGAGCAAAGTCAAAGAGCTGAAGGCAGATTGGTGGTGAGGAAAGGGCAGAGCTTGGCGGTCAGGAGTCGACCGTGCTCCAGTCGTGGGCTAGGATCCGGCAGAAGGAAGGAAGCGAAGGCGAGGCGTGGGGGTCATCAACGGCTTTGACCGCGACGACCTCTTGGCCTGCTTGATCCGGCTTCATCGTTCATCCCTTAGGCCAGAGGTCCCCAACCCCCGGGCCGCGGACCGGTGCCGGTCCGTGACCTGTTAGGAACCGGGCCGCACAGCAGCAGGAGGTGAGAGCGGTGAGTCCGCGCGTGGCCCGCCCACCATTATTTTATTATTTACCACTTCCGTCCGCGCCTCTTTCCCGCACTGCGCACTCAGTCTCAGTCACGTGGTGTTGGTAAGCCCACAAGCTAACCCCTAACCCCTAGTAGCCACAATGAGTACAAAACAAACGTCGCTGGAGAACTTCTTTGAAAAGGGGGAAAGACCCAATGATGACACCCCCCACCCGGTGCGTGAAAAAAATTGTCTTCCACGAAACCGGTCCCTGGTACCAAAAAGGTTGGGGACCGCTGCTCTTAGAGCCCTTCGTCATAAACCCACCGCTGGTTGAAAGGATTCACACACAGGAGTTGCTTGCCCGTACTTCAACCGCGCTGATCGTCGCAGGTTGGCGAGGTGGAGCGGGACCCAGCACGGACGCAGACGTAACTGGCCACTGATGTCAGCCGTGGCTTGGATTCAAACTCGGGTGGCCGTGTTCGTAGCGCAGTTGTGCTTAATCGCTGCACCACTGCTCCCAAGACTTACTTGGAAATCTACGAAGTTAAACGACTCAGACCTACACATCGGTATGTTTACAGAAGCTCAAGTCTCCTGTATACCACGCGACTTCTGTGTGGCCACCCCCACTCTGAATCCTTCCCTCTCCCCGCCCCCTTTAAAAACAGACGCTGCTCCACGCAACTCCTGCTCGCTCCGTCTTTCTCTCTTCTCCCTGTCTTCCCTTCCCACTCATCATCACCCTTTCATCCACGACTTCTTGACCCGGTCACTCCCCCTACTGCTCCCATCCCCGCTCGGCACTCCATCTTCCTTCCTGCTTGCCCGTCTTGAGCAGCGTGCCCTCTCACTCAGTCTGTCTTGACTCCCCTTCCCGTCGCTGTGTGTGCCACGGGTGAAAGGCTTTTAATAGCAACATACATACTCACATATAGATCCACAGACCTGCACAGAGACCCATATGCTTACCCAGAGATCCATATTCTTACCCAGAGACCCACATACTTACCCAGAGACCCACACACATACCCAGAGACCCACACACTTATCCAGAGACCCACACACCCAGAGACCCACACACTTACCCAGAGACCCACATACCCAGAGACCCACATACTTACCCAGAGAACCACACACTTACCCAGAGACTCACATACTTACCCAGAGACCCACACACTTATCCAGAGACCCACACACTTACCCAGAGACACACTTACCCAGAGACCCACATACTTACCCAGAGACCCACACACTTACCCAGAGACCCACACACTTACCCAGAGACCCACACACTTATCCAGAGACCCACATACCCAGAGACCCACACACTTACCCAGAGACCCACATACCCAGAGACCCACACACTTACCCAGAGACCCACATACTTACCCAGAGACCCACATACTTACCCAGAGACCCACACACTTATCCAGAGACCCACATACCCAGAGACCCACACACTTACCCAGAGACCCACACACTTACCCAGAGAACCACACACATACCCAGAGACCTACACACTTACCCAGAGACCCAGAGACCCACACACTTACCCAGAGACCCACATACTTACCCAGAGACCCACACACATACCCAGAGACCCACACACTTATCCAGAGACCCACATACCCAGAGACCCACACACTTACCCAGAGACCCACATACTTACCCAGAGAACCACACACTTACCCAGAGACCCACACACTTATCCAGAGACCCACATACCCTGAGACCCACACACTTTCCCAGAGACCCACATACCCAGAGACCCACACATTTACCCATAGACCCACACACTTACCCAGAGGCCCACATACTTACCCAGAGACCCACACACTTACCCAGAGACCCATAGCATTTACATAGCACGCGGAGGTAACTCGTCATCCCCTGGCGTGCCCTTGTGACGTCGGGCCCTGCCGCGACTGCGCAGAATAACAAAACCAAATAATGAACCCAATTATATTGCGTTGTGTTGTACTTTATTAGGTGCCAAGGAACAGGCGGTAATTAAGTTCCTCTGCAGCAATGAACGCGCGGTCGTGTGAATCGCTTGTCTTTTCAAACCGAAAAGAAATAGAAATATATGCGCGTTGTATATTTAACGCGAGTCTCGTGTCCGTGGGTTGTCACGGAGGTGGGAACGAGCACGCGGGATTAATTTCGCGTGCGGCTAGCGGAGGAGGGAAAAGGAAAACCTCCGGCAGCCAACAACAACAACAACAAAAACATCTTCTTTGGTTCTTTCGGTAAAGTCACGTAGAATGAGAATAAAATAATAAATTGATAAAATAAAATAACACAATAATATTCTCACGACGTTTCGGCCACAACACAAGCGGCCTTCATCAGGTGAAGGGAGCGAGACTGTCTGGTAGGACAGCGCTGGAGTGAGAGAGCCACGTTCAGATCACGGCTTTTAAGCTGTGTGAGAGGAACAAAAAGCCTTAAAAGCCGTGATCTGAACGTGGCTCTCTCACTCCAGCGCTGTCCTACCAGACAGTCTCGCTCCCTTCACCTGATGAAGGCCGCTTGTGTTGTGGCCGAAACGTCGTGAGAATATTATTGTGTTATTTTATTTTATCAATTTATTATTTTATTCTCATTCCACGTGACTTTACCGAAAGAACCAAAGAAGATGGATCATTGCAGTCACGAAAGCTTTAAATCGAAACAAAAAAACAACCCAACAATTCCGGAAGCCCTCGAAGGAACTCAAAGAGCGGCCGCTCGTTGCCTTGCGCAGGACGTTCGTGAGCTCGACGCCACTGTCGGGGTCTGCCAGGCACGACGAGGCGGCTTCGAGAGAGGAGGAGGAGCAGAGAGAGAGAGAGAGAGTTCGCGTAGCTTTGGTGTCCCATCAAGTAGCTTCGCCGTAACACAGAAGCGCATCGAGTGCACGCCGAGACGCTTGACGACCACTTGGCTCGCCGCGTCGGGTATCCTTCGTGTGCGTGTGTTTGTGTGCGTGTGTGGGGGGGGGGAGCGGTAGTGTAGCGGTTAGCGCTACGCTGCGCTATGAACCCGGCGACCCGGGTTCGATTCCCGCTCACGGCCAACACCAGTGACGATTATCTGAACCGGTCCTGGGCCTCCCCTAGGTCTACTCAGCCTCAAATGAGTGCCTGGTGCGGTGTGTAAACATTGCCACTGGGGAGACAAAGGCGGTCGGGCGTGATGCTGGCCACCCACCCCCTCGTGTACCGTCCCAGCCTTCATAGGTGCTCTCTAACAGCACTTGCCCCTACAGTCTGTTAAAGCTAAGTGGGGGACCTTTGTATTTGTGTGTATGCGTGTGTGTGTGCCCCTACAGTCTGTTAAGGCTATACGGGGGATCTTTGTCTTTTGTGACGGCTTAAAGCACTTCAAGTTGGCACAGTAGGAGGCACAGGTGGTGCATCAGCCAGCAGTCGTCTCAGTCAGTCGACCCGTGACATCTGGGTCTGCCCCGTGACCTCCTGCCCAGCGGGCGTTCGACACTTCACGTGATGGCCTCAACGTGCACCTAGCCTGGCACAGGCGTCGTGGGGACGTCACCGCCACTTAGTGGCGAATGGCGGTTGTTGCTGTGGTTGTTGACGGCGAAGTCAAATGCAGCAAAAAGTTAAGTGCTACCAAAACATTGTACGTCGATCGATGGTCCTCATTCCGTGTGTGAGCGTGTTCATCGCCTGCCGTCAATATTGTGTCGTTACCAGAGCCATGTCAATTCCGGTTTGCATGTTGATGCCGCATTGCGACACCTGTGAAGGGAACAAAGACGACCATTCCCTCGTCACTGGGACCGTCAGCGCGAGTTAGCGAGCGCCTATTGATGCTGGGATTCCGCGTGACGGGGGGGGGGTGTGCGGGGTTTCTGAAATCCCAATCCACGCGACTCCCAAATACGTCAACTCGGAGCAGCACTGAACATGGTGGGGGGGCGGGGGGGGGGCAGCCTTCGCTGTTATGTTGGAGGGGGGGGCAGGGGAGGGGGGTGGCCGGATACGCAAAATAATTAAATAAACGACGAGACTTTTTCATATTTATTTTTTTTCGTATCTGGACACCCCTCCTCCTGCCCCCCCCACCCCCCGTGTCGCTGTTATGGGGGATTATTCACGTTACATTATGTTCAAATGCAATTAGCACCTAACACGTTTAATTAGCATGCAGTAGGTTAATAATTAAATACACGCAATTTAATATTTACATTTAATGACGCTATTCCAAAAAAGCACTGTGTTCAGGTTAATCCGAGTCCCACTATAACTGCGAAGCCGGGAGTGATTTCCACCGGCTTGAAGAGTTTGTTCTGTCACGTGTGTACAATTATTATAGCGACGACAATGAGACGCGTGTATATATATGTCTACGGAGAGCATCTTTCGCACCGTACATAGCCAACCGTGTCAAATCCCGTGTGCGGGCAAAGGACAACAAACTAAACACAACAAGCAGCTCTAAAGAAATAGGTTTTCAATCCAGATGATGAATTGAAAGTACACAGCTCCAGCGGATTCCTAACATCGGAAGCAAGAGAACGTTCCAGACGGCCGCAGAAGCGCATCTGAAAGCGCCGCGCGATGCGGCAGCCTCCGTCTTTGCTCGACGGCCAGCAGCCAGAAGCCACCGCTGCCGCTGCGAGGATGCACGGAGTTCGCTTGATGGTGGTTTATGGCCCTCGACGAGATCAGCGAGGTATTCGGTGGTTCATTTGTGGCGAGCAACTTTTGTGTGTAACGAGTGTGAAAGGCAGCGAAGAGTGCAAGTGAGAGAGATGGTAAACACGGGAGAGCGAGAGAGTTCAAGAGACTTTTGACTTTTAAACAACTTTTATTGCCGCCAGCAGCAACAGCACTGGAGGCGATTCCGAAATGAAATACACAAAGTCACCAGCAGCACAAATGAAAACAAACGCTATACAGAGAGAGGGAGAACACGGGAGAGGGAGAGAGTTCAAGGGACCCGGCAGAGCACGTGGATTAGCACGGGGCACACGAGGTCACCGGATTCCACACACCACGTGGGTATCATCGCTCGTGCCCACATGCTTCGATTGCCTTGTCCGTGTGACAATAGCATCGGGGATAGCAGCATAGTACACGACGTTCTCGTCTTAATTAGCACGTGTAGAATTTCCGACACTGTAATCCTATGGATTAATTGACAAGTGTTCCAGCCGGAGGGGATTTTTCTGGGGATTGTTATATTTTTGTAGTATATATGAATTTGTTGATATGTTTAAGTCGCCTTCTTGGCTTCGTGAGTTTTTTCTGTAATTTTGCTCCGCGTGTTCTCACGGAATAAGCGTTATGTATAATTTTCACCCTTGTAGGATACTGCAGGTGAAAGCTGAAATTATCCCATTGTTGCTGGATAACAAAAGTGGATTAACTTGTCCTCCCCTCCCCCCGCACCTCTGATTGGCACGGTTGATTACGTACGGTGCGAAAGAAGTTCAACATATGTAATAAACTCTTAAACTATATATATTTTTTTATTTTACCAGGTAAGGTCCACTGAGCAATACAGCTTGTTTTCAGAAGCGACCTGGCCACAAATGATAGCTCAACTAAGTAGCTTATCACGTGGGAATTTATAGCAGACATCCTCTAAATTCATGTTTATTAATGTGGAGGGAAAAACCGGAGGCCCCGGAGAAAAGTCCACGCGACCACGGGGAGAGAGGCGTCAGGGTCGGGATCGAACCCACGACCTCTTGTATACCAGGCGAGGTAGTTAACATCTCCTAGCCACCATGATGATGAGGGAGAGAGACATGTAAACTACAAATATACAGCAGACTTCAGGGTTTGGATCGAACCCACGACCTTTATACCAGGCGAGGTAGTTAACATCACCTAGCCACCGTGATGATGAGAGAGAAACACCGCAGACTCTAAATATAGAGCAGGCGTCAGGGTCGGGATCGAACCCACGACCTCCTGTATACCAGGCGAGGTAGTTAACATTTCCCAGCCACGGTGCAGCCCATAATCAATCAACTTGTAGAACTAGTGCAATCTATTAACATGTAGAGCTCATGTAATCAATTAACTTTGTAGAACTAGTGTAATAAATCAACTTAAAGAGCTAGTGTAATACATTAACCTGTTCAAATTGTAATAGTTATAATCGATTTTGTTTTGCGGTTGTCAGGAGATTTTGTAACTTTAAATCCGGAAGATTTTTTTTCCTTCCTCCCTCTCTCTCTCTCTCTTACATCTTTTGGAAGAAAAATGCTCAAGTCGGCAGTAAAATCGGCACACGCTGCATTGTGATTTACGCCTTACGAGCCCGGGGGGAATTTAAACCACTTCATAGTCTGGAGTAACACCTTTCTGCACAGCGTATCATATACATGGTCCGCGCATAGTTACTATTTTACGATTTAAAAAAAGACCTCACAATACAGTTCTGCGATAGAACGTAATTATACTTATTTATAATGGAATTGTTATCGTTGCCCCGGCAGCGAGAAGTGTGAAGTTAATGTTCCACGTGTGACTGTGTAGCTTTGAGCTTTAACACCTCAAGTTTCTGCCGTGGTGATGATATCTTAAACGATAGCTTGAAAATGAAAGTTTGCAATACCTTAACCAGCAATGGCTTAATTTGGTTTAATTTGTCTTCGTCTGTTTTTAAAACTCACAAGTTATGGGTCACACAAGCTAAGTTCTTTACCCATTGGTATAATTTACAGCTCTTTTTCTAACTCCACTGCTAGATGACGGCTTTCCCTCTACCATGCACCAATGGCGCGGGGACCGTTTGACCATACTTCACCACGCTGGTGCGTGTGGGTTGGTGAATACGCGGGGGTACCCCAGGACCGGTTCAGATATCGCCTGCCACTGATGTTAGCCGTGGCCAAGAATCGCACGCAGGTCGCTGGTTTTATACCGCAGTGTGCTAACCGCTGCACCACAGCTCCCCAACCTCCAGATTTGGCAACACTTTGGTAGCAGATTGTTTCTCCACGAACCGGCATGCCGCGTGTCCCCGCTTGTTTGCAGCGTCGTCTGATATGATAAGCAAATCGGCGATACCCTGCTGCGTTAATTCATTCAAGGAGGCTTCGAGGGGTGGAGCGGTGGCGCAGCAGTTAGCGCACCGCTCTGCGGACATGACCACCAGACTCTTTGGTTCTTTCGGTAAAGGCACGTAGGTATAAAATGAATCACGACGTTTCGGGCGCAACACACGCTTGTGTTGACGTGACTTTACCGAAAGAACCAAGGAGTATGGCTTCCTGCAGTCACGAAAGCTTCAAATCAAGATTATGACCACCAGAGTTCGATTCCCGGCCATGGCTAACGAACTAACTAACTGAGGCGAGCGGCGAATTAAAGCACTGACCAATCAATGCCAACAAGCAATACGGCTCGGGCAGATGCCCCTTCACCCATCGCCCCAACTTGGGGCAATGACTTGAGCATGCAAGCGCGCCCCTGGTATTTAGACGGCTTGTTGCATTGTAAGCGTCCTGAGAGATGGTCTCGCGGGCTCGGGGGTAGGGAGGGGAAACGTTTCACCCAGCAGTGGAGAGATCATGACGACAACGATGATGGTGACAACGAGCGGGATGCATCCTTAATAGAGATTTTTGGGTTAGACCGCGTAAATGTATGAACGTGTCGTTAAAACCCGCCACCACCAGACAGCCAACATATGGCTGTGGCCTGATGAAGCTAGTTGTAATTACTGGCGAAACGTCGTACTCAGTTTGTAAATGTTGTGGCTTGGCTCTCCAGCACACCGGTGTGCTGTACTAGTGACGAATTGGCCACGTTCTGTTTACGTGACGACCCTAACTAGTTGGCCGTGTCGGGTGGTGGCGGGTTTTAACGACACATTTATATATTGACGCGATCTAACCCCAAAAAAACCTCTATAATGGATTATATTGGTCGCGAAAGCCTTCCACGTGTTAGAGTGAGATGAATGTTGAACGTCGTTCGTGGCCAACCCGCCTTGCTTCAAATCCGTCGAATTATTCAACGGCACGGCCCGCAATGTCTGACCTCGGCGCGCGGGCACGGGGCGAAGTGCCGCTCTGGAAGCGGCCTCGAGCTCCACCCCTGCCGCACTCCACCGCGTCTCGCCGCAGCGCAGTTGCAACGCAACGCAGCGGCGGTGGCGGTGACGGCCCTCGACGAGGACCGCGCAGCGGCTGTGCGCGAGGTGCAGGCGGCTGAGTGCACCAGAGCGGCGATGGGCTGGGTTTGCATGGCGACGGTTTGACGCTGGAATTAAAATTGGAACAACCGACGCCATTGATCGTCGTGATCTGTGCGAGCATCTTGCGCGCGCGTGTCTGTGTCCGTGTGTGGCAAAGGTCCCCCGTGTAGCCTGAGCAGACTGTTGGGGCAAGGGCTGTTAGCGAGCGCCTATGAAGGAGGGCACGGCAGCACCACGCGCGGGCCGCCTCTGTCTCCCTCGTTGCGATGTGTACACACTGCACCAGGTATGCATGTTGAGCTGCTTTCACACCTTACGGTAGCCAACCGTGTTAATCGGACGTGCAGAGTACTTCCTAACCAGGTACTCATTTGAGGTTGAGTCGACCTAGGCGAGGCCCAAATCCGGTTCGGATAATCGTCACCGGTGTTAGCATAACGCGCACGTGTACACACACCCGCAGTGCGCGTGCACGCGCGCATTCACAGAGGCGCGCGCGACGCTTCATCTTATAATCTGTCTGCCACCAAGAGCTGTCGGTGGCCCGAGTCTCGTCCCCATCGGTCACGGCTGACGTGCAGTCGGGGGGTGGGTGGGGTGGGGCGAGATGCCGCGACAGGGTGAGGGATTGCTGCGCTCTTCCAAAATGTGCATCACGTTCTTCCCATCAGTCCCCACCTCTCCCCTTTCCTCTCTCTCCCTCTCCCCTCGTCTCTCTCGCTCTCCTCTCTCTGTCTCTCTCCTGTCGCCCATCCCAATCCCAACCTCCCACCGCCGCCCGCCCCCACAGTTTCCCTGCAGGGACACACCCTCTAATCCACAAATTAAAATCAATAGCCCCCGAGATGCCCCCGTGTACTCTGTCATTGACATCCGAGGGCTTAAATGGTGTCCACGTTCCCACTACGCCACATTCTCTCCCTCCGCTTCGCCGTCCGTCCGTGTGTCCGTGCGAGTGGGGAGCGGCGGTGCAGCGGATGGCGCGCTGCGCCAACACCGGGTTACGATTATCTGAACAGGTCCTGGGCCTCCTCCTCTAGGTTGACTCGGCCTCAAATGTGTACCCGGTGCGGTGTGTGGTAAACATCGCCACTGGGGAGACAAAGGCGATCGGGCGTGGTGCTGGCCACCCACCCCCTCGTGTACCGTGCCGGCCTTCATAGGTGCTGCTCGCTAACAGCACTTGCCCCAACAGTCTGTTAGAGGCTACACGGCGGATCTTTGCCTTTGTGGGGAGCGGCGGCGCAGCGGTTGGCGCGCTCGCGCGACAAACCTGGCGGCTCTCCAGTTCGATTCCCACTCACGGCCGACGGATTTGAATGTTGGCCGCAACAGAGTCGGCGATTCTTCATGCACGTGTCATTTACAACTTCCCATTTCTCCCAGAAACCGGCGCTCGCCATTTACTTCCCTCCGTGTGATTATTTTGCCCACATTCATGCGCTGAATTATTTTGTACTGCACATTTTTTTCTGATGCACCTCGGTTTTGCCTGCAGTGGGCTCTGTCCTGGTTATAAATCACGGTTTAAGCACACACACGTGCGTATCGTTGCTGTAGTGGGGAGCGGTGACGCAGTAGCTATCGCACTCCGCTTCGAACCCGAGTTCGATTCCCGCTCACGCCCAACATCTCAATCGATCCTGGCCCTCCCCTAGGTCTACTCAGCCTTACAATAGTACCCGGTGCTAATATTTAAATATTTATTAATGTATTAATATTTATACATAAAACATTAAAGACATTTGTTTTTTTATATTTAAATATCAGCACTGGGGAGACAGTGGCGGCCGGGCGTGGTGCTGTCCACCCACGCCCTCGTGTGCAGTGTTGACCTTCATCGGTGCAATTCGCTCACAGCACTTGCCCTAACAGCCACATGCATTCCTCCGTCTCGAACTGCCCATGTCTTTTGTTTGTATCCTCTCAGTCGCTCGACGTTCTTCCCGTGTCCACGTACTCGTCATTTCCCTCCTTGTGGTTTGGCATCGGCCCTGGTGGCGCTGGGCAATGACGTGGGACCCCACGTCCACCCTAGCCCAGCGGCGTCGCGTGTGGCCCCAGGCGCTGTTGCTACCCCATCAGCTCCTTCCAGTATCTCATCCCTCGCGATGAATCTGCCCATTCCCTTCTTCTCGCTTTCCATAGTGGCCAGTAGATGGCAGTAGAGCAAGTGGGTTGCTGCCCTGTTTGGGTGTTATTCCCCTGGTGTCTGTGGGGTTTGTATACACCCACTCTAAATTTGCAAAGACAAAGATGTCCCGCATAGTCTTAACAGACTGTTGGGGCAAGTGCTGTTAGCGAGTAGCACCAATGAAGGCCGGTACGTCGACACGAGGGGATGGGTGGCCAGCACCACGCCCGGCCGCCTCTCGTCTCCCAAGTTGCGATGTGTACTAATTTGAGGCTGAGACGACCTAGGGGAGGCCCAGGGCCGGTTCAGATAATCGTCACTGATGTTGGTCGTGAGGGGGAATCGAACCCGGGTTGCTAGGTTCGTAGTGCAGCGCGCGAACCGCTACACCACCGCTCCCCACCACCCCATCACACACACACACACGAGCTCATAACAAAAATTGGCCAAACATCTCACAGCATGATCCTCCTAAAGAGGAGCCTTGAGACTCAATTACGAGTCTGGAGTCTTGGTGAAAAAGGACTTATTCGCTGAATTTTTAAATTCCATTGCATTGTGGGACATTGAGAGACGATGAAAGTTTGGGGAGGCTTTCATCCAGCAGTGATGGATTCATTGTGGAGGTGATCATGGCTGGGTATTGCTGTGGTTAGGCCACTCCGAGTTAAAACTAAACATTTTTTTATTTACCCAGATAAGGCTCACTGAGCTGTATAGCTCTGTTTCAGAAGCGGCCTGGCCACAAATGATAGCTCAACGAAGTGGCTTGTCATATGGAAATGTATAGCAGCCACATACTCTAAACACATATTTGTAAATGTGGAGCACCCGGAAAAAAATCCAGGAGACCAAAGGGAGAACATGCAAACTCCAAATATACAGCAGGCGTCGGGGTCAGGATCGAACACACGACCTCCTGCATACCAGGCGAGGTAGTTAACATCTCGCCACCGTGGCTATATGCTCGGGTGTCGCCTATCCTCCCTCCCGAGCAGATAGAACGAGCATTGCCACTTCGCGTGAGCGGTGTTTCTCAAAGGGAGAGGCTGGCGTTCACCACAGGAGTGTGGCATTGTCACCACTGGCTCAGGGGGCTTAAATTGGGATGAATAACGGCACCGCCCCGGTGTGCGTTCGAGCAGAGAGGCACTCTCACTTGACGTTTACTCGCTCTTTAAAACCATTCATGTTCTGATCCAAATGTGGTTGCGTTTATTTAATTAATGCTTTGTTGAATTCCATCAACTATAAAGATCAGTTTGACCGTCGTGCAACAGACATTATTCTGTAGTGGGGCGGGAGGGAATAATAGAGCGTGAAGTCGGTGGAAGAGATCTCAGAAGCAGTTCTGTGGCGTCTACTTCCACGGACCGTTCGGTAACACAGGGCGCTTACACTGCTCTGCGAAGGTTTCGAATGGATTCTTCGTCTTATGACGCGACCATCAGCCACCCACCCAACCACCCAGCCAATCACCCACCCGCACACCAAACCACCCAGCCAATCAGCCACCCACACACCCAACCACACAGCCAATCACCCACCCAACACCAAACCACCCAGCCAATCACCCAGCCACCCACCCAACCACCCAGCCAACCACCCAGCCATCCACCCAACCACCAAGCCAATCATCCACGCACACACCAAACCACCCAGCCAATCACACAGCCACCCACCCAACCACCCAGCCAATCACCCACCCACACACCAAACCACCCAGCCAATCACCCAGCCATCCACCCAACCACCCAGCCAATCACCCAGCCACCCACCCAACCACCCAGCCAATCACCCACCCACACACCAAACCACCCATCCACCCACCCAACCACCACGCTTTATATCCCAAGTTCTTTGGATCTGACTAATATTTTTAAAAGTATACGAGCCAATAAACAAATGACAACTCTTGCATCGAGAAGTAATTATATCATGTGACAGAGGGTTCTCTTTTTTACCCTGCACAGGTTTTGTTGCGGTAATGCGCCTCGCAAACTTTACATTTCCGAACAAAGCCCATTCCAGATTGATTTTTGCTCTCTGAATTATTTATAAAGAACATTATTATATCATCTATGTATGAGCGGTGTATGTATATAGTCATGTATTATGCATGCTGGATCGCATAACGCAGGTATGTTGTGGGCACATACATAATGTTTATAGACATAACTCAGCATTGCAATCCGTCACTCGAGATGTGGGGTCGGTGGATCGCACACAGATGGAGCCACGATGTCATCTTGCAGCCAGCAAGGCAAGTAGGTTTGCAAGTATGAGTTTTGCAACGATCTATCAGTGTATGCGAACCCTTCTTGCCAGTGTCTCTATCTTTCCTCCCACGCGTACAAATTGCGCAATCAAGATTCTAAATGGCCAAACATCCCAAGCAGGGAACTCTTTGAGAAAAGTGTCTTGAGGCTCTCAGCGAGGCCTCGCTAATTAAGCCAGAGAACGATTGCTCTCTCAGGCCCAGACGGTGCTGCGGCTACGGAGTGCTCCACCCGCCGTTAAAAAGGGATGAGTTCAAATTCTGGTCCGTTTTCGACTCGGCGCATCACCAACATCATTCCGCCAGGGTAGACAAACTTCCTGGCAGTTTAGTCTACAGCAGTGGTTGTCCCGTTGAATTCCCATCAAGGGACCGGCTCCACTGGTGGTGATGAGCACCACCCAATTCTCATTGGAATTCCAGGACACATCTTCAGATTGAACCGGGAACACGGGACATGAACACCACCCAATTCCCTTTGGAGTTCCAGGACATGTCTTCACGTTGAACCGGTAACACAGGAGGCCTCCTCCTACTGCACCAACCCGCACTGTCAACCAGCGTGGTCAGCGTACGACAAACAACCCCCAGCACCCACAACGGCTGTTGCATAAACCACGCGCGCCGTGCATCGAGGCACGACGCGGAGGCCTCCATCCAGCAGTGTATTGGCAAAGGGCTACGAATTGGCTGCCACGGTGGCGAGATGCTAATTACCACGCCTGGTATGCAGGAGGTCGTGGGTTCGATCCCGACTCTCTCTCTCTCCCCGTGGTCGTGTGGATTTTTCTCTGGTCCTCCGGTTTTTCCCTCCACATCTAGAAACACGCGTTTAGAGCATTTGGCTGCCATACATTCACACATGATGATAAGCCACTTCGTTGAGCATTAATTTGTGATAGCCAGGTCGCTTCTGAAAAAAAAAACATATCTATAGAGCTCAGTGGGCTTTATCTGGTGAAATGAACAAAATTGTTTAGTTTATTTGGTGTTATAATTTACAATTTGATCACGTTCATCATCACCGTGACCTGTGCGGTGGATCACGCCGCATCTTTATCTGCCCGAGCGCCGTTTCTGTTTCGCTTTGTTGTCCTCTGCATGTAGCGTGCATCACGTAGCACCTTGTTTGTGTCACTCGTGTTAAGTTCATGCGTGCGCGCGAGGCACCCGGCATCATCCTCGCAGCAGCAGCAGCAGCGGCTTCTGACAAACCGTCGGACAAAGACGTTGGTCACCGCATCGCGGGCCTTCAGATGTGCGTCTGCTGTCATGTGGAACGCTCTTCCTTCCGATGTTAGGAAGCCACTGGAGTTGTGCGCTTTTAAATCATCATACTCTAGATTGACAAACTCGTTTCTTTAGAAACTGCTTTTTGTGTTTAGTTTGTTGTCCGTCCACCACACCTCTGATTAGCACGGTTGGCCATGTATGGTGTGAAAGAAGCTCAAATACAAAGAGAAACAAAGACAAACATCTCGAGACGCCTTGTACACGGCCTCTTGATATGCTCCTGCATTCAGATGCTTTACACATTCAAATTTACGACAGCTGTTCGAAGCTTTCGTGACTGCAAGAATTACTCTTTGGTTCTTTCGGTAATTATTATTTTATTTTCTCCGTGACTTTACCGAAATAACCAAAGAGTATTAATTGCGAATAAAATGTAAAGTTATTTTGTTTTATTTATCGATCGATCTGTGCCAGTGACTACCATGCCAATGCTAAAGGGAATAGTTTTCAAATTCACAGATAAATATTGACATTGAAATACACCGTGTGTATGCTGTGCAGACGGTCAAGGCGAGTGCTGTTAGCAAGCACTTATGAACGCCTGCACGGCACACAAGGCGGTGGGTGGCCAACACAACACCCGGCTGCCTTTGTCTCCCCAGCGCTGATGTTCACACACCGCAGCAGGTACTCATTTCAGGAGAGGCCCAGAACCGGTTCGAATATTGCCGCCACTATTATCGCCCGTGAGCTGGAATCCGAACTCGGGTCGCCGGCTATGAAGCACAGCGCGCCAACCGCTACACGCCCGCTCTGGCCAATGCTGTGTGTATATATGTATATACGCGCATACGCACGAATGCACGTATATATGCACAATAGCTCACTCTCAATCCTTTTAAACAGCTGACGCAGACGTGGGGGGCGTGGGGGGGGGGGGGCTGGGAAAAATGTTCTCGTAGCAGCATTATCTTGAATTACTGCAGAGCATGACACTCACGCATTAAATTATTTATTTACACTCTCGTCCTCTGCCCTTGTTTGGTTGTTGTTGTTGCGTCTGGTGTGAGCAGTGACTGAGAGCTCATCAGTCAGCGGGGCACAGAGAGCCAGAGCCAGAGAGATGACGACAGCGCGTGAGCTCCGTGCGTTCCTGTGGGGGCCGACGTCCACCCCACCGCCCCCGCCGGGCAGGTGGCGCGCACCGTCCGCCCCTGCCGCTCCCTCCTCCACCGCGTCCGCCGGCTCCCGTCGGGCCCCCGCCGACCGCGTCGTCGGGCCCCCCGCGCTAGCGCCCTCTCCGTGGGACATCCTTGCTGGCTCACAGCCGCACGGAGTTAGCCCACACGGGGTTAACTCAGTGAGTTAACTCTGTGTGAGTTAACAGAGTTAATTCACACAGAGTTAACCCACACGGAGTTAGCCCACACAGAGTTAACTCTGTGAATAAAACACACAGAGTTAACTCTGTGTGTGAGTTCACACGGAGTTAACTCACACAGAGTTAACCCACACGGAGTTAGCCCACACGGGGTTAACTCACACAGAGTTAACTCACACAGAGTTAACTCACACAGAGTTAACACAGAGTTAACTCACACAGAGTTAACTCTGTGTGAGTTAACTCACACAGAGTTAACCCACACGGAGTTAGCCCACACGGGGTTAACTCACACAGAGTTAACTCACACAGAGTTAACTCACACAGAGTTAACACAGAGTTAACTCACACAGAGTTAACTCTGTGTGAGTTCACACAGAGTGAGTTAACTCACACAGAGTTAACCCACACGGAGTTAGCCCACACAGAGTTAACTCACACAGAGCGCTGGAGCTGGAGCGCTGTCCTCCAGACAGTCTCGTCCCTTCACCTGATGAAGGCCGCTTGTGTTGTGGCCGAAACGTCGTGAGCATTTTATTGCGTTATTTTATTTTATCAATTTTTAATTTTATTCTCATTCTACGTGACTTTACCGAAAGAACCAAAGAATAATTTCTGACTCATCCCGTTTAATCTGGATAGACGTCCGGCTGGCGAATACGCACCCTGCTAGTGTGTGCTCGGTCTGGGCCCGGAGGAGGTCGTGGTGCTGCGATCCCCTGACCTCATGGTCTGCTCTGCTCACTTAATATTTCACCCCAGCCCCCTCCCCGATGTCGTGCATGACTCATTGCGGCTGGCCCGGTGAACCTTTGTGTGCCCATACAATTTTAAGCCAATTTAGGGGCACCGTAAATGTGACAATCTCCTGGCACTGGGAAACCGCGGGACTTTCCTCCTAGGGTCCTTTCGGATGAAAATCCGTTGTGCCAGGCGATCCCCCGCCAGGACACTACTACGTGTGTGTGCTCAGTGTGTGCGCTGTGTGTGTGCTCAGTGTGTGTGCTCAGTGTGTGCGCTGTGTGTGTGCTGTGTGTGTGCTCAGTGTGTGTGCTCAGTGTGTGTGCTGCGTGTATGCTGAGTGTGTGTACTCAGTGTGTGTGCTCAGTGTGTGTGTGCTGCGTGTGTGTGTGCTCAGTGTGTGTGCTGTGTGTGTGCTCAGTGTGTGTGTGCTGCGTGTGTGTGTGCTCAGTGTGTGCGCTGTGTGTGTGCTCAGTGTGTGTGCTCAGTGTGTGCGCTGTGTGTGTGCTGTGTGTGTGCTCAGTGTGTGTGCTCAGTGTGTGTGCTGCGTGTATGCTGAGTGTGTGTGCTCAGTGTGTGTGCTCAGTGTGTGTGTGCTGCGTGTGTGTGTGCTCAGTGTGTGTGCTGTGTGTGTGCTCAGTGTGTGCTCAGTGTGTGTGCGCTGTGTGTGTGCTCAGTGTGTGCTCAGTGTGTGTGTGCTGTATGTGTATGCTCAGTGTGTGTGCTGTGTGTGTGCTCAGTGTGTGTGCTGCGTGTGTGTGCGCTGTGTGTGTGCTGTGTGTGTGCTCAGTGTGTGTGTGCTGCGTGTGTGCTCAGTGTGTGTGTGCTCAGTGTGTGTGTGCTCAGTGTGTGTGTGCTCAGTGTGTGCGCTGTGTGTGTGCTCAGTGTGTGTGCTCAGTGTGTGCTGTGTGTGTGCTCAGTGTGTGCGCTGTGTGTGCGCTCAGGGTGGGGGCCAGGGGAGAGTCGCGGCGCTTGCAGAGTTGCTCCGCGGCCGTGGCACCACATTCCCGTCCCGACTCGCTCGCCCACGCCAAGGTCGTGCAACGCGTGGCTCGTCCCCCCCCCCCCCCCACGTGGGGCCCCGGGCGATCGGGCGATTGACTCAGCTCTAGTAATGCCGCCGGGCGATCGGACGAGTGACCGCCCTCTCGCACGGCCGCGCCCGCCCCGTCGCGCCAAAGTCACGGTAGCCCACTTCCCAGCTTCGTACCGGCGTGACTCCGCGCTCATCTCGGTCTCTCGCTTCTACTCTCTCTCCCTTTCTCTCTCTCCCTCTGCCGGTTGGCGCTGGGACGCTGATGGAATTGGCAAAGTTTCGATGGGGACAGGAGTTGTTATGTCATAAGCGTCGTAATTGTTTGACGGCGACGCTCGTGTTCGTGATGCTGCGTCTGTGCCACAAAAGAGGGCCATTGCCCGAAACGTCGCCTCTTACACGAATGCTCCTCACTAACGTCGCACGAAGCGGTGCTCATTCTAACGACCTTGTAAGGATGATGACGGCGGTGGTGGATGGCTGAGTCGACCCCTATCCTGGATGTGAACTCATTGCTCTCTAGTTGTGAGACCAGAACCATCTACTGACTGACCAATCTCGACTGTTTTTGTTCTGGTATCACGCTTGCTGAGCCCAGGCCCAAAACACCATGCTGCCAGCAACAAACAGCACGTCCATAGAAGGTGTAAATACGTAAGGAGTCACATGTTTCTTCAGTAGAGCAAGGTTACAAGCACTTTGCGAAAGAGACTGGGAAGGAATTCAAAACATATGGAGCGGTGCGAGGGAAGAAGCTGAAAAGGAAAGTGAGGTGACCTGCTGTGTGCTGAGCGAGTGAGTGTCTTGTTGTGACTTGCAGTGTGGTGAGTTTGTTGTTGTGACCTGCAGTGTGGTGAGTGAGTGTCTTGTGGTGACCTGCAGTGTAGTGAGTGAGTGTCATGTTGTGACTTGCAGTGTGGTGAGTGGGTGAGTGTCTTGTGGTGACCTGCAGTGTGGTGAGTGAGTGTCTTGTTGTGACCTGCAGTGTGGTGAGTGGGTGTCTTGTTGTGACCTGCAGTGTGGTGAGTGAGTGTCTTGTTGTTGTGACCTGCAGTGTGGTGAGTGTGTTGTTGTGACCTGCAGTGTGAGTGAGTGAGTGTCTTGTTGTGACCTGCAGTGTGGTGAGTGGGTGAGTGTCTTGTGGTGACCTGCAGTGTGGTGAGTGAGTGTCTTGTTGTGACCTGCAGTGTGGTGAGTGGGTGAGTGTCTTGTGGTGACCTGCAGTGTGGTGAGTGAGTGTCTTGTTGTGACCTGCAGTGTGGTGAGTGTGTTGTTGTGACCTGCAGTGTGGTGAGTGAGTGTCTTGTTGTGACTTGCAGTGTGGTGAGTGAGTATCTTGTTGTGACTTGCAGTGTGGTGAGTGAGTGTCTTGTTGTGACTTGCAGTGTGGTGAGTGAGTGTCTTGTTGTGACCTGCAGTGTGGTGAGTGTGTTGTTGTGACCTGCAGTGTGGTGAGTGAGTATCTTGTTGTGACTTGCAGTGTGGTGAGTGAGTGTCTTGTTGTGACCTGCAGTGTGGTGAGTGTCTTGTTGTGACTTGCAGTGTGGTGAGTGTCTTGTTGTGACTTGCAGTGTGGTGAGTGTCTTGTTGTGACTTGCAGTGTGGTGAGTGGGTGAGTGTCTTGTTGTGACCTGCAGTGTGGTGAGTGAGTGTCTTGTTGTGACCTGCAGTGTGGTGAGTGGGTGAGTGTGTTGTTGTGACCTGCAGTGTGGTGAGTGATTGTCTTGTTGTGACCTGCAGTGTGGTGAGTGAGTGTGTTGTTGTGACCTGCAGTGTGGTGAGTGGGTGAGTGTGTTGTTGTGACCTGCAGTGTGGTGAGTGATTGTCTTGTTGTGACCTGCAGTGTGGTGAGTGAGTGTGTTGTTGTGACCAGCAGTGTGGTGAGTGGGTGAGTGTGTTGTTGTGACCTGCAGTGTGGTGAGTGGGTGAGTGTGTTGTTGTTGTGACCTGCAGTGTGGTGAGTGATTGTCTTGTTGTGACCTGCAGTGTGGTGAGTGAGTGTCTTGTTGTGACCTGCAGTGTGGTGAGTGATTGTCTTGTTGTGACCTGCAGTGTGGTGAGTGAGTGTGTTGTTGTGACCTGCAGTGTGGTGAGTGAGTGTCTTGTTGTGACCTGCAGTGTGGTGAGTGAGTGTCTTGTTGTGACCTGCAGTGTGGTGAGTGAGTGTCTTGTTGTGACTTGCAGTGTGGTGAGTGGGTGAGTGTGTTGTTGTGACCTGCAGTGTGGTGAGTGAGTGTCTTATTGTGACCTGCAGTGTGGTGAGTGAGTGTGTTGTTGTGACCTGCAGTGTGGTGAGTGAGTGTCTTATTGTGACCTGCAGTGTGGTGAGTGAGTGTGTTGTTGTGACCTGCAGTGTGGTGAGTGGGTGAGTGTGTTATTGTGACCTGCAGTGTGGTGAGTGAGTGTCTTATTGTGACCTGCAGCGCGGTGGTTGAACAAAACGTGCTTGAGGCGACACGGCCGGTGTCTCGTAGACCTAGTCCTCCCTGAATGAGTGAAGCGCACGGCAGTAGCGGCAGACGAGTGATAAGGATGCGACTTGCCACCGGTGAGTTACACGTGTCGCATCGCTGGACAAATTCCCAACGTGGCAAAGGAGGAGCGTGGCGCGCGATTAGCACGGTTGGCTACGTACGGTGCGAAGGAAGTTCAACTTACATACGTGCATACACCCAGCCGGGCACGCTCACGGAGTGCCCGTCATGTGTGTATGACTCAACATAACACTGTGCGCGTCGCGGTGGAGAATACAAAGACCAGAATAAATCAGTGGACAATATGCGTCTCCTTCATCGCTCCGTCTCTCCACGTGCACAGCGAAAGACATACTACTTGCACAAACTATCAGTCGCAACGACTTTTGGGAGTTTTTTTTCTTTCCCCCCAGCAACATTGACTCAAGGCAAGCAACACTCAGAAACCGTTTTTTGACATTCGGTGTCTCATCGGCAGAGTCAGGTTCGCTCGAATCAATGCTGATGAACTGCAGAAACTCACGGGCGAAGTGCTTCACGCATGCACATGGAGAAATCATCGCGCGATTGTAAGTTGGTATTTTCGACTGGCCTCCCCAACATATAACGACGCAGTGCCCCCGACCAACAAACACGAAGGAGACATCGTGGCGGCGGCGATGGCGCAACTCCGCTTACTGCTGACGCGGTTGCCTGGGCTTGTCCACCTGAACGTGGAATTTCAGTCGTGGCTCTGCCATCGACATCAGCAGCCGCGCGAACGGACTGAAAGAGGAAGACTGGCTGCCACATCATCCACCTGGGGTCGATAAAGTTGGTGCCATTTTGCGAGAGGTGAGCAGGTTGTCTCGTGCGGTGACTGGGCCCCACATTCGGAATATTATCCATCCATCACGGGCTCAGGGGCAACAGTTTCTGTCCTGTGCTGGGGGTGGGGGGGGGGACCCTGTGGTGGCTTCTCTAGGATAAATTGTCTCGCCACAGGAATATGGAATTTCCATCTCAGCAGGTACGCACCGACGCGTGTTTCGCGACGTCCCGCTCTTGGCTGTAAATAAAACGCAGCCGTGCGCGGGACCTTTCGAGATTGTCTGTTTAGTTTTTTTTTTATATTTCCTCTCTTGTCTCTCTCTCTCTCTTCCTGTGCCATCGTAGGAACATAAAGCTCACTGCTCAGTCTGAAGCACAGGAGGGGTGGCGGTGTATGGCGGGTGGTGGGGGGTAGTGGTGGTGGGTGGTGGTGGGGGGTAGTGGTGGTGCATGGTGGTGGTGGGGGGTAGTGGTGGTGGGCGGTGGTGGTGGGTAGTGGTGGTGGGTGGTGATGGGGGGGTAGTGGTGGTGGGTGGTGGTGGGGGGGTAGTGGTGGGGGGTGGTGGTGGGGGGTAGTGGTGGGTGGTGGTGGGGGGGGTAGTGTTGGTGGGTGGTGGGAGGCAGGAACCTGGCTCCGCTCGCTGCTGCCAATTCGGGTTTCGCCCCGCCAGCTCTGCCTAATGAAACGTCAGCCGGTAATGGTGGGAGCGAGATTGATGTCCGCGACTTCTCTCCCCTCGTTTATTCCGAGGCCTCCTCCGTCTCCGCCGGCACGAGGTTCGCGACTCTCCCCAGCCCTGCCCACTCCCAAACCACTCACCCAGCACCCCCCCCCTCCCACCCTCTCCCTCCTCCTCCGCTCTCTCCCCACGAGCCACATCCCAAATGCTGCCGCACGCTCGTGCAGCCTCCGTGAAGCATCGAGAGTCCGTTCATCTCCCCACCCACACCTCTCACTGCGGATCACGCGGCTCTGGGCTATGCACGCCACTCTGGGTGTGGGTGCGTCCGGTGTGTTGGGGCTGGTGGGGGTGGGAGTCACGGTTAGCGCGCCGCGCTGTGAAGCTGGTGAGCCGAGTTCGATTGCCAACACGGGTGACGCTGATCTGGACCGGTACTGGGCCTCGCCTAGGTCTACTCGGCCTCAAATGGGTACCCGGCGTGGTGTGTAAATATCGTCACTGGGGAGACAAAGGCGGTCGAGCGTGGTGCTGGCTACAACCCTGCCCATAATGGGGTCCCCACTCCGTGCCTACTACAAAGACAAAGATCCCCCGTGTAGCCTTCAACAGACTGTTGGGGCAAGTGCTGTTAGCGAGCACCTATGAAGGCCGGCAACGCCAACGCGAGGGGGTGGGTGGCCAGCACCACGCCCGGCCGCCTTTGTCTCCCCAGTGACGATGTTTACTGCACATCGCACCAGGTACTCATTTGAGGCTGAGTCGACCTAGGGGAGGCCCACGACCGGTTCAGATAATCGTCACTGGTGTTGGTGGCCGTGAGCGGGAATCGAACTCGGGTCGCTGGGTTCGTGGCGCAGCGCGCTGACCGTTGCACCACCACGTACATGGGACCACCCCCAGAGTAGATCCTGCAGCGTCTTGCGAGTTCAGCTTTACTTTATCGACCCCCGCAGACAGATGGCGATTGTGATGGCAGTGATGATGGCAGTGATGATTACGCTTCTGATGGTGGTGGTGCTACTGATGATGATGATGTCGTTGCTGCTGCTGCTGCTGACCCGCCCATATGGGATCGCTGACCCACCCACACTGGACATCTGTGAATAAACGAGCTTCATAGCTCATCGGATTCCTCCTCCAGTCGAAGTAAAGACTGTGATTCTGATCATTACAATGGGCTGGATTAAGCCAGCACATTTAGCCGGGTGTTGAACTCGCATCCTCAAACCTACGGTGCCCTCCAGACAGATGTAGATCCCAGCTGTATAATTGATAAATAATGCAACCTCTCCCACTCGGAGACACCCACCCCAGCAAAAACAAATCTGTCTCTCGTGAACCCATTAGGCGTGGGTGGGTGCGAGGCAGCGGCGGAGCGGGGAGTCAGGTTGGCCGAGCGCTGATCTGTGCCCAGAATCACGACCCTGCCACACGAAGCCTTTCTCCAACGAGATCAATCGGAGATCGTTTCTGGTGCTGATCTTTCCTGAGACGCTGGGAAAAAGCTTATTGATTTTGGCGTGCCGTGATGGATATCCCACACGCTGCCCACTCTGTAGGTCTTTGCGAAACACAACACCAGGGATTATGAGAAAAATATGATGCGTCTGCCGGAATTCGCCCCCACCACCACCACCATCTCTCTCTCTTCGCATCGCTCCGCGGTTCGCCGAGGACACGCTTCACGCAGGCCCACGCAAGGTAGGGAGGACTCGCCGTTTGGAAACAATTAAATATTTATCACGCTCGCTTACAGCCGTGCCCACTCTCTTCTCTCTCTCCCTCCGGCCCTCTCCCTCCTCCTCCTCCTCCACCACCGCCACCGTCACCGCCCGTCTACGCCAACGGCCCAGCAGCACCGTTGCGCCGCCCTTACGGCTGCTGCATGGAAAAAAAATCATCTGCCCACGCAGCCCCCACCCCATCACCACCACCACTCGTTCTGCAGAGAGGATGGAGAGAAGGAAGGAGCGTGGGATGGGCGCTGTTGTGGTGCGGTGGTGGTGCTGGCCATTGGCCTGCAGCAGAAATAAATGTGGGCCCCAACTCCACCACAAACCCCCACACCCCCCAACACCCCCCTCCCCCTATGAGAGATATAGAACGGAGATATTTTTTTTTGCGAGATGGGAGGAGAAAAAACAGACGGGACGGAGCGTGTGGTGAAATTAACGGACGGAGATGGAGTTGGATGAGAGATGAGGGGACCGCCGGAGAAGATCGAGATCAAGCCACACTTGTTAATTGTCGTTTTATGTTGACGAGGGGTTTCGCATTCGATCTCTTTGGCTCACCAACAATGTGTTGTTGTTGTTCAGAAGCCCCCCCCCCCCCTCCCCACCTTGAGCTGCTGAGTTTCCTTATGGCGAGCACCACCCCCTGGATGGGTGGGCTGAGGGGCATCCGTGACGGTCGTGTGGGCCAACAGAGGGCTGGTACCACTGGCAGACGGTCGTGTGGGCCAACAGAGGGCTGGTACCACTGGCAGACGGTCGTGTGGGCCAACAGAGGGCTGGTACCACTGGCAGACGGTCGTGTGGGCCAACAGAGGGCTGGTACCACTGGCAGACGGTCGTGTGGGCCAACAGAGGGCTGGTACCACTGGCAGACGGTCGTGTGGGCCAACAGAGGGCTGGTACCACTGGCAGACGGTCGTGTGGGCCAACAGAGGGCTGGTACCACTGGCAGACGGTCGTGTGGGCCAACAGAGGGCTGGTACCACTGGCAGACGGTCGTGTGGGCCAACAGAGGGCTGGTACCACTGGCAGACGGTCGTGTGGGCCAACAGAGGGCTGGTACCACTGGCAGACGGTCGTGTGGGCCAACAGAGGGCTGGTACCACTGGCAGACGGTCGTGTGGGCCAACAGAGGGCTGGTACCACTGGCAGACGGTCGTGTGGGCCAACAGAGGGCTGGTACCACTGGCAGACGGTCGTGTGGGCCAACAGAGGGCTGGTACCACTGGCAGACGGTCGTGTGGGCCAACAGAGGGCTGGTACCACTGGCAGACGGTCGTGTGGGCCAACAGAGGGCTGGTACCACTGGCAGACGGTCGTGTGGGCCAACAGAGGGCTGGTACCACTGGCAGCTTCGATTCAGCCCCGGGGGTTTCAGCTGCCAGCTTCCCAAGAATTGACGGGGGGGGGTCTCAGGCCCCCCAGTTAAAGATTGCATTATTTTAACCCGATGTTGCTGAGCACCACTCTCAGAGCTGGGCTGTACACATCTATTTTGCATCGTGGACACGCGGAGGACTGCCAATGCTGGCGGAGGGGGCTTCACTCGAGAGAGCTCTCGAGAGAAGCCCCCAGAAAGAATTGTGGCCTACTCTTTGGCAGTGGCCAGATATCTTCTCGCTGTGGCGAACCCGTCTACACTACTGGGTGGACAGAGGCGGGAGGGGAGCGGGGGAAGTGATGAACAAACTTGACCCATTGTTCCACTGCCGCGCCGAAAGATCAAACCGGTAGAACTCCGGAATCAGAATATGTATTTAAGCTGGAGGAATCCGATGAGCTATGAAGCTCTTTGTTCACAGATGTCACATGTCCCGACCGCTGCACCGCCGAGGCAGCGTCCCGTCTACTGAGCGGTGTTGAGCAACAAAGGTGGCCAACCAAAGTGATTTTAAAAGTCATTCTGTGCTCCGCAGAGCCCATTTCCAAGAAATGAACACCGGCGCTGGCAAATAGCGAGAGCCTGTATTTCAATACGGACAGCTGCCCGTGATTAAAATAGGCCTCCTAAGTGCGGCAAGTTGATGGACTCGGCCCGGTCACCTATTTGTCTGCACTAAAAACCCATTTGAGTATATTACGCTTCGTCTTTGCACGCGAACGTGGCTCATTCCATTTTCAAGAACTCCATTTCCCGCTGATTGATATGACGTTTCTCACGGGGCACCAGGGCGCCTTTTTAGCACTGAAGCCAAGATCCGAGGCCCCTCCGTCGGTCAACTGCAGGACTAGGGCCTCCCCACGCCGTGTGTCGGCTGCAAGGGGGTTGTTTGACCATACTTCACCGCGCTGGTCAGTGCGGGCCAGGGAAAAGCGGTCGAGTAACAGTGACCGGTTGGGATGTCACCCGCCAATGTGATGGGCAGCCGTGGCCAGGGATCGAACTCGGGTGGCTAGGTTCGCTGCGCCGCTTGCGAACTGTTCACCCTAAATAAGTAAAGCGCACGGTTCAGTGCACGTACAGGGCACGGTGCGCGTACAGCGATTCCTTTCTCGATCCACTGCTGGATGAGAGATTCTGTTGTAGGCAAGACGGGAGGGGGGTGGACATAGACGAGCTGAACGCAGTTCAGTACAACAAACAGATGTTGTTGTACTCTCCTGCATGCTCGCCACGTAGCCCCCGTGGGCAGCCACCTGTGATAACGTGTGTGTGGACGAAGGCAATATCCAGGCTCAGCACTCGCTTAGCTTTCGAGGCCCCGGTGAGATTTGGGCACGTTCTGAGTGCGGGTTCTGTCGCGGGCAATGAACGCCGCATCTCACCTTGAGTGTCCGTGCGGTGTTAACGATCGCTGCGCTTGCCTACGTTGTTAATCACGGCGTTACGATCCAGCACGGACCTCGGCTCTTAGACGCGAGTGAATATTACACGGGAGTGAATATTACACGCCACTGAATATTACATTGCGAGTGCATTTAATATGCGAGTGAATATTACACGGGAGTGAATTTTACACGCAAGTGAATATTACACTGGAGTGCATTTTACACTGGAGTGAGTTTTACAATGCAGGGAATTTTACACTGGAGTGAGTTTTACAATGCAGTGAATTTTACACTGGAGAGAGTTTTACAATGCAGTGAATTTTACACTGGAGTGAGTTTTACAATGCAGTGAATTTTACACTGGAGTGAGTTTTACAATTCAGCGAATTTTACACTGGAGTGAGTTTGACAATTCAGTGAATTTTACACTGGAGTGAGTTTTACAATGCAGTGAATTTAACACTAGAGTGAGTTTTACAATGCAGTGAATTTTACACTGGAGTGAGTTTTACAATGCACTGAATTTTACACTGGAGTGAGTTTTACAATGCAGTGAATTTTACACTGGAGTGAGTTTTACAATGCAGTGAATTTTACACTGGAGTGAGTTTTACAATGCAGTGAATTTTACACTGGAGTGAGTTTTACAATGCAGTGAATTTTACACTGGAGTGAGTTTTACAATGCACTGAATTTTACACTGGAGTGAGTTTTACAATGTAGTGAATTTTACACTGGAGTGAGTTTCACACGGGAGCGGATTTCGCACGTCAGTGCATTTCCTGCAGCCGGAGCGCTCGTGAATAATTCACCGGGGAACAAGCTTGCACCACCGGCGCGGTGTGCGAGCGAATTCCGACAAGCAAAGAGACGCGCGTCACTTCTCTCTCTCTCTCTCTTTCCTTTCTGAGAGCGTATGTTGGCATCGGCGTGACAAATCGACGATTTCAACGATGCAGTCACCCCTCCGGTGAAACACACTCGTCCCAGAAATTCGCGAGCTTCCTAATTAATGGCAGCAGTGCGCGCGTATTTTTGGCTTGGCGCTGAAACCGCAATAAACGTTGCAGCGGTTTGATTTATTTTGTCATGTTCACGGTATTATTATTATTTTTCTTCTGCTTGTTTACACGGGAAAGCATCATTTGTGTCTACAGATTGTTTTTTTCCATAGGGTCCTATGAAAGTTTCGGAGTCGGGGAAAGGGGTGGGGGGAAGGGGGTGGTGACACAATGTATTTGTGTTTCCCACGTAAGTAATTTGCAAGTAATTTTAATTTAAAACTTTCAAACGTTGACAATGACGCCGGTACACAATGGCCCACTCAGCTCGAATGACGGCCAAGGGAGTCTTTGTCGTCGACTCTGGTTACAACATCCGCGTGCGTGTTTCGACGGGCCCTCCGGTTTCCCCCTCTCCACATTGAGAGTCGGCGTGCATTTAGAGCATTTGTCTGCTATAAATGTCCACGTGATATAGCCACTTCGCTGAGCTATCGTCTGTGATAGCCAGGTCGCTTCTAAAAAAAAAAGAGCTAAATAGCTCAGTTGGGGCCTGACCGGGTAAAATTTTTAAAAAATAGTTTATTTAGTATTTACCAGGGCGGTATGCCGGATTGAACCCGCCAAACTTTGCGAATGCGCTACCGTTGGTCCACGACGCGGCGAGGATCGTGATTTTAATTCCCCGTAACTCTGTAACCGTGCTGTATTTAATTGCGCGATGTGCAGCGTTGTGTCATTGTGTGTGTGTTCTTTGCCGTACGTCCAGTACAAATGAAGGTGATCGCACGCACCTTAACGTTCTTCAACTGCAGTTCACTGGACGTAAACCTGCCATAAATCTGCGACAGTTACAGCGCACATTTCGTCAGTAACACAAGGGACAATGCACTACGAAACCGATCATGCCGTATAACTACCGTGTGGTCAATTACTCCAAAAACAACTTTTGGGCACGCGCTATTTTTTTTACAGGCAAAGCGCTTTTTTTTTGTTCTCCCTTATCTTTAATTCTTGCATGTGCTTTTGAAATGCGTGACCGGGATCGATATGCAAAAACAACGATGATCACATTACTACACTTTGGTTCTTTCGGTAAAGTCACGTAGACAGAAAATAAATAAAATAATAGAATACGACGTTTCGATTGCAACACAAGCAATCGTCATCAGGTAGAAAACAAACATAGTAAACTTAGAAATATAATGTAATACAACACAGAGAGTCGGCTAACACAACAGTCGACACCCCACCTGGTTGATTACGTTCTTGCAAAGATTGCTAAATTTGAGAGAGAGACAAAACGCAGACACGGAGACACATAGACAGACACACAAGCAGAGAGAGACAACACAAAGACACATAGAGAGAGACACACACATAGACACACAGAGACAACACAGAGACACAGAGAGAGAGAGAGACACAAGCAGAGAGAGACAACACAAAGACATAGAGAGAGAGAGATACACACACATAGACACACAGAGACAACACAGAGACACACAGACAGACACACAAGCAGAGAGAGACAACACAAAGACACAGAGGAGACACACACACATAGACACACAGAGACAACACAGAGACACACAGAGAGAGAGACACACAAGCAGAGAGAGACAACACAAAGACATAGAGAGAGAGAGAGACACACACACACATAGACACACAGAGACAACACAGAGACACACAGACAGACACACAAGCAGAGAGAGACAACACAAAGACACAGAGAGAGACACACACACATAGACACACAGAGACAACACAGAGACAGAGAGAGAGAGACACAAGCAGAGAGAGACAACATAAAGACACAGAGAGAGAGACACACACACACATAGACACACAGAGACAACAGAGACACACAGAGAGAGAGACACAAGCAGAGAGAGAGACAACACAAAGACACAGAGAGAGACACACACACATAGACACACAGAGACAACACAGAGACACACAGAGAAAGACACACAAGCAGAGAGAGACAACATAAAGACACAGAGAGAGAGACACACACACATAGACACACAGAGACAACACAGAGACACACAGAGAGACACAAGCAGAGAGAGACAACACAAAGACACAGAGAGAGACACACACATAGACACACAGAGACAACACAGAGACACACAGAGAGAGAGACACACAAGCAGAGAGAGACAATACAAAGACACAGAGAGAGAGAGAGAGACACACACACATAGACACACAGAGACAACACAGAGACACACAGACAGACAAACACGCACAGAGAGACAACACAAAGGCACAGAGAGAGAGACACACACACATAGACACGCAGAGACAACACAGAGAGAGAGAGAGAGACACAAGCAGAGAGAGAGATAACACAAAGACACAGAGAGAGAGACAAACACACATAGACACGCAGAGACAACACAGAGACACAGAGAGAGAGACACAAGCAGAGAGAGACAACAAAAAGACACAGAGAGAGACACACACACACATAGACACACAGAGACAACACAGAGACACAGAGAGAGAGAGAGAGACACAAGCAGAGAGAGACAACACAAAGACACAGAGAGAGAGACAAACACACATAGACACACAGAGACAACACAGAGACACACAGAGAGAGACACACAAGCAGAGAGAGACAACACAAAGACACAGAGAGAGAGACACACATATACACACAGAGACAACACAGAGACACACAGAGAAAGAGACACAAGCGGAGAGAGACAACATAAAGACAAAGAGAGAGAGACACACACACATAGACACACAGAGACAACACAGAGACACAGAGAGAGAGAGACACAAGCAGAGAGAGACAACACAAAGACACAGAGAGAGACACACACACAGACACACAGAGACAACACAGAGACACACACAGAAAGAGAGAGAGAGACACAAGCAGAGAGAGACAACATAAAGACAAAGAGAGAGAGACACACACACATAGACACACAGAGACAACACAGAGACACACAGACAGACAAACACGCAGAGAGAGACAACACAAAGACACAGAGAGAGAGACACACGCACATAGACACGCAGAGACAACACAGAGCCACAGAGAGAGAGAGACACAAGCAGAGAGAGACAACACAAAGACACAGAGAGAGACACACACACATAGACACACAGAGAAACAACGCCTCTGTGTCGAGGCCTTAAATAGAGCGAGAGGGGGGGCAGAAAGAGAGGGGGGGAGTAGAGAAATTAGCATGTCAATGAGAGAGTTGTGTGGAAATCCACCCCGTAGCCGCCGGGGGAGAGAAAGAGCAAGTGGACCTATAGACAAGCAAGCGTGGTAAATTTTAGAGAGAGAAATAGGTAGTTTGAGAAAACAAAATTGGTAAAATTTTGGAAATGTAATGCAATGCAACACCGAGAGTCGGTTAACACACAGTTCACGCACAGCCTGTTTGATTACGTTCTTCACAAAGATTGCAGTCACGAAAGCTTCAAATCAAAGATGATCACATTATTGAATATTTTTTTCTCTCCAAACGGACGATACAATTATCGTGGGTCTTATATGGCGCGATACATCCATCGTAGTATCGCAGCCTCACCAGACCGTGCACACGCATGGCTATCGCGATCAAGTGTCCATTCCACGTTCCTACGGTGTGGGCCACTTATAACAAAGTTACAAGCACCGCGAATCTTGCTGCCACATTGTACCCCATGTATTTCCAGTCACCACCGCCTAATTCATTGACAAACCCCAGTTTAACACAGCGAGGTTCCTCTGTCTATATGCATGTCGAACTTCTTTCGCACCGTACGTAGCCAATTGTGCTAAGTGTGTGTTTGTGTGTGCAGCCATCGCTCTAATTCCTGCCGGGTGGCTCAGCGGGAGAGCGAGCGAGCGCCTCGCACTTGCCACCGCTCCCCAAAGACAAAGCCACCCCGTATAGCGTCCCCACGCTGTTGGTGCGAGTGCCGTTTGCGAACACCATATGAAGGCCGGGACTGTGGCACACGAGGGGGTGGGTGGCCAGCACCACGCCCGGCCGCCTTTGTCTACCCAGTGGCGATGTTTACACGTCGCACCAGGTACTCATTTGAGGCTGAGTCGACCTAGGGGAGACCCAGGACCGGTTCAGATAATCGTCACCAGCGTTGGTTGTCTGTCCATGCGCGGGAAACGAACTCGGGTCGCCGGGTTCGTAGCGGCAGCGCGCGAACCGCTGCACCACCGCTCCCCTACACCGGCACGCACACAAATCCAAGACGAAATGAAATAGTTGCATGGAACGCGAGAGGACGCTGGATGGATGGATGGAGGGGGAAGAGGAGAAGCGGGAGGGGGAAGACTTCAGGGCCGCATGTGGCGAGGGCGCTGGCGTGAACACGTGGGGGCTAGGGGACATTGGGAGGTGTTGATGTCTCGCCGAGACATCAATCATTCCTCTCAAACCGAAGCTACAGCGGAAAACAGAGCCTCAGGCTCAAGGGCACGCCAATTGGCCGTGCACAGTTAAACGGTGTCGCTGCGAGATTCTTGTTTTTTGTATTCTTCCATAGATAATGCGCACGTGCATTTGTTTTCTCTCTCTCTCTCTGTCCGTATATGCACAGAAATGGCAGGGCCGAATTTATCCGGATTATAACGCAAACTTTTGCAACCTGTAATTGAAAGCAAAAGTTGGGGGATGCGTTGTTTTTGTTTTAAATCCAGTACGCGTGTGCGTGTGTGTGTGTGAGAGACTGGTTCTGGGAATCTCCTAGGTCGACTTTGCCGTAAATGAGTACCTGGTGCGGTGTATGTACTTAATGTATGTTCAACTTCTTTCTCATCGTATGCAGCCAACCGTGTTCATCGCAGTTGTGTAAACATCGCTATTAGGGAGACAAAAGTGACCGGGCGTGGTGCTGGTCACCCACCCCCTGGGGTGCCGTGCCGGCCTTCAAGGATGCTCGCTAACAGCACTTGCTCCAACAGTCCATTAAAGCCACACGGGGGATCTTCGTTTTTTTTTTGCGCGATTTTGCGTAACTTTATTGATGTCAAGCAACACGTGTGGGATGCATCGTACTTTCAGGAGCATCTTCTAATTCAGGGGATATGGTGTATGACATACGTTGTGGTAGAGTAGGGCAAAGCCCCCTCTCGATACTCTCAAGGGGCCTCTGTAGAGCTGTCTTGAGTGGACGCCTTTCCAATAAACACTGCATCGCGCTTTCAGATGCGCAAACGGAAGTTCAACATACATACAAGGATAACTCATCGCCCAGGGTTTTACAATGGGATGCATTCACGAAATCTGAAATCAATGTAACAACATTGTAAGACTATGGATTGAGTCTACCTGCGGGTTTAATCCAGCCACGTAGGGATTTCAGTATCACCACCTGGTCTGTCGCACATCTTTCACCGCTTTAAGACGCGCTTCTGCGGCCGTCTGGAATGCTCTTCCTTCCGATATTAGGAAGCCACTGGTAGCCATGCGCTTTTAAATCATCATCATCATCTAGATTGACAAACTCATTTCTTTAGGACTGCTTTTTTGCGTTCAGTGTGTTGTCCTTCCACCGCACCTCCGGTTAGCGCGGTTGGCTACGTACGGAGCGAAGGAAGTTCAGCATTACATATATATTGGACGTTATTGTGTGGACCCAGGTGAGGATGCGGAGCATCGCGAGAGCCGCTCTCTCACAGGCAGAAGTGGCACACCACACATCGACCCCCGAACCAGAAGCTGACCCCGATCGATGGAGGGGCACGGAATGTAGGGAGAGGTAAAGGCGCAGCTATGCAATTTCCATCCTCAAGCCACTGCTGGTGGAAAGGAGGCCCCACACCCCCCCACCCTCCCCCCCCCCCCCCCCCCGAGAGGGGAGCTCAAAGAGAGCTTCGCCCTGGAGGAGGGGGGCTCGGCCTGCTCTTTCGCACAGTTCAAGAAGTCATGGAGGGGGCAGGAACGCTCACGCTTGGCCCCACACCACCTGCTCATCAACTGACCTGTGGTGGATAGCGGGAGGAGCGATTCAAGAAACCTGCCCCCTCCCCCCTCATCCCCATTGTTTCAACTAAAACTAACAGAAAAAATATTTTTATTTTTCAGGTAAGGGCTCACCGAGCTATGTAGTTATTTTTCAGAAGCGACCTGACCATCACAGATTATAGCTCAACGAAGTGGCTTATCACGTGGAAATGTATAGCAGCCAAACACCCTAAAGGGACGTTGATTCTAAATGTGCAGGAGAAAGCCGGAGGACCTGGAGAAACGTGCGCACGACCACGGGGAGAGACATTCAGTCTCCAAATATACAGCAGCAGCAGGCGTCAGGGTCGTGATCGAATCCACGACCTCCTGCATACCAGGCGAGGTAGTTGACATCTCCTGGTCACCGTGGCTCCCTGCCGCGCCGGGAGATGGAGTCAAACCGGCGACCTCTTCATTGCAAGTCCGGAGTCACCACCCCCCTGTGTACGATATACGCGTGCTTTAAAAAAAGTTATTATTTTATAAATTAACTTCCTGAAGGCTCTTCTGACATGTCCTGTCGTTCATTCCCGATGGAGGTTGCAATTACTCTAATACAGTGAGGGAAAAATGTATTTGATCCCCTGCTGATTTTGTACGTTTGCCCACTGACAAATAAATGATCAGTCTATAATTTTAATGGCAGGTTTACTTGAACAGTGAGAGACAATAACAACAAGAAAATCCAGAAAAACGCATGTAAAAAATGTTGTAAATTGATTTGCATTTTAATGAGGGAAATAAGTATTTGACCCCCTCTCAATCAGAAAGATTTCTGGCTCCCAGGTGTCTTTTATACAGGTAACGAGCTGAGATTAGGAGCACACTCTTAAAGGGAGTGCTCCTAATCTCAGCTTGTTACCTGTATAAAATACACCTGTCCACAGAAGCAATCAATCAATCAGATTCCAAATTCTCCACCATGGCCAAGACCAAAGAGCTCTCCAAGGATGTCAGGGACAAGATTGTAGACCTACACAAGGCTGGAATGGGCTACAAGACCATTTCCAAGCAGCTTGGTGAGAAGGTGCCAACAGTTGGTGCGATTATTCGCAAATGGAATAAACACAAAAGAACTGTCAATCTCCCTCGGCCTGGGGCTCCATGCAAGATCTCACCGCGTGGAGTTGCCATGATCATGAGAACGGTGTGGAATCAGCCCAGAACTACACGGGAGGATCTTGTCAATGATCTCAAGGCAGCTGGGACCATAGTCACCAAGAAAACACACTACGCCGTGAAGGACTGAAATCCTGCAGCGCCCGCAAGGTCCCCCTGCTCAAGAAAGCACATATTCATGCCAGTCTGAAATTTGCCAATGAACATCTGCATGATTCAGAGGACAACTGAGTGAAAGTGTTGTGGTCAGATGAGACCACAATGGAGCTCTTTGGCATCAACTCAACTCGCCGTGTTTGGAGGAGGTGGAATGCTGCCTATGACCCCAAGAACACCATCCCCACCGTCAAATATGGAGGTGGAAACATTATGCTTTGGGGGTGTTTTTCTGCTAAGGGGACAGGACAACTTCACCGCATCAAAGGGACGATGGACGGGGCCATGTACCGTCAAATCTTGGGTGAGAACCTCCTTCCCTCAGCCAGGGCATTTAAAATGGGTCGTGGATGGGTATTCCAGCATGACAATGACCCAAAACACACGGCCAAGGCAACAAAGGAGTGGCTCAAGAAGAAGCACATTAAGGTCCTGAAGTGGCCTAGTCAGTCTCCAGACCTTAATCCCATAGAAAATCTGTGGAGGGAGCTGAAGGTTCGAGTTGCCAAACGTCAGCCTCGAAACCTTAATGACTTGGAGAAGATTTGCAAAGAGGAGTGGGACAAAATCCCTCCTGAGATGTGTGCAAACCTGGTGGCCAACTACAAGAAACGTCTGACCTCTGTGATTGCCAACAAGGGTTTTGCCACCAAGTACTAAGTCATGTTTTGCAGAGGGGTCAAATTCTTATTTCCCTCATTAAAATGCAAATCAATTTATAACATTTTTGACATGCGTTTTTCTGGATTTTTTTTGGTTGTTATTCTGTCTCTCACTGTTCAAATGAACCTACCATTATAATTATAGACTGATCATTTCTTTGTCAGTGGACAAACGTACAAAATCATCAAGGGATCAAATACTTTTTTTCCCTCACTGTAAACCGTCGGCAAAATGCGAGATGGACACCGTTCTCTAAGTTTGATGTCCGGCAAAGGTTGCCGCGCAATAGCGATACGACCACGCAAAATCCCCCCCCCCCCCCTTGTCATCGGCAACCCTATGCCTGATAAAGGCTTGCAGTGGCCTTCATCCAGCAGTGGATAGACAGTCGCTGCTGCTGACGATGATGATTCATTTACTCATTCGCAGCACGCCCTCCGATGACTTTTCACGTCATTCATCCTCAGCCCCTTGTCAGCGCATTGCCGGAGGCAGGCCACGTCGCCATGCCATCGTCAGTCACGGGGTGGGGGGGTGGGGGGGTTTGTTGTGACCATACTTCACCACGCCCGTCCAGCGCGGACCGGTGACTTAACGTCTCAAATAACTGCACTGTGCTACGTTGGTGGCGTGGTCCGTGAACACTGCCCGCTGCTGTCCTTGTTGCGGTAATCCAGGCATGGCGGTCATTTCCACCGTCTAACTGCGGGGGGGGGGGGTGGTTGGAATAAAATCCCTATATTTAGGGAGAGTGATCATCATAGTTATTAACCCAATAGCGAGAAACATTCATTCGACGCCAGTCATCAAGGTGGTGGAGTCATGCCGAATGACCGGCACCTGCATTCGATAACCGCATTACGGCGAAGCGACGTCTATAATTCATCAAAACTGTTCATCATTAGCCACGGCCAATCCACTGCTGGACGAAGATCTCGCCAAGCTACAGCCACCACTCGCGATCCCACGACGCCTTGCACGCGAGAGAATTCCATATTCCGTTGCTTCATCTCCTCGGCGCGCGTCCTTTCGGATGCGCCATACGTATGCTTGCTCTGTGTTTCTTTCCGTCCTCCTCCTCCTCGTCCAAAAAAGGAGATTGTTTCGTGGTTCCACTCGTTAGGGCCCTTCGAGACAGCGCGTGCAATTAACCGCCGGGCTCGTGAAGCGAATGATCACTCCCAACCCCTTTGCGCTTCTGCGTTCCATCTGGCCTCAAAGTCGCCGTGACTTTGGAGCTTGCAGACTAGCAGCGCACGCCCGGTCCAGCCTTCGCGTGCAATGAACAACAACAACAACAACAACCAAAACGCCCAACGGTTTGGTCAACGCTGGAGCGTGACCTTGTTAGAAGGGGGCGTGGTGGGGGGTGGGGCACGACGCGGTCCACGTGTGAGACAAACTTGAAGCGAGCATTAAGCGACGAGCGCGATGAGTGACGACTCCCTCTGCTCGAGTCTGTCCACGAGTCTGTCCACTCGTTGTGCTCGTGTCTGTCCACTCCCTCTGCTCGTGTCCGTCCACTCGCTCTGTCTGCTCGTGTCCGTCCACTCGCTCTGCTCGAGTCTGTCCACTCCCTCTGCTCGAGTCCGTCCACTCCCTCTGCTCGAGTCCGTCCACTCCCTCTGCTCGAGTCCGTCCACTCCCTCTGCTCGAGTCCGTCCACTCCCTCTGCTCGAGTCCGTCCACTCCCTCTGCTCGTGTCCGTCCACTCCCTCTGCTCGAGTCAGTCCACTCCCTCTGCTCGAGTCAGTCCACTCCCTCTGCTCGTGTCCGTCCACTCGCTCTGCTCGAGTCCGTCCACTCCCTCTGCTCGAGTCAGTCCACTCCCTCTGCTCGAGTCAGTCCACTCCCTCTGCTCGAGTCAGTCCACTCCCTCTGCTCGTGTCCGTCCACTCGCTCTGCTCGAGTCTGTCCACTCGCTCTGCTCGTGTCTGTCCACTCGCTCTGCTCGAGTCTGTCCACTCCCTCTGCTCGTGTCTGTCCACTCGCTCTGCTCGAGTCTGTCCACTAGCTCTGCTCGAGTCTGTCCACTCCCTCTGCTCGTGTCTGTCCACTCGCTCTGCTCGAGTCTGTCCACTCGCTCTGCTCGAGTCTGTCCACTCGCTCTGCTCGAGTCTGTCCACTCGCTGTGCTCGAGTCCGTCCACTCGCTCTGCTCGAGTTGAAATTGGTCCGGGGTTTGTTGCAGAAGACGGGTCCGCAAAGCATTTTGATTGGTGGATTTCTTTTTTTGTAATGAATGATTCGCAATCCACCAACACAAAGCATGAAGATTTTGAAATATTTCACGGTTATGTATTTTATGTTGTTGAATTTAGGACATGCACGAATCTCTATACAACCAATTAACCTTTGTCTCCAAAGTGTTGCTATCACTGGCGTGAAGCCGTGCTAACTGATGCGCACACATACATTTATGGTTTCAGAGATGTCGAAGCCTTTGACACACATTTGCATATGCGTGTGCATGCGTGCGAATGATTTTAGTAGGGAGCGGTAGTGCAATGGTGAGCGCGCTGTGCGATGAACCTGGCGACCCAATTTTTATCCCCGTGCACGGCCAACATCAGTGAAGATTATCTGAATCGGTCCTGGGCCTCCCCTAGGTCAACTCAGCCTCAAATGAGTACCTGGTGCGGTGTGTAAAATCATCGCCACTGGGGAGACAAAGGCGGCTGGGCGTGGTGTTGGCCACCCATCCCTTCGTGTGCTGTAGCGGCCTTCATAGGTGCTCACGAACAGCACTTAACCCCAACAGTCTGTTAAGGCTATACAGGGGATCTTTGTCTTTGTATTATTTTGAGACTGAACTGAGGCCATCAACCAGCCACATGCCGGCTTAAGACCTCAATATAATCACAATTGGCTGGAGACTGGAGTACAACACAGGAATTCTTAACCATGCCAGCTCAGTGAACTGACGAGGAATAAGGCACTTTTCTATAATGAAGGGCGACATCCCAACCGTGTGTGGCCCGAGATGAAAGTTGTTCACCACCAGCTGGTATAACTGGGTAGAAATTACAGCCTTTGCCCAGGCCAACGTGACAATAGCTGAAATCTCAGCGTGGATAATGTGGGCATAATGCACGCTCACCGTGGATAGGATCCTGCCCATGTGGACTTGTAATCCAGAGGCACTGGTTTGAGTCATCCGCGAAAAGTTGGAACAGCGGTGCAAGCTTCTGAAATCCCTCCACCTCTATCCAGCCAGATGTATAAATGTGTAACACCACAGTTGGTTAATCGGTGGTGGGGTAAACTGTGGGTGCTGCCACCTCTCTCAACATGTCTGACCAGCATGGAAGAGAGTGGCTCTCTGAGAGCCCCCTCTGTTGGAGGCCTTTCCGCCAGCATTTGTATAGCCGAGACATTGCAGGGCTGCGTCTTTATCTTTTATATTTGTCGCACAGGCTGAGCAGAATAAAGGAGAGCGTGGTGACCTGATAGCGAAAAAAGAAGCGTGCTCTCTCTGAGCATCCGACTCCAAAGGGAAGGAATCTCGCCAAGGATCATTTGGTGACGAAGTTTGTGGAGGTGCAGATGAGCAAAGTCATTAGGGCATGGTATTGATGTGATAGAATAATAATCATCTCCAGCACTCTGTCAATACACCGCAGAATGGGGGAATCCCACGTCGTGTTAGTCACGGAGAGTTGTTTGGCCATACTTTACCATGCCGGTCACAGTGGGTTGGTGGAGGTAGAGGGGTCAGGCCCGGCTTGATGCTCGCCGTGACAGGGAATCGAAGCGTGGGTCGCCGGTTCAGAGCGCAGTGCGCTATAACCACTGTGCTACTGCTCCCCATGATTTGACGCATTATTCATTCCTCTAATTGTTCTCTCGTATTGTTTCCCGATTGTTTATGGGAAATCGGTAGCAATGCATAAACAGAGACATTGACATGACGTGGCAGTCAGTCAGCAGTAGATAGAGGATGATGATTATTAAACGGTGATGCGCAATGAGTAATTAAATACCTGATGATGACAACACAAGCATGGTCACGCTTATGATGTCATTCTACCATCTGTTACAATAATGGCTTTGAAGATCATTCATGACGGTAATGGTGATAATGATGACGAGTTTGATCACATCCGGTGATCTGACGCTGATGTAATAACTGAATTATGATTTCACGTTGATGATGATGATGGCTTGGATGATTATGACGATAAGGATATTGATTATAATGCGTTTTACAATGATCATGAAGTGGAGGATTTTATGACTACGATGATTGATGGCTTTAGTGGGGATCAAGAACCGATTCCTTGTTGTCCCCATGCTTCCCGTCACATCTGCATCATCTCTCATTCTGTGTGGCTTATTTAGTGTTGTCGTCCTCTTTGGTATAATTTATGGCGAGCATGACACTCAAATCAACGCATGCTTATTACGAATATGAGCCAAGAATGTGTGTCCCGCGCGTGACGTCACTCCACATGAGGCCCCCCGCGTGACGTCACTCCACATGAGGCCCACCCCTCGCGTGACGTCACTGCAAAAAAGCCCCCCCCCCCTTCATTAATATTCATGCCCGCGTGGAAATTTACACGAACGCACATGAAGGTCGCGCACTCTACATGCCGCACTCTCTCCCCTCCTTAATAATCATGAGCGGGTGACGTCACTCCACATACCGCATCCCTCCACAATTCCCATTAACGAGTGACGTCACTCCACATGGGGTAACGCCCCCCCCCCCACCTCATTAATAATCACAAGCTGAACAATTTTTCTATTGAATATTTCATATTTACTGCAATATATGGATGGGCAAAACATTTAGTAAGTCATAAGAGCCATGTGTTCTTCTCTCTGCCAACTCCTGTCCCTTTCTCTCTGTCTCTCTCTCTCACTCGTGCCCACTTGGTCTCTGCTGCCTGGGTCACAGGAGGCGATCGTCACGGTCACGTGAGCGCGCGCGCGACCGTCATTCGGAGGATGACGCTCCCGTCATTCGGAGGATGACGCTCCCGTCATTCGGAGGATGACGCTCCCGTCATTCGGAGGATGACGCTCCCGTCATTCGGAGGATGACGCTCCCGTCATTCGGAGGATGACGCTCCCCTCATTCGGAGGATGACGCTCCCGTCATTCGGAGGATGACGCTCCCGTCATTCGGAGGATGACGCTCCCGTCATTCGGAGGATGACGCTCCCGTCATTCGGAGGATGACGCTCCCCTCATTCGGAGGATGACGCTCCCGTCATTCGGAGGATGACGCTCCCGTCATTCGGAGGATGACGCTCCCCTCATTCGGAGGATGACGCTCCCGTCATTCGGAGGATGACGCTCCCGTCATTCGGAGGATGACGCTCCCGTCATTCGGAGGATGACGCTCACACGGTCGTTGGCATCTTCGCGTCGTTTTGTGGAACGCAAAAACGAGTCTGATGATGATCATGCCGACGATGTGTGGTAGACGCAGACGAACGCGACAACAATTTGACACGCAGGCTTTCGCGACCTATGTTATTTTCAGATTAACATATAAGACCCCAAAACAGGAAGACCTCATCACAATTCTGGCAAATCGCCTGATGAAGCTGGTTGTAACCACCAGCGGAAAGTCACGGTTACTCGAATTGTAAATGTTGCGGGTTTACTCTCCAACACACAACCCGGTGTGCTGAACTAGGAGAGTAACTGGCACGTTTTGTTCACATGAAAACCCTTATTAAGTGTCTGCGCCGTGTGATGGTGGGTTAACGACACATTCTCTTTACATCGACGCCATCTAACCTACCAATAATGCCGTGACAATTGACGCAACCAAATCCTCTCCCAGCAACAATTCCCCCCTTTTTTTGCCGATCTCGGCTCCACCTTGGCAAGTGGCGTCGCTGCACGGGGGGGACTTCGAGGGCTCCTCCAGAGGAGCGCGGAACGACACCCGGGCTCGCTGCGTTCGCTGGACGTCGTCGCGACAACCGTGGGCCGCCGCCGCGATTAAATCCGGAGCGGGGTTGCGACGGAACAACCACCAGAATGTGTGGCGAGCATCAGACTCAGGCCAAATGGACCATTCTCCAAATGGGGAATATGCGGTGGGGGGGAGGGGTGGTCGCAGTGGGGGGGGGGGGCGAGCCAAACGCCAGCTGCACGTGGCTTTTTTTGTTGTTGTTAACGGGATCGCTCCGTACGAGAGTATTCATTAAAACGTCCGAGGAGTCGGTGCAAATGAGCCTGCGTGTGGATTAGCATAGGGGAATGGTTATGTTGTTGTGTGTGCGTGCACGACAAAACTGTGCGGAGCAGTGGTGCGATGGTTCGTGTGCTGCTGCTGCTGCTGCTATGAAGCTGCTCATCCAGGTACAATTCCTGGAAGCGTTGTTAACTGCAGGGTTGTTGCTCTTTAGTCTTTCAATGGCTTCCAACGTAGGCGGAAAGCGTTTGTGCATGAGCTATTTCCATCTGTCCTTACATAACGCGGATCACTTTAATTCTCGTGAAGTAAATCTCGTACGAACGAAATTTGGGGAAACTGGCCACATTCATCGAAGGGTTTTGCTCAAACTTTGCAAACTTAACCCACCAATAAAAAAGAACAACAGTGTTGGCTGCTATACGTTTCCACGTGACGATAAACCACTTCGTAGAGCTACCATTCGCGGCCAGGTCGCTTCTGAAAAAGAGCCGCATAGCGCAGTGGGCCTTACCTGGCAAACTAAAATAGTTAATCGTAGTCGTTCAGTGACTGTGTGTGTGAGAGGTTGGCTGGGAATTATTTTCCGCTACTCTCCTTCGTTGAACTGCGTGAAGGCCCATTGTGAGTCATTATTTATGGACCTTATTACATGTGACCGTGTGGGAGAGCTCATTGAAAGTCATTTATTGATGTGTTTAGCCATGTGAGAGCTTGTTGAGTGATTAACCCCCAAATTGTTAGGGTTCTTTTTTCTTTATTTCAAGCTTGTGGGACAATTGGTAACGTGACTGGAAGGTGTTACCTACACCTCTTGGCCTCCCCTAGGTCAGCTCAGCCTTAACGTTAACACCTCGTGCAATGTGTTACTGATCGCGGTGGAGAGAGAAAGGTGGCCAGGCCTGGAGCTGGCAACAGCTTAACTTTCATGTTCATAGTTTAAGGTTTAGTTCAGGGGTTCTTAATCTGGGCTGCACGCTGCATCCCCAGGGGGTGCGAGATGCCCTTTCTGGGGGTGCGAGACATGGCTAGATTTATTTCGAAGGTGAATCATCGTCAACACAAACTAAGCACGGACCCGTAAGTGCAACTACTTTGTTTCATCAAACCTCTATGCATTTATTAACATTAGCAACATTTGTTGTTACGATTGAGAACCAAAGGGTTGCTTGCTGCAGTAAAGGTTTAGAACCACCGGTTTAGTTTCGTGTACCGTGCCAGCCTAACAGAGCTTGCAGATACAATACAATCTGTGCGACTGAATTGGGGATCATTTATCTATTTGGGCTCACCAAATCTCCTTTGCCATGAGAATGCGTAATAACATTTGCGACATCGACAAACCGGGGTTAATTCAACAGACACGGGAGTGAACTGGTGTGGTGGCGGGAAGTCATCGAAGCAGGTGGTTCGCACTCACCACTGCGGGCGACTGGTGGACTTGACAACAGGCGTCATCCCGTCTCTGTACAGGCTCCTGGTCTTGCTGAAGTTCACGAGGTTGAAAATCGCGCGCTGCGCTCACAACAGCATTCAAGTGGGGGGGGAGGGCACGAAACGTCAGTTAAGTACCGCCATCAAGTTCCATTCGCAAGATGAATATTTCTTCGGTGAACATGTCCGTCGCAATCAAAGTGTCTCCATGCCAAAACGAGCGATGGCATTGGCCCACAGCAGCATCAATCACCGTCACCACTACCAGAAGCACCAAGGCCTGCACGTTGACAGCCCTTGGGCCAGTGGTGGAAATTCCACGCTTCTATGGCTTTGACAGTTGATGTTCACTGCACTGTTTCGTCCGTTGTATGTATGTTGAACCTCTTTCGCAACGCACGTAGCCAACCCTCGCTAAGCGGAGGTGCGCGGCAAGGACGACAAACGAAACACAAAAATAGCTCTACAGAAATGAGTTGTCAATCTAGACGATTTAATAGTGGACAGCTCCAGTGGTTTCCCAATATCGGAAGAGCGTTCAAGACGGCCAAGAAAGCGCATCTGAAAGCGCCGCGCGTGACCACGTGTGCAGGGCGTGTCACTCCTGCATCTGGTAAGATAAAAAAAATACATATAATTGTTTGATTTGTATAGTTTTCAATTATTTGTTTTCCTTTCCTATACTTTGCACTCCTATCGTGTTTTTTCGTGTATTTGTTGTTGACAGGTTCTGACCCTGTGCCCCTACTTGACATCTGAGCTTTATAGCTCATCGGATTCCTCCAGTCTAAATACAGTGAGGAAAAAAATTATTTGATCCCCTGCTGATTTTGTACGTTTGCCCACTGACAAAGAAATGATGAGTCTATAATTTTAATGGTAGGTTTATTTGAACAGTGAGAGACAGAATAACAACAAAAAATCCAGAAAAACGCATGTCAAAAATGTTATAAATTGATTTGTATTTTAATGAGGGAAATAAGTATTTGACCCCCTCTCAATCAGAAAGATTTCTGGCTCCCACGTGTCTTTTATACAGGTAACGAGCTGAGATTAGGAGCACACTCTTAAAGGGAGTGCTCCTAATCTCAGCTTGTTACCTGTATATAAGACACCTGTCCACAGAAGCAATCAATCAATCAATCAGATTCCAACCTCTCCACCATGGCCAAGACCAAAGAGCTCTCCAAGGATGTCAGGGACAAGATTGTAGACCTACACAAGGCTGCAATGGGCTACAAGACCATTGCCAAGCAACTTGGTGAGAAGGTGACAACAGTTGGTTCGATTTTTCGCAAATGGAAGAAACACAAAAGAACTGTCAATCTCGCTCAGCCTGGGGCTCCATGCAAGATCTCACCTCGTGGAGTTGCAATGATCATGAGAACGGCAAGGAATCAGCCCAGAACTACACAGGAGGATCTTGTCAATGATCTCAAGGCAGCTGGGACCATAGTCACCAAGAAAACAATTGGTAACACACTACACCGTGAAGGACTGAAATCCTGCAGCGCCCGCAAGGCCCCCCTGCTCAAGAAAGCACATATGCATGCCCGTCTGAAGTTTGTCAATGAACATCTGAATGATTCAGAGAACAACTGGGTGAAAGTGTTGTGGTCAGATGAGACCAAAATGGAGCTCTTTGGCATCAACTCAACTCGCCGTGTTTGGAGGAGGAGGAATGCTGCCTATGACCCCAAGAACACCATCCCCACCATCAAAGATGGAGGTGGAAACATTATGCTTTGGGGGTGGTTTTCTGCTAAGGGGACAGGACAACTTCACCGCATCAAAGAAACAATGGACGGGGCCATATACCGTCAAATCTTGGGTGAGAACCTCCTTCCCTCGGCCAGGGCATTGAAGATGGGTCGTGGATGGGTATTCCAGCATGACAATGACCAAAAACACACGGCCAAGGTAACAAAGGAGTGGCTCAAGAAGAAGCACATTAAGGTCCTGGAGTGGCCTAGCCACTCTCCAGACCTCAATCCCATAGAAAATCTGTGGAGGAACTGAAGGTTCGAGTTGCCAAACGTCAGTCTCGAAACCTTAATGACTTGGAGAAGATCTGCAAAGAGGAGTGGGACAAAATCCCTCCTGAGATGTGTGCAAACCTGGTGGCCAACTACAAGAAACGTCTGACCTCTGTGATTGCCAACAAGGGTTTTGCCACCAAGTACTAAGTCATGTTTTACAGAGGGGTCAAATACTTATTTCCCTCATTAAAATGCCAATCAATTTATAACATTTTTGACATGCGTTTTTCTGAATTTTGTTGTTGTTATTCTCTCTCTCACTGTTCAAATAAACCTACCATTAAAATTATAGACTAATTATTTCTTTGTCAGTGGGAAAACGTTCAAAATCAGCAGGGGATCAAATACTTTTTTCCCTCACTGTAAACATTCTGAATCTGAGCTGCACACACGTGACACACCAGTCACTCTTCGGCATCGTCTACGCACGCCGTTAGCGGGACGACTGCCCCTTCGATCTTGTTCGCCCTGTCGTCTTTGTCTCACCGGCGCTGATGGCGACTCTCGGGACTGGGGCCCAGAGGAGGCCCAGAACAGATGTTTGATGTAGCTCGCCACGGATGTTAGTCGTGGCCAGGAATTGGAACTCAGAAGGCCGGGAGCACAGGGCAGTGTGCTAACCACTACATCGCCACTTGCAACAGCGCACACAATAACAAAAATCGCCATTCGCCACTAAGTGGCGGTGACGTCACCCCGACACTTGTGCCACACATGTGCACCTTGAGGCCACGTGAAGTGTCGAACGCCCGCTGGCAGGAGGTCACGGGGCAGACCCTGGTGTCACGGGTCGACTGACTGAGATGACTGGCTGATGCACCACCTGTGCCCCTTACTGTGCCAACCTGCTGTGCTTTAGCCACCCGGCGCTCCGCTCGTTGTTGTGAGCGTTGCTCTTCCGCCCTCCGTTGTTGTTGGAGGGCGACTGCCTCCAACTGCCCAGTAGCGTCCTTCACGAGCCTCCTCCACAGAGGCCGATCTTGACACCGCTGGTACCAGTCATCGGCTAGTCCACCCAGCTCCACGTCCTCCTGTACCACATCACTCCATCTCTTCTTTAGCCCGTGCCGCGCCCGTTTAGCCCCCTCGATCCGGCCGAACAAAAACTGTTTAGGCATGCGGTGGCTGGGCATGCGGGCTACATGACCCAGCCAATGCAGCCTTGCCTGCCTGAGGAGCTCACCAATGGGACCGTGCCCAGATCTTTCAAGGATTTGTGAGCTCCTCACACAATCTAGCCTGGTTAAACCCAGGACGGATCGTAGGCAGGCCAGCCTAAATGTTTCTAACCGGCGAAGATGTTCAATTAGGGGGGTCCACGTTTCGCAAGCGTAGAGAAGGGAGGGAATGACCGTGGCCGAGAAGACCCGAAGCGCACACAACACACACAAACACACACACAACACACACAACACACACACACAACACACACACAACAAACACCCACAACAGATACACCCTTCATAGACCGTTGAGGCGTGCATGGTCGGCAAGCCCGACTGTGGCCAGCACCAATGGAGAGTGAAACCTGAACAGGTCCCGGGGCCTCCTCAAGCTCGACTTAGTGTCACATCGACACCGGCTGTGGGGTGTGAACCACTGCACTGGGGAGACAAAGGCAACCGGGTGGGGTACAGCTCACGCAACGCCCTCGTGTGCAGTCCCAGGCCTCATAAGTGTCCACACCACACACGCACATACACACATACATACACACATACATACACACATACATACAAATACATACATACATATACACATACATATACACATACATACACACATACATACACATACATACACACATACATACACACATACACAACAACAACAACCGCCATTCGCCACTAAGTGGCGGTGACGTCACCAAGATGCTTGTGCCAGGCTATGTGCACCCTGAGGCCACGTGAAGTGTCGAACGCCCGCTGGCAGGAGGTCACGGGGCAGACCCAGGTGCCACAGGTCGACTGACTGAGATGACTGGCTGATGCACCACCTGTGCCCCCTACTGTGGCAACCTGCTGTGCTTTAGCCACCCGGCGCTCCGCTCGTTGTTGTAAGCGTCGCTCCTCCACTCTCCGTTGTTGTTGGAGGGCGACTGCCTCCAACTGCCCAGTAGCGTCCTTCACGAGCCTCCTCCACAGAGGCCGATCTTGACACCGCTGGTACCAGTCATCGGCAAGTCCACTCAGCTCCACGTCCTCCTGTACCACATCACTCCATCTCATCTCTAGCCCGTGCCGCGCCCGTTTAGCCCCCTCAATCCGGCCGAACAAAAGCTGTTTCGGCATGCGGTGGCTGGGCATGCGGGCTACATGACCCAGCCATCGCAGCCTTGCCCGCCGGAGGAGCTCACCGATGGGACCCTGCCCAGATCTTTCAAAGATTTGTGACCTCCTCACACAATCCAGTCTGGTTAAACCCAGGATCGATCGTAGGTAGGCCAGCCTAAATGTTTGTAACCGGCGAAGATGTTCCATTAGGGGGGTCCACGTTTCGCAAGCGTACACACACACATACATACACACATACATACAAAAACAAAGATCCCCCATGTAGCCTTAACAGACTGTAGGGGCAAGTGCTGTTAGCGAGCACCTATGAAGGCCGGAACGGTACACGAGGGGGTGGGTGGCCAGCACCACGCCCGACCGCCTTTGTCTCCATAGTGGCAATGTTTACACACCGCACCAGGTACTCATTTGAGGCTGAGTCGACCTAGGGGAGGCCCGGAACCGGTTCAGATAATCGTCACTGGTGAACTCTGTTCGCCAGGTTCGTCGCGCAGGGCGCTAACCGCTACACTACCGCTGCCCACACTATCCATGCATACAAACAACCACGTGCACCCCCACACGACATACACGCATTAAGATTCAGCAGTGGATTCAGGGGAGCTGACCGTAACGATCGCGAGCTCATTAATATATACGTTACGGTATATCAAGCGAATGGTGGATAACGCATCTGCTGCTGGCGAGCGAACGAGCGAGGGATCGAGCGGAGGGGCTCCCCAAGTTTCCCCGTAGCGACTCCACGCGCCACACCAGACACGAGCCGGGGCTTGACATTGCGCAGCCGGCCGGCCAGCGGTGGACACGACGGGCGTGACCCATTCCCCGTTGTTATGCGTGTTGAACTTCTTTCGCACCGTACGTAGCCAACCGTGCTAATAGGGGAAGGACAATAAACGAAACACGCAAAAAACAGTTCGAAAGAAATGCGTTTTAAAGCTAGATTTAAAAGTGCTTAGCTCGCAGTTGCTTCTTAATATCGGAGGGAAAAGCATTCCAGACGGCCGCAACATCGCATCTGAAGGCTCGCCGATGCAGTGAAAGATGTGCGACAGACCAGGGGGTGACGCTGACATCTCTACGTGGCTGGATTCAATCCGCAGGCAGACTCAATCCATCGTTTTACAATGTTGTTACATTGATTTTAGATTTCGTAAATGCATCCCATTACAAAATCCTGGGCGATAAGTTATCCTTGCATGTGTGTTGAACCTCTTTCGCACCGTACGTAGCCAACCGTGCTGATCGGAGGTGTGGGGGAATGCCAGCAAGCTAAATACAAAAAAATCTGTTTTAAATAAATTCGTTTTGCCATCTAGATGTAAAAGTGCGTAGCTCCAGTGGCTCTCTAATATCGGAATATCGATTGTGCCATCGAGAGTCGCCCTGGCCACCAGCTGTCAGCATCGGGACACCGCTGGCCACGTCTGCTTATCGATGCCGAGATCCGGACACTGGACATACATCGAGATGTCGATAACGCTGTTGATATTCTAACGACCGCTACAAAGAAGGCCTCTCGTCCAGCATTCAAGTGCCAAAGGGATGTACATATGCAATAAATAATAATAATACTGATACCAACGCTAATGTTATTTATCTATTCAATAAATGTATAGATTTATGTTACGCTTCTTTGGCAACGTAAGTAGCCAACCGTGCTCATCAAGAATCTTCCAGACTATCCTGAGAAAGCCCGGCATGCACACGAGGTGATGACACCTCAACACTCCGCACAAGCGGGTCAGGGACCCTCTTGCTGTGCTGTCATCTTCGGGTCACTTTGGAGCTCCGCCAGATTGGGACTTTCACGAACATTCGTGATCCACCAACCCATGCCTCCAAAGTGCCACCACGCCTGGCCACAATATGGTCTTCCCCTTCTTAATCCAGAGGTCCAACTCCTGCATGGGGTCGGTGGCTCATATGTTCACTCTCCGTGTTCGAAGAGATCCGTGATCTTACTCAGAGACCCATCGGCTCGCATACACTTACATGGTAGATACATTGACATCGAGATCCATATAATTACATAGAACACCATATTCATCAATAATACTGCCTTACAATGAACATATATGTATATATCAGAATAAGAATATGCATTCATACTGGAGGAATCTGATGGGCTAAAAAGCTCTTTGTCACATATGTGACATTTCGGGCAATGGCCCTGCCTCGTAGCACTGATGTGTTACAGACAGATGTGTTGAGGGTTTTGTTAATTGTGTTCTGTGCGACTGCCAATGCAGCATCACCAAATAATCTGCTTACTTTTGTAGAACCCACGTCGACTTTTATAGACAACCATAGACTAACGTACACTTAACGTGATCCATGGGGATTTACATAGAACACCGTAGACTTACATAGAGAACCACAAATTTGCTTACGCGATCCATAGGTCCATAATGCTCTTTGATATTCTTGCACGAGGTCAGAGGCGTTGCTTTTCTGCCGCCATGTGACTCTTCTAACCCTCTGCCTCTTCTCTCGTCACATCCGCTAAGCCCCGCGGGGAAAGTTGATCTCGAGAATGTTAGGTGCGTGAGGGTGGAACTTGACGTCGGGTCTCAGGATGTTAACCACCTCGCCCGGTATGCACGAGGTCATGGGTTCATTCCAGACCCTGACACCTGCTGTATATTTGGAGTTTTCGTGTCTCTCTCCCAGTGGATGTTTCTCCGTGTCCTCCGGGTTTTGTACCTCCACATATAGAATCAATATTTGTTCAGAGTATTTGGCTGCTATACATTTCCCCGTGATGATGCGCCACTTCGTCGACATATGATTTGCGATAGCTAGGGTCGCTTCTGCAAAAGAGCTATATGTAGCTCAGTGGGGCCTTATCTGGTAAGATTTAGTTGAGAAAATGTGACAGCCACACTCCAACGTGGTTGTGATATCTGGATCTCAACAGGGGGTCGGTGGCCCCAGCTGGCTCAACCGGAGGGCAAACATCCAAACTCTACAAATTCAATCGCTTTTATTGTCACACACCTGGCTGGAAGGGGTGGGGGCGTGGTGTGGTAGCAATGATGGTGCGAATACTGCACTGTGAACCTAGCCTACCTGAGTTCGATTCCTGTTAGAGCCGTCCCCTAGGGGTAGACGGTGAACCGGGGCGACTGCCCTGGGCCCTGTGCTTTGGTCGGGGGGGGGGGGGGTGGGCTGCGTATAATGTTCTATGAACCTAGCCCGCCTGAGTTCAATTCCCGTCAGAGCCGTCCCCTAGGAGCAGACGGGGAATCGGGACGACCGCCCTGGGCCCCGTGCTTTGGGGGGACGGGCGGGGCTTCGCTTCAACGTCACGGTGTTAGATGTAATGCTTCCGGTGTAATTTGAAGGCGTCGGGGGTGGAGGGGGGGGCACACGTTGTGGAAGTTGCCCCAGGACCCTTACCCCCGCAGTAGAGGGCCTCAATTCCAGGGCACGGCTAACATCAGTGGCGAGTGAGTGATGTCCGCCTGCTCGGTGGGGCCAGCGACACACATGCGTGCTGCCCTCGCCCCCCCCCCTCCCACCACCACCCAATGCTCGTGTGAGTCTGCAGGCACACCACTTGTGACACTGACCATATTCGCAAATTGGTTGAAATATTGTGAACCCAACTTGATTGCTATATTAGAAGCGGGAGTGAGGCGGTGACCCAGGAGTTAAGGGCACTGGCGCTACGAACCCGAGCGACGCGAGTTAGATTCCCCGGCCACGGCTAACATCAGTGGCGAGTGATATCCGGACGGCTCACGGAGGCCCCACCCCCACTTCACCCGTTATCCCGCCCTGACGAGTGTGGTGAAGTATGGTCAAACAATCCCCCACGACCGACGAGGCGTTGATTAGACGAAGGACTTCAAATCGTTATTAGCGTATAATGACGCAGCCGGTGCATTGGCCATCGCAATGTGGCTTATGTATCACCGCAGGGCCATTTAGCCAGGAGGAAAAACCCTACGTCCGATTTCACGCGGCTCACTCTGTTTAATCAAACACATCGGAAAATCAACCGTGGCGGCTTCTGACAGCTGTAACCGTTTATGAATTCCTACAGCCACGGTGCATTCCACGGATTTGACAAAGGGCTGTCAATTATATATATGTCAAAAAAGCACGCAAGCGATCGAATTTGGCTGCAAAGGGCCCCACGCAGCGATCGCGCGATGCGTTGGTGGGGCGCGCCGCGAGATCCTCCTCCACTCCGAGCGAGCCCCTGGCCCATGCCACTGCCGCACCGCACGCACCGCACGCACTGAACGCACCACACGCGCGCACCGCAGACACCGCACGCACCGCACGCACCACACGCACGCACTGCACGTACCGCATGCACGTATGCATCGGTCTCAGGGGCCATCCCATCAAGTGCACCATTACCGGCCGGGCAATGTCAACCGCACGGTCTGCTCGCATCATCAGGAGTCTGACCTTTCTCACCCTTGCTCCCCTTTGGTCCACACTGCTGACCTCTCTTGGTGCTCTTTTTAAATAAATACTGGCCCCTGCCGTAGGACCCGCACGGAGGGACATCCCACGCCGCCGTCTGGACCGATCCGGGTGCGCAAGCGCTCTCCTCGACCTCTAGACGTCACCGACTCGCACTTGCCCCTCAGGGGCGGTTGAGCGTCGACAAGAGATCGGGACACAGAGCCCAGGGACCGCACGTGGCTACGCCCAGGGGGAGATGCCCACGCTCAGCCTGGTGTCGCTCACGGATCGTCGTGGTCGTCGCGCTCGATGATGCGGAGACCCACGCCTGTCAATCCACGGGGGTGGGGGGGGGGGGGTCTGGCCAGCGGCGATGGATCGCGGCAACACTCGGGGAAACATTCGAAAGAGCGTCTACTACTTACTGCTGCTACTGCCATAGGAACGTGGAATTCCCACCGCTGGCGCAGGACTTTTCAATATCGATGAGCTACCACTCCACACTTCCCTTGGGCTGGCAGACGCTGGTTTTGTGAAAATGTGGGTTTCGCAATCAACGTGCTCTTCCTGCACACCAGGCGAGGTGGTTAACATCTCGCCACCGTGGCGCGGTTAATCGGTCAGGGTGCATACGGGACGGTCGGATACGCGACGTTGCACCGCATTACAATTCGCAAAGCCGACGTCGTTTATTCCGTTCGCTTGTGGTGCCCGTCACTCATTTCCCGCCACCCCCTCCCCTTCATTCCAGCCCCCCACCCCCCTCTGCCTCCCAGCGTTCCCTTATCGCTCGGGGGACAAAATAAACTATGGGGGTCTTAGGCTACTGATTCTTTTCGTACCTTCAGGTGAGATCACTTTCGCGAAAGCAAAATAAATGACCCCCAGTTATTATGTAAGTGATTCCACAGATGCGGTTCACCCCGGGCTGGGTTTTCATGCCGTTTTAAGCTTTTAAGGCAAGCGAAAATAAATATATAGCCTCTGCACAACGACATACACGGGTGCACTTATATTAATAATAAAAATCTGATGTAGCTGCCGCCGCTGCAAATAAATGAGTAAATAAACGCTCGTGCGCACGGCGCTCAGATTTCCCCTTGTAAAAAAAGCTCCCACAGGCTTGCGGCATCAGAGGATGTATTTCACTGGCCGACGCTTAAGCGCGTGGAATATATCCGTGCGTAATGGTCTCGTCGGCGCTCACCACAAGGAGGCCATGTGGCGACGCCGCAACGCAGCCCTGCTGCACGTGGGCTGCCCCTAACCCAGAAGCAGCAGAAAGGGTTGGTGGATCACCAACAACAACAACCACCATTCGCCACTAAGTGGCGGTGACGTCACCACGACGCTTGTGCCAGGATATGTGCACCTTGAGGTTGAGGCCACGTGAAGTGTCGAAAGGCCGCGGGCAGGAGGTCACGGTGCAGACCCAAGTGCCACAGGTCGACTGACTGAGACGACTAGCTGATGCACCACCTGTGCCCCCTACTGTGCCAATTTGCTGTGCTCTAGCCACCCGACGCTCCGCTCGTTGTTGTGAGCGTCGCTTCTCCGCTGCTGTTGGAGGGCTACTGCCTCCAACTGCCCAGTAGCAGCGTCTTTCACGAGCCTCCTCGACAGAGGTCGATCTTGACACCGCTGGTACCGGTCATCGGCACACACGCACACAGAGACGTTGCTGTGGAACTCCGTTCATCTATCGAGGAGAGAGGGGCCGTGCCCTGGCTCTGCCCGCAGAATGCAGCACGGCAAAGCGTGGACCGATACCATCGGTGCCTTGTCGATGGCACAAGGGTATTGCGCCCGTCTCACGCGTTGCTTTGCTCCGGGCGGCTCCAGTTACCTCCCACGTGCTTGATAGATCACTCGCTGTTTGGCTGGAAACATCTTAATATACCGAGAACTGCAGAGCAATTGTTGGCACCGGCTCAACGCCCGACAATCTTCCAGTCTGTATGTGATTCTTCAGCGATTGTGTGATGCAATTTGCGTGAGCGGCCACGCTTTTTTAAACGATCCAAGAGAAAAGTTTATTTATTTTTAGAGGCACCTCAACCACGACACGTGGCCCTGTGCATACGGAGGAAGTGGAGGAGCAGAGATGGACAGAGAGAGACACACCGAGAGAGAGAAAGATACACAGAGACAGACCCGGAGAGATACATTGAAAACAGACACGGACAGAAATCGACACGGTTGTAGACATGAAGAGACATACACAGACACCGACACAGACTGACGCAGGGAACGAACCAAAGTGACAGACGTGATGAGACAGACAAATCAGAATATGGAGAGATACAGAGACAATCACAGAGATACAGAGACAATCACTGAGATACAGAGACAATCACTGAGATACAGAGACAATCACAGAGATTCAGAGACAATCACTGAGATACAGAGACAATCACAGAGATACAGAGACAATCACAGAGATACAGAGACAATCACAGAGATACAGAGACAATCACTGAGATACTGAGACAATCACTGAGATACAGAGACCATCACAGAGAATCAGAGACAATCACAGAGATACAGAGACAATCACAGAGATACAGAGACAATCACAGGGATACAGATACAATCACAGAGATACAGAGACAATCACTGAGATACAGAGACAATCATAGAGATGCGGAGACAATCACAGAGATGCAGAGACAATCACTGAGATACAGAGACAATCACAGAGATACAGAGACAATCACAGACATACAGAGACAATCACAGAGATACAGAGACAATCACAGAGATACAGAGACAATCACAGAGATACAGAGACAATCACAGAGCTACATAGACAATCACAGAGCTACAGAGATAATCACAGAGATACAGAGACAATCACAGAGATACAGAGACAATCACAGAGATACAGAGACAATCACAGATATACAGAGACAATCACAGAGAAACAGAGACATTCACAGAGATACAGAGACAATCACAGAGACACATAGACAATCACAGAGATACAGATACAATCACAGAGATACAGAGACAATCACAGAGATACAGAGATAATCACTGAGATACAGAGACAATCACAGAGATACTGAGACAATCACAGAGATACAGAGACAATCACAGAGATACAGAGACAATCACAGATATACAGAGGCAATCACAGAGATACAGAGACAATCACAGAGATACAGAGACAATCACTGAGATAGTGAGACAATCACAGAGATACAGAGACAATCACAGAGAAACAGAGACAATCACAGAGATACAGAGACAATCACAGATATACAGAGACAATCACAGAGATACAGAGACAATCACAGATATACAGAGACAACCACAGAGATACAGAGACAATCACTGAGATACAGAGACAATCACAGAGATACAGAGACAATCACAGAGATACAGAGACAATCACAGATATACAGAGACAATCACAGAAATACAGAGACAATCACAGATATACAGAGACAATCACAGAGATAGTGAGACAATCACAGAGATACAGAGACAATGACAGAGATACAGAGACAATCACAGAGATACAGAGACAATCACAGAGCTACATAGACAATCACAGAGCTACAGAGATAATCACAGAGATACAGAGACAATCACAGAGATACAGAGACAATCACAGAGATACAGAGACAATCACAGATATACAGAGACAATCACAGAGAAACAGAGACATTCACAGAGATACAGAGACAATCACAGAGACACATAGACAATCACAGAGATACAGATACAATCACAGAGATACAGAGACAATCACAGAGATACAGAAATAATCACTGAGATACAGAGACAATCACAGAGATACAGAGACAATAACAGAGATACAGAGACAATCACAGAGATACAGAGACAATCACAATATACAGAGGCAATCACAGAGATACAGAGACAATCACAGAGATACAGAGACAATCACTGAGATAGTGAGACAATCACAGAGATACAGAGACAATCACAGAGATACAGAGACAATCACAGAGATACAGAGACAATCACAGAGATACAGAGACAATCACAGATATACAGAGACAATCACAGAGATACAGAGACAATCACAGATATACAGAGACAACCACAGAGATACAGAGACAATCACTGAGATACAGAAACAATCACAGAGATACAGAGCCAATCACAGAGATACAGAGACAATCACAGATATACAGAGACAATCACAGAGATACAGAGACAATCACAGATATACAGAGACAATCACAGAGATAGTGAGACAATCACAGAGATACAGAGACAATCACAGAGATACAGAGACAATCACAGAGATACAGAGACAATCACAGAGATACAGAGACAATCACAGATATACAGAGACAATCACAGATATACAGAGACAATCACAGAGATACAGCGACAATCACAGAGATACAGAGACAATCACAGATATACAGAGACAATCACAGATATACAGAGACAATCACAGAGATATGTAGAGATAGAAACAGACACGAGATAGAGATACAATCTGCACTTATCTAAACACAGCACTCTGTGTATGTCTTTGAGAGTAGTGAGTGGTGGCACTGTGGTTAGTGCACTGCACTGAGCTTGATTTCCAGTCACGGTTCACACCAGTTGTGAGTGATATCAGAACTGATCCTATCCCCCCTCCCCCCACCTCCTTTAACCAACCCACACTGACCAGAACGGTGAAGTATGTTCAAACAACCTCCTATGACCGACACGGCACAGGAGGGCATTGATCTAATCCTGGACTTACAGGGAGATGTCACGTAATGTCATTCGGTGTGTGCGCAAACAGCACCTGCCCCAACAGTTTGTTAAAGGCTATACGGGGGATCTTTGTCATATTTAATCATGTTTTATCATCGTCCGCCATGATCTATCCACTGCCGGATGGCGGCCTCTCAAAAAAAACACTTCCATCTCTCACGCTGTCACCAAATTATATATGTTTCGTGTTTAGCACGGTTGGCGACGTACGGTGCGAAAGAAGTCCAACATAAGTACGTGCATCTCTCATGCTGTCACCACCCATCACGGTGCCGCAAACAACAGCGTGACGACCATCCATCTGACCGCAACAACAACAACAACGTGAGCTGATCTCGCCACGCTCCGTGTCGGCGAGGGGTGGTCCCCTCGAGCGAGATTCCTCCTTCGGCCGCGGCTCCGTCGAGTCCGGCAGGCCGTCATCGCTTCGAGCGACGCGTCTTCCACAATCGAGCCCACGGACGACTCTTAAGGACCAATTTGACGCATTTTTTTGCAACGCACGTACACTTCAGTGGTTCTTAACCTTCTCAACTTGGCCGGATGTTTTAAGAAGGTAAATCGTGGAAACGCAAATTAAGTAAGGGGCACGTAAGGCACAACCACTTTGTTTCATCTGACCTCTGTATTTATTAACATTATAAAAAAAGAATACCATTGAGAACCAAAAGGCGTGCAAGGTGCGGTAAAGGTGAAAAACCACTGCTCTAAATGATATACGTGTCCGTGTGTATGCATGTTTACACATAATGTGGAGCGGTAGTGTAGCGGTTAGCGCGCTGATCTTTGAATCCGGCGACCCGAGTTTAATTGTCACTCACGGCCAACACCAGTGACGATTATCTGAACCGGTCCTGAGCCTCCCCTAGGTCGACTCGGCCTCAAATGAGTACCTGGTGCGGTGTGTAAACATCGCTACTGGGGAGACAAAGGCGGCCGGGTTTGGTGCTTGCCACCCACCCACTCCTATGTCATGCCGGCCTTCATAGGCGCTACTCACGAACAGCACTTGCCCCAATAGTCTGTTAAGGCTGTACGGGGGATCTTTGTTTTTGTTATTTACCAATATATATGCAAGTCGTGCCTGTATGTTTGTAATAATATGTATTATGCTTAGTGAATCATTAAAGGAGTATGTTTAATCACCACAGCATTCTAATAATTTAAGCCATTTGCCAAAGGGCCTTTCTTGTTAATTTATGCATCCCAGCAGATTCTGATTTGTTAACGAAAGGCAAGTCCCGGTTTCGAATTCAACGAGTCTCATCAGCAGAATGCCACCCAATTAATCAGCTACCGCTTGGGCAGTCGGCGTCGGTGAGCTCGAACGGTGTTTCGTGCCCGCTTGAGATACACGTTCAGAAGCCATGTGTTAATTCAAATTGTTGCATTTATTCAAGTCGCAATTGTCCATACCTTGGATTCGCACCACAACAAAGTTCGCATTGCATCTGTGAGGTAGTACACCCAGTAGTTGTTCATGTGCAAGTGATGCGAAGTTTAAGCGTTGAGTAATTTTCAAGTTGAAATGATACGTACTGTACTAATTATTTGTGGTGTAACAAACCAGGGTGCCACATTTGGCGAGATGTTAACTACCTCGTCCGGTGTACAGGAGGGCCTGGGTTCGATCCCGACCCTGAAATCTGTTTATTTGGAGTTTGCGTGTCTCTCTCACCGTGGTCACGTGGATTTTTCTGGTTTTGCTCTCCGTATTTAGAAACACGCATTTAGAGCATTTGGCTGCTATAAATTTCCACGTGATAAGCCACTTCGTTGAGCTATCCTTTGTGGCCAGGTCGCTTCTGAAAAAGAGCTGTATAGCTCAGTGGGGCCTTACCTGGTGAAATTAAAATAATAGTTGAGGGGTTTTTGTGTTTAATTAATAGTTTGGCCCATACATGCGAAATATAATGGCGCTACATCGTAACCACGCGGTGAGAAAAAAATATTTGCAACGCCCCATGGTATAAAGGAATCTTTCAAAACAGCTTATGCAGCTTTTATTTACAGCATGAAAAGCTTCTTTAATTAATGTAATATTTATCAAACTATGCTAATTAACAATAATAATTAAGTCTTTTCTTTTCGAAGGGGGAGGGGCGGGGGCGCTAATCCACTTTTTGGGGGCAGTGTTTTTGCCGCCAGTAAAATTCTTCATTAGAAAAACCGTGCCCCCTATGATGCGGAATTTGGGTTGTTGTAGGCATTTGTTAATTAATCCTTTTGCTCCACAATTGCTCGCCACAATGCACCACGAGGTAGACCACGACTCAAATGTCCAGGGGAATTTGAGGAGCTAAGTAAGCACCGTTTAATTGTTTAAAAAAAAAAATTATGCGGAATATCTGTCAAAAGCCAGCCCAGCGCAGAGTGCGTGAACGGTTGCGCGAACGAGTCGCCGTAAAATGTCGCACCGACCTGCAGTTGTTATTTTTGTCGTATATGTCTTTGTTCCTTCACTGACGTTAACAACAACAACCCTTTCACGAGCAGTAGGCTTTCACGAGCACTATCCGGATTCATACTCGGTTTCATTCCGGGGTCGCGTTGTGTAGGTACCAAGTCAATTCGTTTCATTTGCTGCTAACGTTTCGTTTGCAGCTAACGCAGCGAGCGAAACGATCAGTGCATCATTTACAAATCCCATTTTGCGACCGCAAACTGCTCTTCACAGCTCGCGCATATCGCAACTATATAACAAAGATAAACGGGCTTGGGAAAGACGTGGAGCGATATGATGTCAGTATATTTATTTATACTGGAAGAATCCGATGAGCTGTAACGCTCTTGAGAATAGGTTATCCCCTTTTTTCTGGTAACAAACAAGTGTTAAGATTTTTATTTAAAGCTTTCGTGACTGCAGGGATTCATATTATTGGTTCTTTCGGTAAAGTCACGTAGAAGGGAAACAATAAGTGTTAAGATATATTCTTGGTTCTTTCGGTAAAGTCACGTTGAAGGGAAACAATAAAATAATAATATATATATAAATCACTGCAGTCACGCAAGCTTTAAATCAAAATTTAAGTGTTACGATGTTAGAACACCAAAGCGAAACCTTTTACAAGGAATCATGTCTAAATTAACAATACTTGTGGTCAGAATGCAAACAAAAAACATACTCTGATAATATTATGCATTGTCTTTGAAACTGATTGGTCCACACCAGAGACAGCTTTCTCTGGAGCCTCGTCTCAAAACGGTGTTAGACCAGAGGACTCCTAAAGGCGTACACAGCACAAAGACAATGCCACTATCAGAGTAATGAGAGCTCGGCGTGAGCAGCTACATCATGGGACCTCCTATAAAGCTCTTGTTCACAGATGTCCAGTAGGGGCGCGTCAGAACGGCACAACAAAAAAAAAATATAAAATACAACAGGAGTGCAAAAGCACAGGAAAGGTAAACAACTCACTTAAAAATAAAATACGAATAAAGATTAACTAGTTTTTTTTTTATCTTACCAGCTAAAGCCCACTGAGCTATTATCTTCTCATTCGGAAGCGACCTGGCCACAAATGATAGCTCAACAAAAGTGGCTTATCACGATGACGACGATGATGGTGGTGGTGAGAATCCCGACGAGGTGGCATCCAGAAGAGGGGACGCGTGCCCACGGTGGGAGCGACGAAATCGGCTCACGCACGGAAGCCGTCTCGTTAAACACCACGAGAGATGGCCACGATTGCACGCGGGTTGATCACGGTGATCGTGACCACCGTGACCATCTTTGAAAAAAACAAAAACGTGCCTGGTCTCGTCAGATCTCGGAAGCTGAGCAGGCCTTGAGCCTGGTTCGTGCTGGGATTGAAGACCGTTGTGGTGAAGGCTTCGGCTCTGAGCTTGTTAAGAGATGGCCGTAACCCCCTCAGTGTAACACGTAGTCATGGGCTTTCGCGACCAATATTACCCATAATAGAGATCTTTTTTTGTTAGATCGCGTAAATATAAATGTGCCGTTAAACCGGCCAACTATAGCAACACAGCCAATATGTAAGGTCTGTCACGGAAACCAACCGTGCCAATTTTGTGGCTAGATCAGCACACCGGTGTGTTGATGAGCAAACACACAACATCGTCTGTTGTGCACTGTCCCCTGGGTTCTCTGGTTGTTTATTTTTTTCTTCCAAAAATGAAGGCAACCCTCTTATATGTGGAATTGGCCAAACCCTGCCAAGGCAGGGTCCTTACCTTGCAAAAAGTCTTAAGTTTGCATTTGCTATTTTGACTCAGAAAAGGCATTGTTGTTATTTTTAGACTTAAAACTTTCGTGACTGTAGGAATTCATATTATTGGTTCTTTCGGTAAAGTCACGTGGATAGAAAACAAAAATCAAAATTAACAGCAAAAAATCCACGACGTTTCGATCGCAACACAAGCTGTCTTCTTCAGATGGAAAAAAAATGATGTTGAAAATATGGCTCCTGCCGTAAGAATGTGGAACACTCACCAACGGTGAACGACTACCCACCGACCTAGGCGATTATCGCACCCGAAGACCACGTGGTGGAGGTGGAAGCACCTCGACTTCTCGGTGGTCCTTCCCAAATCCACCGACACATTATTTGGCAATTAAGGGTTGTGGATTTTTGCTACGGATCTATGACTCGCGATGGGTCGCTCAGTCGGCTGTATGCCGGCTAAGTGCATGGTGGGCGTGGCTGGGGTGGGGTATGGGCCGGGTACGGGGGAGTTTGCCATGGGCCGTTAAATTATTCAAACAGGGGTGCCGGTGAGGTCACGTCGGTTGATCGATACGACCGTGACACGCACTCGCGCGCGCACTCCGCACGCGCCCGCCCGTACAACAAGCTCGCTTGCTCGCTCTTGCACCATCTGTACGGAAGAAAAAAAATTCCCTTCCTGCGGCTGCGTGCCGTACCGTCTTGCCGTAGTCAAACGAAAATAAAGCGTGAAATCACTCCCTTCTAATTCCCGAAGAATTTAAAGGAGGATCTCTGTCACCTACGACGGCCTTAATCCCGCAGGATGAATGGAGGAACGCGCAATTTAAATCAGTGCCTCGGCGATCGTAAGCCCATGGAATACCCGGGATTTCGTTTCAGTCGGCAAGGCACGCGCCGTTTTATTTGTGGTTTTTTTCCTGAACGCCGTTAAAATAAGAAGCGATTCGCCGCTGTTTTTTACGGAGGGAAGTGCTGGCGAAAGGAAAGTTCTCGACTGACCTCAAAGCTATCAATTCACGGCACGCTTTTTGTACAACTTTGGGGTGGGTATTTTTTTTATCCCGTCTAATATATGCATCGGTGCGATCGATTCAAATCAAGCGTAAGTGCTACTTTTTTTCTCTCTCTCTCTCCCTATTTCGAGTCTTTACTTTGGGTTCAAGATTAGGCAGGTCAACAATTACTTTCCACGCCACTGAAATCTCAATTAAGCCGTGGAAGGAAATTTGTTTTGGGGTAAGCAAATGTAATCAGAGGCGGGGTGGGGGGGGGGGCTCATAGGGTGACAAATTCAATCAAGCCCCGTGTCCTTTGTTGGACCGGTTTCCATTGCGTGATTAAAGTTAAAGGTTGTGGCGGCGGTTCACGAGCTCACTCTCTCTCGCTCTCCCCCAGGGCTCGGCAAGGGAAACGCTTTGCTGGGGCAAACGCAGAGTCGCCCCTGCCCTAGCGAGGACGAGAGCCCGTGAGAACGAGCCTCTCTCTCGCAAGAGGGGAGACCCGGCGATGAAGCTTTTGATTCTGGCGTTGCGAGAGAAAACACACGGTAGCTTTTCGAACGCTTTTATGCGCGTTCAATGAGAAATGTTATTTTGTTGTGGAATTGTGCGACGCAATTTTGGGCCATTTTTAGGGCACATTTTATATTATAATAATAACGTCATGGATATACTGGGCCCTTTACTTGGGAATGTGGAATTGCCACGCTCAGGCCATTGATGAGTTTGAGCACCGATCCACATTCGTTTGAGCAGAGAACCATTTTGAGTTTGTAATATAATGTTGGACTCTAGACATCTTGTGGAAGACCCAACGCAGAAGCTCCTTGGGGTTTGATCTTCCACGAAGCTCACGGTCCACCCTAAACCGCATCCACTGCACAAACCATGGCAGCAGGTGCGGATACCTGATGAATACATGGGAAATTAAAAACTCTCCAGCAGTGTGCGACTGCGGTCATCCAGAACAGACCGTAGTACAACGTACAACGACACAATGGCCCGATCCACAAATACGAAGGAGACATCACAGCGATGACACACTCGGCTGCTCTGTGACGCGATTATCTAAGCTTAACCACCTGAATGTGGCTGCCTATCATCCACGTGTAAGGGTTCATAAAAAAAAATTCAGTACTCAACGAAGTGTCTTATCACGTGGAAATTCATAGCAACCAAATACTCTAAACGCATGTTGATTCAAAATGTGGAGGGAAAAACCAGAGGACGCGGAGAAAATTCCACGTGACCACGCAAACTCCAAACATACAGGCGTCAGGGATAGGATCGAGCCCACGACCTCCTGGATACCGGGCGAGGTAGTTAGCGTCTCGTGATCACATCGGCCCATCACGTGCTCCGCTCCCGGTGACACCTCGTGCCCTTTTGCCGAGTCCGAAGGCCGTGTTCGAATGTCAGAGCTGATGAAGATGGGGACTATGCACGTGGCCTGCAATCCTGCACCGTGGAGGCAGCAGCGAGGGTTGGTGGATTGCACGCAGAAGTTGTTGTGAAACTCGCTTCCCGTTGGCACCAGAGTAGGCGACATACCCCGGCTCGCCAGGAGAAGGGAGTACAGCAAACTGTGGACTCCTCCTGTTCCATCTGTACGTATGTGGAATTTCTTTCGCACCGTACGTAGCCAACCGTGTTAATCGGAGGTGCGGGGGAAGGACAACAAACTAACGCAAAAGGCAGTTCTAAATAAATGAGTTTCCACTCTAGAAAATAAATTAGTTTTCAATCGGTAAGGGGGATAGTGTTGGCCCCTGTCACACGTGGGGTTTCTCCAGCTGCTCCGGTTTTCTCCAACACGTTAACGCTCGTGAATTGGCTGATAACACCTTCATATATAGAGAATCGCAGAGCTTGGGGGTTGGGGTATTTGGTGCCGGCTCATCGCGTGGCTGCCTTTACCGCTCGTCTGTGGTTCCTCCTCGCGCCTTTGAGTTGTTCTCTCTCTCCGAGAGCGAGCGGATACCGTTCGGTGCACTACAAGTTGACATTATGATCGTAAAGTTGACTGGAGGTTGCCTTAAGCCCCGTTAGGTCTATAGCTGCCCGCCGCCTATGTTAGCGAGCACCTGCTAAAGCTCAGCACGAGGCGAGGGTGTCACTAGGATCGCGCCTGCCCCAGGGAACCTTCCTCGCAACGTTCAGACCACGCGAGATCCTGATCCGCAGAGACTGAATTTAAAGTGATGCTGTGAGTCATGGCCACGATTTGACATTAGGTCGCTGCGGATATCGTTGCATTATGTGAACAACTGCACCGTCACTTTTCACAAGAAGGCAATGTTTAGGAATTTAGATTGCTTGGGAAACTGGGTACCACGGTGGCCAGATGTTAACTACCTCGCCTGGTATACAGGAGGACGTGGGTTAGATCCCGACCCTGACGCCTGCCTGCTGTATATTTGGAGTTTACATGTTCTCCCCGTGGTCGCGTGGATTTTTCTCCGGGTCCTCCGGTTTTTCCCTCAACATTTAGAATCAACATCATCCGTTTAGAGTAGTTGGCTGCTATACATGTCCACGTGATGACAAGTCACTTCGTTGAGCTATCAATTGTGGCCAGGTCGCTTCAGAAAATGAGATATATAGCTCGGTCGGCCTTACCTGGTAAAATAAAAGTTTTAGTTTTTAAATTGTTTGTTTTGTCGGCAGTGAGCAACTACATCGGCCTTCAATGGCGCATACATGGGCGGCGAGGCCAGCATCATACCTGGTTGCCTTTGTGTCCCCAGTGCTCACATTCACTCATCTCTGCACATTTATTAAATGGCTATCTACACGGCACTGCATCAGACATCCCAACCAATATTCAATAATGGCTGAATCGACATGAGGGAGGCCCACAACAACTCCTGACAGCAATCGCTACCAAACGTTAGCCACGGCCCGGGATCGAACTCAAGTCATTCGGTTTTTCGCTACAGTGCACGTCAACCGCTGCGCCACCGCTCCCAACACTCTCTCTCTCTCTCTCAACCCGCAACACATTCACAGGCCAAAAACAACCGCTGATTTACGGCTGAGTCAACCTAGGGGAGCACCGCCACCAATTCTGATACAAATTGTCACCGCATTGAAAATCTCCGGCTGCTGGGGTTGGTACCGCAGCGGTGGTCGCGCTAACCGCGGCGCCCACGTTCCCAAAAGCCTCCCTCCCATCCCCTCTCTGTCTCTCCGCACGCTCGCTCGCTCGTAGGCTCACAAAGCAGTCGTGAAAATAAAAGAAAACACACACAAACCAGTTAATACAACAACAAAACAACCTCAACAGGGGCCACCGGCACCATCGCCTTTCCCTTTTCTGTTGGCCAGATTTTTACCCCCCCCCCTCTGCCCCACGACAGCAGCAGCAGCAGCGAGCGAGCGAGCGAGCAGCATTGTGCACATTTTTTTTTTACGAAGGAACGCAAGGGGGGCGGCCGGGTCAATTTTTCATTACGAGACGACTCCCGCGAGACGGCCCTCCGCCGGCAAACTCGTGTGGCGAACGGCGTCCCTTTAATCTGCCTGATGGGAGGCGAAATTTAATCTGGAGGAACCTTCGACGTTCGGGGAAGAAGGAAGGGGGGAAGAAGAAGAAGAAGAAGGAAAACACGGCCGTTTGTTTACCTAAATGCGTTCCGACCCAGGAATATACAATTAGCCGCGCCAAACTGCACGCTGGGATTCAGCGCGCAGTTTGTGAGAGGCGGGAGTCGGGGTGGGGGGGGGGAGGCGGCTGGGATGAGAAGGGGGCCCGCGCAGGCAATTCGTTTCCCCCCACTCACTCTCTGTGGCAGCCGCAATGTTACATTAAGAGCGTCGTGATTGTATTCGGTGGTGTAGCTCTCGAGTGTGCAGGCGGTGCGACTGCTCGTGGAGGAGGAGGAGGAGGAGCCACAAAGGGGGGACGACGACCCAAGGGGGCAGCGCTTGCGAAGAAGAGGGAGGATGACATTGGACGGCGGTGACCCACATTTAATGCCACAAACGAGATTCGCTGTCTTTGACGTGAAAGCCTCCTTGGGCGGGGGGGGGGGGACTTCTCATATTAAAAATGTAATGAAACGAACAACAAAGTCCTGAAGAGAACACAAACAACACGGACAAAAGACTCGAGGCTATAACCAATTCAGGTCCAGTTGCAGGAAGCTGCGCGATATTTCGGACACGTTGACCAGGGATGAATGGCGCGAGGCTGTAGGGGACGGCGGCGATGAAGGGTAACGCCAGAAGGTTCGAGGCGGAAGAGGAAGACCCAACACGCGGACCGGGTGCCAAGCATCAACCGCTGGACGGGATGGAAGCCGTCTCGACTGAGAGATGCGGCGGCGGACGGAGAGAAGTGGAGAGGCAGAGAGATTTTTGGTGAAGGAAACGGCTCACGTCACAACTCTGGCTGCCGCCTGATGAGGCTGGTTGTAATTTTATCGGTGAAACGTCGTACTCGAATTGAAAATGTCGTGAGTTTAATCGCCAACACACCGGTGTGCTGAACTAGTAACGAATTGGCATGTTTTGTTGACGTGAGAAACCTTACGAATTGGCTGTGTCGGTCGGTGAAGCAATTCTATTTACGTGATCTAACCCAACAATACCTCTTATCACCTCACTAATGTTAGCCATCGCCAGGAATGAAACCCAGCTCGCCGGGTTAGCGCAGCTCTACTCAAAACCACTGCACCAACACTCCCACACCCTTTCTTTAAAGCCATAAGCAATACCTTCACAATGCACATTTCCTACACAATTCAGCAGAGGGTTTCATGTGCGGTTATTTTTGCTTCTGCTGACCGAACTGCTCACGTCAGCCAAGGGTGAAAGATTTAAGTGGTGTATCAGTATGGTAGTTTAATTAACCGTATCAGGAGCCCACGCCGCCTTCGCCACTTGGGAAATTCCTGGCCGGAATCATTCCATTGCACGAAATGTAGCATTTAAATTGAACCATTCTCTGTAAACAAAGCGGAGCTAAAAAAAAGACAAAAGTGATTGTGCTGCTTTGCAAAACGGCCTCAGTTATTGACCACCTTAAAGACCGCCTGTGAAGGGCAAACATTGAATTCCAATCCCACAAGCTCGGGATATGGGAAATGCCGAGTAAAGAGGGCTGTTGGGGAGCTTACGGTGACAAAAAACCGCTATTGAGAAGCTTTAATTGGGGGGCACGTATTAGGCGAAGTTGCATGCAGAGGAAGTTTGACTCTCTGTTGATATTGCTCCAGGCCTGGGGTAGCAGCGTCTAGCTTGGGTAGAGCAGACAAGATTTGCCCGTTTTAAGGGCCGTCCCAGTAAAGACGTGCCGCTGGTGGGTACGTGGTTGGAGCCATTGAACCAACGTTACCCCAATGTCCCACGTTTACTGCGTTCTTAAAGAAGCTTGCCAAAAAAAAGCCTGACTGTGCTAGGCCAAACCGAGGCCTGCGTATTCAAAGTATCGTATGCTATTGGGGTTTTGGTGTACAACATGAACACGTAAACCATACTGGAATGTAAGTAAATGCTATGTTCGGAGATGGTTCTTAAGGCAACAGCACCCAATGGAGAGCGGGACAACAATGCAAATGCAACGAAAAATAAGTGACCACAATGCACAATGGCTGCACGAGAATGCTGCAACGTTGGAATTTTTAACCCATCGGTGGCACAACTCGCCACTCACCTGACGTTCCCCACTCATCACTCACCAGGCACCCGTGTAAATCCTCACCAGGCGCCACTCACTAGACCAGGGGTGGAGAACCTTTTTTCTGCCAAGGGCCATTTGGATATTTATAGCATCATTCGCGGGCCATACAAAATTATCAACTTTAAAATTAGCCCGTTATATTTGGTCAGACATTTAATTAACTCACCCCTAATGTGATGGCTGGAACGGCTTCTCTTTGGTGAGGCGTGTGATGATGTTAGCAGGTGTTGATGATGTTGCTACTCGCAACTGCTTTTTACAGGTTTTCTCCTATATTTTTTGAATTTCGAGTCCCGCCTGTGGTTGCCTTCGCAGGGCCAGACCAAATCATTTCGCGGGCCTTCTACAGCCCGCGGGCCGGACGTTCTGCCAACCCTGCACTAGACACTCGTCTGACAGCTATGGGACCAATTTTGGCAGTATCTAACACTGGTGAGACAAGAGGGCCTTATAGGAGGCTCTCTCTGGTGTAGGACAATCAGTTTCAAGGTAAATGCATATACTGTATTGTCATAGCATGTTTGTTTGCATGCTTTACCAACCGTTTCTGAGGTTAATGCAGACGTGATGCTTTGCAATTGGTGTCTATTTGGCGTCTGAACATCTTACCACCTTCATTATTGCTAGAAAGGGTAAAGCCTATTCTTTTTTCACCAACTCATCTGCCGCTCACCTGCCACTGATCACTCGAACATATTAATTCGTCACTTTCACCACTCATCCGTGACTGACAAATGAACTGTCACATTTCTCAATACAGCACCAGCACACAAGGTGCAATGGCACGCAGTGTCCAGCAGATGGAGCACCACCTATTGAGATTATCACTCGGTCACATTTTGACCGAGGTCAAAGGTCACGGGTCGTACATAGGCCGTCTTCAATAACATAGGTGCTTGGTTGAGGCCTGTTTACAGGTTAACCACACTGGCCTCTGTAAGATGACAATTGCTCAAGTAAATGTTGTGGCAGACACACAAACTAATGGAACAATGGCCGTGTGTGTGCAGTCTGTTCTCCCATAACGCTGCGTGTTTTCCAAACGCGAGTTGGATATAACGCGTTTGAGCGAACAGACCTACGTCGGAATAAGCGGTCGTACAGCTGCCTCGGCGTAGTGTCACAAAACGTATTGGGACGCTGCTGGATGCTTCTAGATGCTACCCACGTGCCTCAGTCTTTGTTCGGGCCTGCATACGCATCTCACGTGTTATCGCGGACTTTGCTTTACCCGATATTATTTGCTAATTTATTACCACGCGATTTTTTACATTTCTAGCTGTTCGACAGGAAAGCAACTACCGCGTTAGCCGGGAACAAACTGTCGTTACTAAAAGGACTCGGCCCATTCGCCAATAACCAGATGATTTGCGTCTATAAATGGATGTATATGAGTGAGGAAGAAAACCCCAGTTTCTCAGAGAAAACCAACACACACAAGATCGGGGGGGGGGGGGGGGGGGGCGAGTTCACCGTGGAAAAGTTAAGAGGCACGCGTGAGCCCGATTCGTCGCGAGTGTTCGCGTGTTGAATTCCCAAGCGATCTGGACTTCTATGAATCGATCAAGACCATGGCGGAGCGGGGGTTGGTGGCGGTTTGGGTTCTGCCACTGAGCCGAGGTCACATCTTGCCGCTCAGCTTGCAGAACGAGGGTATTATGATGGCGACAATAATAACATGATGGTGGTAATAATCACGCGCGGGTATGATGGTGACAATAAAAGGTTCGGCTTGTAAGCGCCCCGCACAGCAGTATCCGTTCGCTCGCTCAAAGAGAGATACAGAGAGAGAGAGAACGGCTGAGAGGGAAGGAGAGGAACGACGGACCAGCGGGAAAGGCAGCCGCCACGCAACGAGCCGGTGCCATATCTGCCCCCTTCCCCCTCCACTCCCCCCCCAATCTCTGTGGTCCTTTATATATTAAGGTGTCATCGGGCAATTAATACACGGTGAGAAAAGCGATGCGCGTTAGGGAGCAACACTTTATAAACCATTGCAGATGGGAAAAGTGGAGTCCACGTTTGCTGCGCCGCCTTCCTGTGGTGAGCTGGGGTCACGGCACATCCTCGTGCCAAGTGGAGCTTCACAACATCCGTGCAAGTGATCCACCACATGCGTGACGACCAGAATATCAGAATATCAAAGAATCAGAATGTTTATTTATACTGGAGGAATCCAGTTTAACACGTAGGCTTTCGCGACGAATATCATCCATAAAAAAAAGTTTTTTTGGGGGGGTAACGCGATCTAACCCAAAACTACCTCTATTATGGAGGAATCCAAATGAGCTGTGCAGCTCTTTTTCACCTTGGCACCGGGCAGACGATCGCGCTGCACTCACCACCAATGAGCTGCCCGCGAAATGTCTCTCTCCGACATTCGTGTCGATCAAACAGCATTGCGACGATGACGGATAGGGCCGTAACAAAAACGAGGAGAGGCTTCTCGGCTTTTCCGCTTGAACAGAAATGCGCGCGTCGCAAAAAGCGGGCGGCGAAGGTGGGGGAGCAGTGGGGAGCGGTGGGGGGGTGGCGGGTGGCGGCCCTGGGAACGGATTGAGAACTCGGCTCTCGTTTTGAAATCGAGCTGCCCCTGGTGGTTCCGCTCTCGCGTATTCGTTTGGCGACAGTACCACCTGTAAGTCGGGGCAGTCGGTCCCACACTCACTGTCGGTAAACAAAAAAAACACGGTAAAACGGGTAGGCAGACCCCCCCCCCCCCCCATAGCATTGTAGGACGGACGGGAAGAGATGGGGAAAGAGTGGGGGGGGGGGGGCGCTGGGGGGGGGGGCTTGAGGTCATGCTGCAGGGTGGGGCGCTGGTGGGGGGGCTGAGTGATCGACACAAAGGAACGTCCACTTCACCAAAAATCACTTCAGTTGCAATGCGGCACAGCAACGCGACACACACTGTGCTTACATGTGAATGCATCTTCGAGACGATGTACAGAAGCCGTGGCGATTTTTTGTTATTGTGTGTGTATATAGGGAGAGTCGTAAGCAGAGAACAGAGGAAGTTCTCAATCGTGGGATTTAACAAGAGCGGAGAGTTGACGCTTGATGCATCAACTCTCTTGTCACCAATCTACACTGCTAATTGTTTTGTGATGATGCTGCTGCGTTGGCAGTGCTACACAAGCACAAACAACAACGCAACAACTCAACATATTCGTCAATAACACTGTGGCCTTTAAAAGGAAATATATATAAAATAGGTGACGTTTCAGGCAATGGCCCTTCCCCCTGTAGCAGTATAGAGAGGCCGTAGAGAAAGAGTGAATTTTGAGAGTTGGAGACTGCTAATGGCAGTTGTAGGATTGGTAACACGAGGATGGATCATGATGATGGTTTATTGATGATGACGACAATGTCGACGAGGTATTTGTTTGTTCCTCAGTTGTGAGCTTGGACTATATCAAACCATGACTTACTACTTTTTTATTTTAGTTGTTCCAAACTACACTAAAAAAAATGTTTTACTTTCCCACTTAAAGGCCCACTGAGCTATGTAACTCTTTTTCAGAAGCGACCTGGCCACAAATGAAGTGGATTATCACGTGGAAATGTGTAGTAGCCAAGCACTCTATAGGCACGTTGATTCTAAACGTGGAGGGAACACCCGGAGGAACCGCATAAATTCCACACGGCCAGGGGGAGAGAGACACCGCAAACTCCAAATACACAGCAGGCGTCAGGGTCCGGATCGAACCCACAAACCTCCTGCATGCCAGGCGAGGTAGTTAACACCTCACCACCATGCCATGGCGCGGAGCGCCCCCGGCTCATTGCTTACAGGGAGAGGGGCAGCACCCCCCGCGGTTCGTAACGCGTTGATCTACAGCGGCACAGCAGACGTCTGCAGCGGCATCCTCCCGTCAAGACGAAATCTTCGCACGAGCAGCGGTGTCAACCTTGAGGTTTTGTAGTGCCGTGATGACGGCTGGCGGGGAAACTACATCACCCAGCAGTGGTGCGAGATGAATGGACCACGGTGCTGTTGTGTGCGGATGAGACGAGAGGGAGTGTTTATTCGGCCAGGAGTTCCGAAATGCTGCGGCGAGACTCCCACCGGCAATCGAGATCTCGCGTCGCCACGTCTCCAATGCCGGCTGCCGATTTGATATGAACCAGCGTGTCACGTCTGTACGGCCGTTCGCAGGACACCCGTGACACGAGAGCCCAGCGAGCTCATTGGACCCTTCCTGCTGACGTAAATAAGATTCTACATCTCATCTGACATCACTCAATCCGCCGTCGTTGTACTGTAGTTATGCGCTTCCACGGCTATTTGCCGCCCCTCATGCCCCCCCCCCCCCCACCGCACCGCCTCCCGTGCATTCACCAAAACTGCCTAACGCGGTGAAGTATGGCCAAATAACTCCCGCAATGCACGGGGAGAAGGCCCTCGTCCAGCAGTGGATTGACAAAAGGGCCGTGCACGTGCGCTATGGTGACGAATCGCCAACGATGGCGGAGTAGGTCCGCAGGCGAACAGGAATGGAGAGCAATTTTGCAATACCGATTTTGGCAATGAAGAAGCAACGCACCGACGCGACCTAAAGGTTTTCGACCGGTGCTTTATTGTTGTTGTTTGTTATTATCCGCAATGACAAATGGATCGGGAAACATGAACGATGGAAAAAAGTAAGCGGAAACAAAAGGCTGAAAAGTTCAGGAAGCAGCCTGGAGTGGGATGCGCTCTGGGAAAAAAAAAAAAAACCACGTGCATCAGAGAACAAACACCAATGAGAGACGTCAAATTAACTGATGAACAAACATTCAGTGGGGCTTTGGAAAGGCCTCCCCCCCCCCCCCCCCCATCTCTAGGGAGTGGCTGAGAGAGAACGAGAACGGTGGTGACAGAAGAGCGGCCCCAGAAGGGAATGTGCCCTGAGAGAATGTTAACTACCTCGCCTGGTATGCAGGAGGTCGTGTGTTCGATCTCGATCCTGACGCCTGCTGCTGTATGTTTGGAGTGTGCGTGTTTCTCTCTCCACGTGGTCGTGCGGATTTTTCTCCGGGTCCTCCGGTTTCTCTCTCCACTTTGAGAATGAATGCGATGTTTCGAGTGCCTGGCTGCAATACATTGCCACGTGATAAGCCACTCACTTCAGCTATCATTTGTGGTCAGGTCGCTTCTGAAAAAGAGCCATAGAGCTCAGCGGGCTTTTTCTGGTAACATAAAACTACATATAGAGTCTAGATCTGAAGTTTTCCTGACTGCAGGGATCCATACTCTTTGGTTCTTTCGGTAAAGTCATCATCACCGTCTCATCATCACCCTCTCTTCATCATCCTCTCATCATCACCCTCTCATCATCACCCTCTCATCATCACCCTCTCATCATCACCCTCTCATCATCACCCTCTCTTCATCATCCTCTCTTCATCACCCTCTCTTCATCATCCTCTCATCATCACCCTCTCTTCATCATTCTCTCTTCATCACCCTCTCATCATCACCCTCTCTTCATCACCCTCTCTTCATCATCCTCTCATCATCACCCTCTCATCATCACCCTCATCATCACCCTCTCATCATCACCGTCTCATCATCACCCTCTCTTCATAATCCTCTCATCATCACCCTCTCTTCATCATCATCTCATCATCACTCTCTCATCATCACCCTCCAATCATCACCCTCATCATCACCCTCTCATCATCACCCTCTCATCATCACCCTCATCATCACCCTCTCATCATCACCCTCTCATCATCACCCTCTCATCATCACCTTCTCATCATCACCCTCCAATCATCACCCTCATCATCCCCCTCCCATCATCACCCTCTCATCATCACCCTCTCATCATCCCCCTCTCATCATCACCTGCTCATCATCACCCTTTCATCATCACCCTCTCATCATCACCCTCATCATCACCCTCTCATCGTCACCCTCTCATCATCCCCCTCCCATCACCACCCTCTCATCATCACCCTCTCATCATCCCCCTCTCTTCATCACCCTCTCATCATCACCGTCTCATTATCACCCTCTCATCATCACCCTCTCATCATCACCCTCTCATCATCACCCTCATCATCACCCTCTCATCATCACCCTCTCATCATCACCCTCATCATCACCCTCATCATCACCCTCTCTTCATGACCCTCTCATCATCACCCTCTCATCATCACCCTCATCATCACCCTCATCAGCACCCTCTCATCATCACCCTCTCATCATCACCCTCTCATCATGACCCTCTCATCATCACCCTCATCATCATCCTCTCATCATCACCCTCTCATCATCACCCTCTCATCATCACCCTCTCTTCATCACCCTCTCATCATCACCCTCTCATCATCACCCTCATCATCACCCTCTCTTCATCACCCTCTCATCATCACCCTCTCATCATCACCCTCTCTTCATCACCCTCTCATCATCATCCTCTCATCATCACCCTCTCATCATCACCCTCTCATCATCATCCTCTCATCATCACCCTCTCATCATCACCCTCATCATCACCCTCTCATCATCACCCTTTCATCATCATCATCCTCATCATCACCCTCTCATCATCACCCTCTCATCATCACCCTCTCAACATCACCCTCATCATCACCCTCTCATCATCACCCTCTCATCATCACCCTCTCATCATCATCCTCTCATCATCACCCTCTCATCATCACCCTCTCATCACCATCCTCTCGTCATCACCCTCCTGCCCGGCCCTCCTCCTCCTGTATCCCCGTTGCTCATCTTGAGCCGTGCCCTCCTCTTCGTCGGTCTTGGGGACTTCCGCCCCGGCCTCCTTTGCCTCTCCCGTTCCATTTTCTTTTCCCACGCGTTATATCCTCGGCACGGGTAAACAGTGACACATTTTACGTATATATATATAAAAAAACATATATAACTTAGAGTATTTCCATGTTTTTCTATTTTTAAACGTACGCACCATTTTCGTCATCGACGAATAGCCTTGAAATGAGATTCTCTTTTTACGGACCGCCCGTGAATGCGACGATGTTGGGCAAACGCGTGCCCACGATGCTGTATTCCTTCCCGACAGTTATTACATTGAGTGGCGTACAACCGGTTACGCTCCTCTGTCGGTGGCACTGACAGCCAACGCTAAGCGGGCCGTAACATCCGCGAAGCAAATTAAATTACCCAAAGAGATGCCCGGCGACCTTTAGGGAGAAGATTGGGGCGTGGGTGTCGGGGGGACGGCGGCGTCTGAAATCTACGTGAATGATGTCACGCTGTTGTGCTGCGTTTTAAAAAATAAATTATGCGTCTCACCCGCGCAGTACTCATGAAAATCCCAACATGTGGAAGAAAGAAAAATAAAGTAAATATTTTGCGTAGTATCATTATAACACTACTAATAAACATCACATGGCAGGAAATAAAACAGCCTCGAGGTTCATGCAATCTTAAAATACAACGCAGCGACACGGCACGGCGAATATAACCCGGAGCGATGTTTGTTAAAACATAAAGGGCTGTTGACACGAGTTTTGATAATGGAGTTATGAAGTTTACGAGACTAACGGCGCGCAGTTGGTTGTGAGTCGGTTCGCGTGCCGCGCTATGGACAAGGAGACAAGTTCGAGTCTCTGCCACGGCTGACTTCAGTGCCGGGGAGCTGCTGCCTCCGTACGCGGCTGCCTGTAAATTGGCACCGTGAAGGCAGCAGCGAGGGTTGGAAGATCACCGCAGCAGACCTTTTGTGAAACTCCCTTCCCGCGGGCGTCGGAGAGGAGCCCGTGATCATGGCCCGGCAGGAGAAGGCGGTACAAGTGTGGACAGTGCCAATTTCGTATGTATGGGATAGAGCGTTTCCCCCTCGCCCACGTGGGGTTTCCTCCGGTTCTCCAATGTTCAAAGACAAAGATCCCCGTAACAGACTGTTGGGGCAAGTGCTGTTAGCGAACAGCTATGAAGGCTGGCACGCTACACGAGGGGGAAGTGATGTTTTTATACACCGCACAGGTACTCATTTTGTGGCTGAGTCGACCTAGGGGAGGCCCAGGACCGGTTCAGATAATCGTCACCGGTGTTGGCCGTGAGCAGGAATCGAAATCGGGTCCCCGGGTTCGTAGCACAGCGCGATAACCGCTACACTACCGCTCCTATGTCCTCCCAACACGTAAACACTCATTAATTGGCTGATAATGCCTTCATACATAGAGGAGTGCAGAGCTTGGTTAGGTGTGTGGGGGGGAGTTTGGTGCCGGTGTCACCACGTGGCTGCTGCTGCTGCTGCTCTCCAGCTTCTCTGTGGCTCTTCTCTTCGAGAGCGAGCAAACGCTGTGCGGCGACGGTGCCTTGCAAGTTGAAAATATTAAATTATTATTATTATTATCATTACTACTACAAGCGGCGAGTGATAATTATTGAACCAGTGCAGGGCACTCACAACCCCCCTTCAGGAACCCACAATGACCAGCGTGGTGAAGTATGATCAGTATTGACAACTTCTTGTAAATAATACTCATCAATTGTCATAAGACTGAAAGTGAGGCGTGTTTGGTTCGTTAAAACTCATAATCACGTGGCAAATCCTCGTCATTTGCCATCGATCATCGTCATCATCATCTTCGCTAAGGGATGGGTAAAATGGCACGGCTGTTAGGTGTGCAGGCTGTGCAACTGCAGAGGGGAACCATGGGCCAAAGGGGCCCAGGCGTCGGGCTATCAAGAGGGGAGGTGGGGGGGTGAAATTGGCCCCTATTCATTGCTTGCCCCAAGAGGCCATGCCAACCACGCTGCACCACGTATCTGGTACTTACTAAGTTGCCAACGGTGCTCAAGCACAGCTAACAAAGCACTCGACACATTCGTTGTGTGGCCTTAAAACCGAAAATGCAGACATCGCGCGCCTTCAGATGCGCTTCTGCGGCCGTCTGGAACGCTCTTCCTTCCGACATTTGGAAGCCACTGGAGCAATGCACTTTAAAATCACGTATATTGAGAACTAATTTCTTTAGAACTGCTTTTTGTGTTTAGTTTGTTGTCCTTCCCCCCGCACCTGCGATGAGCGTGGTTGGCTACGTACGGTGTGAAAGAAGTTCAACTATACATATATTGCTCAGAGCGTCGTCTCTCATATATATGTTTTTCTGTGAAGGCAGTGCGCTTGACGAATGTGTTAGTTTTTGCTATGCGGCTGCATTGCTCGCTTCGGCTCCCACACTTGTTGACGCATCAAAAGTGTTTGTTGCGTAAGAAATGCGCTGCTCCTGGCCATAGGAATGTGCAATTCCCGTCTCTAGCACAGCGATCACAGTAACGACGACGACGATGATGCTGATGCTGATGGTCGGGCAATGGTCACTGCACGTTGGAGAGGGATCACCCCCCCACCCCCACCCCCCACGACGATTTATCATAATTCAGAGGTCGTTATTCACAGTAAGGGTAAAAAAGATACTGAGAATTAATTTTGTTCAGTGTCACTAATTTCGTTGATGGCCCCACCACAGACACACATAGACACACACGCTGCAATGTTCCATCACAAGCGGCAGATGGGAAGCAGGTGGCAGCTGGGGAGGCAGCAGTTTCTAAGGAGCGACAGCTCCTCTCTGTCCCATGCCCGCTCGCGCTCACAGACAACACCGATGAGCGGGCACCATAAATTCGTTACTTTTATGTCTCGCCATCCGTAAATGCCACGTTGCCTATAAACACAGTGTCGTTTTAAGCAGACAAAACAAATTCCCCCCCGTTATCCCCACATAACTATTGGGACAGGTACTGGCCGGGTCTGTGGTGGCTACGCTGCTGCACGTTTTCAGTTTTTAATTTCATTTATTTTGGTATAGCCCTGTGAGCCATTCGGCTCTTGAATCGGGTGCAACCACAACAAACAAAAAACAAAAACACGAACAAGAAAACATCTTAAAGTGACTATGTGTGACTGTGCAAACAGAAAATCCAGGAAAAAAAACAGCAAAATATTCCAGAAAAAGCACCGTACACCAACGCTGTGTGTAAAAATCCAAGTGGGATGCAAGTCAAACAACAACAACAACAACAACCACAAGACAACTAAGATTAAGGTCATCAGTCTAACCCCGTACTACAACAAACAAACATGGCCAAACCAAAACAGTTTTCGAAATCACCAAAATAAAGCCATTATTAGCAATGTAACAGTGATCATAGGAACTGTGACCGAATTTTCACAAAAAACGACATAAACAACATGCACCACGAAGCCCTGCAGCCATAGCTGGCTGCCCGTGATCCAGCACTCCGGAGGCTGCTGCGCAAGTTTGGCGGATCACCGCACGAATGTTCTGAAACTCCCTTCCCGTGCGGGATAGAGCGTTTCCCCATCGCACGCGTGGATTTTCTCCAAAACTAAATGCACATTCGATTAGTACGGTTGGCTACGTGCGGTTTGAAAAAGTTCAACATACATACATACAAACATACGTACATACGCTCATCAACAGGCCGAAAGCACATTCACATAGAGAGGACCGCAGAACGTGGGCAATTGTTGGTGCTGGTTCACTGCGCGTTTGCCATCCTGCAGGTCTGTGACTCATCTCTGTTCGACCAGTTGACACAGTAGGGGGCACAGGTGGTGCATCGGGCAGTCATCTCAGTCAATCGACCCATGGCACCTGGGTCTATCCCGTGACCTCCTGCCAGCGGGCGTTCGACACTTTGCCGTGGCCTTGACGTGCACCTAGCCTGGCACAGGTCCCGTGTGACGTCACCGCCGCTTAGTGGTGAATGGCGGTCGTTGTTATTGTTTTTTTTTGACGAGTGAGTCAATAATGTGCACGTTACGAGTTGAAAATATTATTATTAGTGAACACTTATTAAGGGGCAGTTAACGGCGCACAAGGTGGTGGAGGTATGGCCAGCGCTACACCCGTTCATACGCTGAGTTGACATCAACGAGGCCCAGAGCAAGCTCAGATACTACTTGGTTCTGATGCGCATGGCTGGAATACAAACCTTTGGTGGCCAGGTTCACACACGCACTGAACGTCCCTGTTGGCCTCCGATAGTTCTCCTGGCAGCTGGGGTACAATCGTGTTGCTGCTTTGGCCGTCGTCCCATTACCTGGGGTAGTGGATCCCGTTCCTAGCTCACTGCGCTCGATCGAATTCGATATTTCCCGATGCTATCGGAGGGATCAACGTCAATGTCGAAACACCGACGTATTGGAACCGAGAACATCGATGTGAACCGTGTAAGCCGTGTTTTAAAAAAAAAATCTTGATTTTAAGCTTTCGTGACTGCAGGAATCCATGCTCTTTGGTTCTTTCGGTAAAGTCACGTGGGTAGAAAAAAATAATAATAATAGATCACGACGTTTCGATCGCAATAACAAGCGACAAGGCATTATCAATATAATGCCTCGTCCACAGCAAGTCTGATTCTCTCACCTGAAGACGGTCGCTTCTTGTTGCGATCGAAGCGTCTTGATCTATTATTATTTTTCTACCTACGTGACTTTACCGAAGGAGCCAAAGAGTACTTTGGTTTTTTCCCCTTTGTTTTGCCCATCCCTACGGCACTAGGGGAAAGAGTTACGTTTGTGAGCACCGATCAACGCCGGCGCGGGCACGTCGAGTGAGATGATTCTGTGCGGTCAGCAACAACAGCTCCCGGCCCACACAACCTTCGCTCCTCCAGGGTGCCCTGGCCGAGCCCCGTGGCAAATGCGGATACGATCGCAGCGCAGTGCGCGCAACACTCGCGGATGGAGCCACCGCTCCCCCATGCCGTAACAACAACACGACAAATATCCCCCCGCGTAGACCGCGGTGCCGTACCGTGAGCGAGCACCTATTAATAGGAGTCACGCATTGTCTACCCAGTGCTCATTAATTCTGCATATGCACCGCGCCAGGTGTTCATTCAAGGCCGAGTCGAGCGGTCCATAACTCGTTTCGACAATCACCAAAAGGTGAACCGTGACACTAATTCGAACTCAGACTGCCCTGTTCGTGCGCAGTGCGTAAACCACCACTCAACCACTCCCCACTCTCCTCCCACTGCCCCCTCCACTCCCCACCCCTGCAAATACACTCGTACAAAAGAAGACAAAGATACCCCACATTGCCTTTATCAGAATATTGCACCTATGCAGGCCGGCACGGCACACGAGGAGATAGGTGGCCAACGCCATCCCCGGCCGCCTTTGTCTCCCGAGTGGCGATGTTTTACACACCGCACAGGGAACTCATTTGAGCTCCGAGTCTTGAACAGAGCCGCTTCCGATAATCGTCACCGGCGGCTACGAGCGGGAATCGAACTCGGGACGCCAGTTCAAGCAGCGTCAGCGGGTTAACCGCTGCGCCACCGCTCGCTGCACACACGCACGCGCACGGGCGCATGGGCACGCGCACGCTCACCGCTCGCACGCAAAGCGATAGCCATCACGGCGCGTTGGAAGCAAATGTCACGGCGGCACGTTCTCCGTCCGATTATTACGCGACCGGCGTTCGAGAGTTGACGAGGACGGGCCGAGGTTGTGATTACTTTGCGTGCAAAATGGATCGGTTTGTCTTGCTTGTGGCACAGATGGAGAATGTATGGTGAGCGGGGAAGCTGGCTCTTCTATTAACTCTCGAAGGTTCCATGAATCTTGCGCGCTATAAATCCGGTCCCCCCCCCCCTCCCGGTTTGAGCTGAAATCACTCCTCGGAAAAAAAGTAATTCCCAAAAATGCCACCTTGTATAAAATATGAGGCGCGACATTTACACGTGTTCCCCTCCCGCACGTGAGCAAATGGAAGCTTACAAAACTACAATAACAAAATATATATGCCAACGAAAGTTACGCACATGGGAAAAAGGTGAAGTTTTTGCTTTGTTTTAAGTACCACCCTCTTTTGCAATCACAGCGAGACTCAGGCAATACAAAATGCTAAGAATCCCGAGGACGCCTTTAGTGCTGAGCATTGTGGGCTCTGTAAATAACACTGGAACCCACGCATCGTGAAGATGCCTTAGTCTGGCTCTATGGGCTTCTGTAATTAACATGTATGTAGCGCTGAACACTAGAAATCATAAAGATGTTGTAGTCTGGTTCCATGAGCTTTTGTAATTAACACTACCGTGTTAGGATGCTCCACAGGCCTTAATATAGCTGTGCGCTTCATACAGCATTGGGGGAGTTACTTTAAAGAAAGCAACGACCCTGACTACGTGAGGTTTTCATTGCGACGTAATGCAATTCCAAGTTTGCTATTTTTAAGATAATGGGATCGCTTCAAAGACTTTTATGATGGCCATCTTCCAGCGAAGGTTGCGTTCGGACGCATTAACGGCACTTTGATGTGATTGTAGGCTTCTGTGCGGTGATGTAGAGTGAGAGGTGGATCGAGTCACCCGTCAGAGTGGGTGGGAGGACGGTCGCCTCCTTGCAGCCCACGTGACGCGTGCTGATGTCACCTTAAACGCAACTAAAATGGCGATACCCCGGTTTTCGTCGGGGATGCGTTACTGAAAGCCGCGATGACGAATGACGAAACGACATTAAGTGAAAGGGATTTACAGCACCGATGTCTCTGTCATCGAAGGGCGACATTGGCGCGTAAAATAAAGATTGGTTGGGGGCAGGTGGAGGCGAAGGCTGAGAGGCGACCGGGACGAGGAATGACGGACGATGTTGTAAGTGTGGGGTTGAAGCGATGCAAATCAGGCAGCGGAACAGTCGAGTGACGAAGTATTTGTGCAAAGGAGTTAAAGGGGGAGACGTAAATCGGGGTATCACTGCACCGCCTAAGGTATCACAACTTTAGTCGTACCCATTTATTCACGCTGCCTATTAGAGTGAATCACTTGATAAACCCACTCAAAAGCAATCCACGACTCTTGGCCATACAGATAAGTTGAAACTGCTAAAGTTGTGCCACCTCGGGTGGTACTGACAAGTGCATCGCCTTCGAATCCAGATGTGATCAGTCGAGCTAAATGCCAATAAAGGCCCTCATAACGGCTAGAAACCGATTGAACGAGGTCTTCGCGTGAACCAACTAAACACTGAAGGACCTCCCCTCCCGCTTTGATGAGTCCAAGCTGCCTGATACAATCCATGTCGCTGGGAGTACCGCCCAGAAAGTCAGAATGTTGCAATGTATGATGTGAGTAAGGATTTGGAATTAAAAAATGTTTTATCATATACATATACTTTTTTTTTAAACACACTGAAAGGACCTAAATGTGACTTCCTGGCCAGAAACTTAAGGTAAAAACAACATTGACGTTGTCTCTTTGCTGGAGAAGCACGCCAAGAGGACCACGCGGATGGAAAGTTACGGGATAAATGGCATCTTCTTGTTGCTGCCATCGACCACCGTACACATGGCCTCCTCTTCACCTTCATCATGCAAGGCCCGAAGGATTTTGCCTTCAAGTCCACCACCACCACAAGCGACGGCGCATCGTCGATAACCTCCACAGTGGGTCACGTGACGGTCCTCATCGGTTTGGGTATTTGGCTACTGCTCTAAATTTCCACCTGATAAGCCACTTTGTTCAGCTATCGTTTGTGCCAAGGTCGCCTAAGGAAAAAGAGCTGCATAGCTCAGTAGGCCTTCCTGGCAAAATAAAACATAAAAACTCATAATAAAGGTTTTTGGAGAGTAAATCCACACCATTTACAATTGTGGATTTACTCTCCAACACACCGGTGGGCTGAAGTAGCAACTAATTGGCACGTTGTTTACGTGACAAACCTTACTGGCTGTGTCGGGTGGTGGAGGTTTACGGCACATTTCTACTTACGCGATCTAACCCAAAAACCTTTATGATGAATGATATTGGTCGCGAAAGCCTACGTGTCAAACTAAAAAAAAAACTGTTAATCGTTTATCAATGTATACAAAAGCCAACCCCCCCCCCCCTAAAAACGAATGCCCATTACGACCTGTGCCAGCAGCCATCCTCCCGGCTATAGACGCGGGTGACTTCTGTAGCCAGCACACACAGTGGGGCTAACTCAGACGATGATGAAGCTGGATAGTGGTCGGCGGCACGAAATACGTTCCGACAACGGGACCCTGAGAAGCCATTTCACTCAGCCCAGTGGAAAAAGGACTCCACAGACTTATGCTTCGTCTCAAAGGGAAGGAATGGACAGCCGCTAATTGGTGCACGAACAAATTATAGGCACTCCTCTACTTATAAACGAGTTAGGTTCCAGCGGTATGTTCGTAAGTCGATTTTTCTAAAGTCCAACTTTACTCCTGTCGATTCCAAACATGTTGTACGGCATGTACACTAAACACGGGGAATGGCTTTAAAAGTTGTATAATCTCCTGTAGATGTAGATGCCACTGGTTCTTAATGTTCTGCAGATGTAGCTGCCACCACCGCCATCAATTGCACGGCGGTTGAACTTACGACTCTCGGTCCAAACAGGCAACTGGACATATGGACAGGTTTGTTCGTATCTCTCAAAGTTCGTAAGTCGAACGTTCGTAAGTAGAGGAGTTCCAGTATCGGCAAATTTCCCCAAGAGCCAAGGCAGACTAGGCATTCGCACACATTGGATTCCTGATACAGGTCGTAACCTCAACACAACGGTCAGGTTGGAACCTCTAGAAGGCCAACTGAAGGCCAGCCACGAGAAATAAACCAAAAACCCTATTGATAGAACCTAGAGCCTTAGTTTGGAAAAATGTCGACAAATTCTTAAAAATTCTGACACCTGCAAAAAAAAAACATTCCGAGGGGGCATCAGAAAAGCTACAAGGAGTGCCGGCTACCAGGACGAGAAAAAAACTCTTTATTGAGTTCACTGTCAGAACCGGTCATCAAGATGGGGGCACCACACTACTGAAGTCCCTGAGATCTGCACAATGATTAACGTCGGGAAGACGTCACTGCAGATTTGGACTTATCTCACACCGGCCGTGAATCCTGGCAGCTCCCCCAGAAACGTAGGTGGGGCACCAAGATGGCAAGATGTTAACTCCCTCAGCCGATATTCAGAAGGTTCAATCCCGACCCTGAAGCCTGTACATTTGGAGTTTGCATGTTCTCCCCGTGGTCGTGTAGATTTTTCTCCAAGTCCTCCGGGTTTTTTTCCCTCCAAATTAAGAATCAACACGCGTTTAGAATATTTGGCTGCTATAAATGTCCACGTGAAAAATGTCCACTTCGTTGAGCTATCGTTTTTTGGCCAGGTCGCTTTCTGAAAAAGAGATACACAGCTCAGTGGGTCTTAGCTGGTGAAATAAAAAAATAGTTCTTAGAAAAATAGGTGCCTCAAAACCAACAGGGCTTCCCACACGCTGCTGCCCTGCTCAGGGGCACCGATGGACAAGCTCACCAAACACGCTATCCGGGAACAACTCTCCACCATCACCTTGAGCCAACAGCAGATGCCACCCTTGATGTGCCCTGCTTTCTAGCGATAGCCCAGTGCGCTATGACCCCACTCCAAGATATCGTAAGGGTTGCCATGGAGAGAAAGCCTGACCTGCAAGCCCCGCATGATAACAGATCTGTGGGAAAACAAATCCAGGATCGCCCTGCTACAGAAGCTTGCAGGGACGACCCGGGGCCACTCAGCTGATCGTGCTGTGAGCTGCCACTGATTCACTCGGCAGTGGCCATGAGCTCCAGCCTGGACCGGGAGCTCGTACACAAAGCTGCAAGATGCACGATGAAATAACGCAATGCATTATTGGTTGTGTGTATATATATATTTACATATTGATAATTATTTATATTTACATATCAATCACCAGCATCCCTTACTGGTGATTGATATGCACTCTTCAAGAAGTGTGATGAGGCTCAGGTGAGGCTGCCTCGGAGAGACAAGGACAGACAAATATTTAGCCGCCACTGCCAGGCATTTTATCCGCACTAATCGTGTACCAGAGGGGACATAATGCGCGTCTCTAATTTTAGCAAAGCCACTGCTGTAACCATAAGGGCCTCGAGCAGGGAAGGAAGTGGCCGAGCTGTGGGTGCATGTGTCAGAGGGTGAAAGTCCTATTAGATACTCGGCAGGGAAAGTATTTCCCACACTCTGACCTAGGCGGGGATCAACAGTTCAGCGACCGCGGCTATTTCGTGAATTCTCGCAGTCCAGAGGTCGCGATTTGATTCAATGAACGATTTTCCTGATAACGCTGCGGATAACCTAGTGGCTTATGATGGCTGCAGGGATCGCGTGAACCTATTACGTGCAACGTAGAGGGCCCAAACGGTGCCACGCGTTCACCACTTGTTGCAGAGGTTTGCCGTTCGAGTCCGGAAGGCCGCCCTGGTTAATATACGCTAAAACTAAACTATGTTTTTTTTATTTTACCAGGTAAGGCCCACTCAGTTTCATGGCTCTCTTTCAGAAGCGACCAGGCCACCAATGAACGCGTGTGTTTTAAGTGTAATGGGATGCACGTGGACTATGATGCGTGGTCTAATGAATGTGAATCCCCCTTCATAAAAAATATCCCGAGGCAGAAGATTCGCGCTGGATGCAGCAGCCACATTTGCGAATGTGATTTGTAACTTTTATCCTCGCCTGCCGTGTATGTCTATGAGTTCAATGTCAATGTTTCATTTTATTGAGGGGCTACTGCTGTGTGGTGTTATCTTGGTGTGGTCTGGAACTGTTTTGCTGTTGATTTTGCTGCCTTACCGAGGCTTGATAAATCAGACAAATATAAATCATTTATTACGTTTTAACATTGAGTAACTTGTGAAAAACCCCACGCAGAAGCTGCCCTGGGGTTTGATCTTCCACGTAGCTCACGGTCCGCCCTACACCGCATCCACTGCACAAACCGTGGCAGTAGATGCGGGTATCTGATGCACAAATGGAAAATTAAAAACTCTCCAGCAGTGTGCGACTGTGGTCATCCAGAACAGACCGCAGCACAACGTATTACGACTCAATGCCCTGATTCACACATGCGAAGGAGACATCACAGCGATGATACACTACGCTTGGCCACCGGAGTGTGAGATTGTACTTGTTGCTCTGCATCTACATCAGCCGTAGGAAAGAATAAGAAGAAGTTCCTCGCTTACTGTTTCCTCTATTTAGTACTCCGATCGTGTGTTTGTATCGTTTGCTGTTGTAACTCGCTGACCTGCACTCACTGGACATCTGTGAAAAAGAGCATCATAGCTCATAGGATATCTCCAGCCTTAACAAACATCCTAATTCTGAGTGGAATAGTGAGTCTATTTTGTTCAAAGCAATAATAATCATAAATACATGAAATATCAAATGAGAAACATCCATGCGTACACAAGTGCGATTCTATGTTTGCATCGCGAGCTTCAAAATCAAAGTTCATCTATGAATCAGTGAATCGTTACCTCGGTGGCCTCATTCGGTGGGTGTCACGGTGGACAAATGTTTACTCCCTTGCCTGGTATGCAGGAGGCCGTGTGTTCATTCCGGACCCTGACGCCTGCTGGATTATTTGGAGTTTATATTTCTCTCCCTCCGTGGTCGCGTGGACTTTTTTCTCCAGGTCCTTCGGCTTTCCCCTCCGCATTTATAAACATGCGTTTAGAGTATTTGGCTGCTAGACATTTCCACGTGATGATGAGCCACTTCGTTGAGATATCATTTGAGGCCAGGTCGCTTCTGAACAAGAGCTACATAACTCAGTGGGCGTTACCTGGTAAAACATGCGTGCTGGTGTTGTAATCACATTGGCCCAAGCTTCCACTGAAACCATAGTTGTAAAAGTTGAAATGTACGTAATTTTTAGGTGATGTTAAAGTAATTCAATTGTTAACAGAAATAATTGTGAAAAAAGGCAAGTCAGATTTCCTCAATGTGTAATGAGAAAACAACAGAATGAATATAAATATTTCGACTGGGAAAATGAAAGGTACAAGTAGCCACGGAAGATATCAAATCGTAATTTAAAAAAAATATTTACCAGTTAAATCCAACTGAGCTATGAGCTCTTATTCAGAAGTGGTCTGGCCGCACGTGATGATAGCTCATGAAAGTGGCTATCATCCTCACACGTGGAAATTAATAGGAGCAGCCAAATAATCTGAACACACGGCATTGTTTCTGAATGTGGAGAAGGAGGAGGGCTAAACCGGAGAGGCCCGGAGGAGAAAAATCCACCCAACCACCACTGAAAGAGAGAGATTACGACACGGAACTCCAAAAACACAACGGGCATCGCCAGGGTCTGGGATCGAACCCACGTGCTCATGCGCACCGGCCGATGGAGATAACATCTACCTCACCACCACAATCCTTAGATGCAACTGGCAGACTCTCATGTAAAGTTATTGAGTGGACATCACGGACCGAGCTAAATGGAAGGACGGCCACGACCGCCATTGTCTTTGAGAAAGGACGAGGCTCACAGAGAGAGAGATAGATAATGTACGTGCTAAGTAATCTGATAACACACCGAGAAAATGGTGCTAAAGAACGGAATTACCAGTACCCCAGCTGCTGTAATCCGATTTACACGAGCGCAATAATAATAATAGTGGGAAGCTTGGTGGCGAACGCGTCTTAGAAAATGCTCGGAAGGCAAAAGGTTGCTGGATCAAAGGAATGTTTTGGGGTTAGATCGCGTAAATATCTAAATGTGTCTTTAAACCCGCCCACACCCGACAGAGCCATCAGTAAGGGTGATCACGTCAACAGCTCACCGGTATGTTGGGGAGTAAACCCACACCATTTCACAACTGTAAATGTGCCGACAGATTTAGATTTTGATTTAAAGCTTTCGTGACTGCAGTAATTCATATTCTTAGTTTTTTCCGAAAAAACTAAGAATATGAATATAAGATTTAGATTTGTTTAACACGTAGGCTTTCGCGACCAATATTATTCATAATAAAGGTTTTTGGGTTAGATCGCGTTATTTATAAATGTGTCGTAACCCTCCACCACCCGACACGGCCAATCAGCAAAATCAGTGTCACGTTGACAAAAGACAACTAATTCACTACTTTAGCCCACCGGTGTGTTGAAGAGTGAATCCACAACATTTACAGTTTGAGTACGACGTTTCGCTGGTAAATACATCCAGCATCATCGGGCAATTCGCCAAAATTCGCCAGAATTGCCCGATGATGCTGGATGTATTTACCAGCGAAACGTCGTACTCAAACTGTAAATGTTGTGGATTCACTCTTCAACACACCGGTGGGCTAAAGTAGTGAACTATTTGTCTTTTGTCAACGTGACACTTATTTTGCTGATTGGCCGTGTCGGGTGTTGGAGGGTTACGACACATTTATAAATAACGCGATCTAACCCAAAAACCTTTATTATGAGATTTAGATTTGCGCGATTTAAACCCCAAAAAGAATCCCTCTATTATGGATAATATTGGTCGCAAAATCCCACTGCGTGTTAAACTGGATCAAAGGTAAACGTGGCTCTCAAACTCTCCCGGCTTGCATGGTGGTCAGTAGGTGGCGGCACAGCAAGTTGATCCCTGAACGTGTTTGTACACACCTGTGAATGTTATTCGTATACATTGTGTGTGTCTCCATTCACTCAATCAAGAAAAGTGGCCAATCGCACCAAGGCAGGATCATCCTAAACATACAATAGCCTTGAGACTCGGTAAAGTTTTCATTGGTAGTAAAGCTACAAACTAATCTATGTTTTATTTTACCAAGCAAGGCCCACTGACCTATGTAGGTCTTTTCAGAAGCGAGCTGGCCACAAATGATAGCTCAACGAAGTGGCTTATCACGTGGAAATTTATCGCAGCCAAATACTCTAAACGAATGTTGATTATAAATATGGAGGGAAAAACCCGGAGGACTCGGAGAAAAATCCACGCAACCACAGGGAGAACACGCAAAACTCCAAATATACAGGCGTCGGGATAGGCATCGAACCCACCACGTCATGCATACCAGGCGAGGTAGTTAACACCTCACCACCGCGCGAGATGTTTACACATTTCATATTACACTGTGAGAAAAAGGTGACACTATTTTGGAAGGCTTGATCCTTGCAGTCGATTGATCATGGCTGACGATCGTCGTTATTCCCCAAAGTCATCGTCATCATCATCAGCAGCCATGATTAATCCACTGCCCACGTGGATGTCTCCCCAATCCTTCACCGTCACTCACGATCTTAGGATCCGACAATGCACTCGGCGCCTGCACACGAACTCCATTTCACCGCTCCGTCTCCTCTGCTCTCCGTCCGCCGTTGCGTCATTCTCCTTGACCGCCGGCCACAATCCGGTCGAGCAGCGCTCCCCGCCCAAGGCCCAATCCAAGGTCACCCACTCCTTCCCGGTCGCTCGTCCCATTATCACCGAGGCGGACAGACGTGCAATTTGCACCCTCCGCCGTCCATCCCGGACAGGCAGCGTGACCTCTACGCGAGAGCGGAACTCTTCAAGTCCAGGCTCGGCGTTCATCGACAAGTGCCACTCACCCGCGGTCGATATATTTGCCACTCGTTCCCCCCTCGTCCCCATCGTCTCGGGGCGGAATCGGCATTATTAGCGAGGTGGCTTCTGCCACCAGTCGCCTGCAACGTCCTCATCGGCGACGTTAACGCCTTAAACTATTAAACTAAGCGATTTTTGTTTTATTTGAACCAGGTAAGGCTGCACTCAGCTATGCGTCTCTTTTTCAGAAGTGACCTGACTATCACAAGTGACAGCTCAACGAAGTGGCTTATCACGTGGACATTTAGAGCAGCCAAAAAAACATCTAAACGCGTGTTTGTAAATGTGGAGGGGAAACATCGGAGGACCCGGAGAAAAAAAAATTCACGCGACCTCGGGGAGAACATCCAAATGTTTCAAATATATAGCAGGCGTCAGGGTCGGGATCGAACTCCACAGGTATGGGGAAGATCTCAACGAGCAGTGAACTGACCATTTAAAAGGAATGCGCGTACGTGTACTTACAAAGGATTGAACAATTATTCCCTCAAAATATCGAAGAAAAATGTTTTATCCTGCCATAGGAAACACAACCGTGTAAAGGAACTGCCATTGGCCAGATATGCCAATGCTGAAAACCTAACCACAGATAACACAATTGGGACTATAAACTAGCAACATCCACCCACTACAGCGCAGACTTGGCGGGACCATCCTAAGAAACAGTCGTTGGGACTCAGTGAAGCCTTCGTGGATTAGCATTATATAATTTTCGCAATTTGATGACACCATACATAGTCCACGGGCCCAGCCCAGATAATGCACATGTCGGTACCACGTGAGGTGGAATCACTTTATTTATGAGGCCAATTGCCGTGAATTGCTATTGAGTGGTGTTATGAAGTGGTTCAGTCTTATAGGCCGCGTAATTGAATTGGGAAGTCTAAATTTGTGATACCTTAGGCGGTGCAGTGATAGCCAGATTTCCGTCTCCCCCTTGAACTTCTTTTCACAAACACGCCGTCACGTGACGAACACCGCTCCCTCATGTTCCGTCGCCTCAACCCCACACTCACGTCGCTGACAGCGTCGCCTCTCAGCCTTTGTCTCCACCACCACCACCCTACCCCTTAAATCGCTTCGATTTTCGTCTCCTTCGATTTTCGTCACTGCACCGTTCAGGAACGCACCCCCGACGTAAACCGTGGCGCCTCGGTGGCGGGATGTTAACTCCCTCGCCGTGAGTCCAATCACGATCCTGACGCCTGCTGTATATTTGGAGTTTGCACGTTCTCTCTGTGGCCGCGTGGATGTTTTCTATAGGTCCTCCGGGGTTTTCCCTCCACATTTATAAACACGCGTTTAGAGTATTTGGCTAAATGCTATACATTTCCACGTGATAAGCCGCGTCGTTGAGCAATCATTTGCGGTCAGGTCAATTCTGAAAAAGAGCCGTATAGCAGCTCAGTGGGCCTTACCTGGTAAAATAAAATAAAAAATAGTTTACAGTTTCGTTTTCATTACTGTACCGACATCTGCTCTGGCCTACGGACTAACAGGCTGGGGGAAGCGCTCCTCCGATCACACGACGTCTGGAGTTTTGGCCCCAGTGGACCCTGTCACGCTGGTGGCGTGATCCATGGGTTTGCTCGCTCTGAGACCTTGGCACTCACCGCTTATGCTCGCTTATCAAGGAGTCCACGAGCGCTGCTGTTTTCGAGACAAACCTTGAAGACTCATTTCTTCACATTTGGTTATCTCGGAATGATTCTTATCTTGCTGAAGCGAGTTTTTTTTTTTGTGTTTGTTTGTTGATTTACGTTTCTACGCGCGAAGAGACTTTCCAGCTTGTTGCTCTTCGAAAATACTCCCACGAAAATGTTCCCATTAAGAGAGCACGATGAAATAATAATAATAATGATGACTCTAAGTTGTGATGATTATTGTTGTTGTTGTTATTACTGGGGGTGCAGTGGTGTTGCGGTGTCCACGTCAGGTCGCGGCTCACGGCTGGAGACATCTGAACCAGCACTGGGCAAGCCCCATTCGCGACCTCGCACTGACCAGCCGTGGTGACGCTACGGTCAATCAGCCGCTACGAGCGAAATGTAACGAGAGGTTTTAGTGCGGCATCGGATTGGCAAACGGCAGGATATTATCGTTAGAATAGGTTTTCCCATTTTTTGGCAACAAAACAGGTGTTAAGATGTTAAAACACCAAACTGAAACCTTTTGCAAGGATTAATGTCTGCATTAACCACAGATAAAGTATATGCATTGTCTTTGAAACTGATTGATCCACACCAGAGAAAGCTTTATCTGGTTAACGCAATCATCATCAGGTGTTAAAACCACAGCAATAAAATGTCGAATTTCAAATTTTCTTGCTGTGGTTTTCACACCTGATGATGATTGCTTGTGTTGCAGTTGAAACGTCGTGAGAATTTTATTGTTTTATAATTTTTATTATTTTATTGTTTCCCTTCTACGTGACTTTACCGAAAGAACCAAGAATATGAATCCCTGCAGTCACGAAAGCTTTAAATCAAAACCAAGAATATATTAACACTTGTTTTGTTACCAGAAAAAAAGGGCAAAACCTTTTCTTATATTTTGACACTGGTAAAGGAGGTCCCAGGATATATAATTGTTATTTTATTTTTTTATCATTAAATTGTCTCCCTGCTCAAAACGAGGAACACGGTGACTCATTCCCATTGGTAGCCATGACAAACAGTGATGGTGTCAATACATAACAATGTCATGTGCTTGTCCAGCCTTTTCGATTTATTCTGTAACATGGTTGTTTTATTTTTCTCATTTCCTTTGGATGTATTAGATTCACTTTATTTTGTCGTTGCTGCTGTAATGTTCGCTTTGTTCACGAAAGCAGGCGGAAGGCGTCTGAGCCTAGACTTGAACAGGGTGAAAAGACTTGGCAGAGCCAGTGATAGGTCGAATCTACGCATATTTGCGTGTAGCTTTGCTAACATTATGGACTGGAAGCAATAAAATAAACATACCGGGTAAGGCATTTGTTTCGTTAGCTACATGAATAAAAACATTTTAGTCGTTCGGTCAACATGATAAGGAGCATGTATTATTTTACTTTGATCAGCTGCTTGAGCGGGCAATTGCATGGCTGCGCCTTTACCGCTTTATACTCGTACCTGCATGGACACCGGAGGCGAGATGTTTACTCCCTCTCCTGGTATACATGAGGCCGTGAATTATATCCTGTCTCTGATACCTGGTGTCTATTTGGAGTCTGCGTGTCTCTCTCCCCGTGGTCGCGTGGATTTTCTCCGGATTGTCCGGTTTTCCCCTCTACATCCAGATTTAACGCCACGCGTTGAGAGTAATTTGACTGCTATACATTGCCACGTGATGGAAAGCCGCTTTGTTGAGCTATCATTTGTGATTGCCAGGTCGCTTATGAAAAAGAGTTATATAGCTAAGATAAGAGGGCCTTTATCTAGTAAAATAAATATAGTGGTTGCATTTATAGTAGATATTCAAAAATAAAACTACGTTGCCCTTGACTCCTCATTGCCACGTTTGCTTGTAACTTTGTTAGATGAACGCACTTTGTTAAGTGTATTATATTTTTTGTCTTTCGCTGGAAAACTCTCACTTTCTCGCCAAGTTTCCCATTTTTAATGGCTCCGCATTGCGTTCCAAAATCAACAACAACAAAAACAACTCCACCGAGGGGGAGGGGGTCGCGTGCGAACCGCGATTTCGAGCGGCATCTGAGCTGCGATTTCACAGTCGAGGAATTTGGGCTGACAACGACAGTGAGAGAGATACCGGGAGGGAGAGAGAGAGAGATAGAGGTGAGGCATGGGGGTCACTGTGATAATGAGGTCCTGGGACAACGACACCTGTCGGCGCTACGAAGACCCCGGGTTCGCGCGCAGTTACGGCGGAGACATCTGATTGGTTTGAAGTGTGGGCCTGTGTTCTGCCGGAAGTGGGTAAATCCTGACACCCACTGAACGTATGTAATGTTGAACTTGTTTCGCACCGTACGTAGCCACGCGTGCTAACCGGAGGTGCGGGGGAAGGACAACAAACTAAACACAAATAGCAGTTCTGAAGAAATGAGTTTTCAATCTAGATTTACAAGTGCATAGCTCCAGTGGCTTCCTAATATCGGATGGAAGAGCGTTCCAGACGGGCACAGAAGCGCATCTGAACAGGGTGTGACACTGAAATCTCTACATGGCTGGATTAAATCCGCAGTCAGACTCAATCCATCGTTTTACAATGTTGTGAAATTGATTTGATATTTCGTGAATGCATCCCATTGCAAAACCCTGTGCGATACGTTATCCGTGTACGTGTGATTGTTGAACTTATTTTGCATTGTATGTAACCAACCGTGCTCGGGAAGGACAACAAACCAAATGCAAAAAAAATCATTTTCGAAAGGAATGAGTTTTCAATCGAGATTATTTAAAAGTGCCCATAGCACCAGTGGCTTACTGTGTCTCGTGTCACGCAGCTCCACCCGTGCCTTCGCTCCAACCAACAAAGCTGGGCCAAGAGGCAAGCAACACGTTTCGGAACAGTGTGGGTTCAGTGGAGATTGTGGACGGTGCAGGGTGGACGTGGCACTGGAGATGGTGGACGGTGCAGGGTGGACGTGGCACTGGAGATGGTGGACGGTGCAGGGTGGACGTGGCACTGGAGATGGTGGACGGTGCAGGGTGGACGTGGCACTGGATATTGGGGACGGTGCAGGGTGGACGTGGCACTGGAGATTGTGGACGGTGCAGGGTGGACGTGGCACTGGAGATTGTGGATGCCGCATCACAGGTTTCGTCGGTTCCAGTTGACGCAGGTGGGCACTGGTGGGGGTCCCGAGGTGGTTTTATTGAAAGCGGCGTTGATGGCCGTGGCTGGGGATGGGTTGAGCACACATTCGTTGCATCCCTGTGTTTATCTAGGTACCGTATCGCGAACTTCTTTCGCGCCGCACGCAGCCAACCGTGCTAATAGGAGGTCCGTTTCGTTTCACGGTTAATCGAGCACAGGCCCGTCGGGGCCCAAAACGGCCCGGCGGCCAGTAACAAACAGCGAGGTTTAGTATAAGAACTTGTCAAAAGAGACGATGGGAAGGGAATTCCAGAGCGCCCCAGTGCGGGTGCGAGAAGCAACAAGAGAGAGGAAGCGCGACCTGCGTTGCGGTGGTTGAGCACCGTGTGAACGAGACGGGGCATGCAGTCTGCCAGACCGAGTCTTCAACAAAGGTAGAGAAACCAATGGGTGAAGTTCACAGGCACAATGTCCACGGTAGTAGCGATAGAACGCAGCTATGATCAGAGCATGGGGGTACTACTAAGAGGGATTTTTTGCATTTGGGTTGTTATGTACAAGAAGCAGAAGGTCGTGAGCGGGAGGCTAAGAGACGCTGTGTGAGTAGGGCACGTTTTCGATGGACTACATAAACCGCTTCGGAGGAATAGAGAGGTCAAGTTTGATGTTCGCAGGCGATGTTTAGGTCACGGGTAATGTCTGTGCTCCTGTCCAAGTCAAAAGGTTGGGCTCTTTAACAGCAGCTGCCAAACAATGGCTGGTATCCTCCACCCAACTGCAATGGCGTAGGAGAATTCTCAATTTTGGAAAGGTATATTAAAAAAAAATTAAATTCGTTCCTCAAGCACGCAGAGGGACCAATGATCATCTCCACTGGCAACCCTGAGCACAGCGATGAAACATTCATGCTATGGAAAGAGCTATTACCTGTGTTGGTGAGAGGGGCCTGCTGTTCACCACTCCCATGCTGGTGAGAGGGGCCTACTGTTCAACACACCAGTGCTGGTGAGAGAGTCCTGCTGTTCATCACACCAGTGCTGGTGAGAGAGGCCTGCTGTTCAGCACACCCGTGCTGGTGCGAAGATGGCGCTGATGATGGTAGCCTCAGCCGGTCGGTGCGCCCTGTTTTGTCTTGTTTTGTCTGTCAATTCAGTGTTTTGCCAAGATTTTCGGAGTTCTCTAACAAGAGACGAACTTTTAAATATCAGGGAAACAACTCCTGTGGATTTAATTCCTACTTTTCTGCTTCCAGCGGCAGAATTAGTAGGCATTCTAGTCAATGCCGCGCTAGGCTTTGCTCAAGCGACGAAACGCCGCCCAAGGGGTAAACGGTCGGGGGCTCTAGTACGGCTACGCAGACGCGGGATCCGAACAGTGCTTCCGAGCTTTTTCCTCTCCAACGTACGTTCACTGTGCAACAAAATGGATGAACTTCAGCTACTGATGGTAAAAAACAAAGACTTTCTTTCAGCTTCTGCATTGTGCTTCACGGAAACATGGCTGTGTGATTTGATTCTGGACACTTCGCTACAACTAGCAGGATTCCATCTTGTAAGATCGGATCGTGACATAGCACTCTCCGGCAAGACGAAAGGTGGTGGTATTTGTTTTTACATTAACAGTGGCTGGTGTGTAGATGTCACAGTGATTCTGCAACATTGTTCTCCACTCCTTGAATCAATTTTTATAACCTGTAAACCGTTTTACTCGCCTCGCGAGTTCGCGTCGCTCATTTTGGTCGGAGTTTATTTGCCGCCTTGTCCTCAGGTTAAAGAGGCCCAACGCATGCTCGCCGATCAGATTCTGAGTGTGGAGCGAGCAAATCCAGATTCGTTGGTTATCGTACTTGGCGACTTTAACAAAGGTAATCTCAGCCACGAACTCCCCAAATACATACAATTCATTAAATGCCCAACCAGAGAAGGGAACACTCTGGATCACTGTTACACTACAGTCAGTAGAGCCTACCACGCCGTCCCCCGAGCAGCACTAGGACACTCTGACCATGCCATGGTCCACCTGATTCCTGCATACAGGCAGAAACTAAAACTCTGTAAACCTGCTGTGAGGACATCTAAACAGTGGACCAGTGAGGCTGTGGAAGATTTGCGGGCGTGCTTAGACTGTACTGACTGGGATATGTTCACGACTGCTACCAATAGTCTGGATGAACTCACAGAGGCTGTGACGTCCTACATCAGCTTCTGTGAGGACTGCTGTATCCCAACACGTACCAGGGTGAACTTTAACAACAATAAGCCCTGGTTCTCAGCAAAGCTCAGAAGGTTGAGGTTGGAGAAGGAGGAAGCGTTTAGGAGTGGAGATAGAGACAGATTCAAGGAGTCGAAGAACAGGTTTAGCAAAGCGGTGAGAGAGGCTAAACGACTGTACTCAGAGAGACTAAAACACCAGTTCTCTACAAACGACGCTGCTTCTGTCTGGAGAGGGCTCAGGCAGATCACCAACTACAAACCCAGAGCCCACCACACCACTAACGACTCCCGCCTAGCCAACGACCTGAACGAGTTCTACTGTAGATTTGAAAGACAATTGGACTGTCCTGAACCACCCCTTCCAACCCAAGAGGCCCCATCCCCCACCAATACTACAGAGACGACTATCTCCTTTCAGGAGGGAGAAGTTAATAGACTTTTCAAGAGGCAGAATCCACGCAAAGCAGCCGGGCCGGACTCTGTCTCTCCAGCCACCCTCAGGCACTGTGCTGACCAGCTGTCTCCGGTGTTCACCAACATCTTTAACACCTCCCTGGAGACATGCCATGTACCAGCCTGTCTCAAGTCCTCCACCATCATCCCTGTGCCCAAAAAGCTAAGGCCAACAGGACTAAATGATTACAGACCGGTCGCCCTTACATCTGTGGTAATGAAGTATTTTGAGCGTCTGGTCCTGGCACACCTCAAAGCCATCACAGACCCTCTCCTGGACCCCCTTCAGTTTGCCTACAGAGCCAACAGGTCTGTGGACGATGCAGTTAACATGGCCCTCCACTTCACCCTACAGCATCTGGACGCCCCAGCATCCTACGCCAGGATCCTGTTTGTGGACTTCAGCTCTGCCTTCAACACCATCATCCCTGCCCTGCTTCAGGACAAGCTCTTCCAGCTGAACGTGCCATACACCACCTGTAAATGGATCACAGACTTCCTGTCTGACAGGAAGCAGTGCGTTAAGCTGGGAACACAAGTCTCTGACTCCAGGTCCATCAGCACCGGAACTCCTCAGGGCTGCGTCCTTTCCCCTCTGCTCTTCTCCCTGTATACCAACAGCTGCACCTCCAATCATCTGTCCGTCAAACTATTGAAGTTTGCGGATGACACCACCCTCATTGGGCTGATCTCTGGTGGGGATGAGTCTGACTATAGGTGGGAAGCTGACAATCTGGTGACCTGGTGTAGCCAGAACAACTTAGAGCTAAATGCTCTAAAGACAGTTGAGATGGTTGTGGACTTCAGGAAGAATACAGCACCACTCACCCCCATCACCCTGTTAGACTCCCCAGTAAAAATTGTAGAGTCCTTCCGCTTCCTGGGCACTATTCTCTCCCGGGACCTCAAGTGGGAATTGAACATCAGCTCCCTCACCAAGAAAGCTCAACAGAGGATGTACTTTCTACGGCAGCTGAAGAAATTCAACCTGCCAAAGACAATGATGGTGCAATTCTATACAGCGATCATTGAATCCATCCTCACCTCCTCCATAACCGTCTGGTACGCTGCTGCCACTGCCAAGGACAAGAGCAGACTGCAGCGTATCATCCACACTGCTGAGAAGGTGATTGCCTGCAATCTACCAACCCTCGAGGACCTGCACACGACAAGGTCCATGAGGCGAGCGAGGAAGATTATGGCCGATTTCTCCCACCCTGGACACTCTCTGTTTCAGCTACTCCCCTCCGGCAGAAGGCTTCGGTCCATCAGGACCAAAACCTCACGCCATAAAAACAGTTTCTTCCCATCTGCTGCTGGCCTGTTAAACAAGGCCAAGGGCTAACACTGTTTTTAACATTTGATCTACATAACGACACCTTGCCGATATTAACTATGTTACCCTATTTGTATTTTTTATTTTTAAATTATATCTTAAAGCTATTTTATATTCGATATGTATTTAATTTTATATACTTCAGCCCCTTGGTGTTAGACTTTTAACCCTTATTATAGTAAGACTTGTTTAAAACTTATTTAAGATTTTAGATTCCTATATGTTGAATGTATGCACCATCCTGCCAAAGTAAATTCCGTGTCGGTGTGAACTTACATGGCGAATAAAACCCTTTCTGATTCTGATTCTGAAACATGCCAAGGCTAAAATCTCACGATAAGGGTACGATTTTTGTGCCGTCTCTTTCCCAGCTGCATTTCGATGGCGCCCTTGCCATCGCTGTCACGAGACGCAGACATTTCCACGGGGAACTTCTGTGACTAGCAGTAGAAAATCACCTCCATGTTCGAAATATGATGTACGCGTGTTGAACTTCTTTCGCACCGTACGTAGCCAACCGTGCTAATCGAAGGTGCGGAGGAAGGACAACAAACTAAACACAAAGAGCAGTTCTAAAGAAATGAGTTTTCTATCTAGACTTAAAGGTGAATAGAACTGCTTCTGAGCACCCTTCAATTACGTCTTATCCAGTGGTGCACCCTTTCACACACGCCCTGCTACAGAGGAGATGATTGCAAGACAAGCGAACAGAAGTGTGTCATCCTGGAAACTAAGTAAATGACCAAAAACTTGTAGGCAGGATGGGACTGCGGTTTAATCGCAAGCAGTTGGAACCTGACTTCTCATGAAGGATTTCAGCGGTGGCCCACCCGGTGCTCTGACGTGGCCACTGTGAACCCCTTCGAGCGGCACTATATTCCATTGGGGCGGTGCGTATCGGTCAAAAACAAGGCAAGAAAATAAAGAAATGAAGGCAAGAAAAGAAATTCGACGTGGAAATCCGCTCTCGCGTTTACGCAACTCTTGGGTTGCTTTTTCTTTGTTGGCGGCGAGTCTTGCGCGCTCGTTTCGTGCAGTTCTCCAATTGCCGCCGAGCTAGCAGGACAACAAGGGATCTCACGAAGGTGTTGGGCCCCTGTTGGCAATTACAAAGGGGGGGGGGAGGGGGCGCCTCCCTCCACCGGTGAACGGCGTGACTCGAGAAATGAAGCTTGCCAGAAGTGAAGCTCACCCGGCCGATGAACCTTCGCCGTCAGATCCCGCTTCACCCCCCCCCCCACCCTGCCCCCCACTTCACCCCCCCACCACCTTGCCCCCCGCTTCACCCCCCCCCATCCTGCCCCCCACTTCACCCCCCCACCCTGCCCCCCGCTTCACCCCCCCCTCCACCACCCTGCCCCCCACTTCACGCCCGCGACTCCCGGCGGAACCACGCAAACAAAACCTGGAGCCAGGTGCGACAGGGAGTGAGAATCGGGAGGCATCAAGAGCAACGGCATCCACAGCAGTGATTTAGATTTTGTTTTTTCTCCCTTTACCCCCTGCTGCTTGGTTTTTAACGTCATGTGCTTCATGCCGAACACAGGGCTCACCAATCAGCAGGCTTCGGGAGTCGAGTTTGGAAATCCGACTGTGTAAGTAAGTAAACCGGCCCAAACTATCTGCCACTGTCAATCCACACAAATGATGAAGGACTCCGCATGCCTTGTCGGTCAAGCGAGGTGGTTTTAAAAAAAAAAATACTTAATCCGCTCGACAGTGCGGCTTGGTGACGGAGGAGAAGGGCCTGGACCGGTTCAGATATCACTCGCCGCGAATGTTAGCCATGGCCAGGAATCCAACTCGGGTCTCTGGGCTCCACCAAAGAAGTAGTCGATGGCCCTACAGGACGTCGGTTTGATTACTAAACTATCGGATCGCGCGTGCCGCTGCACCGGCAGGTGGCGGGCGTGATCGTCGGGGGGTTTCCCACCTTCGCGAGGCAGGATGTGGGGGTCAGCCATCACTTTTAAAAGCCCCCACCCCCCCCCCCCCCCCCCGGAGTAATCGACCACAAAGTTTCGGTCGATCGATCGACATAAGCGCCTAAAACAATCCAGCTCGACTATTCTGAGGTCAGCCTTCAAGATCGCAAGGTTACCAGTTCAATTCCCCGGCCACGGTCAAGACAAAGACTTTTTTTAGAAGCGAAGCTGGCTATCACAGATGATAGCTTAACAAAGTGGCTTATCACGTGGATCTTTATAGCGGCCAAATACTCAAGTTGATTATAAATGTAGAGGGAGAGCATGCAAACTACAAATATACAGCAGCAGGTGTCAGGGTCGCGATCGAACCCACGATCTCCTGTATGCCAGGCAAGGGAGTAAACATCTCCTAGCCACCGTCATAATGATGAGAGAGAGACACGCAAACTACAAATATACAGCAGCAGGCATCAGGGTCGGGATCGAACCCACGATCTCCTGTATACTAGGCAAGGGAGGTAACATCTCCTAGCCACCGTGATAATGATGAGAAAGAGATACCGACAACTCTAAATATACAGCAGCAGGTGTCAGGGTCGGGATCGAACCCACGATCTCCTGTATACTAGGCGAGGCAGTTAACATCTCCTAGCCACTGTGATAATGATGAGAAAGAGATACCGAAAACTCTAAATATACAGCAGCAGGCGTCAGGGTCGGGTCCGAACCCACGATCTCCTGTATACCAGGCGAGGTAGTTAACATCTCCTAGCCACCGTGATAATGATGAGAAAAAGATACCGAAAACTCTAAATATACAGCAGCAGGCGTCAGGGTCGGGTCCGAACCCACGATCTCCTGTATACCAGGCGAGGGAGTTAACATCTCCTAGCCACCGTGATAATGATGAGAAAAAGATACCGAAAACTCCAAATATACAGCAGCAGGCGTCAGGGTCGGGTCCGAACCCACGATCTCCTGTATACCAGGCGAGGTAGTTAACATCTCCTAGCCACTGTGATAATGATGAGAAAGAGATACCGACAACTCTAAATATACAGCAGCAGGTGTCAGGGTCGGGATCGAACCCACGACCTCCTGTATACCAGGCGAGGTAGTCAACATCTCCTAGCCACCGTGATAATGATGAGAAAGAGATACCGACAACTCTAAATATACAGCAGCAGGTGTCAGGGTCGGGTCCGAACCCACGATCTCCTGTATACCAGGCGAGGTAGTTAACATCTCCTAGCCACCGTCATAATGATGAGAGAGAGAGAGACACGCAAACTCCAAATATAGAGCAGCAGGCGTCAGGGTCGGGTCCGAACCCACGATCTCCTGTATACCAGGCCGGGTCCGAACCCACGATCTCCTGTATACCAGGCGAGTGAGTTAACATCTCCTAGCCACCTCGGAGCTTCATTCCAGGCCACAAGAAACATGAGTGTTGGGCCATGTCCCCACGCAGCCCAGGTCCACCCCCTCCCCACCGCTTCACAAACCATGCTCCGACACCTCCCCCCTCCCAGTGAACGACGCCGTGTGGGGAGGGAGGAGTGGGCGGGGAGGCCATCACCCGGCGATAAGTTGTCAACGTGGCTGTACATCTCGGAATCTGAAAGAGAAATGTTGAGTCGCCGCCTCGGTCGCAAAGGGGTTCGCCCACGCGTGGCATAGCAGTGGAAACAATTATACGTCACCGCCAAGCCGCTGAAAGTCATATGTTTTAAATACCCTTTAGGAGAAAGTGGTGTTTCGGTCGAAGCATTTAACTCCAGGGCAGATTTCTTTCTTATCTTCTTCTTCTACTTCTTCTTCTACTTCTTCTTCTTCTTCTTCGTCTTCTTCTTCTTCTTCTTCAATTCCTGTCATCGCAACTAGAGCTGAAATTGCTCGCCGTCGGCTGAGTTGCATGTCGCACCTCGGAAAGAATCCCAATCGTGTCCTCCAATCGCTCATCACCAATTTGGGGGGCCCCGCAGCGCCCCCGCGAGCACGGCGGATAGCGCGCGATGATCACACGGACGGCGCGCAGGGATGGAGCGTACGTCGTGCTCGGGCGGGAAGGGGGTGTTGATATGATGAGACACACTGGCAAGTATTATTATTATTCACTGCGTAATAAACTGCAATACAGAGAGAGAGACCTTCGAGAGGGATTCGCTGCAGCTCCTTCGCCACTTGTCACACACGTACTGAAGGCGCGAGAGTGCGCGCGCACACACAAAGACAAAGACCCCCCACCAGTATAGCCTTAACATACCGTTGGGGCAAGTGCTGTTAGCGAGCGCCTATTAAGGCCGGCACGGCACACGAGGCGGTGGGTGGCCAGCATCACGCCCCACCGCCTTTGTCTCCCCGGTGGCGGTGTTTACACACCGAATTTGAGGCCGAGTCGACCTAGGGGAGGCCCAGGACCGCTTCAGATAATCGGCACCGCTTGTGGCCGCGAGGTTTGTAGCGCAGCGCGCTAAACCGCTCCACTACCGCCTCCCCCACTCTATTTTGGCGCACACGCGCACGCACGCACACGCGCGGGTTATTTCTACATTTGCACGGTTAGCCGGTCTGGCCGGGCCCGGCCGTGTATTCATTTCTTTACCTATTCGCGCACGTGGGCCCCTGCGCCCGTCCGCTTCACGTCAGCCACGAGGCGGTCAAAACCGCGCGCTCGCAGGCGCAGCCCTCGCTGCGATCAGGCAGAGAGGCTTGCGAGCCGGGGCTCCGTTTTAATCCGCGAGCGTAGAACCAAAAACGTGTCGACGGTAAATGATGTCTGGGAAGCCTGGCGATGGTGGCCTTCCACGAGGTTAGGTCAGCCGCGAATTGATCGGTTTATTTTTCGCGCTTTTTTATTTTTACTGGCTTACCCCCGAAGAGTGGTCTTGAATCACTCTTCGGGTGGAAGTGCTGCCCGGTTTTCACGGCGTGTGTGTTTCCAACGGTTGATGTGTGTTCCCTCATTACATCATTTGCGAGCGGTTTTTCTTCTTTGTTTTTTAAACACGTGGAAAATGCGGGCCATGACGCCGGCACACAGTGGCCTAGAAATTACGTCACGGGATCCTTAATGTTCGCTTTAAGTAGGCGCTGTGTAACTTACGGCTAATACACTGCATTAACCAGGGCCGCCTGCCAGATTTCAACCACGAACCTATGCAACAAGTGGTGAACGTGCATACCACTCAGCCTACGGATTATTATCAACCGCTGGGCGGTGGCGGCTGTGCACGTGGCTGCCTGTAATCTGTTGTCTTCTCTGTAATCCAGGCGGCAGGGGAGTGTTGGTGGATCACACAGAGATGGTGTGAAACTCCCTTCTACCCGTGGGCATAGAGGAGGTGTCCACACCCTGGCTCAGCGGAAGGCAGCCCATGGAAAAAATGTGGGGCTCCCAACTGTCCCGTCTGTATGATGATAGAGCGTTTCTCCCTGGCACACGTGATGTTTCTCTGGGCGCCCAAAGTTCCTCCCACGTGTAAGCGCTCATTAATTGGCCGATAACACCTGCACGTATCGAGGACCGCAAAGCTTGGGCAATTGTCGGTGCCAGCTGATCGTGGGGCCGCCCTCCTGTTTGTCAGTAATTATTTCCAAGAGATTGAGCGAATACCGTGCGCGTCACATGTTGAAACAATAATAATAATCATTATGATTATACAACATGAACCAGGGCAGGCTGCTGGTTACGAACCGCGAAACCGCTGCAACGGGCGGTAGAGTGTGCCACTGGAGGCCACGAACGCGGTGCTTGATCAACATCGGTAACTGGGGAGACGCAGGTCAGCGGGAACCGTGTCTGGGCGGTGTGACAACCATCTCACACACCGGCAGTATATTTGGCCAAACCACGAGGATTTTGTCAATTTTGCATCGAAATCGAATTCCTCCCAGAGGCAGTAAGACGGGGCACGTGAAGTCGAGAGTGCAGGTGAGTCACTTCGTATTGTATCAGAATCTTTATTTAGACTTCAGGATGAATCCGATGAGCTTATTAAGATATTTCTAACAGATGTCCAGTATGGACTGGTCAGCGAACGATACAAAAATAGGGAACATTTTAAGAAAGCCATTAAATGTAAGATTCGGCAAGGCAGCAAAAACAAGAACAAAACAGACCCAGACCACCCCAAGATAATACCACACAGTAGTCGCTCGATAATACAGCACATTAACATTGAACTAACTTTGTATGAATGTATGTTGAACTTATTTCGCAACGTACGTAGCCAACCGTGCTAATCGGAGGTGCGGGATAAGGGCAAACTAAACACAAAAAGGAGTTCTAAAGAAATGCGTTTTCAATCTAGATTTAAAAGTGCATAGCTCCAGTTGTATTTGAAGGTCAAGGAAGGCGCGTGGCCTCACCCAAACCCAAACATGGATCATTGCTAATCTCTGTTGGCTGCCCTGAGTCGGCAGGAGAAACTCCACATTCCTATGGTATGATCGCTGCTGACTCTCATCGTCTTGACCGTGGCTAGGGAATTGAACTGGGATGGCCTTCCGATCGTGACGGCTGCCCTCAGATTTGTAGAGCTGGACCGTTATAGGCGCTCCTTCTTACGTCGATGAATCGACCGAAACTTGTGGACGATTACATTAAAAAATGATGGCTGACCCCCACGTCCTGCCTCGTGAAGGCAGGACCCCCCCCCCTCCCCAGGCAGTCACGCGCGTCACCCGCCATGCAGCGTCGCGACAACGGCGAGGACACCGACCGCGCATGGCACCCGAACGAGAGCGCCCCCACGGGGACACCCCAACGGGGACACCCCAACAGAGACACCACCCCCCCCCCCCTGGACAACCCCCCCCTGGACAACCCCCACGGAGACACCCCAACGGGGACACCCCAACAGGGCCACCCCCCCCCCACCCCCCCTGGACAACCCCCCCCCCTGGACAACCCCCACGGGGACACCCCCAGCGGGGACGCCCCCGGGCGTGGAGACGGAGCGATGAAATCGGCCCAGTAGCGCTCGTGCCGGGTGGATTGTAGCGTCGTGATGCCGTGAGCGATGGCGACGGCTTTGGGGATGCCTTCATCAATCAGTGGATGACGACGACGACGATGAAAATCTGGAAGCCTCTTTGTTTCATGGAATGTCACGTGGAGAAGAGAGAGGGATAGAGGACGGTGGTGGGAAGTCAAGAGGGTGGCAGAAGGGAAAGTATTGGATGGGCAGCGAATACGGCTAATCTCTTCACGTGACCACGGCTAACTTAGACATCGAACGCAAAGTGGTAACCAGGGTACCTTCCGGGCCTAACGGTGGGATAGACCACTGGGCTGCCTCCGTTGGGATCCGGGGCTCCGCTCTGCGATTCAGCCACCGATGAATAAATCGAGTTTTTTTTTTAAGTGTAGCAAGCTTGACGGTCTCGGCCTGCTCACAAATGGCCGGGCCAAAAAACACAAAGCCACCTTGTAAACTTGGTTTGTGACTCAAATTGGTCATTTCCAACTCCGATGAGTAAGTAAAAAAAGACCTCGCCTGATTGACATACGGCAATCACTCTTCGCAGGGGATATGTAAATGGTGCGCCAACCGAGTGCGGATAAGAGGGCGACCGAAATTATTTCATAAGATGGGTCCGTGATACCACCTCCCAGGGCCCTGACACGGCATGAAGCTAGACTGCTCGCAGACAGACACGGAGAGAGACGGAGAGAGTTCTGAATCAAAACTATATTGCCTTGCGATGTTACACTGATAACACACAGTACTGAAACACACCCCAGGAAGGATTTTGAAGACCCCCACAAAAACATAAAACGCCTCAATTCCAATTCTGTAGGATGACGCCTCAAGTGTGGCTGTGTTAAACCATGAAATGGCTTGAATTCGGGGATAAATGCCATGATTCATGTTTAAAGCAGCACTGCATTCCCTTAGGTTTATGGACGCAACACGTGAGTGTGGGCGTGTGTGATCGTGCGTGTGTGATCGTGCGTGTGTGAACGTGCGTGTGTGATCGTGCGTGTGTGTCTGTAGCTGTGAACGCGCTGCGCGACGATCCCGGTGACCCGAGTTCGATTCCGTTCATGGCCAACACCAGTGATGATTATCCGAAACGGTCCCGTGCCTCGCCTAGGTCGACTCATCCTCAAAATGAGTACCTGGTGGGGTGTGTAGTAAACATCGCTACTGGGGAGACAAAGTCGGCCGGGCGTGGTGTTGGCCACCCACCCCTCGTGCGCCCTGCCGGCATTCATAGGTGCTCGCTAACTGCACTTGCCCCAACAGCCCGCTCAAGGCTATACGGGGGGTCTTTGCTTTGTGCGTGCGTAATATCCACTGTGCATTTCGAGCACTCCCTTTCAAAATTCTCACGGCACATTAGCCGCCTTTGTTAACATTCACGATGCGCAGCATGTACAGCAGAATGGAAATTCTAATTTCAAAAGAGGTAGGAAAAAAGAAAGGCGTGCTCGTATCTGATCTGAGTGTGTATTTGACCAAACGGTCATCCTGTGGAGAAATCGGCCCCCTGCCATGGGAACATCGAAATTCCAACGCTGGTTTAGCACCACCGATGGAGTGGAGCTCTGTCAAGCTTAAGCAGGGAGACGCTTTCAAATGTTGCTTGTTCGCTCTTTAAATATCATCGCTATCAACGTGCCCCCGACAGATCTCAGAAGGTAAGCAGGTTCCCAGCCTGGGATAGTGCCTGGATGGGTGACCACGGTCAGCTCCACCCCCCCCCCCCCCCCCCCAGCTACTTTCACCAACCAGCACTGACCAGCCGTGGTGGAGTACGGTCAAAGGATTGTTCATAGGTCACGATGTGTGTGGTGGGGGGGACTCATCCAGCAGTGGATTTTAAATAAAAAAACAGCCTGTACACGTACTGTAATTACTACTACCGCGTCGAGAGAAATAACCGAGCGTTCCAATAATTGTACGGAAATAACTTCCCCCGTATAACAATGATAACATTCGAACAACCACTTCCACTGACGAGCCGAAGCTTTATACGCTTATCAACGCCGAAGGAGAATAAAAATTTAATTCCAGAGTGCATATTTTTAAGGAGGCAGCGTTGTGTTATAAATCACACGAAAAAAAAGGCATATCTCCACTATTGCCTAAAAAACTCATAACGCGCGGCTAAAAGCAGAAATTGGCTTCGAGCATTAGAAGCGCGCATTACTTTTTAATTTAAAGCTGGCCGTCTGGCAGAGCCGAGATCAATACAAATGTAGTTTATACTTGGGGAGGGGGGAGGAGGGCACGCGCGGTGGGAGGGAAATGGATGCTAAAATCCATCACGGCCACCTGATGTGTGTCATTTTGAGGATATATGAGGCTTTTAGGAGCGCGAGTAGAAGGCAAGTCTGTAAGAGTTAATGGCCTGAGCTGTTAATAGAATGGCTGTGGTGGTGGCGGCGGTGCTGGTGTCGGTGGCTGTGGTGGTGGTGGCTGTGGTGGCGGTGGTGGTGGCAGTAGTGGTGGTGGCAGTGGTGGTGGTGGTGGCTGTGGTGGTGGTGGCAGTAGTGGTGGTGGCAGTGGTGGCTCTGGTGGTGGTGGTGGTGGTGGCAGTAGTGGTGGTGGCAGTAGTGGTGGTGGTGGTGGCTGTGGTGGTGGTGGCAGTAGTGGTGGTGGCAGTGGTGGCTGTGGTGGTGGTGATGGCTGTAATGGTGGTGGCAGTAGTGGTGGTGGCAGTGGTGGCTGTGGTATTGGTGGTGGCGATAGTGGATGTGGTGGTGGTGATGGCGTCGGCGGTGGTGGTGGCTGTGGTAGTGGTGTTGTTGGTGGCGGTGTAGCGGTGGTAGCAGTGGTGGAGGTGGTGGCTGTGGTGGCGGTGGTTGGGTAAAAATTAAATTGTAGATCCGCTCTAAATGAGAAGGCAATGAAGATGAATTTTAAATAGAAGTGTGATCAAAACATTATAATGCGTGGATACAATTGAGGAAATAACAATACAACAACTTCCATTTGTAACACGCCGATAATTTAACACACGTCTTGTGAAGTTATGAAGTTAAAAGTGATAATCATCATTGCTATTAAGATCAGCAGAAGCATCATCATCATTAGTTGTCATTAGTAACCATGGCAAGAGCAGAATCCTCATCATAATCGTTATCATGGAAGAGGATGTGGGGGTCTCTAACAGGAGGTGGGGGCCACTAAGTGTCTCGTAAACGTCGGTGTGGATTGAACGCTGCTGCTGTGCAGCGTTGGACGATGGCCCCATTCCAGATGGCTCGGGTCACATGTTACTGGACTTACATCAACGAAGAATTGACCAACAATCCCTTTAAAAATTCAGAAAACACAAAACACAGATAAAATAGGAACGTGGAATATCCACTCCTGGCTCAGGGCCACAAATGGAAATGAGCTCTATCCTCCACTCATTTGCATAGGGGAGAAGCTATGCATATCCACTTTGAGTAAAACATTACCTTGCTTCAGTCCTCCCTTCAGGTTGTGTTTTTTCCACTGCTGAACCTGTTCCGTGCCGCTAACGTCACGATCGTTGAACATCTGACGTGGGCGTCGCGTGTTCGAGCGTATTCGAGGGATGCAATCTAAGACAAGCATGATTAACCCTGACCCTGGCGCTGCTTGGCCCTGAGCCAGATTCAGACGTCGTTGTGAGAGTTTAGAGTTTCACGGTTTGGCTCCAGTTCGGCACGGCAAATAGGAAGTGGAAAAGGCAAATAGGAAGTGGAAAACCATCTGTACCGTAAGGGCATGGGGCTGGCTCGGCTCAGATGTGTCAGTGGGGTGCCGCGGTGGTGAGATGTTAAATACCTCACCTGGTATATTGGAGGTGGTAGGTTCGATCCCAACCCTGACGCCAGTTGTATATTTGGAGTTTGCATGTGTTTCCCCATAGTCGCATTAATTTTTATCCAGGTCCTCCGTTTTGCCCTCTGCATTTAGACTCAACATGCGTTTAGAGCAGTTGGCTGCTATAAATGTCCACACGATAAGCCACTTCATTGGGCTATCACTTGTGACAGCCAGGTCGCTTGTAAAAAAAAAAAAGCTCTATAGCTCAGTCGGCCTTACCTGGTAAAATAAAAAAAGAGTTTAGTTTAGTTTTAGTTCAGGTGGAAAAGGAGTCACATTTGTCTCCTGCTCAAGCGAGTGAAGCTGCAGAGCCTATCCTAAGTTGGCAGCTCTGAACCAGTCACTGTAATTCTACATTCCCACGGTGGCGATCAGTGTACCCATAGGATGAAGAGCACTGACAGCGTCTGCGCAAAAGTGGCACTCGATTTATTGCTCCCAGCGAGTTGATGGGCACAACCGCTTGCGAGTTGAGCACTCGAACGAGAACGCCTGCCTCTGTGAATACCGCATCGCAAGGCAGTGGAAACATTCGGGGCAAGTTTATGAAATCCTCCCCCGACACAGCGTTTGCCCAGCCAGCAGTATATATGGGTACACCACAATTTGGTACGATCCACAGGTCAAGTGCGGTGGTGTAAAGTGAGGGTATGCCCAACAAATTCCAAGACATCTGGCCAGTAGTCCTAAAAACACTCTAAAGGAGCTGTATCGAGAAGTGGAGCCCTTCTGCCAGCAGCTGACGTGAGCAGCAAATTCAAGGATGCGCCTTTCTAAGTTTGTTTGTTGTTGTTGTTTACACACGAGAGTAAAAGCGGCAATTTCTTTAAAAGCGCGGCCTACGAAAATGACCGCGTCGCGCGTCTCCCTCCCCACGGGGGCACTCCGAGCATCGGGGAGGGCGGGCGGGCGGGCGGGCGCAGGGCGAGCGGGGATTAAAAAAAAAAGAAATCGAAACGGGGCGGAAAGAATTGTAGTAAAGAGGCTCGCCAGCGATAATGATGGTTTGTGGCGCCAAACTCATTACTCGGCTGACGCGGGCGGGTGGAGGGGGTGACGCATTTCTAAACACAAGAGTGCAGCACGGAGCCTGCTATGAGGGACCATCTGTTGTTGGCTGTGCCGCGGTCGCAGCCGAAAGTTCATTGAACGCTCGTCCCCACGCAGTGCCCCGAGCCGAATGTTTCACGAGAAAAACGCAGAAAACTCCACGCCGTGGTGGTGCTACAACGAAGGGTCACAAGGTAAGTTACTTTTTCATCATTGTCAGCCACGACCTATCCACTGCTGGATGAAGAGCCCCCCCCCCCCCCGCCCCCGCAAGTAACCAGCCGCCCACATCTCGAGGCGCTGTGAAGCATCTGTCCATCGCGCACCCGCGCAACGAGGTGACTTGGGGCGCCGTGGTGGCGAGATGTTAACTACCTCTCCTGGTATACAAGTAGGTGGTGGGCTCGATCCCAACCCTTGACGCCTGCTGTATATTTGGAGTTTGCGGTGTCTCTCTCCCCGTGGTCGCGTGGATTTTTCTCCGGGTCCCCCGGTTTTTTTTCCCCTCCACATTTCGAATCGACGTCGCGTTCAGAATATTTGGCTGCTTTACAGTTCCACGTGATACGCCACTTCGTTGAACTATCGTTTGTGGCCAAGGTCGCTTCTGTAAAAAAGCTAAATGGCGCAGTAGGACCTTACCTGGTAACACAAGAAAAACACTATACACTTCGTGGCTCCATCTCCACGGGGGTGGAGCGGGGTGGGGGGGGGGGACGCAACCCCAGGCATGGATCGTGGATGCATCCTCCCTCCTACGGCTTCCACTCCCTAATCGCCCCCTTCTAGCGACGTGTCCTGCCCAAAGCCCACACTTCACTTTCCTCGGCAGTCGATAGCAGGTCCCTGGCTTGCGTTTGAGAGCAAACGCATGCAGCGTGTGATCTTGCGCCCCCACCCACCCCACCCCACCACCGCCCTCTTCCCTCTCAGCGTAGCCGCGAGCACGCCTTGTTTGCGTGCCGTGTCCTCAGTGAACATTTCCCATTTTTTGCCGAGTACGTCACAGCGGGCAATGTACGCCGATATAAAAAAAAAACGGTTCGCTTGGTGGACGTTTTGTATGTTGTTGGCCACGTCAATAAAACGGATCACCGAAATCTGCGGCAGTAGATGAGGTCTGTCCTCGTCTCATATTTTCAAATGAAGAATCATCAAACAATCCACAGAAATGTGGAGAAATCGCGCAGCCACCAGATGTGGGGTCAGAGCGCTCTCCACGATGTCTTCATAGCTAAAGAATCACTCGTGGGAAAACACAGCTCCTCGTGAAAGATGAAGCCACATGCGCTGTTTGAGGCCTCGGATGATGATGATGATGGACCAAGTGCGTTGCACGTCAAGGGAAATGGTGTCGAGAAATAACGCGAATTACGTCGCTTATTTTTTTGTCAGGCCATTGACTTTACGATCACCACCAAATATCATTATCGTCCGCCGTGACCTGTCCACTGCTGGATGAAAGCGATGCAAAATTCCACATCAAACAATTATTGTTGGCGCGGTAAATGCTTGTACACGTGACAATTTTCATTGTTTGGCCATTTCGGTGGTGGAGGGTTTTATGACATAGAATTGACCAAATTATTACGTGGCCTAACCCATAATTGATTACAAATTATAATGGCTCCAAAACACTATGTATGTTAAGTTATAATATACGTTTAGAAATATATATATAATGTACAGCCCCATGTCAATGTGCTGATAGGTGAAGGCTTTTCAATGCCATGTCGGTCATGGGAATTGTTGACACCACTTGACCGCCCCGGTGAGTGGCGGGTTTGGCTGCAGCCGAGGCCCCGGGACCGGTGAAGCCATCGCTCACTTCTGATGTCATCCACGGCCAGGATTTGAACTTAGCGGGGGTCAGCGGGTTCAGGGTGCGGTGTGCGAACCACTGGGCCACCACTCCACACCACCACGGTCCACGCTCACTCAATATGGTCCAGACGGTCACGACATTTAATCAATGGATTTTTTTGCTTTGTTACTGGACGACAGTGGCTGTACACGTGGCCTGTAATCCAGCACTGCTAAGGCGAGGATTGGTGGATCACCGCACAAATCTCGTGAAACTCCCTTGCAATGCCCGTCCAAGTGCCATATCGTGGCTCTCGCCAGGAAAAATTACTACAGCAAGTGTTTCTACCTGTATGGGGATAGGGTGTTGTCCCCTCTCGCGAGCGTCGGTTTTCTCTGGATGCTCCGGTTTCCCCCCACATGTAAAACACTCATGATTTAGCTGGAAACATCAAGTATAAAATACAACACAATTTGACTTTACTAAGGCTGGCACGGCACGTGGCGGTGGGGCCGGCATCACGCCGGCTCGGCCACTTGAAGCACTCCCACTGCCGGGAGTGTTGTTAAACGCACACCGCACCGATGGCAATTTTTGCAGGGCTATGTTAACCTATTAATAAAGAGCCATGAGATTCGGTGTTTGGTTTCCTGGAAAAAAATAAGTAAAGCCTCTGCCTGCTCATATTTGGCGGAAGATCGAGCTAACTTCCCACTTATGGCTTTGGGCCACCGGGGACAATTCCACATTCCTATGGTGGGAATTAATTTCTGTAAGGGGAAAGAGTGTTGCTCCTTCTCACGTGCGTTTCACGAGCTTTGTGGGCTCATCCACCAACCCTCGCCTCAGCACAGCTGGATTAGAGGCCATGTGCACAGCCACACACCGCTCAGTAACATAGCAAAACATCCATTGATTAACTATCTGTGAAGAAGAACAACTGTTTTTTAATCCATAAAACAGTGCTACTCATCTGCATTAGGGTGCCAGGGTGACGAGATGGTAAGTACGTCGCCTGGAAAGTAGGAGGTTGTAGGTTCGATCCCATCCCCTGCGCCTGTATATTTGGAGTTTGCATGCCTCTCTCTCTCCGTGGTCGCGTGTTTTTTTTTTTCCTCCGGATCCTCTGGTTTTTTCCCTCCACATTTAGAATGAACATTACGGATTTAGAGTATTTGGTTGCTATAAATTTCCACGTGATAAGCCACTTCGTTGAGCTCTCATTTGTGGCCAGGTTGCTTATAAAAAAGAGCTATGTAGCTCAGTGGGCCTCGCCTGGTAAAATTAAAATAGTTTATTTGCAATGATTGTTGACAAGTTATATTTCATACAGGCTTTGCATATATATATTTGCATATATATACAAATCTAGGATAATTAATATATCGTACATTTCATCAATCCATCTTCACAACGGTCATACTTCAAGGTGTGAGCCCTCCTTTGCCTGCCATTCCATCCCGAGTCTCATCCATCGTCACTTCGTGTGAGTAGTACTGCTGCTCTAAGCCCACTTACATTTCTTAACAATCGATACGATGTCTCTAAATTAGAATTTGTTCTCAACTCTACGCGTTCCTTTTTCCTTCTCTCAATGCAATTCCCAGCACGCATCTTCATTTGCATTCCTTTCAGCCTTTGTTTAAATAAGTAAAAAGTTAATTTACAAAAACGTTTATATTTCCATACCTTGCGGTTTTTTTAGCAGTTAATACGGACTTAGTGAAACACGTTCTTCCGTATGTACACGTGTATGTTGAACTTCTATCGCACCGTACATAGCCACTCGTGCTAATCGCAGGTGCGTAGGAAGGACAACAAACCAAACGCAAAAAGCAGTTCTAAAGAAATGGGTTTTCAATCGAGATTATTTAAAAGTGCATAGCGCCAGTGGCTTCCTAATATCAGAAGGAAGAGCGTTCCAGACGGCCGCAGAAGCGCATCTGAAAGCGTGCGATGCGGTGACCCTCATTGTTCAAGGGCCAGCCGGAGACACACTGTGGAATGCTACTGCATTTGTATCATCGCAGGACGTCCATGAAATATGGCCTCACAGCTCATTGGGCGTTGCCTGCTGATATAAATGCAATCTGAATAAATCGATCTACTTTTAATTATCAGGCGTATCAACCGGCTGTCGCCCGCCTCTATTTCACGAATCTAATCCCAGTCCTCCCGCGATAATTTCCCTGGATATATGCACTCCGTAGTTTTTTTTGCAGTTGTCCCAATTCAGTGATATATGTGTTTGCTCTGCCCACTGCATACAAGGTGAGGGAGTTAACATCTCGCCACGATGGCGCCCCATGGTGTGCAGGTCATTAGGGTCACATGTGTGGTTCAATCACAGCAAGACCGTGCAATGCTGGCGCCTGGACACTGATGACAAATAACCCCTGCAAACTAACGAGCCTCAAGTCTCCTCGCTAAGGTATATATATGGGCGCCATGGTGGCTAGGATATGTTAACTACCTCGCCTGGTATACAGGAGCACGTGGGTTCGATCCCGACCGTGACGTTGCCTGCTGTATATTTGGAGTTTGCGTGTCTCTCTCTCTCTCTCATCATCATCACGGTGGCTATGAGATGTTAACTACCTCGCCTGGTATGCAGGAGGTCGTGGGTTCGATCCCGACCCTGACGCCAGCTGTATATTTGGAGTTTGCGTGTCTCTCTCTCTCTCATCATCATCACGGTGGCTAGGAGATGTTAACTACCTCGCCTGGTATACAGGAGCACGTGGGTTCGATCCCGACCCTGACGCCTGCTGTATATTTGGAGTTTGCGTGTCTCTCTCCCCGTGGTCGTGTGGATTTTTCTCCTCGTCCTCCGGGTTTTCCCTTCACATTCAGAAATATGTGTTTAGAGTATTTGGCTGTTACAAATGTCCACATGTCATGCCACTTCATTGGGCGAACATTTGTGGCCAGGTTGCTTCTGAACAAGAACTATGTAGCTCAGTGGGCCTTACCTGGTAAAATAAAAAATGGTTCAGTTTACTTTAATATTCAGGTGGTCCTGATTTAAAATAGAGACAACGGTCGCGACCACCTAAACATCGTTCGATTGGAATAAAATTCCACAGTCGTGCATAATTCAACAACAAGAAACAATGGCAATCATTAAACAATATTTTTAAATATATGTACTATCCTATACTATAGAAGTATAGAAGTATGTTGAACTTATGTCGCACCGTACGTAGCTAACTGTGCTAATCGAAGGTGCGGGGGAAGGACAACAAACTAAACACAAAAAGCAGTTCTAAATACATACAATTTCAATCTAGATGATTTACAAGCGCTTACTTCAAGTGGCTTCCTAATATCAGAAGGAAGAGCTTTCCAGAGGGCCGCAGAAGCACATCTGAGAGCACGCACTGCACTGACCGTCTTTGCTTGACGACGAGCCAAAAGCCGCTGCGAGAATGGTTCATACGATCTATAATATAGATTCTATATGAATGTCAATTCACTGCTGGGTGAGAGCGTACCCATGATGTGTGCGTGGCATGGGGAGGCTATTCCAGTGACGCGGCCCAGCGGTAGCGCGTTCGCCGCTTTTTGCAGAGGTTCACAGTTCTAAATCCAGCGTCCGCCCTGGTTAATACTGTGGGTGCAATAACAACGATAATACTACACGCAGACTGCTGTTTGTGCTTGTGTGTTGTCCATTTGTTGCACACACACGTGTGTCTGTGTATGTACGCGTGTATTTGTGCAAGAATGTGTACGTGCATGTTTCAACATACATGTATCCATGTTTAAAACATGTACGCATGAATGTTCACGTGCGTGTGTGGGTATTTTTACGGGGTGCATCTTTATAGGATTAATCGGTGCTCGCTCGCTGCACTTGCCCCAACATAATGTTAATCCTTTACGGGGATTTTTGTCTTTGTACGTGGTGGTTATACTTGCTCCTGTGTACTCTTAGCAACAAGTACAACACTTTTGTCAATGCACTGCTGGATGAGGGTTCAAATCTGGGGGTAGGGGTCATTTGACCATACTTCACCATGCTGGTCAGTATGGTTTGGTGAATTTATATTTAAGATATTTTTTTGTCATGTTTTCACAATTTCCGTTTTCTCGATTATTAGCCTACTTGGAAAAAAAAGGAATAGCATACACGACTAACTTGTGTAATTTTCATCAATTGTAAAGAATTGATTTTAACACGCACGTTTTGATGTGCATTTCATGAGCCTCTGCTATCGATTTTAATCACCAAATCAATGCGTAATTACATGCCTGGCATTCATAGTCCGTGCCATTCAGCTGAAGGTTGGAGGGCTCCACTCGCCATCGGGAGGGTTAGGGGTCGACCCATAATTCCCTGGTGCTCGATAAACTGAGTATCACTTTGTGAGGCATCAATCGCGATCATTCGATGGATCGACTGGCTCCCTCCATGGAAACGCGGCGTTGCGAGCACTTGGCTCAGGGCCACAAGGGAAATGAGCAGGAAGGTACCTTGGGTGTCTCTGTGTGTCATGTTGCCACCTCAAATACCTGTTTATTGTTTCAAGCAGTCATTGATGACTGGGCTGATACGCCTCAAAATCACGCGGCCCTCGACAGCCTGGTTCAATCAAATCAATCGAATCTGAACTGAGAATCTCAGCGGAGCTGGCTCAGTGCTCTGACGTGACCTTTGACCTTTGCACACCCAGCCCCCTCCCCCCCCCTCCACCGCCCCAAGCCACTTGGTCACTTCTGTGCAATTATTTAAAATCAAAACCACTTACGCCCCCCCCCCCCATCCCTCGAGGCGTGGTCCAGTGAGACGCGCGGCTCAGCCACACTGCAACGCCTCGGCTTCGGCGTACAAAATCAAACCTCCCGGCCTATTAGCAGATCCGCTCGCCGCTCATATTACGGCGCCAGCCCCCGCCAGTAACCCCCCCCCGCCGCCCACACAGCTACAACGCGCACGTTCACCGCAGCCAGAAACCCTCGCCCTGCCTCCCCCTGGGCGGCAGGGCGGGTGCCGCAGTGCTGACACTCGTGCCCCGCGGCAAGGACCGCTTGGGTTCGCTCCCCGACTCGGGCGCCTGTCCGTGCGCGGAGTTTGTGTGGTCTCACCCATTGTGTGTGTATGTTGAACTTCATTCGCACTCTACATAGCCAACCGCGCTCGTCGGGGGGTGAGGGGTAAGGGCGACAAACTAAACACAAGAAACACGCAGGATTTCGCGACCAACATTATCCACAATCGAGGCTTTTGGGTCAGATCGCCACCACCCGACACAGAGAATTAGTAAGGTTTGTCACGTAAACAAAACGTGCCAATTCGTTACTAGTTCAGCACACCGGTGTGTTGGAGAGTGAACCCACTCGAATGGTAAATGCTGGATTAAGGCTTTCCATGCCGTGTCAGTCACACATTGCACAGCACTGGACCGGTTCAGATAAATCTCGCCACTTCTGTTAGCCGTGGTTGAGAATAAAACCCCAAAAAATCACGAAAGCTCAAAACCCCAACCAGGTTTTAGGCGCCACAGTGGCTATGAGATGTTAACTACATTGCCTGGTATACAGGAGGGCATGGGCTCGATCACGACCCTGACGCCTGCTGTATATTTGGAGTCTGCAGTATCTCTCTCATAATTATCACGGTGGCTAGGAGATGTTAACCACCTCACCTGGTATACAGGAGGTCATGGGCTCGATCCCGACCCTGATGCCTGCTGTATATTTTGATCTTGCATGTTCTCCCCATGGTCGCATGGATTTTTATCCAGATCCTCCGGGTTTTCCCTCCGCATTTAAAATCAATACCACGCATTTACAGTATTTGGCTGCGATACATGTTCACGTGATAAGCTACTTCGTTGGGCATCATTTGTGATGGCCAGGTCGCATCTGAAAAAAAGCTATACAGCTCAGTGGGCCTTACCTGGTAAAATAAAAAATAATGTTTTAGTTTACTTTGGAACAATGCCACGAAAAAAAACCCCCAAATGATCAGCAGTGACAAGGTAGGGTGAGGGGGAGTAACGTATCAGAGGAATGTTCAGTGAAGTTGTTCACTCGCTTCACGGGGGCGAACGACGTGAGACGAGCTCGAAAGGGTTAACGAAACCACAGATGATTTCCGCGTGGCAGTTTGCAGGATAATGAAGAGATGTGCGAGACAGAACCCATGGGACGAACCACAAGATTGCTTTGCTATTTTACCTACCCGGTTCCTCTTATTGCTTTGATCAAAATTAAGTGCCAATGGGCGCTCGTCTTCGTCTTCTTCCTCTGAGCCTACTACGTGCCTTGTGCGTCACATTTCAAAATATCATGGTCGGATTCTTTTTTAGTCTCCAAAATTCGGTGCCAAAATTAAAGGCTGCAATGATAACAAAAAAAATGTATGCCCGATGGCAATTCTTCAGTTCAGCTGCAATTACGGTGACACTATCAGCATGGCTGCTTTCATGCTGTAATAGTACAGCAGTAAGGCAGACATGCTGAGAATTGCAACACAAATATAAAGATCCCCCATATAGCCTCAACAGACGGTTGGGGCCAGTGCCGTTAGCGAGCAGCCCCTATGAATGCCACCGCGGCACATGAGGCGGTGGGTGTCCAGCACCACGCCCGGCTGCCTTTGTCTCACTGTAGCGACGATGTTTACACATTGCACCAGGTACTCATTTGAGGCTGAGTGTACCTAGGGGAGGCCCAGCGTCGATTCAGATAATCGTCACTGACGACAACAAGGAAAACGATGAGGTGGTGTGGTGAGCATCGTGGCCAAGCCACCTTTGTCTATGTCCACACAGGACACGTTTTGAAAATGAACTGACCCAGTGGAAGCTCAGGACTGGCTCAGATATCACTCGCGAGCAATATTAACCACTGCTGAGAATCAAAATCAGGGTCCAAAAATCGCAGAACAGTGCGCTAACCATTGCCATAGCGCTCACGCCCCCAAAGACAAAAATCCCCCGTGCAGCCTTAGCAGACTGTTGGGGCAAGTGCTGTTATCGATCACCTGTGGGTGGCCAACACCACGCCCGGCCGCCTTTGTCTCTACAGTGGCGATGTTTACACACCGCACCAGATACTCATTTGAGGCTGAGTTGACCTAGGGGAGGCCCAGGACCGGTTCAGATAATCATCACCGGTGTTGGTTGTGAGCGGGAATCGAACTCGGCCCGCCGGGTTCGGAGCATGGAGCTCCAACCGCTGCACTACAGCCGCCACACGCACGCAGCGCATACACTAAGACAAGCCACAACGTCGATGAATAAAATAACCCGCATCTCAAAAGCCTCGCGAAAAACTGGAACGTTTTACAATTTCGATCAAGCGAGAGCGTTACATGCGCTGGCAGACATTTTAACATTCTGCCTCGTTAAAGTGGCATTTTGGGCAAATTTGCACAAAATAGTTTCTCAGCAGTTGTAATATTTTGCATTTTTGAATTCATCGCAGAGTTTTTTTCTCCTTCCTTCTTTTAATTAACGGGTTTCCGAGGGCTTAATGTCTTTCATCAATTCCGAACGCCATCGCTGTGTCCTGCCAAATCTGCTTTATGTATGCTATTAGCAGCGTTGCAGTAATATAATCCATACGATCAGTGAACGTGACTGCAAGAAATGATAGCGAACAAAAACAGCACTGAATAAAATAGTGATAATATGAACATCCGATCCGCAGATAGAAATGTAGGCGTCCAGGCATAGGGTTAGGGTTTATCCCTTCCACTCACTACTCCTGCAGCGCACTACTAAATATTTGGGCCATCACCAGCCACCACTGCTTGCCCACCCATCCACCCTTCGACCTACACTCCTTCCCTCCCACCCTCTCTCCCACCCTCCCACCCACGCCCTCGCCCTCCCACCTACCGACCACCTCATCCTTCCTCACCCACTCCCTCAGCCACCCACCCACGACCTCACTCTCCCACCCACTGACCCTCTCACCCTCTCTCACCCTCCCACCTTCTCAACCACCCACCCTCTGACTCTCCCTCACGCTCCCACCCTCCCACCATCTCACCCACCCACTCACCCTCTCACCCTACCTCATCCTCCCACGCTCTCACCCACTCCGTCACCCACCCTCCCACCCTCTCACCCTCCCGCTCACCCTCTTGCCTCCCTCCCCCAACCTCTCACCCACCCTCCATCCTAACCCTATCTTACCCTCTCAACCTCCCACCTTCTCACCCACCTATCCATCGGATTACATTTAGATAATAGTCGCACGTGGCTAATATCTTTGCATCGTGGCTAGGAGTTGAACCCAGGTAGCGCAGGATCGCAGTTGCTCCGCCGTGTTACTCACCGCACGAACATGACAGTCCTTCACGCACACGTTGAATATGTGAACACGGTACGAAGGAGGGCACTTTTTTAAATACCAAAGTGGAACGCCATAAACTACCTTTAATCTCATATCTCAGCGTGACAACACAAAAAGTCAGCTTGATAAATGATATAATAATGGGATGTGCGAGTTAGATTTGTTATTATATTCTAAAAATAATGGCTGATGAAATGTGCCCAGACAATGAGAATCGTTTACGAAAAAGATGCCTTTTCTGATAAATACTCTGCTCAATGTATCATCCGGTAAAAAAAATGACATTATCATATGTCCAATCTATTTAATACATTGCTTCGTGTCATCAGAATACATTTCGGTAATTGCCTTTCATATTAACGGGAAAATCTTTCACGGGGGGGGGGGGGAGGTGGGTCGGGGGGGGGGGGACTAAAACAATGCAGTTATTAAATTTCTGTTGAAATCATAAACTTTTAGTGCGAGTTTTCAAAATCTGGCCTGGAGTCGCTCGCGGTCACGGGCGCGCTGACGTACGGATCATGCCCCCCCCCCCACCTCTCCGTCTTATCGACTGTTGGAGTGACTAATGTTAGCGAGCACCTATTGAGGCTCTCTGCGGGCACTCGCTGGTGTAGCGGCGTAAAGCCGGGGCCGTCGCGTTCCGTCGTCAGGATGGAGGAGAGAGCCGCGGTGCACCGTATATGCCGTGCGGCACCTAGTTACCACCTGGTGCCATCGGGTCCCACCTGGGTCCGCCCGGCTCGGAGCTACCACCTGGTACCACCTGGTACCACCTGGTACCACCCAGCTCGGAGTTGCCACCTGATCCCACCCAGCTCGGAGTCACCACCTGGTACCACCTGGTACCACCCAGCTCGGAGTTGCCACCTGATCCCACCCAGCTCGGAGTCACCACCTGGTACCACCTGGTACCACCCAGCTCGGAGTTGCACCTGAGCCCACCTAGTTTCACCCGGCTCGGAGCTACCACCAGGTCCAGGAGTAACCACCTGGAGGGGAGTAGAGTGAATATGTGAGACGCAGGAGAGTGCGTGGGCAGGAATCACGTGAGATTAACTCACCCAGGATCTGCCATGTAGCCTTGTAGCTGTGCATAGGAAAGTTGTGTACGTAACACAGACAGAACGGCACACACAGGAGGGGTTCTGTCCAGAACAATGCCCGACCGCCTTTGTCTCCCCTAGTTTACACAGCGCACTAGCCCGCTGCTAGCCCGACACTGATCTCAGGCTGAGCACATGCGCAGTCAAATGTCCACCGATTGCTTACAGCGGAATTGTCAACAACAATATCTGAGTCTGGATATTGCATGGATGGGTGACCACTATACATGAAACAGAGGTGACATTGTAGGCAGGAGAGGAGAGTGCAGCAAAATCAATTGTTGTACAGTTGTATGTCTCCGCGTCTACGCTCCCCGCCTTCACCAACCTGCACTGACCAGCGGGGAAGGTCTTCATCCAGCAGTGGATTAATTAAAGGGCTGCCCAAATTGTACACATGTTGAGTGTCTCTACTCAAACGAGCAATAGGGCAGCACTCACCTCCGTCAGTGGCTTTCAGGCAGCCGTGGTGTAAATTCCATCGTCCACATTTGGACGACGATACAAAGTGTGAAGAAGAAGAACCTCAAACGTAACATTTAAAATCAAGGCGGTGTAATAAGTGTGCAGATTTCCAATTAACCACATATATTATTTACGCCTGGCATTTGGGGAAACCATGTGAAGCCACTTTAATTATGGCCGCAAGCCATTAGAAAGGCGTCATATTTATGCGGGGCAAGTCACCTGCTTTGGAGGCCAGGTGTAAATGAAAAAGGGACCTTTTTTTCGATCGAAAGAAATCGGCGCTGATGTCGCGCGCCGAGTGCACAATCCTCGTGGCGCTCCTGCGCAGGCGTCCCTGCCGTGACCTCTCCCTCCCCCTCGCCTGCGACCGACGGGGGCAGCTTCCCGACGTGGGAGCGCGGCGCCCACACGGAACGACGCGACGTCAAATTTGGCATTGGCGCGCCTCCCCGTGCGTCGCTCTTTGCGCGCTTATATGTTACCGTGTTTATTTGTTGAAGTACAAAGTTAGCCTGATAACGGTAATCTAAATTGTCTCATGGTTGTTATTGTTTGACTTGCATTCCACTGGGATTTTGCGCACAGCGTTGATATACGGTGGGGTTTTTTTCTGGAAGATTTTGCTGTTTTTTTTTTTTCCTGGATGTTTCTGTTGTGCGTCGTCACTTTAAGATGTTTCTTGTTCATGTTTTTGTCTGTTGCGGTTGCACCCGATTCAAGAGCCGCATGGCTCACAGGGCTATACCTAATAAATGAAACTGAAACTGAAATATCCGGATGGGTAAACCAGTGCACGAATGCCGATCGTGCGCATTCAGTACACGAGGTGGAATTTGAGCTCATCGTGGGGATTTTTTCATTTTTTTTTCACTTGACACATTTTATTTTTGAAATTAAATTAAAGGCAGTAAAATGGGTAGAGATGCAGCCCTGAAATGTATTGCCCATTGCCACCGCTGGCGGAATGGGCCTCCGCTAGACTAAAACATTAGAGAGTCCCCCTATACAGAGTACTTGGCCTATTCTTCCACGCTGGGCGGAATGTATTGTAGGTGGAAGTACCCACACTTTACCTCACCAAAAGTGGCCTGTCGATCGATTAAACTGTGGTTGTGCCCATTAACTCTTCTGCTGAGTGGACAGAGGTGGATTTAGAAAAATATATATTTTTTAACATTTTTTTTTTATTGCAACACAACGCGAGCATCGGGTACAATAATCGCAAACATAGATCAACAGAAGCCCAGCGAACGGCAACCCGAATTAGGCACGGCAGGACCCTTACGAAGGGGGGAAATTGTACTCGCTGCCCCGCCCAAGTGGGGACCACGTGCAGGGAACATTCTGGGGCAAGACCGAGGGCCCGGGAGAGAGGTGGGGGAGAGGAGAAAAGGAAAAATATACACGTGGCATTTGATCTTAGACAGAGGTGGAATTTAAGAATTTGTGTTTCACATGCAGTGCCTGGAGATCAAATTGAACTAGCAACCAGTGGATAATAAAGCCACGACAAACATAGATATTCATAAAAAAAGAGATTAAGTTAAATATTGTGTCATTTGTTACACGGATTGTGGTTCCGTTTAGCCGGTTGCCCGGCTATTTTGCAAGGGAGATCCGTGTTGCCGTGAGCACAGCAGCAACAACAAAACAAGAATATCATCGATATTGTAGAGTACAAGAAACGGGCCCTTAAGGAATATTGGACGGCTAACAAAGGAAGTATGTCACGGTCATGAACGAAAAACATGAGCAAATACAAAAACAAAAATCCAGCGGAAATATAAAATGAGTGCAAGAGGCGCCAGAAAGTAGCCTCTGTGTTTCAGGCGAGCGGTGACACAAACCGTCCGTGAAAATAAAAAAATAAAAAAACACCGTGCAAGACACGTGGGAGCAAGATGCGCCAGATAAAGTTAGGTACATGTGCAAGTAACCTCTGCGTTATGGTTTAATAGAAAAAATAAAGAGCTTGATATGTTAATTACCTCGCCTGGTATATAGGCGATCGTGGGTTCAATCCCAACCCTGACGCCTGTATATTTGGAGTTTGCGTGTCTCTCTCTCTCCCTGTGTTCGCGTGGATTTTCCCCAGGTCCTCCGATTTTTAGCCTCCCCATATAGAATCAACATCACGCGTTTAGAGTGTTTGGCTGCGATACATTTCCACGTGATGAAAATCCACTTAATTGGGTTGTCATTTGTGATAGCCAGGTCGCTTCTAAAAAAAAGCTAGTTTATCTCTATCGAGCAAAGTTAGAGAGAGAAATAAAAAAGACCAAGGGGCTTCCTGAACGTGACCACAGATCATATTATAACCCACAGAGTGGCGGCCACACAAGGAATACGAAGGGAAAAAAAACAAAAATGAAAAGGAGAGAGGGGGAATAGGAACGATGCATCTGTTGGTACGGCAGCCCCCTCTACTTAGGCAAATGTCAGTCAAAGGCATCAGAGCCACGTTGGGCAGGAGTTGTGTGTGCCCGGCGCTCGATTGCTCACTGAACATTTCCCCGGGTAGCTGGCAGACTGGCCTGGGGGGCCTAGAGAGAAAGGAGCCACGCGGAAGTGACCCAACGTTGACCCATAACTACGGTTGCCACATGTCCGGGCACGCGACTGGTGGCCACGGAGGTGGCGAGAGGCAACGATGGGATGTGCTGCGCTGGGAGCGGAAATATTTTCGGGGGCCTCATGGTCCCGGCTCAAGCTAAACCCTGGGGCGTAAATATTCTTATGCCTGTATCTAAACTCTGACACTCAGCATGTGCTGCGTGTGTACTGCAGATATTGTATAAAGTGTGACTGCGCATGTGGTGAGTGCCATTTCTTCTTAAGGCCGGCAAGGGGAAGCCTCCTTCACGACGCTCGCCCAGTTGTGGCTCCTGCAGTCCTACAGCGAGGAGTGTGGCTGCTTGCGAGGTAAAGGGAGAAGGGGACTGACTGGGTGGAAAATGGCGTGCATGAGTCATGCACCTGCCTGCAGGTAGACTTGAACCATGGACTTGCCTGCGGGCTGACTTGAGCCATGCAGGCAGAGAACGGAGAGCTTGAGCTTGGATGCATGTGTAGGATTCGTGGGGGCACATTCGGATTGAGTGTGGGTGGGTCACGGAATGGACAAGGGACCAAGCCCATAGAGATGATGAAGGAGGGAATGCTACGAGGGATTGCTTTCATGGTTCTGCAGTTCCCATTGAAACCCCTGAGTTGCTGACAAAGAATGTTTTTCAAAAAAAATCCCTATTTTTTGTATTATTATTACTTAAGTCTATTTATGTGCGTACGTGGCCTCAGTAAATTTTAGTGCAATGGTTATACGCTGGCTTCTCGATGCTATGTCGGCCACGCGGGGGGTGTTTGACCATACTTCCCCACGCTGGTCATTGCAGGTCGATGAAGGGGAGGCCCAGAACCGATTCACAGATCACTCTCCAACTGCCGTTAGGCGTGGATGGGAATTGAATCCGGGCCACTGGTTTTTGATGGTGCAGTGCAAATAACCACGGTGCCACCTTGAATCCACCAAAGCCCTTTAAATATCGCACCATTCATCGCGTGATTACATGCACACCACACTATCAATTGTCAAAGCTGCTGCATTTTAAATTTGGGCTGTGGTGATTTTATTACGTACTTACTTTTTTGTGTTCAAGAATAAAGGGTAAAGACTAATAGACACATTATATATATCCATCGAATGAAACCATAATTTTAAACAAGTTTCTTTACATGAGACATGTGGTGCCGCCTACCAAATGCGCAGTTGTGTTCAGGACAGTTCTTATCGAAATAAAAAGCAGACCAGAGAACACCGAATCGAAAAAGTACACACGTCACTTACCTGCAGGTCTGGTTACGTAACCGAATAGTGCGTAGTACGTGTAAAAATATGATGGAATCGATCATTGTGCTCACAATATACTAATTTAATTGTGAGTATGAAAATCAATCTTCGTACTTTTATGCATTGTGCAAATGATGGGCTATTTTGTATATTCATGCCACTGGAGCAAACGAGACATCATACACATTCTAAGCAATACAAATCAGAGGGCCACGTGAAACAACCAGCATTTCTGCTGGAGTCAAATAAAATTACCCAAAATTGTGACAATTATTATATTTTTTTCTAAAATCAGATTGATAAAAAAACATATTTCTGAATACAAAATGCTCACATAGTTCGTTGGTCTTGAAATTGTCCATTATTCAGGTCTCAATGATCATCGAGAATAATTGCATAGTGGTTACCCATAATGCAAGGTGCCAACAACATTGTATAATTAAACTTTTAATGAGCTTAAAAAGTAATACATGTTGATCACTTCATGATCTCTCTGTTACACGATACTGTATCTACTAATAGGTTTAAAACTGCTAATCAGGAAAAGTTTGTTTTATTTAATCCGTATCACGTCCCATGGCGTTTAGTACAGTCTCCCACTCTAATTAACCTTATCTCTACAGCCCTCTCAATTTGTGTGCTATAAAGAAGGGACATTGCAAAATAAAACATCACCTTATTTTATGTGTTTCCTTTAAAGCCGCTGTGTTATTGGCAAAGGTTGTTGACTTGTGTTGCTATTATGATGCTGTGATTTTCTCTCATTCAGAAGTTGGTTAAATTATTCAGGTAATTGGCAGATTTCATTAAGAGGACCTCTAGAATGATGACAGCCTTGTGATGGTCCGTCCGAATATCAATGGGAGACAGACTTAAAACTACAAACTAAAACAACTATTTTTTATTTTGCCAGGTAAGGCCCACTGAGCTATGTAGTTCTTTTTCAGGAGCGAACTAGCCACAAATGATAGCTCAACGAAGTGGCTTATCATCGCGTGAAAATGTATAGCAGCCAAATACTCTAAACGCCTGTTTATAATGTGGAGGGAAAAAGCCTGGAGGAATCGGAGAAAATTCCACGCGATCACAGGGAGAAAGAAAATGCAAACTCCAAATATACAGCAGCAGGCGTCAGTGTCGGGATCGAACCCACAACCTCCTGTATACCAGGCGAGGTAGTTAACATCTCCTAGCCACCGGTGCGTCCCACTTGAATAAATGTCGAGGTTACAGTGATGAGTTCTACAGGGGGGCGTCAAGGGCAAAAAACGAAGAGCGAAGCGCTGTAACGGAACGAGACGCTTTAAGGTAATTTCAGAAGCTAGGCGGCAGATGGTGTCACAATAATAAAATACGGGGCGCGATTAGGGCATTAACTACATTCAGACGGAGTCGAGGTGGAATACGACGTTTGTTTCTGTGTAGGAATCCAATTTTTGTTGTTTTATCTTGTTGGCAATGCGGTAAATGTGGGTCTTGAAAGACAGTTCAGGCTAATGCCTATTTAGATTTTAGATGTGCAAATGCGCAAATATCCTACCATGAAACAGCGAAACTATCAAGCAAGCAGCGTAACCGGCTGGAGTTTTTGGTTTACGTAAAAAATATCTGAATCTAGCTCAGCCCGAATTCTGGCGTCCTCAAGTGCAGCTTCAAGAGGTTTTACTGGACGTAAGACACTTGGGTTGGCATTTCCGCTCTGTTGATGAAGGCGGACAGTTGTGATTACAGCTAGCAAACCGTACGTCATCTCGTTGTTGTGCTTCCACGTTCATCATTCCAAATCGCCTACGACTACGAACTAAACATTTATTTAAATTTTACCAGGAAAGGGCCACTGAGCGATGTAGCTCTTTTTCAGAAGTGACCTGACCACAAATGACACCTCAACGAAGTGGCTTATCACGTGGACATTTATAGCAGTCAACAGTAGTTGTCCCATGGATCTTCTTTCCCCTGTCATTGGAATGGGGAATTTCCACCACTGGCTCAGGGCTGCAAAATGGAGATGCACACCGCCCCTGTGCTTGTTTGAGCAGCAGATCACCTTGACGATTGACTTAAACATCCACTACAAGCACCATGACCATCGGATGCACTGAGGTGGGGTCGGCACCAGTCGCATCACAGCAATTTGTATCCAGCAAATCACATCGTGGCACGGTGGGTTTTATTTTAGTGAGTGCAATTGTGAACAAAAGCCATGTCAGACATGAGTACGTCTAATCGGCATTATCATTGGTTCACTGCAGACCAAAGACTCAGTCCCTACAAGGTGTGAGGTGACGTGAGGCTTTGTCTCTTGCAACAATTGAGAGTTGGGTTCAAGTGTTGCTGGCCCTTCACCCCAGGTACACTTGATCAGTGTGGTGGAGGTATACACTACACATGACCTGATCGGAAAGCATCCGAAGCCTCATAACAGATTGTGCTCAGGCAAGAGCCACTCGGTCCAGGTTGGCGTGGCCCTGCGTTTTTGTTGTACCCACGATGAACCCGGGTTTGACCATGGCTGCAATGAGTGATACCTGAACCAATCCTCGCCCCCCCCCCCCCCCGTCATGCACCCGCGCTGCCCGGGGTGGTGACGTGCGGTCAAACAACCCCCGGTGACCGACGCGACGTGGAGGAGGCCTAAATCCAGGCAGAGGATTGACAAGGGGCTGGGAATCGTGGCTTTGCATTGCGTAACATTACTCCTCGCTATGCACCCCGCGCATTCCTCGGACACTCCACCAGACACGCATTGCCTTGCAGCGGTTTGGCAAAAGGAGTGAAACCCTTACAAACTCAACAGAGTGGCTTTGCACACAAAGACAAAGATCCCCCATATAGCCTGAACAGGATGTTGGGGCAAGTTCTGCGAGCGAGTAACACCTATGAAGGCGGGCACGCCACACGACGGGGTGGGTGGCCAGCACCCGGCCCGGCCGCCTTTGTCTCCCCAGTGGCGATGTTTACGCACCGCACCGGGTATTCATTTGAGGCCGAGTCCACCTGAGGGGAGCCCAATAACCGGTTCAGATAATCGCAAATAGTGTTAGCCGTGATCCGGAATCGAACTCTGGTCATAGTATTCGCAGTGCAGTGCGCTAGCCGCTACACTACCGCTCCACACACACACACACGCACACACACTCTCATGCAATCATTATTATTTCCCACCTCACCCCAAAACGTTAACAATGTTCCTAATTGTACGAGGTTATAAACCGTGGCAAACGCAGCTCATAACACGCGGTGGGCAATGACCTAACACTGGCGGATGACGCCACAAAGGCCCTTTCACTGATGTCACTTTAACGGCGGAAGGTGCGCGTTGCTGATGAACCCACGCCGCGTCGGCGTGGGTTAGAGGTGGGTGGGATTCAAGGCACGGAAGCCGTGCAATCTGTCATCGCCGTGGCAAAGCGTGCCGACCTCCTGCAGCACGGGAAGCCGGTCAGGCCAACGCAATGCGGGGCACGTGGCACGTTGTTATCAGCGGTTGTTCTTTTTTGCCCCCCCCCCCTTCCCCTCCTCGAAATGCACGGATAAGGATTTGCCATTCATTTAGCTCTTAAATGCAACTGCATCTCAGAGCCCTTTACAAATATAGCGATGTCAATAGGGCACTGATGGTGGCGGGTGGGGTGAGGGGACGGGGGGGGGGGTTGACGGGGGGAGGGGAATGTCGACGCGTAGTAAAAGAGGCAACCCGCGGTGGGGGAAGTGTGGACCGAGCAGCGCAGCCCCACGGGCACCCGGACCGTGGTGGCGCGAGGGCCGCCGAGACGCGAATCGCCAAATAGTCCCCCGGGACAGATCCGGCGCACGTTTTGTGTTCACGCCGTCCACAGCGCGCGCGGAACGCTTCACTCGATTCTCGACGGCTGGTGGACGCGAGTCGCGTAGCCGCGGAGTGGAGGAGATGTACCGGATGTGGTGTCCCAGGTGGAGGATTTATCTCGCGGGTAACGTTGATCCGGACAAGACCGGGCTGAGGTTGAGCTCCGGTCCCCCCACACCCCGGCAAGCGGCAGCGGGGCTCCGACCGCTTCGCCGCGATGCCACAGATTCCCGTCTCGCTTCCCCCGGCTCCCAAAGCGCCCCACGAGGGACTGCCACAGCACAGCCCCAGAGGCACCGCGGTCACGGATTACAAAACTAAAGCGCAGCCCACTTCAACCGTGAGAAAGGAGAGAGGTAGGAAGGAGGTAGGGGCAAGTCCACGAATAATTTTAAAAGCGATCACTGCGGTGTTGAAGAAGTTAAACGTACATACACACACATTGTCATTTCTTTAGAACTGCTTTTTGTGTTTAGTTTGTTGTCCTTCCCACGCACCTCCTACAAGCACGGCTGGCTACGTACGGTGCGAGATTTAAAAAAAATGATAACATCTTCACAGCAATAGAGTCGCAGTTAACCCTCCTACCGAACACCACAATCCCACCTCGGCCACCAGGAATATAACTCGGAGTCAAAACGTCTCCCCGCTCAATCGCGCATCGGGGGAAACGCTTTCATCTCCTTGGTGGACCTGAGCTGGTGGTGGAAATTCCACATCGCTATTTCAGAGGCCACTCCCTCTCTCTATGAAAACACATGTTAACAAATCTGCCTTCTGTGTCTTCACAATTAAAGTGTCTTGGTCATCAGCCTAATGGTTTTACGGACCATTATTGTTCGGTTTCGACATTCTGAGTAAAGATTGTTTAAAAATAATGCTGCTCGATCACCAGACGTTATTGGCAAGAGCACTCTGTCAAAATGACGGGGCCCTGTTCAACGTAAAAAACATTATTGTAAACAAATCGCATCGTGTATTGTTGTGGAGAATTATGGGAAACGTATAACCACACATATAAACAGATATCACTGTTGCCTTCCCACAGCTGTACTGATTTTAATGACCCTAGGGGAGATGAAGGGAATGACTCCTGATCCTAAGCCTTATACCAAGTCTTGAACTTGCAGTCCATTGAATTTGAGTCAAGTGCCCTACATCCACACTGTCACCCAGACTCATGTTTTATGTTTGGCAAACAAGTCAATTACATTAATTCAATATACTTTTTGGTTTGTTTGCAACCCGCAGGTTATCGGTCCGACCTCCCGGCGCGGCAGCGGCTCTCCACCCCGCAGCGTCAATGGGCACACCACAGCCAGTCTGCCGGGCTACTCGAAAACTCCCTCTTGCCGAGGCCCCTTCTGCCAGCAGTCGCGCGAGGCAGCAGCTGCAGGGGCTGCACCTTCGCCGCCCCCTTCTAGCGTTACCGTCGCTGCTAATGAACTTGTCGCGCGCCTCGGCACGTTGAACTGTTCATGAAACTAAATTGCGTTGCATTCAAATTGAGCCCTCCGCCGGATTGTTTGCAGCGGTAGTGGTAGGTTAAGCGGCGCTCGGCAGCGTTTTTGTTTTGCGCGTAGGGTTTGTCATTATATTTTTTTCTCTCCCTTCCTTGCTCAAAATGGAAGTTTAATCAAAATGAGCAATGCATCTTTCATGACTGCGCCTACCGCGTTTATTAAATGGCCCGACGGTTGGGGGTCTCTTCTGGGCGCACGTGAGGAATTAGACAGTCCTCATCCTGTCGCGCGGATCAGACTCCCGCGAAATGTCATCGAATCAGGGGTTAGACGTCGCGTGCGTCACACGATGGAGCATACGAGCGTCCATCACAGCAACAACGGCGACAACAACGATATCATTTTTTTATGAAGCAAGCACGACAATAATCATGATGCTGCCTTCCGTAGGTCACCGCTGACAATATAAATAAAAGATGCGAGTGAAACAAGTTTGTATTTAGCAAAAATGTCTAATCATTTTATCGTCATCATCATTGTCATTATCATCAATATATCAACAATATTCATTCTCTTGTCAGTCACATGGGCGCCAGGGTGGCGAGATGGTAAATACTTCGACAGGTATACTGGAGGCCGTGAGTTCGATCCTGACCCTTGATGCCTGTATATTTGGAGTTTGCATGTTCTCCCAGTGGTCGCGTGTATTTTTATCCGGGTCCTTCGGTTTTTTTCCCTCCACATTTAGAATGGACGTGCGTTTATAGTATTTGTCCGCTCTACATTTACACATGATGATAAGCCACTTCGTTGAGCTGTCATTTGTGGCCAGGACCCTATATAGTTCAGTGAGCTTTACCTGGTAAAAATATAGTATTATTACCGAATTATCATTATTTAGCTGACTATTATGCTTTTATGATTTTCAGTCACATTATTTTTCAATATTACCATGATTCTCTTTTAATCAATCATCATCTCTGTTGTTACAATAATCATATCATTGTCAGTCAATCCATTGTCATCACTAATAAATCACAATCACCACCATCATCATGAAGATCTTCACTGACTCATCATCATTCAACAAATCATTATCACTCATACTATAAATGCCATTCACTTATCATCATCATCATCACCATGATTATCGTTGGATTATCATTCAACCAATCATCATCTCAGTTATCCAATTCATCCTATAATTTTCAGCCATCAGCTATCATAACTAGGAAATCATCAATATCAGCAGTAGCAACGAGAGAGGCAATGAGACTACACTCGAATGCTTTAAAGAGTAACTGACGTTTGAGAGGGGTTCCACTCTGCGGGCATTTCGACTGCTCTCTTGGCGAGAAGGATTTGAGGGAAGATGACTCATCCACAATAAGCGCCTCTCACCCTGGCTCGTGTGAAGCCACATCAATGGAACTGCCCCAAGCTGATCAGAAAAAAAAACAAATCAAAAGGACACCCGTTTGTAATTTGACCCGCTCATGGCATGCTTGGCCACCACAGTTAAAATCCTGGCTGCGGGCTCGACTGACCAGATCATTCTTCTTTGCAGGATAAAATTAGCACAAATTAAATGGATAGTCAACCATAGAGACGGCCGAGTGGCTGAGGGGTAAGACCACTGAGCCACCAACATCAGCAGCCATCCGCCCCAAAGTGGCGGTGACGCCAACACGGTGCTTGTGCCAGGCCAGATGCACTCTGAAGGCACGTGAAGTGCCATGGGTCGATTACTGTGCCAACTTTCTGTATTTTAGTCGCCCGGCGATCCGCTCGTTGTTGTGAGCATCACTCCTCTGCCCTCCGTCGTTGTTGGAGGGTGTCTTTCACAAGGCTCCTGCAAAGAGGCCGATCTTGACACCGCTGGTACTGCTTTTAGGCAAGTCCACTCATCTCCAAGTCCTGAGCCATTAGGATAACCACAACTGACATTCTGGGTGTGAATCCAGGCAGCCACCCTACGATTAACTGGAGTTCTTAGACTGTAGGGAGTTCACCGACTCAGACCAGGCACCAATGACTGCTTAAATAGCATCTTACATTTGGTTGTCACACTTAATTTGTCCAATTCTGAGAATTTTAAATGATCACTTTCACTATTCTGCGACAAGCACCACCAGGATTCTCGTAGCAGAGCGTGTGTAGGACACGGTTTTTCCCACTGCTCTTTGAGATTTACAAACGGATGTGTTATTTTTTTTCTCAACAACACCGATAGCACAACGTGAATAACATTGGTGGGGGAAAAAAAGACCGGACAATTGTTTTTTTTTTCTTTTTAGATCGACTGTGGTCATCAAATGTAGAGAATTGGTCCCAGCCATTGCAATGTTGAATTTCCTCAACTGGTTGAGAGCCAGCAAGGGAAATTATTGCCACTCCCTCTTGCTCGTCCGACCATCAAAACCCTCCGCAACTTATTGACTAATTTCGCGACCATCATGCTCGTTACGCTTGAGAGCCAGGCTTAAAATCCTGGGGGATTGGAACTCAGGATTCTCATTGGCGCCTGGCTCGGTGCTCTGACAAGGACATCCTAAGGTTCCCCCCGCCCCCTGCTCACATCAAGCCCTGTCATTTGCCTGAGAGAGAAAGGGGACACCGAACCAGGTCACTGCTATCGTCCGATCTCTGTCGACGATGCGTCAAAGATTTGGCCTCCCGCACGGTCACGCCGCAAATAAATTAATCGCAAACGCGTCGGCGCTTTCAGTCAAAGCAGTGACAGAAAGTAACGTGTGGTGGGGGGGGGGGGGGGTGACACGGGGCCAATTTAAAATGAGGCTCTTCGAAAGCTCTGATCTTGCATTCGGGACTGTTGTTGTTCGTGGACAGGAGGGATACTGGGGCAGACAAGAAATGAAAGAATGAACGAGGGAACGTGATTGAAAAGTCATGAATCCTGATATCGAGAACAAAGAGTGACCTTGATGAATCTCAGCGATACTTCTCGACCCAGTTCCCCTTGGAATGCAGGGCCTCTTGTTCCATCATCATCATCATTATTGTCATCATCGTCATCATCATCGTCATCATCAATGTCCCAACTTTTTTAATCGCCACTCAGAAGAACTCGTCGTCTCGCTCCTAGAACACACTCAGAAGAGTCGGCAGCGCACGCCGCTTCATTATCTCTGGAAACGGAATTTCGCGACAGGTGCTCCTCGAACTGTGAAGGCGCGTGGTGGGGGTACTGAGAGCCGGGGCTGGTGGGAATTGTCTATCTCCACATTTTTCGTGATACTTTCCGTTCCCTAGTTTTATCAGATATATATTCTTTTCAGCTTTCACAATTAATCATTTAGCATGCATGCCTGACAATTTTCAACGCTAATAAAACTCGGTGGCGAGATGCTGACGAACCTGCCTGGCATACAGGATGCCGTGGGTTCGATCCCAACCCTGACGCGTGTCTCTCTCACCGTGGTTGTGTAGAATTTTCTCCGGGACCTACGGGGTTTCCCTCCACATCTAGCAGCATGCCTTTAGAGTATTTGGCTACTATAAATGTATCATTGATGTAAGCCACTTTGTTGAGTTATCATTTGTGGCCAGGTCACGTCTGAAAAAAAATAGCTATATAGCTTAGTGGGCCTTGCCTGGTAAAATAAAGTAGTTTATTTATTACAAGCAGTGATGCTTACTACTAATACAATTATTAATCGTTTGCTGGACTAGCACTCCTTCTGAATGAGGCCACAGACTCCAACAAGAGTCAAATCCTGAAGGTTCCAGCTCAAACGAGCATCGAGGCGGCACTCATCTTCTGTTTACATCCCCGAACCAGAGGTGGACATTCCACATTCCTATGGCAGGGGCTGGTCTAATCGCACCTCCAATTAGCACGGTTGGCTACGTTTCGGTGAGACCGAAGTTCAATATACATGCATACGCACTTATCTATAGGACAACCCATTGTCGACTTCCCCACAAAGTCGTACTCTCGGTAAAGTCACGTAGAAGGGAAACAATAAAATAATACAAATATAAAACAAGAAAAAAATTATATTTGTATTATTTTATTGTTTCCCTTCTACGTGACTTTACCGAAAGAACCAAGAATATGAATCCCTGCAGTCACGAAAGCTTTAAATCAAAGTTTAAAGGCATACTCGTTATTTTATCGACCCCGGTGGGATGATGGGCTGAGACAACCCGCCAACCGGGGGTTCGAACTCGCAACCTTCTGAGTGTGGGCCACTCCGCTGTGACACGGAAATGACCTCGGCACCTTCAGCCACCACTTGTACGTAATCTGTCTGCTCTGAATTAATGCTGGGGTGTGGCTATTAAGACGCGGCTTATTATCACCATTAGAACACTTTGTACTGAAGCCAGTGAACGTGGTGAAAGAAATTACCTATGTTGACGCCAGTGTTAACAACAGCACGAGTCTCTTCCAAAGGTTAAGCTGCGCTATAAGTTGTACGAAATTGAGGAGGTGGAGGGGCGGGGGAGGGGGAAATATGAACCGAAGTGAATGAAAATTGTTTTTCTCCCAAATAGTTCGGTGAGTTCTTTTTTTATCCGCTATGAAAAAGGGCCATTGCCCGAAACGTCACCCATTATACAGTGTTTCCTGTCAAGGCCGCGGTGTTATTTTTTTTGTAGAGTTTGCGTTTGTTCCGGTTTTGTTTGACACCGATGTCTCACGGTGTTGCCCGTGTGCCACGCGGGCACCACGTGCTTCGCGGGCGATAACCGTCGGCGAAGCACGGCGCCCACCGTACACAGCCTCGCGACGTCACAAGGCACCAACACCGTGAATTACTACTATTACTATTGCCATCATGGGTGTCAGAACGCTCCAACGGCCGAAGCGTAGGTTTATTTACGACTGGGCGGTGGTGACTACGCACGTGGCCTCTAGTCCAGAACTGTGGAGGCGGCAGCGAAGGTTTCTGGATCACCGCACACGCGGATGCCGTGAGACTCTGGCTTGTCAGGAGAAGGCGGTACGCCTGTTCTGTCTGTATGGGATAGAGCACTGCGACCTCACACGCGTAGATTTTCTCTGGGCGCTCTGTATGCATGCTGAACTTCTTTCACACCGTGCGCAGCCAACCGTGCTCATACCATGTAAACGCTCATTAATCGGCCGATAACATCTGAATATATAGGGGACCGCAGAGCTTGGGGAATGGCTGGCCGCCGGCTCGCTACTCGACCGTCTTCTTCTCGCTCGTCCTCGCGACTCCGAGTCATCCTCTCTCTCTCTCGCCGAGCGGCGGCGCAGTGTTACGCGTTGACGATGTTATTATCCTGACTACGACATCATAGACACGGCCGCTTCAGTGCATCCACTTGAAGATCCTCATCGCCTGTTAGCCGCTCTCGTCCAGCTATGAATCGTTTGCGCCGCTCTAAACGCAACGGACGCACAACGGCACAGGGAGTCGCCAAACCGCGCTGGTGACCTCTCGCAAATTTCAGCCGGTCGGTCATTTATACCTGGACATCTGTGAACAAGAGCTTTACAGCTCATCGGATTCCTCCAGGTATAAAGATTCTGATTCTGATACCTCCATCACAAAGTTCACTACGCCACAGCACCCTCCCGACACCCACACCACATGACACTCCTGTTGATCACCATTGCACGGCTGTGACGTCACTTCCCACAGTAGTCGCCAGATGTTAGCGCTGCCACTTTACAATATTTCAGCGATCCGTCAAAATGTCACGGTTTGGGCTACAACTATATTGCGATTTAAAGCTTTCGTGACTGCAGGGATTCATCTTCTTTGGTTCTTTCGGTAAAGTCACGTAGAATAAGAAAACGTCGTGAGAATTTTATTGTTTTATTTTATTTTTTTATTCTCATTCTACGTGACTTTACCGAAAGAACCAAAGAAGAACTATATTGCGGTGATCTCAGAAATATCCAGGGGCAGACCACAGTTTGCCAATCCGCAGGTTGTGCGTGGTGTGCTAAAGTGTGGGAACTCAAACCTATTCGAAGAATATGGATCCTTGCTAGTCACGAAAACTTAACATCTAGAACTATTCGAAGATGTCTGACCAGCATGTAAGAGTGGGCCACCAAAACATCCTCCGTGGATGCACATCCGCGAGCAGTGTAGCGTGGGCAAGCAATTGAAGAGCTTTGTCAATACATTTTTGTTTTAATCCACAGCGATAAGTGCGCTGTAAAGCCTTAAACCAAAGCCCGAATGTCAAAGAGCCTCTATGCTCAAACAAGCAATTGGGTGATGCCCATCTCCAACGGTGGTCGGACTGTACTCGCGGTGGGAATTCCACATTCCAACGCCGTTAAAGAGCCGTGCGCTCGGGCAAGCAGGCATGCGTGAGATGGTGGAATGGCGTCTAATGGACAGAACCACTTTCCACGCGTGCGATGAGCTAATGCACACAACTAAGCTTATGGGATAAAAAAAAACTAATAAAGTGCATTTGCCTGTGGTTTCATTGATTAGTTGAAAAAAAATCTATTAATGTCCATCCGTGAACAGAGTGTGGAGATAATCGTGTATGGCAGCTCCTACGCAGACTCATCTCACACACGAATGCATCGCGAACGAAATTATATCCGTCCAAAACTTTACCTTGTAAGAAAAATAAACATCCCATGAGTGGCGTTGGTTATATCTCTGAAGCGGCAGATTCACCGTCTTTATTATCATTCTTATTCACATACTCCACTGAGGCCTATGGCCATGCTTCTGGATTATGGAATCAATTTAATTTCCTTTCAGCAAATTTACTGAGCACCCCCCTTGAAGCTACTCGTGACAATAATTTGCATCTCTTTATCAATCCCCATGCTATGTCTGTCGGTCCCACGGGAGTTGGTTTCAGCAGACTTCACCACCCTGGTTATTGCGTGTTGACCATCACAGCACTGGTGCAGGTATCACTCGCCACTGATGTCAGCTGCGGCAGGGAATTTAACTCAGGTGACCGGGTCCATAGTGCAGAATGTGCTAATCCCTGAAACATTGTGCATGCTCTGCCCTTCCCCATGGGCCAGAACACAACACTACTTATTGGTTAATTATTTTAGTTTTAGATTTTTAATTGTATTGTTTTATTTCATTGCTTTGTTTCATTATTTTATTTGTATTGTAGTTCATCGTTTTATTTTTTATTGTTATAGTTAATTTTTTTACTGAATTTTACATATTGTTTTAATGTCCGCACTAATTTGCGACGATCTTCGTGGCAAACGCCACAGAGCTGACCCTTTCTTTGTTTCTTCCCCGCGAGTTAATTGCGTGACGTTGTGCGTGCACGCGGGGCCGAATACACGGAACGCGTCAAAGGTTGTAACTGATGGAGGCTCTCAACGCTCGCGCGCGATGGGAGCCGCGAGTCCGTTTCATCGTCGATTTATTTTACCGATGAGAAGTCCAGCCACGTTATGTGCGTCCATCTCTCATGTAACCGATTTAGCCTCTCTATCCAATGCAGGGGTTGGGGGGGGGGTGACGCTGCGATGGTATGCAATGGTCATGAACAGCTGGATTTGCGATCTCGAGTTTGCCGGTTCGATCTGTCAGCGCGCATAATAGAGTTTTTGTTGGGTTAGTTCGCGTACGTATAAATGCGTCGTTAAACCGGCCACCACACGACACAGCCAATTAGTAAGGTGTGTCACTTAAACAGAGCATGCCAATTCGCTACTGTTACAGCACACCGGTGTGTTGGAGAGTAAATCCGCAACATTTACTATCTGAGTACGACGTTCCGCCAGTAATTACAACCAGCATAATCAAGCGACAGCCTGGTTTGTGGATAAATCCTCCTGTTTCGTTCCTTCAAATAGGTGTGATGTCGTCACTTGTGAGTCCATCACGTGCGAAGGCCACGTGGGGTGGGGGAGGCTGCCACCGTGGCTGCTGAAACGATGGCACGAACTTGATTCAAACCGCCCACGCCCTCTTTGCAGAAAATCGGCGGGTCACACTTGCTGGGGTCAAGTGTGGGCACTCCCACCTATTACAATGTCTGGCGGAGACCCTTCCACCAGCAGTTGTTGGATGTTAACAACTTCACCTGGTAAACAGGAGGTCGTGGGTTCGATCCAGACCCTGACGCCTGCTGTATATTTTGGAGTCTGCGTGTGTCTCTCTCCCTGTGGCCGCGTGGATTTTTCTCCGGGTCCTCCAGTTTTCCCCTCAACATTTAGAAACGTACGTTTAGAGTATTTGGCTGCGATACATTTCCACACGAAAGGTCACTCCGTTGAGCTATCATCTGTGGTCCGGTCGCTCCTGACAAAGAGCTCTATAGCTCAGTGGGTCTTACCCGGTGAAATAAACAAGGAAAAGTTGGTCGTTTAGTTTGAGAATCGGGAGCAAGCAATTGCAGGGCTGCACCTTTACTTACATCGTGATATTTGGCAAAATCAGATTCCTTATTGAGCATTTTTCATCAGTGGCAGGAAATGGGGTGTGAGGATCGCACGCGAAAATCCATACGCATGACCGCACTCAAATCCATGCACACGATGCACTGCAAAATGCACTCTGGAGGGGCCCTCTAACCTCTAGGCCTCCCTCTCGTGCAGGCGATTTTGCTAACAGCGGTTTGAGCGACCAAACCGCTGCAGCGCTGCGCCTCTTTGCGTTCGAGAGTTTTACCCGGTGCGAAACCCTACTCCGAATATCGGAGACCTGTCCGATGTATGTACAGTGTGTACGCTGTAAATGTCAGTCCTGCTGAGACGCGGACTCGCCTGCAGTTTAAACCCGCACGGGCTGCAGGCCTTCCTTCCGTGCGGGCCGCGGGCCTGACCACGCGAGAAGGTCTCCTCCTTGTGCAGGGTAGCCGCGAGAGCCATTCGCGCCCTAAGCGCGTCTCACGGTGGCTCTACGGACAAGGAGTCTCTGAGACTCGGTGAGGCTTTCCCAGACCAAGCCACCGGACGTCATTATTTATACAAATTAAAAGGTGGCGCGCGACGCGCTGCTGGTTGTTTGTCACCTTTATGTGTTATATATAGATACGCGCTTTATCCGTGTGCTCACCTAGAACGTAGATAACGTTCGAAGGATGACCCTAAACAGGCATCATATTTGCGATGTCTGATTGGGGGGGGGGGGGGGGTGGAACGTTTGGCAGCGTATAAAAGTCCAGCGCAATTTTGTATTGTCATTATCATCTCGCTGCAAATTTGACCGACTATTGCCGATACCGTACGGTAAGAGCGCAGCGACTCCTGGATCGGCGCTTACGACGAGGTGGTGGTGGCGGAGGAGGAGGGGGGGGGGGCAAAATAAATAATTCGTGAGGCGTCATTGACATTGGGGCAGGTTAAGTGAGGGAAAAGGGAGAGCTCATTTCCGATGAACGCGCATTTCGGTGAGCGAGTCCATTAATCCAATCGATAAAATAAGCGCTGAGACAGCAAGCTGGCCAAATCTGCCTACAGAGCTTGTCGCCGCCCGGCAGAGAGAGATAATTTTATTTGCGACCACCCCCACACACCACCGTGCCCCCCCCCTCCCCACCTCGTTTGCTTTTACGGCTGCCCCCACACCCCCATCCGGCTTCCTTTCATTTCCCCTCTCCTCCTCTACCAACCTCGTATTATTCGCTCGCCGGTCGCCCAACGTGCAGACAACGATCCGTCCCGTTCAGCCTTTCAACAGACTCGTGGGTGCAAATGATTGGTAGGGCAGCCCCTAGCAATTCCAGCACGGCGTTCGTGTAGCCAACGCACCACACGCGGCCGCCTTTGTCTCCCCAGTTCTGTTATCTGCACTCGACAGCAGGTATTCATTTAAGGCTGAATTAACCAAGGCTTGGCCCACCGACCTGTGCTGTTGCAACTTGCCACTGCCACTCGTGGCTAGGGAATGAATCGAGGGTGCCGCAATCACAGCGCAGTGTGCGAACCACAGCACCACCACTCCCAAAGACAAATATGCCCCCTATAGCCGCAACAGACATTTGGGGCAAGTACTGTTGTAGAGCACCTATGAAGGCTGACACGTTGCACGAGGGAGTGGGTGGCCAGCACCACACCCGGGACCGGTTCAGATAATCGTCACCGGCGTTGGTCGTGAGCGCGAAACTAACCTCGGGTCACCGGGTTCGTAGCGCAGCGCGCTAACCGCTCCACCACCGCTCCCAAACACACAGGCACACACCACTGTGTAGACAGGATAAAGGCAAGCGTCACAATTTAGCGTCACAGCATCACAGAGTGGTCGCGGGAGATTGTGAGACAGACACATTGCTATCACACATTGCAACCTGCATCACAACCGTGCTCAGTTTTGTTTTTTTCTGCCGGCTAAGTTGGGGAGGAAATACAATGGAAAATAAACTGTGGACTTCGATAATCAGCACAAGTTTTTTTTTAATGTTTAATCCAAAATGCTGAAATTGTCATTTTATCCAAAATGCTTCACCAAGCAAAGCCTCGTTTCAAAGACTGGCTTGTCAGCTTGTAGTATTTGTCTTCTCAAAGCACCACAGATTTATATTCAGTTACTTGAAAACAGTTCAACTCTACGCATAACTCAAACACACACACACACAGGTTGGCGCAGTGGTAGCGTGCGTGCCTCAGCAAGAAGCGGCTGGGTTTAACTTCTTTCTGTGCAGGCGTTAGTATGTTCTGCCCCTGTTCTCCATGGGTTTCCTCCGGGTTCTCCGGGCTCCTCCCACAGCTTTAACATCCCACACGACTTAACTGCCATCACAGTGGCGTGATGTTAACTACCTCGCCTGGTATGCAAGAGGCCATGGATTCGATCTCGACTCTGACTGCTGCTGCATATTAGGAATTTGCATGGCTCTCTTTTTCCCGTGGGTCGCGTGGATTTTTCTCCGGGGTCTCCGGAGCCACTTCGTTGAGCTATAGCTTGTGATAGCCAGATCGCTTCTGAAAAAGAGCTAAATATCTCAGTGGGCCTTACCTGGTAAAATATATATATATATAGTTTATAGTTTTAACTGTTATTGGCCAAACATCCCGATGCTGATTACTCAGTTGGGATTACACGCAGCATCATCGCCCCCATTCTGCGAAAACTCGGCAGGACCCTCCTGACAAAAGAGTGCTGAGACTCAGTGAGGATTTCCACGGTGAACGTGCATAACATTTTTTTTTAAGTAAACAACGCTCAACTACTTTACATGGCAGAAGAATAAATGTTGTGATGGGCAGGTGTGGCATACTGATACGACATGAGATTGCTTAATGGCAGCGCGAGATGGGGTCAAGGGCAAAATGTCCATAGGCTGACTGGTGATTAGTGTCTTAGTGTCGATTAAATACCAAACGGTGATCCTTTACAGCCCTTTGTGAATCCTCTGCTGATTCTGTCGGCCATGGTGTTGTCTCCCCAGTGCTGAACGATTCATGATCACACTTCCAGTTGCTAAGTTTGGGCTGAATCGCTTTCGGGAACATCCAAATTTAGTGCGCATATAAGTACCGTGCAACTTGCCACCGCTACTGTTAACACTGCCAAGCCTCGGCACCATACACCCAACACAAAATTAACGATGAATACGCAAAATATGAACAGGTCTACGTCAATCTACTGCTGGATGTAGACCTACCCCATTGGTCATGAGGGTTGGTTTGACCATACTTCACCATGCAGGTCGGCATGTGTTGGTGAGACATCACTCGCCGTTGATGTGAGGGCTGGGCCGAAAATTGAACCCAGGCCGCCGGGCTCACAGCAAAGTGCGCTGACCCGTGCACCACCGCAGCTCAACCCCAAATAAAAAATATATATAGGGCTGCAAGTTAAATCAAGACAATTGGTCGTACATTAATCTGTGCCACAACTCTGGCTCAAACTCATTGCAGTAGGCGGCCGCTTTGGCTCATGCATTGACTCCGCCACCACGACTGGATGAAGGCCGCGGATATATCGCTCTCGCCCGACCACGGCGCACGGTTCCCAAGTGGACCGTATCAGTTCGCGAGCGGAACACTTTGGGGGGGGGGGGGTGGAGGGGGTGGGGAGCAGACCAGGCTCAGTGGTGAAAGAGCACGGGTGTTGAATGGGTCGGCGTGAAGTGTCCGGGTCAATTAGACCTGCCTCCCGTAAGCCTGCGATGCGGAGACAACAAAATGTATTTTAGCGCCCCGAAAGGACCCCTTCGGAAATGTCAAGGTTGGCCCGATCGCAACAAAATAGAAGCCGCTTAAATAATGCAGTTGCACAAAGCGTGACCTTCGACACGTGCCGGCCTGGCTCGGGGAAAATCAGGCGTGCCCCCTCCCTCCGTGGCGGCCGTCATAAGCAGGTATCGCCGTTATTTGTTTTACGCACGGCACCAGAGAGAGACGGAAGCGAGAGAGGCATTGAGGGGGGTGGGAGGGGGGGGGGCTTTCCTTTTCCTCGTTTTTGCAATCGCGCCCGTCTTCATACATAATGAATAAGGGCAGACCGTTAGAGGGATTTACATTTCACCGCGGAATCTCGCTGCAGGATGCGTAATGATGCCGAGGGGAGCCCTGTTTCGAGGCAGCCAGCCTTGGAAATGCCGGAGAAGAGCCGAGAGAGAGAGAGACGAGAGCGACCGACCGTGGGAAGAAAGAAAGAAAAAAAATGAAGGGGAAGGAAAGAGGGAACAAACGCGGGGATAATGAGAGAGGCGACGCCGAGAAAATGAGAGATGGCGAGGTTCCGCGGCTGTAGCCGACACATTTTCAGCTTTTTTTAACTGCTTTGGTCTCGTCTGAAAGTTTGGATGGGTGGAATACGCACGGGATAACGCGATTGTATTGTGCAATTGCCGTTCGCTCATTACATTACGATGCTTTCTCGATATACGTATGTTAAACAAAAGGCTCAACGGGGAAGTTGGAACGCTTAGACAATTAGATGAGAAGAACATCTGCAATCGTGGCTGTAAGTCATGACCTTTTAAAGCATCTTTAATTTCTTCTCATGAAGCCAAAATGTTATAGACTGGAGAAGTGCTGATCCAGTGGTTTCAATGTCATAGTCCCACAATAAGTCAAGTAAATGAAGTTGTAGTTATTCTGTCAACATTTGAGGGGTACAACTATAAACTATTAAAACTAAACTTTTATTTTTAGCAAGTAAGGCCCACTAAGCTATAGATCTCTTTTTCAGAAGCGACCTGGCCACAAATGATAACTCAACGAAGTGGCTTATCGTGTTCAAATATATAGCAGCCAAATAGTCTAAAGCTCATGTTTCTAAATCTCGAGGGAAAAAAACAGAGGACCCGAAGAAATATACACGCGACCACGTGAAGAGAGACACACGCAAACTCCAAATATACAGCAGCAGGCTTCAGGGTCGGGATCGAACCTACGACCTCCTGCATACCAGGCGAGGTAGTTAACATCTCCTGGCCACCGTGGCACCGCAACATCCCGAGTCAACCACCAGGCAGGATTTCAACTCACACCCTGCTCTGACCTCAAACTCTGGGTTCAATTACAATTGTAACTGTGTCATGGATTTCAATCACAATGCAATTGTAATATAAGTTAACAATGCTTCTGTAAATTTTGATTTAAAGCTTTCGTGACTGCAGTGATTCATATTCTTGGTTCTTTCGGTAAAGTCACGTTGAAGGGAAACAATAAAATAATATAAAATATATATAAAGCAATACAATTCTCACGACGTTTCGACTGTAACACAAACAGTCATCATCTTCTTGCCGTTGGTTTTCACACCTGATGATGACTTTGTGTTACAGTCGAAACGTCGTGAGAATTTTATTGTTTTATATATATTTTATTATTTTATTGTTTCCCTTCAACGTGACTTTACCGAAAGAACCAAGAATATAATGCTTCTGTAATTGACCGTCTTGGGCTGTGGTCGTCCTGCTAAAAGAACTCCCAACCTCAATGGGGCCTTGCGGGTTCATATAATAAAAGTCTGAGTCCGAATTATAGTTATGCCCTTGTGCCCATAACAACAAATCTTCCCACAATGCAATGTGTCAGCAACTTTTTACAACAAAAATGAGCTTTTTTTTACCAGCAATACTTTATTGTTATTCTTGAGGGCTTTGTCTGTTACTCCAATAGCTACTATTAGGTAGCCACATTTTGCACAGCGAGCTAACCGCTACACAAAGTCAAGCACACACACATACATAACACACATGCGGGCCTTGCATTGTGGCACCAGATCGACAAACGGCAATGCAACGTGTTAAAGAAATATAACATTTATAAAGGGGGAAAAAAAACATATAAATATGTTGGCGGCACAGCACGTAACAGGGTAGCGACACGCAAGTGTCTGCCCTGTGCCGGGGTTTAGCGCAGCGGAGGAGACGTTGAAAGGAAGCAGGAAAACGCGGTGGAGGATTTTCCTCCTCAACCTCCTCACCCAGCAACAAAGAGCATATGCCAAGGGGAAGAAAAAAAAATCACAGAGCGGGACACCCTCCTCATCTCAGGCAGAGGTGAAGAATATCATTTGAACTTACGAGAGCAATACCCAGCTTGCAAATGACGCACCCGTAATGCGTTAAAATAAAATTATAAAAGAAGAGAATGGTGGCGTGCGGCAATGGAGGCCTGGGTCGCCTTTGCTCCCCCCTCGTTCTCTTGTGGCCGACACCTTTTGAATGTAGCGGAACCGCGCACAGCGCTCACGCGCGCACAAGTAACGGGCGACTTCCCAGCGTGACATCGCCGGGACAAAGTTTGCTGCGGGTGTTTGAGACCTTTGCGAATGAGATGTTTCCATCGCTAAAGGAATTTTCCAGGTGAACTATTTTAATAATAATAAAAACCCAACTGGTGTCAAATCACAAAAGCTATCTGGAGAGTCAAAATAGCGACGAGGGGAGCCATCTGCAATATTGCACTGGTCCTTAACTCGGGTGCTCCATTAGCACCTACACGGTTCCGTGGCTGAGCTGTGAGGCTGATATAAATCTGTCAGAGCATCGTGCAAGCACTACTCAAATTGACCCTGTTTATCCTTCAGGGGCTAATATATTGCTGTTTTACATGCAGTGCGTTTCCTCGTCTCGACCCAGTCTCCAAACAAACGTACACCTTAAATTGTGACCGTCTCAACCTATATTTCACTTGTTTTTAAAACACTCAAAACATTCGTCAATAACACCGTGTGGTCTTAAATGGAAAAAAAAACATAATCAGAGTGATGTTTCGGGCAAGATTAGACTGCACCTAACACCATGGGGCCTGATGAGCATTTAATTTCGACAATGTTTTCTGATGACTAGTTTGCAAATAGGCCTACGGATATTTACCTCATTGCAGATGTTGCGTAACAGATAGATCCGACACTAATCAAAACGTTTGTCTTTTAAATAAACAAATTTATATTAAAAGCAAAGTTGTAAAATGTTGCTGCCACTTTGCATTGTGGGAAGATTAGTTATTGTGAGGACAACGCACAATCCACTTAGCAATGCCTTCATGGGCCAAATCGCCACTTTAACAAATATACAAGTGTGTGTGTGTCATTGTACAGCGGATGCAACAGATCAACGAAGGTGGGAATCACGTGTTCATTCTTATAAAGCACTTCAGGGAAATAATGTAATAACATATTTAGAAAATATGTTCATAATTACGACAACAATTTACAGCCCTCTATCTGTCGACAGCTGGATGAAAGGTTCTCCATACCATGTTAGTCACGTGTGTTGTTTGACCATACTTCACCACGTTGGTCAGTTGCTCTTGGGTAAAGAGGGCGGCTTAGGACCGGTTCAAGATATGTGTTAGACAAGGTGGGCAATCGAACTCAGACCACTGTGCCACAATGTTCAATACCTAGGGTCTCATAATACTTCTGCAAACTCTAACTGAATACATCTGCTAGGCGTGACGCCTGTTTGATATTTATATGTACGCGCATAAGTAAACAAATCCTCGTTGCTCCAGAAGCTGAACATGCCGTGCCCTCATTCTTCCTCCCAAGCCGTTAGAACGTGCAATCTGATTTTCTGGGAGGCACAGCCAGGCGTTATCATTTGAAGTTTATTGCCACATTTATGGTCGCGGCCCTAACAATTATGGACCCTATTGAGATAGACATATGTGAATAATAATGCAGTGGTGGCGGTAGTTGCTGCGTGTGGGAGACACTGACAAGGGAGCCAGGCAAGCTGGCACTTCAGGTTTCTTCCCACTCATGTTACTTGCACGCTCGCTCATTGAGTCTTGGGTAATTCCAGCAAAAACTAAGAATCGCAGGTCGACCATCCACGGCACCACACTCGTTTAATAAATACACTTCATCTGTAAAGTCCCTTCGACGTAACTTTACCAAAAGAACCAAGAATATGAATCCCTGCAGTCACGATAGCTTTAAATCAAAATTTACACTTCATCTGGTTGTTGTCATTAATATTCATGAGCCCGTACGTGAACAATTCCATGAATATTAACACCGTCGTGGACGCTACCTTAAAGGTCATTTGCCGGTTCTTCTCGTGCGTGACGTCACCGCCCCTTGCTGACTTTGCCTTTTTTTTGCGCGATCGAATGGCAGGGGAGGACTCGTGAATAATTCACGCGCGCACGCGTTCGTTCACTCATTGTTCATGCCCTGAGACACCTGGGCCGTTTGTGTCTGAGGCTCAGCGCGTGAACGACACAACGCATAAACATCAGCAATGGAATTAAAACACAGGGGGTAGAAACACAAAGAATTTGCATCGTCTTCATTCAAATGGCATGCCATTGTTACGCGTTATGAATAAGGGCCATTGCCCGAAACGGCAGTCATTATACAGTGTTGAGTTTCTTTTGTCTTTTTTAAACACGTGTGGGTACTTCTGAGTAGTCTGTGTAGTTTTTGAGATGGCGAATCTAGCGGTGGAACGTTTGAGGTTTTTTATTCCTGAGTCCTGTCCATACACAGATACAAAACTATACGAGATGTCCATAAAGCTATCATCTGGCATTGAATAATTATATTTACAAATCACTTTGAACTTCGCAGTTGATTCGTTGGCAAAATATTCCGAACGTTCGCAAGTGTTTTGTTTTTTTACCGAAAATCTCGAGTGATATTCAATGGCGCATAGCAGAAGCATCTTCTTACAATCACACGTCCTTAATATGCAGAGTAACTGTTATCTGAGACGATCTCAGCCGAGACGTTTGGTGAACCCCTGAGACTCTCTCGAAACCTCCATACGGTGTGAGCCGTAAACGTCGTTGGGGACGCTCCGATGCAAAATTCACCCTGCCAACTTTGCGTGTGTTATGGATGAGTTGCAGATTAAACGTTTCGCATTCATGGATTTTTAGGGACAATTTTGGATCGATTTTCGGCTGATCCACCTCCGATCAGTGTGGTTGACTCCGTACAGTGCGAAATAAGTTAATCGTACGTATGTACATATATCATGGCAATGTGTTCAGGAGCTGAGTGTCAATGTCGTGGTCTGCTGGTCACGACGAGAGGGCTTCGGTAGGGCGACTCACGTCATGTTCCGTATTAACGCGTCTGCGTGCCACCATAAGTGACGTCACCCGATGCCAGGAGACACCTAATAATCACGCAAGAGACGTCAGTCGCAGTTTTGACATTAGCCCGAAGCAAAATGTTTTTTAGATCGTCCAAAATTTTGAAACAAAGGCGTCATTTTCTGATTTTCCGGGTTCATCCCCAAAAATGCCAGCACATCACTAGCATCAACAGCTTCATTCACCACCCTCAAACTATTACCTAAAAATATGTATTTAACATCGGATGATTGCCTTTACGGATCGCCCTGTATTTGTCTCCAATTATATCTCGAGTGCACTACCAACGGTTTTTTCTGTCACACTGCGTCTTTATTAAAACATTTACACCACCAGTTATTATATAAATCCAAATTACTAACCACCCACTTTCCTCCGCATATCGCCCAGCTCTGACTCCCTCGTAAAGAGATCTGCAACTGCAACTCTCACCTTGTTCAAATAAAATATGTCGTGATGATAATAATAATACTGATGCGTGGTTGTTTTTGGGGTAGGCCACATGGTGGTGGTTTTTATGTAAACGTGTGTGTCATTAACCCCTCCAACGATCCGACAAACGAGATTGTGGCCTTTCTCACAAATGTTCTTGTTCGGGGGCCAATGTGTCGATCGCATTCTGAGGAGTGAAGCGCCAATCTCACCGGTGACCTGATACTTCGCACGACTGAATTCTTATGTATGTATGTCTATGTATGTTGAAATTCTTTCGCACCATACGTAACCAACCATGCTAATCGGAGTTGCGGGGGATTGGACAACAAACTAATCAGAAAAAGCAGTTCTAAATATATGCTTTAAATCTAGATGATGATTTAAAAGTGCACAGCTCCAGTGGCTTCCTAATATCGGAAGGAAGAACGATCCAGACGGCCGCAAAAGCGCACCTGAAAGCGTGCGATGCAGTGACCACGTGTGCACGAAAAGGTTAATTTAACAATGCATTACACGTCGCATCTCTTATACGTATGTATATTGAACTTCTTTCGTATCGTAGCCAACCATGCTCATCGGAGGTACGGGATTCAACATCAACGTACCGACGGCGTTTCGGCCCAAACCCTTTTGAGCCACGTGAGGTGGCGTGCTCCGAGAACCGAGCGCTCCGGTGATAATTCCTCTGCCATCCTTCGTTAAAATCCCCTCGCCGATGCTCGGGAGTTGTTTTTTACAATCTCGGCGGTGTGATGTGGGACGAGTTAAAAATCGCTTATTGAGCATTGTTTTTCTTCAACGGGAGTGAATGAGTGTGGCCGGGGGAAGCCCGTGCATGCGAGAGGGTAAATGTTTTGAATAAAAAAAAATCCATACAGGTGATTGATAAATTCCACAAATTATTGATATGTGTTTGACTCATAAAAACCCAGAGTTAAGTAAACACAATACAATCGAATGTACAATACAATTTGCTTTAACGTGGCATCTGAATGCAAGCGCACGTGACACCGCTCAACAAAACACTGGCCAGACGTCTCGCTTTACCCCTCCTACTACAACCTGAACCCGTCCTGGGCCTCCCTGAGGTCGACTCAGCCTCAGATGAGTACCTTCTGCGAAGTGTAAACGTCGCCACTAGGGGACAAAGGCGACCGGGCGTGGTGTTGGCTGCCTACCCCCCTCATGTGCCGTACCGGCCTTTAGCACCTCCGATTAGCACGGCTGGCTACGTACGGTGTGACGGAAGTTATACATTTTACTCTGTTCTATTTCGGATGTATATAGCGACCTTTCCAGGGCGCTTTAAAATGCATACATACTGCTAATCGACTAACTGTTAAAAAAACTATTAAATAATATTTAGTTTTTATTTGACCAGATAAGGCCCACTGAGCTATGTAGCTTATTTTCAGAAGCGACCTGGCCACAAACGATAGCTCAACGAAATGGATTAGCACGTGGACATTTATAGCAGCCAAAAAAATCTAAACGCACGTTTCTCAATGTGGAGGGAACAATCGGAGGGCCTGGAGAAGAAAACACACGTGACCACGGGGAGAGAGACACGCAAACTCGAAATATACAACAGGCGTCAGGGTCGGGATTGAACCCACGACCTTCCAGTATAGCAGACTGAGGTAGTTAACATCTCGCCACCGTGACACCAATCGGTGTACCCATTGAACAAAGTGCTGGGTTGGGCGGAGAGGTGGGCCCCTTGCGAAACCTGCCCAATGTACTGGCTGCCGCGCCGGGCGATCAAACGGGCCCCGGTAACCTCTGAGATGTGTGCTAGCCGTCACACCGTGGCGGTAACAAACCCTAAGCGAATCCGGCATCGCGCCGAACCTGGCAGCGGCAACAACAAAGAAAAAGAGAACGCGATATTGTATCCCGCGCATCCGCCTACTCGGGAGAATGCAACTGGAAAAGCAATTAGAGATGCATTTCACCCTGATCAGTAACAAGCACCCACAGCAAACAATGTCTGAGTTCCAAACGCAAGTGCTTATGTGAGTCAGAACGAGAGCGTGAGTGCGTGAGTGAGTGGAGGAGAGAGAGAAAAAAATTATGGAAAATTATGGTGCTTTAATAATTTAGTGAGCCTTCATGGTTTTGTGATTTCCCATTCTTTTTTTTTCTGTAAAGCAGTTTTCCAATTGGCAAAAGATTGGTTTGCGTGTGTATCATGTAACTGTATGGCTACATTTCACTTGCTAGGGGCGTGTGTGTGCGTGTGTGTGCAGGTGAGCGGAAGTGTAGCGGTTATCACGCTGCGCTAACAGCACTTGCCCCAACAGTCTGCTAAGGCTATATGGGGGATCTTTGTATTTTGTGTACACGCGTGTGTACGTGTGGCCTCAGTTGGTAGAGGACAGCGCCTCTGAGTGCTCCACACTGTAATGAGTAAAGAACCGACTGTGGCTACTGACCTTGGCCGCGTCCTCTCCATTTGTCAAGCCAAAAACGTTATTGGATCACTCGAACGGAAAGCCCACATAACCCGCAGTGGATACACGCACGCACGCACGCGCGCACGCGCGCGCTTACTCAAGATGTACACCGCGCGGGTGTGCGCCTGCGAGATGTACGCGCAGGTGTGTGGAGTTAAATCCTCGGGAGCAATATGACACCATTAGCGAGTGGCATTAATGTCTACTCGGTCGTGGTCCTTCACTTTAGTCGGCTCGGTCGCCGGGACTTCATTTCCCACCGATTGCTCTCGACGGTAGACCGGGGTAGACACGTGACCCAGCAAGCCACATCTATTAGCTAGGGGGTATACTGGATGTGTTGTGCCGGTGTGTAAATATTTTTCTGGTCGCCCACCCGGAGAGAACTGCCTGAAATGAAGCCACGTCTTCTGCAATAACCAAAACCTAAAACGTAGCCTGGAAATACACACACACACACTTTTACAGAATATCTTTACGCTTGTATATATGTATGCATGATGAACTTCTTCCTCACCGTACGTAGCCAACCGTGCTAATCGGAGGTGTAGTGGAGTGGAACGGTGGCCCAGTGGCTCGAGCACTGCACTATGAACTCAGAAAACCCAAGTTCAATTCCCAATTGCAGCTAACATACACGCTGAGTGGTATCGAAAATGCACCTTGGGTCCTGCGTTCACCAATCAGCCTTGACCATCGTGGTGAAGTACGGTCAAACAAACCCTCATGACCGATACAACGTGTTGAGTGAGGCCTTCATTCATCGGTGGATTTACAAAGGACCGTGCATTCTTTAAATTGATTACTATGAGGGCTGTGTGGGTCTATGGAGGTAAAACTTGAGAATTTTACCACACCAGCGGCAAGGCACGTGACCAGTAACCATTCCTAGGTTGACTCAACCAAAAATAAGATTACACAAATGTGTTCACGAACACCGGTATTGGGGGAGACAATGGTAGCCAAGATGCGAGCGGTACTGGAAAAACCCCCGCATCAATAAAATATATATAAAAACAGCGACAACACAATTTTTCCCCCCCAAAATAATTGACAATAAATCTCTCACGTTTCCTATCTTTGACTCGCAGCCGTAATCCGACATTAAATTCCCGTGCCCATTATTGGTGGAGGAAATTGACTCCCAAATGAACATGAATTTTCATGGCAGCGGAAACAACCCACGGCCCAAAAAAAAACACGGAGGAGGAAAGGTTGGGCCGCAAAATGAATGACTTTGAATGTTCATTGTCACAGCCAAAGCAAGTGAAAGCGAGTGAACTTGTCCCTACGACGCCAAGACAGGCAAATGGACAGAGAGACATACTGAAAAAGGAGTTCGATAGACGAGCAGGCCCACGGACAAATCGAAGGACAGGGAGACAGAAATACAAAACAATGGAAGGACAGATACATAGACGGTTGGAAAGGCAGGGAGATAGAGACATGGATGGGCGCACATGCAGATGGAGAAACAGATCTACAAATAAATGGACAGGCAGAGAGGGGAGTCAAAGACATCGACGGACAGATAGACGGCGGGATGGATAGCCAGGCAGACGGACGAATAAACAGACACTCAAGTGGACAAACAGACACAAGCCAGATTGCGTGGATGGTTGAACAGGCAGGTAAGGCAGGCAGGCAGATTAATGGATAGGCAAGCGAGGCACACAAACAGACGCGCAAATCGAGAGACGCACGGACGCCCTGCGAGCTCTCTCGCTGAAGGTCGCACACCAGCCCGTGCTTGAAAAAAAATAGAAACACACGAACAAAAAAACCACCCCACCACCCACACAACATGCTGCCCGTTCACCAATCATCGTAATAATTATAGCTCAAATGGGTGCCCGTAAATTGCCGTATTAATCAGTCCCACAAATTGTCCCCGCAGACATCACCTTCCCAAATGAGCAACCGAAACGTGTTCACCTTTGCCGCGGGAAAAGTGGCGCATGGAGCGACGCGAGTTGTTTATTGCGTTCATTAACGCACTGCATCGCGACGAGGATTATTATTATTTTTATTATTACACCTGACTGGGTGGCTCAGGGCTAAAGGAGCCCTCCAACCACAGCGTGAAGGGCGTAGGTTCACACTCTGGTAGGGGTCCGCTGAGATCATCGTTGTCACCATTATTTGCTTATCCTGCGGGTTCTAATGGCTCCTGTCTTGAGAATGTGGAATTGGCACTGCCAAGTGAGGCCAACTAAATGGAGGTGAGCACTGCCCTATGTGTTATTTTACCGTTAGTAGTGTACGTACTGTTGTAGTTTATATGTTTAACGATATCATTGCATTGCCATAATGGCATAGGAATATAAAAAAAATCGCTCGGTTCCTATTGTGCGTCGTCACAATATATTATGCTGGTTGTAAATACTGCACTATTTATTCTCACAGTTTTCGTACTTTTTTGTTATATTAGTTGCTTATGGAATGTAACATTGTCAAGACTGCCTTACAATCGCATTATCAACTTTATTATGCAGCTTAACGTAATTAAGAATACTTGCAATTTCATTTTCTTCTCACCGCAACCAACCACCCCGAATGATCTAATTTCAGCTATTCGCTTGTAGTTTGCTCACGCGATTTCGCGCCTCGTAAATCAAAGTTGTCCCTGCCGTAATGAACGTTGTTGCACGATCACCAACGTCCACGCGAATTTTGTGCACGAGGTTGGAGCGGTGGCGGTGGCGGCGGCTCGGTCGTTCGTTCGTGCCACCGCAGCACAGAGCCGGCAGTCCCGAGTTCCCATTCCGAGCTGTGGCTAACACCGGTGGCTTAACACCGCACGCAGCCAACCGTTTAGCGTGGCTGGACGACGTACGGTGCGAAAGAAGTTCAACGTATGTACGTGAGTAAAGGCGGAAGTTCAACATGCATACATAAAAGAACGACAACCGCCATTCGCCACTTAAGTGGCGTCGACGTGACCACTGCGCTTGTGCCAGGCTACGTGCACTTTAAGGCCACGCGAAGTGTCGAACGCCTGCTGGCGCGAGGTTACGGGACAGACCCAGGTGCCATGGGTTGACTGACTGCAATGACTGGCTGATGCACCACCTGTGACCCCTACTATGCCAACGTACGTACAGAGGTTCAACATACGTACATACAGAAGTTGAACATACGCACATACAGAAGTTCAACAAACATACATCTAATACGTAATTATACGAACAATAATAAAACACAAATGTAAATACTCTTTGGTTCTTTCGGTAAAGCCAAGCAAGCTTGCAGCACCCCCTTCCCCCTACCCCACACCCCCACCATCTCTATCTCTCCTCCCTGGCTCCGCCGCCCCCCCTCTCTTACCTATAAGCCTCTTGATACAAGCAGCCCTTTTGCCCACTTCAGCAATTGTTTCTGGCTGTGGTTGTCCCACCTGATGACGGACGCTTGTGTTGCGCCCGAAACCTCGTGATTTAATTTATTTCCTACCCACGCGACTTTACCGAAAGAACCAAAGAGTATGGATTCCCTGCAGTCACGAAAACTTCAAATCTACAAATGTAAATAACGAGCATATATTTCGCAAATTGAAACGAAACGTTCGAGCGAGAACTCCGAAGGGCGTGTAGAGTTCAAACAGACTGTTGGGGCAAGTGCTGCTAGCGAGTAGCACGACACACGAGGAGGGGGTGGATGGCAAGCACAACGCCCGATGTTTACACACCACACCAATGTACTCATTTGTAGGCTGAGTTGACCTTGGGGAGGCTCAGGACCGGTTCAGATATATATTACACTATGTAACACAATTTTTGTTCCTGGGTAGTGAGTGTTATTTTTTAATTGCTTATGCCTAAAAAGTATATAAAATGTCTATTATTCCTCACAAACTTTGCTTTTGTGACCAGGACTTTATGTGAAGGAATGACACAAATGCACGGCATGTTTTATCATTGAAAATATGTACATTTAAAAATATCATTGTCCTGGTCACAAAAGCAAAGTTTCTCGGGAATAATAGACATTTTTCGTACTTTTCAGGCATAAGCAATTAGGAAATAAGACTTACTACCCAGGAACAAAACGATTTTTTTGTTACATAGTAATTGTCACTGGTGTTAGCCGTGAGCTGGAATCGAACGCGGATCGCCGGGTTCGGAACGCAGCGCGCTAATCCACTACACTACCGCTCCCCCTGTTTCACCAACACACACACGCGCACGCGGAGCAGTGTGGGGGAAATCCGTGGTCAAACATCCCACCCGTAACGGAGACAGTTGTTGGATGGCTTTAATCCAGCAGTGGTCTTATAAAGGGGGCCTTGAATTATTAGAATCATTAAGCGGCCCATCTTAGGTTGTACAAATGTCATTCAACAGAGACGAATGGGCCTGCCGACTGACTCGCATCACGCACACTCGTAGAGGCTTCCTTGCAATCTTTGCAGCTGCTTGGCTGCAAGCCCCGATGCGGGCCCTCTTTAACTCCGCGGAGATTTGTGGTCAACCAACGTCAACCGATGTCACCGTGCGGCGACCTTCCAAAGGTCATTCGGGCCACGAATATCAATGACACCTCGTATGTTGACTTATGTGGGAGTAGAGCCTTCATATAGACATTATATAAAACGTCTATGCTTAAGAGCTTCCGCTTATCTTCTACCTATCGGTGTATACTCACCGATTGGCTTCTACGGCACGTCTTATGGATGTAAACATTGCTTCGTCTTGACGGAGCGAAGCCACGGTAGTATTGTTGAAAACTGCTACCTCATCACAATTACATTCACGTGGGGCACCGCCCCCCCCGGCCCAAACCCTCCTCTCCCCACCCACCCCTAAGGGAGACGAGGAGGCATTCGGGGAGGGTGCGAGGCTGCAGCACCGATAACCGTGCAGGATAATTTAGAATTTGCGTGGGAAACATCTGCGCCACGCTACGGCGACAAAACAAATGAAATGCCCTCCCGACACCGCGTCGACTAGAGGCGTGGACTAATGCCCTCTCTGTGCATTGTGACCTGCTGGGGGGGGGGGGGCGGGTACGGGAACCTGTGGTGATGATGGGGGGTGGGGGGCATACCAACAAGGCTTTTATTCCTTTAATCCAGACATTCCACAAACTCTACGTTAAGTATGTTGGGAACTCACAAGTTAATTATACAAAACAACAATATACTCAAAGGGGAATGAGCAAGCTCTAATTAATCCCCATGAAACAAAAGTGAGTTAATGAAATCTGAAATCAATACACAACGCAAATGGTTATGCCCACGGTAATAAAAATAATGATTACGCAGTTTGATTTTTTTCAAGAACTTGTAGAAATTAATCCAAAGCGTGGGTTGAAAGATATTACTAAACGACAGTATCTCCACTAAATGTTTCGCTTTTGCACTTTTTAAATTAAATTTCGTTTAAAAAAACTGCAATTGTAATAAAATCTTGTCTTCGAATATCAAGTAAGGAAAGGTCTTAGACGGAATATCCGTGCGTGCGTGCGCGTCTTGCCCGCGTTACGCGTGTGTTTTCAAAGCGATCTGGGACAGTGTGGGTTTACACAGCTCGTAACCCCGGGCACTTCATTAAGCAAAATAATTACAAACTTTGGTGAAGTGAATGAAGCAGAGGTTTGCTACATTAATTAGCACATCGCCGTTTTGAAATGGGCTCCAAAAGGCAATCAGTCCACATGCTCCACTTTTGGGACGCACCTTGCTCACGCGAAGACCAGGAGAGGGATTATCTCAACTATTAACGCTCCCTCTCCGCACCTCCAATCAGCACGGTTTGGCTACACGCGGTTTGAAAGAAGTTCAACGTACATACATCATCGATTATCTGGCGGCTTAGAGGGGAAGGCGGTGCCGGATTTTCAATAAACGCCAGATAATCACTAATCGTTATTTAAAATATCTTATTTTTGCACATTTTTGGATAACATTATTTTTTAGGTGTGGTGTATATCTGGGTTTTTTCGTGTTTTTAATGTAAAAAGTTGCTATATTGTACCCCCATCTCGAAGACTCAGCATGGGGTGATGATAGGTGGGCGTAGAATTGGAGGATGGTTATTCACCTCCAATCCCACTCCATGGGGAGGGGAGTGGGATTGGAGGTGGGGGGACCCTTGTCCGCTTCCTCCTACGGTGAATGTCGATTCACTGTGACATTTTTTAAATGGATATTTCAGGGAAAGGTTACAGATTTATGACTGAAATCTCCCTAATCAATGGCAACGCTCTTCCTATTTCATAAGGCAATGATCGTACCTTGACAAGGAAAGTGAGATGGTCGGTGGACAATAACCATTGGGCGTTCAGCTTCGTACTTTTGTTTTAATACGAAATCCCGTGAAACAATTGCACAGAACTGCTGGAAGGTGTGTATCAAAGTGCCTCCAGTTGATCCTCGACAGATTGTTGTGGCAAGTGCTGTTAGCGAGCACCGAGCCAGCACATGAGGGGTGGGTGACCACACCGTACCAGGTACTCGTTTGAAGCTGAGACCCAGGGGAGGCCCAGGAACGGTTCAAATAATCGTCACTGGTATTGGCCGTGAGCAGGAATCGAACCCGGGTCGCCAGGTTCATAGCGCAGCGTGCTCACCACTACACTACCGCTCCCCACACAAACACACATGGACACGGCAGTTTTTGATTCATGGAGGCAACAATCGGATTTAATATCTCGAAAAACGTAACGAATCTGACCGTGGCATACGCAGCAGGAGAGAGAGAGAGAAATCGATGTGGCAACGCGAGGAGCCCGCGAATCTGTGCTTTAGTGGCAGAGTCCATTAAAAATTTATATCACCGCCACTTCGGCAAGCGTGGCCCAAATATTTCGACCTTTAATTCCAAAATGGAGAGCCTTGTTTGCTCAACCCCATTAAAGGTCATTCTTACAAAACGGGCGGTGGTATGTTTTCATTACCGCCGTTATTGTAACTCTAAATGATGCCTCGGCAAACGAATACTCGAGGAATGGAAACATCCCCAGGTGCACATGCACAGCCCTTTGCCAGGCCTCTTGCGCGAGGGCCTCCCCCCCATGGCGTACTTCACCAGACCGGTCACTTGCTGCAGGCAGGGCAGCATAGACAATGGAGCATCGGACAGCACATTGACGTATTTTACTGCACTGTACACCGCTGTCCACCGCGCAGCTCAACGTCCGCCAATGTGCAACCTGTTACTGCATGGTGGGCGCCCATTCAACGTAACATCCAGGATCAGCCCAACTTAACTTTCGAGATCTGACGAGATCAGGTGCACTGCGGTTGATTTGGCCATGGGCGCAGGTGTGGCGTGGGATGGAATTAACACATTAAGTGAGTGAGTGATCCGTGATCGTAAAGTTAAAGCTACAAGAGTGGCTTGTTAATGGACAGAGTAAGGCTTCGGTAGTTTCACGGATGCCTCTGTAATGTGATTTTAGATTGCTGCTTATGAATGTCCACGTCATAAGCCACTTCGTTCAGATATTATTTGTGCCCACGTCGCTTTTGAAAAGAAGCTAATAGCTCAGTGGGCTTTACCTGATAAGATAGAAAATAAATGTAGTGTTATTTGCATATTTTTTTAAAGTGATTTGTTTACCTTTCTGATACTGTGCACTCATGTCGTGTTTTGTATTTTTGCTTTTGTGTCGTTGTGATCACCCTCTACTTGGCATCTGTGAAAATGAGCTTCATAGCTCATCGGATTTTCCAGTGGAAATAAATATTCTGATTTATGAAAGATAAATAAATACAAGTATTACAATTTCCCCCATCCCCCACCCGTAATCCAACAGGGGTGAGTCACTCGGCAGGGCAACCCTTTGGTGGGGTAAAGTGTGGGTACCCCCACCTCTTCCAAGACTCCTGGCGAGCGTTAAGGATTGCAGATCCCTCTAGTGGAGGATTTTTCCCCCAATCAGTGACATGAGCAAGCAGTTGCAGGGCTGCGCCTTTTCCTTTGAATGAACCAACCGAGCGTCAACCCTGCTGGAAGGCAATATCAAACTATGGTGCTCTCATCCATTGGCAACAAAGGTCCCCTCCTGCCAATTCCACATTGCTATGGCAATGTCCAGTGTCGCAAAAGGTCCCCAACCCATTGTATTGATGGGCCCTGACCCCTTGTATTGATGGACCCTGACCCATTGTATTGATGGACCCTGACCCATTGTATTGATGGACCCTGACCCATTGTATTGATGGACCCTGACCCCTTGTATTGATGGACCCTGACCCCTTGTATTGATGGACCCTGACCCATTGTATTGATGGACCCTGACCCATTGTATTGATGGACCCTGACCCCTTGTATTGATGGACCCTGACCCATTGTATTGATGGACCCTGACCCCTTGTATTGATGGACCCTGACCCATTGTATTGATGAACCCTGACCCCTTGTATTGATGGACCCTGACCCATTGTATTGATGGACCCTGACCCCTTATATTGATGGACCCTGACCCCTTGTATTGATGGACCCTGACCCATTGTATTGATGGACCCTGACCCATTGTATTGATGGATCCTGACCCATTGTATTGATGGACCCTGACCCCTTACCAACCGGGGAATTGACTCTGAAGCCTCCGATTGTGAGTTGAGCAATCTAACCACGCTGCCACCCACCCAGGCAATGAGCAGAAGCCAATACAAGACAACGTGGGTGCAACATGGCATCTAACTGTGACTGCATCTCAATCGATTGTACAGCAGCAGTGGGCGCACGTGTTATAGAATGGAGAGGAAGACGATGGTGTCGAGTTTTCTATTTCAACAGGGACAAGGAATTGACCGAGCGGATTGCTGGAGTTGAGAGCACGTCGAGGGGAGTAGAGTGAGATGAGAGGAGAGAGGTAGGAGAGTGAGTGGAGGGGAGTAGAGTGGGATGAGAGGGGAGATTTAGGAGAGTGCGTGGAGGGGAGTAGAGTGAGATGAGAGGGGAGATTTAGGAGAGTGTGTGGAGGGGAGTGGAGTGAGATGAGAGGGGAAAGGTAGGAGAGTGGGTGGAGGGGAGTATAGTGGAATGAGTGGGGAGAGGTAGGAGAGTGCGTGGAGGGGAGTAGAGTGAGATGAGAGGGGAGAGGTAGGATAGTGCGTGGAGGGGAGTGGAGTGAGATGAGTGGGGAGATGTAGACATTGGCGAGTCAAAAGAGCATCTGGGAAGACGTTGAATGCGATCTTCACATTTGTCCGGGGTGACTGGATTTGGCGCGAGTGGAGCGGTCAGAGTCTTTGGTCGCCGATGCAGGGGCACTGAGGGTGATTCGGAGTTTGGAGACACGAGCATCGGCTGCGGGGAGATCGTAGGCGACGCTCACCGAATGCACCGGTTCTCCAGCTTGTGTGTTGTGTGTGGTTTCTTTTTTAGCATTCTTCTTCTATCACGACAACTTCGCCTCGCAACGCGCGGACGCAATCTCAATTAAATAGCTGTCAGTCTCCCGTCAAGAGCGTCACGCTGGTCCATCGTCCCCCCCCCCTCTCTCCTGCAGCAGCGCGATCGCCCGGTTACTACAAGGCGTCACTCAGTCGCGGGACAACCCACGCCATCTGGGATTTTTTTTTAAACATTTTATTTGCGTGCTCTTAGTCACAAGTCTCATTTTGCCGGCTCAGGGGGGAGGGTGTGGGGGGGGGGGTGTGGGGGGAGGGTGTGGGGGGGGGGGTTGAGGGGGTTCCCCCGGCACAACTTCAACTTGCTCACCACGCTAGTGCGCGTCGGCGGATAGAGTCCGAGGCGTGCAAAGAGAAGTGACGGTCGAGGGTTCGTCACCGACTTCGACGCGCGGTTCGCGCTCGAAGCCGGTTTGAGCGGCAGGGGAGGCAGAGCCTCGCCTGTGATGCTCCAATGAAAATAGCTGTTACGATAAGTAACAAAAATATATATATAAAATAAAAAAAATTAAGATTTTTTTTTTTCCACTGATCTGTGTTTTTTATTAATGTAATTTCTGTACGATTACAGAGAGATAGTAGCAGGCACGCGCTTATTGCCACGCCTCCATCCAGTTTCTCGTCGCTGCTCCGCCTCTCGTCTATCCCTGCAGTGCTTGCAGCGGAGCTCCGCAAATCCGGCGATGTTGACTATAAAAATGTGTTGCACGCTCGAAATGAAGGACGTGGGCAGGTGCTCCAAATCGAGGGCGAACACATTTATAGTGGTCAATCTGTAAAATGCAACAGCACGTGGTGTCACACACAGCAATCCTCAACCGAGTCGCCATTAACCACGTGACTGGTGTACTAGTCCGGTTTATCAAATACCCTGCCAGCCACCCATAGGCGCAACTCAGTTATGGCATGCTGGTGGACACACGTGCATTGATGTACTGCGCAGCACATAAGGACTTTCACAAAAGCACACTTTACTCCCTTGCGCACGAGGAAATAGTTAAAAGAGTGGTCCATGCCTAATGTGCTACAAATGATTGGAATCATACAGAAATGACATAACACAGGTCAGTGGAAAAAAATAAAAATCTAAATTTTTATTTTCTAATTTTTTTTTACTTTTCGTACCAGCTATTTTCATTGGAGTATGACAGGTGAGGCTTTGCCTCCCCTGCCTGACCTGACCTCACGTCCCTGGTGAGCGGCGCAACTGCACTGTAGCCCACGGGCTGGAGGAGGGGCACAGGGGCCGGACTACGAATAGGGGGAGGCAATTGTACGGGGTTGCCATGTCATTTGTTCTATGTATGTACGTTTAACTTATTTTACACTGTACGTAGCCAACCGTGCTAATCGGATGTGGAGCAAGGCACCCCCCCCCCCCCCTGCTAACCGCGCTATGCCACAGATGGCAACAGCACAGTTCAGACATCCAACGTAGAAATGGAGTGAGGTCCTTAACCAAAGGTGAAACATTCCACGTTACTGTGTTGAAGGCCGGTTCGCGAGAACGGGCTAGCCCCCATATTGGCGTCTTTCAAAGTGGTGTTATCAACCAGAGAGGGACGACAGCATGAGTTGACCCCCTAACTGAGATTTGCGCAAGGCCGTCAAAAAGGCTTTTGGATGCCTGGAGCAAAAAGCCAGATGAGGCCTCACCTGAGGCCAGTCCCCTCCGCAATTTCTTAGCAGCCCCCCTAAGATCTGCGGCCTCAGGGCAAATTGCTCACCCTGCCACCCCCCCCCCTGCCCCCCACCTGGTCAGATAGATAATTGCCAAGAGAGGAAATTATACAGACACACGGATGTAAATATAGCAAAGAATAAACAGATAATCTCAGTGGTTCCATCTCAGTGCTCGGACGTGTCCATTATGAGTTCCCTGAGCTGCCTAGCCACCTCCAATTATTCACAATTAATGTCATCTCGTCACTGTTAATTCATCCAAATATTTTCATTTTGTTATTTTCTAAGAACAGTCCAACGCCTCCAGGACCCTTTGGTATTAACAGCGCTCCGCTAAGGAAAATTACGGCGCCAATGCCATCATCGCATTGACGAGACGGAGCGCCACTCGAACGCCATCGGAACGTTTTCCAAGCAACTCAATAAAGTGTTTTTACCCATTGCTCTCAATCCACGATTGTTGCGTCAGCGTCTGGCCAACTCCCGGCATGACGGCACCGCTGCCCGTACGGACGGCACGTAACGTTACGGTGAGTCCTAGAGAGCCACGTGGAACGGTCAGCTATGCCGGACTCCAATTCCACAGGTCGCCGGTTCAATTCGTGAATCACCCCCCCCCCCCCCCCGCGCCTCTGTCCACCCCGGGCAGAATAAACCGGTTGGCCACAGGCCGTGCGCGGTGGACTAAGGGGTGGGTGCTCCAACCTCATCCAGCGTGGAAAAGTCGACCAAATGTCCTCCAAAGGGGATCCTCTGAGCTGCCTCTAGTGCAGGCCCGACTGCTCGTAGTAACGAGAGCGAGCAAATTGCAAAGCCGGCAACCTTTGCCTTGGTAGCTGGCTGGCCCGCCGCCGCCATTGGCCACTCAATGTCCAAAAAAAAATAACATAAATCCCTCGCGGGTGTTTTAATCTTTCGCTAGCGACAGCAGCAGGAGCCGGCATCACCTTGAGGGCCCTTTAACACACGGAAGAGCACCTGAAAAACAATGTCAAGGGCAGCGTTATCATCCGCAGAGTGGTTTAGCGATGAATTATTCACATTGCCCGGCAAACGGCTCCGGCCCCCCGTTTTTGGGGGAGCGGCGCGAGGCCTCCCCCAGCCGCCGCCCACGCCCGGCGCGCTGGGGGCGCGCGCGTTCATCACGACGGTGGCGGAAGGCGCCGCGGACGCCGTTCGAAGGCTCGCGCGCAACCACTCCCGGCGCGCTGGGGAGGAGCAAGCGGGCCTCAGCGGCTGTTTTCTTCTGTCCGTTGATGCGAGAGGCTTGAAACCGCGGCGCCCTCGTCGCGTCGCTATATGTGTAGGGGTTTTTTTTTTGCGCTATTTTTTTTTAAACAGTGATGCTTTATTGGGCGTCCGAGTGGCACGTGTCCAACCGAGCGAAGTAGACGAAGTGCGCATGACAACAACGTTGCTCTGTGGGCTGTGATGTGTGTATGTATGTACGTACGTTGAACTTCTTACGCACCGCACGTAGCCAAACGTGCTAATCGGAGGTGCTTTTTGTTGCATGAAATCCTAGCGGGTGGAGAAAGTGGTGGAGTGCTAAGAGCGCACTGGGTTGTGAACGCGAGAGACCAGAGTTCTTTTATATCTTTTTTTATATATATACTTTGACAAAAACCCGGTACAAGGCACAAACTGTAACAGGTTGGGGGGGTAGGGGGAGAGAAATTCTGTGGACCGCAAGTCGAACTCAGCGCTCCTGGGTTCTGGGAAGGGGAGGATGTTGGGCTCTCTGCCCTGCTCACGGAGGGACTGCGAGCGGGAGCGTAGGTTATTTTATGAGAGAAGGAAGGCTTTTTAATGATTCGTACAAAATTTTACAGGTAAGGCCCACTGAGCTATTGCGTTATTTTTCAGAAGCGACCTGGTCATATAAATGATAGCTCAACGAAGTGGCGTATCACGTGGACATTTATAGCAGCCAAATACTCTAAACGGCGTGTTTATAAATCTGGAGGGAAAAACCGGAGGACACGGAGAAAAATCCACGTGACCACGGTGGAGAGAGACACGCAAACTCCACGTTTACAGGCATCGTCAGAACCCACGACGTCCGTATATCAGACGAGGCAGTTAATATCTCGCCACCACCGCAGAGGGCAGCGGAAGAGGAACACAAGTAAAGGTAAAAAAATGGGTGGGGGATGGAGGGGACGGAGAGAGAGAAGGGGAAGTGCATAGAACCGAATCCACCAAAACAAAATAACTTGGACGCGCCAACTGAGTTTAACGGCAGTTTCGGTCCCGCAGAGAAGTGGTGATTAACACCTGCCTGTCGCCGGAGGTGGTGGGCGGGTGGGGGTGAGGAAATCCCCCAGAGGGTAACCGGAGCTCTTCACAATTGAGACGAGTAAATATGCTTGGGGGGGGGGATAGGACACATCGCGAGGCGGGACAGTGGCCATCGGAAGAGACCGGTGGTGGTGGTGGAGCGGCAGCGGCTAAAAGAAGGAACGACGCAGATGCAGAGCGACGAGATTGAGCGGGAGCGAGGCGGACGGGAGCAGCACTGGACCGCGAGGGAAGGCGACGGCATTGTGGAGAGATCTTCATCCAGCAGTGGATTGACAATGGCTGGTGCTGCTGCGGATGATTAATAATGAATTTGGATCAATAATATTTTTGTATTATTTTATTGTTTCCCTTCTACGTGACTTTACCGAAAGAACCAAGAATATGAATCCCTGCAGTCACGAAAGCTTTAAATCAAAATTTAATGCCCTATAAAGTAAGGTCAATCAATGTATTTGTCTGACATTAACATTTCAACAGGTGCTCTGACATAAGCCACGCGCATAAAATCTTCGTTTAAAGAATAGTAAACACATATATGCAATGCTCCAAGAATACAAAATGTGTGTGTTTCCAACAGGTCATTCCGAAGGATGGAACAATGCGAACCTTCACAATAACCACCTTATTCGAGACCCAAACATCATCAGCACCTCCTGGCTTTGACACTTCTGGCAGACGCTGGTTTAACCATCACTCACATCAGCACATCACCAGGCTCATGAGTGTAAAATGAACTACGGGACACAACGCGACCGTGGCCATGCAACCCAAACTTTGGACCACGCAGTAAATCTCTGCAGTCTGTACTCCTTCGACGGACGTGGAATAGAAAACGACTCAAACTCTCTCCCGAAGCCCTCGAGTGGATAGCAGAACTTGACTTTGGCAATGCGGAAAGAGTAGAAAAAATTCCGAAGGAAATTATTTTCACGCGGAAAAAAACAATGTTACATTTTATTATCCTCGTTTACCCAAACAAGGGTCTCAAGACTCTTTATCAGAAGGGTCCTGCCAAGTTTTCGCAGGAGTGGGCGACATTGCTGCTGCTGCTGTGTAATGCAAATTGAGTACTTTTTGGGAAATATTTCAGCATTTGGATAGTTGGCAAATACCAGTAACGTTGTACGTGTGTTTGTTTAGTTAAAAACCGGAGAAGCTGGAGGAAGCGCAAGCAGTAACAGGGGGACGACGTACGACCTTCACAAAGAAAGTCACCCAAGTCGGGAATCGAACAGAGGCCCCTTCTTGCTGTGACGCGCGAGTATTTCCACTGCCACCCAATTCTCAAACAATCTGCTGACAATCACGGAATTCATTATTTGAAATTAATTATTCGTTTAAAGTTATGATTAAAATTATAATTTTCGAAATGGTTTCATAGCGTATGTGTAAATAAAGCGTGTTTAATGAGACAATATGAATATTAACCAATGTGTTCATGTGTCACATACGGATGTTCATTAATGCCAATGCATTGCTTACGATACGCGTGTACCTACATCAGGCCGTCGCTGCGAGCAAGGCATGTACGTGGATTAACGAGAAGTGCTTTGGACAGCCGCATGCAAATATAATCTGTTAATGCAGCTAATCAAAATATGATTACGCGCAACGCAGTGTTTAACCAACGTGTAATAAGGGTCCAATGATACCCACTAAGCATGCAATTTAATTACCACAATCACAGCCAAACTTTAATATATCTTTGCCTTGCGATCAACGAAACCGCAATTCGTCAAAACTGGCTCTCGAGCCGGTGTGTTGAGAGAGAAGATCTCGAATTCCTCAAGCGGGGATCTCAAATTCGATCTCTGAGAAGGCGCCATGGCTCGTCCCACCCCTCAATGTCTAACCGGGCCTTCGCCTGCATCACGTGGCAATTGAAAGATGCATCAGAATATGTTTTGTTTGTTACTATTTTATTCACCCTGGAGAAAGCCGATGAGCCATGAAGCTTTTTTTTCACACGCGTCCAGTAAAAGGGGCACGGGGTTAGAAAGTTACAACAAAAAACACTACGAAAAAAAACCGATAGGAGTTGAGTAAAGGAAAGCATATGACTAAAATTAAAGTAATATTCTTAATTTAACACGTAGGCTTTCGCGACCAGTATTATTCATAACAAAGATTTTGGGTTAGATCGCATCATTTATAAATGTCGCAGCCCTCCACCACCCGACAGGGCCAATCAATAAAAAATGTGTCACGTTGACAAAAGACAAATAGCTCACTACTTTAGCCCACCGGTGTGTTGAAGAGTACGACGTTTCGCTGGAAATTACATCCAGCATCTTCGGGCAATTTGCCAGAATAGTGAAGCCATCCACCTGCTTCCGGTCTTAAATGGTACAGGATGACGTCATCATTGTTGAACCCCATGTAAGAGAGCAGTAATCAGACACTTAGCATGTGATTCACCTGTAAGGAATTGCAATATGTGTTGTGCACGGCACACGAGCGGATGGGTCGGCATCAGCACGCCCGGCCGCCTTTGTCTCCCTCATTGCGATGTTTATACATGACCACTAGGTACTCATTTAAGGTTGAATCGACCTAGGGGAGGCCCAGGACCGGTTCAGATAATCATCACTTGTGTTGGCCGTGAGCAGGATCTAACTCACGCCTCTGGGTGTCATAGCGCAGCGCGCTAACCACTACACCACCACTCCCCACATACACACACTCACAAAGTAAATTTTAACGAGCTACGCGTGTTTTTTGTGACATGCGCGCACGAACGCGTACGATATCTCTATTTTAATTTGCGTTGGCGCATGCGATATAACTCGCGTGCACTCAGCATGCTGCTGGTACAAAGCGTAACGTTCATCATTTTTCATTAAAATACAAAAATGACTTTTCCAAGTGTTTAATTGGCAATCTTTTCCCCAAAACAACTCTGGTCGCTGATAGCAGCCGAGCCGAGCGCTACTTTTTTTGTAGCGACTGGCTCGTAAAGGACAGACGGACGCAGCATTTCCCAAGCATAGCAACGCTGAGAGGCTTCACGTCGTCTGTCACAGGAATGTGGAATTTTGCGCCGCGATCTCAGGCCGGCTGACACACGCGAGCCCCCTTCCCCCCCCCCCCCCCCTGTGCTCGTTTCGCGTATCGGTTGTTGTTGTAACGTTCTTACCCCGTGCGCCCTTGCTGAACATCTGCGAAAAAGAGCTTTATAGCTCATCGGATTCCTCCAGTTTAAATACATATTCTGGTTGCGCGTATTGAGTTCTAGAGCCAGGTTGGCGCACGACTGGGCAAGGAAGCTGCCCCACAGCCCCGCACCGAGGAAACCGAAGAGCATGATCTTAGTTTGTGACATTGCCGCTGTAACAACAAAAATAGCAGCAAATCGCACACATCGATGACCAGGCGATTTCAGCCGTCAAAAAGTGGGTGCACGACTTCACACGTGTCCATTCTTGGCGGGGAGTCGTCCCCATCCCGCCCACATCGTGCACGCTCTCCGCCGACACCGCTCTCCTCCCCAGCCGGGCTCAGGGACGGGAATACCAAACGGTGTGAATCTCGGCAAAGAAATGGAACCGAGGCGACCCGGATCGTTCGCTCAGCGCGCTAACCGCAGCCCCACCGACTCCTTAATACGCGCCGTACGTCGCGGAGTCATTAGCCGTGAGAGTTATCTCCGCGCCTAATGTGTCCTCTGCGCGCCCTTATTAACATCCGCAGGCCATGGAGGTGTCCGTGCGCAAGACAAAGCTCCCTCATTGAGCCTCGCGGGCGGCCGTTAGGGCGAGGGCTGTTAGCGATCGTCCGTCCCAAGTGGTGCGGCAGGCGGGCAGCATCTCCCGCGTCCCCAGTGCCGACGGTCCTCACACCATCATCACACCATCACCACACCATCATCACACCATCACACCATCATCACACCATCACCACACCATCATCACACCATCATCACACCATCACCACACCATCACCACACCATCACTACACCATCATCACACCATCACCACACCATCACACCATCACCACACCATCATCACACCATCATCACACCATCACCACACGATCACCACACCATCATCACACCATCACTACACCATCATCACACCATCACCACACCATCATCACACCATCACCACACCATCATCACACCATCATCACACCATCACCACACCATCATCACACCATCACCACACCATCATCACACCATCACCACACGATCACCACACCATCATCACACCATCACCACACCATCACCACACCATCACCACACCATCATCACACCATCACACACCATCATCACACCATCACCACACCATCAGCACACCATCGTCACACCATCACCACACCATCATCACACCATCACCACACGATCACCACACCATCATCACACGATCACCACACCATAATCACACCATCACCACACCATCATCACACCATCGTACACCCTTACACTCGGCACTACTCATTTGACGCTGAACGCAACGCAACGGGATGCTGCCGTGACGTAACGGTTGTTGGCACTCCCAGGCAGAGGTCTCCGGTCGCATTCGCTAACTCTCTCCCTAGAGCGGCGCAAGTGGAGAAGACCGCAGCTTAGGTTGCATTTGGTTGGGCTAAGATGTGGGAACTCCCAGCCTTTTCCAAGATGTCTGGCCAGTGTGAAAGAGTAGGCCAAGACACCCTCTCTAGAAGGGTTCTCCAGGGCTCCCTCTAGTGGAGGCTCTTCCGCCAGCAGTTGCCAGGAACGCCACGTGGATGCAGGCACAGGGGAAGGGTGCAACAGCAGCAGCTGGGGTAAGGAATTGGAGGCAGGGAATGTTTGCAACGAGGAGTTAAGGGGCGCGGCGGTGGCGAGATGTTAACTCCCTCGCCTAGTATGCAGGAGGTTTAGCGCTCGATCACGACCCTGACGCCTGCTGTATATTTGGAGTTTGCGTGTCTCTCCTCGTGGTTTTTCTCCGGGTCCTCCGGTTTTTTTCCCTACACATTTAGAAACGTGCGTTTCGAGTATTTGGCTGCTATACATTTCCACGTGATAAGCCACTTCGTTGGGCTATCATTTGCGACCCGGTTGCTTCTGACAGAGAGCTATATAGCAGGGTTGTGATACTTGGGGAGAGAATGAGAGATGGGATCAATGACAACCCCAAGCTTACGCGCATACTTTGCCGGTGTCCTGTCAGCATTTGGGAGGTTCTCACTTAAGCCTTAAGTCGATTGTCGACGTTCCTCCGACGAGAAGTGCCTCAGCTTGGCAACGCTGCCTCGAGGAGGTTCGAACCGAGCCGCTCCGAGACCGCTGCGAGGAGGCAGCACGTGAGAGTCCACGGCGTTGGGTTGGGCTCACGGCGTCAGTGGCCACGTGGAGCCGGGACGTTCACGAGCGGAGGAGCAAGCGACGACGGTCGGCGTTAAAATAGAGACGATTGAGGATTCGCCTGGTTCAGCCGCAGCCGCAGGAGGACACCACCGCCGCCTCTACCTCCTCCTCCTCCTCGCAGTTCAAGAGTCTTTCCAGGTGTCGCCATGGCCGGCCACGACTCTGGTGTTCAGAAACCAGTTCAAAGGCATCCAGAAATATGTAAACGCTTAACACCCTCATCGGCAGACGCAATTGCGTCCTGGCCACACGTGCAAACCATGCGGGCATTTTCCTGTTTTTTTTTCTCAAGTTTAAGTTAAAAAAAAGCCTAAGCAGATTCAAGCTTGTAACTTGATGAAGATGGGGACCATCCGACAACTCCACATTTGATTGTGAAGAAATTGCATTCTTCAGTAGCAGCTATACACATTATCCTGCTCTCTAATGTCCCGATAAAATAAGTTTTAACAACAACAAAATGGGGAAGTTTTTTTTTTCTTTTCCCGAGCAGGAGGAGACACATTTTGAAGAGCGGAGGGTGGAGGGCATGGGTGGACAAGGATGGATCCTTGTGGGAAACCATAACACAGAGGGTTCCTCGAGGAAGAGAGTGCCCTTCTGGGATTGTAGAAAAGAAATAAGGGGCTGTCCATAAATGACGTCACGCACCTGGGGGGGTGGGTCAGATATTTGTGACGATGTGTGACGAGGGGGTGGGGGGGTTTGAGAAATGTGACGTCACATCAAAATGTGCAACTTTAAATAAATATAGACAACACGTTCTACTTAATTTAATAGACCTTTTACTAAATGTTTTCTCCTACAACATCAGAGTGCAGCGTCACATTACATACGCACTACAATGACAATAGTTTAAATCGATTTGAAGCATGTTTTATTTATTTGGGGGGGGGGCAGAGTTTTGTGACGTCATATTTGAGGGGGGTTCTTATGACTTTTTGTGACGCCGTGTGACGATGGGGGGGGGGGTCAAAAATCGTCCAAAATCACGTGACGTCATTTATAGACGGCCCCTAAGAGGTTTGAGAGGTAAGAGCAGAACCAAGGAAGCGAGATGTTAACTCCATCGCCTGGTACGCATGAGGTCGTGGGTTCAATCCCGGCCCTGACGCCTGTGTATTAGGAGTTTTCCTATCTCTTTCCCCGCGCTCGCATGGATGTTTTTTGTCTCCAGGTCCTCCGGTTTCCCCCTCCACATTTAGAATCAGCATGCGTTCAGAGTACTTAGCTGCTATACATTCCCACGTAATTCGCCACTTTATTGAGCTATATCATTTGTGATGGCCCAGGTGGCTTCTGAAAAAAACACACAGCTTTCCAGCTCAGCGGGCCTTACCTGGCAAAGCAAACAAAAATAGTGGTAAAATAAATAGTTCAATAGTTTTCTTAACTCTGATGGAAGTCGCCTGCGTTGTCATGGTGACGCACGAGGAGGATGCAGTGGCGTCAAGTGCAGCAGGATCGTCCAGGAGTGAGGAGGGGCTCACGGGCCGAGGAAAGAGAAGAATTAAATTTACAGCACGCAGGAGAGCAGTTTGACAGGCGGCAGATTGTCCCGGCTCGTAAAGACCACGGATGGGAGGGTTGTCTGAAGGGGCGGGAGCCGAAAATTATTTCTTGGTGGGGGAAAGAAACGTTTGTTTTGCAAGCAAATGGGAGATTTTGAGATGGGGTGAAATTTTGTCGAGGTCCAGGGAGGATTTGTTTTGGGATGGGCAGTGATAGCAGCAGCCTCGAGAGCGAAGGGGACAATGTCGGGTGAGACGGAGGTGGGGGGGGGGCATGGTGGGGGGGGGGGGGCAGCGAGCCGTGAGCTTTGTGGGTGGGAGATCGCGCGTGGGTGAAAGTGTTTTTAGGCAGTGGGGAGCGGTGGTGTAGCGGTTAGCGCGCTGTTGCTACGGACCCGGACGACCCGAGTTCGATTCCCGCTCACGGCCAATACCCAGTGACGATTATCTGAACCGATCCTGGACCTCCCCTAGATCGACTCAGCCTCAAATGAGTACCTGGTGCGTTGTGTAAACATCGCCACTAGGGAGACAAAGGCGGCCGGGCGTGGTGCTGGCCACCCACCACCTCGTGTGCCGTTCTGTCCTTTATAGGTGCTCGCTAACAGCACTTGCCCTAACAGTCTGTTAAGGCTATACGGGGGATCTTTTTTTTTAGTATAGGCAGGAGACAATTGCACTGATGCTGTTTGCAGTGACCGGGCCGAGGGACGTGAATGGCAGGTGGTGGGTGGTGGGGAGACAGCAGAACAGGCCGGTGGAGGAACAGAGTCAGACACCGGAATGCCATTCCTGATTTTCTCGACCTTTTCAGAGAAATGGGAGAATAGTTTGCGCTTGGAAACCAGTGGAGCAGTGCAGGAGTCCCAGGCTGTTGGAGCGAGTTCACACTGACAGAAATAGATTTCGGGCTTCCAGTACCATTTGCAATCAGAGTGGAGGAGGAGCCTGATTTGGATCTAACCAGAGCCCACTGATAAGGTGCGTTGACGTGAGCCTTCCAAATCCGGCGGTGGATTTCCAGGCCGGACTCTTTCGACATTCTCTCAAGTCCGTGAGCTGCGATGTTTTGCTCACGGCGGGATGGTTGTGGAGCGAGAGAAGGAAGTTGGTCCCTGAGGAGGTGCAACACTTGGGACGGGGCGAGATCATTCACAGCAAGCGGTTAGAGGTGGCACCGTGGCACTCGACAGAACGACTTTGTGGGGGTCCAAGAAACAGGGATCAATACGGGAGCAGAGCGGTGAAGGGGACACGTGTGTGTCTGGTTGGTGAAGGCAGGCGGTCTCGGGGAGAGAACAGGAGAAGCGTATGAGGGAGTGGTCGCTAACGGTGTGCAGTGGAAGGAGACACGGCGGTGAGAGAGCGACGGACTTGGTTGCTGGAGATTCACGAGGTCAAGAGATGAAATTCGTTGGCAGAGATCCATGGATTGCAAAAGTTGACTGGAAAGGCGCTTGACATGGAATTAGACGGATTGTCAACATGGACGCCGCAATCGCATGTAAGGGAGAGCCCAGGTCAGGTTCAAGTACCAAGTGTCATTGCTATTGATGCTCCGTGGCCACGAATTGATCCCGGGTTGCAGAAATTGTACTGCAGTGTAGACAAACAAAGACAAAGATCCCCCATGTAGCCTTTACAGACTGTTGAGGCAAATGCTGTTAACGAGCACCTATGAAGACTGGCGCGGCACACGAGGGGGTGGGTGGCCAACACCACGCTGGCTGCCTTTGTCTCCCCAGTGGCGAAGTTTACACACTGCACCAGGTAGTCTTTTGAGGCTGAGTCGACCTACCTACGGGAGGCCCAGGACCGGTTCAGATAATCGTCACTGTTGTTGGCCGTGAGCGTGAATCGAACCCAGATTGTTGGGCTCGTTGGGCAGTGCAGCGCTAACCGCTACACTACCGCTCCACATTCTGGACACACGCAGACACAGATGCACACACATCAACACACAAAATACAAAGGTCTCTCACATATCGCCATGCAGACTGCTCGGACAAGTGCTGTTAACGAGCATGTATGAAGGAGAGATTTATTTTACCAGGACGTTAGTTTTTGCCTGAAACACGCGGGGCCACCATTGTATCCTCAGTACGGGTGTCCACACACCACGACGGGTAATTCACCGCAGGCTGAGTCCACTGAAATGAGGGCCGTGACAGATTCAGAAAATACTGGCTTCGGATTTCATCCATGGCGAGGTCGCAAGAGTAGCAGCAAAACATGCTAACCACAGTGCCACCAGTGTGTAATCACACACATCCACGCATCCCCCACGCACAAAGACAAAGAACCACCGTGTAGCTTTCACAGGCCAGTTAATAAAGTGCTGTTAGCGAGCACCTACGAGGCCTGGCATGGTACACGAGGAGTTGAAGTGGCTATAACCATGCCCGGCCACCTTTGTCTCCACAGTGTTGATGTTTACACACCAGACTAGTTACTCATTTAAGACTGACAGTCGACCTAACACAGGAGCCCAGGGCTTGGTACAAATATTGACCGTGCGCTCACTACCACGCTACCACAAACACGCAGGCGTTTAGTAGATGTTTTTGTTTATAAAGTAATCGATCCGTATATAACAAGCTGAATTATCATAATTAAACAATTTCTCTTTGAGGTTGCAGCTGGCACAGGTCATTATTGATCCTGCTGTTGGAATTTTGCAAACGCGCAAGTAAATTAATCATTTTAAGAAATTATATATTTACGTATTTTTCTTACAGGGTGATTAATTACTATAAAATTGGCCAATTATTTTGGCTAATTTCACAGCTGTTGTACAATCCTCTGGTCTAAAATTGAACAAATGTGTTCTCGAATTGAGTTGAGTCTAACAGTCAAAAGTGGTTGTCTGAAAAAAATCGAGCGCCCACCATAGGAATGTGGAATTTCCATCGTGTCCATTTCATTCATATGTTAATCCACTGTTGGGTGAAGGCCTCCCCACATCGTATGCGCTATGGCGGTTGTTTTACCATACTTCACCAGGCTGGTACAGTGAGGGAAAAGTATTTGATCCCCTGCTGATTTTGTACGTTTGCCCACTGACAAAGAAATTATCAGTCTATAATTTTAATGGTAGGTTTATTTGAACAGTGAGAGACAGAATAACAACAACAAAATCCAGATAAACGTATGTCAAAACTGTTATAAATGGATTTGCATTTTAATGAGGGAAATAAGTATTTGACCCCCTCTCAATCAGAAAGATTTCTGGCTCCCAAGTGTCTTTTAAACAGGTAACGAGCTGAGATTAGGAGCACACTCTTAAAGGGAGTGCTCCTAATCTCAGCTTGTTACCTGTATAAAAGACACCTGTCCACAGAAGCAATCAATCAATCAGATTCCAAACTCTCCGCCATGGCCAAAACCAAAGAGCTCTCCAAGGATGTCAGGGACAAGATTGTAGACATACACAAGGCTGGAATGGGCTACAAGACCATTGCCAAGTAGCTTGGTGAGAAGGTGACAACAGTTGGTGCGATTATTCGCAAATGGAAGAAACACAAAAGAACTGTCAATCTCCCTCGGCCTGGGGCTCCATGCAAGATCTCACCTCGTGGAATTGCAATGATCATGAGAACGGTGAGGAATCAGCCCAGAACTACACGGGAGGATCTTGTCAATGATCTCAAGGCAGCTGGGACCATAGTCACCAAGAAAACAATTGGTAAGACACTACGCCGTGAAGGACTGAAATCCTGCAGCGCCCGCAAGGTCCCACTGCTCAAGAAAGCACATATACATGCCCGTCTGATGTTTGCCAATGAACATCTGAATGATTCAGAGGACAACTGGGTGAAAGTGTTATGGTCAGATGAGACCAAAATGGAACTCTTTGGCATCAACTCAACTCGCCGTGTTTGGAGGAGGAGGAATGCTGCCTATGACCCCAAGAACACCATCCCCACCGTCAAACATGGAGGTGGAAACATTATGCTTTGGGGGTGTTTTTCTGCTAACGGGACAGGACAACTTCACCGCATCAAGGGGACGATGGACGGGGCCATGTACCGTCAAATTTTGGGTGAGAACCTCCTTCCCTCAGCCAGGGCATTGAAAATGGATCGTGGATGGGTATTCCAGCATGACAATGACCCAAAACACACGGCCAAGGCAACAAAGGAGTGGCTCAAGAAGAAGCACATTAAGGTCCTGGAGTGGCCTATCCAGTCTCCAGACCTTAATCCCATAGAAAATCTGTGGAGGGAGCTGAAGGTTCGAGTTGCCAAACGTCAGCCTCGAAACCTTAATGACTTGGAGAAGATCTGCAAAGAGGAGTGGGACAAAATCCCTCCTGAGATGTGTGCAAACCTGGTGGCCAACTACAAGAAACCTCTGACCTCTGTGATTGCCAACAAGGGTTTTGCCACCAAGTACTGAGTCATGTTTTGCAGAGGGGTCAAATACTTATTTCCCTCATTAAAATGCAAATCAATTTATAACATTTTTGACGTGCGTTTTTCTGGATTTTGTTGTTGTTATTTTCTCTCACTGTTCAAATAAACCTATCATTAAAATCATATACTAATCATTTCGTTGTCAGTGGGCAAACGTACAAAATCAGCAGGGGATCAAATACTCTTTTTCCCTCACTGTAAGTGCCAGTTGATGGTGAAGGGGTTTTGGGTCCAGCAGCAATTTATATAATCACTCGCCACTGATGTTAGCCGTGGCTTGGGAGTCAAACTTTGGTAGATGGTTTATTTCCTATTCAGTTAGAAAAAGTGAATCGTTAATGGACTTGAGCGTGTTCGTGTTTGTGCGTATGAGCGGTGGTGCAGTGGTTAGCGCACAATCCGGCGACCCGAGTTCAATTCCCGCTATCGACCAATAACAGTGGCGAATATCTAAACTGGTCCTGGGCTTCCCCTAGGCCGACTCATCCTTACATGAGTAACTGGTGTGGTGTGCAATCATCAACACTGGGGAGACAAAGGCGGCTGTGCGTGGTGCTGGCCACCCACCCCCTCGTGTGCCGCGCCAGCCTTCATAGGTGCTCGCTAACAGCACTTGCCCCAACAGTCTCTTTAAGGCTATACGGGGGGGGGGGGGGGCGCTCTTTGGAGTGGGTTTAGAAGGCTGGCAGATACGAAGAGGTTGCTGTAGCGGCAGCGTTAGCGAAAAGAGCTTTGCCCGAGTAAGTGGTTAGTGCTCTGCGCTACTTCACCAGAAACCTCACACAAAGTGCTTGCCACAAATTAACAACAATACCTTGCTGATCTCGTCAAGAAACATAAACAATCATGCAAACTACCGGTCATCCTCGCAGCGGTTTTTGTTCTCGCCATCGAACAAAGGCGGTCACCACATTGCGGGCTTTCATATGCACTTCCGCGGCCGTCTGGAACATTCTTCCTACCGATATTAGGAAGCCGCTGGAGCGATGTACTTTTAAATCTCGATTGCAAACTCATTTCTTTAGAACGACTTTGTGCGTTTAGTTTGTTGTCCTTTACCCGCACCTCCGATTAGCACGGTCGGCGACGTACGGTGCGACAGAAGTTCAACATACACACACGTGCAGTTCAATTTCCCGCTCAAGGCCAACATCAGTGAGGATCCGCCCTGGGCCCCTAAAGGTACGTAAGCTCAGGTGTAAACACTAGAGACCCGGACAGAAGTCTCGTTTGCAGGAGTGAGCTGGATCACCAACGTGGCAAAAGTAAAGTGAATACATTACGGCAATGAAGCAACAAAAAATATCAACCAGAACAAAACCAACCGCGTCGCACAAATCTAAATCAACGTTAAATAATACATTCCCTGTAGCGCGAGTCACCTCGGGCAAATTCTTTTTCGGCTGATCGTAGTTCAATTACAAGTTAAGTTACGAAAAAAACACATTAAACAGCTAGCGGGTGACTATTGCACTTATATGTAAATAGACAGGGATTTAAAGCATTGCAGGATAAATACGGCACGAAGAATTCAATCAGCGAGTGAAAAAACGAAGCTGCTTGTGAGATCCGTTGAACTCCATACATCTCTCCACGCTTCATCGGGGTTGAATTCGCGTTGCTGAAGGTTAAGCGCGCGTGGGTCCAAAAGGGGGCTTGAGTGACTTCAAGCGATGACGAGGGACTTTATTGAAGCCTGATGAATGGGAAAAGGGTGACGATCTCCCTCGATTCGCAGGAATTCCCGGAGGGTTGCGGCGTTGCGGCGGCTGGGTGGGGGGAGGAGATGTTGTTGTGACAGCAAACGGGCAGTCAGGGCGTTGAGGTCGACTGCTACACCACCACATTGCAGTGTTCAGCTGGACGTCGACCGGTCGACCATGAGTAGTCGCCACTCGATAGGCGACAGAGTACACAAGGGCCGTCGTTGGTGTCCGGCAGCACTGGTGCCGATCGGCTTCCCCTAACATGCCCTGGCTGATCTGTGGCTCTTTGGAGAGAAAACGAAGGCCAAGGTAACAAACATCTTGTCTGATGAGAAAGAAAAAAAACGGCTGAAGAAGCAACAGCAACAACGCAGCGGCGACGACAAAGGGGAAAGAAGTCGTTCTGCCCAGCAGAGGACACGACCGCTTACCCTTCCCTGCCAAATCCTCACCCCTCCAAACTCATCGTTTCTCCAAACACACACAAACGACATATCGGTCGAAGGAGTATTGGAGTGTGCATCTTTGGAGCTCTGCTGGGCACGTTTTAATGTGCATGGGACACCTCCGATTCGCACGGTTGGCTACGTACGGTGCGAAAGATGTTCAGCACACATGCATACATGTATATACGCACGCAAAAATACTACTCATATATGAGTCTCTGTCTTGTCTCCCAAGGGGTCCATCACGGGTCCCAGGTCACGCGGTGTTTCCAGCCTCCAAGGGAAGAGGCAGCGAGGTTCAGCATGGGCCAAGGGTTTGCTGTACGTCAAAATGCATTTACGAGTGAAGGTTGTCATGAAAAATAAAACAAAGCTCAGCAACAAATCGTGATTGAGATGGGAGGGGAACCAAGGACATTTTAAAAGCGATGGAATTTCGGGTGTTTGTGGTATGGATCGCGGATGACTATCTGGGAACCACGTGGCGTTTTTGGCCTTGCTACAGTGCACTTTGGTGTTTTGAAGGCATCTCATTTTTCGAGGATTTTGGTCCCCCGCATAAACACTTTCAATAAGTAGAGTGCATAGTTTCGCGTGTGTGCATTAAATATGAACTTGGCCCAATGAATCTCCCTCTTGAGTTGAAAGAGGAGCTGATAACCCGGTCTTGGGAGTGGAGATCATAGTGATGAGTGGAGTGGTTAAGTTTATAAGAGGAAGCCAAATGCAGAATGAAAGATAGGATTTATCTCATCCAAAAGTGGTTGCAAAGGTTGATTTGTATGTGATGTCAGCATAGTCGAGGAGATGAACAAACGTAGCAGCTATTCAACGTTTCCGTGCGGAAGATGAGACAGGATTTGTTGCTTTGCAAGGTCCTCATCTTCATTATTCATTTTTTATTCAAAATTTTAAATGTGAATTTTGAAGTTGAGATGAGAATTGAGCCAATTTTTATGACATGCTTGTACGAGGATGAATGTGTGCGCATGCATGTGTATTGTGGAGGGGGGAGCGGCAGTGTAGTAGAAACGCGCGTTTAGAGTATTTGGCTGCTAAAAATGTCCACGTGATGAGCCACTTCGTTAAGCTACCATTTGTGGCCAGGTCGCTTCTGAAAAACAGCTATGTGGCTCAGTGGGACTTACCTAGTACAATTAAAATAGTTTAATGGTCTATAGTTGAGCGATTAGAGTTCTGCGCTTCGAACCCGATGAGTTTAATTCCCGCTCACGGCAAACACCAGTGACAATTATCTGAACCGGTCCTGGGCTTCCCCTAGGTCGACTCAGCCTCAAATGAGTACCTGTTGCGGTGTGTAAACATCGCCACTGAGGAGGCAAAGGCGGCCGGGCGTGGTGTTGGCCACCCACCCCCTCGTGTGCCGTGCCATCCTTCATAGGTGCTCGCTAACAACACTTGCCCCAACAATATGTTACGTCTATACGGGGGATCTTTGTCTTTTGTGTGTGTATCAGCATCGAGACCACTGAACTGGACAATTTCATTATCCCACTTAATAAGAAATGAGCTAAACATCCCAAGCAGGACCTTCTCAAAGCATCTCGAGACTCGTTGAGGCTTTCCTTGATAAATCAAGGACTATTAAACTTCACTAATAACAATGTTAAGCCAGCCTGAGCTGCAGGAGAGCCAGCTAAATGCACAATCGACCTTGAAAGCAGCAGTTATTTGGAAATTAAAGTCATGGACATCATTTGTCAAGAGCACAGCAAAATAATTCTAAATCACAATAAAACGAACCTGTGACCAAATTTTTGGAGTGCGTCGAATCCAGTCGGAGCTCAGAACCTAAGCAAGTTTAAGCCTGGACAGTGGTTGGTTTGACACCCGCCATGCATGACGGATGTTAAAGGGGAAAAAAAACAGTCCAGCAAAATCATTGTACTGTATTCCTATGCTCCCGGGTATATGCTCCACGCCTCTCACCATCCTGCACTGACCAGCGAGATAAAGCACGGTCAAACAACTCACGCGACCCGCACTGCATCGGGATGACTTCATCCAGCAGTGGAGTGACATGCACATCGACAATGATACTTAGAGAGCAATACTCTTTGTGAGGGCCCAGCTGCAGAGTGAGTTGCTCGCAGTTGGAACGTTTGTAAGTCCAAATGGAGGATGAGGGTTGACTTAGCTCACCATCCCTCCCTCCGGCGTTGATAAATTCGCACCATAGTGGTTGTCCTATGGGAGAGACTCGCTCCCGCCAAAGGACAGTGGAATATCCACGACTGGGCTTAGCGTTGTACGTAGGAGATGTGCGCCGCCTGAATGTTCGAGGAAGAAATCGTTTGGAACTTTTGACTCGACGCTCGCTACTTTTTTGGCGAACCCCATGACTCCTCATCGCCCCGCAGGAAGAGCTGGTGCCTCCGGTATTGCCATACACCACGGCAAAGCAGAAAAAAAATCAGCTGGATTACACGGAGCAGCACTAAGCCGTCCGTACTGGCGGATGAAGCACCCGTGCGATAAGCCGTAATAAGCTGCTGTAAATTCCATTAGCTCAGGGGGCCCCCCATGTCACGAAAAGCCAATTGCCGCCTGGCTGAATTCCCAAAGCCCGGGGCACGTGCATATTGCATGGAACGATCGGAATTTTTTACGGTAAAAAAAAATATGTATATACGTACTTTGTTGTCTTTATCTATTTATTAAAGGATAATAACGGGAAGTAAAATCATCTAAAGTGGTTTCACACTAAAAAAGAGTGTTGCATCATGGTCCGTCAACTGTTAACAGCGTCAAGCGAGTGGAGGAATGCCACATCCTGCGACACAGGCATGTCTAGTCTATCCATAGGACAGCCACTGTTGGTTTCCCATGACATGCAGCTGTACTTGTTTAATAGAATCCAGAGTGTGAGTCGTCTGCTGTGGCCACAGAAACGTTCAGCCAGAGGAGCAATCATCATAATCCCAGAGAGCCTCATTTGAGGCTCAAGACTATTTTAAAGGAGGCCGCTGTGTTTAAATATCTAGCTCTCACTGCGATTTTCGGTTTAGTTTTCAGTTTTTTTTTTGGGGGGGGGGGGGGGGGGCTAACCGCCAGACTGAATTATCGGTTATAATGACGCTTATCACCGTATTGGCAACTGTGTTATTTATTTTCGTAAGAATAGTTTTTGAAGCAGCGCGCAACACCTAAAAGTCACGCGTATCAGGTCAGAGCCAATGTTGCGCGTGCGCCGCTCAAATCGACGGCGCGATCCTGACACTCTTCATTTCTTAATCAATTTAACCTTCTCCTGTTGCCAATTTCCGAAGGCGGCCGCCCATTTGTATTCCGCCTCGGTTAGCCCGTGCCTTTCCGTGCTCGGCATTTTCAGATTTCGCGCAGGGAGGGAGGGAGGGCTTGTCTCAAATGCCTGCTGTTTATGTCACGTTCTGCGAAGGGTTGTGTTTAGGCCCGTGGCGTGGACTGGGGCGCTCGCGTGAGATGAGAGCCATCGGGAGCAGAGCTTCTGGCTACTGTTGCAGCAGAACTTCCTTCGTTCGGGGGGAGGGAATGAGAAACGAGGTGGCCTGCTAGCTCCGAGTGGCTGAGCACTGAGCTGGCCTCGGCCGAAGTGCGGAGTTTGAATCGTGGATGGTGATTCACGTGCGCCTTGTGCGTTAAATAAACTATCTGGCAATGCTGCTGCTGTTGCTGCGTGGGCAATGGTGCACACGCACAAATGATACAATTTGAAAAAAAGACTGAACACGTTCGTTAACAACACTGTGGCCTTAAAAAGGAAAATAATTATCTACGATAATCACCCAGAAATGTCTGTCCGTCCCGCGCGTGACGTCACTCCACATGAGGCCCACCCCCCCTCATTAATATTCATGAGTGGGTGGACTTTTACACTAACGCAGAGGAAGGTCAAGCTGAATTAAATAATTTATTTAGCAAAGTCGCTTCAAATATGACGTTTATTTACAGAAAGTGACGGTAAAAAATAAATCTACTTTGCACAATGCTACATCCGTGCGTGACGTCACTGCAAAAGAACCCCCCCCCCCCTTCATAAATATTCATGCACGCGTGGAAATTTACACTCACGCACAAGAAGGTCGTGCACTCCACATGCCGCACCCCTCCCCTCCTTAATAATCATGAGCGGGTGACGTCACTCCACATGCCGCACCCCTCCACAATAACCATGAGGGAGTGACGTCACTCCACGTGGGGCATTAATAATCATGAGTTGAACAATTTTTCTCTTGAATATTTCAGAAGTACTACAATATACACCCATCCTTGGACAGGCAAAAAAGCTCGTCTAAATATAAATACAAACACCGATGCAGCCGCTCAAGTTTGGGGAATTGGCCCTTAGGAACCAGACAAAAAGAGTTCCTTTAAGCCTGAAAAGTACATTATTGATGATTAACTCTTGTTAGCAGTGTTTCTTTTTTTTAAGGAGAACTAGCCTCTGAAAACAATTACACAAATTAAAGATAAAAGCATTCTATAAATTATTCGCGCGTTTGGTGAGTAATTAAATCATGAATAAGTATAAAACACCTCTTAAACATGTTTACATCCCAATAATTGCATTTCTTGAAACAGGGAAAATAGAAATACAACAAAGCCGCTCCTATAAAGGCAGCAAAATTAATTCCTCAAACCTAAAGAGCAGGCACTGACGCCTTTAACAATCTATCAAATGTTCCGATCAATTGATTCCTGAGTCAGGCAGTCAATCATTCAATCAATGATTTTACCGAGATTACATTAAAACAGTGTAAATGTTATGGACTGCAAGCATTACCTCACAAAACCTGCATTCGTATGCACTTAAGAGATTTGGGGAGCATGTTTGCTTGTTGCACATTAGCTCCGATGATATCAGGGTTAGCAGTATGTATGTGAATGTATGTTGACCTTCTTTCGCACCATACGTAGCCAACTATGTTAATCGGGGGTGCGGCCAGGCCTGGTGAGATGGCGGTTTTCTAATCACCAGGCGGCGGTTTTCAAATCGCCAGGCCTGGTGATTATAAAACCGCAGCGATGTGTCAGTTTCATAATTGCCAGGCCTGATGAGGCGACGGTTTTCTAATCCTCAGGCCTGGTGACACAGCGGTTTTATAATCACCAGGCCTGGTGATGGTGTGGTTTTCTAATCCTCAGGCCTGGTGATGCGGCGGTTTTATAATCCTCAGGCCTGGTGATGGTGTGGTTTTTTAATCACCAGGCCTGGTGAGACAGCGGTTTTTCAATCAGCAGGCCTGGTGAGGCAGTGGTTTTCTAATCACCAGGCCTGGTAACGTGACAGTTTTATAATGGTTTGGTGATGCAGCGGTTTTTTAATTGCCAGGCTTTGTGATGCCGCGTTTTTCTAATCCTCAGGCCTGGTGACGCGACGGTTTTATAATGGTCTGGTGATGCGGCGGTTTTTTAATAATCAGGCCTGGTGACATGTATGTTTTCTTGTACAATGCACAATATTTAGCTTTGTAAGTTCAAATCCCAATTAGGAGTGAGCGGTAACTTGTGCCCTTCATCGCTACGTGATTCATAAAAATTAGTCTAGTAACACTTTGTAAAGTCAACAAGCGATGGCCCTTTTACATGGATCGGCCTTCACCATAGTAATTTGGCATTTCCACAATTGGTTTATGACCTCAGAATCAGAATATTTATTTATATTGGAGGAATCCGATGATAGATAAATCTCTTTTTCACAGATGTCCAATGGGGGCAGGTCACAAAAACTTTACAGCAAGAACAATACAAAAACACAACAGGAGTGCAAATGATAGGAAAGGTAAATAAATCACTTTTAAAAATATGCAAATCAAATGTAATAACTCTTTTTAATCTTAACAGGTAAAGCCCACTGAGCTATACGTTTACTTTTCAGGAATGACCTAGCCACATATGATAGCTCAACAAAGTGGCGTATCATATGTAATATACTGTGATGTGCACCTACCATGGGAAATGTGGAATTTCCATCAATGGCTCAGGGTCGTTATGTGACAATGAGCATCGCATCACAACTTATTTACGTAGACTCTTCGACTTTTCTTTCTGAATCGCGCTATCGGTGTCGAAGTGTGGGGTGAAGCATCGTCCTGTCTGGAGTGTTTAATCAATCCAGGGCAACTCATTCAATTGAGTTGGTCTGTCAACAAGACATTGCAAATTGACCACTTTTTTCATGGTCCATTACTTGGCCTCTTAATAAATGGTGCCCACCTCCACTTCCTGCCTCCTGAAGGCGGGAAAACCCCTGCAAACCACTCCCATCGTGATGTGGCAGATAATGCCGACAATGTCACCATGCCCCACCAATCACAAACCTATCCAGCGAGACACATGGGTATGAAGGCAATACTTTTTTAAATAAAATAAAGGATTGATGTAGAGGTTTTTGGGATAGCCGTGGGGAGTGCTGCTCCTTTCTCCTTCACGATGTTTCGTCTCCAACTGTAGTGACATCGCGGGATGTCAACGTGTAGTACAGGCCCTAGAGGAGCCCGGTGAGCGCTGTTAGATAGCGCTAGATGGCACCACGCTTGGCATGCAGTGCCAACCCTACAGGACAGGGTGTGTGAGTGCCAGCCGAAGTATGAAATTACTAAAGGCCATGGCACTCTGGTTGACCCGGGAGGACACGTAACCATTTAAGTCTACAAAGGGGCCCCAAGTGGGGGGCTAGCGATGGTCACGTGGTTGGGATCCAGATCCTTCTCGAGGATTTTGGAAGGTGGCCTTGGCCAAGGGCGGAGCCGGCCATGCCACAGAGAATATAAGCCGGGTCCCGAGAGGGGCCAGGATTGTTGTTCATCCTGGAAGAAACCCTTCGTTTACGTTCTCCGTTCAACGAGTCTCCAACACGTGGACCTGGACCCAAACTGTGGTCCCAGTAGCAGTTACGTTGTAATTAGTGTAGTTAGCCTGGTGGTCACCGCCATAGGTTATTATTCTGTTAAGGGGAAAGTTACCCCGTGTGTTAGAGTTAAATAAATGTGTTGCAAGTTGTAAAGGCTTATTCTACTACCTTATGATGCCTCCTCTAATGCTTCAGGGTGCCTCCAACGTTGGAGACATCTTTTATTGCCTGAGGATGCTTCCTTGACTGCCCGAGGATGCCTCCAACGTGGGAGGCTAAACGTCGCGAATGAGAATGGAATAGCGCTCGTCATTGCTATCCAGAAAGAGCACCTTTTAAACTAATGGAGTCATTTAAAAAATGCCTGTCTCACCCTTCACTGGATGTTGCTCAGCCACATGTCAATCACCCGATGGGTTAGAATAGTTTAAGCTCTTTCATGGAGTTGAGATGTATCTAATTTATATAGCGATAGCTTTTTTCGCACATCACAGGGAACTGTGCCGTGACCATCAAGCTCATCGCAATCTTAAAACTCTGTTTCATCACGAGTGGCTGTTATACTCAGCGCTGTGACTATTATTAGTGTCCTACTACATACACACATCATCATCAGTAGCAGCAGCAGCAGCTATTCTCTATCCACTGCTGAATGAAGGCTTTCCCAAAAGACGTCACCATCCATCACAGTTCTGCGATGCCAACCCTGCACAGAAAACCTCATCACTCCATCTCCTTTGTGGCCATCAACCTGTAAGCAACGTTATCTATTGGCCATTATCCCTTGTAGCAATGTGACCTGCCCCATCCGAAGTACTTCGTATTCTTTTCAGTCTATATAACGTCTCTGGGTTGTGTTGTTGTGTTGTTGCATGAGTCACAAAGATGGACTTTTAACAAAACAAATAGACAATGCAAGTTTGGCTACGACATAAAAATGCAATGTGAAGGATCTCAGGAATTTCATGACGGAATAGGGTGAGCAATTAAGACATTCTAAACAGAGCGCGGCAGGTAGCATTGTAGAGATAATCGCGTGGAGGAGTCTGTGATATGCGGGGCATTTGTGTGGGTTTGAGCAGGAGAGGGTAATCAACCCGTAGCTTCGTAATCGAACACGCTGGGAAAGAGTTGTGGCTGTTATCAGGTGTAGGTGGTGCTTGTGATGGGTGGGACATGTGTGCAGAGTGGACGAGGAATGGGATTTCGGTGGCACCCAGAGGCGAGAGAACAAGGGGTGGTGGTGATGATGAGACCAAGAGAGGTCCTTGAAGGACGCATCAACTGAGTAACACGATATAAAACCAGATGGTGGTATGCTCTGAGAGGAATCCTTTGAAATTGGGGGGTTGCTTGTTGGGAACCGGCAGAAGGAAGGAAGCAATAACCAGGTGGGTGCGGTGGCTTCCACGACCACGTTTGTGATGATTGAGGACCACCGCCTCCACGGCAAATAAAGCAAACAATTCATCGGTTTGTATTTTCTACTTAACTTCTCAAACCATTATAAAATAGGCGTAACGTCGCAACGGATAATCACGCAAGCGAAACAAAACATTAGTGATGCAAACACTCAAACAATGGGCCCTTAAATGATGTTAAAAAGTAGCAGAAGTTATTTAGAAAATTTGAACTGGGAGCACGGTGGCAAACACCCTCAATTGAAACGTAAGTTGCAGGCATGCTTGCATTTTAAACAAATGAGTGGGGGGGAAAAACATTTCCCCTAATAGGAGACAGCTCGCTTCCAGAAAGTTAATTGGATTCAATTAGCAAGACCTTTCTCCACATTTAGAAAAAGTCACATTAGTTTAAATAATGAAAGAACCAAGGCACAAACGGCTGCGGTAGTGTTGGAAATAGGAATAATTTGTGTGCGTGTGTGTGTTGGCAATGTACGCGCGTGTTTTATGTGTGGGTGTGTGCACGTGAGTGGGGAGCGGTAGCGTCACGGTTAGTACCCTGCGCTACGAAACTAGCGACCCGAATTCGATTCCCGCTCACGGCCAACATCAGTGACGATTATCTGAACCGGTTGTGGATCTCCCCTAGGCCTACTCAGCCTCAAATGAGTGCCTGGTGCGGTGTGTAAAATAATCGCCACTGGGGAGACAAAGGCGGTCGGGCGTGGTGCTGGCCACCCACCCCCTCGTGTGCCGTTCTGGCACGCAAGCAGCACCTGTGCTAACAATCTGTGAAGACAATACTGGTGAATCTCTCTGTCTTTGTGTGTGCATGTGCATTGCGTCAAAGTGCACACAGCCCGGCACACGCGCTGCGGTGACATCACGAAACTAGCGAACACGACGTCGGCGATGAAGATCTGAATGTGTCCTGGGAATCTCCTAGGTCGACTCAGCCTTAAATGGGCACCTGGTAAACATCAGCAAGGAGAAGACAACGACCCCTAGGCGTGGCGCTTTTCACACCTCTCTCATGGTGATCGCCAATAGCACTTGCCCCAACAGTCTGTTCAGGACTATATGGGGGATCTTTACCTGTATATGTGTGTGCCAACACCATGCCCGGTCATATTTGTCACTCAAGTTGGTGACGTTCACGCAACACACCAGGTACACTTTCCTCTCGTCAACTGCGCTGGCCTCAACAGGTCATCACGAACTGAATTTTCCCCAAACGTTGATTCGGTCATGGAGGGAATATCTGTCTTTGCGGGAGTGTGCATTTTTCGTGTACGCGTATCTACACGCATGCGCGTGTCAGTATGTGCGTAAAAAAATATATCTCGTTGTTTACATACCTATGCAAGTATGCGAATGGACGAAGTGTAGAAACGAACGCACGATTCCAGAGATAGGTGACAGAGCCCCACTCTGCAAGGTCCTGTGATGGCCTTACAAGCAAGTAGATTGCCGTGCCATCGTGGTGACTCAGATTAAAAGTGGTTCCCTGCTCATATAAGCACTGAGGCGGTGATCATATCTCGTTTACAGGTCTGGTGAAAATTCTTCATTCCTATGACTGGGGCACGTCTATCCAAAGGACAAGCACTATTGACGTCCCATTGTATTGACGCCAGAGTGATGGATAATGGGCTGAGTCGAGCCCCCATCTCAAAGAGCATAACACGTGGGGGAGAGCACCCGGAGAAAACCCACGCGCGCGCGAGGGGGCAACACTCCATCCCCGTACAGATGGAAACAGATGGGAGATTAGTCCACTTGCCGTACGGCCTTCTGCTGGCGAACCAGGGTTATGGCACCTCGTCGACGCAGACAGGAAGGGAGTTATCACGGCGTCTGTGTATTGTCCACCAACCACCCGCTGCTTCCTCCAGAGGGCCGACTACAGGCAGTGTGGCCACCACCAGCGCCACCCGGCCACACCACAATACCACGTGCACTGTGCCGGCCATGATGGGAGCTCAATGACACACAGTGCCTCAACCACTGTGGACTCAATAGCGATAGTTGCATTCGCAGTGCTGTTGCGAGCACAAGTTACAAAAACTCAACGCATTCATATTCTTAGCTCTTTCGGTAAAGTCACGTTGAAGGGTGTGATGATGACCGTTTGTGTTATGGTCGAAACATCGTGAGAATTTTTATTGTTTTATATATATTTTATGATTTTATTGTTTCCCTTCAACGTGACTTTACCGAAAGAGCTAAGGATATGAATTACTGCAGTCACGAAAGCTTTAAATCAAAACTCAACGCATTCGTCAATAACACGACTGCCCGAAAGCAGAAACAAGTATACAGTGAGGGAAAAAAGTATTTGATCCCCTGCTGATTTTGTACGTTTTCCCACTGACGAAGAAATGATCAGTCTATAATTTTAATGGTAGGTTTATTTAAACAGTGAGAGACAGAATAACAAGAACAAAATCCAGAAAAACGCATGTCAAAAATGTTATAAATTGAATTGCATTTTAATGAGGGAAATAAGTATTTGACCCCCTCTCAATCGGAAAGATTTCTGGCTCCCAGATGTCTTTTATACAGGTAACGAGCTGAGATTAGGAGCACACTCTTAAAGGGAGTGCTAATCTCAGCTTGTTGCCTGTATATAAGACACCTGTCCACAGAAGCAATCAATCAATCAGATTCCAAACTCTCCGCCATGGCCAAGACCAAAGAGCTCTCCAAGGATGTCAGGGACAAGATTGTAGACCTACACAAGGCTGGAATGGGCTACAAGACCATTTCCAAGCAGCTTGGTGAGAAGGTGACAACAGTTGGTGCGATTATTCGCAAATGGAAGAAACACAAAAGAATTGTCAATCTCCCTCGGCCTGGGGCTCCATGCAAGATCTCACCTCGTGGAATTGCAATGATCATGAGAATGGTGAGGAATCAGCCCAGAACTACACGGGAGGATCTTGTCAATTATCTCAAGGCAGCTGGGACCATAGCCACCAAGAATACAATTGGTAACACACTACACCGTAAAGGACTGAAATCCTGCAGCGCCCACAAGGTGCCCCTGCTCAAGAAAGCACATTCATGCCCGTCTGAAGTTTGTCAGTGAACATCTGAATGATTCAGAGGACAACTGGGTGACAGTTTTGTGGTCAGATGAGAACAAAATGGAGCTCTTTGACATCAACTCAAATCGCCGTGTTTGGAAGATGAAGAATGCTGCCTATGACCCCAGGAAGACCATCCCCACTGTCAAACATGGAAGTGGAAACATTATTCTTTGGGGGTGTTTTTCTGCTAAGGGGACAGGACAACTTCACCGCATCAAAGGGACGATGGACGGGGCCATGTACCGTCAAATCTTTGGTGAGAACCTCCTTCCCTCAGCCAGGGCATTGAAAATGGGTCGTGGATGGGTATTCCAGCATGACAATGACCCAAAACACACGGCCAATGCAACAAAGGAGTGGCTCAAGAAGAAGCACATTAAGGTCCTGGAGTGGCCTAGCCAGTCTCCAGACCTTAATCCCATAGAAAATCTGTGGAGGGAGCTGAAGGTTCGAGTTGCCAAACGTCAGCCTCGAAACCTTAATGACTTGGAGAAGATCTGCAAAGGGGAGTGGCACAAAATCCCTCCTGAGATGTGTGCAAACCTGGTGGCCAACTACAAGAAACGTCTGACCTCTGTGATTGCCAACAAGGGTTTTGCCACAAAGTACTAAGTCATGTTTTGCAGAGGGGTCAAATACTTATTTCCCTCATTAAAATGCAAATCAATTTATACCATTTTGACATTCGTTTTTCCGGATTTTTTTGTTGTTATTCTGTCTCTCATTGTTCAAATAAACCTATCATGAAAATTATAGACTGATCATTTCTTTGTCAGTGGGCAAACGTACAAAATCAGCAGGGGATCAAATACTTTTTTCCCTCACTGTATACCAGAAGAAATGTCGGGGAATGCCCCTCATGCCTAGCACAGAGATTGCCCAAAAAACTTGCCGAATTAAATATACCTTTCTGTTTAGAGCAGTATTTTTTGACGAATATGTTTCAGATATTTAATCTCGTATGAACAAGTAAATTGCTGATCTATTTTGTTTTTGTGTTCTCTATATGTGTGAAAGATTGCATTGTTAAATATAGCGCTTGTTAATTTTTACATTTAAGCTGGTAATCCAAAAAAAAAACTCCTCACACACGTAGGTTGATGTGGTAATCACGACAAAACGCAACGCAAGACTTCATTAAAACTGAGCAGAAGATATATAAAGATCCAATTAACACTTATCAATTACCGTGGTATAATGAGTCATTGCAAGTTGTAAAAGATGTCAATCATATTCCTCCCCCGACCCTGCACGCGATGTTTACCTTGGCACTAGAAGGCAAATTAGAGACATTTTAACAAATCATTCTCACTAAGCCTTTAGGCATATAAATACATAAGTACTGCCAGTATTTAACATTTCACTAGGCAGTACGTTAAGCTCTATTGTGTAACAACTACATTGTGTCCAAACGTCAGAAAACAGAGTTAACAATATGCTAATCCACACGATGTTTCACGTTTCTAAAATGGAACCATCTAATTCTAGATTTGAAGTTTTCGTGACTGCAAGGATCCATACGCTTTGGTTTTTTCAGTAAGTCACGTAGGTAAAAAATAAATAAATAAATAGATTAGAAACACAAATGAATTTAGTTAAATTTTGATTTAAAGCTTTCGTGACTGCAGTAATTCATATTCTTAGCTCTTTCGGTAAAGTCACGTTGAAGGGAAATGTAGCTGTTTTCTATTTCATTTATTATTTATTTATTACCTACGTGACTTTACCGAAAGAACCAAAGAGTATGGAACCATGTAGTCATCAATGTTTTGCAAAAACGTGTTTTGTTTTATGTTTGCAGCCGTTTGCCATTCAACTGTTGGACGCAGACCTCCGGCAGTGCCGTGTCGGTCATGGGGGTTGTTTGACCATACTTCACCGTCCTGGTCATTGCGGGTTGTTGAAGGGGTGTCGGTTGGCACCACCGATTCTGGAATTTATTTGGACCTTTTCTAATGAATTGGCCGATCACGCTATTGGCACTGAATAACGCACCAGAGTGTGCATTGTCTCGCAAAAGCCTCACGAGTTCTCAGAGCGTGAATAATTACGAAGGCCTGGGTGATTTTCACGATTCGTAACTGAGTTTCGGCCCGCATCACCGCCGATGCGTGTCGTACACCCTCCACCACCCGACATGGGGCTAATAAACTTAGTCACACACGCTGGGTTGAGACCACCGAGTCCACTACACCTGAGGAATAATGAAACATGACGTATATATTAGTGCCTTTCTACCAGGTATGGAAGGACGTTGTACACCACAAAATAAAGAAATAATGGAAATTGTTGGCCAATCTGAGTTCAAACCACGGCGGCAATTGTCTCCGAATCACGAGCGCGTCACTGGGCATGGCGCTCACTCCACAGCTGTGGGAGGTGGTGGTGGTGGCTGAGGGGGGGGGGAGCGTGGGGGGGTGGTTTTTCCTGGGGGGGGGGGGGTCGGCTAATGTGTGAGATTAGTTGGTTGGCCACTTTCGAGAGTCGTGTAGGTCTGAAAGAGAATCTTAAACTTCACCCTGAACTCGATAGGAATTAGCCAGTGAAGAGAGGCTAAGACCTGACTAAGACATAAACTAAACTACTTTTTTCGAAACGACCTGGCCACAAATAATAGCGCAAAGAAGTGGCTTGTCATCATGTGGAAATTTAAAGCATCCAAATACTCTAAACGCACATTGATTATAAATATGGAGGGAAACTCCAAAGGACCCGCAGAAGAATCCATGCGACCACAGGAAGAGAGACACGCAAACACCAAACATACAGCAGGCGTCAAGGTCGGGATCGAATCCACGACCTCCTGTATACCAGGCGAGGTAGTTAATATCTCGCCACCGCGAGAGCAGTTCAACACAACTACATACGTACTCATCATCATCATCATCGAACCAGGGACAGGAGCGTTTGAACGATGCCATGTCGTGTGCAAGTTCATCGAGGATGGCGGGCAACGTGCGGTTCTCTAAATCAACAGCCTGATCACACGAACTGGAAGATGTTCACAAGTGCAGAGCGATCAATTGCGGAAACGATCACATCCGGAGTGAAGAGACTCACCGCAGAGACCCGTAGCGACACAACCGCACTCTACGATACCTAGCGCCAAACTGTGCCGCACGCCCTCCCGCATGGCCCTGTGGGAGCCTCGGTACCAATAAAGTTATTTTCTTTTAGTTTTTCTTCCGGTTCCATTCCGAATACGCACGTATACGTCATTGGAATATGTACGTCGTCGGAATGGAATCGGAAGACAATCTGACGACGTACGTGTACGTGATCAGTTTTAACTCGCTTATGACAAAATTGACATCTTCACGATGCACTCCTCGTCAACGTCCACCCCTCTCCCTCGTAGCTGTCACCTTCCATCCTTCTCTCCCACCTCTCCCCCTCCTCTTGATGACCTCTATGGCTGTCCGCCAAATCCCCAACACTGTACATCACAGTACCCTCTAGCTCACATTACGCTATTCCGCCGGGAATTTGTTTCTTTGGTGTCTGTTACAAAGGCGCCTAAATAATCACACACATATTTTAAAACGTAACCTTCACCGTGGACACAGCATCGAGACATAAATGCACAATCAGAATGCAACGAGCGGCACGGCAAGGCGCACACACACACACAAGCGCGCGAGGCAGCAGAGTGAAATGTGGCATGCGCACAGCCTGGCAGTTTAACCTTCAAACGAGTGGCATTTCCTTACCAGTCGAATCACTTTATCCACGCAAACTTTTCGTGGAGACTGTAAAGCGACTCTCTACCCGCCTTGACCGCGACATCGAAAGTGCACGCTTCGGAATAGCATTACGAGCGGCGACGATCCTTGACCCCCGCCGGCCGACCGGCCGGCCGGCCGGCTGGCCGGCTTACGGCCGATGTCCTTTGCATCGTTTGCTTCATCGTGGTGAAGGTGCTTGGAGTTGGCAGGTTGGCAGGTCAGTCGGTGTTATGCGAGAAACAATCACCCTTGCGAGTTGGTGGCGGTAGGTGGTAGCGCAGCAAGAAGGTTGCTAACAAATCCCAAGGAATCGTTTGGGATTATGACTATCTGTCTTTGGTAAGGTGATAACAGAAAATGTATTAACGCTAATGTTGCTTCCAAATTATATTTCTGTGCCAAGCAAACATCATTACATCTGTAGTGACATCGAGGATGTCACTGTCTGGTGCCGTACCGGGAGGGCCGTGGCGTGCGATGTCCCTACATCGCGGACAGCACCGTGTGGGTGGTGGCTGTGTGATGCCGGCTTTAGCACAGCACGGCTCGCGATGCACCATCATTGCGGGTGTAGTACCAGCCCTAGCGAGGCTTGGTGAGCGCTGGGATAGCGCGGGCAACACGCACGGCGAGTAGTGCGAGCTCCCTCAAGGGGGAGTGGGAGAGTGTCAGCCCAGGGGCAGGGTTGCCCCGGGCCATGGCACTCCGGTTGACACCGTAGGCACGTGATCTGGAGTGTCCACAGAGAAGGCCCCATGTGGGGGGGGCTAGAGGGTGATCACGTGTCCAGGGAGAGCTCTCGAGGGGGATCGAGAGGGAGCTAGAACGCTTGAGAAGGCGGGCGGGGCCGAGGGCGGAGCGGCCCCGACCCGGGAGGATATAGGGTGGGTCCCTGAGAGGGACCGCGGTCGCTGCATTCGACAAGCTGGAAGCTCCACGTCTACAAGCTGGAAGCTCTACGTCCTACGAGGCATCAACACGTGGTCAGGGACCCGAGTGAGGGTCCGACCCTTCGTTGCTGTAACTCCTACGTAGAGTGTAGTTAGCTGGGTGGTCACCACCCTAGGCTGTATCTGGTAAAGAGGCGGTTACCCCTTTGTGTTAAGGTGTTGATGTTAAATAAATGTGTTGCCTCGAAAGAATAACGTCTGCGACTCAGTTGGACTCACTACACATGTATGCATGTCTGCATAATTCGCACAATTCATTGGATTGTATTTCATATACTGCATCCAGGTATTGATTGAAGCCTCAGTGAAAGTCTTCGAGGTGCTGTGCACCTTCATAGGTGCCCCCAAGCCATTGTCAACAATTCCACATTAATATGCACACTGGTCGTCCTCCTGTTGAAGGCTTTGAAATGTATGCTGGTGATGATTGTGATAACAATGTTGCTGCTGATGCTGCTGATAATGAAAATAATGATGTCCCTATTGGCAAAAGCGATACTTCTGTGAACAATCGCGTTTTTGCTCATGATGATTGTGCTGATACTGACGTTAATATCAATAATGCTTCTTAGTTAAAGATGCAAATGTTGATGCTCTACTGCTGATTCTGCTGGTAATTATGATGCTGTTGATGATGACAGTGACAATAATGCTGCTGCTAGAGTTGAAATAAAACTGACGTTGACGATACTACTGGTGATGATGGCGATAATGATGATGGCGATGATGATGATGAAGGTGATGATGGTAATGATGTTGATGATGATGGCGATGATGATGGTGATGACGTTAATGGCAATGATGATGAATGTGATGATGATTATGTTGATGATGGTGATGAAGGTGATGATGATGCCGTACTCAGTCGGATGACGAGTTGTCTCGATCATAAGTCCAGCGCGGTATAACATGAACAACACCCGACATTAAACATTACCGTCGTAAATGTAATTAGCAAGGTGTGAAATGAAACCCCATTAACATTATGGCCGGGGATGTTAGAACAGTAAATTAGAATGCGACATATTAGCTCCACCTACCAAACTATTTTACTGTTTTGTGAATCCCAAGTGATCAGACCCTCAAGATGCCACCGTTTCAGAAGCGCCGACAGCACACACGCGGGAATAAATCACCAATGGATAAAATCATGTTTTGCCTGTCTGTTATCATTTACTGGTGGGGGGGGGGGGCAGGGGGGGGGGAAGTTGAACCCAACAAATGTTGATCCCACCAAAATAATCGTGACACAAATCTGCGGGAATGAATGAAGACGTCGTTTACTCGGGGAGGAATGCCGCCGCTTCGTTGTCACGGTTAGCAGCGGCGCTGGTCAGGCTTCAGTTCCGCAGCTTAGCTGCTCAATGGGGCCCTATCAGCTAAAAGGAAGTCCCGAGTCTGAGATGAACGTTTCGTGGCGTTAATACCCATTTGGTGGCACAGAGTCGGTGTCTGCGTCGAGGTGTTCCTCAGCGTCGTAACGAACCCCACCTGATTTGCTCTCACGTTGCCGACGGTGAAGTTAAACCAGACGCGGTACCGCGGGTTGCAGGTGTCTGGGCGCATGAACAGGTCGTACTCAGCCTCCGAAATGCAGTCCACACGTCCCAGATTTCCTGTGCACAGCGGGCATGCACAGACAACACCGAGACACAATCACGCCCCATGCTACAAAACCTCACAATTATAATTACAATCCCAGAAGCATTGTTGGAATCTGAGTTTATAATTACACGGTTATCTCAACCGATTAACAAACAACGCAAGTACAATTGTAAATGACCCCCAGTTCGGCTAGCCGACGTCACCATTGCTGTAAGTCAACACCTGACTTAAAATAACTCCTCTTAAGGTCTCTTCACCACCACCATCTGGCCTGAGGTCTTCCCGTTGCTCGCCAACCTCTGGGTGCCACTGTAATGCCCCCTTCTCCTGCCCTCCTCCACCCAGCACATGCGCCCCATCCATCGTAAGCCTCTTCTTCCCCATCACATCCACTTGTTTCCCTGCCACATTATAATCTTGACTTCAAAGTTACTTACCCTGTATTTACATAAAATTTCCAGCATCTTCTGCTCTCATCGGTGATGATGTTTGAACTGGTTCGGAACACCCCCTGTATCAACCCACACTGCCAAGGGTGCTGAAGTATGGTCGAACAACCCTCATGATCAACACGCCTAGGGAGGCCTTCATCCAACAGTGAATTGACAAAGGGTTGTGAATTATTATTAAAGTCTACAGTGATGGAAAAAAAGTATTTGATCCCCTGCTGATTTTGTACGTTTGCCCATTGACAAAGAAATGATCAGTCTATAATTTTAATGGTAGGTTTATTTGAACAGTGAGAGACAAAATAACAACAACAAAATCCAGAAAAACGCATGTCAAAAATGTTATAAATTGATTTGCATTTTAATGAGGGAAATAAGTATTTGACCCCTCTGCAAAACATGACTTACTACTTGGTGGCAAAACCCTTTTTGGCAATCACAGAGGTCAGACGTTTCTTGTAGTTGGCCACCAGGTTTGCACACATCTCAGGAGGGATTTTGTGCCACTCCTCTTTGCAGATCTCCAAGTCATTAAGGTTTCGAGGCTGACGTTTGGCGGGGAGAGGAGGCTGCTTTTGTTGGGTTGCGAGATGGTCTCGTAAATAAGCCTCCCCTTCGCTACCCTGATTTCTCTGTACCATTTGTGCTGGACACGGACGCCAGCGACACCGGAATAGACGCCATGCTATCGCAGGTAGAGAACGGAGTAGAAAGCATGGTCGCGTACAGGAGCCGGGTGTTGTCTCCCGCAGAGCAGCATTATTGTGTTATGCCCCGAGAGTTGCTCGCCATCGTTAACTTCGTGCAGCAGTACCGGCTGTACCTATATGGTAAACATTTTGTGGTACGCACAGATAACGCAGCTCTGCAATATGTGCTACGAGTTGATCAACCATTGGGACAGCTCTCGCGCTGGTTAGAAGTTTTGCAGGATTGCTCCTTCGCAGTCACCTACAGAAAGGGGTTGTGCCACTGTAACGCGAATGCTTTGCGACAGTTGCGCGTGACAGTACCATCGGTCTTGCACTCGACGAGAGAGGGCACCTTCAGGTTGAGGACACCTCCCTTTTGAAAATGCGTCGCCGCGTCGGTACAGCGAACTGCAGAATGGGCCCAGGGGATATGTTCTATGTGGTCATCAGGAATGGGCTGCTTATTAGGTGGCATGCAGAAGTGCAGCGCCATTGCATCATCGTGCCAGCTGTCCTGCAGGGTAAAGTCGTGAGGGATGCCCATGTGCGGCGAATGCACCTTGGGGTGCAGAAGACATTGTCTTCTTTGAAGCATGACTTCTTCTTGCCCGGGCTGTCTGAAGACGTCCACAACATCCTGCAAGGATGTGTGGAGTGCGCGCGTCCACAACCCCCACCAAGGCTGGGCCGACCACCGCTGCAGTCTATTGGGGTGTCGCGCATAAACGAGCTTGTCGCTCTCGACATCCTTGGCCCGTTTCCCTCCACTCCAAGGGGAAACACATTTCTGCTTGTAGGAGTAGAATACCTGTCATGGTGGGCTGTTGCATGGCCCCTGCAGGATCAATTGGCTGTGTCCATTACCGACACTTTCATTAATGGGTATGTCTTGGACAAAGGGGCCCCGGAAAATCTCCTTACGGACCAAGGCCGTAATTTTTCTTCCAAGTTGTTGAAGGATGTGTGCGACCTATTGGGTACTAGGAAAATTGGGACTACGTCCTACCGCCCCCCCCCTCCCCCCGGACTGACTAGATGGTGGAACGACTGCATAGGACTCTCACAGCCATGTTGTGCCAGCAGGTCAATGAGGCACAGTCTGCCTGGGAGTTACACGTTCCGGGCATCCTCTCGGCCTATAGAATGGCCCCTCATGCCTCTGCCGGGTTCTCCCCGTTCTTTTTGATGTACGGAAGAGAGTGTGAACCCCCCAGTTGAATATTGACTCATCTACTAAAAAGATAGCTGTGCCAGAACTTATGCGCCTCACGCTTAGACGTTTGACTGAGGCGCGAGAGGCCTCCTGTCTGAATTCGGCTAAATGGCAAGCGTCCAACGAAAAACTGGCGGGGCTCCAGGAGTCAGGGAAGCTGTAGAACGTCGGGGAGAGGGCTTGGCTGCACTGACCTCAGGTGCCCTTGGGCATGTCCCCTAAGTTGCATAAACCGTGGCAGGGCCCGGTCGAGGTGAGGGTCAGGTCGGTCGCAGACGTTGGTATGTGCACCCGTTGCGACTGAAACCGCATTTTCCGCCTTGTCCGGATGTTTCATCCTCACTGCCCCGAGGCCGGGTGTCTGATGTGCCCGACGAGCCCGGGTGTGCAACCACCGAGGTTGTGCCTCAGCGGATTTCTGTTCCTCCGCCCACAGGAATCCAGCACTTGATGACCACGGAGCTGTCTGTCACGCCGTCAGAAAGCCATCCAAAAAGGAGGGAGTGGCCGACATCTGCTTCCCCTACTCTCCCTTCTTCTGTCCGGGAGGGGCCGTGACCATTAGGGCAACTTCAAATCGTCCCCGGGTCCCCCGGCAATCCTGCCCTTGTCCCACCTGGGAGCCTGACGACGAGAACCCGTTCCAAAACTGTAAGGTTTACATGACCACCCCGGTCATCCTATTTATTTCAAAACGCATGTCAAGAGGCCGCAGCCATGTGCCGGGCTGCGTTTTCCGGTTGAACTGGGTCCTACCTGGGTTCGTGGGCGGCAGCGGGTCGGCGGTCGTCCAGTATGGTACATAGTCTGTGGGTGGGTCATTACGGTGTGCCGGAATTTTTTTGTGTGTTGTTGTTGTTATTGGTTCAGGTTGTTGGCTCGCGAGGGGGGATTCATATTGCTGTTGCTGTTCGTCGCAAGGGGGTCTTTCGAATTGTTTTGTCACTGTTGATTGCATAAGGTCTTCCAGTTGTTGTGGTTACTATTGAGTTGCAAGGCAGGGGCTTCGATTTTTTTTGTGATGTGTTCCGGAGGTTTGTCCCGCTGTGCAAGGTATAGGGGTCAGCCAGGACGGCTGAGTTTTATAAAGGGGGGGGAGGTGATGTAGTGATGTTAGATGGATCACTACAGGGCGTAGCGCCAAGTGCCATAGAAATGGGCGCAGAGGCTAACACACCATGCAGTACCATACAGTGGGTCACTAGGCGCATGGTACTGGGTGCTAGCAGAAGGAAGCCAGGTGAGTCCTACCGGCAGAGTAGGGGATAGCAGCGTCCACCAGCGCCGCAGGTAATCGCCACAGAGTGGGTCACTGGGGTAGTGTGATGTGGGCGGCTAGCGGTAGGGGGGCATATGGTGACGAGTCACTCCGGCACCGGGTTAAGCATATGATGGGCCGGGGTGAAGAATGTGGGCCAAAGGTGAACGAGGTGACACGGGAAGAGTAGCTGAGAAACGTCTGGAGAGTTCCCGAAAGGGGCGTGGTTAAGGGCGGAGCTAGAGAGGGAACAGGTGTGATGTAGCCTGGAACCGTCGGCAATATTCCAGAGGTAGGCGCGGCCGAGGGTGGAGCCAGGCCGCGCCGAGGAGATTAAAAGGGAAGCTCCGATCGTATATCGGGGCTATCTGCAGGTAAAGTAGAACCCAAGTGCTATGTCTTCGTCTCCGTCTTCGACATTGTGGGTCAGGCAGCACGTTGGCTGTTCTGACCCGATTATAGTTATCCCGTATGCGAGAGAAATAGGTGTATTGTGGTCCTATGTGTAACAAGAGTGAGAGATAGGTGTATTTAGTCCCGTGTGTAACGGTGTTGCATAAAGTGTAGAATAAACGCTGTTGCCTCCTAAATAGTGTCTCTGAAAGACTCACTCCATATGTAAGACTGTGAGGTGGAAAAACAGCACCGTCGTTATTTCAATCCCAGCCACAGGCTTTTATGGACAACTTTCCACCAGCAACATTTACAAATTTTGAGTAATAAAGTAACATTTGTTTGTGAAATAATATTTAAACCTTTGTCAAATATAAGCTGAAAAATTAAAGTTTTGCCCCAAAGGGATTCAGCCATTGAAGTATAAACTGTATTGATTACAAATGTTTCAAATCATATATTTATAGATATTTTTCCATCATGACAAACATTAATAGAAATTACTTTTTTTTACAAATACTATAAATGCCTACGTTTGCCAGTGTTACCCATTAACGTGCCAAGAGCCCTTGTAAATTATACAAAATCTCTTGGGATATTGGGAGTTTGAAATCACGGTTGAGTAAAGATCATTGGAGGGGAGTCATGGAGAGCCAATCCGTGAACAAGGTTCTCGAATACATTTGTTGGGACTGTTAGCGAAACGCTCAACTCCGCAGCTTGAAAGGTCGTGAGTTAAAATCCTGGTCAGGGCTAAGTGAAGCCCATCATCTATCTCGAGTTATTCATATTTTTACCACTTTGCAGAAAATTCAAAAGTAATACGCCCCTAAACCAGATGTAAAAATTCCACTTTTCAACGTTGGGATGAGTCTCTTACTAACGACTGCTACTGACTTCCAAAATAAATGGTTATTTAAAAAGAGCTATGATCATAATTGATTCTATTCTATTCTTGAGTATGTCAATATATTTACGAGCTAAATGCCAATGTCGAGGTCACGGGAGACTTGGCGTTGTTTTGCTGTTCCTCCTCCGCTGAAGGAGCGCGCAGACCACAGTGCTTTACTACATGACGTAAAGCTTTCGTGACTGCAGGAATTCATATTCATGGATCTCGGTAAAGTCACAAAAATAATTGTTATATTTTTTTAGTTTTGAACCTATCTACGTGACTTTACCAAGAGGAGGAGGAGGGGGGGGGGGAGGAGGAGGATCATAGCCAGGAAGGTGCGATGATTGTTTGGATCTCGAACGAGGTGTTTATTCTGAACACCGTGCATTATTCCACTCTGTTTGCTAGCGTTCTTCCGGATCTGGGTGAGATACCAGGATGGTGACAGCAGCAGCAGCAACAGCAGCGCGATCCCAGCGGGGGGATCGGGACTTTGAGTTGACGACGAGGTGCGCTGTTGAGAGTTACGACTGATGATTGATAATGATGATCATAAAATCCGTCCGTGTTAATTACGATAGGCAGTGAAAGTGCATAACCATGTATTTATGCATGAACATCTCAGCAATTCTCAAAATAGCTTTCGTCAAGGAATTCCGATTTTGGAATGTTTAATCACCTCGTGATGACCTTTCCCGAAAACAATGGAGCACGTGACTCCTCAGTCGGACTCAATAGGGTCCGCATGGCAACAGAATGCCAGATTCGGCCACGACAATCACAATTGGAACATCAGAGAATGTACGGAATGTGACTATGGAGACCCTGACCAAACCGCAATGGACACTGTCATTGGGAAAAAGCGAATTGTGAACTGTAGACCAGACTGCAAACCACTGCGACCTTCGCAAATTTAACACAGGCAGCAGCAGTTAATTCATCCTCACTTAAATTGTCGTCGTCTGGCGTTCTAACTTACACACGTAGGTATTATAACTCAGCACGTTTGTCAATAACAGTGACCTTTAAAGGAAAAAAATATATATAATAGGCGACGTTTTGAACAATAAAAATTTTGGTTTATATGCTTTGAAAAAGGGCGATTTCATAAAAGTATAAGTGTTATTGACTCCTTTGTTGTTCCTGTTGCACCATTGCCAACGCAGCATCACCAAAAGAATTCGCTTACAATAGACCTTTGAGTTCCCGATCGCGTAGCCGAGCATGAGAGGAATAACCTCTAATTCCTTGTTGAGAATCAAGTTCTTTCACGAATTAAAACATTTCCACCAGACTGCGTTGGCCAACTCTGTCTCTCTCTCTGTCTGTGAGCACTGTCCTTTCTCCAAGACTTCAGCTTTATTGCCTTCTTTCCTTTGAGCTCTGTCCTTGAAATGTACTCAACAACTTGTGAGTTTATAGGTAGTATTAGTGTATGGGCAATGCTAGTGTAAGGGCAATGTTAATCTATGGGCAATGTTAGTATATGGTCAATGTTAGTTTATGGGCAATGTTAGTCTATAGATGTATTCGTGTATGGGCAATGTTAGTATATGAGCAATGTTAGTCTATTGGCAATGTTAGTGTATATCTTTATGAGCCGTGCACTTTCTCAAAGATGTCGACTTTCCTTCCATTTAGCTCTATCCGTGATATTTGTTCGAGGTTGTTGCATTCGGTACTCCTCCCAATTGCATCCATTTCGCCAGGCAGCACTCATCTCAATGTATAGCCAGGAGAACTGTGGTTTAAAATTTCACATTGCCACGTCTTTTTTCAGTCTATTTACAAGCTTACTGATTTTGTAAACCGTGAAAAAGAGATGATGATGATGATGGTGATAGGCCCACTCGACCCCCAACCACGATCTGAACCTGGAAACCCCTCCGGCGGGTGTTGTTAAGATGTTGTTATGGCTGCACCGGGTAAAGTGCGTGCATTCTGCACGATAGTAATAGCGTATTTAATTGATGTCACTTTATCAACCGTGTTCACACACCACCCACGGCACCATGAAACACATTTCGAGACAGTGTTATGGCACAAAATCAGTCCTAACATTGTCCCATATCGCTTTTTTGGATGTCATCAGCACACAATTATGAAATATGTGTCAAACATAGCTCTTCAATAACCACAGTAACACAAGCATTTTTTTTTCTTCCCCAAAACCAAATTTATTTTCCTTTTAAGGATCCACTGGCAGATGTTACGGCAACATGTGTAAATATTTTTGCCTATTAAAATTCAGCGCCTGTTAAATTGACAGTAGGCCCCTGCCATGGGAATGTGGAATATCCACTGTTTTGGTTCAATGCGGTTAATGGAGAGTAGAGCACAGTGCTTGTTTGAGCTGGGAGACCGCTTTGACTTTTATTTTAACTATAATTAGAATGTCCTTTGCCCTGGAAACTTCACGAATAATAATAATAAGGTCAACTTGCAACGCGCCGTCGCGCAGCGTTCGCTCATCGCTCTCGAAGAGAGCGGACGACTCACAGGCGCGAGGAGGAACCACAGACGAGCGGAGAAGGCAAAGAGGTGAGCCGGCACCGAATTCACACCCCGCCCCATCTACACTCCCCCCCCCCCGACCACCACCCCGAGCTCGACGGTCCTCTATATGTCAAGGTGTTACCGGCCAATTAATGAGCGTTTACGCGTGGGAGGGAGAAACCCGGAGGAAAAAATTCCACGTGCGCAAGGGGGGACGCTCTATCCCATGCAGATGTAATAGATGGAGATTCGTACTACACTTGCTGGACGGCCTTCTTGTGAGGCAGCATAAGGCGCCGCCTCTGAATCTGTATCAGAATCAGTCTTTAGTTGGACTGGAGGAATCCGATGAGCCATCAAGATCTCTTTCACGGGAAGGGAGATTGGCGACAATTATGCGATTCACCAACTGAAGAACTATTTTTATTTTACCAGGCAAGGCCCACTGAGCTATACAGCTCTTTATCACAAGCGACCTGGCCACAAATTATAGCCCAACAAAGTGGTTAATCACGTGGAAATTCATAGCAGCCAAACACTCTAAACGCACGTTGATCCTAAATGCGGAGGACCCAGGGAAAAATCCACGTGACCACGAGGAGAACATGCAAACTCCAAATATACAGGTGTCAAAGGTCAGGATGGAACCCACGACCTCCTGTAGACCAGGCGAGGTAGTCATTAACTAAATACGAACTGGGAACCTCTGCCACGAACAGTGCAAGGCGCTAACTGCCGGGCCACCGGAGGAAAATCCTCGGAGCCGGAAATCCAGCGACAGCCATCCCATCATAAGAAGTTGCCAGCGGGCACGGCGGTGATGATGGCAGTGGTGCAGCGTTAGTAATTACGACGCCACACACACTTTATTTTATGTTTCCTGTTTCAGGGCCTGACCCCCATTAAATGTTCGCAAAGTGATGCTTGCTCCGACTAATGGCTTTTCCTTACCCCCCCCCCCACCCCGCGGCCGCTCCCCACCCTCTCAGCTCTGATGACTGCACACTGAAATTACCTGAATTCATACGAAAAAAACACACCGTGGTTTTTGTTTTAATGGACAGCGGATACGAGAGAAAGTCTGGCTCCAGGCTTCTGAAGCTATTCCTCGCATTTGTTTCATTCGAAAAAATAAATGACATTGTTATTTACACACACATGCAATTACAAAGATCATCCCCCCCCATCCCCCCCATGTAGACCGCATAGACAGTAGGGGCTCGTGCGGTTAGCCAGCGCCTATAAGAGCTGTCGCAGCACATAAGGCGGCGGTGTGGCCAGCACCACGCCTGGCCGCCTTTGTCTCTCCAGTGCTGTTCAGCAACTGCTATTTACTCACTATCTACCGGGTAAGGCCCACTGAGCTATGCGGCTCTTTCTAAGAAGCGACCTGGCCACAAATGATAGCTCAAAGAACTGGCTTGTCACGTGGAAATTTAAATGTGGAGGGAAAAACCCAGGGGACCCCGATAAAATCCACACGACAACAGAGAGAACATACAAACTCCATATTTACATGCATCATCAGGGTCGGGATCGAATCCACGAACTGCTGCATATCAGGCGAGGCATTTGACGTCTTGCCAACACAGGACCCCAACGCAACTCATTGACGGCCGAGTCAATAAGGAAGACCCAGAACCGGCTCAAATATTTGCCATGATAGTTGTGAGCAGGAATCGAACTCTGGTTGTCGAATTCATAGCGTATTGTGCTACTAACTACATTATCCCTCCCCGCGGATGGCACTATCTAAACAGTACACATCTAAAACACAACACATCAAAATCATATTTCAGAAGAACATGACGATTTGATTTAAAGGCCAGTAAATCCGCTGCTGGATGAGAACCTCCATACGCCGCGTGAATGGTGGGGGTTATTCGACCATACTTCACCATGCTGGTTCAGCAAAAGTTGGTGAATGCAGAAGACATAACAACGGATTTCACTGCATGTAGGCCACTCACAATCCAGTCCTGTGGCCTATAACACCCGTGATGCAAAGTAGTCACCCATCCAAACACTATCCAGACTCAACCTGCTCAGCTTGAGAAAATTTACAACCATATTTAAAATATAAAAAAATAAAGTACACCAACATTCGTATTCTGAAGACCCATTTCGTTATTGATTAATGTCACGGTTCACATTGTATCCACATTGCTCTGATGGAGACAGCCTATCCATTGGATAACCCAGAGGCTGTCTGACACAACAATTGAAGCTTCATTATTGATACAAAATTGTACATTCAATTTACTTTCGGGAATGCTCTGATTAGCAGTTGTGTACGTACGGTACGAAATAAGTTAAACATGCATGCATACATAAAAAAAAACTAATAGTTCACAGTTTAGATTATCGCATGAAACTCTCCTTTTTTTCCCACGATCAGGCAAAAAGTTCATGGAGCTCTGGAAATTTTACTTCAGGGCATTTCATTTCTGAGTCATTCGCCTCGAAAGTTATTTGCATTCTTAATGTGCACTCTGCCTGCTCCCTTACGGCCATCTGCAGGCCACAGCGTCGCCTTGAGCCTCATGAATCTCATCTTTATCTTAAAGGGATTTATATAGTGCCTTAACCAAGGCGCTTTACAGGGAATTAACTGTGGTACATGTGAACGTAATGGTGGAGATCAGGTGAATTAAATAGACGAGGAAGCAATGGGGGAGGGGAGGGGGGTGTCAAATCTACGTTGCGTCAATTCGGTGACAGCGAAACTGACGACAGTAAATGATGAATCAATTGATTGAATGAATGGGGGAATGAGTGAAAGCCGCATAATGAGAATGTGAAGAGGTGGCGGTTATGAGGGTGGCGGATTTAGGGGTCGCGGAATGAGCTTCGGAAAACAAGTGAGTTCTGAGTGCGGAGCGGAAACTAGAGAGCGAAGGTGACCGTTTAATGTGGAAGGGGGAGAAGAAGATGCAAAGCGCCAAGGCGTGATTGAGCGTAAGGAGAAGTAGGAGGAGCAGAGAGAGACAACAAAAATTGAGAACGTAAATCGCTGAGGCAAGTGCCTATTTATTAAAGCCCTAACCTGAACACTAATCCCGCACGTCTCTCGGGTGACAAGGGAGATGACAAGGGAGGTGACAAGGGAGGTGACAAGGGAGGTGACAAGGGAGGTGACAAGGGAAGTGACAAGGGAGGTGACAGGGGAGGTGACAAGGGAGGTGACAAGGGAGGTGACAAGGGAGGTGACAAGGGAGGTGACAAGGGAGATGACAATGGAGGTGACAAGGGAGATGACAAGGGAGGTGACAAGGGAGGTGACAAGGGAGGTGACAAGGGAGATGACAAGGGAGGTGACAAGGGAGGTGACAAGGGAGGTGACAAGGGAGATGACAAGGGAGATGACAAGGGAGGTGACAAGGGAGGTGACAGGGGAGGTGACAGGGGAGATGACAGGGGAGATGACAAGGGAGATGACAAGGGAGGTGACAAGGGAGGTGACAGGGGAGATGACAAGGGAGATGACAAGGGAGATGACAAGGGAGGTGACAAGGGAGGTGACAAGGGAGGTGACAAGGGAGGTGACAAGGGAGGTGACAAGGGAGGTGACAAGGGAAGTGACAAGGGAGATGACAAGGGAGATGACAAGGGAGGTGACAAGGGAGATGACAAGGGAGGTGACAAGGGAGGTGACAAGGGAGGTGACAAGGGAGGTGACAAGGGAGGTGACAAGGGAGGTGACAAGGGAGGTGACAGGGGAGATGACAAGGGAGGTGACAAGGGAGGTGACAAGGGAGATGTTATCTCCCCTGCCTGGTACGCCGAAGGTCGCGGATTGGATCGCAACCCTGACGATGCGTTGTATAGTTGGAGTTTGGGTGTTCTCCCTCTCTCTCCCCGTGGTGGTCGTGTGGAATTTTCTTCGGGGTCCTTCGGTTTTCCCCCTCCACATTTAGAAACAACTCGTGTTCAGAGTATTCAGCTGCGACTATAAATTCCCACACGTGATGGAATGAGCCACTTCGATGAGCTATCGTGTGTGGCCTCATCGCCTCTGAAAAAAAGGATCGTAGCTCATTGGACTTGATCATGAAAACTGTTTAAAAAATCGTAAAATAAATAAGAACTATATTCATATTCTTAGTTTTTTCGGTAAAGTCACGTTGAAGAGAAACAACAAAATAACAAAATATATATAAAACAATAAAAAATTCTCACGACGTTTCGACCATAACTCAAACGGTCATCATCAGGTGTGTCGGTTTGCATAAATTTATTTTGAAAACGGCATATTTATTTATTTATTTATATAAAAATAACGTTTGCGTCACGCGCAACGATTGGCAGTTTGCCCAGGACTAGTCCATCTATTTTTTGAAAAGAGGAGGGGGGAGACGAAATTTGTTTTTATGTATGCTGTCTGAAAGCCACTGTAAGCGTGAACAATCAATCAAGAAGTGAAATGATTTATCAAATCTTTCCAATGATTGCTAAGATAGAATCCATCTTCTCGGTTGAAATTGTCTCTGTGTTTGTATATGTGGATAGCCTCATGAACGAATCTCTCATGGAAGCCAGATGGCTTACAAAGAACCTCCGTCTTGGAAAAGTCAATGGCATGTGAGCCTACTGAATTAGAACAATGATCTGCTACGGCCGAGGTGTTGGTCCTACCGTGTTTAAGGTCTGCTTTATGTTCACGAATGCAGTCCGAGATATGGCGTTTGGTTTCTCCAATGTAACTACTACCACAGAGGCAACTTAGTTTGTAGACACCAGGGTATTGTATGTCCGGAATCACATCTTTTACAGACGGAACCAGATCACGGATTTTATGTAATGTGTTGATCTGGTTCCGTCTGTAAAAGATGTGATTCCGGACATACAATACCCTGGTGTCTACAAACTAAGTTGCCTCTGTGGTAGTAGTTACATTGGAGAAACCAAACGCCATATCTCGGACCGCATTCGTGAACATAAAGCAGACCTTAAACACGGTAGGACCAACACCTCGGCCGTAGCAGATCATTGTTCTAATTCAGTAGGCTCACATGCCATTGACTTTTCCAAGACGGAGGTTCTTTGTAAGCCATCTGGCTTCCATGAGAGATTCGTTCATGAGGCTATCCACATATACAAACACAGAGACAATTTCAACCGAGAAGATGGATTCTATCTTAGCAATCATTGGAAAGATTTGATAAATCATTTCACTTCTTGATTGATTGTTCACGCTTACAGTGGCTTTCAGACAGCATACATAAAAACAAATTTCGTCTCCCCCCCTCCTCTTTTCAAAAAATAGATGGACTAGTCCTGGGCAAACTGCCAATCGTTGCGCGTGACGCAAACGTTATTTTTTATATAAATAAATAAATAAATATGCCGTTTTCAAAATAAATTTATGCAAACCGACACACCTGATGATGACCGTTTGAGTTATGGTCGAAACGTCGTGAGAATTTTTTATTGTTTTATATATATTTTGTTATTTTGTTGTTTCTCTTCAACGTGACTTTACCGAAAAAACTAAGAATATGAATTACTGCAGTCACGAAAGCTTTAAATCAAAATTTAAATAAGAACTGTTAATCCCTGACCCTTAGACCACGCTCGCCAGTGTGGTTTGGTGAAGCAAGGACACAAGACTGTTGCGGATGAGACTCACTTTAACTAAACTATTTTTTTATTTTAGGGGCCGTCCATAAATGACGTCACACACCTAGAGGGGGGGGAGGGGATCAGACATTTGTGACGATGTGTGACGAGGGGGGGTTTGAGAAATGTGACGTCACATCAAAATTAGCAACTTTAAACAAATATAAACAATAGAATTGTTATAACAACACTCATTTTGATAATTTTCATTATTAACTATTTTATTTTGATTTAAAGCTTTCGTGACTGCAGTGATTCATATTCTTGGTTCTTTCGGTAAAGTCACGTTGAAGGGAAACAATAAAATAATAAAATATATATAACTATTTGATTATTTAAATTTACTAAGGTCACTTTTTATTTATTCCATGAAGGAGCATTTTGCTTCTCCATCGGAGAATGGAGAAGCATACATTTTATAAAAAAAATTGAATGATTGTTATTAAACATTTTTTTATTTTAATGATTCTACCAGGGCTTTTCATTATGTGGAATGAATTTGTGATTGTTATAATTGTACTCTCCATTTTGCTTCGTTCTAGTATTTTTTTATAGTTCTAATTACTTTTCATATTTTATAATTATAAGAGAATTTCAATATAATATTCTGAACATCTGCAGTTTTAGTTAGACGTTGAATATTTTCAAGTTAATTTTATGCTAAATTACAACTTTCACCGCCTCCTTTTTAATGCGTGTTTTCTCCTACAACATCAGAATGCAGCGCCACATTAAATACGCACTACAATGACAATAGTTTAAAGTGATTTGAAGCATGTTTTATTTTCAAAATGGAAATATGGTTTTGGGGGGGGGGGAGGCAGAGCTTTGTGACGTCATATTTGAGGGGGGTCTGACTTTTGTGACGCCGTGTGACGAGGGGGGAGGGGGGGGCGGTCAAAAATCGGCCAAAATCGCGTGACGTCATTTATGAACGGCCCCTTACCATGCAAGGACCACTGAGCTATGTAGCTCTTTTTCAGAAGCAACCTGGCCACAAATGATCGCTCAACGAAATAGCTTATCACGTGGAAAGTTAAAGCAGCCAAATACTCTAAACCGCGCGTTCTTAAATGTGGACAGAAAGCCGGAGGACCGGGAAAAAAGAATCCACACGACCACGGGGGTGAGACTCAGCGCAAACTCCACATACACAGCACGCGGAAGGGTGAGGAGCGAACCCCCCGATCTGCTGGAAACCAGGCGAGGTGGTTAACATCTCCTAGCCACCACTGGTGGTGGTGGAAGGGTCCTCAACTAGAGGCGGCTCTCGAGAGCCCCTCTGGGTGTCGGCGATGCATCCCCTCTCCAGCGACGGCGATTCGCCGTCGTTATCCAGCATCGCGATTCGGTTCCAAAAACCCTCTCTCCACGTCGTCCACTTTTCCCCTCTCATTTTAACTCTCGCCTTTTCGTTTTTACGACATGTTTCGTTCGTACAGTTACGTTTACCCTGTGAGTATACGTCCGAAATTTGCATTTAATTTGCACCGAATTTACGCTAATCATAAATTAAAATTCCTCGATTATCACAATATCCAGTATTGTAAATTACTGTAATTCTAACCATCTTGCTGCTAATTTCCTCATCGCCGGGGTAGTTTCCAAGCGCCCCTCTCACAGTTTCGAGTCTTCCACTTGTGGACGAAAGAAAAATACCGATAAATCACTCGAACGTATATCCTCTCCATATTCTCGCTTATTTATCTGATCTGTCTCGTTTGGAACATATTTATATATTTATCACTGCACCTCCTTCCGACTTTAAATCCACAGCGATTGCTTCTCAGGGTTACCGTCAACTTTGCCTTTCGTCGTGTTCAGCAGGATATTGATAAATATTTTGCCTAGTACACTCAGCAGATCGATCCTTACGCATCGTAGCATTTGTTTCGTGTGCGTACATGCGTGCGCTGAACTTCTTTCGCACCGTACATAGCCGAACCGTGCTAATCGGAGGTGCAGAGTTTCACCGTGATTCTTCCGCCTTTCTTCTGCTGTGAAATCGTGTTTGCCTTTTTGCCAACGTGTGTGTCGCCGTCTCACCATCGCTGCAGAGCGTAATCGATGAGCACGGCTGGCTACGCACGGTGCGAAAGAAGTTCGGCATACGCACGTATCTGCATCTTGTTACACCTCGAGCCTCCCCCGATTTTGCCGTCCGCTTCATCGGCTTTCTGACCGAAGCGAATTTCCGCCCGTTGCGTCGCCCGCTTCCCGCGTTATCATCTCCTTTGGCGCTCTCTCGGCAGCGTCGCTCCAAAATCCCTCTCGGTTGCAACGCGCCACACACTCCGTGTGTTCGCTCGTCGCTCTCGCACGGAGGGAGAGTCATGGCCCGACGATTCTTCAAAGGCGCCAACAGGGCAACACAGACGAGCAAGCGGGAAGGCAGCAGCCACGCGGCGGTGAGCCGGTTGCCAATAATTGCCCAAGCTCCGCGGTCCTCTATCTACGGAGGTGTTATCAGCCAATTAATGAGCGTTTACACGTGCGAGACGAGCAGAGCAGCCGGAGGAAACCCACGTGTGCGAGGGGGAAACACGCTATCCCTTACACAGAACAGGTGGAGTCCACATTTTGCTGGTACAGCATTCTCCTCACGAGCAATTCCTCACGAGAATTTCACAACATCATCTGTGTGTACGCTGATCCACCAAGCCTCGCTGCCACCTCCCACAGTGCTGTGGTACAGGCAGCCGCGTGCATAGCCACCATCGCCCAGCTATAGTTTGTCAAAAATGTCCGTGTCACCTTGCCGTTTACATGCGTACGTTTGTTGAAGTCCTTTCGCACCGTACGTGGCCAAACCGTGCTAATCGTAAAGCGACGTTATCTCAGCTGTCTGACATTGGCTTCGTATTTATTGTTTCTGCGCGTTCTTCCCCCCCGCCCCCACCCCCCGGAACCCCGGAGTTGGTTCACGATCATCGCTGAAAAAGTTTTTGTCCGCCGTCTCCTCTTTCAAAGGCCTTCCTCCATCCCGGGCTGCCACAGCCGCAGCCGCTGCTGCTGCTCCACACTGAGGTGGTGGAGATTCCAATCTGGACGTCGTTTCTCACTACGAAGGGTGATTTTTATTCTCTTCTTATTCCTTGCTTGCCCTGAGAAGGATAACTCGAACTCGAAAGCTTGGTGCATCGGCGGGCACATTAGCCTTGGTGGGAGGCAGGACAGATAAGGTAAAACGAGTCAATACAATTCCCAGAAAAAAGAATAAGACATCTCCAAAGCCACCATCAATCAGGATTCAAGTACAGGCTCCGAAGGTCAAGTTAGGATATATGTATCCTATTTTTTTTTTACCCTGCCGCGTAGGAAATGTATTTTGGGGTGAATGAAGTAAAGAGATCGCTGCATTGAAATCGCTACAAAGCCTACCGGGGGGGGAGGGTGGGTGGGCGGTCGAAAAACCTTCCGATGCAGTGATTCCGTGCCTCCACGTATTATTTATTTATTTCATTCATGCAGTAAAGGACAGTTCATTCCGTGGTGCAGTGCACTTAACTGAAGCATACTGTGGAGAAAATGCTATTTAGAAAAAGCTAAAGGGAGATCCATAACTGCTATTGTGTCTGCAATTTAATCAATATCGCTGCTTATGAAAAAATGATTTCAACAGCATCTCAAGCGTAGGCTCTGCGCCTAATGATGCATTAGGCAGATATGCAGTATTAAAGACGTGCCTGGGTACGGTTCCATAATTGTGATTTTACGTGATTACCATTTTTCACGAGAGCCCTCTGAAGGTCGTTTGTTAAGTTATGAAACGTTTTCTGCTTGTTTAAATAAATACAAGTAAAAACGACAACCGGCACGTCGCTAATAGATTTTTAAATATCGAGCTTTACATTCTGTAGTATACAGCTGCGGATTAGCATTTACTTCACGCGGTAAACATTACCGGCTATCTAACAACTGTGCACCATTACTGCTATGCTGTACGGATCAGAAAGCAGAGGACCCTGGCAAAGAAAATGGGAATTAAAAGTGCGCAAAGAAGTGTGGAGAAGCTCGCGGTTCGCATTTTTGCCCTTCCCACGCGCCTCCAATTAGCCCGGCTGGCTATGTACGGTGCGAAAGAAGTTCAACGTACGTACATACATTGTAATACAAAAAAAGTGGGACAGATGGATGAGAGAACACAGGCAAGTTAGAGGCATCGTAGTGACCGCTGGGGAGGTTAAGCGTCGTGAGAAGGGATGCTAGCTGGTGGTGGTCGAGATGAGTGCACCCACGAAGACGTTCGCCACGGAGATGGAGTGACTAAATCAGCTCGCGTACGGAGCTAGGTGGATCGTTGTACCATCGCAAGACCGTGCGATGGATTGAGAAAATCTTCATCCAGCAGTGCATACACCATGGCCAATGATGATGACATATGATAGGCAATAGAAAAGTTAATGTCCCCACAGAGAGTGGCCTTGCTAAACTCTATTTCCATGCCATGGTCCCTCATGTTTGGTGCACTTAGTCGATCAACATCGAAACGAGGCTTTCATCCCTGCCTGTAAAACTCAACATCCTGCTGTTCAAATCACTCATTCACGACACATAGGACCACATCATCATCATCATCATCATCCTCAGACATGATCAATCCACTGCTGGATGAAGACCTCCCCAAGTCGCCCACAGCTTATCACAAACTTGCGTGGTAACTATAATAATAACAATGCGATTCATCACGCGCACAACACTTCACGGACATGAATGACCGTGACTCTGAGGCACGGAGCCAGGCTCAGTGTCGCCTCAAAGCCCAGGCGAGAGAGGTTCGGGCCTTTAAGAGATCGGTAACCTTCAAGTGTCTCTAATAAGTCGGTGTAAATTGTACTAATTGCCGGATGTATACGTCCCAAGATGCGTTGACTTTCAGTTTCAAAAAGACAACAGCTTGAGGCGCTTTCAAACACCTTGGTGGTGAGATTGGCCCACGCCATGTGAACGGGGAATTTATATCTCACTGCCTCAAGGGCTCTCACCGAAGGCCAGCACCACTTTGTTGCCCGATTGAGCATCGAGACGCTGCCTTGACTCGACGCACAATGGCTGTGTTTCGATTTAAAGCTTTCATGACTGCAAGGATTCATCTTCTTTGGTTCTTTCGGTAAAGTCACACGTAGAATGAGAATAAAATAATAAATTGATCAAATAAAATAACAATAAATTCTTCATCACCTGATGAAGGCCGCTTGTGTTGTGGCCGAAACGTCGTGAGAATTTTATTGTGTTATTTTATTTTATCAATTTATTATTGTATTCTCATTCTACGTGACTTTACCGAAAGAACCAAAGAAAATGGCTGTGTTGCCAAGTCAAGAGGCGCCAGCTCATTGCTAGAGGACAGCTCTCTCCGACAGCCACTATGAACCTCCCCAGCGACATGAGGGTTGCTCTGCCCATTGTTGATAGATGGTAACTACCTCGCCTGGTGTACAGGAGGTCGTGGGTTCGATCCCAACCCTGACGCATACTGTGTGTTTGGAGTTTGCGTGTTTTCTCTAACCGCGTACGCACGTGGATTTTTCTATCTAGTTCAGTGGGCCATACCTGGTAAAATAAAAAAAACTTTAAAGTTGTGTGCAATGCTGAGCATGCTGAACTTGCAGCAATCCAGAATTAATTGCTACATTTTTCTGCCATGTTAAAAGTCCGGTACTCAACTAACCAGGATCAGAACTAAAATCTGAATCTTTATTTAGACTGGAGAAATCTGATGAGCTATGCAGCTCTCTTTACGAGATGTCCAGTAGGGTGGGTCAGAAAGTTCCAACAGCAAACACAAAAAAAATCACAATCGGAGTGCAAAGTATAGGAAAGGGAAGAAAGCCACTAAAATAAATAAGCAAATAAAATAAAAAAAATAATGAGTACAAATTGCAAAAGTGTATCAACTCCTGCAGATTTTTCAACACTTGTGTAGGACAAAACTGGCAACCCACGTTCGATTGGCACCTCCGATTGGCACGGTTGGCTACGTACGGTGCGAAGTAAATTCAACACACGTACAATTCCCTCTCACGGACATGACATGAGTGGTGAACATCGGAATGTGGCCTGGGAAACTCCTAGGTCAACTCAAGGCAGCAAAACAACATTAACAGTCCCAGACAACAGCAGGACAACACACAAATACTCAACGTAGATGGGCTTTCTCTAAAGCCGCCTCGAGTGGGAAGCATGTCCGCCAGCAGTGGCGTGAGCAACTCAGTTTCGGGGCTGCGCCTTTACCTCGTTACTTCGGCTCCCGGGTGTAGCCGTACGCGAGTTCAGAACTAGCGCCATCATCTCGCCGACGAGGCTCAAGCCACAACAACAACAACCGCCATTCGCCACTAAGTGGCGGTGACGTCACCACGACGCTTATGCCAGGCTAGGTGCACCTTGAGGCCACGTGAAGTGTCGAACGCCCGCTGGCAGGAGGTCACGGGCAGACCCAGGTGCCATGGGCCGACTGAGCCACACAGACAGGCAGACACCGTCCCCCTGGCGATGTGGTTGTTGCTACGCAGAAAGCGCGGTAATACCACCCGACGTCCTTACATGTCTCTTAAAACGTTCCCAAAGTAATAAAATTACAAATTAGCGAAACTTTTGAAGATTATTTTAATTTTTTCCATCTTCATTCTTCACCCACAAGGCACCGAGAAACGGTTTTTCGCAGCTTAATGGTGGAGAACTCGGGATGCAAATTGGCAATACGCGATGCAGTTTGAAAACTTCAAAAAAATAAAGGGTAGGGGGGGGAATTGAATCAAGATTAATAGTCGAGACTCCGTTCCGTCCTTGATGGCTATAATTGTGAGTCGCTCGTGATTCTCAACTGAAAGCCATCGTGCACTTTAAAGAATACTGTTGCCCCGTAACCCAGCTGTGCTCGCTTCAACAACTGCCGCTCTTTGTCGAGTACGCGATTGCCATTTCAAGTAAACACAGATACACATTTCAGCTCTTTTTTCTTTTCAATCGGCTCAAATGGACGAAGGCTTCCCCTCGCCGCACCGGATCAATTCAAGATTTCGACTCAAGGTTCCCTTTGTTAAATTGGCTACCAACAGAGACTGCTGTGCACTACATGGAAAAAGCGGACAGATGTTGAACGTGCATGTAGTTATGCTGTTCTCTATTTGCACGCGTATTTGTTTCGTAATCTGTTGTTGTGTTTATAGATGGCCAGTCGTTGTTCAGCTTTTGCAAGGACTGCAAGATGCGAAGCGCACACGAAATATTAAATTATGACGGTGGTAAAAAAAAGTGATGACGGTGGTGTTGGTCATGGGGGTTGTTTTGGCCATACTTCACCACGCTGGTCAGTGGGGGTTAGTGAAGGAGGGAAGGATCGATGAGCAACTTCAGATATCACTCGCCACTGATGTTAGCCATGGCCAGGAATGTAAACTAAACAAACAAATATTTTACCAGCTTAATCCCACTGAGCTATCGAACTCTTTTTCAGAAGCGACCTGGCCACAAATGATAGCTCATCGAAGTGGCTTATCACGTAGAAATATAAAGCAACCAAATAGTCTAAATCGAACTTGGGTCGCCAGGTCCACAGCTGGGCATAGGAATGTGCTCCCGATATTTGGATTCATTTGAGAATCGAGCACGGGTATAAATGTTCAGATGATCAGAGATGATCTTTGTCTTTCCAGGGAGGCAGTTTTGATATCATGTCCCGTTCACTGTTTTCTGCCATAACGCGTGGCGTCGAGCGACGTCACTTCGGCGTAAACGATCTGAAAATGTCCCCAAAACTTTTCCAATGAATTTTTGTTTCTCACATTTTAAAATCCAAAACAAAATCTCTAGCCGCAGTGCACTAACCACTGTGCCGCCGTTACGTTCGTGGCCGATGGCGCGGTGTTCTCGCGCGCTGCATTTAACGCGTTCAGCTTTTTTCTACGTCCGATGTTTCTGGATAAATGGGTGGATTCTTCTCTGCTGTCACCAATTTCAGACGTGAAGGCAGGCTAGGCTGCAGAAGCACGTAGCAGAAAGAAAAAAAACCGACCCGGTATCGTAATTTGCGCCACCAAATAATAATAATTTTAACCGCCTCGAACGGAACACGCTCAACACGTTGAAAATGTTTCACACTAAAGGGATACATGAACGCGCGACTTCGCTAGCGAGACTACTCGGGGTTTGCCGTCGCTTTTTACCCTCATTTTCGCGATAGGAACGCGGTCACAACGTGAAAAATCGCGCGCGCTCGCGCACGCTCGCTCCGAGACGGTGGCGAGGTGCCAACAAGCAAGCTGGAAGCATTCAACATTCGCAAACAGAACGCACCGAGTCTGACTTAACAGCGCCAGTCGTTGCGCCCCGAGCGCCGAAATTCACTCAATTCACGGGCTTCATTCGTTATAGATTATCTTTGCGAGGGTATGAATGCGCGTATAGATACGTCACGTACCCGTGCCTGCGTTGTAGGCGATAACAATCTATTGCCGCTGAACTGTAGGATTTAACAATACAGTAACGACTACAAAAAAAACCCCTCAAATAAGCTCGTTATATCTGGTCTCTCCGATTGTTTAGCTAATCTATCACTCTACCGATTAGCGGTTCCATTACTCGACAATCCAAAAACGCGAAAAATCGTTGGTCGAAAATAAGCCTCTCCTCTTGTTGCCACATGTGCCACTGGACGGGAGGTGATGGGCGGGGCTCGGCGATGTCTTCAGCATCATCAGCCGCGTCAGGCTGGGCGTTGGCTTGTTGGGAGGCAGGGTATGGGAGCGGCCACCATTTTTAGATGGGCCTGAGTAATCGACCGCAGAAAATGAGTCGATCACAAATTTTAGTCGAACGACTTGGTCAACTAATTGTCCCAGCTCGAGAGTCGAGACCCAATTTTATAAGGGTTATATATGCGTATACGTGTATATTTATTCAGCTGTGCTTCCCAGGTGTACCCCTCCAACAATAGTATATATATACCTAGCTTAATTCATGAAAGTTGACTGGGATACAAATGATGTAATGAAGAGGTGGTGAACAAGAGCAGGACGAAGTGTTTAATATTGCTAGCTGCATGGTGCGAGCTGTGACGCATGGATCAGAATCAGATATTACCGGACTCGTGGTGTTACTTGTGCCTAGCAATCAAACGCAGTTCAGCCGAGTTCATAGTGGAGCACACGAAGCACCGTTCCACCGCTCCTCTCATTTAGTTATTCAAAGTGTGTAAAGGAATTTAATTGTATTCATTGCCTTAATACCAACGTATGCCTTTCAGTATTATGGCAATAATTCACTAGGGAAATGCAAATCCCCTCCAAATTAGATATTCTAATTCATGAGCACATATTAGGGCTGGCGCTGTACGACGGTAAATTAGTGTGACCAGGACCACCCTCCGGCCGCCTTTGTCTTCCCAGTACCAATTGTGAATGCACACTGAACCACATCGTCATTTACAGCAGAGTAAACCTAGGGGAGGCTCATGATAGGTTCAGGATACTACTTTGAACCTGTGCTGATCTCGGCTGAGGATTGGAACCTGGGTGTCGTAGTGTGCGAACCGCAGCAGCCATCATCCCAGTGATGTGCGTACAGGAGGATAAATGTCTGCCATTTAGCCTGAAAGATACAGTTCCAGGAGGTGCTGCGAGCGAGCACCGATTAAGACCCTCAACTACATGCAGAGAGTGGTGTGGTCGTCTTTGCTTCACCAGTTCACACTGCATACCAGGTAATCAATTGTGGGAAGGCCCACAACTGCTTTGGATATCACTCGCCAAGCCTGTTATCCATGGCCAGGAATGGAAATCGGGTCATGCAAAGACACATGCACGCACACACAGCGACCAAAGACACACATGTACCGCTCATACAGTGACATATAATTTCAAGCACAAATACATGGTGTATATTTCACATTATGTATTGATATATAGTTTGCATGAAAACCACACACAGCAGAAATACAACAGACATTATATCAGTGGTGAAAAAAGCCGCTACTATATCATTACCCTTTTTCTGTATATATCCATGGATTTACAAAAAGGTCGTGCAATTTGGAACAAATTGCCTTATTTTTCTCCCACTCATTTCTATGATAATGGAGATGCGATTGGACGATTGGGCGAGCCATGAAAGAACCCTGACAGTCTGCAGTTTGTGACAACAGGGGAAGATCAGCGGGCGCTGCCGTTCCCCTGCTGACAAAACAGTGAGCGCAAATTACCACGATATTTTTAGCGAATCTATCGCGGCACACGGGCATTAACACGGCATATATATCGCGCTAATTTATTTTAATCTAGTCACACAAAAAAAATTACCATTTTAACGCGTTCCCAAATTATGACGCATCAAGCTAAATTTCACTTTCGGCTCGCCGCCTCTCACGGAAACGTTATGATTTTTGGTTTAATTCGCGTTGCATTGTTTTATTTTATTATCATTATTATTCCGGGCGGCACCAGACCATTATGCTGCGTTTAATAATTGTAAATGATACCGCTTAAAAAATAGCAACGTTCCGCGTGCTCCGTCAATTTGACTCGTGAATATTTAATGATTTCATTATTTTTAAAACATTTTCCTTGAACCGACTGCACAGCCTTGAGACCATTAGTGCGCATTAAAAAAACAATTAAACGACTAATTGAAACCTGCCGCAATTACTTTTTTTTACAGTGCATTCGCAGGCCGTGTTGGCTAGCCGTCTTTCACTCTCCGGAAAGATTCTCCCTTCGCCGGATGAACGAACGACGGTGGCTCAGTTTCAGTCGGGTCTATCCGGGTCGGCGAACCCGGAAAACATTTCCACAACCCGGCACACCGCATCCAGTATCATTCTCGCTGTGACTGTGGTTATGCAGTCACGTGCCTAAACCAGTCTCCTTCAGCGAACCCGGGAAATATTTCCACTCCCAGCACACCACTTTCAGTATCCTTCTCACTGTGGTTCTGGTCACACAGTCACGTGCCGAATGCAGGTCACCAGCGACCCTGGAAACTATATTCCACTCCCAGCACACCACATCCAGTATTCTCCCCGCTATGGCTGTGCTCACACAGTCACGTGCCTAATGCAGTTCACCAGTGACCCTGGAAACTATTTTCCACTCCCAGCACACCACATCCAGTATTCTCCCCGCTATGGCTGTGATCACGCAGTCACGCTCCTAATCGAGTCCACCAGCGACCTTGGAAAATATTTGTACACACCGGGCACATCACATCCAGTATACTTCTCGTTGTGGCTGTGGTTACTTAGCTACATGCCAAGTTAAGGCTGCCAGTGATCCAGAATATTTTCGGTGGGACATGAAGTCCCGTGCCCCATCAATCTCAAGGTATCCCACAAACACTGACACCATGAATGTTCTCAGCAGACAGAGGACGATCTTTTGTTTGTCGTGGAAATTCGTAGCATGGTTTAAAGTTCATACTTCCTGCTTAAATAAGGGCCTATGAAAAGTACGTCTGTATATATTTAAACTTGAGTTATGAAATTAAAGGATCGTAGACGCAAAAAAAGACTTTGAAATTTTTAATTTGCCCTTGAAAGCGTTAGTAAGGAGAGTGGAGAGGTAATTTTGGTTATGAAATCCAACGCATTTTGCGATCTGTTTCCTTTGTAATATCCCACACAAATTTTTTGGGGTTATTTGCCTGTCATATGTGAAGGGGGAAGGAGTAAACGTGCAGGATTATGAATGGCCCACACAGTAAAGCAATTTAAATGACAGCTCTTAACTTCTCATGGACTGTGTTATATTCCGAACGAAAGCAGTGGGTAAGTACCGGATTGACGGGCTTGTAATTTGTTTGCAAAATTAAACTCCAGACTTCGGAATTCACACCCGTGTATAAACATAGGGATGGCGACTATATAAGTTCGTGTATACTGAAAGTATCCGATGGACAGTGACGCCATTGCAAAACAGTTTCGGATTATGAGTATCTCCCGTGTCCAAGCTCGTACCTCCGATATGCACAAATGCATACAATTACACATTCCTATGGCAGGGATCAGTCCATCCCCAACTCTATACAGTAGCACACTATTAAAAAAAACAAGTTTTGCTGGCTGGCTCGCTGGAGGGACGGACTGACGTTGTGCTAGTGTATGTATAAAAACAATGTACACATGCATGTGGATGGATGTGTGTACACGCATGCAAATGAGCTTTCACACTCAATCACCTACCTACATCATCCACTTTTCTAACTTGCCCACTGACTTTCCTGCATATCCACATATCTATATTCTTATATTACTTCTCACCAATTTCATATCCACCTACCTGCCCCCCTATTCACATCCATACCTACCTCTTTATCTATTCACCCAACTACAATGTCACACATACTACGTACCAACCCATGTACCGATCCACCCACCAAACAATCGCCCCCCAAGCCATCCAGCTACCCACCTACCTACTTACTTGTAGACCCAGCCTCCCTGCTACCTACCTTTCTGCCCACACAAATTCCTACCTCATTAATCTACTTATATAACCTCGCTTCTCATCAATACGCCCATCCACAAAACCACCTATGCACAAATCTGCGTACCCGCTCATCGGCACACCCAACTAATTACCTACTAATATACATATATATCTGCCTACGCACCCACCTACTTACTCATCCACATAGCTACTAACCCACATACCTAACCATACATATACCTACCCACATATGCAGCTACCCGCCCACATGTCTACCCATACGCCAACCTACCCACCTATTCAACCTACCAATCCACCCATCTACGCACCCACGCATCTAATCACAAAACCTGCGTACCCAGCCACCTACACCCCTACCCACCTACTTACCTACCCACCCACGCACGGCAGCTCTATAAATACTATTTGGGATGAGCACGTTTACATCGTTAAAATCACCCATTTGCCACGCTCCTGCACGCGATTTCACGTTTCAATGTGCGCGCGTGTGTTTCTGTGCGCACAATCTCAATCGCGAGGTAGCGGCCGTTCAGATCTGGGGGGAGACAGTTTCAAGGGCAGCCTGGTCACCCGTGTGCATCCCCCTGCCCGGACCCTCAATGAGCATGTGGGTCACGTCTCAAGGATGAGACAACGCCAGACAGCAAGCGTTGCGCTACCACGCGCGCGTGTACACATACACACACGCGCGTGTACACATACACACACGCGCGTGTACACATACACACACGCGCGTGTACACATACACACACGCGCGTGTACACATACACACACGCGCGTGTACACATACACACACGCGCGTGTACACATACACACACGCGCGTGTACACATACACACACGCGCGTGTACACATACACACACGCGCGTGTACACATACACACACGCGCGTGTACACATACACACACGCGCGTGGACATACAGACACACACGCGCGTGGACATACAGACACACAAACACACGTGTACACAACGGTCCCCCCCCTCCCCCCCACCGTGTGGCCTTTAATAGAGTGTTGGGGCAAAGTTCTGCTTTGAGAGCACCAATTAAGGTCGTCACGGCACACGAGGGATGTGGTTGTCCGTCAGCTGCCACTCCCGGCCGCCTTTGTCTCTCCAACGTTGATGTTTACGCACTGTGCCAAGGAACTGAATTTAAGGCTGAGTCGACACAGGGGAGTCACAGGGTCGGCTTAGATGTTCGTCACCGATGTTGGCTGTAACCGGGGTATCGAACTCGGGACATGGGGTTCATCGTGCAGTGCGCTAACCGCTACACTGTCGCGCCCCAATGTATACAAAGACAAAGATGCCCTATATAGCCTAAATAGACTGTTGCAGCAAGTGCAGTTTGTGAGCACCTATGAAGGCAGGCAGAAGACACGGGGAGGTGGGGTAGCCAGCACCACGCCTGGCCACCTTTGTCTCCCTAATGCCTCCGTTTACACATAACACCAGGTGCTCACTGAGTCCGAATCGACCTAGGAGAGGCCCAGGACCAGTTCAGATAATCGTCACCGACGCCGCTTGTGAGCAGGGAATCGAACGCGGGTCGCCGGGTTCGTAGCGCAGCGCGCTCCCCTGCCAAACTACGGCTCCCCCCACCCTGCCCAACACAAGGACACGCATGCACACACGCATGCACACACGCCTGCACACACATACACGCATGCACACACGCACACGCATGTACACACGTACACGCATGCACACACGCACACACGCATGCACACACCCATGCACACACACGCACACGCATGCACACACACGCACACGCATGTACACACGTACACGCATGCACACACGCACACACGCATGCACACACGCACACAGGTACGCTGTGCCAGCAGTAAAGCAGGGAACGTTCGTACTTTGTTGGGTTGGCTCGGGGGGAGGGGGGCAATGCTTTCGAACGTAATTTAAATGCACAACAGTGTCAGTCAATATCGGTGACAAGACGTCGGTTGCAAAAGCGAAGCTTTAGCGAGCGCGGCTTTATACACGGGATGACATTCTCTAACGGAAAGTGCTTCTGTTGGTTTAAACAAACAACAAAGTCAGCGAGTGAAATCGGCGACGGTACGATGCTCGTTTCCAGCAGCAACACGAAAGCAGTGCTGAAGTGTCCACATTCGTTTGCCGAGGCCAGTCTCTCCAAAGGATGGCTACCGTGGAACTAAGCACAACGTGGTACTTGTTGTATTGACCCGAGAGCAATGATGATGATGATGGGCTGAGACGACCCCAAATTGGCATTGAAATTCATAACATTGTCATGCCGACCTAATGCTCACTGGAGGATTTTGCTCGTTTAGAAAGTACCGTATACATCCACGAATTAGTTACATTGACAGTGGCTGTTCTATGGATACACGGACCTCTGCCATGGTAACGCATAATGCCATCGAATGACTCCGGAGTGTCAACAGGGGCACACATTATGTTCAATGTTCATTCTCTTCTTCTTTCGTACGGCTGCTGATGTCCATGGCAGAGCAACGGCTGTAATTTTACATTCAGGTAGTCAAGCCCAGAAAACCGCGTCACAGGAGAACAGCGGAGTGTGTCGTCATCATCGTCACCCCCGTGACGTCTCCTTCGTGTTTGTGGATCGGGGGCATTGCGGCGTTCGTTGTACTGCGGTCTGCTCTGGATGAGCGCAGTCTCACGCTACTGGGGAGTTTTCCATTTTACATTTGTACACCAGGTATCCGCATCTGCCATGGTTTGTGCGGTGGATGCGGCTCAGGGTTGGACCATGAGCAGCTTCGCAGAAGATCAAACCCCAGGGATCTTCTGCGTTGGGTCTTTGAAATTTAAGATTGTGTACATTTTGACAGGGTCTGACCAAATCATCACGTCTGATCACAGAAGCTAAGCAGTCGTTGAGCCTGGATAGTGCCTGGATGGGCAGCCACTAGCATGCAAAAAGCAGGTGCTGGAGGAGCTACGTTGTCAGGAGAAGGCAGTGCAGCGAACCCAATTTGTTGTGCTGTACTTTGCTCTCATGTCAAACTGATGGTGGCTTAGACTCCTCGTTGAGTTAGAAACAAGTTAATATTGTCATCTTTTGAATATATTTCAATATTTTTTATTTGTTTGTGTTTACTCGGGAAAGTTATTTTCGCTACCGCTGCCACTACACCACCCTCATCTTCTCCGCTAGCCTTCTCCTTCTAAACCCACCCCAAAGACGCCTTTAACAGACTGATTGTGCAAGTGCTGTTAGCGAGCACCTATTAAAGCCAGCACGGCACACGAGGGATGGGTGGCCCGCACCACGTCCAGCCGCCTTTGTCTCCCCTTTTGGCGATGTTTACACGTCGCACCGGGTACTCATTTGAGGCTGAGTCGACCTAGGGGAGGCCAGGACCGGTTAAGATAATCGTCACTGGTGTTGGCCGTAAGCAGGAATCGATCCCGGGTTTCCACGTTCATAGCGCAGTGCGGTTAGCGCGCTGCGCTATGAACTTTAAGGCCACGTGAAGTGTCGAATGTCCGCTGGCAGCAGGTCACGGAGCAGACCCAGATAACACAGGACGACTGACTGAGACGACTGGCTGATGCACCACCCGTGCCCCCTACTGTGCCAACTTGTTGTGCTTTAGCCACCCGGCGCTCCGCTCATTGTTGTGAGCGTCGCTCCTCCCCACTCCGTTGTTGTTGGAGGGCGACTACCTCCAACTGCCCAGTCGCGTCCTTCACGAGCCTCCTCCACAGAGGCCGATCTTGACACCGCTGGTACCAAACATCGCCAAGTCCACTCAGCTCCCCGTCCTCCTGTACCACATCACTCTGTCTCTTCTCTAGCCCGTGCCGCGTCAGTTTAGCCCCGTCGATCCTGCCGAACAAAAGCTGTTTAGGCATGCGGTGGCTGGGCATGCGGGCTACATAACCCAGCTAACGCAGCCTTGCCTGCCGGAGGAGCTCACCGATAGGACCTTGCCCAGATCTTTCAAGGATTTGTGAGCTCCTCACACAATACAGCCTGGTTAAACCCAGGATGGATCGTAGACAGGCCAGCCTAAATGTATACAACCGGCGAAGATGTTCCATTAGGAGGATCCACGTTTCGCAAGCGTAGAGAAGGGAGAGAATGACCGTGACCGAGAAGACCTGAAGCTTCGTGCGGAGCGGCAGACCAGGTAGCTTCCACACAGCGTTACGCAACCGATGAGAAGATAATGCCGTTCGACTGATTCGGATTGAGACCTTTGCTGTCAAACCGGAGCCGGTCATGAGCACACTGCCCAGGTATGGGAAACTCTCCACTCTCTCCACAACTGCCCTATCACCAATTGGGAGTTGTGGGGGTGGAGTGTCCGATGGTACAAAATACCCAGGCAGGTGCTTAGTTTTTGTGGAGCTGATGGTAAGGCCCCGTCTCTTAGTAGTACGCTCCAGTCTCAGCAGCAGCGTCTCCAACTCCTCCTCTGAATGAGCAGCTATTACCAAATCATCGGCATACATAACGTGGTTGAGCAATAGGGAGCCATTCCTTGACCGCACCCGGGCATCGATCAGCCTCCCATTATATCTCTACCAAATGGAGATTCCCCCAGTACAGCTATTGAAGGCTTCACGAACTACGTGGTGAAAATAGATGTTAAATAATGTGGGAGCCAGAGGACATCCCTGTCGCACCCCAAGGTGTACAGGGAATGGCTCTGACTCCCGGCCACGTAGTTTTACCCGGGCCAGCTCACCATCATGAAGGTCCTTAATGATCGTGAGTCGGGGGTCAGGGACTCCAAAAGCACGAAGAACCACACACCACACACCACACACCACACAAAGATCCCCGTATAGCCTTAACAGACTGTAGGGGCAAGTGCTTTTAGCGAGCACCTATGAAGGCCGGAACGGTACACGAGGGGGTGGGTGGCCAGAACAACGCCCTGACCGCCTTTGTTTCCCTAGTGGCGATGTTTACACACCGCACCAGGTAATCATTTGAGGTTGAGTCGACCTAGGGGAGGCCCAGGACCGGTTAAGATAATCGTCACTGGTGTTGGCCGTGAGCGGGAATCGAACCCGCTCCCCACACACACCACCACACACATGCACCACCATACACACACACCACACACACACACCACCACACACACACCATCACACACACATACACCACACACACACCACACACACACACCACCACACACACACAACACACACACACTCCACACACACCACCACCACACACACACACCACCACACACACACACCACACACACACACACCACACACACCACCACACACACACCACCACACATACACCACCACACACACCACCACACACACCACCACCACCACACACACACCACACACACATACACCACCACTCACACACCACCACACACACACCACCACCACACACACCACACACACACACCACCAACACACACACCACCACACACATACACCACACACACACCAAACACACCACACACACACCACCACACACACACCACACACACACACACCACCACACACACACAACACACACACACTCCACACACACCACCACCACACACACACACCACCACACACACACACCACACACACACACCACACACACCACCACACACACACCACCACACACACACCACCACCACACACACACCACCACCACACACACCACCAACACACACTACCACTACGCCCGTCTTCTCTTCACGCGAGTCTCAGTAATAAACTCATCGCCTCGGACTCCTTATCACCATCTGCTCCAGCCCTCTCATGTGGGCGAAAGTCATTTCCCGTGACGCCTACTTAATATTCACGGCGCAAACAATGCTGGCAGCAGCGGTGCCGGCGACTGGGAGAATCGCCGTTCTTCATCTGCGCCACCGCCGCCTCTCACAAGGGCACCCAAGGACTCGCCGCCAAGCCCAGCCGCACCCAGCCACCCCCTGCGCGCTCGGGGCTTCTCTCGGCAGCCGAAGGGACATTGCAGCAGTCACTGTGCTCTGCTTGGAGAATTCCGTTGCAATGATGACAGCGATCGTGAGTGAACGCTCATTAATTGGCCGATAACACCTGAATATAAATCGAGGACGGCAGAGCTTTGGCAATTTTTGTCGGCGGCTCATTGAGTGGCCGCCGCTTCCCCGCTCGTCTGCGGTTCCTCCTCTTCGCCCCTCAGTCGTTCCCTCTCGACGCGAGGCGAATGCTGCTCGGCGCGTAACACGTAAACAATATATAATAATCGCGATGAATGTAATAATTACTTGCTATTATATTTATTTACACCGACAATGTCATTAAACTTCACGGCGCAGTTTTTTATTTCTTCCAATAGACGATGGGACTCCCCCCCCCCCCCCCCATGATGGGGGGGGGGGGGGAGCTGTCTCTAGATCGTGTCTGAAGGTCTCTACTTAATTTCAGCTGGAATAGTCAGGAACTGTTCCGTAAAATGTGTTAGCAATCCACTTTAACCTCACCTTATTTTGTCCTAAACCTGTTCCTGGGATTATAGGAATATGAGGCGCAATAACATAGGAGTGTTATGAGTAGTTTTATGGATATGCATACCTTTCCCAAATAACCCCTACTCCAAACCAGCCGATTGCAGCGTTCCAGATAATATAAGAAATGAAGTCCAACTAACAGTCTCATTAGAATGGAGCAGATAGCTTATTGGCTGTTGGAAATGTAAACCGTCGGAAGTGTCACTCCACGTGCTGGTAGCTTCTTCAGAAACAAAATTGAAGAAGCAGCTCTCAAGGTACGCGCTGAAAAACACGTGGTACGACCCGACTCAAACACATCGCAGAGGGCCGTAGAGCACAACCGCGAACACCCACACAGGAGCACCGCGTCCATCCCCATGTACCTGCTGGGGACACAGGCCCCTTGCTCCGCTTTGATTTGTGTGAACGCCTGTTCTGGGCTACATTTCTCACTGAATATTTTCCGGCCCACTGACAGACTGGAGTAGGTGGCACGTGCCTTGTTACCGCAGGCATAGGGAGAAGCTTCACTGGATGTGTTGGTGCCAGTTGCTGAAATATTTCCCGGATCATCGCCCCCAGACATACAGTACATGGCTGAAAATTAAGCCTCGTGTCAGTATATGGAAATAGGAAGGGATCAACACGTTTGTAGCGAGCGAGTCAAGATCTTTTCCGTGAATAAGTTTTACTCACTATGGGCAAGAGCGTGACAGATATATAGACAGTACTTATTTCTGATGGCGATCTTGAGCCGGTGATGGAAATTCCACATTCCCATGGCGAGTACTTACTTATTCATAAGGCGGCCACCACCATTGACTTCACATAACGTGGTAATTATCAGAACAAAATCTGATGATGATCATCATCAGCCATGATCAATCCACTGTTGGATGAAGGCCTCCCCATGACGTCGGCATCTCTCCCGGCATTTGTGTAGTGGGTTCACTTGAGAGACACCGTGATTCAGGAGGCATCACCATTTATTCTACAACCACAATGGGGTAACTACACAAACCACAACGGGGTAACTACACAAACGGGCCAGGTCCGTCGGCACGCTGCCTGACCCACGATTCCGAGCAAGAAGACTGAAGAGAAGACGTAGCACGATGGGTTCCATTCCAGCAAACAGCCCCGATGCAGCCCCGAGACCCTCCTTTTATGCCCCTCAGTGTGACCCCACTCTGCCCTCGAACACGCCCCCTTCTGGAACTCACTAGAAGTATTCTTTGGTTTCTACATCATTAGACCTCCTTTGTCAGGACCACAATATAATAATAGAGTTGTCCCCTTTTTTTCTGGCAACAAAACCGAAACCGTTTTACAAGGAATCATGTCTGCATTAACCACAATACTTGTGGTCAAATGCAATTTAAATACAACAAAAAGAAATATATAAAATATAAATAATAACAAAAACCACGACGTAGCCCAAGTGTGTCAGCAGAATGGGTGGGGCAGCTAATGTTAATGTAGTAGAAAGCAACGCCAACGCAGTGGGTCCACACCAATCAAATAATACATTATAGACTGACGGGCGAGGCCCCTCCCGGGGAGAAGAACAAAAGAAGGAGAAAGAGTGGACACCAGCCGCTCTGCTCTCCTTGATCGGCATTCGGCCGACTCAACCGGTGGCTCCAGGGGTGTCACACGCCGGGATCCTGTGCACGGAAGAACAGACATCCGCTGAGGCACAACCTCCGCGATCGCACGTCCCAACTCGTCGGGCACGTCAGACACCCGGCCCTCGGGCAGTGGAGATGAAGGGATCTCGCGAGGTGGGAAACACGGTTTTCAGCCGAGACAAATAGACAACCAGACTGTATCCGCACACACCGGGGTTCCCCAACCTCAATCACTTCAACCGACCCCTGACACGGTTTTTATAACTTAGGAACTGTGCCCACTGACACTCGGGGGAAATGCAGCCAAGCCCAATCCCACGGCTTCCAATCAGTTCCAGATTTCCAGAGCCTCATTGGCTCTTACGAAGTCACTTGTCGCATGAACGAATTACTTTTGGATACCCCCCGCACTCTGGATAATCATTTACGCTTCCCATATGGCTCCACCTTCATTGGACTTCAATGGGTGGGTCCCGTTCCCTCCCGTACATAAGAAAAAATGGTGAAAATCCGGTGGATGCCTGAGGGGCCATTCTATAGGCAGAGAGAACCCCGGGAACGTACAAATACCAATCGGACTGCTCCGCATTCACTTGTTGACACAACATGGACGTCAAGGTCCCATGCAACCATTCAACCATCCCATCAATCAGATGGTGATAGGGCGAAGTCTGAACCTTCTTGGTGCCCAGCAAATCACACACCTCCCTCAACAACTCCGAAGATAAATTTCGACCCTGGTCCGCAATGAGGCATTCCGGGGCCCCCTTATCCAACACATAACCACGAAAGAACGTTTCAGCTATGGTAACAGCCGACAGATCCGGCAGCCGCCGGCCAGCGCAAAAAACATTCCACCCCCACCAACAAATATTTATTACCCTGCTGGGTGGCGGGAAACGGCCCGAGAATATCGAGCATGACGACCTCATTCAACTGGGACAGACCAACAAACTTCGACTGTGAATGGCCAATTCTCGGCAGGGGTTTCCGGTGAGCGCGTTCCACACATCCCTTCAACACACTGCAAACTTCCTCGGCCATCCCCGGGACAGAAGAAATCAAGCCTGAGCATTGCCAATGTTTTCAGCATGCCAAGGTGCATCAATCGCTCGTGTACAGCACGTACAACTCTACCCCTTAGAGCAGTTGGCACAATGATGTTATAGCGCTGCATCTCTCTGTCCCACTGAATCAGCAGCCCCCTTTGAGGACCACTGGGGACATTTCTTGTCACCCCTTACCACCCCCCGCCTTTCCGACGTGGCGTCTCAAATTTAACAATGAGGCATCCTCCGCTTGAAGTCGCTCCCATTCCGTGTGCGTGAGGCCAATAGTACTATCGCACCCGTCGGCTGTATCGAGGAGTCGGTCATTCCCCGATGCCACCACAGTGTGAGATGATCCTGTAACTGCGGGCTCACAGCGCCCGGCACCCATCAATCATGTACACCGGCACCTCGGCGACAACCGTGACAGCGATTCCGCATCACAGCAGTCAACACCTTTGTCATAGGTAGTGTCCCAGTCAAGCCGTTTTTCGCCGCTGCATAGGCACACGCATCGGCACCCCGGGGGAATTTTCAACAGTCTCTCTCACCAGGGCTCGAATCGCAGTATTAGCCATACACAATCGAGACAGAGAGGACAACAACGCCAATCGATGGCCAGATGGCAGCTCAATGCACCGTCGATCCACCAAGAACTTAAGGGGCACTCTCGCAAAAAAAACGGTCCCCAACAGACAGGGTACATCCAACGACTTTGAAACAAACACCGGACCTGTCATTTGGATCTCTCCAATACAGACTCTCGCCGATATCTGGCCAACAATAGCCAAAAACCCCCCAATAACGGCAAAACACGGGATTCCCACGGGGCTCAGAAATGATGGTAGCAGATGCTCCAGTGTCAATGAACACCCTGCAAGGTCCCCACAATCATTGATGATCCTGACGCCGCAAAAGCAACACGATGTCCCAAAGTGGACCACTGACGAAGATGCCGCTGCCATCCGCCACCCAACGCAACCCGATCCTCACGCTCCGTAACACAACGGGGAGCATCATCACACGAATCCGACCCTGCATATGAACAAGATGCATGAGGTGACTGTTACGGCTGGGTGTGTGATGTACCCCGACTCGCTTGAGGACTCAGAGAAGCGGAAGTCGGCCGGGCGGAAGACGACAACGTCATGGAGAAGTTCCCTTGTTCGGCGTGGCATCTCCTCGAAACATGCATCCACGTCGACCGATGCGCAGACCCTGGGGAGCTCCGCGTCCTCTGGCGTCTCCGAATGACCCATGCAAGCAGCCACCCCAGCTCGCCACCGCAAGTTAAAGTGTGCTTGGATGCAGCGCGCAACCTTGAGCGAAGACAAGGCGTCCTCTCCGTGGCGGGCAGAAAAACATTTACTATTTGTTCCAGCATCAACATACGCTCCAGCACCAACGAGTCCAATCCCGCATGCTCCATCTTGGGATAGGCAACCTGTGCCAGCGACATCAGCGCACTGCAGAAGGCGAGGGGCATCTCGGTTTCCCCCCCGTCTCCACATGGCGAACTTCTGTCGAACATTTGATGGCGGGTCGAAGATAGCCGCCATCTGGGTGAAGGCTTGCGGAAGCGTCACTCTGTCTGTGGCGCGGGGTGGCATAAAACGCTGACAGGGCGTCGTCGTCCAAGGTGGTCGGCAGCGCCCGCAGCGCCTCCACCTCGGTCCATCTTGCCAGGTCGCAGGTAGCAGTAAATCGCCGCTGGAACGCCGCCCAGTCGCCCCCCACGGCTGCGAATTCCCTCACGTAGGGAAGTCGTTTCTTCAAGGCGGCCACTTGCGCACCCTGCAGTTCCCCCTTTTACCACGCACGGCAACCAGCAGTGGCAGGGCTGTCCGCGCACAACTCCTGCAATCCGGCATCTTCCTCGGGCTCCTCCGTGTCGAGCTTGGCCACCAGCGCTTCGGCTGCGGTTAACAAGTCGGCAAGGCACGCATTGAGCATTCGGCGCTCTCCTCCTGAAGACGACAGTGCAGAGACGTCGGTTTCCTCACGCTGCTCCGCTGGGAGATCCGCCTCTTGAAACTTCTCTGGGGTCACAACACCCGCTGTCTTCCTCGTCCGAAGACACCATGGTGAGCAGCTTCTTTCTTGTAAGCATCGCGCTAATTTAGAGTCTCTCACAACTATTTTAGCACTTCTGACACCAGATGTGGGATCACTTGAGATGCACATTGATTCAGGAGGGAAAACAATTTATTCTAACCACAACAGGGTAACTAGACAAACCACAACGGGGTAACTACACAAATGGGTCAGGTCTGTCGGCACTCTGCCTGAACCACGATGCCGAGCATGAAGACCGAAGACCGAAGAGAAGACGTAGCACGGCGGGTTCCATTCCAGCAAACAGCCATGATGCAGCCCCAGGACCCCCCTTTTATGCCCCTCAGCGTGGCTCCGCTCCACCCTCGGACACGCCCCCATCCAGAACCTACTAGAAGAACCTACTAGAAGGTTCTGGGTCACCTTCCACGTGTCCCCTGCCTGGCTCCGCCCTCGGCCACACCCCCTTCTGGAACTCACTAGAAGGTTATGGGCCCTACAACATGTGTCCCCTCTGTCGCCTTTGGCCTACATCCCATCACGTGCCCCTGCTGGCCAATCGGACTACTACGTCCTCAATTGCCCCCTCCTCTGCCAGCCCCAGAGACCTCCTCCATGACATCATATACTCTGCTGGCAGAGAGGGCTACTATACCCACTATTCCTCTCTCTGTCGGTAGATGGCGCTAGGTGCCGTAGTGACCCATTATATGTCACTACATTTGTATGAGAATTATATGCTGTACAGAGTAACATTGTGTGATGCTTCTCTGTCTACAGGTGCCATTTGCCGACATCACCATGGTGCTTGTGCCAGGCCATGTGCACATTGAGGCCACATGAAGTGTCGGAGGCTCGCTGGCAGGAGGTCAAGGGACAGGCCCAGGTGCCATGGGTTGACTACTTGAGATGATTGGCCAATGTACCACCTGTGCCCCCTATTGTGCCAACTTGCAGTGTTTTAGCCGCCTAGCCATCCGCTCGTTCTTGTGATAGTCGCTCCTCTGCCCTCTGATATTGTTGGAGGTCGACTGCCTACACCTGCCTAGTAGCATCCTTCACGAGTTTCTTCCATAGAGGCTAATATTGACACTGCCGTTATCGGTTATTGGCAAGTCCACTCAGCTCCACATCCTCCTGCACTGCATCAGCTCCGTCTCTTCTCTTGCCCATGCCATCACGCCCGTTTCAGCCCCCCAACCCCCCGTCTCCAAAGCACTTCGATACAGACGTGTGCCACCACGGGTGGAGGGTGAATGCGATCATCAGAACAGAACAAATCATGTTTACATCCCATACGCATGGGGTTTCTCACACGCATTCAGGGCAGAACTCACACATCCCAAGTGAGACTCTTCTGCTAAGGACTCAACACGTCTGGGATCAAGTGAATGAGTACTACCTTGTGTGTGTTTCCTATGCAAAGACTGGCTTCCGTCATAGGAATGTGAAATGTCCGGCAACGGTTCAGCGCTGTCCAATGGCAGTGATATCCACCCCATTGTTCGCCTGAGCAAAGAGAGACGCGTTCACATGAGACCATAATGTATAGGTCAAATGTGAGTTCTAGCTCCAACGAGCTCTGGGGTGGTACTTAGAGCGTTGAGCCGGTAGTGCATTTTTATCCATGCCTATCCATCGGACCAACCACTGTTGACTTGCCAGCATAGTGCTCATCAGTGTTATCGACTCTCCCGGAGGGATGATGGGCTGAGTCAACCCCCAATCTGGATTTGAACTCGCAAACCTTTAAGAAGCCACGCTGCACTGCAAAGACATAGCAGACACTGATGTAATTTAGAAAGACAAATATACCCCGCATAGCCTTGAACAGACTGTTTTGGCAAGTGTTCTTAACGAGCACCTATTAAGACCCAGTATGGCACACAATACCTTACTCGGCCGCTTTTGTCTCCCCGGTGCTAATGTTTCCACATCTCACCAAGTGCAATACGTACTCATTTAAGGCTAGTCAACCTGGGGGAGGCGCAGGACAGGTTCAGATATTCACTACCGAAATAGGTCGTGAGCGGGAATCGAACTCGTGTCGCCAGGTTCGTAGTGCTGTGCGCTAACCACTTTACCACTGCTTGCCACGACGTTATTTAGATAGAAAGACAAACATCCCTTGTATCTTTGAAGTTTTCGTATCTGCAAGGATCCATACTCTTTCGTTCTTTCGGTAAAGTCACGTAGATGAAAAATTCAAAATATTAATAATTAAAATAACCAAATGAAAATAACTCAATTCAATCAAGCTTTCCCACCTGATGACGGACGCTTGTGTTGCGCCCGAAACGCCGTGATTTAATTAAGTTATTTTCATTTTATTATTTTAATTATTAATTTTTGTTATTTTACATCTACGTGACTTTACCGAAAGAACCAAAGAGTATCCCCTGTATCGCCTTTATCAGACTTTTGGAGAAAGTGCTGTTAGCGAGCACATATGAAGGCCAACACGGCACACGAGGGGTGGGTGGCCAGTACCACGCCCAGCAGCCTTTGTTTCCCTAGTTGCGATTTTTACACACCGCACGAGGTACTCATTTGACTCTGAGTCGACCTAGGGGCGGCACAGAACCGGTTCAGATGATCGTCACTGTTGTTGGCCGTGAGCGGGAATCGATTTCGGGTCGCCGGGTTCATAGCGCAGCGTACATTTACATGAACACATTTACATGAACACAGAACTAATTCTCGGATAGTACAGTGCGGTACATACAAAAATCACGTGCGTTCCAAAACTAAAAATGTATTGATGCCATTGCTCAAAACATAAATAACTGGAGGGGTTTTCATATATAAATACACTGTTTTTGAATAGCAATGTGAAGCCACGCTGTGCCGAGTATACCCCAGGTGGTGAAAACTTCGCACATATTTAGCTCCAAACAGAGGGAGTCTCTCACGAATCACACGTTCGCCACCAGAGGTTTCCCAGTCGAACCTTGCCATACGTGCGCGCGCGTGTGTGTGGTTTTTTTTCATTCCCCTTGGTGGAGGAGAGAGATATATATAATTTTCCCTCTCCCACCCGCCCCCGTTCCTTCAGCTCACATTGTGGTCAAGTATATTATCTGGAAATGCAGATGGGGGATTGAAAACGTTCCGAGCTCCGGGACATCGCAGCAGCGTGTTCTTTTTTCGCGAACATTAAATAAATTGTGTCTCACGGCGGCAAATAAGGGAAATGATGGTCGAGCCAAACGGAGCAGATTGCTTATTTATTGTTGGAAATGTAACACTATCTGTGGGCCTAACTCATGTGTTTAGTCACACATTGCAGCGGGCTTTGCATTTATGATATCCTGCGGTTTTTTGCCTCATATCTCGCTGCCATAGGAATGTGGAATTTCCAACCACCAATGAAAATAAGCGCAGCTCATTGCCGACACGTTGATATATTTCGCTTGTTTCAAGATACAGAAAACCGAAGATGGACAACGTAAATGGATCAGAGTGGTGAAATGATGGACAACACATGGGCCTATGATCAGGTCATCCTGTATGTACACTTTGTTCTGAAATATTGGAAGCTAAGCGTGGTTCGAGTAAGGCCAGAACTTGGATGGGAGACTGCCTGTAATTACTGAGTGTGGCCGGCGTGTGGTGGCAATACAGCAGTGGACTCTCGAATCCATCTGTGTGGAGCTTTGAGTGCTCGCCCCTCGTATGTGCGGTGTATTCTCTTCGGGGATCTGCCGTTTCCTCTCACATGAAGCCACATTCTCATTCAGGGCATTGGCCAAGAAATCCCATTGCAGGAGCCTCTGGTAAAGAGTCTTGGGTGTCAGTGAATCTTTTATTAATACATAAAAGGCATCATGAAATGTTTTATCAGAATATGTAATTTACTGGAAGAATCTGATGAGTTATGAAGCTCTTTTTCACAGATGTCCGCCAAAGAAGAGACGTCAAAGCCTATTTCCATTTCAATCGCAAGACAATTTGGACTTACATCACAAACTGAATGCGGCCACATCTCAATATACCACGCACAAAACACGGAAATGAGCAGGCGTTGTTGACGGCATGTACATACCAGGGATACGTTTTGGGTTCACACATTTGGGCACGTGAAGGACAATTCCGCAATCTCTTGAGGACGTTCTGACCCTCGGCGCGATGACGTCGTTTAGCTCGCTAATGCGACGTCGCCCGATGTCACGTTACGCTACCGTCAACGGGGATAATGCCTGGGCGGCACGTGTTACGCGACGTCATGCTCTCGGATTCATCCGAAGAAACGTCCTTCATGAGTCTCGGGTCACCCGACATTTTGCTATCTGGGCTCGATTTCTTGGGGATATTGCGGTTTTATCTGAAAATCTGGAACGCGACCATCGTACACGTGTGTGTGTGTGTTTAGAAAGCCTTGGGTACCCAAAAAAAATAATGGTAATTAAAAATGTGAGTGAGGAGCGCGAGAGAGTTGAGAGGGGAGATGCAGTAGGGGGAGAGTCTGTGGAGAATCTTGAAGATGGCGGTGATGCCATGGCCCAGCGGGAGCGCGTTTGCAAAAGTTCGTGGTTCGAATCCGGCGGGACACCCCGGTTAATTACCGCTCTGAATATTAACCATGAACGCCATCTTCTTACTCTGATCTCATTCGACACGAGTAGCCCATTGGGTGCTGGCGTCATGGTTCAAAGTCGCCGATTTTTTTAGTTTTACCTGCAGATTACCCGACTGGGTTTACACATCGCAACATCGCTCCGTCTTCAAAATCTAGCGCCTTCGTAATGGTCCCTGCACTATAAGACTGGTGCGAACGTCAAGCGTGCTAAATTATTGAGATAAATCAAAGTAATGACGATTCTCGATGTGGTGAATATAAATAACAATAAATAAGCAGACGGAACCCTTGGGCGCTGCTGTATGGATTGCGTAATAAATACTTTTATATTTTCACGTGCAGAGGTGGGGCTATGAATGAGAAATTGCCTGCTTATTTTGTTCTTTATATTCTCCAGAACATAGCTCATAATTATTTTGAGTTGTGTATCTTGCTATATAATTGCGCGTCAAACTCGGACCCCCATACAGTCGTTCACCAGCATTCATTGAAACGAGGCTGACTCAGCTGATGAGACACCACGTGTCGAAACCGCTCCAGAGTGTTGCGAGTCTTGGAAAAATCGCGCCGAAATGAGACTCCCAGAAGGCCGCGCGGCCGATGGGTTATAAAAGACACTTCGTTTTATTATTTGGAGTGATGGATACATGAAGGAGACGTGATGCTATCCATGATAGAGGCTTTTTGGGTTCGATCGCGTCAATATAAATGCGTCGTTAAACCCGCCACCACCCGACACACCCAATTAGTAAGGTTTGTCCCGTAAACAAAACATGGCAATTCGTTACTAGTACAGCACACCGGTGCGTTGGAGAGTAAACCTATTTTATAAATCTATTATAGATCATATTGGTCACTGAAAGCTTACGTAATAAACATACGTGATGTTATCCGCCTAATTATCTCAACAAATTATTTAGGGGACAGAGAGACAGAGGCGGATTAGCATAACGCAATCAACAAAGTGAGAATATTTGTTTATACTGGAAGAATCCGATGAGCTATAAAGCATTTTTTTCCACAGATAAGGGCGGATCCGAACGTGACAACAATAAACTAAACAAAACACACGATAGGCGTACAAAGTATAGGAAAGGTAACAAAGTATAGGAAAGGTAACCAAATCACTAACAAAAAAATACGAATAAAACTAAACTATTTTTTATTCTACCAAGTAAAGCCCACTGAGCTATTATCTTATTATTCAGAAGTGGCTTGGCCACAAATGATGGCCCAGCTCAGTGGCTTAATCATGTGGGGGTTGGGCGTGCGGAAGGGAGTCGGGAGGCCTCTACTCAGCTTTTCATATCCTGGGCGATTTTTTTTTTTAAACAGAAATCACTGCAGGAAGTCAACAGCAGCCATCCGACGGAGAAGCTGACACCCACCATGGGAATGTGGAATTTCAACCACTGCCTCAAGGCCGCCAGTGGTGTTAAGCTACTGTCTCATTGCTCGATAGAGCAGCGAGACACTGCCTTCGGGCATTTAATGCAGTGTGCAGCATTACATTAAAATGTCGCGCAAAAATGCTCGCAGTAAGTTACTTGGCAACAGCATAAGTCTTTCTGAAATTGGTTCTTTGAATTTCAGAGCAAGTCATTGAAATGTTATCATCATTTTTATCCCTTCCAGGAACTGGGTATTAATCTTTATCTTTCTTTCAATATTTTATTTCGCCAATTCATCGCAATGAGAAAAAAAACTGCTTTCATAAAATGCAAATGTGATATTTGTTTCCTCTTTGGACATGACAAAACCGAGAAAATATCTCAAATAATTACGCTTGTGCATTTGTTTGATGTTGGTATTTGAGAGCCACACGTTTTAAACATCCATAAAAAATTATGGATTTTTTTTTCTCCCGGCGTGCCGTAAATAATCTTGCAGATATTTTCCTCAATTGTGTTTTTAATAAATGTAGGAGTCCAGTGCTAGCATTGATGTTAACACAAACGTTAAATGGTAGTACTCCTCAGCTCAGAAATTCCATATGTTGTATGAACCACAACGTTTGGTTTCTAGCAGAGAGTACCCATTTTACCAAATCCAAAGTGATACTTATAGCGGAGATCAGTGTTCCGTAATGATTAACAATAATGACTATTGCATTATATTCTTGGTTCTTTCGGTAAAGTCACATAGAAGGGAAATCATCAGGTGTGAAAACCACACCTGATGATGATTGCTTGTGTTGCAGTCGAAACGTCGTGAGAATTTTATTGTTTCATAATTTTATTTATTTTATTCTTATTTTATTGTTTCCCTTCTACGTGACTTTACCGAAAGAACCAAGCAAATGAATCCCTGCAGTCACGAAAGCTTTAAATCAAGACTATCGCATTGCCGAGGCAACCCTGGTCAAGCTTTGAACTCAGAAGCTTCCTGATAGTAAGCCACTTGCTTTGCCAAGTGAGTACTAACTGAGCAACTGTGATCAAATATGTATTTTGCATGCGCCTAAAATATTCTGATCAAATATATAAACTTTTTTTTATTTTAGTAGGTAAGAACCACTGAACTCTATACCTTTTTTTCAGAAACGACCTGGCCACGAATAATAGCTAAGCAAAGTGGCTTATCATCATGTGGAAATTTAAGCAGCCCAATACTCTAAACGCGTGTTGAATCTAAACGTGGAGGGAAAAACCAGAGGACCCGGAGAAAAATACACGCGACCACGGGGAGGACATGCATACTCCAAATATACAAGCATCAGAGTGGAGATCGAACCCGTGACCTCCTGCATACCAGGCGAGTAAAAGTTCAAACTAGTGTTACTTATATCAAATGACAGTCTCAAGATAGTAAATGTAATTCTATATTCCTATGGCAAGGGCCAATATAACGGCAAGGCAAACTATTGGATTACCACTTCCCACAAACTCTTTGGTTCTTTTGGTAAAGTCACGTAGGTAGAAAAATAATTGATCACGACGTTTCGATCGCAACACAAGCAATCGTCATCAGGTGGAACAACCACAGCGAGACAAACTGCTGAAGTAGGCGAGAGGTCTGCCGTGGCACGAGGTTATATAGTAGGCCTCGGCAGTAGGAGGGGAGACAGAAGGGGGGAGGAGGCGGGGCAGAAAGTGGATCCCGCGGCAGCACCCGGGACACTGGAGTAGAAATCGGAGAGAGATGCACAGAGAGAGAGAGAGTAAGACACACAGAGAGTCGGAAATAACAGCTGACCTAGGAAGGTAGGATGGAAACATCACAGTCAGTTAAGCCTTTACCTGGTTAATAACGTCCTTCCAACGATTGCTCAGTTTGTACCCATTTTCTCGGTTGAAGTTGTGTCTGTTTTTATATATCCAGATGGCTTTCATGAACAAATTTCTGATAATAGCCGGTGGGTTTGCAGAGTTCCTTTGTCTTGGAAAAGTCAATTTCATGTGAAACCACAGCGTTAAAACAATGATCAGCAACGGCAGAGGTATTGTTTCAGATCTGCCTTGTGTTCGCGAATGCGGTCCGAGACATGTTGTGTCGTTTCCCCAATGTAATTGCTGCCGCAGCCACAACTCAGTTTGTAGACACCTGGGTATTGCATATCGGGAATTACATCCTTTACAGATGGGATCAAATCACGGATTTTGTGTACTGTGTTGAAACGGACCTGGATCTTGTGTTTGTTTAAGATTTTGAAAATCTTTTTGGTAACCCCTGCTATGTATGGCAAAGTGATGGTATTGACTGGATCCTCAGATAGTTGTCTACCCATGGCTGGGGAGATAGCTTTACGGATTGTACGGGCAGAATATCCGTTCATCTGGAGGGCTTGGTGTTCGTGCTCCAGCTCACTGGCTAGGTGATGCTGGTCGGAGATGCAACGGGCCCCCTATGGTGTAGTGTTTTGATGAGGGAATTCTTCTGGGCTGGATGGTGGTGGGAGTCAGGCTTTAGATAGGCATCCGTGTGGGTGGCTTTCCTGTAGACAGAGTGTCCCAACGAGCCATCAGGTCTCTTCTCGATCAAAACATCCAGGAATGATAGACGGGTGTATGGAATTGATGTGGTTGAGAAATTGTTTCAGTGCTGGCAGGCCATGTGGCCAGATGACAAACGTGTCATCTACGTATCTCTTCCACAACGTAGGGTGAATGTCTGGATGACATCTGTCTCAAATTTCTCCATGAAAACATTCGCTACCACTGGTGATAAGGGAGAACCCATTGGGGTACCCTCATTTTGTTTGTAGAATGTACCATTCCAGGTGAAGTAAGTGTTTGTAAGGCAGTCCCTGTTGGACAAAGTCATCAATGATTGCAATGGTATCAGGTACAGGTACCTTGGTGAACAGGGAGGCTACATCGAAACTGACAAGTAAACCATCTGGAGACAGTGAGATGTCCTTGATTCGACAAACCAAGTGAGCTGAGTTCAGTACAGCTGATGTGGTCTTTCCCGTGAAAGGAAGCAGAGTCTTAGACAGAAATCGGGCCAGTTTGTAGGTGGGTGAGTTAATGGTGGAGACGATAGGACGGAGCAGGGTACCTTATTTGTGGGTCTTTGGAAGGCCATAAAATATGGGTGGTCTAGCAGCCAAAGGTTTTAGAGAGCGCTGCTTGTTCGAATCGATAAGAGAAGTCGAATTGGTGATGATATTGTTGTTTTTTGTAGCTAGGCAGTTGGTGGGATCTCTGTTGATTTTGGTATAGCTGCCATCATGAAGAAGGTCCTGAATGTTGTTGTTGTAAGTGGTTTTATCCATGATGACAGCGGCATTGCCCTTGTCAGCTGAGAGGATGACAATGTCATCTCTGTTTTTTAATTGAGAGAGTTCACAACGCTCGTCCTTGCTGATGTTGCTAATGGGTTTCTTAGCGTTTTTAAGGATAGCAGTGATTTCAGATATAGCAACGTCTGCCGGGATGTGTCCCAAGCCTTTGAGGGCTACGTCGACCTGGGCAATGATATATTCCACTGGGATATGTTTAGGGGTGACGGAGAAATTCAACCCTTTAGCTAGTCCCGATTTTAGGCTGTCGGAAATGGGCATGTTACTATGTTATCTACATTGTCCCAATCATATTTGAACATTTAACGTGTTAATTCTACGTGTGATTGTAAGAAAATTTGGTCTAAATTATCAAGTTCAAATCGGAGCAATCTTATTCTCTTTGAGATTAGAGCTAGGCTGGCCCTAAACTTCCTATAAAGTATTTTTTTATTTAAAACTTTCGTGACTGCAGGGATTCATATTCTTGGTTCTTTCAGTAAAGTCACGTAGAAGGGAAACAATAAAATAATACAAATATAAAACAATAAAATTATCACGACGTTTCGACTGCAACACAAGCAATCATCATCAGGTGTGAAAACCACAGCAGGAAAAATTGAAAAAAGTGGCGGTTTTTTAAACGTTAGCACCACGAAGAGCGATTTGGCAGTTATTCAGATGGACGAGTCCATCTATGTTCAGAAAAGAGGAGGGGGGAGACGAAAATAATGGATGCGGTCTGAAAGCCACCATAAGCGTGAACAATCAATTAAGACCCTAAATGGTTCATCAAATCCTTCCAATGATTGCTAAGCCAGAATCCATCTTCTCGGTTGAAATTGTCTCTGTGTTTGTATATGTGGATAGCCTCATGAACGGATCTCTCATGGTAGCCAGATGGCTTGCAAAGAACCTCTGTCTTGGAGAAGTCAATGTCATGTGAGCCTACTGAATTATAACAATGATCTGCCACGGCCGAGGTGTTGGTCCTACCGTGTTTTAGGTCTGTTTTGTGTTCACGAATGCGGTCCGAGACATGTCGTTTGGTTTCTCCAATGTAACTACTACCACAGAGGCAACTTAGTTTGTAGACGCCAGGGTACTGTATGTCCGGAATCACATCTTTTACAGACGGAACCAGATCACGGATTTTATGCAATGTGTTGAATCGGACCTGGATCTTGTGTTTATTCAAGATTTTGGAGATCTTTTTTGTGATCCCCGCAATGTAGGGTAAAGTGATGGTTTTGAAAGGCTCCTCAAGAGGGTCCTTCTTCATGGTTGGAGTGATAGCTTTGCGGATTGTGTAGTCGGAGTAACCATTAGCCGTAAGAGCTTGGTGTACGTGCTTGAGTTCACTGGCTATGTGTTCCTGGTCGTATATACATTGTAACTACCTCGCCTGGTATACATGAGGTCGTGACGCCTGTATATTTAGAGTTTGCATGTCTCTCTCCCTGTGGTCGTGTGGATTTTTCTCCGGGTCCTCCGGTTTTTCCCTCGACATTTAGAATCAACATCACGGATTTAGAGCGTTTGGCTGCTATAAATGTCCACGTGATAAGCCACTTCGTTGAGCTATCATTTGTGGCCAGGTGGCTTCTAAAAAGAGCTTAATAACCTTAATTACCTGGTAAAATAAAAGAAAAAGTTTAAAAACAGTAGCGGTTTAAATCTGGAAGCTTTCGACCACAAATCCCAGTTGAGAGGCCCATCATCCCTCAAGGATAGGCGAAATGAGTACCACTTTGTGGAAATTCAACAGTCGTCCTGCTATGGACTGCCTCCAACCATGGGGATGTGGAATTTCCATCACTGGCTCAGGGTTACCAATGGAGGTGAGTGCCACTGAACAATTAACTTGTTTGGTCCACGTATGATTTGTTTTACTTAGAGTGTGTGCATTTCATTATTTGGTGTGTGTGTGGACTGCATATTTCAGTTTAACTCGTGGTTTAGTGGTAATTAATCGAAGGTGGAGGGGTTACCAGCCCCTCGCACCCGTCCAGAGCCCCCGTTTAGCCACTGTGGTGGACACAGACGCCATGAGGGGAGGAGCCAATCGGAATTGTCCATCCCCCCCACAGCACTGTCCACGACAGAGTTGCCCGTCCGGCACCGCGAGGAGGTAGGGGGTTGTTTTGCCCATACCTGGGCAGTGTGTTTATGACCGGCTCCAGTTTAACAGCAGAGGTCTCACTCCGAATCAGTCGAGCGGCAATATCTTTTCATCGGTTGCGTAACGCTGTGTGGAAGCTACCTGGTCTGTCGCTCCGCACTAAGCTTCAGGTCTTCTCGGCCACGGTCATCCCCTCCCTTCTCTATGCTTGCGAAACGTGGACCCCCTTAATGGAGCATCTTCGCCGGTTGTAAACATTTAGGCTGGCCTGCCTACGATCCATCCTGGGTTTCACCAGGCTGGATTGTGTGAGAAGCTCAAAAATCCTTGAAAGATCTGGGCAAGGTTCCATCGGTGAGCTCCTCCGGCAGGCAAGGCTGCGTTGGCTGGGTCAATTAGCCCGCATGCCCAGCCACCGCATGCCGAAACAGCTTTTGTTCGGCCGGATCGAGGGGGCTAAACGGGCGCGGCACGGGCTAGAGAAGAGATGGAGTGATGTGGTACAGGAGGACGTGGAGCTGAGTGGACTTGCCGATGACTGGTACCAGCGGTGTCAAGATCGGCCTCTGTGGAGGAGGCTCGTGAAGGACGCTACTGGGCAGTTGGAGGCAGTCGCCCTCCAACAACAACGGAGGGCGGAGGAGCGATGCTCACAACAACGAGCAGAGCGCCGGGTGGCTAAAGCACAGCAGGTTGGCACAGTAGGGGGCACAGGTGGTGCACCAGCCAGTCATCTCAGTCAGTCGACTCGTGGCACCTGGGTCTGCCCCGTGAGCTCCTGCCCGCGGGCGTTCGACACTTCACGTGGCCTCAAGGTGCACATGGCCTGGCACAAGCGTCGTGGTGACGTCACCGCCACTTAGTGGCGAATGGCGGTTGTTGTTATTGTGTGGACTGCATAGAGAAATTCGAGAAACCTGGGAATGCTAGTATGGTATAGCCGTTAGCGCCCTGCGCCACAAACTCAGCTGCCCAATTTCGATTCCAGCTCAAGACCAACACCAGTAACAATTATCTGAACCGGTCCTGGGCCTCCCTTAAATGAGTACCTGGTGCGAAGTGCAAACCTTGCCAATGGAGAGAAAAAGGTAGTCGGGCGTGGTGCTGGACACCCACACCCTCGTTATCGCTACTTGTTGGTGGGGGGGTGAGTTGTATTTGTTGTTTGGACTGTATAGAAAATACAAAAAACATGAGCATGAAAGTGTAAAATAAACTTGACAGGAACAAATATCTACAAGCAGAGGTGGCCGGGTGACGCAGAAGTCAGAGTGATGAACTTGCACCGCTGGCATCTCGGGAGGTTAAAATCTGGGATCCGTTCACCTGTGACTAAACTGGGTTTCTCGGGCTTAGCAAGTTCGTTCACGTTCTCAGCCCCGTCACCAGTCACAATGCGCAAGTATCCCCAAGGTGTTACATTTTTTTTACAAAGCACAGTATGGCGGGGGGGGGGGGGGGGGGATGCAGCCTCAGAAACGATTTTGTGAAAGAAAAACATTTTGCAGCCATTCTCTGGACACACGGGTCCTCGCTGCTCTGCAAGACATGAAGTCTTTATCGGAATGAGGGAGGTCAATAGCACAATAGGAACACATTCATCGTCTTGGTTCTTTCGGTAAAGTCACGTAGAATGGAAATAAAATAATAAAAATAAAACATAATAAAAAATAAAATTCTCACGACGTTTCAGCCACAACACAAGTAGCCTTCTTCAGGTGAAGGAACAGTACTGTCGGGATGACAGCGCTTCAATGAACGCTGCTAAGCTTGGCAGCGTCTTTTACGCTAGGTGGGAGAGGTAAAGCGCCTTGACAAAGGAGTTTACATATCAAACAGGATAATTTAGCATTGAAATAGCTGTGTTAAAGTATTGGATCAGCAGGGTGTTAAAGTCAGAAATTAGCATGTAACTGGGAGATTAGCATGATGTTAATGTGAGGGATTAGCATGTGACTGGTCACGGAAATAGCCATGTTAAAGTCAAAGTTTACATCTCAACAGAGGCATTTAGTATATGGACGCTAAAGGACTGCAACTACCCAACTATCATACAATAAACCGATGCGAAAAACTACATCAATATAATAAATGTACTCAATATATTCTTCAATAAGTTGAGCTATAAACATAAAGTAGCTGGGTATACACTACACTATATAATGAATACCATATTGTAAACTAAGAAAAAACTAAAATATAAACTACATCAATGTTATCAATAAACTCAATATACTCTCCAATCAGCTGAGCTACTAACAATAAGTCGTTATACATTACAATGCCATATGGCGAAATAATGGGTGGCGGATTTTTCTTCTTTCCAACGTTAGCACCACGGAGAGCGACGAGCCTCGTTCAGACGGACGAGTCCATCCATGCTCGGAACGGAGGAGGGGGGAGAAACAGCCACGATGCGCTGATCTGTCCTGTGTTGCGTTACAACCATGCCATAAACTAGACTACTACTATACGGATGCATCTCATTTCTACATTGTAATGTTATACCTTCCAATCTAAACTACATTGTATAATATCGTATACACAGCCCAATGTAAGCTCTAACATTATGCATTATATTGATATGTCTCCAACTAATCTTTTTCCTACATTACACGACTATACACCGTAATTACCACTACCATAGACAAACCCACCCTTGAATTATACAATGCGTTACTTTACACTACCCTACATTTTAGACTGTAAAATATTATACTTATAATATTACACAATGTATTATTGTTCCAACCCTACTGTATACCACACTGCTGTATATTCACTATACAATTACAATACTATATATTGCCTTATGAATTATGTTAAACATTACAATGTTATACTATTTATTATTATACCACATGCTATAAACCATACCATTGACCGTCGTGTGAAAGGTATTAAGACGCAGTGCCAGCGAATGGACTGCGGTCTAAACACATTCCTTAAGACAATAATAATCTGGGAGGGTTACAGAGACATAAAAACAAAGTACGAAGGCAGGTGACAAAAAAGACAGCTGGGTAGGAGACAACACACTGCAATGAGGCACTTAGCAGTAAAATGGGAAATGAATGAAACAGCCCATGCAAGAAAATGCATTCTATTAGAATCATGCATTGTGTGGAGATGCTCTCTGCCTCTCTGAGTCGGGATCCCCCAGTGTGCTTACTGATGCATCTCATTTCCACGTGCCATCTTAACTGGAGGAGAAATGAAATGTAAAATAGAAAACATCCAAGGAGGTGTGCCTTAAAGCCTTGGCACGAATGTTGGCTCGAATATTGTGCTACACTGAGACATTTCCCACGAAGCTAATTGCAGGAAAACCGGCTGGACTAACACGACGAGACAGACTGCGACTATGCAGGAGAGACTCAGTGGACAGATTGAGAAAGTCTAGACGAGAAAAACTGCTCAGCGATGTGATCCCAAATTTCTAAAAACGTACAACCGGAAACTCCAAAGGGCTCCAAACAGTGAGATCCCCCCCCCCCCCACTCCTACTGAAAAAAAAACATTGGAGAACCCCCCCCCCTAGCCCCCCCAAAAAACTGAGGCAGAACCAGAAGAAATTTGAGAAACTGAGAGAGAAACCCAAGAAACTGAGAGGGAACCCCAAGAAACTGAGAGTGAAACCCAAGAAACGGAGAGGGAAACCCAAGAAACTGAGAGGGAAACCCAAGAAACTGAGAGGGAAACCCAAGAAACTGAGAGGGAAACCCAAGAAACTGAGAGGGAAACCCAAGAAACTGAGAGGGAAACCCAAGAAATTGAGGTAAAACCCAAGAAACTTAGTGAGAAAGCTAAGAAACTGAGCTTTAAACCAAAGAAACTGAGCTGGAAAACCAAGAAACTGAGTTTGAAACGGAAGAAACTGATAGGGAAACCTAAGAAACTGACAGGGAAACCAAAGCATCTGAGTTTGAAACCCAAGAAACTGAGTTTGAAACCCAAGAAACTGAGAGGGAAACGCAGGAAGCTGAATTTGAAACCTAAGAAACTGAATGGGGAAACCAAGAAACTGAGGTTGAAACCCAAGAAACTGAGTGGAAAACCTAAGAAACTGAATTTGAAACCCAAGAAACTGAGAGGGAAATCAAAGAAACTGAGTTGAAACCCAAGAAACTGAGTGGGAAACCCAAGAAACTGAATTGGAAACCTAAGAAACTGAATTTGAAACCCAAGAAACTGAGAGGGAAACCCAAGAAACTGAGGTTGAAACGCAAGAAACTGAGTGGAAAACCTAAGAAACTGAATTTGAAACCCAAGAAACTGAGAGGGAAATCAAAGAAACTGAGTTGAAACCCAAGAAACTGAGTGGGAAACCCAAAAAACTGAACGGGAAACCCAAGAAACTGAGTGGGAAGCCCAATAAACTGAGAGGGAAACCTAAGAAACTGAGAGTGAAACCCAAGAAACTGAGTGGAAAACCTAAGAAACTGGGAGGGAAACCCAAGAAACTGAGTGGGGAACCTAAGAAACTGATAGTGAAACCCAAGAAACTGGCAGGGAAACCTAAGAAACTGAAAGGGAAACCCAAGAAACTGAGCGGGAAACCCTAAGAAACGGAGATTGAAACCCAAGAAACTGAGTGGAAAACCTAAGAAACTGGGAGGGAAACCCAAGAAACTGAGTTTGAAACCCAATAAGCTGAACTGGAAACCTAAGAAACTGAGAGGGAAACCCATGAAACTGAGTGGGAAACCTAAGAAAATGAGAGTGAACCCAAAGAAACTGAGTTGAAACCCAAAAAACTGAGTGGGAAACGAAAGAAACGAGAGTGAAACCAAAGAAACTGAGTTGAAACCAAGGAAATTGAGAGGAAAACCTAAGGAACTGAGAGTGAACCCCAATAAACTGAGTTGAAACCCAAGAAACTAAGTTGAAACCCCAGAAACTGAGTTGAACCCCAAGAAACTGAGAGGGAAACCTAAGAAACTGAGATTGGAACTAAAGAAACTGTGGGGAAAACCAAGAAACTGAGAGTGAACCAAAGAAACTGAGTTGAAACCAAAGAAACTGAGTTGGAAACCGAAGAAAATGACTTGAAACCCAAGAAACTGAATTGAAACCAAAGAAACTACGTTGAAACCTAAGAAACTGAGAGTGAAACCCAAGAAACTGAGAGTGAAACATAGGAAAATGAGTGGGAAACCTAAGAGACTGACAGAGAAACCTAAGAAACTGTGTTGGAATCCAAAGAAATTGAGAGGGAAACCTAAGAAACTGAGTGTGAAACCCGTGAAACTGAGTTGGAAACCTAAGAAACTGAGTGGGAAACCTAAGAAACTAATAGGGAAACCTAGGAAACTGAGTGTGAAACCTAAGAAACTGTGAGGGAAACCTAAGAAACTGAGAATGAAACCCAAGAAACTGAGATGAAAACCCAGAAACTGAGAGTGAAACCCAAGAAACTGAGTGTGAAACCTAAGAAACTAAGATTTAAACCAAGAAACTGAGGGAAACCCAAGAAACTGAGGTGAAACCCAAGAAACTGAACTTGAAACTCAAGAAACTGAGCTGGAAACCTAAGAAACTGAGAGTGAACCCCAAGAAACGGAGGGAAACTCAAGAAACTGATTGGGAATCCCAAGAAACCAAGTTTGAAACCCAAGAAACTGAGGTTAAACCCAAGAAACTGAGCCTGAAACCCAAGAAACTGTGGGAAACCCAAGAAACTGAGTGGGAACTCCAAGAAACTGAGCTGGAAACCTAAGAAACTGAGATTTAAACTAAAGAAACTGAGGGAAACCCAAGAAACTGAGAGGAAAAACTAAGAAACTGAGAGGAAAACCCAAGAAACTGAGAGGGAAAAACCTAAGAAACTGAATGGGAAATCCAAGAAACTGAGAGTGAAACCTAAGAAACTAAGAGGGAAACCCAAGAAACCGAGAGGGAAAACCAAAAAACTGAGAGGGAAACCTAAGAAACTGAGAGTGAAACCCAACAAACTGAGAGTGAAACCCAACAAACTGAGCTGGAAATCTTTGAAACTGAGAGTGAAACCCGAGAAACTGAGAGTGAAACCCAAGAAACGGAGAGTGAAACCCAAGAAACTGAGTGTGAAACCCAAGAAACTGAGGTGATACGCAATTAACTGAGCTGGAAACCTAAGAAACTGAATGGGAAACCCAAGAAACTGAGGATAATCCCAAGAAACTAAAGGAAACCCAAGAAACTGAGAGGGAAACCCAAGAAACTGAGAGGGGAACCTAAGAAACTTAGAGGGAAACCCAAGAAACTGAGAGGGAAACCTAAGAAACTGAGAGGGAAACCCAAGAAACTCAGAGGGAAACCTAAGAAACTGAGAGGGAAACCTAAGAAACTGAGAGGGAAACCTAAGAAACTGAGAGGGGAACCTAAGAAACTGAGAGGGAGACCCAAGAAACTGAGAGGGAAACCTAAGAAACTGAGAGGGAAACCTAAGAAACCGAGAGGGAAACCTAAGAAACTGAGAGGGAAACCTAAGAAGCTGAGATGGAAACCTAAGAAACTGAGGGGAAACCTAAGAAACTGAGAGGGAACCTAAGAAACTGAGGGAAGCCCAAGAAACTGACATGGAAACCTAAGAAACTGAGTGGGAAACCCAAGAAACTGAGGTTAAACCCAAAAAACTGAGCTTGAAACCCAAGAAACTGAGAGGGAAACCCAAGAAACTGAGTGGGAACACCGAGAAACTGAGCTGGAAACCTAAGAAACTGAAATTTTAACCCAAGAAACTGAGGGAGACCCAAGAAACTGAGAGGAAACCCCAAGAAACTGAGCTGGAAACCTAAGAAACTGAGAGGGAACCCCAAGAAACTGAGAGGGAAACCTAAGAAACTGAAAGAAACCCCAGAAACAGAGAGGAAAACCCAAGAAACTGAGAGGGAAAACCAAGAAACTGAGAGTGAAACCAAGAAACTGTGTTGGAAACCCAAGAAACTGAATTTGAAACCCAAGAAACTGAGAGTGAAACCCTAGAAACTGAGTTGGAAACCCAAGAAACTGAATTTGAAACCCAAGAAACTGAGAGTGAAACCCAAGAAACTGAGTTGTAAACCCAAGAAACTGAGAGTGAAAACCAAGAAACTGAGCCGGAAACCCAAGAAACTGAGATTGAAACCCCAGAAGCTGAAAGTGAAACCCAAGAAACTGACAGTGAAACCTAAGAAACTGAGTTGGAAACCCAAGAAACTGAGTTATAAACACAAGAAACTGAGAGGAAAACCCAAGAAACTGAGCGGGAAACCCAAGAAACTGAGGTGAAACCCAAGAAACAGAGCTGGAAACCCAAGAAACTGAGAGGAAAACCCAAGAAACTGAGAGTGAAACCCAAGAAACTGAGAGTGAAACCCAAGAAACTGAGAGGGAACCCCAAGAAACTGAATTTGAAACCCAAGAAACTGAGTTGTAAACCCAAGAAACTGAGCTGGAAACCTAAGAAACGGAATTGGAAATCTAAGAAACTGAGTTTGAAACCCAAGAAACCGATTTTGAAACCTAAGAAATTGAGTTGGAAACCCAAGAAACAAAATAAGAAACCCAAGAAACTGAGAACGAACCCCAAGAAACTGAATTTGAAACCCAAGAAACTGAGAGCAAAACCCAAGATACTGTGAGGGAAACCGAAGAAACTGAGAATGAAACCCAAGAAACTGAGATGAAAACCCAAGAAACTGAGAGGTAAAACTAAGAAACTGCGCTGGAATCCTAAGAAACGGAATTGGAAACCCAAGAAACTGACCTGGAAATCTTTGAAACTGAGAGTGAAACCCGAGAAACTGAGGGTAAACCCAAGAAACTGAGCTTGAAACCCAAGAAACTGAGAGGGAAACCCAAGAAACTGAGAGGGAAACCCAAGAAACTGAGGTGAAACCCAAGAAACTGAGAGGGACCACACAAGAAACTGAGAGGGAAACCCAAGAAACTGAGGTGAAACCCAAGAAACTGAGAGGGAAACCTCAGAAACTGAGGGAAACCTAAGAAACCGAGAGGGAAATCTAAGAAACTAAGAGGGAAACCTAAGAAACTGAGAGGGAAACCCAAGAAACTGAGAGGGAAACCTAAGAAACTGAGAGGAAACCCTAAGAAACTGAGAGGAAACCTAAGAAACTGAGAGGGAAACCTAAGAAACTGAGATGGAAACCTAAAAAACTGAGAGGGAAAGCTAAGAAACTGAGAAGGAAACCTAAGAAATGAGGGAAACCCAAGAAACTGAGAGGGAAACCTAAGAAACTGAGTGGGAAACCCAAGAAACTGAGAGGGAAACCCAAGAAACTGAGAGAGAAACCTAAGAAACTGAATGGGAAACCCAAGAAACTGAGGGAAACCTCAGAAACTGAGAGTGAAACCCAAGAAACTGAGAGGGAAACCCAAGAAATTGAGGTGAAACCCAAGAAACTGAACTTGAAACTCAAGAAACTGAGCTGGAAACCTAAGAAACTGAGAGTGAAACCCAAGAAACGGAGGGAAACTCAAGAAAGTGATTGGGAAACCCAAGAAACCAAGTTTGAAACCCAAGAAACTGAGGTTAAACCCAAGAAACTGAGCCTGAAATCCAAGAAACTGTGGGAAACCCAAGAAACTGAGTTGGAACCCCAAGAAACTGAGCTGGAAACCTAAGAAACTGAGATATAAACTAAAGAAACTGAGGGAAACCCAAGAAACTGAGAGGAAAACCTAAGAAACTGAGAGGAAAACCCAAGAAACTGAGAGGGAAACCTAAGAAACTAAGAGGGAAACCCAAGAAACTGAGACGGAAACCCAAGAAACTGAGAGGAAAACCTAAGAAACTGAATGGGAAACCCAAGAAACTGAGATTAAAACCCAAGAAACTGAGGGAAACCTAAGAAACTAAGAGGGAAACCTAAGAAACTAAGAGGGAAACCCAAGAAACTGAGAGGGAAACCCAAGAAACTGAGAGGGAAACCCAAGAAACTGAGATTAAAACCCAAGAAACTGAGGGAAACCTCAGAAACTGAGCGGGAAACCCAAGAAACTGAGAGGGAAACCTAAGAAACTGAGAGGGAAACCCAAGAAACTCAGAGGGAAACCTCACAAACTGAGAGGGAAACCTAAGAAACTGAGGGGAACCTAAGAAACTGAGAGGGGAACCTAAGAAACTGAGAGGGAGACCCAAGAAACTGAGAGGGAAACCTAAGAAACTGAGAGGGAAACCTAAGAAATTGAGAGGGAAACCTAAGAAACTGAGAGGGAAACCTAAGAAACTGCGGGGAAACCTAAGAAACTGAGAGGGAACCTAAGAAACCGAGGGAAGCCCAAGAAACTGAGATGGAAACCTAAGAAACTGAGTGGGAAACCCAAGAAACTGAGGTTAAACCCAAAAAACTGAGCTTGAAACCCAAGAAACTGAGGGAAACCCAAGAAACTAAGTGGGAACCCCAAGAAACTGAGCTTGAAACCCAAGAAACTGAGGGAAACCCAAGAAACTGAGAGGAAAACCCAAGAAACGGAGCTGGAAACCTAAGAAACTGAGAGGGAACCCCAAGAAACTGAGAGGGAAACCTAAGAAACTGAGAGGGAAAACCAAGAAACAGAGAGGGAAACCCAAGAAACTGACAGTGAAACAAAGAAACTGTGTTGGAAACCCAAGAAACTGAATTTGAAACCCAAGAAACAGAGTGAAACCCTAGAAACTGAGTTGGAAACCCAAGAAACTGAATTTGAAACCCAAGAAACTGAGAGTGAAACCAAAGAAACTGAGTTGTAAACCCAAGAAACTGAGAGTGAAAACCAAGAAACTGAGCGGGAAACCCAAGAAACTGAGATTGAAACCCCAGAAACTGAGAGTGAAACCCAAGAAACTGACAGTGAAACCTAAGAAACTGAGTTGGAAACCCAAGAAACTGAGTTATAAACACAAGAAACTGAGAGGGAAACCCAAGAAACTGAGAGGAAAACCCAAGAAACTGAGAGGGAAACCCAAGAAACTGAGGTGAAATCCAAGAATCAGAGCTGGAAACCTAAGAAACTGAGGTGAAACACAAGAAACTGAGAGTGAAACCCAAGAAACTGAGCTGGAAACCCAAGAAACTGAGCTGGAAACCTAAGAAACGGAATTGGAAATCTAAGAAACTGAGTTTGAAACCCAAGAAACCGATTTTGAAACCTAAGAAATTGAGTTGGAAACCCAAGAAACAAAATAAGAAACCCAAAAAACTGAGAACGAACCCCATGAAACTGAATTTGAAACCCAAGAAACTGAGAGCAAAACCCAAGATACTGAGAGGGAAACCCAAGAAACTGAATTTGAAACCCAAGAAACTTAGAGGGAAACCCGAGAAACTGAGTGGGAAACCTAAGAAACTGAGAGGGAAACCCAAGAAACTGAGAGTGAAACGAAGAAACTGTGTTGGAAACCCAAGAAACTGAATTTGAAACCCAAAAAACTGAGAATGAAACCCAAGAAACTGAGTAGAAAACCCAAGAAACTGAGAGTGAAACTCAATAAACAGAGTGGAAAACCCAAGAAACTGAGAGTGAAACCCAAGAAGCTGAAAGTGAAACCCAAGAAACTGAGAGTGAAACCTAAGAAACCGAGTTGGAAACCCAAGAAACTGAGTTGTAAACACAAGAAACTGAGAGGGAAACCCAAGAAACTGAGAGTGAAACCCAAGAAACTGAGGTGAAACCCAAGAAATAGAGCTGGAAACCTAAGAAACATATTTTGGAAATCTAAGAAAGTGGGTTTGAAACCCAAGAAACCGATTTTGAAACCTAAGAAATTAAGTTGGAAACACAAGAAACAAAATAAGAAACCCAGGAAACTGAGTGGGAAACCCAAGAAACTGAGAGGGGAACCTAAGAAACTGAGAGGGAAACCCAAGAAACTGAGAGGGAAACCTAAGAAACTGAGAGGGAAACCCAAGAAACTCAGAGGGAAACCTCAGAAACTGAGAGGGAAACCTAAGAAACTGAGAGGGAAACCTAAGAAACTGAGAGGGGAACCTAAGAAACTGAGAGGGAGACCCAAGAAACTGAGAGGGAAACCTAAGAAACTGAGAGGGAAACCTAAGAAATTGAGAGGGAAACCTAAGAAACTGAGAGGGAAACCTAAGAAACTGAGAGGGAAACCTAAGAAGCTGAGATGGAAACCTAAGAAACTGAGGGGAAACCTAAGAAACTGAGAGGGAACCTAAGAAACTGAGGGAAGCCCAAGAAACTGAGAGGGAAACCTAAGAAACTGAGGGTAAACCCAAAAAACTGAGCATGAAACCCAAGAAACTGATGGAAACCCAAGAAACTAAGTGGGAACCCCAAGAAACTGAGCTTGAAACCCAAGAAACTGAGGGAAACCCAAGAAACTGAGTAGGAACACCGAGAAACTGAGCTGGAAACCTAAGAAACTGAAATTTAAACCCAAGAAACTGAGGGAAACCCAAGAAACTGAGAAGAAAACCCAAGAAACTGAGCTGGAAACCTAAGAAACTGACAGGGAACCCCAAGAAACTGAGAGGGAAACCTAAGAAACTGAGAGAAACCCCAGAAACTGAGAGGAAAACCCAAGAAAATGAGAGGGAAACCTAAGAATCTGAGAGGGAAACCCAAGAAACTGAGAGGGAAAACCAAGAAACTGAGAGTGAAACCCTAGAAACTGTGTTGGAAACCCAAGAAACTGAATTTGAAACCCAAGAAACTGAGAGTGAAACCCTAGAAACTGAGTTGGAAACCCAAGAAACTGAATTTGAAACCCAAGAAACTGAGAGTGAAACCCAAGAAACTGAGTTGTAAACCCAAGAAACTGAGAGTGAAAACCAAGAAACTGAGCGGGAAACCCAAGAAACTGAGATTGAAACCCCAGAAGCTGAGAGTGAAACCCAAGAAACTGACAGTGAAACCTAAGAAACTGAGTTGGAAACCCAAGAAACTGAGTTATAAACACAAGAAACTGAGAGGGAAACCCAAGAAACTGAGAGGAAAACCCAAGAAACTGAGAGGGAAACCCAAGAAACTGAGGTGAAATCCAAGAATCAGAGCTGGAAACCTAAGAAACTGAGGTGAAACACAAGAAACTGAGAGTGAAACCCAAGAAACTGAGCTGGAAACCCAAGAAACTGAGCTGGAAACCTAAGAAACGGAATTGGAAATCTAAGAAACTGAGTTTGAAACCCAAGAAACCGATTTTGAAACCTAAGAAATTGAGTTGGAAACCCAAGAAACAAAATAAGAAACCCAAAAAACTGAGAACGAACCCCATGAAACTGAATTTGAAACCCAAGAAACTGAGAGCAAAACCCAAGATACTGAGAGGGAAACCCAAGAAACTGAATTTGAAACCCAAGAAACTTAGAGGGAAACCCGAGAAACTGAGTGGGAAACCTAAGAAACTGAGAGGGAAACCCAAGAAACTGAGAGTGAAACGAAGAAACTGTGTTGGAAACCCAAGAAACTGAATTTGAAACCCAAAAAACTGAGAATGAAACCCAAGAAACTGAGTAGAAAACCCAAGAAACTGAGAGTGAAACTCAATAAACAGAGTGGAAAACCCAAGAAACTGAGAGTGAAACCCAAGAAGCTGAAAGTGAAACCCAAGAAACTGAGAGTGAAACCTAAGAAACCGAGTTGGAAACCCAAGAAACTGAGTTGTAAACACAAGAAACTGAGAGGGAAACCCAAGAAACTGAGAGTGAAACCCAAGAAACTGAGGTGAAACCCAAGAAATAGAGCTGGAAACCTAAGAAACATATTTTGGAAATCTAAGAAAGTGGGTTTGAAACCCAAGAAACCGATTTTGAAACCTAAGAAATTAAGTTGGAAACACAAGAAACAAAATAAGAAACCCAAGAAACTGAGAGGGAAACCCAAGAAACTGAGAGGGGAACCTAAGAAACTGAGAGGGAAACCCAAGAAACTGAGAGGGAAACCTAAGAAACTGAGAGGGAAACCCAAGAAACTCAGAGGGAAACCTCAGAAACTGAGAGGGAAACCTAAGAAACTGAGAGGGAAACCTAAGAAACTGAGAGGGGAACCTAAGAAACTGAGAGGGAGACCCAAGAAACTGAGAGGGAAACCTAAGAAACTGAGAGGGAAACCTAAGAAATTGAGAGGGAAACCTAAGAAACTGAGAGGGAAACCTAAGAAACTGAGAGGGAAACCTAAGAAGCTGAGATGGAAACCTAAGAAACTGAGGGGAAACCTAAGAAACTGAGAGGGAACCTAAGAAACTGAGGGAAGCCCAAGAAACTGAGAGGGAAACCTAAGAAACTGAGGTTAAACCCAAAAAACTGAGCATGAAACCCAAGAAACTGATGGAAACCCAAGAAACTAAGTGGGAACCCCAAGAAACTGAGCTTGAAACCCAAGAAACTGAGGGAAACCCAAGAAACTGAATGGGAACACCGAGAAACTGAGCTGGAAACCTAAGAAACTTAAATTTAAACCCAAGAAACTGAGGGAAACCCAAGAAACTGAGAAGAAAACCCAAGAAACTGAGCTGGAAACCTAAGAAACTGACAGGGAACCCCAAGAAACTGAGAGGGAAACCTAAGAAACTGAGAGAAACCCCAGAAACTGAGAGGAAAACCCAAGAAAATGAGAGGGAAACCTAAGAAACTGAGAGGGAAACCCAAGAAACTGAGAGGGAAAACCAAGAAACTGAGAGTGAAACCCTAGAAACTGTGTTGGAAACCCAAGAAACTGAATTTGAAACCCAAGAAACTGAGTGAAACCCTAGAAACTGAGTTGGAAACCCAAGAAACTGAATTTGAAACCCAAGAAACTGAGAGTGAAACCCAAGAAACTGAGTTGTAAACCCAAGAAACTGAGAGTGAAAACCAAGAAACTGAGCGGGAAACCCAAGAAACTGAGATTGAAACCCCAGAAGCTGAGAGTGAAACCCAAGAAACTGACAGTGAAACCTAAGAAACTGAGTTGGAAACCCAAGAAACTGAGTTATAAACACAAGAAACTGAGAGGGAAACCCAAGAAACTGAGGTGAAACACAAGAAACTGAGAGGGAACCCCAAGAAACTGAGAGGGAACCCAAAGAAACTGAATTTGAAACCCAAGAAACTGAGCTGGAAACCCAATAAACTGAGCTGGAAACCTAAGAAACAGAGTGGAAAACCCAAGAAACTGAGAGTGAAACCCAAGAGGCTGAAAGTGAAACCCAAGAAACTGAGAGTGAAACCTAAGAAACCGAGTTGGAAACCCAAGAAACTGAGTTGTAAACACAAGAAACTGAGAGGGAAACCCAAGAATCTGAGGTGAAACATAAGAAACTGAGAGGGAAACCCAAGAAACTGAGAGTGAAACCCAAGAAACTGAGAGGGAAACCCAAGAAACTGAGGTGAAACCCAAGAAACAGAGCTGGAAACCCAAGAAACTGAGAGGGAAACCCAAGAAACTGAGAGGGAAACCCAAGAAACTGAGGTGAAACCCAAGAAACAGAGCTGGAAACCCAAGAAACTGAGGTGAAACACAAGAAACTGAGAGGGAACCCCAAGAAACTGAGCTGGAAACCCAAGCAACTGAGCTTGAAACCTAAGAAACAGAATTTTGGAAATCTAAGAAAGTGGGTTTGAAACCCAAGAAACTGATTTTGAAACCTAAGAAATTCAGTTGGAAACCCAAGAAACAAAATAAGAAACCCAAAAAACTGAGAACGAAAACCCAAGAAACTGAATTTGAAACCCAAGAAACTGAGAGGGAACCCCAAGAATCTGAGAGGGAAACCCAAAAAACTGAGAGTGAAAAACAAGAAACTGGGTGGGAAACCCAAGAAACTGAGCTGGACACCCAGAAAACTGAGAGGGAAACCCAAGAATCTGTGTTGGAAACCTAAAACTGAGTTTGAAACCCAAGAAACTGAGTTTAAACCCATGAAACTGATAGGGAAACCCAAGAAACTGAGGGAAACCCAAGAAACTGAGAGGGAACCCCAAGAAACTGAGTTTGAAACCTAAGAAACTGACAGGGAAACCTAAGAAACTGAGAGGGAAACCAAAGAAACTGAGTGTGAAACCTAAGAAATTGAGAGGGAAACCTCAGATACTGAGTGTGAAACCCGTGAAACTCAGCTGAAAAACTAAGAAACTGAGTGTGAAACCTAAGAAACTAATAAGGAAACCTAAGAAACTGAGTGTGAAACCTAAGAAACTGTGAGGGAAACCTAAAAACTGAGAATGAAGCCGAAGAAACTGAGATGAAAACCCAAGAAACTTATAGGTAAAACTAAGAAACTGCGCTGGAAACCTAAGAAACGGAATTGGAAACCCAAGAAACTGAGGGAAACCCAAGAAACTGAGAAGGAAACCGAAGAAACTGCGCTGTAAACCCAAGAACCTTCGCTGGAAATCCAAGAAACTGTGGAGAACCCTTAGATTCTGAGAGTGAAACCCAAGAAACTGAGCTGTTAATCTTTGAAACTGAGAGTGAAACCCTAGAAACTGAGAGTGAAACCCAATAAACTGAGGTTAAACCCAAGAAGATGAGCTTGAAACCCAAGCAACTGAGAGGAAAACCCAAGAAACTGAGAGGGAAACCTAAGAAACTGAGAGGGAAACCAAAGAAACTGAGAGGGAAACCTAAGAAACTGACAGTGAAACCAAGAAACTGTGTTGAAACCTAAGAAACTGAGGTTGAAACCCAAGAAACTGAATTTAAAACCCAAAAAACTGAGAGTGAAACCAAAGAAACTGAGAGTGAAATCCAAGAAACTGAGAGTCAAACCCAAGAAACTGACAGTGAAACCTAAGAAACTAAGTTGGAAACCCAAGAAACTGAGAGTGAAACACAAGAAACTGAGAGTGAAACCCAAGAAACTGAGCTGGAAACCCAATAAACTGAGCTTGAAACCTAAGAAACAGAATTGGACATCTAAGAAACTGAGTTTGAAACCCAAGAAACCGATTTTGAAACCTAAGAAATTTAGTTGGAACCCCAAGAAACAAAATAAGAAACCCAAGAAACTGAGAATGAAAACCCAAAAAACTGAATTTGAAACCCAAGAAACTGAGAGGGAAACCCAAGAAACTGTGTTGGAAACCTTAAACTGAGTTTAAAATCCAAGAAACTGAGTTGTAAACCCAAGAAACTGATAGGGAAACCCAAGAAACGAGGGAAACCCAAGAAACTGAGAGGGAACCCCAAGAAACTGAGTTGGAAACCTATGAAACTGACAGGGAAACCTAAGAAACTGACCTTTAAATCCAAGAAACTGTGTTGGAATCCTCAGAAACTGCGTGAAACCAAAGAAACTGAGTGTGAAACCTAAGAAATTGAGAGGGAAACCTAAGAAACTGAGTGTGAAACCCGTGAAACTGAGCTGGAAACCTAAGAAACTGAGTGTGAAACCTAAGAAACTGTGAGGGAAACCTAAGAAACTGAGAATGAAGCCCAAGAAACTGAGATGAAAACCCAAGCAACTTAGCTGTAAACCATAGAAACTGAGGTGAAACCTAAGAATCTGAGAGTGAAACCCAAGAAACTGAGCTGTTAATCTTTGAAACTGAGAGTGAAAGCCAAGAAACTGAGAGCGAAACCCAAGAAACTCAGAGTAAAACCCAAGAACATGAGAGTGAAACCTAAGAAACTGAGGTTAAACCCAAGAAACTGAGCTTGAAATCCAAGAAACAGAGTGGAAACCCCAATAATCTGAGCTGGAAACCTAAGAAACTGAGATTTAAACCCAAGTTACTGAGGGAAACCCAAGAAACTGAGAGGAAAACCCGAGAAACTGAGCGTGAAACCCAAGAAACTGAGAGGGAAACCTAAGAAACTGAGCACTAAATGTTTTAAACTGAGAATGAAACCCGAGAAACTGAGAGTGAAACCCAGGAAACTGAGAGTGAAACCCAAGAAACTGAGGTTAAACCCAAGAAACTGAGCTTGAAACCTAAGAAACTGAGACGAAAACCCAAGAAATTGAGAGGGAAACCTAAGAAACTGAGAGGGAAACCCAAGAAACTGACAGTGAAACCAAGAAACTGTGTTGGAAACCTAAGAAACTTTGAATGAAACCCAAGAAACTGAATTTGAAACCCAAAAAACTGAGAGTGAAACCCAAGAAACTGAGAGTGAAACCAAAGAAACTGAGTAGAAAACCCAAGAAACTGAGAGTGAAACCCAACAAACTGAGCAAGAAACCCAAGAAACTGAGAAGAAAACCCAAGAAATTGAGAGTGAAACCCAAGAAACTGAGAGTGAAACCCAAGAAACTAAGAGTGAAACCCAAGAAACTGAGAGTGAAACCCAAGAAACAGAGTAGAAAACCCAAGAAACTTACAGTGAAACCTAAGAAACTAAGTTGGAAACCCAAGAAACTGACAGTGAAACACAAGAAACTGAGGTTAAACCCAAGAAACTGAGAGGGAAACCCAAGAAACTGAGAGTGAAACCCAAGAAACTGAGAGGGAAACCCAAGAAACTGAGAGTGAAACCTAAGAAACTGAGGTGAAATAAAAGAAACTGAGAGGGAAACCCAAGAAACTGAGAGGGAAACCCAAGAAACTGAGTTTGAAACCCAAGAAACCAATTTTGAAACCTAAGAAATTGAGTTGGCAACCCAAGAAACAAAATAAGAAACCCAAGAAACTGAGAACGAAAACCCAAGAAACTGAATTCGAAACCCAAGAAACTGAGAGTGAAACGCAAGAAAATGAGGTGAAACCCAAGAAACTGAGGGTGAAAAACAAGAAACTGGGTGGGAAACCCAAGAAACTGAGCTGGACACCCAAGAAACTGAGAGGGAAACCCAAGAATCTGTGTTGGAAACCTAAAACTGAGTTTGAAATCCAAGAAACTGAGTTGGAAACCCAAGAAACTGATAGGGAAACCCAAGAAACTGAGGGAAACCCAAGAAACTGAGAGGGAACCCCAAGAAGCTGAGTTGGAAACCTAAGAAACTGACAGGGAAACCTAAGAAACTGAGCTTCAAACCCAAGAAACTGTGTTGGAATCCTCAGAAACTGAGAATGAAGCCGAAGAAACTGAGTGTGAAACTTAAGAAATTGAGAGGTAAAACTAAGAAACTGCGCTGGAAACCTAAGAAACGGAATTGGAAACCCAAGAAACTGAGAGGGAAACCCAAGAAACCGAGAGGGAACCCCAAGAAACTGAGAGGGAAACCCAAGAAACTGACGCTGGAAACCCAAGAAACTTAGCAGGAAACCCAAGAAACTGAGGTGAAACATAAGAATCTGAGAGTGAAACCCAAGAAACTGAGAGCGAAACCCAAGAAACTGAGAGTGAAACCCAAGAACATGAGAGTGAAACCCAAGAAACTGAGGTTAAACCCAAGAAACTGAGCTTGAAACCCAAGGAACTGAGTGGGAACACCAAGAAACTTAGCTGGAAACCTAAGAAACTGAGATTTAAACCCAAGATAGTGAGGGAAACCCAAGAAACTGAGAGGAAAACCCGAGAAACTGAGCGTGAAACCCAAGAAACTGAGAGTGAAACCTAAGAAACTGAGTTGTAAATCTTTGAAACTGAGAATGAAACCCGAAAAACTGAGGTTAAACCCAAGAAACTGAGAGTGAAACCCAAGCAACTGAGAGTGAAACCCAAGAAACTGAGGTTAAACCCAAGAAACTGAGCTTGAAACCCAAGAAACTGAGAGGGAAACCCAAGAAACTGAGTGGGAACCCCAAGAAACTGAGCTGGAAACCTAAGAAACTGAGATTTAAACCCAGGAAACTGAGAGGAAACCCGAGAAACTGATCGGGAAACTCAAGAAACTGAGATGGAAACGTCACAGTTTCAGTTTATTTATTTTCGTATAGCCCTGTGAGCCATTCGGCTCTTTAATCGGGTGCAACCACAACAAACAAAAAAAACAAAAACACGATGGATTTTAAACAATAAATGTTCTATTACTCATGAACAAGCAGCTTGGTGTCGCATTATAGTTTTTAATTAACGAGTGAAAGGCTTTGACTACAGGAAGGTTATTTGTGGCTAACTTAAGAAACTGAGAGTGAAACCCAAGAAACTGAGGGAAACCCAAGAAACTGAGAGGGAAACCCAAAAAACTGAGCTGGAAACCTAAGACACTGAGAGGGAAATCCAAGAAACTGAGCTTGAAACGCAAGAAACTGAGGGAAACCCAAGAAACTTTGAGTGAAACCCATGAAACTGAGCTGGAAACCTAAGAAAATGAGAGTGAAACCCAAGAAACTGAGGTGAAACACAAGAAACTGAGAGTGAAACACAAGAAACTGAGAGGGAAACCCAAGAAACTGAGAGTGAAACCCAAGAAACTGAGAGTGAAACCCAAGAAACTGAGAGGGAAACCCAAGAAACTGAGAGTGAAACCCAAGAAACTGAGAGTGAAACCCAAGAAACTGAGAGTGAAACCAAAGAAACTGAGAGGGATACCCAAGAAACTGAGAGTGAAACCCAAGAAACTGAGAGTGAAACCAAAGAAACTGAGAGGGAAACCCAAGAAACTGAGAGTGAAACCCAAGAAACTGAGGAAAACCCAAGAAACTGAGTGAAATCTAAGAAACTGAATTTGAAACCCAAGAAACTGAGAGCAAAACCCAATAAACTGAGAGGGAAACCCAAGAAACTGAATTTGAAACCCAAGAAACTGAGAGGGAAACCTAAGAAACTGAGCTTCAAACCCAAGAAACTGTGTTGGAATCCTAAGAAACTGAGTGTGAAACCAAATAAACTGAGTGTGAAACCTAATAAATTGAGAGGGAAACCTAAGAAACTGAGTGTGAAACCAAAGAAACTGAGTGTGAAACCTAATAAATTGAGAGGGAAACCTAAGAAACTGAGTGTGAAACCCGTGAAACTGAACTGGAAACCTAAGAAACTGAATGTGAAACCTAAGAAACTAATAGGGAAACCTAAGAAACTGAGCGTGAAACCTAAGAAACTGTAAGGGAAACCTAAGAAACTGAGAATGAAACCCAAGAAACTCATATGAAAACCCAAGAAACTGAGAGGTAAGTCTAAGAAACTGCGCTGCAAACCTAAGAAACGGAATTTGAAACCCAAGAAACTGAGAGCAAAACCCAAGAAACTGAGCTGGAAACCTAAGAAACTGAGATTTAAAACCAAGAAACTGAGGGAAACCCAAGAAACTGAGAGTGAAACCCAAGAAACTGAGTGGAAAACCAAAGAAACTGAGGTTAAACCCAAGAAACTGAGAGTGAAACCCAAGAAACTGAGAGTGAAACCCAAGAAATTGAGGTAAAAAACAAGAAACTGAGCTTGAAACCCAAGAAACTGAGGGCAACCCAAGAAACTGAGGGCAACCCAAGAAACTGAGAGTGAAACCCAAGAAACTTAGCTTGAAACCCAATAAACTGAGGGAAACCCAAGAAACTGAATGGGAAACCCAAGAAACTGAGCTGTAAACCTAAGAAACTGAGATTTAAACCCAAGAAACTGATGGAAACCTAAGAAACTGAGCGTGAAACCCAAGAAACTGAGCGGGAAACTCAAGAAACGGAGATGGAAATCCAAGAAACTGAGGGAAACCCAAGAAACTGAGCTGGAAATCTTTGAAACTGAGAGTGAAACCCAAGAAACTGAGAGGGAAACCTAAGAAACTGAGAGAAACCCCAGAAACTGAGAGGAAAACCCAAGAAAATGAGAGGGAAACCTAAGAAACTGAGAGGGAAACCCAAGAAACTGAGAGGGAAAACCAAGAAACTGAGAGTGAAACCCTAGAAACTGTGTTGGAAACCCAAGAAACTGAATTTGAAACCCAAGAAACTGAGAGTGAAACCCTAGAAACTGAGTTGGAAACCCAAGAAACTGAATTTGAAACCCAAGAAACTGAGAGTGAAACCCAAGAAACTGAGTTGTAAACCCAAGAAACTGAGAGTGAAAACCAAGAAACTGAGCGGGAAACCCAAGAAACTGAGATTGAAACCCCAGAAGCTGAGAGTGAAACCCAAGAAACTGACAGTGAAACCTAAGAAACTGAGTTGGAAACCCAAGAAACTGAGTTATAAACACAAGAAACTGAGAGGGAAACCCAAGAAACTGAGGTGAAACACAAGAAACTGAGAGGGAACCCCAAGAAACTGAGAGGGAACCCAAAGAAACTGAATTTGAAACCCAAGAAACTGAGCTGGAAACCCAATAAACTGAGCTGGAAACCTAAGAAACAGAGTGGAAAACCCAAGAAACTGAGAGTGAAACCCAAGAAGCTGAAAGTGAAACCCAAGAAACTGAGAGTGAAATCTAAGAAACCGAGTTGGAAACCCAAGAAACTGAGTTGTAAACACAAGAAACTGAGAGGGAAACCCAAGAATCTGAGGTGAAACATAAGAAACTGAGAGGGAAACCCAAGAAACTGAGAGTGAAACCCAAGAAACTGAGAGGTAAACCCAAGAAACTGAGGTGAAACCCAAGAAACAGAGCTGGAAACCCAAGAAACTGAGAGGGAAACCCAAGAAACTGAGAGGGAAACCCAAGAAACTGAGGTGAAACCCAAGAAACAGAGCTGGAAACCCAAGAAACTGAGGTGAAACACAAGAAACTGAGAGGGAACCCCAAGAAACTGAGCTGGAAACCCAAGCAACTGAGCTTGAAACCTAAGAAACAGAATTTTGGAAATCTAAGAAAGTGGGTTTGAAACCCAAGAAACTGATTTTGAAACCTAAGAAATTAAGTTGGAAACCCAAGAAACAAAATAAGAAACCCAAAAAACTGAGAACGAAAACCCAAGAAACTGAATTTGAAACCCAAGAAACTGAGAGGGAACCCCAAGAATCTGAGAGGGAAACCCAAAAAACTGAGAGTGAAAAACAAGAAACTGGGTGGGAAACCCAAGAAACTGAGCTGGACAACCGGAAAACTGAGAGGGAAACCCAAGAATCTGTGTTGGAAACCTAAAACTGAGTTTGAAACCCAAGAAACTGAGTTTAAACCCATGAAACTGATAGGGAAACCCAAGAAACTGAGGGAAACCCAAGAAACTGAGAGGGAACCCCAAGAAACTGAGCTTGAAACCTAAGAAACTGACAGGGAAACCTAAGAAACTGAGAGGGAAACCAAAGAAACTGAGTGTGAAACCTAAGAAATTGAGAGGGAAACCTCAGAAACTGAGTGTGAAACCCGTGAAACTCAGCTGAAAAACTAAGAAACTGAGTGTGAAACCTAAGAAACTAATAAGGAAACCTAAGAAACTGAGTGTGAAACCTAAGAAACTGTGAGGGAAACCTAAAAACTGAGAATGAAGCCGAAGAAACTGAGATGAAAACCCAAGAAACTGATAGGTAAAACTAAGAAACTGCGCTGGAAACATAAGAAACGGAATTGGAAACCCAAGAAACTGAGGGAAACCCAAGAAACTGAGAGGGAAACCGAAGAAACTGCGCTGTAAACCCAAGAACCTTCGCTGGAAATCCAAGAAACTGTGGAGAACCCTTAGATTCTGAGAGTGAAACCCAAGAAACTGAGCTGTTAATCTTTGAAACTGAGAGTGAAACCCTAGAAACTGAGAGTGAAACCCAATAAACTGAGGTTAAACCCAAGAAGATGAGCTTGAAACCCAAGCAACTGAGAGGAAAACCCAAGAAACTGAGAGGGAAACCTAAGAAACTGAGAGGGAAACCCAAGAAACTGAGAGGGAAACCTAAGAAACTGGGAAGGAAACCCAAGAAACTGACAGTGAAACCAAGAAACTGTGTTGGAAACCTAAGAAACTGAGGTTGAAACCCAAGAAACTGAATTGAAAACCCAAAAAACTGAGAGTGAAACCAAAGAAACTGAGAGTGAAATCCAAGAAACTGAGAGTCAAACCCAAGAAACTGACAGTGAAACCTAAGAAACTAAGTTGGAAACCCAAGAAACTGAGAGTGAAACACAAGAAACTGAGAGTGAAACCCAAGAAACTGAGCTGGAAACCCAATAAACTGAGCTTGAAACCTAAGAAACAGAATTGGACATCTTAGAAACTGAGTTTGAAACCCAAGAAACCGATTTTGAAACCTAAGAAATTGAGTTGGAAACCCAAGAAACAAAATAAGAAACCCAAGAAACTGAGAATGAAAACCCAAAAAACTGAATTTGAAACCCAAGAAACTGAGAGGGAAACCCAAGAAACTGTGTTGGAAACCTTAAACTGAGTTTGAAATCCAAGAAACTGAGTTGTAAACCCAAGAAACTGATAGGGAAACCCAAGAAACGAGGGAAACCCAAGAAACTGAGAGGGAACCCCAAGAAACTGAGTTGGAAACCTATGAAACTGACAGGGAAACCTAAGAAACTGACCTTTAAATCCAAGAAACTGTGTTGGAATCCTCAGAAACTGCGTGAAACCAAAGAAACTGAGTGTGAAACCTAAGAAATTGAGAGGGAAACCTAAGAAACTGAGTGTGAAACCCGTGAAACTGAACTGGAAACCTAAGAAACTGAATGTGAAACCTAAGAAACTAATAGGGAAACCTAAGAAACTGAGCGTGAAACCTAAGAAACTGTAAGGGAAACCTAAGAAACTGAGAATGAAACCCAAGAAACTCATATGAAAACCCAAGAAACTGAGAGGTAAGTCTAAGAAACTGCGCTGCAAACCTAAGAAACGGAATTTGAAACCCAAGAAACTGAGAGCAAAACCCAAGAAACTGAGCTGGAAACCTAAGAAACTGAGATTTAAAACCAAGAAACTGAGGGAAACCCAAGAAACTGAGAGTGAAACCCAAGAAACTGAGTGGAAAACCAAAGAAACTGAGGTTAAACCCAAGAAACTGAGAGTGAAACCCAAGAAACTGAGAGTGAAACCCAAGAAATTGAGGTAAAAAACAAGAAACTGAGCTTGAAACCCAAGAAACTGAGGGCAACCCAAGAAACTGAGGGCAACCCAAGAAACTGAGAGTGAAACCCAAGAAACTTAGCTTGAAACCCAATAAACTGAGGGAAACCCAAGAAACTGAATGAGAAACCCAAGAAACTGAGCTGGAAACCTAAGAAACTGAGATTTAAACCCAAGAAACTGATGGAAACCTAAGAAACTGAGCGTGAAACCCAAGAAACTGAGCGGGAAACTCAAGAAACGGAGATGGAAATCCAAGAAACTGAGGGAAACCCAAGAAACTGAGCTGGAAATCTTTGAAACTGAGAGTGAAACCCAAGAAACTGAGACGGAAACCTAAGAAACTGAGAGAAACCCCAGAAACTGAGAGGAAAACCCAAGAAAATGAGAGGGAAACCTAAGAAACTGAGAGGGAAACCCAAGAAACTGAGAGGGAAAACCAAGAAACTGAGAGTGAAACCCTAGAAACTGTGTTGGAAACCCAAGAAACTGAATTTGAAACCCAAGAAACTGAGAGTGAAACCCTAGAAACTGAGTTGGAAACCCAAGAAACTGAATTTGAAACCCAAGAAACTGAGAGTGAAACCAAAGAAACTGAGTTGTAAACCCAAGAAACTGAGAGTGAAAACCAAGAAACTGAGCGGGAAACCCAAGAAACTGAGATTGAAACCCCAGAAGCTGAGAGTGAAACCCAAGAAACTGACAGTGAAACCTAAGAAACTGAGTTGGAAACCCAAGAAACTGAGTTATAAACACAAGAAACTGAGAGGGAAACCCAAGAAACTGAGGTGAAACACAAGAAACTGAGAGGGAACCCCAAGAAACTGAGAGGGAACCCAAAGAAACTGAATTTGAAACCCAAGAAACTGAGCTGGAAACCCAATAAACTGAGCTGGAAACCTAAGAAACAGAGTGGAAAACCCAAGAAACTGAGAGTGAAACCCAAGAAGCTGAAAGTGAAACCCAAGAAACTGAGAGTGAAATCTAAGAAACCGAGTTGGAAACCCAAGAAACTGAGTTGTAAACACAAGAAACTGAGAGGGAAACCCAAGAATCTGAGGTGAAACATAAGAAACTGAGAGGGAAACCCAAGAAACTGAGAGTGAAACCCAAGAAACTGAGAGGGAAACCCAAGAAACTGAGGTGAAACCCAAGAAACAGAGCTGGAAACCCAAGAAACTGAGAGGGAAACCCAAGAAACTGAGAGGGAAACCCAAGAAACTGAGGTGAAACCCAAGAAACAGAGCTGGAAACCCAAGAAACTGAGGTGAAACACAAGAAACTGAGAGGGAACCCCAAGAAACTGAGCTGGAAACCCAAGCAACTGAGCTTGAAACCTAAGAAACAGAATTTTGGAAATCTAAGAAAGTGGGTTTGAAACCCAAGAAACTGATTTTGAAACCTAAGAAATTAAGTTGGAAACCCAAGAAACAAAATAAGAAACCCAAAAAACTGAGAACGAAAACCCAAGAAACTGAATTTGAAACCCAAGAAACTGAGAGGGAACCCCAAGAATCTGAGAGGGAAACCCAAAAAACTGAGAGTGAAAAACAAGAAACTGGGTGGGAAACCCAAGAAACTGAGCTGGACACCCAGAAAACTGAGAGGGAAACCCAAGAATCTGTGTTGGAAACCTAAAACTGAGTTTGAAACCCAAGAAACTGAGTTTAAACCCATGAAACTGATAGGGAAACCCAAGAAACTGAGGGAAACCCAAGAAACTGAGAGGGAACCCCAAGAAACTGAGCTTGAAACCTAAGAAACTGACAGGGAAACCTAAGAAACTGAGAGGGAAACCAAAGAAACTGAGTGTGAAACCTAAGAAATTGAGAGGGAAACCTCAGAAACTGAGTGTGAAACCCGTGAAACTCAGCTGAAAAACTAAGAAACTGAGTGTGAAACCTAAGAAACTAATAAGGAAACCTAAGAAACTGAGTGTGAAACCTAAGAAACTGTGAGGGAAACCTAAAAACTGAGAATGAAGCCGAAGAAACTGAGATGAAAACCCAAGAAACTGATAGGTAAAACTAAGAAACTGCGCTGGAAACCTAAGAAACGGAATTGGAAACCCAAGAAACTGAGGGAAACCCAAGAAACTGAGAGGGAAACCGAAGAAACTGCGCTGTAAACCCAAGAACCTTCGCTGGAAATCCAAGAAACTGTGGAGAACCCTTAGATTCTGAGAGTGAAACCCAAGAAACTGAGCTGTTAATCTTTGAAACTGAGAGTGAAACCCTAGAAACTGAGAGTGAAACCCAATAAACTGAGGTTAAACCCAAGAAGATGAGCTTGAAACCCAAGCAACTGAGAGGAAAACCCAAGAAACTGAGAGGGAAACCTAAGAAACTGAGAGGGAAACCCAAGAAACTGAGAGGGAAACCTAAGAAACTGGGAAGGAAACCCAAGAAACTGACAGTGAAACCAAGAAACTGTGTTGGAAACCTAAGAAACTGAGGTTGAAACCCAAGAAACTGAATTGAAAACCCAAAAAACTGAGAGTGAAACCAAAGAAACTGAGAGTGAAATCCAAGAAACTGAGAGTCAAACCCAAGAAACTGACAGTGAAACCTAAGAAACTAAGTTGGAAACCCAAGAAACTGAGAGTGAAACACAAGAAACTGAGAGTGAAACCCAAGAAACTGAGCTGGAAACCCAATAAACTGAGCTTGAAACCTAAGAAACAGAATTGGACATCTTAGAAACTGAGTTTGAAACCCAAGAAACCGATTTTGAAACCTAAGAAATTGAGTTGGAAACCCAAGAAACAAAATAAGAAACCCAAGAAACTGAGAATGAAAACCCAAAAAACTGAGTTGTAAACCCAAGAAACTGATAGGGAAACCCAAGAAACGAGGGAAACCCAAGAAACTGAGAGGGAACCCCAAGAAACTGAGTTGGAAACCTATGAAACTGACAGGGAAACCTAAGAAACTGACCTTTAAATCCAAGAAACTGTGTTGGAATCCTCAGAAACTGCGTGAAACCAAAGAAACTGAGTGTGAAACCTAAGAAATTGAGAGGGAAACCTAAGAAACTGAGTGTGAAACCCGTGAAACTGAGCTGGAAACCTAAGAAACTGAGTGTGAAACCTAAGAAACTGTGAGGGAAACCTAAGAAACTGAGAATGAAGCCCAAGAAACTGAGATGAAAACCCAAGCAACTTAGCTGTAAACCATAGAAACTGAGGTGAAACCTAAGAATCTGAGAGTGAAACCCAAGAAACTGAGCTGTTAATCTTTGAAACTGAGAGTGAAAGCCAAGAAACTGAGAGCGAAACCCAAGAAACTCAGAGTAAAACCCAAGAACATGAGAGTGAAACCTAAGAAACTGAGGTTAAACCCAAGAAACTGAGCTTGAAATCCAAGAAACAGAGTGGAAACCCCAATAATCTGAGCCGGAAACCTAAGAAACTGAGATTTAAACCCAAGTTACTGAGGGAAACCCAAGAAACTGAGAGGAAAACCCGAGAAACTGAGCGTGAAACCCAAGAAACTGAGAGGGAAACCTAAGAAACTGAGCACTAAATGTTTTAAACTGAGAATGAAACCCGAGAAACTGAGAGTGAAACCCAGGAAACTGAGAGTGAAACCCAAGAAACTGAGGTTAAACCCAAGAAACTGAGCTTGAAACCTAAGAAACTGAGACGAAAACCCAAGAAACTGAGAGGGAAACCTAAGAAACTGAGAGGGAAACCCAAGAAACTGACAGTGAAACCAAGAAACTGTGTTGGAAACCTAAGAAACTTTGAATGAAACCCAAGAAACTGAATTTGAAACCCAAAAAACTGAGAGTGAAACCCAAGAAACTGAGAGTGAAACCAAAGAAACTGAGTAGAAAACCCAAGAAACTGAGAGTGAAACCCAACAAACTGAGCAAGAAACCCAAGAAACTGAGAAGAAAACCCAAGAAATTGAGAGTGAAACCCAAGAAACTGAGAGTGAAACCCAAGAAACTAAGAGTGAAACCCAAGAAACTGAGAGTGAAACCCAAGAAACAGAGTAGAAAGCCCAAGAAACTTACAGTGAAACCTAAGAAACTAAGTTGGAAACCCAAGAAACTGACAGTGAAACACAAGAAACTGAGGTTAAACCCAAGAAACTGAGAGGGAAACCCAAGAAACTGAGAGTGAAACCCAAGAAACTGAGAGGGAAACCCAAGAAACTGAGAGTGAAACCTAAGAAACTGAGGTGAAATAAAAGAAACTGAGAGGGAAACCCAAGAAACTGAGAGGAAAACCCAAGAAACTGAGGTGAAACACAAGAAATTGAGAGTGAACCCCAAGAAACTGAGAGGGAACCCCAAGAAACTGAGTTTGAAACCCAAGAAACCAATTTTGAAACCTAAGAAATTGAGTTGGCAACCCAAGAAACAAAATAAGAAACCCAAGAAACTGAGAACGAAAACCCAAGAAACTGAATTCGAAACCCAAGAAACTGAGAGAGAAACGCAAGAAAATGAGGTGAAACCCAAGAAACTGAGGGTGAAAAACAAGAAACTGGGTGGGAAACCCAAGAAACTGAGCTGGACACCCAAGAAACTGAGAGGGAAACCCAAGAATCTGTGTTGGAAACCTAAAACTGAGTTTGAAATCCAAGAAACTGAGTTGGAAACCCAAGAAACTGAGTGGGAACCCCAATAAACTGAGCTGGAAACCTAAGAAACTGAGATTTAAACCCAAGAAACTGAGAGGAAACCCGAGAAACTGATCGGGAAACTCAAGAAACTGAGATGGAAACGTCACAGTTTCAGTTTATTTATTTTCGTATAGCCCTGTGAGCCATTCGGCTCTTTAATCGGGTGCAACCACAACAAACAAAAAAAACAAAAACACGATGGATTTTAAACAATAAATGTTCTATTACTCATGAACAAGCAGCTTGGTGTCGCATTATAATTTTTAATTAACGAGTGAAAGGCTTTGACTACAGGAAGGTTATTTGTGGCTAACTTAAGAAACTGAGTGTGAAACCCAAGAAACTGAGGGAAACCCAAGAAACTGAGAGGTAAACCCAAAAAACTGAGCTGGAAACCTAAGACACTGAGAGGGAAATCCAAGAAACTGAGCTTGAAACGCAAGAAACTGAGGGAAACCCAAGAAACTTTGAGTGAAACCCATGAAACTGAGCTGGAAACCTAAGAAAATGAGAGTGAAACCCAAGAAACTGAGGTGAAACACAAGAAACTGAGAGTGAAACACAAGAAACTGAGAGGGAAACCCAAGAAACTGAGAGTGAAACCCAAGAAACTGAGAGTGAAACCCAAGAAACTGAGAGAGAAACCCAAGAAACTGAGAGTGAAACCCAAGAAACTGAGAGTGAAACCCAAGAAACTGAGAGTGAAACCAAAGAAACTGAGAGGGATACCCAAGAAACTGAGAGTGAAACCCAAGAAACTGAGAGTGAAACCAAAGAAACTGAGAGGGAAACCCAAGAAACTGAGAGTGAAACCCAAGAAACTGAGGAAAACCCAAGAAACTGAGTGAAATCTAAGAAACTGAGCTTGAAACCCAAGAAACCGATTTTGAAACCTAAGAAATTGAGTTGGAAACCAAAGAAACAAAATAAGAAACCCAAGAAACTGAGAACGAAAACCCAAGAAACTGAATTTAAAACCCAAGAAACTGAGAGCGAAACCCAAGAAACTGAGAGGGAAACCCAACAAACTGAATTTGAAACCCAAGAAACTGAGAGCTAAACCCAATAAACTGAGAGGGAAACCCAAGAAACTGAATTTGAAACCCAAGAAACTGAGAGGGAAACCTAAGAAACTGAGCTTCAAACCCAAGAAACTGTGTTGGAATCCTAAGAAACTGAGTGTGAAACCAAATAAACTGAGTGTGAAACCTAATAAATTGAGAGGGAAACCTAAGAAACTGAGTGTGAAACCAAAGAAACTGAGTGTGAAACCTAATAAATTGAGAGGGAAACCTAAGAAACTGAGTGTGAAACCCGTGAAACTGAACTGGAAACCTAAGAAACTGAATGTGAAACCTAAGAAACTAATAGGGAAACCTAAGAAACTGAGCGTGAAACCTAAGAAACTGTAAGGGAAACCTAAGAAACTGAGAATGAAACCCAAGAAACTCATATGAAAACCCAAGAAACTGAGAGGTAAGTCTAAGAAACTGCGCTGCAAACCTAAGAAACGGAATTTGAAACCCAAGAAACTGAGAGCAAAACCCAAGAAACTGAGCTGGAAACCTAAGAAACTGAGATTTAAAACCAAGAAACTGAGGGAAACCCAAGAAACTGAGAGTGAAACCCAGGAAACTGAGAGTGAAACCCAAGAAACTGAGGTTAAACCCAAGAAACTGAGCTTGAAACCTAAGAAACTGAGACGAAAACCCAAGAAACTGAGAGGGAAACCTAAGAAACTGAGAGGGAAACCCAAGAAACTGACAGTGAAACCAAGAAACTGTGTTGGAAACCTAAGAAACTTTGAATGAAACCCAAGAAACTGAATTTGAAACCCAAAAAACTGAGAGTGAAACCCAAGAAACTGAGAGTGAAACCAAAGAAACTGAGTAGAAAACCCAAGAAACTGAGAGTGAAACCCAACAAACTGAGCAAGAAACCCAAGAAACTGAGAAGAAAACCCAAGAAATTGAGAGTGAAACCCAAGAAACTGAGAGTGAAACCCAAGAAACTAAGAGTGAAACCAAAGAAACTGAGAGTGAAACCCAAGAAACAGAGTAGAAAACCCAAGAAACTTACAGTGAAACCTAAGAAACTAAGTTGGAAACCCAAGAAACTGACAGTGAAACACAAGAAACTGAGGTTAAACCCAAGAAACTGAGAGGGAAACCCAAGAAACTGAGAGTGAAACCCAAGAAACTGAGAGGGAAACCCAAGAAACTGAGAGTGAAACCTAAGAAACTGAGGTGAAATAAAAGAAACTGAGAGGGAAACCCAAGAAACTGAGAGGAAAACCCAAGAAACTGAGGTGAAACACAAGAAATTGAGAGTGAACCCCAAGAAACTGAGAGGGAACCCCAAGAAACTGAGTTTGAAACCCAAGAAACCAATTTTGAAACCTAAGAAATTGAGTTGGCAACCCAAGAAACAAAATAAGAAACCCAAGAAACTGAGAACGAAAACCCAAGAAACTGAATTCGAAACCCAAGAAACTGAGAGAGAAACGCAAGAAAATGAGGTGAAACCCAAGAAACTGAGGGTGAAAAACAAGAAACTGGGTGGGAAACCCAAGAAACTGAGCTGGACACCCAAGAAACTGAGAGGGAAACCCAAGAATCTGTGTTGGAAACCTAAAACTGAGTTTGAAATCCAAGAAACTGAGTTGGAAACCCAAGAAACTGAGTGGGAACCCCAATAAACTGAGCTGGAAACCTAAGAAACTGAGATTTAAACCCAAGAAACTGAGAGGAAACCCGAGAAACTGATCGGGAAACTCAAGAAACTGAGATGGAAACGTCACAGTTTCAGTTTATTTATTTTCGTATAGCCCTGTGAGCCATTCGGCTCTTTAATCGGGTGCAACCACAACAAACAAAAAAAACAAAAACACGATGGATTTTAAACAATAAATGTTCTATTACTCATGAACAAGCAGCTTGGTGTCGCATTATAATTTTTAATTAACGAGTGAAAGGCTTTGACTACAGGAAGGTTATTTGTGGCTAACTTAAGAAACTGAGTGTGAAACCCAAGAAACTGAGGGAAACCCAAGAAACTGAGAGGTAAACCCAAAAAACTGAGCTGGAAACCTAAGACACTGAGAGGGAAATCCAAGAAACTGAGCTTGAAACGCAAGAAACTGAGGGAAACCCAAGAAACTTTGAGTGAAACCCATGAAACTGAGCTGGAAACCTAAGAAAATGAGAGTGAAACCCAAGAAACTGAGGTGAAACACAAGAAACTGAGAGTGAAACACAAGAAACTGAGAGGGAAACCCAAGAAACTGAGAGTGAAACCCAAGAAACTGAGAGTGAAACCCAAGAAACTGAGAGAGAAACCCAAGAAACTGAGAGTGAAACCCAAGAAACTGAGAGTGAAACCCAAGAAACTGAGAGTGAAACCAAAGAAACTGAGAGGGATACCCAAGAAACTGAGAGTGAAACCCAAGAAACTGAGAGTGAAACCAAAGAAACTGAGAGGGAAACCCAAGAAACTGAGAGTGAAACCCAAGAAACTGAGGAAACCCCAAGAAACTGAGTGAAATCTAAGAAACTGAGCTTGAAACCCAAGAAACCGATTTTGAAACCTAAGAAATTGAGTTGGAAACCAAAGAAACAAAATAAGAAACCCAAGAAACTGAGAACGAAAACCCAAGAAACTGAATTTGAAACCCAAGAAACTGAGAGCGAAACCCAAGAAACTGAGAGGGAAACCCAACAAACTGAATTTGAAACCCAAGAAACTGAGAGCTAAACCCAATAAACTGAGAGGGAAACCCAAGAAACTGAATTTGAAACCCAAGAAACTGAGAGGGAAACCTAAGAAACTGAGCTTCAAACCCAAGAAACTGTGTTGGAATCCTAAGAAACTGAGTGTGAAACCAAATAAACTGAGTGTGAAACCTAATAAATTGAGAGGGAAACCTAAGAAACTGAGTGTGAAACCAAAGAAACTGAGTGTGAAACCTAATAAATTGAGAGGGAAACCTAAGAAACTGAGTGTGAAACCCGTGAAACTGAACTGGAAACCTAAGAAACTGAATGTGAAACCTAAGAAACTAATAGGGAAACCTAAGAAACTGAGCGTGAAACCTAAGAAACTGTAAGGGAAACCTAAGAAACTGAGAATGAAACCCAAGAAACTCATATGAAAACCCAAGAAACTGAGAGGTAAGTCTAAGAAACTGCGCTGCAAACCTAAGAAACGGAATTTGAAACCCAAGAAACTGAGAGCAAAACCCAAGAAACTGAGCTGGAAACCTAAGAAACTGAGATTTAAAACCAAGAAACTGAGGGAAACCCAAGAAACTGAGAGTGAAACCCAAGAAACTGAGTGGAAAACCAAAGAAACTGAGGTTAAACCCAAGAAACTGAGAGTGAAACCCAAGAAACTGAGAGTGAAACCCAAGAAATTGAGGTAAAAAACAAGAAACTGAGCTTGAAACCCAAGAAACTGAGGGCAACCCAAGAAACTGAGGGCAACCCAAGAAACTGAGAGTGAAACCCAAGAAACTTAGCTTGAAACCCAATAAACTGAGGGAAACCCAAGAAACTGAATGGGAAACCCAAGAAACTGAGCTGTAAACCTAAGAAACTGAGATTTAAACCCAAGAAACTGATGGAAACCTAAGAAACTGAGCGTGAAACCCAAGAAACTGAGCGGGAAACTCAAGAAACGGAGATGGAAATCCAAGAAACTGAGGGAAACCCAAGAAACTGAGCTGGAAATCTTTGAAACTGAGAGTGAAACCCAAGAAACTGAGAGGGAAACCTAAGAAACTGAGAGAAACCCCAGAAACTGAGAGGAAAACCCAAGAAAATGAGAGGGAAACCTAAGAAACTGAGAGGGAAACCCAAGAAACTGAGAGGGAAAACCAAGAAACTGAGAGTGAAACCCTAGAAACTGTGTTGGAAACCCAAGAAACTGAATTTGAAACCCAAGAAACTGAGAGTGAAACCCTAGAAACTGAGTTGGAAACCCAAGAAACTGAATTTGAAACCCAAGAAACTGAGAGTGAAACCCAAGAAACTGAGTTGTAAACCCAAGAAACTGAGAGTGAAAACCAAGAAACTGAGCGGGAAACCCAAGAAACTGAGATTGAAACCCCAGAAGCTGAGAGTGAAACCCAAGAAACTGACAGTGAAACCTAAGAAACTGAGTTGGAAACCCAAGAAACTGAGTTATAAACACAAGAAACTGAGAGGGAAACCCAAGAAACTGAGGTGAAACACAAGAAACTGAGAGGGAACCCCAAGAAACTGAGAGGGAACCCAAAGAAACTGAATTTGAAACCCAAGAAACTGAGCTGGAAACCCAATAAACTGAGCTGGAAACCTAAGAAACAGAGTGGAAAACCCAAGAAACTGAGAGTGAAACCCAAGAAGCTGAAAGTGAAACCCAAGAAACTGAGAGTGAAATCTAAGAAACCGAGTTGGAAACCCAAGAAACTGAGTTGTAAACACAAGAAACTGAGAGGGAAACCCAAGAATCTGAGGTGAAACATAAGAAACTGAGAGGGAAACCCAAGAAACTGAGAGTGAAACCCAAGAAACTGAGAGGGAAACCCAAGAAACTGAGGTGAAACCCAAGAAACAGAGCTGGAAACCCAAGAAACTGAGAGGGAAACCCAAGAAACTGAGAGGGAAACCCAAGAAACTGAGGTGAAACCCAAGAAACAGAGCTGGAAACCCAAGAAACTGAGGTGAAACACAAGAAACTGAGAGGGAACCCCAAGAAACTGAGCTGGAAACCCAAGCAACTGAGCTTGAAACCTAAGAAACAGAATTTTGGAAATCTAAGAAAGTGGGTTTGAAACCCAAGAAACTGATTTTGAAACCTAAGAAATTAAGTTGGAAACCCAAGAAACAAAATAAGAAACCCAAAAAACTGAGAACGAAAACCCAAGAAACTGAATTTGAAACCCAAGAAACTGAGAGGGAACCCCAAGAATCTGAGAGGGAAACCCAAAAAACTGAGAGTGAAAAACAAGAAACTGGGTGGGAAACCCAAGAAACTGAGCTGGACACCCAGAAAACTGAGAGGGAAACCCAAGAATCTGTGTTGGAAACCTAAAACTGAGTTTGAAACCCAAGAAACTGAGTTTAAACCCATGAAACTGATAGGGAAACCCAAGAAACTGAGGGAAACCCAAGAAACTGAGAGGGAACCCCAAGAAACTGAGCTTGAAACCTAAGAAACTGACAGGGAAACCTAAGAAACTGAGAGGGAAACCAAAGAAACTGAGTGTGAAACCTAAGAAATTGAGAGGGAAACCTCAGAAACTGAGTGTGAAACCCGTGAAACTCAGCTGAAAAACTAAGAAACTGAGTGTGAAACCTAAGAAACTAATAAGGAAACCTAAGAAACTGAGTGTGAAACCTAAGAAACTGTGAGGGAAACCTAAAAACTGAGAATGAAGCCGAAGAAACTGAGATGAAAACCCAAGAAACTGATAGGTAAAACTAAGAAACTGCGCTGGAAACATAAGAAACGGAATTGGAAACCCAAGAAACTGAGGGAAACCCAAGAAACTGAGAGGGAAACCGAAGAAACTGCGCTGTAAACCCAAGAACCTTCGATGGAAATCCAAGAAACTGTGGAGAACCCTTAGATTCTGAGAGTGAAACCCGAGAAACTGAGCTGTTAATCTTTGAAACTGAGAGTGAAACCCTAGAAACTGAGAGTGAAACCCAATAAACTGAGGTTAAACCCAAGAAGATGAGCTTGAAACCCAAGCAACTGAGAGGAAAACCCAAGAAACTGAGAGGGAAACCTAAGAAACTGAGAGGGAAACCCAAGAAACTGAGAGGGAAACCTAAGAAACTGGGAAGGAAACCCAAGAAACTGACAGTGAAACCAAGAAACTGTGTTGGAAACCTAAGAAACTGAGGTTGAAACCCAAGAAACTGAATTGAAAACCCAAAAAACTGAGAGTGAAACCAAAGAAACTGAGAGTGAAATCCAAGAAACTGAGAGTCAAACCCAAGAAACTGACAGTGAAACCTAAGAAACTAAGTTGGAAACCCAAGAAACTGAGAGTGAAACACAAGAAACTGAGAGTGAAACCCAAGAAACTGAGCTGGAAACCCAATAAACTGAGCTTGAAACCTAAGAAACAGAATTGGACATCTTAGAAACTGAGTTTGAAACCCAAGAAACCGATTTTGAAACCTAAGAAATTGAGTTGGAAACCCAAGAAACAAAATAAGAAACCCAAGAAACTGAGAATGAAAACCCAAAAAACTGAATTTGAAACCCAAGAAACTGAGAGGGAAACCCAAGAAACTGTGTTGGAAACCTTAAACTGAGTTTGAAATCCAAGAAACTGAGTTGTAAACCCAAGAAACTGATAGGGAAACCCAAGAAACGAGGGAAACCCAAGAAACTGAGAGGGAACCCCAAGAAACTGAGTTGGAAACCTATGAAACTGACAGGGAAACCTAAGAAACTGACCTTTAAATCCAAGAAACTGTGTTGGAATCCTCAGAAACTGCGTGAAACCAAAGAAACTGAGTGTGAAACCTAAGAAATTGAGAGGGAAACCTAAGAAACTGAGTGTGAAACCCGTGAAACTGAACTGGAAACCTAAGAAACTGAATGTGAAACCTAAGAAACTAATAGGGAAACCTAAGAAACTGAGCGTGAAACCTAAGAAACTGTAAGGGAAACCTAAGAAACTGAGAATGAAACCCAAGAAACTCATATGAAAACCCAATAAACTGAGAGGTAAGTCTAAGAAACTGCGCTGCAAACCTAAGAAACGGAATTTGAAACCCAAGAAACTGAGAGCAAAACCCAAGAAACTGAGCTGGAAACCTAAGAAACTGAGATTTAAAACCAAGAAACTGAGGGAAACCCAAGAAACTGAGAGTGAAACCCAAGAAACTGAGTGGAAAACCAAAGAAACTGAGGTTAAACCCAAGAAACTGAGAGTTAAACCCAAGAAACTGAGAGTGAAACCCAAGAAATTGAGGTAAAAAACAAGAAACTGAGCTTGAAACCCAAGAAACTGAGGGCAACCCAAGAAACTGAAGGCAACCCAAGAAACTGAGAGTGAAACCCAAGAAACTTAGCTTGAAACCCAATAAACTGAGGGAAACCCAAGAAACTGAATGGGAAACCCAAGAAACTGAGCTGGAAACCTAAGAAACTGAGATTTAAACCCAAGAAACTGATGGAAACCTAAGAAACTGAGCGTGAAACCCAAGAAACTGAGCGGGAAACTCAAGAAACGGAGATGGAAATCCAAGAAACTGAGGGAAACCCAAGAAACTGAGCTGGAAATCTTTGAAACTGAGAGTGAAACCCAAGAAACTGAGAGGGAAACCTAAGAAACTGAGAGAAACCCCAGAAACTGAGAGGAAAACCCAAGAAAATGAGAGGGAAACCTAAGAAACTGAGAGGGAAACCCAAGAAACTGAGAGGGAAAACCAAGAAACTGAGAGTGAAACCCTAGAAACTGTGTTGGAAACCCAAGAAACTGAATTTGAAACCCAAGAAACTGAGAGTGAAACCCTAGAAACTGAGTTGGAAACCCAAGAAACTGAATTTGAAACCCAAGAAACTGAGAGTGAAACCCAAGAAACTGAGTTGTAAACCCAAGAAACTGAGAGTGAAAACCAAGAAACTGAGCGGGAAACCCAAGAAACTGAGATTGAAACCCCAGAAGCTGAGAGTGAAACCCAAGAAACTGACAGTGAAACCTAAGAAACTGAGTTGGAAACCCAAGAAACTGAGTTATAAACACAAGAAACTGAGAGGGAAACCCAAGAAACTGAGGTGAAACACAAGAAACTGAGAGGGAACCCCAAGAAACTGAGAGGGAACCCAAAGAAACTGAATTTGAAACCCAAGAAACTGAGCTGGAAACCCAATAAACTGAGCTGGAAACCTAAGAAACAGAGTGGAAAACCCAAGAAACTGAGAGTGAAACCCAAGAAGCTGAAAGTGAAACCCAAGAAACTGAGAGTGAAATCTAAGAAACCGAGTTGGAAACCCAAGAAACTGAGTTGTAAACACAAGAAACTGAGAGGGAAACCCAAGAATCTGAGGTGAAACATAAGAAACTGAGAGGGAAACCCAAGAAACTGAGAGTGAAACCCAAGAAACTGAGAGGGAAACCCAAGAAACTGAGGTGAAACCCAAGAAACAGAGCTGGAAACCCAAGAAACTGAGAGGGAAACCCAAGAAACTGAGAGGGAAACCCAAGAAACTGAGGTGAAACCCAAGAAACAGAGCTGGAAACCCAAGAAACTGAGGTGAAACACAAGAAACTGAGAGGGAACCCCAAGAAACTGAGCTGGAAACCCAAGCAACTGAGCTTGAAACCTAAGAAACAGAATTTTGGAAATCTAAGAAAGTGAATTTGAAACCCAAGAAACTGATTTTGAAACCTAAGAAATTAAGTTGGAAACCCAAGAAACAAAATAAGAAACCCAAAAAACTGAGAACGAAAACCCAAGAAACTGAATTTGAAACCCAAGAAACTGAGAGGGAACCCCAAGAATCTGAGAGGGAAACCCAAAAAACTGAGAGTGGAAAAACAAGAAACTGAGTGGGAAACCCAAGAAACTGAGCTGGACACCCAGAAAACTGAGAGGGAAACCCAAGAATCTGTGTTGGAAACCTAAAACTGAGTTTGAAACCCAAGAAACTGAGTTTAAACCCATGAAACTGATAGGGAAACCCAAGAAACTGAGGGAAACCCAAGAAACTGAGAGGGAACCCCAAGAAACTGAGCTTGAAACCTAAGAAACTGACAGGGAAACCTAAGAAACTGAGAGGGAAACCAAAGAAACTGAGTGTGAAACCTAAGAAATTGAGAGGGAAACCTCAGAAACTGAGTGTGAAACCCGTGAAACTCAGCTGAAAAACTAAGAAACTGAGTGTGAAACCTAAGAAACTAATAAGGAAACCTAAGAAACTGAGTGTGAAACCTAAGAAACTGTGAGGGAAACCTAAAAACTGAGAATGAAGCCGAAGAAACTGAGATGAAAACCCAAGAAACTGATAGGTAAAACTAAGAAACTGCGCTGGAAACCTAAGAAACGGAATTGGAAACCCAAGAAACTGAGGGAAACCCAAGAAACTGAGAGGGAAACCGAAGAAACTGCGCTGTAAACCCAAGAACCTTCGCTGGAAATCCAAGAAACTGTGGAGAACCCTTAGATTCTGAGAGTGAAACCCAAGAAACTGAGCTGTTAATCTTTGAAACTGAGAGTGAAACCCTAGAAACTGAGAGTGAAACCCAATAAACTGAGGTTAAACCCAAGAAGATGAGCTTGAAACCCAAGCAACTGAGAGGAAAACCCAAGAAACTGAGAGGGAAACCTAAGAAACTGAGAGGGAAACCCAAGAAACTGAGAGGGAAACCTAAGAAACTGGGAAGGAAACCCAAGAAACTGACAGTGAAACCAAGAAACTGTGTTGGAAACCTAAGAAACTGAGGTTGAAACCCAAGAAACTGAATTGAAAACCCAAAAAACTGAGAGTGAAACCAAAGAAACTGAGAGTGAAATCCAAGAAACTGAGAGTCAAACCCAAGAAACTGACAGTGAAACCTAAGAAACTAAGTTGGAAACCCAAGAAACTGAGAGTGAAACACAAGAAACTGAGAGTGAAACCCAAGAAACTGAGCTGGAAACCCAATAAACTGAGCTTGAAACCTAAGAAACAGAATTGGACATCTTAGAAACTGAGTTTGAAACCCAAGAAACCGATTTTGAAACCTAAGAAATTGAGTTGGAAACCCAAGAAACAAAATAAGAAACCCAAGAAACTGAGAATGAAAACCCAAAAAACTGAATTTGAAACCCAAGAAACTGAGAGGGAAACCCAAGAAACTGTGTTGGAAACCTTAAACTGAGTTTGAAATCCAAGAAACTGAGTTGTAAACCCAAGAAACTGATAGGGAAACCCAAGAAACGAGGGAAACCCAAGAAACTGAGAGGGAACCCCAAGAAACTGAGTTGGAAACCTATGAAACTGACAGGGAAACCTAAGAAACTGACCTTTAAATCCAAGAAACTGTGTTGGAATCCTCAGAAACTGCGTGAAACCAAAGAAACTGAGTGTGAAACCTAAGAAATTGAGAGGGAAACCTAAGAAACTGAGTGTGAAACCCGTGAAACTGAGCTGGAAACCTAAGAAACTGAGTGTGAAACCTAAGAAACTGTGAGGGAAACCTAAGAAACTGAGAATGAAGCCCAAGAAACTGAGATGAAAACCCAAGCAACTTAGCTGTAAACCATAGAAACTGAGGTGAAACCTAAGAATCTGAGAGTGAAACCCAAGAAACTGAGCTGTTAATCTTTGAAACTGAGAGTGAAAGCCAAGAAACTGAGAGCGAAACCCAAGAAACTCAGAGTAAAACCCAAGAACATGAGAGTGAAACCTAAGAAACTGAGGTTAAACCCAAGAAACTGAGCTTGAAATCCAAGAAACAGAGTGGAAACCCCAATAATCTGAGCCGGAAACCTAAGAAACTGAGATTTAAACCCAAGTTACTGAGGGAAACCCAAGAAACTGAGAGGAAAACCCGAGAAACTGAGCGTGAAACCCAAGAAACTGAGAGGGAAACCTAAGAAACTGAGCACTAAATGTTTTAAACTGAGAATGAAACCCGAGAAACTGAGAGTGAAACCCAGGAAACTGAGAGTGAAACCCAAGAAACTGAGGTTAAACCCAAGAAACTGAGCTTGAAACCTAAGAAACTGAGACGAAAACCCAAGAAACTGAGAGGGAAACCTAAGAAACTGAGAGGGAAACCCAAGAAACTGACAGTGAAACCAAGAAACTGTGTTGGAAACCTAAGAAACTTTGAATGAAACCCAAGAAACTGAATTTGAAACCCAAAAAACTGAGAGTGAAACCCAAGAAACTGAGAGTGAAACCAAAGAAACTGAGTAGAAAACCCAAGAAACTGAGAGTGAAACCCAACAAACTGAGCAAGAAACCCAAGAAACTGAGAAGAAAACCCAAGAAATTGAGAGTGAAACCCAAGAAACTGAGAGTGAAACCCAAGAAACTAAGAGTGAAACCCAAGAAACTGAGAGTGAAACCCAAGAAACAGAGTAGAAAACCCAAGAAACTTACAGTGAAACCTAAGAAACTAAGTTGGAAACCCAAGAAACTGACAGTGAAACACAAGAAACTGAGGTTAAACCCAAGAAACTGAGAGGGAAACCCAAGAAACTGAGAGTGAAACCCAAGAAACTGAGAGGGAAACCCAAGAAACTGAGAGTGAAACCTAAGAAACTGAGGTGAAATAAAAGAAACTGAGAGGGAAACCCAAGAAACTGAGAGGAAAACCCAAGAAACTGAGGTGAAACACAAGAAATTGAGAGTGAACCCCAAGAAACTGAGAGGGAACCCCAAGAAACTGAGTTTGAAACCCAAGAAACCAATTTTGAAACCTAAGAAATTGAGTTGGCAACCCAAGAAACAAAATAAGAAACCCAAGAAACTGAGAACGAAAACCCAAGAAACTGAATTCGAAACCCAAGAAACTGAGAGTGAAACGCAAGAAAATGAGGTGAAACCCAAGAAACTGAGGGTGAAAAACAAGAAACTGGGTGGGAAACCCAAGAAACTGAGCTGGACACCCAAGAAACTGAGAGGGAAACCCAAGAATCTGTGTTGGAAACCTAAAACTGAGTTTGAAATCCAAGAAACTGAGTTGGAAACCCAAGAAACTGATAGGGAAACCCAAGAAACTGAGGGTTACCCAAGAAACTGAGAGGGAACCCCAAGAAGCTGAGTTGGAAACCTAAGAAACTCACAGGGAAACCTAAGAAACTGAGCTTCAAACCCAAGAAACTGTGTTGGAATCCTCAGAAACTGAGAATGAAGCCGAAGAAACTGAGTGTGAAACTTAAGAAATTGAGAGGTAAAACTAAGAAACTGCGCTGGAAACCTAAGAAACGGAATTGGAAACCCAAGAAACTGAGAGGGAAACCCAAGAAACCGAGAGGGAACCCCAAGAAACTGAGAGGGAAACCCAAGAAACTGACGCTGGAAACCCAAGAAACTTAGCAGGAAACCCAAGAAACTGAGGTGAAACATAAGAATCTGAGAGTGAAACCCAAGAAACTGAGAGCGAAACCCAAGAAACTGAGAGTGAAACCCAAGAACATGAGAGTGAAACCCAAGAAACTGAGGTTAAACCCAAGAAACTGAGCTTGAAACCCAAGGAACTGAGTGGGAACACCAAGAAACTGAGCTGGAAACCTAAGAAACTGAGATTTAAACCCAAGATAGTGAGGGAAACCCAAGAAACTGAGAGGAAAACCCGAGAAACTAAGCGTGAAACCCAAGAAACTGAGAGTGAAACCTAAGAAACTGAGTTGTAAATCTTTGAAACTGAGAATGAAACCCGAAAAACTGAGGTTAAACCCAAGAAACTGAGAGTGAAACCCAAGCAACTGAGAGTGAAACCCAAGAAACTGAGGTTAAACCCAAGAAACTGAGCTTGAAACCCAAGAAACTGAGAGGGAAACCCAAGAAACTGAGTGGGAACCCCAATAAACTGAGCTGGAAACCTAAGAAACTGAGATTTAAACCCAAGAAACTGAGAGGAAACCCGAGAAACTGATCGGGAAACTCAAGAAACTGAGATGGAAACGTCACAGTTTCAGTTTATTTATTTTCGTATAGCCCTGTGAGCCATTCGGCTCTTTAATCGGGTGCAACCACAACAAACAAAAAAAACAAAAACACGATGAATTTTAAACAATAAATGTTCTATTACTCATGAACAAGCAGCTTGGTGTCGCATTATAATTTTTAATTAACGAGTGAAAGGCTTTGACTACAGGAAGGTTATTTGTGGCTAACTTAAGAAACTGAGTGTGAAACCCAAGAAACTGAGGGAAACCCAAGAAACTGAGAGGTAAACCCAAAAAACTGAGCTGGAAACCTAAGACACTGAGAGGGAAATCCAAGAAACTGAGCTTGAAACGCAAGAAACTGAGGGAAACCCAAGAAACTTTGAGTGAAACCCATGAAACTGAGCTGGAAACCTAAGAAAATGAGAGTGAAACCCAAGAAACTGAGGTGAAACACAAGAAACTGAGAGTGAAACACAAGAAACTGAGAGGGAAACCCAAGAAACTGAGAGTGAAACCCAAGAAACTGAGAGTGAAACCCAAGAAACTGAGAGGGAAACCCAAGAAACTGAGAGTGAAACCCAAGAAACTGAGAGTGAAACCCAAGAAACTGAGAGTGAAACCAAAGAAACTGAGAGGGATACCCAAGAAACTGAGAGTGAAACCCAAGAAACTGAGAGTGAAACCAAAGAAACTGAGAGGGAAACCCAAGAAACTGAGAGTGAAACCCAAGAAACTGAGGAAAACCCAAGAAACTGAGTGAAATCTAAGAAACTGAGCTTGAAACCCAAGAAACCGATTTTGAAACCTAAGAAATTGAGTTGGAAACCAAAGAAACAAAATAAGAAACCCAAGAAACTGAGAACGAAAACCCAAGAAACTGAATTTGAAACCCAAGAAACTGAGAGCGAAACCCAAGAAACTGAGAGGGAAACCCAAGAAACTGAATTTGAAACCCAAGAAACTGAGAGCAAAACCCAATAAACTGAGAGGGAAACCCAAGAAACTGAATTTGAAACCCAAGAAACTGAGAGGGAAACCTAAGAAACTGAGCTTCAAACCCAAGAAACTGTGTTGGAATCCTAAGAAACTGAGTGTGAAACCAAATAAACTGAGTGTGAAACCTAATAAATTGAGAGGGAAACCTAAGAAACTGAGTGTGAAACCAAAGAAACTGAGTGTGAAACCTAATAAATTGAGAGGGAAACCTAAGAAACTGAGTGTGAAACCCGTGAAACTGAACTGGAAACCTAAGAAACTGAATGTGAAACCTAAGAAACTAATAGGGAAACCTAAGAAACTGAGCGTGAAACCTAAGAAACTGTAAGGGAAACCTAAGAAACTGAGAATGAAACCCAAGAAACTCATATGAAAACCCAAGAAACTGAGAGGTAAGTCTAAGAAACTGCGCTGCAAACCTAAGAAACGGAATTTGAAACCCAAGAAACTGAGAGCAAAACCCAAGAAACTGAGCTGGAAACCTAAGAAACTGAGATTTAAAACCAAGAAACTGAGGGAAACCCAATAAACTGAGAGTGAAACCCAAGAAACTGAGTGGAGAACCAAAGAAACTGAGGTTAAACCCAAGAAACTGAGAGTGAAACCCAAGAAACTGAGAGTGAAACCCAAGAAATTGAGGTAAAAAACAAGAAACTGAGCTTGAAACCCAAGAAACTGAGGGCAACCCAAGAAACTGAGGGCAACCCAAGAAACTGAGAGTGAAACCCAAGAAACTTAGCTTGAAACCCAATAAACTGAGGGAAACCCAAGAAACTGAATGGGAAACCCAAGAAACTGAGCTGGAAACCTAAGAAACTGAGATTTAAACCCAAGAAACTGATGGAAACCTAAGAAACTGAGCGTGAAACCCAAGAAACTGAGCGGGAAACTCAAGAAACGGAGATGGAAATCCAAGAAACTGAGGGAAACCCAAGAAACTGAGCTGGAAATCTTTGAAACTGAGAGTGAAACCCAAGAAACTGAGAGTGAAACCCAAGAAACTGAGCTGGAAATATTTGAAACTGGGAGTGAAACCCGAGAAACTGAGGTTAAACCCAAGAAATTGAGAGTGAAACGCGAGAAACTGAGGTTAATCCCAAGAAACTGAGAGTGAAACCCAAGAAACTGAGAGTGAAACACAAGAAACTGAGGTTAAACCCAAGAAACTGAGCTTGAAACCCAAGAAACTGAGGGAAACCCAAGAAACTGAGAATGAACCCCAAGAAACTGAGAATGAAACCCAAGAAACTGAGGTCAACCCCAAGAAACGGAGATTGAAACCCAAGAAACTGAGTGGGAACCCCAAGAAACTGAGCTGGAAACCTAAGAAACTGAGATTTAAACCGAAGAAACTGAGAGGGAAACCCAAGAAACCGAGAGGGAAACCTCAGAAACTGAGACGGAAACCCAAGAAACTGAGAGGGAAACCCAATAAACGGAGGTGAAACCAAAGAAACTGACAGGGAAACCCAAGAAACTGAGAGGGAAACCCAAGAAAGCAAGGTGGAACCCAAGAAACTGAGAGGGAAACCCAACAAACTGAGGTGAAACCAAAGAAACTGACAGGGAAACCCAAGAAACTGAGTGTGAAACCCAAGAAACTGAGATGGAAACCGAAGAAACTGAGCTGGAAACCCAGGAAACTGAGAGGAAAACCCAAGAAACTGAGGTGGAATCCTAAGAAGCTGAGGGAAACCCAAGAAACTGAGAGGGAAACCCAAGAAAACTGAGCAAACCCAAGAAGCTGAAAGGAAAAGCCAAGAAACTGAGATTGAAGCCCCAGAAGCTGAGAGTGAAACCCAAGAAACTGACAGTGAAACCTAAGAAACTGAGTTGGAAACCCAACAAACTGAGATGAAACACAAGACACTGAGAGGGAAACCCAAGAAACTGAGAGGGAAATCCAAGAAACTGAGAGGGAAACCCAAGAAACTGAGAGGGAAACCCAAGCAACTGAGAGGGAAACCCAAGAAACTGAGGTGAAACCCAAGAAACTGAGAGTGAAACCCAAGAAACTGAGAGTGAAACCCAAGAAACTGAGGTTAAAGCCAAGAAACTGAGAGTGAAACCCAAGAAACTGAGAGTGAAACCCGAGAAACTGAGAGTGAAACCCGAGAAACTGAGTGGGAACCCCAAGAAACTGAGCTGGAAACCTAAGAAACTGAGATTTAAACCCAAGAAACTGAGGGAAACCCAATAAACTGAGAGTGAAACCCAAGAAATTGAGGGAACCCCAAGAAACTGTGCTGGAAACCCAAGAAACTGAGAGTGAAACCCAAGAAACTGAGCTGGAAACCTAAGAAACTGAGATTTAAAACCATGAAACTGAGGGAAACCCAAGAAACTGAGAGTGAAACCCAAGAAACTGAGAGGAAAACCAAAGACACTGAGGTTAAACCCAAGAAACTGAGAGTGAAACCCAAGAAACTGAGAGTGAAACCCAAGAAATTGAGGTAAAATACAAGAAACTGAGCTTGAAACCCAAGAAACTGAGGGCAACCCAAGAAACTGAGAGTGAAACCCAAGAAACTTAGCTTGAAACCCAATAAACTGAGGGAAACCCAAGAAACTGAATGGGAACCCCAAGAAACTGAGCTGGAAACCTAAGAAACTGAGATTTAAACCCAAGAAACTGATGGCAACCCAAGAAACTGAGGGAAACCCAAGAAACTGAGCTGGAAATCTTTGAAACTGAGAGTGAAACCCAAGAAACTGAGTGAAACCCAATAAACTGAGAGAGAAACCCAAGAAACTGAGCTGGAAATATTCGAAACTGAGAGTGAAACCCAAGAAACTGAGAGTGAAACCCAAGAAACTGAGCTGGAAATCTTTGAAACTGGGAGTGAAACCCGAGAAACTGAGGTTAACCCAAGAAATTGAGAGTGAAACCCGAGAAACTGAGGTTAATCCCAAGAAACTGAGAGTGAAACCCAAGAAACTGAGAGTGAAACCCAAGAAACTGAGGTTAAACCCAAGAAACTGAGCTTGAAACCCAAGAAACTGAGGGAAACCCAAGAAACTGAGAATGAAACCCAAGAAACTGAGAATGAAACCCAAGAATCTGAGGTCAAACCCAAGAAACTGAGCTTGAAACCCAAGAAACTGAGTGGGAACCCCAAGAAACTGAGCTGGAAACCTAATAAACTGAGATTTAAACCGAAGAAACTGAGAGGTAAACGCAAGAAACTGAGAGTGAAACCCAAGAAACTGAGAGTGAAACCCAATAAACGGAGGTGAAACCAAAGAAACTGACAGGGAAACCCAAGAAACTGAGAGGGAAACCCAAGAAAGCAAGGTGAAACCCAAGAAACTGAGAGGGAAACCCAACAAACTGAGGTGAAACCAAAGAAACTGACAGGGAAACCCAAGAAACGGAGAGTGAAACCCAAGAAACTGAGGTTAAAGCCAAGAAACTGAGAGTGAAACCCAAGAAACTGAGAGTGAAACCCGAGAAACTGAGAGTGAAACCAGAGAAACTGAGTGGGAACCCCAAGAAACTGAGCTGGAAACCTAAGAAACTGAGATTTAAACCCAAGAAACTGAGGGAAACCCAATAAACTGAGAGTGAAACCCAAGAAATTGAGGGAACCCCAAGAAACTGTGCTGGAAACCCAAGAAACTGAGAGTGAAACCCAAGAAACTGAGCTGGAAACCTAAGAAACTGAGATTTAAAACCATGAAACTGAGGGAAACCCAAGAAACTGAGAGTGAAACCCAAGAAACTGAGAGGAAAACCAAAGACACTGAGGTTAAACCCAAGAAACTGAGAGTGAAACCCAAGAAACTGAGAGTGAAACCCAAGAAATTGAGGTAAAAAACAAGAAACTGAGCTTGAAACCCAAGAAACTGAGGGCAACCCAAGAAACTGAGAGTGAAAACCAAGAAACTTAGCTTGAAACCCAATAAACTGAGGGAAACCCAAGAAACTGAATGGGAACCCCAAGAAACTGAGCTGGAAACCTAAGAAACTGAGATTTAAACCCAAGAAACTGATGGCAACCCAAGAAACTGAGGGAAACCCAAGAAACTGAGCTGGAAATCTTTGAAACTGAGAGTGAAACCCAAGAAACTGAGTGAAACCCAATAAACTGAGAGAGAAACCCAAGAAACTGAGCTGGAAATATTCGAAACTGAGAGTGAAACCCAAGAAACTGAGAGTGAAACCCAAGAAACTGAGCTGGAAATCTTTGAAACTGGGATTGAAACCCGAGAAACTGAGGTTAACCCAAGAAATTGAGAGTGAAACCCGAGAAACTGAGGTTAATCCCAAGAAACTGAGAGTGAAACCCAAGAAACTGAGAGTGAAACCCAAGAAACTGAGGTTAAACCCAAGAAACTGAGCTTGAAACCCAAGAAACTGAGGGAAACCCAAGAAACTGAGAATGAAACCCAAGAAACTGAGAATGAAACCCAAGAATCTGAGGTCAAACCCAAGAAACTGAGCTTGAAACCCAAGAAACTGAGTGGGAACCCCAAGAAACTGAGCTGGAAACCTAATAAACTGAGATTTAAACCGAAGAAACTGAGAGGGAAACGCAAGAAACTGAGAGTGAAACCCAAGAAACTGAGAGTGAAACCCAATAAACGGAGGTGAAACCAAAGAAACTGAAAGGGAAACCCAAGAAACTGAGAGGGAAACCCAAGAAAGCAAGGTGAAACCCAAGAAACTGAGCTTGAAACCCAAGAAACTGAGTGGGAACCCCAAGAAACTGAGCTGGAAACCTAATAAACTGAGATTTAAACCGAAGAAACTGAGAGGGAAACGCAAGAAACTGAGAGTGAAACCCAAGAAACTGAGAGGGAAACCCAACAAACTGAGGTGAAACCAAAGAAACTGACAGGGAAACCCAAGAAACTGAGTGTGAAACCCAAGAAACTGAGATGGAAACCGAAGAAACTGAGCTTGAAACCCAAGAAACCGAGAGGAAAACCCAAGAAACTGAGCTGGAATCCTAAGAAGCTGAGGGAAACCCAAGAAACTGAGAGGGAAACCCAAGAAAACTGAGCAAACCCAAGAAACTGAAAGGAAAACCCGAGAAACTGAGATTGAAGCCCCAGAAGCTGAGAGTGAAACCCAAGAAACTGACAGTGAAACCTAAGAAACTGAGTTGGAAACCCAACAAACTGAGATGAAACACAAGACACTGAGAGGGAAACCCAAGAAACTGAGAGGGAAATCCAAGAAACTGATAGGGAAACCCAAGAAACTGAGAGGGAAACCCAAGAAACTGAGAGGGAAACCCAAGAAACTGAGGTGAAACCCAAGAAACTGAGAGTGAAACCCAAGAAACTGAGAGTGAAACCCAAGAAACTGAGATTAAACCCAAGAAACTGAGAGTGAAACCCGAGAAACTGAGTGGGAACCCCAAGAAACTGAGCTGGAAACCTAAGAAACTGAGATTTAAACCCAAGAAACTGAGGGAAACCCAATAAACTGAGAGTGAAACCCAAGAAACTGAGGGAACCCCAAGAAACTGTACTGGAAACCCAAGAAACTGACAGTGAAACCCAAGAAACTGAGCTGGAAATCCTTAAAACTGAGAGTGAAACCAAAGAAACTGAGCGTGAAACCCAAGAAACTGAGAGGGAAACCCAAGAAACGGAGAGTGAAACCCAAGAAACTGAGCTGGAAATCTTTGAAACTGAGAGTGAAACCCGGGAAACTGAGGTTAAACCGAAGAAACTGAGAGAGACACCCAAGAAACTGAGTAGGAACCCCAAGAAACTGAGCTGGAAACCTAAGAAAATGAGATTTAAACCCAAGAAACTGAGGGAAACCCAAGAAACTGAGAGGAAAACCCGAGAAACTGAGAGCGAAACCCAAGAAACTGAGCTGGAAATCTTTGAAACTGAGAGTGAAACCCAAGAAACTGAGCTGGAAATCTTTGAAATTGAGAATGAAACCCAAGAAACTTAATTTGAATCCCAAGAAACTGAGAGTGAAACCCAAGAAACGGATTGAGAAACCCAAGAAACTGAGTGGGAAACCCAAGAAACTGAGCTGGAAACCCAAGAAACTGAGATGGAAACCCAAGAAACTGAGAGAGAAACCAAAGAAACTGAGAGTGAAACCCAAGAAACTGAATTTGAAACCCATGAAACTAAGAGTGAAACCCAAGAAACCGAGTAGAAAACCCAAGAAACTGAGAGGGAAACCCAAGAAACTGAGAGTGAAACCCAAGAAACTGAGTTGGAAACCCAAGAAACTGCGTTGTAAACACAAGAAACCGAGAGTGAAAAAATAAGAAACTTAGGTGAAACACAAGAAACTGAGAGGGAAACCCAAGAAACTGAGGTGAAACCCAAGAAACAGAGCTTGAAACCCAAGAAACTGAGTTGGAAACCCAAGAAACTGAGTTGTAAACACAAGAAACTGAGAGTGGAAACCAATGAAACTGAGGTGAAACACAAGAAACTGAGAGTGAAACCCAAGAAACAGAGAGGGAACCCAAAGAAACTGAATTTGAAACCTAAAAAACTGAGCTGGAAACCCAACAAACTGAGCTGGAAACCTAAGAAACAGAATTGGAAATCTAAGAAACAAAATTGGAAATCTAAGAGTTTGAAACCCAAGAAACCGATTTTGAAACCTAAGAAATTGAGTTGGAAACCCAGGAAACAAAATAAGAAACCCAAGAAACTGAGAACGAAAACCCAAGAAACTGAATTTGAAACCCAAGAAACTGAGAGCAAAACCCAAGAAACTGAGAGGGAAACCAAAGAAACTGAATTTGAAACCCAAGAAACTGAGAGCAAAACCCAAGAAACTGAGAGTGAAACCAAAGAAACTGGGAGGGAAACCTATGAAACTGAGGTGAAACACAAGAAACTGAGAGTGAAACCCAAGAAACTGAGAGGGAACCCAAAGAAACTGAATTTGAAACCTAAAAAACTGAGCTGGAAACCCAATAAACTGAGCTTGAAACCTAAGAAACAGAATTGGAAAATAAGAAACTGAGTTTGAAACCCAAGAAACCGATTGTGAAACAAAAGAAATTGAGTTGGAAACCCATGAAACAAAATAAGAAGGCCAAGAAACTGAGAACGAAACCCTAAGAAACTCAATTTGAAACCCAAGAAACTGAGAGCAAAACCTAAGAAACTGAAAGGGAAACCCAAGAAACTGAATTTGAAACCCAAGAAACCGAGAGGGAAACCTAAGAAACTGAGCTGGAAACCCAAGAAACTGTGTTGGAATCCTAAGAAACTGAGTGTGATACCTAATAAATTGAGAGGGAAACCTAAGAAACTGAGTGTGAAACCTAATAAATTGAGAGGGAAACCTAATAAATTGAGAGGGAAACCTAAGAAACTGAGTGTGATACCTAATAAATTGAGAGGGAAACCTAAGAAACTGAGTGCGAAACCCGTGAAACTGAGCTGGAAACCTAAGAAACTGAGTGTGAAACCTAAGAAACTAATAGGGAAACCTAAGAAACTGTGTGTGAAACCTAAGAAACTGTAAGGAAAACCTAAGAAACTGAGAATGAAACCCAAGAAACTGATATGAAAACCCAAGAAACTGAGAAGTAAATCTAAGAAACTGCGCTGGAAAGCTAAGAAACGGAATTGGAAACCCAAGAAACTGAGAGGGAAACCCAAGAAACTGAGATGGAAACCCAAGAAACTGAGGGAAAACCAAGGAACTGAGCTGGAAACCTAAGAAACTGAGATTTAAACCCAAGAAACTGAGATGGAAACCGAAGAAACTGAGCTGGAAACCCAAGAAACTGAGAGGAAAACCCAAGAAACTGAGCTGGAATCCTAAGAAGCTGAGGGAAACCCAAGAAACTGAGAGGGAAACCCAAGAAACTGAGGAAACCCAAGAAACTGAGAGGAAACCCCAAGAAACTGAGATTGAAACCTCAGAAGCTGAGAGTGAAACCCAAGAAACTGACTGTGAAACCTAAGAAACTGAGGCGAAACACAAGACACTGAGAGGGAAACCCAAGAAACTGAGAGGGAAACCCAAGAAACTGAGAGGGAAACCCAAGAAACTGAGAGGGAAACCCAAGAAACTGAGAGGGAAACCTAAGATAACTGAGGTGAAACCCAAGAAACCGAGAGTGAAACCCAAGAAACTGTGAGGGAAACCCGAGACACTGAGGTTAAACCCAAGAAACTGAGAGTGAAAACCAAGAAACTGAGAGTGAAACCCAAGAAACTGAGGTTAAACCCAAGAAACTGAGCGTGAAACCCGAGAAACTGAGAGTGAAACCCGATAAACTGAGTGGGAACCCCAAGAAACTGAGCTGGAAACCTAAGAAACTGAGATTTAAAGCCAAGAAACTGAGGAAAACCCAAGAAATTGAGAGTGAAACCCAAGAAACTGAGAGTGAAACCCAATAAACTGAGGTTAAACCCAAGAAACTGAGGGAACCCCAAGAAACTGTGCTGGAAACCCAAGAAACTGAGAGTGAAACCCAAGAAACTGAGCTGGAAATCTTTGAAACTGAGAGTGAAAGCCAAGAAACTGAGAGTGAAACCCAAGAAACTGAGCTGGAAATCTTTGAAACTGAGAATGAAACCCAAGAAACTGAATTTGAAACCCAAGAAACTGAGAGTGAAACCCAAGAAACTGATTGAGAAACCCAAGAAACTGAGTGGGAAACCCAAGAAACTGAGGTGGAAACCCAAGAAACTGAGAGTGAACCCCAAGTAACTGAGAGTGAAACCAAAGAAACTGAGAGTGAAACCCAAGAAACTGAATTTGAAACCCATGAAACTGAGAGTGAAACCCAAGAAACTGAGTAGAAAACCCAAGAAACTGAGAGGGAAACCCAAGAAACTGAGAGTGAAACCCAAGAAACTGAGAGTGAAACCAAGGAAACTGAGAGGGAAACCCAAGAAACTGAGAGTGAAACCAAATAAACTGGGAGAGAAACCCAAGAAACTGAGAGTGAAACACAAGAAACTGAGAGGGAAACCCAAGAAACTGAGGTGAAACCCAAGAAACAGAGCTTGAAACCTATGAAACTGAGGTGAAACCCAAGAAACAGACCTGGAAACCTATGAAACTGAGGTGAAACACAAGAAACTGAGAGTGAAACCCAAGAAACTGAGAGGGAACCCAAAGAAACTGAATTTGAAACCTAAAAAGCTGAGCTGGAAACCCAAGAAACTGAGCTGGAAACCCAAGAAACAGAATTAGAAATCTAAGAAACTGAGTTTGAAACCCAAGAAACCGATTTTGAAACCTAAGAAATTGAGTTGGAAACCCAAGAAACAAAATAAAAACCCAAGAAACTGAGAACGAAAACACAAGAAACTGAATTTGAAACGCAACAAACTGAGAGGGAAACCTAAGAAACTGAGCTTCAATCCCAAGAAACTGTGTTGGAATCCTAAGAAACTGAGTGTGAAACCAAAGAAATTGAGTGTGAAACCTAATAAATTGAGGGAAACCTAAGAAACTGAGTGTGAAACCTAATAAATTGAGAGGGAAACCTAAGAAACTGAGTGTGAAACTCGTGAAACTGTGCTGGAAACCTAAGAAACTGAGAGCAAAACCCAAGAAACTGAGCTGGAAACCCAAGAAACTGAGAGTGAAACCCAAGAAACTGAGAGTGAAACCAAAGAAACTGAGAGTGAAACACAAGAAAATGAATTTGAAACCCATTAAACTGAGAGTGAAACCCAAGAAACTGAGAGTGAAACCCAAGAAACTGAGAGTGAAACCAAAGAAACTGAGAGGGAACCCAAGAAACTGAGAGTGAAACCAAAGAAACTGGGAGTGAAACCCAGGAAACTGAGAGTGAAACCCAAGAAACTGAGTTGGAAACCCAAGAAACTGAGTTGTAAACACAAGAAACTGAGAGTGAAAACCTAAGAAACTTAGGTGAAACACAAGAATCTGAGAGGGAAACCCAAGAAACTGAGAGTGAAACCCAAGAAACTGAGAGGGAACCCAAAAAAACTGAATTTGAAACCTAAAAAACTGAGCTGGAAACCCAAGAAACTGAGCTGGAAACCTAAGAAACAGAATTGGAAATCTAAGAAACTGAGTTTGAAACCCAAGAAACCGATTTTGAAACGTAAGAAATTGAGTTGGAAACCCAGAAAACAAAATAAGAAACCCAAGAAACTGAGAACGAAAACCCAAGAAACTGAATTTGAAACCCAAGAAACTGAGAGCAAAACCCAAGAAACTGAGAGGGAAACCCAAGAAACTGAAAGGGAACCTAAATAAACTGAATTTGAAACCTAAAAAACTGAGCTGGAAACGCAATAAACTGAGCTTGAAACCTAAGAAACAGAATTGGAAAATAAGAAACTGAGTTTGAAACCCAAGAAACCGATTTTGAAACAAAAGAAATTGAGTTGGAAACCCAAGAAACAAAATAAGAGGGCCAAGAAACTGAGAACGAAAATCCAAGAATCTCAATTTTAAACTGAATAAACTGAGAGCAAAACTAAAAAAACTGAGAGGGAAACCCAAGAAATTGAATTTGAAACCCAAGAAACCGAGAGGGAAACCTAAGAAACTGAGCTGGAAACCCAAGAAACTGTGTTGGAATCCTAAGAAACTGAGTGTGAAATCTAAGAAACTAATAGGGAAACCTAAGAAACTGAGTGTGAAACCTAAGAAACTGTAAGGAAAACCTAAGAAACTGAGAATGAAACCCAAGAAACTGATATGAAAACCCAAGAAACTGAGAGGTAAATCTAAGAAACTGCGCTGGAAACCTAAGAAACGGAATTGGAAACCCAAGAAACTGAGAGGGAAACCCAAGAAACTGAGATGAAACCCAAGAAACTGAGGGGGAAACCTAAGAAACTGAGCTGGAAACCTAAGAAACTGAGATTTAAACCCAAGAAACTGAGATGGAAACCGAAGAAACTGAGCTGGAAACCCAAGAAACTGAGAGGAAAACCCAAGAAACTGAGCTGGAATCCTAAGAAGTGGAGGGAAACCCAAGAAACTCAGAGGGAAACCCAAGAAACTGAGGAAACCCAATAAACTGAGATGAAAACCCAAGAAACTGAGATTGAAACCCCAGAAGCTGAGAGTGAAACCCAAGAAACTGACAGTGAAACCTAAGAAACTGAGGTGAAACACAAGACACTGAGAGGGAAACCCAAGAAACTGAGAGGGAAACCCAAGAAACTGAGAGGGAAACCCAAGAAACTGAGGTGAAACCCAAGAAACTGAGAGTGAAACCCAAGAAACTGAGAGGGAAACCCGAGAAACTGAGGTTATACCCAAGAAACTGAGAGTGAAACCCAAGAAACTGAGAGGGAAACCCAAGAAACTGAGGTGAAACCCAAGAAACTGAGAGTGAAACCCAAGAAACTAAGAGTGAAACCCAAGAAACTGAGGTTAAACCCAAGAAACTGAAAGTGAAACCCAAGAAACTGAGAGGGAAACCCAAGAAACTGAGGTGAAACCCAAGAAACTGAGAGTGAAACCCAAGAAACTAAGAGTGAAACCCAAGAAACTGAGGTTAAACCCAAGAAACTGAGAGTGAAACCCAAGAAACTGAGGTTATACCCAAGAAACTGAGAGTGAAACCCGAGAAACTGAGCTGGAAACCCAAGAAACTGAGCTGGAAACCTAAGAAACTGAAATTTAAACCCAAGAAACTGAGGGAATCCCAATAAACTGAGAGTGAAACCCAAGAAACTGAGCTTGAAACGCAAGAAACTGAGGGAAACCCAAGAAATTGAGAGTGAAACCCAAGAAACTGAGAGTGAAACCCAAGAAACTGAGGTTAAACCCAAGAAACTGAGGGAACCCCAAGAAACTGTGCTGGAAACCCAAGAAGCTGAGAGTTAAACCCAAGAAACTGAGCTGGAAATCTTTGAAACTGAGAGTGAAACCCAAGAAACTGAGAGTGAAACCCAAGAAACTGAGCTGGAAATCTTTGAAACTGAGAATGAAACCCAAGAAACTGAATTTGAAACCCAAGAAACTGAGAGTGAAACCCAAGAAACTGATTGAGAAACCCAAGAAACTGAGTGGGAAACCCAAGAAACTGAGCTGGAAACCCAAGAAACTGAGAGTGAAACCCAAGAAACTGAGAGTGAAACCAAAGAAACTGAGAGTGAAACCCAAGAAACTGAGTAGAAAACCCAAGAAATTGAGAGGGAAACCCAAGAAACTGAGAGTGAAACCTAAGAAACTGAGAGTGAAACCAAGGAAACTGAGAGGGAAACCCAAGAAACTGAGAGTGAAACCAAAGAAACTGGGAGGGAAACCAAGAACCTGAGAGCGAAACCCAAGAAACTGTGTTGGAATCCTAAGAAACTGAGTGTGAAACCAAAGAAACTGAGTGTGAAACCTAATAAATTGAGGGAAACCTAAGAAACTGAGTGTGAAACCTAATAAATTGAGAGTGAAACCTAAGAAACTGAGTGTGAAACCCGTGAAACTGAGAATGAAAACCAAGAAACTGAGAGGTAAATCTAAGAAACTGCGCTGGAAACCTAAGAAACGGAATTGGGAACCCAAGAAACTGAGTGGGAAACCCAAGAAACTGAGATGGAAACCCAAGAAACTGAGGGGGAAACCCAAGAAACTGAGCTGGAAACCTAAGAAACTAAGATCTAAACCCCAGAAACTGAGGGAAACCCAAGAAACTGAGAGTGAAACCCAAGAAACTGAGAGGAAAACCCAAGAAACTGAGAGTGAAACCCAAGAAACTGAGAGTGAAACCCAAGAAACTTAGAGTGAAACCTGAGAAACTGAGGTTAAACCCAAGAAACTGAGAGTGAAACCCAAGAAACTGAGCTGGAAACCTAAGAAACTAATATTTAAACCCAAGAAACTGAGATGGAAACCGAAGAAACCGAGCTGGAAACCCAAGAAACTGAGAGGAAAACCCAAGAAACTGAGCTGGAATCCTAAGAAGCTGAGCGAAACCCAAGAAACTGAGAGGGAAACCCAAGAAACCGAGAGGGAAACCCAAGAAACTGAGAGGGAACCCCAAGAAACTGAGAGGGAAACCCAAGAAACGGAGGGGAAACCCAAGAAACTGAGAGTGAAACCCAGGAAACTGAGAGGGAAACCCGAGAAACTGAGGTTAAACCCAAGAAACTGAGAGTGAAACCCAAGAAACTGAGAGTGAAACCCGAGAAACTGAGTGGGAACCCCAAGAAACTGAGCTGGAAACCTAAGAAACTGAGATTTAAACCCAAGAAACTGAGGGAAACCCAATAAACTGAGAGTGAAACCCAAGAAACTGAGCTTGAAACGCAAGAAACTGAGGGAAACCCAAGAAATTGAGAGTGAAAACCAAGAAACTCAGAGTGAAACCCAAGAAACTGAGGTTAAACCCAAGAAACTGAGGGAACCCCAAGAAACTGTGCAGGAAACCAAAGAAACGGAGAGTGAAACCCAAGAAACTGAGCTGGAAATCTTTGAAACTGAGAGTGAAACCCAAGAAACTGAGCGTGAAACCCAAGAAACTGAGAGGGAAACCCAAGAAACTGAGAGTGAAACCCAAGAAACTGAGCTGGAAATCTTTGAAACTAAGAGTGAAACCCGAGAAACTGAGGTTAAACCGAAGAAACTGAGAGAGAAACCCAAGAAACTGAGTAGGAACCCCAAGAAACTGAAGGAAACCCAAGAAACTGAGGGAAACCCAAGAAACTGAGAGGAAAACCTGAGAAACTGAGAGCGAAATCCAAGAAACTGAGCTGGAAATCTTTAAACCTGAGAGTGAAACCCAAGAAACTGAGAGTGAAACCCAAGAAACTGAGCTGGAAATCTTTGAAACTGAGAATGAAACCCAAGAAACTGAATTTGAAACCCAAGAAACTGAAAGTGAAACCCAAGAAACTGATTGAGAAACCCAAGAAACTGAGTGGGAAACCCAAGAAACTGAGCTGGAAAACCAAGAAACTGAGAGTGAAACCCAAGAAACTAGGAGTGAAATCAAAGAAACTGAGAGTGAAACCCAAGAAACTGAATTTGAAACCCATGAAACTGAGAGTGAAACCCAAGAAACTGAGTAGAAAACCCAAGAAACTGAGAGGGAACCCCAAGAAACTGATAGCGAAACCCAAGAAACTGAGAGTGAAAGCAAAGAAACTGAGAGGGAAACCTAAGAAACTGAGGTGAAACCCAAGAAACTGAGAGTGAAACCCAAGAAACTGAGAGGGAACCCAAAGAAACTGAATTTGAAACCTAAAAAACTGAGCTGGAAACCCAAGAAACTGAGCTGGAAACCTAAGAAACAGAATTGGAAAGCTAAGAAACTGAGTTTGAAACCCAAGAAACCGAATTGAAACCTAAGAAATTGAGTTGGGAACCTAAGAAACATAATAAGAAACCCAAGAAACTGAGAACAAAACCCAAGAAACTGAATTTGAAACCCAAGAAACTGAAAGCAAAACCCAAGAAACTGAGAGGGAAACCCAAGAAACTGAGGTGAAACCCAAGAAACAGAGCTGGAACCTTTGAAACTGAGGTGAAACACAAGAAACTGAGAGTGAAACCCAAGAAACTGAGAGGGTACCCAAAGAAACTGAATTTGAAACCTAAATAACTGAGCTGGAAACCCAAGAAACTGAGCTGGAAACCTAAGAAACAGAATTGGAAATCTAAGAAACTGAGTTTGAAACCCAAGAAGCCGATTTTGAAACAAAAGAAATTGAGTTGGAAACCCAAAAACAAAATAAGAAGCCCAAGAAACTGAGAACGAAACCCAAGAAACTGATTTTGAAACCCAAAGAACTGAGAGCAAAACCCAAGAAACTGAGAGGGAAACCCAAGAAACTGAATTTGAAACCCAAGAAACTGAGAGGGAAACCTAAGAAACTGAGCTTCAAACCCAAGAAACTGTGTTGGAATCCTAAGAAACTGAATGTGAAACCTAATAAATTGAGAGGGATACCTAAGAAACTGAGTGTGAAACCTAATAAATTGAGAGGGAAACCTAAGAAACTGAGTGTCAAACCCGTGAAACTGAGCTGGAAACCTAAGAAACTGAGCGTGAAACCTAAGAAACTAATAGCGAAACCTAAGAAACTGAGTGTGAAACCTAAGAAGCTGAGAATGAAACCCAAGAAACTGATATGAAAACCCAAGAAACTGAATTTGAAACCCATGAAACTGAGAGTGAAACCCAAGAAACTGAGTAGAAAACCCAAGAAACTGAGAGGGAAACCCAAGAAACTGAGAGTGAAACCCAAGAAACTGGGAGTGAAACCCAAGAAACTGAGTTGGAAACCCAAGAAATTGAGTTGTAAACACAAGAAACTGAGAGTGAAAACCTAAGAAACTTAGGTGAAACACAAGAAACTGAGAGGGAAACCCAAGAAACTGAGGTGAAACCCAAGAAACAGAGCTGGAAACCTATGAAACTGAGGTGAAACACAAGAAACTGAGAGTGAAACCCAAGAAACTGAGAGGGAACCCAAAGAAACTGAATTTGAAACCTAAAAAACTGAGCTGGAAACCCAAGAAACTGAGCTGGAAACCTAAGAAACGGAATTGGAAATCTAAGAAACAAAATTGGAAATCTAAGAGTTTGAAACCCAAGAAACCGATTTTGAAACCTAAGAAATTGAGTTTGGCCAGGAAACAAAATAAGAAACCCAAGAAACTGAGAACGAAAACCCAAGAAACTGAATTTGAAACCCAAGAAACTGAGAGCAAAACCCAAGAAACTGAGAGGGAAACCCAAGAAACTGAGAGTGAAACCAAAGAAACTGGGAGGGAAACCCAAGAAACTGAGGTGAAACCCAAGAAACAGAGCTGGAAACCTATGAAACTGAGGTGAAACACAAAAAACTGAGAGTGAAACCCAAGAAACTGAGAGGGAACCCAAAGAAACTGAATTTGAAACCTAAAAAACTGAGCTGGAAACCCAAGAAACTGAGCTTGAAACCTAAGAAACAGAATTGGAAAATAAGAAACTGCGTTTGAAACCCAAGAAACCGATTTTGAAACAAAAGAAATTGAGTTGGAAACCCAAGAAACAAAATAAGAAGGCCAAGAAACTGAGAACGAAAACCCAAGAAACTCAATTTGAAACCCAAGAAACTGAGAGCAAAACCCAAGAAACTGAGAGGGAAACAAAAGAAACTGAATTTGAAACCCAAGAAACCGAGAGGGAAACCTAAGAAACTGAGCTGGAAACTCAAGAAACTGTGTTGGAATCCTAAGAAACTGAGTGTGAAACCAAAGAAACTGAGTGTGAAACCTAATAAATTGAGAAGGAAACCTAAGAAACTGAGTGTGATACCTAATAAATTGAGAGGAAAACCTAAGAAACTGAGTGTGAAACCCGTGAAACTGAGCTGGAAACCTAAGAAACCAAGTGTGAAACCTAAGAAACTAATAGGGAAACCTAAGAAACTGAGTGTGAAACCTAAGAAACTGTAAGGAAAACCTAAGAAACTGAGAATGAAACCCAAGAAACTGATATGAAAACCCAAGAAACTGAGAGGTAAATCTAAGAAACTGCGCTGGAAACCTAAGAAACGGAATTGGAAACCCAAGAAACTGAGAGGGAACCCAAGAAACTGAGATGGAAACCTAAGAAACTGAGGGGGAAACCCAAGAAACTGAGCTGGAAACCTAAGAAACTGAGATTTAAACCCAAGAAACTGAGATGGAAATCTTTGAAACTGAGAATGAAACCCAAGAAACTGAATTTGAAACCCAAGAAACTGCGAGTGAAACCCAAGAAACTGATTGAGAAACCCAAGAAACTGAGTGGGAAACCCAAGAAACTGAGCTGGAAACCCAATTAACTGAGAGTGAAACCCAAGTAACTGAGAGTGAAACCAAAGAAACTGAGAGTGAAACCCAAGAAACTGAATTTGAAACCCAAGAAACTGAGAGGGAAACCCAAGAAACTGAGAGTGAAACCCAAGAAACTGAGAGGGAAACCCAAGAAACTGAGAGTGAAACTCAAGAAACTGAGAGTGAAACCAAGGAAACTGAGAGGGAAACCCAAGAAACTGAGAGTGAAACCAAAGAAACTGGGAGGGAAACCCAAGAAACTGAGCTGGAAACCCAAGAAACTGAGTTGTAAACACAAGAAACTGAGAGTGAAAACCTAAGAAACTTAGGTGAAACACAAGAAACTGAGAGTGAAACCCAAGAAACTGAGAGGGAACCCAAAGAAACTGAATTTGAAACCTAAAAAACTGAGCTGGAAACCCAAGAAACTGAGCTGGAAACCTAAGAAACAGAATTAGAAATCTAAGAAACTGAGTTTGAAACCCAAGAAACCGATTTTGAAACCTAAGAAATTGAGTTGGAAACCCAAGAAACAAAATAAAAACCCAAGAAACTGAGAACGAAAACCCAAGAAACTGAATTTGAAACCCAACAAACTGAGAGGGAAACATAAGAAAATGAGCTTCAAACCCAAGAAACTGTGTTGGAATCCTAAGAAACTGAGTGTGAAACCAAAGAAACTGAGTGTGAAACCTAATAAATTGAGGGAAACCTAAAAAACTGAGTGTGAAACCTAATAAATTGAGAGGGAAACCTAAGAAACTGAGTGTGAAACTCGTGAAACTGAGCTGGAAACCTAAGAAACTGAGAGCAAAACCCAAGAAACTGAGCTGGAAACCCAAGAAACTGAGAGTGAAACCCAAGAAACTGAATTTGAAACCCATTAAACTGAGAGTGAAACCCAAGAAACTGAGAGTGAAACCAAAGAAACTGAGAGGGAAACCCAAGAAACTGAGAGTGAAACCAAAGAAACAGGGAGTGAAATTCAAGAAACTGAGTTGGAAACCCAAGAAACTGAGTTGTAAACACAAGAAACTGAGAGTGAAAACCTAAGAAACGTAGGTGAAACACAAGAAACTGAGAGGGAAACCCAAGAAACTGAGGTGAAACCCAAGAAACAGAGCTGGAAACCTATGAAGCTGAGGTGAAACACAAGAAACTGAGAGTGAAACCCAAGAAACTGAGAGGGAACCCAAAGAAACTGAATTTGAAACCTAAAAAACTGAGCTGGAAACGCAATAAACTGAGCTTGAAACCTAAGAAACAGAATTGGAAAATAAGAAACTGAGTTTGAAACCCAAGAAACCGATTTTGAAACAAAAGAAATTGAGTTGGAAACCCAAGAAACAAAATAAGTAGGCCAAGAAACTGAGAACGAAAACCTAAGAAACTCAATTTGAAACCCAAGAAACCGAGAGGGAAACCTAAGAAACTGAGCTGGCAACCCAAGAAACTGTGTTGGAATCCTAAGAAACTGCGTGTGATACCTAATAAATTGAGAGGGAAACCTAAGAAACTGAGTGTGAAACCCGTGAAACTGTGCTGGAAACCTAAGAAACTGAGTGTGAAACCTAAGAAACTAATAGGGAAACCTAAGAAACTGAGTGTGAAACCTAAGAAACTGTAAGGACAACCTAAGAAACTGAGAATGAAACCCAAGAAACTGATATGAAAACCCAAGAAACTGAGAGGTAAATCTAAGAAACTGCGCTGGAAACCTAAGAAACGGAATTGTAAACCCAAGAAACTGAGAGGGAAACCCAAGAAACTTAGATGAAACCCCAAGAAACTGAGGGGGAAACCCAAGAAACTGAGCTGGAAACCGAAGAAACTGAGCTGGAAACCCAAGAAACTGAGAGGAAAACCCAAGAAACTGAGCTGGAATCCTAAGAAGCTGAGGGAAACCCAAGAAACCCAGAGAGAAACCCAAGAAACTGAGGAAACCCAAGAAACTGAGACGAAAACCCAAGAAACTGAGATTGAAACCCCAGAAGCTGAGAGTGAAACCCAAGAAACTGACAGTGAAACCCAAGAAACTGAGGTGAAACACAAGACACTGAGAGGGAAACCCAAGAAACTGACAGGGAAACCCAAGAAACTGAGAGGGAAACCCAAGAAACTGAGAGGGAAACCCAAGAAACTGAGAGGGAAACCCAAGAAACTGAGAGTGAAACCAAAGAAACTGGGAGAGAAACCCAAGAAACTGAGCTGGAAACCCAAGAAACTGAGTTGTAAACACAAGAAACTGAGAGTGGAAACCTAAGAAACTTAGGTGAAACCCAAGAAACAGAGCTGGAAACCTATGAAACTGAGGTGAAACACAAGAAACTGAGAGTGAAACCCAAGAAACTGAGAGAGAACCCAAAGAAACTGAATTTGAAACCTAAAAAACTGAGCTGGAAACCCAAGAAACTGAGCTGGAAACCTAAGAAACAGAATTAGAAATCTAAGAAACTGAGTTTGAAACCCAAGAAACCGATTTTGAAACCTAGGAAATTGAGTTGGAAATCCAAGAAACAAAATAAAAAACCCAGGAAACTGAGAACTAAAACCCAAGAAACTGAATTTGAAACCCAACAAACTGAGAGGGAAACATAAGAAACTGAGCTTCAAACCCAAAAAACTGTGTTGGAATCCTAAGAAACTGAGTGTGAAACCAAAGAAACTGAGTGTGAAACCTAATAAATTGACGGAAACCTAAGAAACTGAGTGTGAAACGTAATAAATTGAGAGGGAAACCTAAGAAACTGAGTGTGAAACCCGTGTAACTGAGCTGGAAACCTAAGAAACTGAGTGTGAAACCTAAGAAACTAATAGAGAAACCTAAGAAACTGAGTGTGAAACCTAAGAAACTGAGAATGAAAACCAAGAAACTGATATGAAAACCCAAGAAACTGAGAAGTAAATCTAAGAAACTGCGCTGGAAACCTAAGAAACGGAATTGGGAACCCAAGAAACTGAGGGGGAAACCCAAGAAACTGAGATGGAAACCCAAGAAACTGAGGGGGAAACCCAAGAAACTGACCTGGAAACCTAAGAAACTGAGATTTAAACCCAAGAAACTGAGAGGAAAACCCAGGAAACTGAGAGTGAAACCCAAAAAAAAAAAGAGTGAAACCTGAGAAACTGAGGTTAAACCCAAATAACTGAGAGTGAATCCCAAGAAACTGAGCTGCAAACGTAAGAGACTAAGATTTAAACCCAAGAAACTGAGATGGAAACCGAAGAAACCGAGGTGGAAACCCAAGAAACTGAGAGGAAAACCCAAGAAACTGAGCTGGAATCCTAAGAAGCTGAGCGAAACCCAAGAAACTGAGAGGGAAACCCAAGAAACTGAGGAAATCCAAGAAACTGAGAGGAAAACCCAAGAAACTGAGGGAAACCCAAGAAACGGAGGTGAAACCCAAGAAACTGAGCGTGAAACCTAAGAAACTGAGTTGGAAACCCAAGAAACTGAGGTGAAACACAAGACACTGAGAGGGAAACCCAAGAAACTGAGAGGGAAACCCAAGAAACTGAGAGGGAAACCCAAGAAACTGAGAGGGAAACCCAAGAAACTGAGAGGGAAACCCAAGAAACGGAGGTGAAACCCAAGAAACTGAGAGTGAAACCCAAGAAACTGAGATTTAAACCCAGGAAACTGAGGGAAACCCAATAAACTGAGAGTGAAACCCAAGAAACTGAGCTTGAAACGCAAGAAACTGAGGGAAACCTAACAAATTGAGAGTGAAACCCAAGAAACTGAGAGTGAAACCCAATAAACTGAGGTTAAACCCAAGAAACTGAGGGAACCCCAAGAAACTGTGCAGGAAACCCAAGAAACGGAGAGTGAAACCCAAGAAACTGAGCTGGAAATGTTTTAAACTGAGAGTGAAACCCAAGAAACTGAGCGTGAAACCCAAGAAACTGAGAGGGAAACCCAAGAAACTGAGAGTGAAACCCAAGAAACTGAGCTGGAAATCTTTGAAACTAAGAGTGAAAACCGAGAAACTGAGTAGGAACCCCAAGAAACTGAAGGAAACCCAAGAAACTGAGGGAAACCCAAGAAACTGAGAGGAAAACCCGAGAAACTGAGAGCGAAACCCAAGAAACTGAGCTGGAAATCTTTGAACCTGAGAGTGAAACCCAAGAAACTGAGAGTGAAACCCAAGAAACTGAGCTGGAAATCTTTGAAACTGAGAATGAAACCCAAGAAACTGAATTTGAAACCCAAGAAACTGAGAGTGAAACCCAAGAAACTGATTGAGAAACCCAAGAAACTGAGTGGGAAACCCAAGAAACTGAGCTGGAAAACCAAGAAACTGAGAGTGAAACCCAAGAAACTGAGAGTGAAATCAAAGAAACTGAGAGTGAAACCCAAGAAACTGAATTTGAAACCCATGAAACTGAGAGTGAAACCCAAGAAACTGAGTAGAAAACCCAAGAAACTGAGAGGGAAACCCAAGAAACTGAGAGTGAAACCCAAGAAACTGAGAGTGAAACCAAAGAAACTGAGAGGGAAACCCAAGAAACTGAGAGTGAAACCAAAGAAACTGGGAGTGAAACGCAAGAAACTGAGAGTGAAACCCAAGAAACTGAGTTGGAAACCCAAGAAACTTAGGTGAAACACAAGAAACTGAGGTGAAACCCAAGAAACAGAGCTGGAAACCTATGAAACTGAGGTGAAACACAAGAAACTGAGAGGGAACCCAAAGAAACTGAATTTGAAACGTAAAAAACTGAGCTGGAAACCCAAGAAACTGAGTTTGAAACACAAGAAGCCGATTTTGAAACAAAAGAAATTGAGTTGGAAACCCAAAAATAAAATAAGAGGCCCAAGAAACTGAGAACGAAAACCCAAGAAACTGATTTTGAAACCCAAAGAACTGAGAGCAAAACCCAAGAAACTGAGAGGGAAACCCAAGAAACTGAATTTGAAACCCAAGAAACTGAGAGGGAAACCTAAGAAACTGAGCTTCAAACCCAAGAAACTGTGTTGGAATCCTAAGAAACTGAGTTTGAAAACTAATAAATTGAGAGGGAAACCTAAGAAACTGAGTGTGAAACCTAATAAATTGAGAGGGAAACCTAAGAATACTGAGTGTGAAACCCGTGAAACTGAGCTGGAAACCTAAGAAACTGAGCGTGAAACCTAAGAAACTAATAGCGAAACCTAAGAAACTGAGAGTGAAACCTAAGAAGCTGAGAATGAAACCCAAGAAACTGATATGAAAACCCAAGAAACTGAGAGGTAAATCTAAGAAACTGCGCGGGAAACCTAAGAAACGGAATTTGAAACCCAAGAAACTGAGAGGGGAACCCAAGAAACTGAGATGGAAACCCAAGAAACTGAGGGGGAAACCCAAGAAACTGAGCTGGAAACCTAAGAAACTGAGAGTTAAACCCAAGAAACTGAGGGAAACTCAAGAAACTGAGAGTGAAACCCAAGAAACTGAGGAAAACCCAAGAAACTGACAGTGAAACCCAAGAAACTGAGAGTGAAACCCAAGAAACTGAGAGTGAAACCTGAGAAACTGAGGTTAAACCCAAGACACTGAGCTTGAAACCCAAGAAACTGAGGGAAACCCAAGAAACTGAGAGTGAAACCCAAGAAACTGAATTTGAAACCCATGAAACTGAGAGTGAAACCCAAGAAACTGAGGAGAAAACCCAAGAAACTGAGAGGGAAACCCAAGAAACTGAGAATGAAACCCAAGAAACTGAGAGTGAACCAAAGAAACTGAGAGGGAAACCCAAGAAACTGAGAGTGAAACCAAAGAAACTGGGAGGGAAACCCAAGAAACTGAGAGTGAAACCCAAGAAACTGAGTTGGAAACCCAAGAAACTGAGTTGTAAACACAAGAAACTGAGAGTGGAAACCTAAGAAACTGAGGTGAAACACAAGAAACCGAGAGTGAAACCCAAGAAAATGAGAGTGAAACCAAGGAAACTGAGAGGGAAACCCAAGAAACTGAGAGTGAAACCAAAGAAACTGGGAGGGAAACCCAAGAAACTGAGGTGAAACCCAAGAAACAGAGCTGGAAACCTATGAAACTGAGGTGAAACACAAAAAACTGAGAGTGAAACCCAAGAAACTGAGAGGGAACCCAAAGAAACTGAATTTGAAACCTAAAAAACTGAGCTGGAAACCCAAGAAACTGAGCTGGAAACCTAAGAAACAGAATTGGAAATCTAAGAAACTGAGTTTGAAACCCAAGAAACCGATTTTGAAACCTAAGAAATTGAGTTGGAAACCCAAGAAACAAATTAAGAAACCCAAGAAACTGAGAACGGAAACCCAAAAATCTGATTTTGAAACCCAAGAAACTGAGGAGAAAACCCAAGAAACTGAGACGGAAACCCAAGAAACTGAGAATGAAACCCAAGAAACTGAAAGTGAAACCAAAGAAACTGAGGGATACCCAACAAACTGAGAGTGAAACCAAAAAAACTGGGAGGGAAACCCAAGAAACTGTAAGGGAAACCTAAGAAACTGTGAGGGAAACCTGAGAAACTGAAAATGAAAAACAAGAAACTGAGATGAAAACCCAAGAAACTGAGCTGGAAGCCCAAGAAACTGAGAGGGAAACTCAAGAAACGGAGAGCGAAACCCAAGAAACTGAGAGTGAAACTCAAGAAACTGAGAGTGAAACCCAAGAAACTGAGAGTGAAACACAAGAAACTGAGCTGGAAATCTTTGAAACTGAGAGTGAAACCCAAGAAACTGAGCGTGAAACCCAAGAAACGGAGAGAAACCCAAGAAACTGAGAGTGAAACCCAAGAAACTGAGCTGGAAATCTTTGAAACTGAGAGTGAAACCCAAGAAACTGAGAGTGAAACCCAAAAACACTGAGAGGGAAACCCAAGAAACTAAGGGAAACCCAAGAAACTGAGTGGGAACCCCAAGAAACTGAGGTGGAAACCTATCAAACTGAGATTTAAACCCAAAAAACTGAGAGGGAAATCCAAGAAACTGCGAGGAAAACCCTAGAAACTGAGAGGGAAACCCAAAAAACTGAGATTGAAAAACAAAAAAACTGAGTGGGAAACCCAAGAAACTAAGCTGGAAATCTTTGCAACTGAGAGTGAAACCCGAGAAACTGAGAGTGAAACCCGAGAAACTGAGGTTAAACCAAGAAACTGAGAGTGAAACCCAAGAAACTGAGAGTGAAACCCGAGAAACTGAGAGTGAAACCCGAGAAACTGAGGTTATACCCAAGAAACTGAGAGTGAAACCCAAGAAACTGAGAGTGAAACCCAAGAAACTGAGGTTATACCCAAGAAACTGAGTGGGAACCCAAAGAAACTGAGCTGGAAACCTAAGAAACTGAAATTTAAACCCAAGAAACTGAGAGTGAAACCCAAGAAACTGAGAGTGAAACCCAAAGAACTGAGAGCAAAACCCAAAAACTGAGAAGGAAACCCAAGAAACTGAGTGGGAAACCTAAGAAATTGAGACGGAAACCTAAGAAACTGAGCTTTAAACCCAAGAAACTGAGTTGGAATCCTCAGAAACTGTGTGAAACTAAAGAAACTTAGTGTTAAACCGAAGAAATTGAGAGGGAAACCTAAGAAACTGAGTGTGAAACCCGTGAAACTGAGATGGAAACCTAAGAAAATGAGTGTTAAACCTAAGAAACTAATAGGGAAACCTAAGAAACTGAGTGTGAAACCTAAGAAACTGAGAGGGAAACCCAAGAAACTGAGATGAAAACCCAAGAAACTGAGAGGTAAAACTAAGAAACTGCGATGGAAACCTAAGAAACGGAATTGGAAACCCAAGAAACTGAGTTCGAAACCCAAGAAACCGATTTTGAAACCTAAGAAATTGAGTTGGAAACCCAAGAAACTGAAAGTGAAACCAAAGAAACTGAGAGGGATACCCAACAAACTGAGAGTGAAACCAAATAAACTGGGAGGGAAACCCAAGAAACTGAGAGTGAAACCCAAAAAACTGAGTTGGAAAGCCAAGAAACTGAGTTGTAAAAACAAGAAAATGAGAGTGAAAACCTAAGAAACTGAGCTGGAAACCTATGAAACTGAGGTGAAACACAAGAAACTGAGAGTGAGACCCAAGAAACTGAGAGGGAACCCAAAGAAACTGAATTTGAAAACTAAAAAACTGAGCTGGAAACCCAAGAAACTGAGCTGGAAATCTAAGAAACAGAATTGGAAATCTAAGAAACTGAGTTTGAAACCCAAGAAACCGATTTTGAAACCCAATAAACTGTGTTGGAATCCTAAAAAGAAATTTAGTGGGAAACCCAAGAAACAAAATAACAAACCCAAGAAACTGAGAACGAAAACCCAAGAAACTGAATTTGAAACCCAAGAAACTGAGAGTAAAACCCAAGAAACTGAGAGGGAAACCCAAGAAACTGAATTTGAAACCCAATAAACTAAGAGGGAAACCTAAGAAACTGAGCTTCAAACCCAAGAAACTGTGTTGGAATCCTTAGAAACTGAGTGTGAAACCAAAGGAACTGAGTGTGAAACCTAATAAATTGAGAGGGAAACCTAAGAAACTGAGTGTGAAAACTAATAAATTGAGTGGGAAACCTTAGAAACTGAGTGTGAAACCCGTGAAACTGAGCTGGAAACCTAAGAAACTGAGTGTGAAACCTAAGAAACTAATAGGAAAGCTTAAGAAACTCAGTATGAAACCTAAGAAACTGTAAGGGAAACCTAAGAAACTGAGAATGAAACCAAAGAAACTGATATGAAAACCCAAGAAACTGAGAGGTAAATCTAAGAAACTGCGCTGGAATCCTAAGAAACGGAATTGGAAACCCAAGAAACTGAGAGGGAAACCCAAGAAACTGAGATGGAAACCCAAGAAACTGAGGGGGAAACCCAAGAAACTGAGCTGGAAACCTAAGAAACTGAGATTTAAACCCAAGAAACTGGGGGAAACCCAAGAAACTGAGAGTGAAACCCAAGAAACTGAGAGGAAAACCCAAGAAACTGAGAGTGAAACCCAAGAAACTGAGAGTGAAACCCAAGAAACTGAGAGTGAAACCCAAGAAACTGAGGTTAAACCCAAGAAACTGAGAGTGAAACCCAAGAAACTGAGAGTGAAACCCAAGAAACTGAGGTTAAACCCAAGAAACTGAGAGTGAAACCCGAGAAACTGAGAGGGAACACAAAGAAACTGAGCTGGAAACCTAAGAAACTGAGATTTAAACCCAAGAAACTGAGGGAAACCCAATAAACTGAGAGTGAAACCCAAGAAACTGAGCTTGAAACGCAAGAAACTGAGGGAACCCCAAGAAATTGAGAGTGAAAACCAAGAAACTGAGAGTGAAACCCAAGAAACTGAGGTTAAACCCAAGAAACTGAGGGAACCCCAAGAAACTGATCTGGAAACCCAAGAAACTGGAGTTAAACCCAAGAAACTGAGCTGGAAATCTTTTAAACTGAGACTGAAACCCAAGATCCTGAGAGGGAAACCCAAGAAACTGAGAACGAAAACCTAAGAAACTCAATTTGAAACCCAAGAAACTGAGAGCAAAACCTAAGAAACTGAAAGGGGAACCCAAGAAACTGAATTTGAAACCCAAGATACCGAGAGGGAAACCTAAGAAACTGAGCTGGAAACCCAAGAAACTGTGTTGGAATCCTAAGAAACTGAGTGTGATACCTAATAAATTGAGAGGGAAACCTAAGAAACTGATTGTGAAACCCGTGAAACTGAGCTGGAAACCTAAGAAACTGAGTGTGAAACCTAAGAAACTAATAGGGAAACCTAAGAAACTGAGTGTAAAACCTAAGAAACTGTAAGGAAAACCTAAGAAACTGAGAATGAAACCCAAGAAACTGATATGAAAACCCAAGAAACTGAGAGGTAAATCTAAGAAACTGCGCTGGAAACCTAAGAAACGGAATTGTAAACCCAAGAAACTGAGAGGGAAACCCAAGAAACTTAGATGGAAACCCAAGAAACTGAGGGGGAAACCCAAGAAACTGAGCTGGAAACCTAAGAAACTGAGATTTAAACCCAAGAAACTGAGATGGAAACCGAAGAAACTGAGCTGGAAACCCAAGAAACTGAGAGGAAAACCCAAGAAACTGAGCTGGAATCCTAAGAAGCTGAGGGAAACCCAAGAAACCCAGAGAGAAACCCAAGAAACTGAGGAAACCCAAGAAACTGAGACGAAAACCCAAGAAACTGAGATTGAAACCCCAGAAGCTGAGAGTGAAACCCAAGAAACTGACAGTGAAACCCAAGAAACTGAAGTGAAACACAAGTCACTGAGAGGGAAACCCAAGAAACTGAGAGAGAAACCCAAGAAACTGAGAGGGAAACCCAAGAAACTGAGAGGGAAACCCAAGAAACTGAGAGTGAAACCCAAGAAACTGAGAGGGAAACCCAAGAAACTGAGAGTGAAACCAAGGAAACTGAGAGGGAAACCCAAGAAACTGAGCTGGAAACCCAAGAAACTGAGTTGTAAACACAAGAAACTGAGAGTGGAAACCTAAGAAACTTAGGTGAAACCCAAGAAACAGAGCTGGAAACCTATGAAACTGAGGTGAAACACAAGAAACTGAGAGTGAAACCCAAGAAACTGAGAGGGAACCCAAAGAAACTGAATTTGAAACCTAAAAAACTGAGCTGGAAACCCAAGAAACTGAGCTGGAAACCCAAGAAACTGAGCTGGAAACCTAAGAAACAGAATTAGAAATCTAAGAAACTGAGTTTGAAACCCAAGAAACCGATTTTGAAACCTAGGAAATTGAGTTGGAAATCCAAGAAACAAAATAAAAAACCCAGGAAACTGAGAACGAAAACCCAAGAAACTGAATTTGAAACCCAACAAACTGAGAGGGAAACATAAGAAACTGAGCTTCAAACCCAAGAAACTGTGTTGGAATCCTAAGAAACTGAGTGTGAAACCAAAGAAACTGAGTGTGAAACCTAATAAATTGAGGGAAACCTAAGAAACTGAGTGTGAAACCTAATAAATTGAGAGGGAAACCTAAGAAACTGAGTGTGAAACCCGTGAAACTGAGCTGGAAACCTAAGAAACTGAGTGTGAAACCTAAGAAACTAATAAAGAAACCTAAGAAACTGAGTGTGAAACCTAAGAAACTGAGAGTGAAACCCAAGAAACTGAGAGTGAAACCCAATAAACTTAGAATGAAACCTGAGAAACTGAGGTTAAACCCAAATAACTGAGAGTGAAACCCAAGAAACTGAGCTGCAAACCTAAGAGACTAAGATGTAAACCCAAGAAACTGAGATGGAAACCGAAGAAACCGAGGTGGAAACCCAAGAAACTGAGAGGAAAACCCAAGAAACTTAGCTGGAATCCTAAGAAGCTGAGCGAAACCCAAGAAACTGAGAGTGAAACCCAAGAAACTGAGAGGAAAACCCAAGAAACTGAGATTGAAACTCCAGAAGATGAGAGTGAAACCCAAGAAACTGACAGTGAAACCTAAGAAACTGAGTTGGAAACCCAAGAAACTGAGAGGGAAACCCAAGAAACTGAGAGGGAAACCCAAGAAACTGAGAGGGAAACCCAAGAAACGGAGGTGAAACCCAAGAAACTGAGAGTGAAACCCAAGAAACTGAGATTTAAACCCAAGAAACTGAGGGAAACCCAATAAACTGAGAGTGAAACCCAAGAAACTGAGGGAAACCTAACAAATTGAGAGTGAAACCCAAGAAACTCAGAGTGAAACCCAAGAAACAGAGAGTGAAACCCAATAAACTGAGGTTAAACTCAAGAAACTGAGGGAACCCCAAGAAACTGTGCAGGAAAACCAAGAAACGGAGAGTGAAACCCAAGAAACTGAGCTGGAAATGTTTGAAACTGAGAGTAAAGCCCAAGAAACTGAGCGTGAAACCCAAGAAACTGAGAGGGAAACCCAAGAAACTGAGAGTGAAACCACAGAAACTGAGCTGGAAATCTTTGAAACTAAGAGTGAAAACCGAGAAACTGAGGTTAAACCGAAGAAACTGAGAGAGAAACCCAAGAAACTGAGTAGGAACCCCAAGAAACTAAAGGAAACCCAAGAAACTGAGAGGAAAACCCGAGAAACTGAGAGCGAAACCCAAGAAACTGAGCTGGAAATCTTTGAACCTGAGTGAAACCCAAGAAACTGAGAGTGAAACCCAAGAAACTGAGCTGGAAATCTTTGAAACTGAGAATGAAACCCAAGAAACTGAATTTGAAACCCAAGAAACTGAGAGTGAAACCCAAGAAACTGATTGAGAAACCCAAGAAACTGAGTGGGAAACCCAAGAAACTGAGCTGGAAAACCAAGAAACTGAGAGTGAAACCCAAGAAACTGAGAGTGAAATTAAAGAAACTGAGAGTGAAACCCAAGAAACTGAATTTGAAACCCATGAAACTGAGAGTGAAACCCAAGAAACTGAGTAGAAAACCCAAGAAACTGAGAGGGAAACCCAAGAAACTGAGAGGGAAACCCAAGAAACTGAGAGTGAAACCAAAGAAACTGGGAGTGAAACGCAAGAAACTGAGAGTGAAACCCAAGAAACTGAGTTGGAAACCCAAGAAACTGAGTTGGAAACACAAGAAACTGAGTGGAAACCAATGAAACTGAGGTGAAACACATGAAACTGAAAGTGAAACCCAAGAAACTGAGAGGGAACCCAAAGAAACTGAATTTGAAACCTAAAACACTGAGCTGGAAACCCAAGAAACTGAGTTTGAAACACAAGAAGCGGATTTTGAAACAAAAGAAATTGAGTTGGAAACCCAAAAATAAAATAAGAGGCCCAAGAAACTGAGAACGAAAACCCAAGAAACTGATTTTGAAACCCAAAGAACTGAGAGCAAAACCCAAGAAACTGAGAGGGAAACCCAAGAAACTGAATTTGAAACCCAAGAAACTGAGAGGGAAACCTAAGAAACTGAGCTTCAAACCCAAGAAACTGTGTTGGAATCCTAAGAAACTGAGTTTGAAAACTAATAAATTGAGAGGGAAACCTAAGAAACTGAGTGTGAAACCTAATAAATTGAGAGGGAAACCTAAGAAACTGAGTGTGAAACCCGTGAAACTGAGCTGGAAACCTAAGAAACTGAGCGTGAAACCGAAGAAACTAATAGCGAAACCTAAGAAACTGAGAGTGAAACCTAAGAAGCTGAGAATGAAACCCAAGAAACTGATATGAAAACCCAAGAAACTGAGAGGTAAATCTAAGAAACTGCGCTGGAATCCTAAGAAACGGAATTGGAAACCCAAGAAACTGAGAGGGAAACCCAAGAAACTGAGATGGAAACCCAAGAAACTGAGGGGGAAACCCAAGAAACTGAGCTGGAAACCTAAGAAACTGAGATTTAAACCCAAGAAACTGGGGGAAACCCAAGAAACTGAGAGTGAAACCCAAGAAACTGAGAGGAAAACCCAAGAAACTGAGAGTGAAACCCAAGAAACTGAGAGTGAAACCCAAGAAACTGAGAGTGAAACCCAAGAAACTGAGGTTAAACCCAAGAAACTGAGAGTGAAACCCAAGAAACTGAGAGTGAAACCCAAGAAACTGAGGTTAAACCCAAGAAACTGAGAGTGAAACCCGAGAAACTGAGAGGGAACACAAAGAAACTGAGCTGGAAACCTAAGAAACTGAGATTTAAACCCAAGAAACTGAGGGAAACCCAATAAACTGAGAGTGAAACCCAAGAAACTGAGCTTGAAACGCAAGAAACTGAGGGAACCCCAAGAAATTGAGAGTGAAAACCAAGAAACTGAGAGTGAAACCCAAGAAACTGAGGTTAAACCCAAGAAACTGAGGGAACCCCAAGAAACTGATCTGGAAACCCAAGAAACTGGAGTTAAACCCAAGAAACTGAGCTGGAAATCTTTTAAACTGAGATTGAAACCCAAGATCCTGAGAGGGAAACCCAAGAAACTGAGAACGAAAACCTAAGAAACTCAATTTGAAACCCAAGAAACTGAGAGCAAAACCTAAGAAACTGAAAGGGGAACCCAAGAAACTGAATTTGAAACCCAAGAAACCGAGAGGGAAACCTAAGAAACTGAGCTGGAAACCCGAGAAACTGTGTTGGAATCCTAAGAAACTGAGTGTGATACCTAATAAATTGAGAGGGAAACCTAAGAAACTGATTGTGAAACCCGTGAAACTGAGCTGGAAACCTAAGAAACTGAGTGTGAAACCTAAGAAACTAATAGGGAAACCTAAGAAACTGAGTGTAAAACCTAAGAAACTGTAAGGAAAACCTAAGAAACTGAGAATGAAACCCAAGAAACTGATATGAAAACCCAAGAAACTGAGAGGTAAATCTAAGAAACTGCGCTGGAAACCTAAGAAACGGAATTGTAAACCCAAGAAACTGAGAGGGAAACCCAAGAAAATTAGATGGAAACCCAAGAAACTGAGGGGGAAACCCAAGAAACTGAGCTGGAAACCTAAGAAACTGAGATTTAAACCCAAGAAACTGAGATGGAAACCGAAGAAACTGAGCTGGAAACCCAAGAAACTGAGAGGAAAACCCAAGAAACTGAGCTGGAATCCTAAGAAGCTGAGGGAAACCCAAGAAACCCAGAGAGAAACCCAAGAAACTGAGGAAACCCAAGAAACTGAGACGAAAACCCAAGAAACTGAGATTGAAACCCCAGAAGCTGAGAGTGAAACCCAAGAAACTGACAGTGAAACCCAAGAAACTGAAGTGAAACACAAGTCACTGAGAGGGAAACCCAAGAAACTGAGAGGGAAACCCAAGAAACTGAGAGGGAAACCCAAGAAACTGAGAGGGAAACCCAAGAAACTGAGAGTGAAACCCAAGAAACTGAGAGGGAAACCCAAGAAACTGAGAGTGAAACCAAGGAAACTGAGAGGGAAACCCAAGAAACTGAGCTGGAAACCCAAGAAACTGAGTTGTAAACACAAGAAACTGAGAGTGGAAACCTAAGAAACTTAGGTGAAACCCAAGAAACAGAGCTGGAAACCTATGAAACTGAGGTGAAACACAAGAAACTGAGAGTGAAACCCAAGAAACTGAGAGGGAACCCAAAGAAACTGAATTTGAAACCTAAAAAACTGAGCTGGAAACCCAAGAAACTGAGCTGGAAACCCAAGAAACTGAGCTGGAAACCTAAGAAACAGAATTAGAAATCTAAGAAACTGAGTTTGAAACCCAAGAAACCGATTTTGAAACCTTGGAAATTGAGTTGGAAATCCAAGAAACAAAATAAAAAACCCAGGAAACTGAGAACGAAAACCCAAGAAACTGAATTTGAAACCCAACAAACTGAGAGGGAAACATAAGAAACTGAGCTTCAAACCCAAGAAACTGTGTTGGAATCCTAAGAAACTGAGTGTGAAACCAAAGAAACTGAGTGTGAAACCTAATAAATTGAGGGAAACCTAAGAAACTGAGTGTGAAACCTAATAAATTGAGAGGGAAACCTAAGAAACTGAGTGTGAAACCCGTGAAACTGAGCTGGAAACCTAAGAAACTGAGTGTGAAACCTAAGAAACTAATAAAGAAACCTAAGAAACTGAGTGTGAAACCTAAGAAACTGAGAGTGAAACCCAAGAAACTGAGAGTGAAACCCAAGAAACTTAGAATGAAACCTGAGAAACTGAGGTTAAACCCAAATAACTGAGAGTGAAACCCAAGAAACTGAGCTGCAAACCTAAGAGACTAAGATGTAAACCCAAGAAACTGAGATGGAAACCGAAGAAACCGAGGTGGAAACCCAAGAAACTGAGAGGAAAACCCAAGCAACTTAGCTGGAATCCTAAGAAGCTGAGCGAAACCCAAGAAACTGAGAGTGAAACCCAAGAAACTGAGAGGAAAACCCAAGAAACTGAGATTGAAACTCCAGAAGATGAGAGTGAAACCCAAGAAACTGACAGTGAAACCTAAGAAACTGAGTTGGAAACCCAAGAAACTGAGAGGGAAACCCAAGAAACTGAGAGGGAAACCCAAGAAACTGAGAGGAAAACCCAAGAAACGGAGGTGAAACCCAAGAAACTGAGAGTGAAACCCAAGAAACTGAGATTTAAACCCAAGAAACTGAGGGAAACCCAATAAACTGAGAGTGAAACCCAAGAAACTGAGGGAAACCTAACAAATTGAGAGTGAAACCCAAGAAACTCAGAGTGAAACCCAAGAAACAGAGAGTGAAACCCAATAAACTGAGGTTAAACTCAAGAAACTGAGGGAACCCCAAGAAACTGTGCAGGAAAACCAAGAAACGGAGAGTGAAACCCAAGAAACTGAGCTGGAAATGTTTGAAACTGAGAGTGAAGCCCAAGAAACTGAGCGTGAAACCCAAGAAACTGAGAGGGAAACCCAAGAAACTGAGAGTGAAACCACAGAAACTGAGCTGGAAATCTTTGAAACTAAGAGTGAAAACCGAGAAACTGAGGTTAAACCGAAGAAACTGAGAGAGAAACCCAAGAAACTGAGTAGGAACCCCAAGAAACTAAAGGAAACCCAAGAAACTGAGAGGAAAACCCGAGAAACTGAGAGCGAAACCCAAGAAACTGAGCTGGAAATCTTTGAACCTGAGTGAAACCCAAGAAACTGAGAGTGAAACCCAAGAAACTGAGCTGGAAATCTTTGAAACTGAGAATGAAACCCAAGAAACTGAATTTGAAACCCAAGAAACTGAGAGTGAAACCCAAGAAACTGATTGAGAAACCCAAGAAACTGAGTGGGAAACCCAAGAAACTGAGCTGGAAAACCAAGAAACTGAGAGTGAAACCCAAGAAACTGAGAGTGAAATTAAAGAAACTGAGAGTGAAACCCAAGAAACTGAATTTGAAACCCATGAAACTGAGAGTGAAACCCAAGAAACTGAGTAGAAAACCCAAGAAACTGAGAGGGAAACCCAAGAAACTGAGAGGGAAACCCAAGAAACTGAGAGTGAAACCAAAGAAACTGGGAGTGAAACGCAAGAAACTGAGAGTGAAACCCAAGAAACTGAGTTGGAAACCCAAGAAACTGAGTTGGAAACACAAGAAACTGAGTGGAAACCAATGAAACTGAGGTGAAACACATGAAACTGAAAGTGAAACCCAAGAAACTGAGAGGGAACCCAAAGAAACTGAATTTGAAACCTAAAACACTGAGCTGGAAACCCAAGAAACTGAGTTTGAAACACAAGAAGCGGATTTTGAAACAAAAGAAATTGAGTTGGAAACCCAAAAATAAAATAAGAGGCCCAAGAAACTGAGAACGAAAACCCAAGAAACTGATTTTGAAACACAAAGAACTGAGAGCAAAACCCAAGAAACTGAGAGGGAAACCCAAGAAACTGAATTTGAAACCCAAGAAACTGAGAGGGAAACCTAAGAAACTGAGCTTCAAACCCAAGAAACTGTGTTGGAATCCTAAGAAACTGAGTTTGAAAACTAATAAATTGAGAGGGAAACCTAAGAAACTGAGTGTGAAACCTAATAAATTGTGAGGGAAACCTAAGAAACTGAGTGTGAAACCCGTGAAACTGAGCTGGAAACCTAAGAAACTGAGCGTGAAACCGAAGAAACTAATAGCGAAACCTAAGAAACTGAGAGTGAAACCTAAGAAGCTGAGAATGAAACCCAAGAAACTGATATGAAAACCCAAGAAACTGAGAGGTAAATCTAAGAAACTGCGCAGGAAACCTAAGAAACGGAATTGGAAACCCAAAAAACTGAGAGGGGACCCCAAGAAACTGAGATGGAAACCCAAGAAACTGAGGGGGAAACCCAAGAAACTGAGCTGGAAACCTAAGAAACTGAGAGTTAAACCCAAGAAACTGAGGGAAACTCAAGAAACTGAGAGTGAAACCCAAGAAACTGAGGAAAACCCAAGAAACTGAGAGTGAAACCCAAGAAACTGAGAGTGAAACCCAAGAAACTGAGAGTGAAACCTGAGAAACTGAGGTTAAACCCAAGACACTGAGCTTGAAACCCAAGAAACTGAGGGAAACCCAAGAAACTGAGAGTGAAACCCAAGAAACTGAATTTGAAACCCATGAAACTGAGAGTGAAACCCAAGAAACTGAGGAGAAAACCCAAGAAACTGAGAGTGAACCAAAGAAACTGAGGGAAACCCAAGAAACTGAGAGTGAAACCAAAGAAACTGGGAGGGAAACCCAAGAAACTGAGAGTGAAACCCAAGAAACTGAGTTGGAAACCCAAGAAACTGAGTTGTAAACACAAGAAACTGAGAGTGAAAACCTAAGAAACTTAGGTGAAACATAAGAAACTGAGAGGGAAACCCAAGAAACTGAGGTGAAACCCAAGAAACAGAGCTGGAAACCTATGAAACTGAGGTGAAACACAAGAAACTGAGAGTGAAACCCAAGAAACTGAGAGGGAACCCAAAGAAACTGAATTTGAAACCTAAAAAACTGAGCTGGAAACCCAAGAAACTGAGCTGGAAACCTAAGAAACAGAATTGGAAATCTAAGAAACTGAGTTTGAAACCCAAGAAACCGATTTTGAAACCTAAGAAATTGAGTTGGAATCCTAAGAAACTGAGTGTGAAACCTAAGAAACTAATAGGGAAGCCTAAGAAACTCAGTTTGAAACCTAAGAAACTGTAAGGGAAACCTAAGAAACTGAGAATGAAACCAAAGAAACTGATATGAAAACCCAAGAAACTGAGAGGTAAATCTAAGAAATTGCGCTGGAATCCTAAGAAACGGAATTGGAAACCCAAGAAACTGAGAGGGAAACCCAAGAAACTGAGATGGAAACCCAAGAAACTGAGGGGGAAACCCAAGAAACTGAGCTGGAAACCTAAGAAACTGAGATTTAAACCCAAGAAACTGGGGGAAACCCAAGAAACTGAGAGTGAAACCCAAAAAACTGAGAGGAAAACCCAAGAAACTGAGTGTGAAACCCAAGAAACTGAGAGTGAAACCCAAGAAACTGAGAGTGAAACCTAAGAGACTGAGGTAAAAAACAAGAAACTGAGCTTCAAACCTAAGAAACTGAGGGAAACCCAAGAAACTGAGAGTGAAACCCAAGAAACTGAATTTGAAAACCATGAAACTGAAATTGAAACCCAAGAAACTGAGGAGAAAACCCAAGAAACTGAGACAGAAACCCAAGAAAATGAGAATGAAACCAAAGAAACTGGGAGGGAAACCCAAGAAACTGAGAGTGAAACCCAAGAAACTGAGTTGGAAACCCAAGAAACTGAGTTGTAAACGCAAGAAAATGAGAGTGAAACCTAAGAAACTTAGGTGAAACATTAGAAACTGAGATGGAAACCCAAGAAACTGAGAGTGAAACCCGAGAAACTGAGAGTGAAACCAAAGAAACTGGGAGGGAAACCCAAGAAACTGAGAGTGAAACCCAAGAAACTGAGTTGGAAACCCAAGAAACTGAGTTGTAAACGCAAGAAAATGAGAGTGAAACCTAAGAAACTTAGGTGAAACATAAGAAACTGAGATGGAAACCCAAGAAACTGAGCTGGAAATCTTTGAAACCGAGAGTGAAACCCGAGAAACTGAGAGTGAAACCCGAGAAACTGAGGTTAAACCAAGAAACTGAGAGTGAAACCCAAGAAACTGAGAGTGAAACCCGAGAAACTGAGAGTGAAACCCGAGAAACTGAGGTTATACCCAAGAAACTGAGAGTAAAACCCAAGAAAGTGAGAGTGAAACCCAAGAAACTGAGGTTAAACCCAAGAAACTGAGAGTGAAACCCGAGAAACTGAGAGTGAAACCCGAGAAACTGAGAGGGAACCCAAATAAATTGAGCTGGAAACCTAAGAAACTGAGATTTAAACCCAAGAAACTGAGGGAAACCCAATAAACTGAGAGTGAAACCCAAGAAACTGAGCTTTAAACTCAAGAAACTGAGGGAAACCGAAGAAATTTAGAGTGAAACCCAAGAAACTGAGAGTGAAACCCAAGAAACTGAGAATGAAACCAAAGAAACTGGGAGGGAAACCCAAGAAACTGAGAGTGAAACCCAAGAAACTGAGTTGGAAACCCAAGAAACTGAGTTGTAAATACAAGAAAATGAGAGTGAAAACCTAAGAAACTTAGGTGAAACATAAGAAACTGAGAGGGAAACCCAAGAAACTGAGGTGAAACCCAAGAAACAGAGCTGGAAACCTATGAAACTGAGGTGAAACACAAGAAACTGAGAGTGAAACCCAAGAAACTGAGAGGGAACCCAAAGAAACTGAATTTGAAAACTAAAAAACTGAGCTGGAAACCCAAGAAACTGTGTTGGAGTGTGAAACCTAAGAAACCAATTGGGAAGCCTAAGAAACTCAGTGTGAAACCTAAGAAACTGTAAGGGAAACCTAAGAAACTGAGAATGAAACCAAAGAAACTGATATGAAAACCCAAGAAACTGAGAGGTAAATCTAAGAAACTGCGCTGGAATCCTAAGAAACGGAATTGGAAACCCAAGAAACTGAGAGGGAAACCCAAGAAACTGAGATGGAAACCCAAGAAACTGAGGGGGAAATCCAAGAAACTGAGCTGAAACCCAAGAAACTGAGTTCGAAACCCAAGACACCGATCTTGAAACCTAAGAAATTGAGTTGGAAACCCAAGAAACAAAATAAGAAACCCAAGAAACTGAGAACGGAAACCCAAGAATCTGATTTTGAAACCCAAGAAACCGAGAGCAAAACCCAAGAAACTAGAGGGAAACCCAAGAAACTGAATTTGAAACCCAAGAAACTGAGAGTGAAACCCAAGAAACTGAGTGACAAACCCACGAAACTGAGAGGGAAACCCAAGAAACTGAAAGGGAACCCCAAGAAACTGAGTTTGAAACCTAAGAAACTGACAGGGAAACCTAAGAAACTGAGCTTTAAACCCAAGAAACTGTGTTGGAATCCTAAGAAACTGAGTTTCGAAACCAAAGAAACTGAGTGTGAAACCTAAGAAATTGAGAGGTAAACCAAAGAAACTGTGTGAAAGCCGTGAAACTGATCTGGAAACCTAAGAAACTGAGTGTTAACCCTAAGAAACTAATATGGAAACCTAAGAAAATGAGTATGAAACCTAAGAAACTGTGAGGGAAACCTAAGAAACTGATCATGAAACCCAAGAAACTGAGAGGAAAAACTATTAAACTGCGCTGGAAACCTAAGAAACTGAGAGGGAACCCCAAGAAACTGAGCTGGAAACCCAAGAAACTGAGCTGGAAACCCAAGAAACTGAGAGTGAAACTCAAGAAACTGAGAGTGAAACCCAAAAAACTGAGAGTGAAAGCAAAGAAACTGAGAGTGAAACCAAAGAAACTGAGAATGAAACACAAGAAACTGAGCTGGAAATCCTTGAAACTGAGAGTGAAACCCAAGAAACTGAGCGTGAAACCCAAGAAACGGAGGGAAACCCAAGAAATTGAGAGTGAAACCCAAGAAACTGACCAGGAAATCTTTGAAACTGAGAGTGAAACCCAAGAAACTGAGGTTAAACCCAAGAAACTGAGATTGAAACCCAAGAAACTGAGAGTGAAACCCAAGAAACTGAGGGAAACCCAAGAAACTGAGTGGGAACCCCAAGAAACTGAGCTGGAAACCTATCAAACTGAGATTTAAACCCAAGAAACTGAGAGGGAAACCCAAGAAACTGAGAGGAACACCCGAGAAACTGAGAGGGAAACCCAAGAAACTGAGATGGAAACCCAAGAAACTGAGTGGGAAACCCAAGAAACTGAGCTGGAAATCTTTGAAACTGAGAGTGAAACCCGAGAAACTGAGAGTGAAACCCGAGAAACTGAGGTTAAACCAAGAAACTGAGAGGGAAACCCAAGAAACTGAGAGTGAAACCCGAGAAACTGAGAGTGAAACCCGAGAAACTGAGGTTATACCCAAGAAACTGAGAGTGAAACCCAAGAAAGTGAGAGTGAAACCCAAGAAACTGAGGTTAAACCCAAGAAACTGAGCTGGAAATCTTTGAAACTGAGAGTGAAACCCAAGAACCTGAGAGGGAAACCCAAGAAACTGAGAGTGAAACCCAAGAAACTGAGCTGGAAATCTTTGAAACTGAGAGTGAAACCCAAGAAACTGAGCCTGAAACCCAAGAAACTGAGAAGGAAACCCGAGAAACTGAGAGGGAAACCCAAGAAACTGAGATGGAAACCCAAGAAACTGAGTGGGAAACCCAAGAAACTGAGCTGGAAATCTTTGAAACTGAGAGTGAAACCCGAGAAACTGAGAGTGAAACCCGAGAAACTGAGGTTAAACCCAAGAAACTGAGAGTGAAACCCAAGAAACTGAGAGTGAAACCCGAGAAACTGAGGTTAAACCCAAGAAACTGAGAGTGAAACCCAAGAAACTGAGAGTGAAACCCGAGAAACTGAGGTTATACCCAAGAAACTGAGAGTGAAACCCAAGAAACTGAGAGTGAAAGCCAAGAAACTGAGCTCGAAACGCAAGAAACTGAGGGAAACCCAAGAAATTGAGACTGAAACCCAAGAAACTGAGAGTGAAACCCAAGAAACTGAGGTTAAACCCAATAAACTGAGGGAACCCCAAGAAACTGAGCTGGAAACCCAAGAAACGGAGAGTTAAACCCAAGAAACTGAGCTGGAAATCTTTTAAACTGAGAGTGAAACCCAAGAAACTGAGAGGGAAACCCAAGAAACTGAGAGTGAAACCCAAGAAACTGAGCTTGAAACCCAAGAAACTGAGAGTGAAACCCAAGAAACGGAGCTGGACATCTTTGAAACTGAGAGTGAAACCCAAGAAACTGAGAGTGAAACCCAAGAAACTGAGCTGGAAATCTTTGAAACTGAGAATAAAACCCGAGAAACTGAGAGTGAAACCCAAGAAACTGAGAGTGAAATCCAAGAAACTGAGAATGAAACCCAAGAAACTGAGAGTGAAACCCAAGAAACTGAGGTTAAACCCAAGAAACTGAGCTTAAAACCCCATAAACTTAGAGGGAAACCCAAGAATCTGAGTGGGAACCCCAAGAAACTGAGCTGGAAACCTAAGAAACTGAGATTTAAACCCAAGAAACTGAGGGAAACCCAAGAAACTGAGAGGAAAACCCGAGAAACTGAGAGTGAAACCCAACAAACTGAGAGTGAAACCCAAGAAACTGAGTTGGACATCTTTGAAACTGAGAGTGAAACCCGAGAAACTGAGAGTGAAACCCAAGAAACTGAGGTTAAACCCAAGAAAATGAGCTTGAAACCCAAGAAACCGAGCGGGAACTCCAAGAAACTGAGCGGGAAACCTAAGAAACTGAGTGGGAACCCCAAGAAACTGAGCTGGAAACCTAAGAAATTGAGATTTAAACCCAAGAAACTGAGAGGGAAACCCAAGAAACTGAGAGTGAAACCCGAGAAACTGAGAGTGAAACCCGAGAAACTGAGGTTAAACCCAAGAAACTGAGAGTGAAACCCAAGAAACTGAGAGTGAAACCCGAGAAACTGAGGTTATACCCAAGAAACTGAGGGTGAAAACCAACAAACTGAGAGTGAAACCCAAGAAACTGAGGTTAAACCCAAGAAACTGAGAGTGAAACCCGAGAAACTGAGAGTGAAACCCGAGAAACTGAGAGGGAAACCCAAGAAACTGAGGTTAAACCCAAGAAACTGAGGGAACCCAAAGAAAATGAGCTGGAAACCCAAGAAGCTGAGAGTTAAACCCAAGAAACTGAGGTTAAACCCAATAAACTGAGGGAACCCCAAGAAACTGAGCTGGAAACCCAAGAAACGGAGAGTTAAACCCAAGAAACTGAGCTGGAAATCTTTTAAACTGAGAGTGAAACCCAAGAAACTGAGAGGGAAACCCAAGAAACTGAGAGTGAAACCCAAGAAACTGAGCTTGAAACCCAAGAAACTGAGAGTGAAACCCAAGAAACGGAGCTGGACATCTTTGAAACTGAGAGTGAAACCCAAGAAACTGAGAGTGAAACCCAAGAAACTGAGCTGGAAATCTTTGAAACTGAGAATAAAACCCGAGAAACTGAGAGTGAAACCCAAGAAACTGAGAGTGAAATCCAAGAAACTGAGAATGAAACCCAAGAAACTGAGAGTGAAACCCAAGAAACTGAGGTTAAACCCAAGAAACTGAGCTTAAAACCCCATAAACTTAGAGGGAAACCCAAGAATCTGAGTGGGAACCCCAAGAAACTGAGCTGGAAACCTAAGAAACTGAGATTTAAACCCAAGAAACTGAGGGAAACCCAAGAAACTGAGAGGAAAACCCGAGAAACTGAGAGTGAAACCCAACAAACTGAGAGTGAAACCCAAGAAACTGAGTTGGAAATCTTTGAAACTGAGAGTGAAACCCGAGAAACTGAGAGTGAAACCCAAGAAACTGAGGTTAAACCCAAGAAAATGAGCTTGAAACCCAAGAAACCGAGCGGGAACTCCAAGAAACTGAGCGGGAAACCTAAGAAACTGAGTGGGAACCCCAAGAAACTGAGCTGGAAACCTAAGAAATTGAGATTTAAACCCAAGAAACTGAGAGGGAAACCCAAGAAACTGAGAGTGAAACCCGAGAAACTGAGAGTGAAACCCGAGAAACTGAGGTTAAACCCAAGAAACTGAGAGTGAAACCCAAGAAACTGAGAGTGAAACCCGAGAAACTGAGGTTATACCCAAGAAACTGAGGGTGAAAACCAACAAACTGAGAGTGAAACCCAAGAAACTGAGGTTAAACCCAAGAAACTGAGAGTGAAACCCGAGAAACTGAGAGTGAAACCCGAGAAACTGAGAGGGAAACCCAAGAAACTGAGGTTAAACCCAAGAAACTGAGGGAACCCAAAGAAAATGAGCTGGAAACCCAAGAAGCTGAGAGTTAAACCCAAGAAACTGACCTGGAAATCTTTGAAACTGAGAGTGAAGACCAAGAAACTGAGAGGGAAACCCAAGAAACTGAGAGTGAAACCCAAGAAACTGAGCTTGAACCCCAAGAAACTGAGAGTGAAACCCAAGAAACTGAGCTGGAAATCTTTGAAACTGAGAGTGAAACCCGAGAAACTGAGAGTGAAACCCGAGAAACTGAGGTTAAACCAAGAAACTGAGAGTGAAACCCAAGAAAGTGAGAGTGAAACCCGAGAAACTGAGAGTGAAACCCGAGAAACTGAGGTTAAACCAAGAAACTGAGAGTGAAACCCAAGAAACTGAGAGTGAAACCCGAGAAACTGAGGTTATACCCAAGAAACTGAGAGTGAAACCCAAGAAAGTGAGAGTGAAACCCAAGAAACTGAGAGTGAAACCCGAGAAACTGAGAGGGAACCCAAAGAAACTGAGCTTGAAACGCAAGAAACTGAGGGAAACCCAAGAAATTGAGAGTGAAACCGAAGAAACTGAGAGTGAAACCCAATAAACTGAGGTTAAACCCAAGAAACTGAGGGAACCCCAAGAAACTGAGCTGGAAACCCAAGAAACTGAGAGTGAAACCCAAGAAACTAAACTTGAAACCCAAGAAACTGAGAAGGAAACCCGAGAAACTGAGAGGGAAATCCAAGAAACTGAGATGGAAACCCAAGAAACTGAGTGGGAAACCCAAGAAACTGAGCTGGAAATCTTTGAAACTGAGAGTGAAACCCGAGAAACTGAGAGTGAAACCCGAGAAACTGAGGTTAAACCCAAGAAACTGAGAGTGAAACCCAAGAAACTGAGAGTGAAACCCGAGAAACTGAGGTTGAAACGCAAGAAACTGAGGGAACCCCAAGAAACTGAGCTGGAAACCCAAGAAACTGAGAGTGAAACCCGAGAAACTGAGGTTAAACCCAAGAAACTGAGAGTGAAACCCAAGAAACTGAAAGTGAAACCCGAGAAACTGAGGTTATACCCAAGAAACTGAGGGAAACCCAATAAACTGAGAGTTAAACCCAAGAAACTGAGCTGGAAATCTTTGAAACTGAGAGTGAAACCCAAGAAACCGAGAGGGAAACCCAAGAAACTGAGAGTGAAACCCAAGAAACTGAGCTGGAAATCTTTGAAACTGCGAGTGAAACCCGAGAAACTGAGGTTAAACCCAAGAAACTGAGAGGGAACCCCAAGAAACTGAGTGGGAACCCCAAGAAACTGAGCTGGAAACCTAAGAAACTGAGATGTAAACCCAAGAAACTGAGGGAAACCCAAGAAACTGAGAGGAAAACCCGAGAAACTGAGATCGAAACCCAAGAAACTGAGCTGGAAATCTTTGAAACTGAGAGTGAAACCCAAGAAACTGAGAGTGAAACCCAAGAAACTGAGCTGGAAATCTTTGAAACTGAGAATTAAACCCCAGAAACTGAGAGTGAAACCCAACAAACTGATAATGAAACCCAAGAAACTGAGAGTGAAACCAAAGAAACTGAAGTTAAACCCAAGAAACTGAGCTTGAAACCCCATAAACTGAGAGGGAAACCCAAGAATCTGAGTGGGAACCCCAAAAAACTGAGCTGGAAACCTAAGAAACTGAGATTTAAACCCAAGAAACTGAAGGAAACCCAAGAAACTGAGAGGAAAACCCGAGAAACTGAGAGTGAAACCCAACAAACTGAGAGTGAAACCCAAGAAACTGAATTGGAAATCTTTGAAACTGAGAGTGAAACCCAAGAAACTGAGAATGAAACGCAAGAAACTGAGCTGGAAATCTTGGAAACTGAGAGTGAAACCCGAGAAATCGAGGGAAACCCAAGAAACTGAGAGTGAAACCCAAGGAACTGAGGTTAAACCCAAGAAACTCAGATTGAAACCCAAGAAACTGAGAGGGAAACCCAAGAAACTGAGGTTAAACCCAAGAAACTGAGCTTGAAAACCAAAAAACTGAGAGGGAAACCCAAGAAACTGAGGGAAACCCAAGAAACTGAGTGGGAACCCCAAGAAACTGAGCTGGAAAGCTATCAAACTAAGATTTAAACCCAAGAAATTGAGAGGGAAACCCAAGAAACTGAGAGGAAAACCCGAGAAACTGAGAGGGAAACCCAAGAAACTGAGATGGAAACCCAAGAAACTGAGTGGGAAACCTACGAAACTGAGCTGGAAATCTTTGAAACTGAGAGTGAAACCCGAGAAACTGAGAGTGAAACCCGAGAAACTGAGGTTAAACCAAGAAACTGAGAGTGAAACCTAAGAAACTGAGAGTGAAACCCAAGAAACTGAGAGTGAAACCCGAGAAACTGAGAGTGAAGCTCGAGAAACTGAGGTTATACCCAAGAAACTGAGAGTGAAACCCAAGAAACTGAGAGTGAAACCCAATAAACTGAGGTTAAACCCAAGAAACTGAGGTTAAACCCAAGAAACTGAGAGTGAAACCCGAGAAACTGAGAGGGAACACAAAGAAACTGAGCTGGAAACCAAAGAAACTAAGATTTTAACCCAAGAAACTGAGGGAAACCCAATAAACTGAGAGTGAAACCCAAGAAACTGAGCTTGAAACGCAAGAAACTGAGGGAAACCCAAGAAATTGAGAGTGAAACCCAAGAAACTGAGAGTGAAACCCAAGAAACTGAGGTTAAACCCAAGAAACTGAGGGAACCCCAAGAAACTGAGCTGGAAACCCAAGAAACTGGAGTTAAACCCAAGAAACTGAGCTGGAAATCTTTTAAACTGAGAGTGAAACCCAAGAACCTGAGAGGGAAACCCAAGAAACTGAGGGAAACCCAAGAAACTGAGTGGGAACCCCAAGAAACTGAGCTGGAAAGCTATCAAACTAAGATTTAAACCCAAGAAATTGAGAGGGAAACCCAAGAAACTGAGAGGAAAACCCGAGAAACTGAGAGGGAAACCCAAGAAACTGAGATGGAAACCCAAGAAACTGAGTGGGAAACCTACGAAACTGAGCTGGAAATCTTTGAAACTGAGAGTGAAACCCGAGAAACTGAGAGTGAAACCCGAGAAACTGAGGTTAAACCAAGAAACTGAGAGTGAAACCTAAGAAACTGAGAGTGAAACCCAAGAAACTGAGAGTGAAACCCGAGAAACTGAGAGTGAAGCTCGAGAAACTGAGGTTATACCCAAGAAACTGAGAGTGAAACCCAAGAAACTGAGAGTGAAACCCAATAAACTGAGGTTAAACCCAAGAAACTGAGGTTAAACCCAAGAAACTGAGAGTGAAACCCGAGAAACTGAGAGGGAACACAAAGAAACTGAGCTGGAAACCAAAGAAACTAAGATTTTAACCCAAGAAACTGAGGGAAACCCAATAAACTGAGAGTGAAACCCAAGAAACTGAGCTTGAAACGCAAGAAACTGAGGGAAACCCAAGAAATTGAGAGTGAAACCCAAGAAACTGAGAGTGAAACCCAAGAAACTGAGGGAACCCCAAGAAACTGAGCTGGAAACCCAAGAAACTGGAGTTAAACCCAAGAAACTGAGCTGGAAATCTTTTAAACTGAGAGTGAAACCCAAGAACCTGAGAGGGAAACCCAAGAAACTGAGAGTGAAACCCAAGAAACTGAGCTGGAAATCTTTGAAACTGAGAGTGAAACCCAAGAAACTGAGCCTGAAACCCAAGAAACTGAGAAGGAAACCCGATAAACTGAGGGGGAAACCCAAGAAACTGAGATGGAAACCCAAGAAACTGAGTGGGAAACCCAAGAAACTGAGCTGGAAATCTTTGAAACTGAGAGTGAAACCCGAGAAACTGAGAGTGAAACCCGAGAAACTGAGGTTAAACCCAAGAAACTGAGAGTGAAACCCAAGAAACTGAGAGTGAAACCCGAGAAACTGAGGTTAAACCCAAGAAACTGAGAGGGAAACCCAAGAAACTGAGAGTGAAACCCGAGAAACTGAGCTTGAAACGCAAGAAACTGAGGGAAACCCAAGAAATTGCGAGTGAAACCCAAGAAACTGAGAGTGAAACCCAAGAAACTGAGGTTAAACCCAAGAAACTGAGGGAACCCCAAGAAACTGTGCTGGAAACCCAAGAAACTGGAGTTAAACCCAAGAAACTGAGAGTGAAACCCAAGAAACTGAGCTGGAAATCTTTGAAACTGAGAATGAAGCCCAAGTAACTGAATTTGAAACCCAAGAAACTGAGAGTGAAACCCAAGAAACTGATTGAGAAACCCAAGAAACTGAGTGGGAAACCCAAGAAACTGAGCTGGAAACCCAAGAAACTGAGAGTGAAACCCAAGAAACTGAGAGTGAAACCAAAGAAACTGAGTGAAACCCAAGAAACTGAATTTGAAACCCATGAAACTGAGAGTGAAACCCAAGAAACTGAGTAGAAAACCCAAGAAATTGAGAGGGAAACCCAAGAAACTGAGAGTGAAACCCAAGAAACTGAGAGTGAAACCAAGGAAACTGAGAGGGAAACCCAAGAAACTGAGAGTGAAACCAAAGAAACTGGGAGGGAAACCCAAGAAACTGAGAGTGAAACCCAAGAAACTGAGTTGGAAACCCAAGAAACTGAGTTGTAAACACAAGACACTGAGAAGGAAACCCAAGAAACTGAGGTGAAACCCAAGAAACAGAGCTGGAAACCTATGAAACTGAGGTGAAACACAAGAAACTGAGAGTGAAACCCAAGAAACTGAGAGGGAACCCAAAGAAACTGAATTTGAAACCTAAAAAACTGAGCTGGAAACCCAAGAAACTGAGCTGGAAACCCAAGAAACAGAATTAGAAATCTAAGAAACTGAGTTTGAAACCCAAGAAACCGATTTTGAAACCTAAGAAATTGAGTTGGAAACCCAAGAAACAAAATAAAAAACCCAAGAAACTGACAACGAAAACCCAAGAAACTGAATTTGAAACCCAACAAACTGAGAGGGAAACATAAGAAACTGAGCTTCAAACCCAAGAAACTGTGTTGGAATCCTAAGAAACTGAGTGTGAAACCAAAGAAACTGAGTGTGAAACCTAATAAATTGAGGGAAACCTAAGAAACTGAGTGTGAAACCTAATAAATTGAAAGGGAAACCTAAGAAACTGAGTGGGAAACCCGTGAAACTGAGCTGGAAACCTAAGAAACTGAGTGTGAAACCTAATAAACTAATAGAGAAAACTAAGAAATTGAGTGTGAAACCTAAGAAACTGAGAATGAAAACCAAGAAACTGATATGAAAACCCAAGAAACTGAGAGGTAAATCTAAGAAACTGCGCTGGAAACCTAAGAAACGGAATTGGGAACCCAAGAAACTGAGTGGGAAACCCAAGAAACTGAGATGGAAACCCAAGAAACTGAGGGGGAAACCCAAGAAACTGAGCTGGAAACCTAAGAAACTAAGATCTAAACCCAAGAAACTGAGGGAAACCCAAGAAACTTAAAGGAAAACCCAAGAAACTGAGAGTGAAACCCAAGAAACTGAGAGTGAAACCCAAGAAACTTAGAGTGAAACCTGAGAAACTGAGGTTAAACCCAAGAAACTGAGAGTGAAACCCAAGAAACTGAGCTGGAAACCTAAGAAACTAAGATTTAAACCCAAGAAACTGAGATGGAAACCGAAGAAACCGAACTGGAAACCCAAGAAACTGAGAGGAAAACCCAAGAAACTGAGCTGGAATCCTAAGAAGCTGAGCGAAACCCAAGAAACTGAGAGGGAAACCCAAGAAACTGAGGAAACCCAAGAAACTGAGAGGAAAACCCAAGAAACTGAGATTGAAAATCCAGAAGATGAGAGTGAAACCCAAGAAACTGACAGTGAAACCCGAGAAACTGAGTGGGAACCCCAAGAAACTGAGCTGGAAACCTAAGATACTGAGATTTTAACCCAAGAAACTGAGGGAAACCCAATAAACTGAGAGGGAAACCCAAGAAACTGAGCTGGAAATCTTTGAAACTGAGAGTGAAACCCAAGAAACCGAGAGGGAAACCCAAGAAACTGAGAGTGAAACCCAAGAAACTGAGCTGGAAATCTTTGAAACTGCGAGTGAAACCCGAGAAACTGAGGTTAAACCCAAGAAACTGAGAGGGAACCCCAAGAAACTGAGTGGGAACCCCAAGAAACTGAGCTGGAAACCTAAGAAACTGAGATGTAAACCCAAGAAACTGAGGGAAACCCAAGAAACTGAGAGGAAAACCCGAGAAACTGAGATCGAAACCCAAGAAACTGAGCTGGAAATCTTTGAAACTGAGAGTGAAACCCAAGAAACTGAGAGTGAAACCCAAGAAACTGAGCTGGAAATCTTTGAAACTGAGAATTAAACCCCAGAAACTGAGAGTGAAACCCAACAAACTGATAATGAAACCCAAGAAACTGAGAGTGAAACCAAAGAAACTGAAGTTAAACCCAAGAAACTGAGCTTGAAACCCCATAAACTGAGAGGGAAACCCAAGAATCTGAGTGGGAACCCCAAAAAACTGAGCTGGAAACCTAAGAAACTGAGATTTAAACCCAAGAAACTGAAGGAAACCCAAGAAACTGAGAGGAAAACCCGAGAAACTGAGAGTGAAACCCAACAAACTGAGAGTGAAACCCAAGAAACTGAATTGGAAATCTTTGAAACTGAGAGTGAAACCCAAGAAACTGAGAATGAAACGCAAGAAACTGAGCTGGAAATCTTGGAAACTGAGAGTGAAACCCGAGAAATCGAGGGAAACCCAAGAAACTGAGAGTGAAACCCAAGGAACTGAGGTTAAACCCAAGAAACTCAGATTGAAACCCAAGAAACTGAGAGGGAAACCCAAGAAACTGAGGTTAAACCCAAGAAACTGAGCTTGAAAACCAAAAAACTGAGAGGGAAACCCAAGAAACTGAGGGAAACCCAAGAAACTGAGTGGGAACCCCAAGAAACTGAGCTGGAAAGCTATCAAACTAAGATTTAAACCCAAGAAATTGAGAGGGAAACCCAAGAAACTGAGAGGAAAACCCGAGAAACTGAGAGGGAAACCCAAGAAACTGAGATGGAAACCCAAGAAACTGAGTGGGAAACCTACGAAACTGAGCTGGAAATCTTTGAAACTGAGAGTGAAACCCGAGAAACTGAGAGTGAAACCCGAGAAACTGAGGTTAAACCAAGAAACTGAGAGTGAAACCTAAGAAACTGAGAGTGAAACCCAAGAAACTGAGAGTGAAACCCGAGAAACTGAGAGTGAAGCTCGAGAAACTGAGGTTATACCCAAGAAACTGAGAGTGAAACCCAAGAAACTGAGAGTGAAACCCAATAAACTGAGGTTAAACCCAAGAAACTGAGGTTAAACCCAAGAAACTGAGAGTGAAACCCGAGAAACTGAGAGGGAACACAAAGAAACTGAGCTGGAAACCAAAGAAACTAAGATTTTAACCCAAGAAACTGAGGGAAACCCAATAAACTGAGAGTGAAACCCAAGAAACTGAGCTTGAAACGCAAGAAACTGAGGGAAACCCAAGAAATTGAGAGTGAAACCCAAGAAACTGAGAGTGAAACCCAAGAAACTGAGGTTAAACCCAAGAAACTGAGGGAACCCCAAGAAACTGAGCTGGAAACCCAAGAAACTGGAGTTAAACCCAAGAAACTGAGCTGGAAATCTTTTAAACTGAGAGTGAAACCCAAGAACCTGAGAGGGAAACCCAAGAAACTGAGGGAAACCCAAGAAACTGAGTGGGAACCCCAAGAAACTGAGCTGGAAAGCTATCAAACTAAGATTTAAACCCAAGAAATTGAGAGGGAAACCCAAGAAACTGAGAGGAAAACCCGAGAAACTGAGAGGGAAACCCAAGAAACTGAGATGGAAACCCAAGAAACTGAGTGGGAAACCTACGAAACTGAGCTGGAAATCTTTGAAACTGAGAGTGAAACCCGAGAAACTGAGAGTGAAACCCGAGAAACTGAGGTTAAACCAAGAAACTGAGAGTGAAACCTAAGAAACTGAGAGTGAAACCCAAGAAACTGAGAGTGAAACCCGAGAAACTGAGAGTGAAGCTCGAGAAACTGAGGTTATACCCAAGAAACTGAGAGTGAAACCCAAGAAACTGAGAGTGAAACCCAATAAACTGAGGTTAAACCCAAGAAACTGAGGTTAAACCCAAGAAACTGAGAGTGAAACCCGAGAAACTGAGAGGGAACACAAAGAAACTGAGCTGGAAACCAAAGAAACTAAGATTTTAACCCAAGAAACTGAGGGAAACCCAATAAACTGAGAGTGAAACCCAAGAAACTGAGCTTGAAACGCAAGAAACTGAGGGAAACCCAAGAAATTGAGAGTGAAACCCAAGAAACTGAGAGTGAAACCCAAGAAACTGAGGGAACCCCAAGAAACTGAGCTGGAAACCCAAGAAACTGGAGTTAAACCCAAGAAACTGAGCTGGAAATCTTTTAAACTGAGAGTGAAACCCAAGAACCTGAGAGGGAAACCCAAGAAACTGAGAGTGAAACCCAAGAAACTGAGCTGGAAATCTTTGAAACTGAGAGTGAAACCCAAGAAACTGAGCCTGAAACCCAAGAAACTGAGAAGGAAACCCGATAAACTGAGGGGGAAACCCAAGAAACTGAGATGGAAACCCAAGAAACTGAGTGGGAAACCCAAGAAACTGAGCTGGAAATCTTTGAAACTGAGAGTGAAACCCGAGAAACTGAGAGTGAAACCCGAGAAACTGAGGTTAAACCCAAGAAACTGAGAGTGAAACCCAAGAAACTGAGAGTGAAACCCGAGAAACTGAGGTTAAACCCAAGAAACTGAGAGGGAAACCCAAGAAACTGAGAGTGAAACCCGAGAAACTGAGCTTGAAACGCAAGAAACTGAGGGAAACCCAAGAAATTGCGAGTGAAACCCAAGAAACTGAGAGTGAAACCCAAGAAACTGAGGTTAAACCCAAGAAACTGAGGGAACCCCAAGAAACTGTGCTGGAAACCCAAGAAACTGGAGTTAAACCCAAGAAACTGAGAGTGAAACCCAAGAAACTGAGCTGGAAATCTTTGAAACTGAGAATGAAGCCCAAGTAACTGAATTTGAAACCCAAGAAACTGAGAGTGAAACCCAAGAAACTGATTGAGAAACCCAAGAAACTGAGTGGGAAACCCAAGAAACTGAGCTGGAAACCCAAGAAACTGAGAGTGAAACCCAAGAAACTGAGAGTGAAACCAAAGAAACTGAGTGAAACCCAAGAAACTGAATTTGAAACCCATGAAACTGAGAGTGAAACCCAAGAAACTGAGTAGAAAACCCAAGAAATTGAGAGGGAAACCCAAGAAACTGAGAGTGAAACCCAAGAAACTGAGAGTGAAACCAAGGAAACTGAGAGGGAAACCCAAGAAACTGAGAGTGAAACCAAAGAAACTGGGAGGGAAACCCAAGAAACTGAGAGTGAAACCCAAGAAACTGAGTTGGAAACCCAAGAAACTGAGTTGTAAACACAAGACACTGAGAAGGAAACCCAAGAAACTGAGGTGAAACCCAAGAAACAGAGCTGGAAACCTATGAAACTGAGGTGAAACACAAGAAACTGAGAGTGAAACCCAAGAAACTGAGAGGGAACCCAAAGAAACTGAATTTGAAACCTAAAAAACTGAGCTGGAAACCCAAGAAACTGAGCTGGAAACCCAAGAAACAGAATTAGAAATCTAAGAAACTGAGTTTGAAACCCAAGAAACCGATTTTGAAACCTAAGAAATTGAGTTGGAAACCCAAGAAACAAAATAAAAAACCCAAGAAACTGACAACGAAAACCCAAGAAACTGAATTTGAAACCCAACAAACTGAGAGGGAAACATAAGAAACTGAGCTTCAAACCCAAGAAACTGTGTTGGAATCCTAAGAAACTGAGTGTGAAACCAAAGAAACTGAGTGTGAAACCTAATAAATTGAGGGAAACCTAAGAAACTGAGTGTGAAACCTAATAAATTGAAAGGGAAACCTAAGAAACTGAGTGGGAAACCCGTGAAACTGAGCTGGAAACCTAAGAAACTGAGTGTGAAACCTAATAAACTAATAGAGAAAACTAAGAAATTGAGTGTGAAACCTAAGAAACTGAGAATGAAAACCAAGAAACTGATATGAAAACCCAAGAAACTGAGAGGTAAATCTAAGAAACTGCGCTGGAAACCTAAGAAACGGAATTGGGAACCCAAGAAACTGAGTGGGAAACCCAAGAAACTGAGATGGAAACCCAAGAAACTGAGGGGGAAACCCAAGAAACTGAGCTGGAAACCTAAGAAACTAAGATCTAAACCCAAGAAACTGAGGGAAACCCAAGAAACTTAAAGGAAAACCCAAGAAACTGAGAGTGAAACCCAAGAAACTGAGAGTGAAACCCAAGAAACTTAGAGTGAAACCTGAGAAACTGAGGTTAAACCCAAGAAACTGAGAGTGAAACCCAAGAAACTGAGCTGGAAACCTAAGAAACTAAGATTTAAACCCAAGAAACTGAGATGGAAACCGAAGAAACCGAACTGGAAACCCAAGAAACTGAGAGGAAAACCCAAGAAACTGAGCTGGAATCCTAAGAAGCTGAGCGAAACCCAAGAAACTGAGAGGGAAACCCAAGAAACTGAGGAAACCCAAGAAACTGAGAGGAAAACCCAAGAAACTGAGATTGAAAATCCAGAAGATGAGAGTGAAACCCAAGAAACTGACAGTGAAACCCGAGAAACTGAGTGGGAACCCCAAGAAACTGAGCTGGAAACCTAAGATACTGAGATTTTAACCCAAGAAACTGAGGGAAACCCAATAAACTGAGAGGGAAACCCAAGAAACAGAGGGAAACCCAACAAATTGAGAGTGAAACCCAAGAAACTGAGGGAACACCAAGAAACTGTGCAGGAAACCCAAGAAACGGAGAGTGAAACCCAAGAAACTGAGCTGGAAATCTTTGAAACATAGAGTGAAACCCAAGAAACTGAGCGTGAAACCCAAGAAACTGAGAGGGAAACCCAAGAAACTGAGAGTGAAACCCAAGAAACTGAGCTGGAAATCTTTGAAACTAAGAGTGAAACCCGAGAAACTGAGGTTAAACCGAAGAAACTGAGAGAGAAACCCAAGAAACTGAGTAGGAACCCCAAGAAACTGAAGGAAACCCAAGAAACTGAGGGAAACCCAAGAAACTGAGAGGAAAACCCGAGAAACTGAGAGCGAAACCCAAGAAACTGAGCTGGAGATCTTTAAACCTGAGAGTGAAACCCAAGAAACTGAGAGTGAAACCCAAGAAACTGAGCTGGAAATCTTTGAAACTGAGAATGAAACCCAAGAAACTGAATTTGAAACCCAAGAAACTGAGAGTGAAACCCAAGAAACTGATTGAGAAACCCAAGAAACTGAGTGGGAAACCCAAGAAACTGAGCTGGAAAACCAAGAAACTGAGAGTGAAACCCAAGAAACTGAGTGTGAAATCAAAGAAACTGAGAGTGAAACCCAAGAAACTGAATTTGAAACCCATGAAACTGAGAGGGAAACCCAAGAAACTGAGTAGAAAACCCAAGAAACTGAGAGGGAAACCCAAGAAACTGATAGTGAAACCCAAGAAACTGAGAGTGAAACCAAAGAAACTGAGAGGGAAACCCAAGAAACTGAGAGTGGAACCAAAGAAACTGGGAGTGAAACCCAAGAAACTGAGAGGGAAACCCAAGAAACTGAGGTGAAACCCAAGAAACTGAGAGTGAAACCCAAGAAACTGAGAGGGAACCCAAAGAAACTGAATTTGAAAACTAAAAAACTGAGCTGGAAACCCAAGAAACTGAGCTGGAAACCTAAGAAACAGAATTGGAAATCTAAGAAACTGAGTTTGAAACCCAAGAAACCGATTTGAAACCTAAGAAATTGAGTTGGAAACCCAAGAAACATAATAAGAAACCCAAGAAACTGAGAACGAAAACCCAAGAAACTGAATTTGAAACCCAAGAAACTGAAAGCAAAACCCAAGAAACTGAGAGGGAAACCCAAGAAACTGAGAGTGAAACCAAAGAAACTGGGAGCGAAACCCAAGAAACTGAGGTGAAACCCAAGAAACAGAGCTGGAACCTTTGAAACTGAGGTGAAACACAAGAAACTGAGAGTGAAACCCAAGAAACTGAGAGGGTACCCAAAGAAACTGAATTTGAAATCTAAATAACTGAGCTGGAAACCCAAGAAACTGAGCTGGAAACCTAAGAAACAGAATTGGAAATCTAAGAAACTGAGTTTGAAACCCAAGAAGCCGATTTTGAAACAAAAGAAATTGAGTTGGAAACCCAAAAACAAAATAAGAAGCCCAAGAAACTGAGAACGAAACCCAAGAAACTGATTTTGAAACCCAAAGAACTGTGAGCAAAACCCAAGAAACTGAGAGGGAAACCCAAGCAACTGAATTTGAAACCCAAGAAACTGAGAGGGAAACCTAAGAAACTGAGCTTCAAACCCAAGAAACTGTGTTGGAATCCTAAGAAACTGAGTGTGAAACCTAATAAATTGAGAGGGAAACCTAAGAAACTGAGTGTGAAACCTAATAAATTGAGAGGGAAACCTAAGAAACTGAGTGCGAAACCCGTGAAACTGAGCTGGAAACCTAAGAAACTGAGCGTGGAACCTAAGAAACCTAAGAAACTGAGTGTGAAACCTAAGAAGCTGAGAATGAAACTCAAGAAACTGATATGAAAACCCAAGAAACTGAATTTGAAACCCATGAAACTGAGAGTGAAACCCAAGAAACTGAGTAGAAAACCCAAGAAACTGAGAGGGAAACCCAAGAAACTGAGAGTGAAACCCAAGAAACTGGGAGTGAAACCCAAGAAACTGAGTTGGAAACCCAAGAAATTGAGTTGTAAACACAAGAAACTGAGTTGGAAACCCAAGAAACTGAGTTGTAAATACAAGAAAATGAGAGTGAAAACCTAAGAAACTTAGGTGAAACATAAGAAACTGAGAGGGAAACCCAAGAAACTGAGGTGAAACCCAAGAAACAGAGCTGGAAACCTATGAAACTGAGGTGAAACACAAGAAACTGAGAGTGAAACCCAAGAAACTGAGAGGGAACCCAAAGAAACTGAATTTGAAACCTAAAAAACTTAGCTGGAAACACAAGAAACTGAGCTGGAAACCTAAGAAACAGAATTGGAAATCTAAGAAACAAAATTGGAAATCTAATAGTTTGAAACCCAAGAAACCGATTTTGAAACCTAAGAAATTGAGTTTTGCCAGGAAACAAAATAAGAAACCCAAGAAACTGAGAACGAAAACCCAAGAAACTGAATTTGAAACCCAAGAAACTGAGAGCAAAACCCAAGAAACTGAGAGGGAAACCCAAGAAACTGAGAGTGAAACCAAAGAAACTGGGAGGGAAACCCAAGAAACTGAGGTGAAACCCAAGAAACAGAGCTGGAAACCTATGAAACTGAGGTGAAACACAAAAAACTGAGAGTGAAACCCAAGAAACTGAGAGGGAACCCAAAGAAACTGAATTTGAAACCTAAAAAACTGAGCTGGAAACCCAATAAACTGAGCTTGAAACCTAAGAAACAGAATTGGAAAATAAGAAACTGAGATTGAAACCCAAGAAACCGATTTTGAAACAAAAGAAATTGAGTTGGAAACCCAAGAAACAAAATAAGAAGGCCAAGAAACTGAGAACGAAAACCCAAGAAACTCAATTTGAAACCCAAGAAACTGAGAGCAAAACCCAAGAAACTGAGAGGGAAACAAAAGAAACTGAATTTGAAACCCAAGAAACCGAGAGGGAAACCTAAGAAACTGAGCTGGAAACCCAAGAAACTGTGTTGGAATCCTAAGAAACTGAGTGTGAAACCAAAGAAACTGAGTGTGAAACCTAATAAATTGAGAAGGAAACCTAAGAAACTGAGTGTGATACCTAATAAATTGAGGGAAACCTAAGAAACTGAGTGTGAAACCCGTGAAACTGAGCTGGAAACCTAAGAAACTAAGTGTGAAACCTAAGAAACTAATAGGGAAACCTAAGAAACTGAGTGTGAAACCTAAGAAACTGTAAGGAAAACCTAAGAAACTGAGAATGAAACCCAAGAAACTGATATGAAAACCCAAGAAACTGAGAGGTAAATCTAAGAAACTGCGCTGGAAACCTAAGAAACGGAATTGGAAACCCAAGAAACTGAGAGGGAACCCAAGAAACGGAGATGGAAACCTAAGAAACTGAGGGGGAAAACCAAGAAACTGAGCTGGAAACCTAAGAAACTGAGATTTAAACCCAAGAAACTGAGAGTGAAACCCAAGAAACTGAGTGGGAACCCCAAGAAACTGAGGAAACCCAAGAAACTGAGATGAAAACCCAAGAAACTGAGATTGAAACCCCAGAAGCTGAGAGTGAAACCCAAGAAACTGACAGTGAAACCCAAGAAACTGAGGTGAAACACAAGACACTGAGAGGGAAACCCAAGAAACTGAGAGGGAAACCCGAGAAACTGAGAGTGAAACCCGAGAAACTGAGGTTAAACCAAGAAACTGAGAGTGAAACCTAAGAAACTGAGAGTGAAACCCAAGAAACTGAGAGTGAAACCCAAGAAACTGAGTGTGAAACCCAAGAAACTGAGAGTGAAACCCAAGAAACTGAGAGTGAAACCTAAGAGACTGAGGTAAAAAACAAGAAACTGAGCTTCAAACCTAAGAAACTGAGGGAAACCCAAGAAACTGAGAGTGAAACCCAAGAAACTGGATTTGAAAACCATGAAACTGAAATTGAAACCCAAGAAACTGAGGAGAAAACCCAAGAAACTGAGACAGAAACCCAAGAAACTGAGAATGAAACCAAAGAAACTGGGAGGGAAACCCAAGAAACTGAGAGTGAAACCCAAGAAACTGAGTTGGAAACCCAAGAAACTGAGTTGTAAACACAAGAAAATGAGAGTGAAAACCTAAGAAACTTAGGTGAAACATAAGAAACTGAGAGGGAAACCCAAGAAACTGAGGTGAAACCCAAGAAACAGAGCTGGAAACCTATGAAACTGAGGTGAAACACAAGAAACTGAGAGTGGAACCCAAGAAACCGTGTTGGAATCCTAAGAAACTGAGTGTGAAACCTAAGAAACTAATAGGGAAGCCTAAGAAACTCAGTTTGAAACCTAAGAAACTGTAAGGGAAACCTAAGAAACTGAGAATGAAACCAAAGAAACTGATATGAAAACCCAAGTAACTGAGAGGTAAATCTAAGAAACTGCGCTGGAATCCTAAGAAACTGAATTGGAAACCCAAGAAACTGAGAGGGAAACCCAAGAAACTGAGATGGAAACATAAGAAACTGAGAGTGAAACCCAAGAAACTGAGAGTGAAACCCAAGAAACTGAGAGTGAAACCCAAGAAACTGAGTGTGAAACCCAAGAAACTGAGAGTGAAACCCAAGAAACTGAGATGGAAACCCAAGAAACTGAGGTGAAACCCAAGAAACAGAGCTGGAAACCTATGAAACTGAGGTGAAACCCAAGAAACTGAGAGTGAAACCCAAGAAACTGGATTTGAAAACCATGAAACTGAAATTGAAACCCAAGAAACTGAGGAGAAAACCCAAGAAACTGAGACAGAAACCCAAGAAACTGAGAATGAAACCAAAGAAACTGGGAAGGAAACCCAAGAAACTGAGAGTGAAACCCAAGAAACTGAGTTGGAAACCCAAGAAACTGAGTTGTAAACACAATAAAATGAGAGTGAAACCTAAGAAACTTAGGTGAAACATAAGAAACTGAGAGGGAAACCCAAGAAACTGAGGTGAAACCCAAGAAACAGAGCTGGAAACCTATGAAACTGAGGTGAAACACAAGAAACTGAGAGTGAAACCCAAGAAACTGAGAGGGAACCCAAAGAAACTGAATTTGAAAACTAAAAAACTGAGCTGGAAACCCAAGAAACTGTGTTGGAATCCTAAGAAACTGAGTGTGAAACCTAAGAAACTAATAGGGAAGCCTAAGAAACTCAATGTGAAACCTAAGAAACTGTAAGGGAAACCTAAGAAACTGAGAATGAAACCAAAGAAACTGATATGAAAACCCAAGAAACTGAGAGGTAAATCTAAGAAACTGCGCTGGAATCCTAAGAAACGGAATTGGAAACCCAAGAATCTGAGAGGGAAACCCAAGAAACTGAGATGGAAACCCAAGAAACTGAGAGGGAAATCCAAGAAACTGAGCTGAAACCCAAGAAACTGAGTTCGAAACCCAAGACACCGATCTTGAAACCTAAGAAATTGAGTTGGGAACCCAAGAAACAAAATAAGAAACCCAAGAAACTGAGAACGGAAACCCAAGAATCTGATTTTGAAACCCAAGAAACCGAGAGCAAAACCCAAGAAACTGAGAGGGAAACCCAAGAAACTGAATTTGAAACCCAAGAAACTGAGAGTGAAACCCAAGAAACTGAGTGACAAACCCACGAAACTGAGAGCGAAACCCAAGAAACTGAAAGGGAAACCCAAGAAACTGAGGTTGCAACCTAAGAAACTGACAGGGATACCTAAGAAACTGAGCTTCAAACCCAACAAACTGTGTTGGAATCCTAAGAAACTGAGTGTGAAACCAAAGAAACTTAGTGTGAAACCTAAGAAATTGAGAGGTAAACCAAAGAAACTGAGTGTGAAAGCCGTGAAACTGAGCTGGAAACCTAAGAAAATGAGTGTGAACCCTAAGAAACTAATATGGAAACCTAAGAAAATGAATGTGAAACCTAAGAAACTGTGAGGGAAACCTAAGAAGCTGAAAAACAAGAAATGAGATGAAAACCCAAGAAACTGAGAGGTAAAACTGTAAAACTGCGCTGGAAACCCAAGAAACTGAGAGGGAAAACCCAAGAAACTGAATTTGAAACCCAATAAACTGAGAGCAAAACCCAAGAAACTGTTAGGGAAACCCAAGAAACTGAGAGGGAAACCCAAGAAACTGAGAGGAAAAATGAGAAACTGAGTCAGAAACCCGAGAAACTGAGTTGTAAACCTATAAAACTGAGGGAACCCCAAGAAACTGAGCTGGACACCGAAGAAACTGAGTTTGAAACCCAAGAAACTGACGGGGAAACCTAAGAAACTGAGAGTGAAACCCAAGAAACTGAGGTTAAACCCAAGAAACTGAGGGAACCCCAAGAAACTGTGCTGGAAACCCAAGAAACTGGAGTTAAACCCAAGAAACTGAGAGTGAAACCCAAGAAACTGAGCTGGAAATCTTTGAAACTGAGAATGAAGCCCAAGTAACTGAATTTGAAACCCAAGAAACTGAGAGTGAAACCCAAGAAACTGATTGAGAAACCCAAGAAACTGAGTGGGAAACCCAAGAAACTGAGCTGGAAACCCAAGAAACTGAGAGTGAAACCCAAGAAACTGAGAGTGAAACCAAAGAAACTGAGTGAAACCCAAGAAACTGAATTTGAAACCCATGAAACTGAGAGTGAAACCCAAGAAACTGAGTAGAAAACCCAAGAAATTGAGAGGGAAACCCAAGAAACTGAGAGTGAAACCCAAGAAACTGAGAGTGAAACCAAGGAAACTGAGAGGGAAACCCAAGAAACTGAGAGTGAAACCAAAGAAACTGGGAGGGAAACCCAAGAAACTGAGAGTGAAACCCAAGAAACTGAGTTGGAAACCCAAGAAACTGAGTTGTAAACACAAGACACTGAGAAGGAAACCCAAGAAACTGAGGTGAAACCCAAGAAACAGAGCTGGAAACCTATGAAACTGAGGTGAAACACAAGAAACTGAGAGTGAAACCCAAGAAACTGAGAGGGAACCCAAAGAAACTGAATTTGAAACCTAAAAAACTGAGCTGGAAACCCAAGAAACTGAGCTGGAAACCCAAGAAACAGAATTAGAAATCTAAGAAACTGAGTTTGAAACCCAAGAAACCGATTTTGAAACCTAAGAAATTGAGTTGGAAACCCAAGAAACAAAATAAAAAACCCAAGAAACTGACAACGAAAACCCAAGAAACTGAATTTGAAACCCAACAAACTGAGAGGGAAACATAAGAAACTGAGCTTCAAACCCAAGAAACTGTGTTGGAATCCTAAGAAACTGAGTGTGAAACCAAAGAAACTGAGTGTGAAACCTAATAAATTGAGGGAAACCTAAGAAACTGAGTGTGAAACCTAATAAATTGAAAGGGAAACCTAAGAAACTGAGTGGGAAACCCGTGAAACTGAGCTGGAAACCTAAGAAACTGAGTGTGAAACCTAATAAACTAATAGAGAAAACTAAGAAATTGAGTGTGAAACCTAAGAAACTGAGAATGAAAACCAAGAAACTGATATGAAAACCCAAGAAACTGAGAGGTAAATCTAAGAAACTGCGCTGGAAACCTAAGAAACGGAATTGGGAACCCAAGAAACTGAGTGGGAAACCCAAGAAACTGAGATGGAAACCCAAGAAACTGAGGGGGAAACCCAAGAAACTGAGCTGGAAACCTAAGAAACTAAGATCTAAACCCAAGAAACTGAGGGAAACCCAAGAAACTTAAAGGAAAACCCAAGAAACTGAGAGTGAAACCCAAGAAACTGAGAGTGAAACCCAAGAAACTTAGAGTGAAACCTGAGAAACTGAGGTTAAACCCAAGAAACTGAGAGTGAAACCCAAGAAACTGAGCTGGAAACCTAAGAAACTAAGATTTAAACCCAAGAAACTGAGATGGAAACCGAAGAAACCGAACTGGAAACCCAAGAAACTGAGAGGAAAACCCAAGAAACTGAGCTGGAATCCTAAGAAGCTGAGCGAAACCCAAGAAACTGAGAGGGAAACCCAAGAAACTGAGGAAACCCAAGAAACTGAGAGGAAAACCCAAGAAACTGAGATTGAAAATCCAGAAGATGAGAGTGAAACCCAAGAAACTGACAGTGAAACCCGAGAAACTGAGTGGGAACCCCAAGAAACTGAGCTGGAAACCTAAGATACTGAGATTTTAACCCAAGAAACTGAGGGAAACCCAATAAACTGAGAGGGAAACCCAAGAAACAGAGGGAAACCCAACAAATTGAGAGTGAAACCCAAGAAACTGAGGGAACACCAAGAAACTGTGCAGGAAACCCAAGAAACGGAGAGTGAAACCCAAGAAACTGAGCTGGAAATCTTTGAAACATAGAGTGAAACCCAAGAAACTGAGCGTGAAACCCAAGAAACTGAGAGGGAAACCCAAGAAACTGAGAGTGAAACCCAAGAAACTGAGCTGGAAATCTTTGAAACTAAGAGTGAAACCCGAGAAACTGAGGTTAAACCGAAGAAACTGAGAGAGAAACCCAAGAAACTGAGTAGGAACCCCAAGAAACTGAAGGAAACCCAAGAAACTGAGGGAAACCCAAGAAACTGAGAGGAAAACCCGAGAAACTGAGAGCGAAACCCAAGAAACTGAGCTGGAGATCTTTAAACCTGAGAGTGAAACCCAAGAAACTGAGAGTGAAACCCAAGAAACTGAGCTGGAAATCTTTGAAACTGAGAATGAAACCCAAGAAACTGAATTTGAAACCCAAGAAACTGAGAGTGAAACCCAAGAAACTGATTGAGAAACCCAAGAAACTGAGTGGGAAACCCAAGAAACTGAGCTGGAAAACCAAGAAACTGAGAGTGAAACCCAAGAAACTGAGTGTGAAATCAAAGAAACTGAGAGTGAAACCCAAGAAACTGAATTTGAAACCCATGAAACTGAGAGGGAAACCCAAGAAACTGAGTAGAAAACCCAAGAAACTGAGAGGGAAACCCAAGAAACTGATAGTGAAACCCAAGAAACTGAGAGTGAAACCAAAGAAACTGAGAGGGAAACCCAAGAAACTGAGAGTGGAACCAAAGAAACTGGGAGTGAAACCCAAGAAACTGAGAGGGAAACCCAAGAAACTGAGGTGAAACCCAAGAAACTGAGAGTGAAACCCAAGAAACTGAGAGGGAACCCAAAGAAACTGAATTTGAAAACTAAAAAACTGAGCTGGAAACCCAAGAAACTGAGCTGGAAACCTAAGAAACAGAATTGGAAATCTAAGAAACTGAGTTTGAAACCCAAGAAACCGATTTGAAACCTAAGAAATTGAGTTGGAAACCCAAGAAACATAATAAGAAACCCAAGAAACTGAGAACGAAAACCCAAGAAACTGAATTTGAAACCCAAGAAACTGAAAGCAAAACCCAAGAAACTGAGAGGGAAACCCAAGAAACTGAGAGTGAAACCAAAGAAACTGGGAGGGAAACCCAAGAAACTGAGGTGAAACCCAAGAAACAGAGCTGGAACCTTTGAAACTGAGGTGAAACACAAGAAACTGAGAGTGAAACCCAAGAAACTGAGAGGGTACCCAAAGAAACTGAATTTGAAATCTAAATAACTGAGCTGGAAACCCAAGAAACTGAGCTGGAAACCTAAGAAACAGAATTGGAAATCTAAGAAACTGAGTTTGAAACCCAAGAAGCCGATTTTGAAACAAAAGAAATTGAGTTGGAAACCCAAAAACAAAATAAGAAGCCCAAGAAACTGAGAACGAAACCCAAGAAACTGATTTTGAAACCCAAAGAACTGTGAGCAAAACCCAAGAAACTGAGAGGGAAACCCAAGCAACTGAATTTGAAACCCAAGAAACTGAGAGGGAAACCTAAGAAACTGAGCTTCAAACCCAAGAAACTGTGTTGGAATCCTAAGAAACTGAGTGTGAAACCTAATAAATTGAGAGGGAAACCTAAGAAACTGAGTGTGAAACCTAATAAATTGAGAGGGAAACCTAAGAAACTGAGTGCGAAACCCGTGAAACTGAGCTGGAAACCTAAGAAACTGAGCGTGGAACCTAAGAAACCTAAGAAACTGAGTGTGAAACCTAAGAAGCTGAGAATGAAACTCAAGAAACTGATATGAAAACCCAAGAAACTGAATTTGAAACCCATGAAACTGAGAGTGAAACCCAAGAAACTGAGTAGAAAACCCAAGAAACTGAGAGGGAAACCCAAGAAACTGAGAGTGAAACCCAAGAAACTGGGAGTGAAACCCAAGAAACTGAGTTGGAAACCCAAGAAATTGAGTTGTAAACACAAGAAACTGAGTTGGAAACCCAAGAAACTGAGTTGTAAATACAAGAAAATGAGAGTGAAAACCTAAGAAACTTAGGTGAAACATAAGAAACTGAGAGGGAAACCCAAGAAACTGAGGTGAAACCCAAGAAACAGAGCTGGAAACCTATGAAACTGAGGTGAAACACAAGAAACTGAGAGTGAAACCCAAGAAACTGAGAGGGAACCCAAAGAAACTGAATTTGAAACCTAAAAAACTTAGCTGGAAACACAAGAAACTGAGCTGGAAACCTAAGAAACAGAATTGGAAATCTAAGAAACAAAATTGGAAATCTAATAGTTTGAAACCCAAGAAACCGATTTTGAAACCTAAGAAATTGAGTTTTGCCAGGAAACAAAATAAGAAACCCAAGAAACTGAGAACGAAAACCCAAGAAACTGAATTTGAAACCCAAGAAACTGAGAGCAAAACCCAAGAAACTGAGAGGGAAACCCAAGAAACTGAGAGTGAAACCAAAGAAACTGGGAGGGAAACCCAAGAAACTGAGGTGAAACCCAAGAAACAGAGCTGGAAACCTATGAAACTGAGGTGAAACACAAAAAACTGAGAGTGAAACCCAAGAAACTGAGAGGGAACCCAAAGAAACTGAATTTGAAACCTAAAAAACTGAGCTGGAAACCCAATAAACTGAGCTTGAAACCTAAGAAACAGAATTGGAAAATAAGAAACTGAGATTGAAACCCAAGAAACCGATTTTGAAACAAAAGAAATTGAGTTGGAAACCCAAGAAACAAAATAAGAAGGCCAAGAAACTGAGAACGAAAACCCAACAAACTCAATTTGAAACCCAAGAAACTGAGAGCAAAACCCAAGAAACTGAGAGGGAAACAAAAGAAACTGAATTTGAAACCCAAGAAACCGAGAGGGAAACCTAAGAAACTGAGCTGGAAACCCAAGAAACTGTGTTGGAATCCTAAGAAACTGAGTGTGAAACCAAAGAAACTGAGTGTGAAACCTAATAAATTGAGAAGGAAACCTAAGAAACTGAGTGTGATACCTAATAAATTGAGGGAAACCTAAGAAACTGAGTGTGAAACCCGTGAAACTGAGCTGGAAACCTAAGAAACTAAGTGTGAAACCTAAGAAACTAATAGGGAAACCTAAGAAACTGAGTGTGAAACCTAAGAAACTGTAAGGAAAACCTAAGAAACTGAGAATGAAACCCAAGAAACTGATATGAAAACCCAAGAAACTGAGAGGTAAATCTAAGAAACTGCGCTGGAAACCTAAGAAACGGAATTGGAAACCCAAGAAACTGAGAGGGAACCCAAGAAACGGAGATGGAAACCTAAGAAACTGAGGGGGAAAACCAAGAAACTGAGCTGGAAACCTAAGAAACTGAGATTTAAACCCAAGAAACTGAGAGTGAAACCCAAGAAACTGAGTGGGAACCCCAAGAAACTGAGGAAACCCAAGAAACTGAGATGAAAACCCAAGAAACTGAGATTGAAACCCCAGAAGCTGAGAATGAAACCCAAGAAACTGACAGTGAAACCCAAGAAACTGAGGTGAAACACAAGACACTGAGAGGGAAACCCAAGAAACTGAGAGGGAAACCCGAGAAACTGAGAGTGAAACCCGAGAAACTGAGGTTAAACCAAGAAACTGAGAGTGAAACCTAAGAAACTGAGAGTGAAACCCAAGAAACTGAGAGTGAAACCCAAGAAACTGAGTGTGAAACCCAAGAAACTGAGAGTGAAACCCAAGAAACTGAGAGTGAAACCTAAGAGACTGAGGTAAAAAACAAGAAACTGAGCTTCAAACCTAAGAAACTGAGGGAAACCCAAGAAACTGAGAGTGAAACCCAAGAAACTGGATTTGAAAACCATGAAACTGAAATTGAAACCCAAGAAACTGAGGAGAAAACCCAAGAAACTGAGACAGAAACCCAAGAAACTGAGAATGAAACCAAAGAAACTGGGAGGGAAACCCAAGAAACTGAGAGTGAAACCCAAGAAACTGAGTTGGAAACCCAAGAAACTGAGTTGTAAACACAAGAAAATGAGAGTGAAAACCTAAGAAACTTAGGTGAAACATAAGAAACTGAGAGGGAAACCCAAGAAACTGAGGTGAAACCCAAGAAACAGAGCTGGAAACCTATGAAACTGAGGTGAAACACAAGAAACTGAGAGTGGAACCCAAGAAACCGTGTTGGAATCCTAAGAAACTGAGTGTGAAACCTAAGAAACTAATAGGGAAGCCTAAGAAACTCAGTTTGAAACCTAAGAAACTGTAAGGGAAACCTAAGAAACTGAGAATGAAACCAAAGAAACTGATATGAAAACCCAAGTAACTGAGAGGTAAATCTAAGAAACTGCGCTGGAATCCTAAAAAACTGAATTGGAAACCCAAGAAACTGAGAGGGAAACCCAAGAAACTGAGATGGAAACATAAGAAACTGAGAGTGAAACCCAAGAAACTGAGAGTGAAACCCAAGAAACTGAGAGTGAAACCCAAGAAACTGAGTGTGAAACCCAAGAAACTGAGAGTGAAACCCAAGAAACTGAGATGGAAACCCAAGAAACTGAGGTGAAACCCAAGAAACAGAGCTGGAAACCTATGAAACTGAGGTGAAACCCAAGAAACTGAGAGTGAAACCCAAGAAACTGGATTTGAAAACCATGAAACTGAAATTGAAACCCAAGAAACTGAGGAGAAAACCCAAGAAACTGAGACAGAAACCCAAGAAACTGAGAATGAAACCAAAGAAACTGGGAAGGAAACCCAAGAAACTGAGAGTGAAACCCAAGAAACTGAGTTGGAAACCCAAGAAACTGAGTTGTAAACACAATAAAATGAGAGTGAAACCTAAGAAACTTAGGTGAAACATAAGAAACTGAGAGGGAAACCCAAGAAACTGAGGTGAAACCCAAGAAACAGAGCTGGAAACCTATGAAACTGAGGTGAAACACAAGAAACTGAGAGTGAAACCCAAGAAACTGAGAGGGAACCCAAAGAAACTGAATTTGAAAACTAAAAAACTGAGCTGGAAACCCAAGAAACTGTGTTGGAATCCTAAGAAACTGAGTGTGAAACCTAAGAAACTAATAGGGAAGCCTAAGAAACTCAATGTGAAACCTAAGAAACTGTAAGGGAAACCTAAGAAACTGAGAATGAAACCAAAGAAACTGATATGAAAACCCAAGAAACTGAGAGGTAAATCTAAGAAACTGCGCTGGAATCCTAAGAAACGGAATTGGAAACCCAAGAATCTGAGAGGGAAACCCAAGAAACTGAGATGGAAACCCAAGAAACTGAGAGGGAAATCCAAGAAACTGAGCTGAAACCCAAGAAACTGAGTTCGAAACCCAAGACACCGATCTTGAAACCTAAGAAATTGAGTTGGGAACCCAAGAAACAAAATAAGAAACCCAAGAAACTGAGAACGGAAACCCAAGAATCTGATTTTGAAACCCAAGAAACCGAGAGCAAAACCCAAGAAACTGAGAGGGAAACCCAAGAAACTGAATTTGAAACCCAAGAAACTGAGAGTGAAACCCAAGAAACTGAGTGACAAACCCACGAAACTGAGAGCGAAACCCAAGAAACTGAAAGGGAAACCCAAGAAACTGAGGTTGCAACCTAAGAAACTGACAGGGATACCTAAGAAACTGAGCTTCAAACCCAACAAACTGTGTTGGAATCCTAAGAAACTGAGTGTGAAACCAAAGAAACTTAGTGTGAAACCTAAGAAATTGAGAGGTAAACCAAAGAAACTGAGTGTGAAAGCCGTGAAACTGAGCTGGAAACCTAAGAAAATGAGTGTGAACCCTAAGAAACTAATATGGAAACCTAAGAAAATGAATGTGAAACCTAAGAAACTGTGAGGGAAACCTAAGAAGCTGAAAAACAAGAAATGAGATGAAAACCCAAGAAACTGAGAGGTAAAACTGTAAAACTGCGCTGGAAACCCAAGAAACTGAGAGGGAAAACCCAAGAAACTGAATTTGAAACCCAATAAACTGAGAGCAAAACCCAAGAAACTGTTAGGGAAACCCAAGAAACTGAGAGGGAAACCCAAGAAACTGAGAGGAAAAATGAGAAACTGAGTCAGAAACCCGAGAAACTGAGTTGTAAACCTATAAAACTGAGGGAACCCCAAGAAACTGAGCTGGACACCGAAGAAACTGAGTTTGAAACCCAAGAAACTGACGGGGAAACCTAAGAAACTGAGCTTTAAACCCAAGAAACTGTGTTGAAATCGTCAGAAACTCAGCGTGAAACCAAAGAAACTGAGTGTGAAACCTAAGAAATTGAGAGGGGAACCTAAGAAACTAAGCTTTAAACCCAAGAAACTGAGTTGGAATCCTCAGAAACTGTGTGAAACTAAAGAAACTTGGTGTTAAACCTAAGAAATTGACAGGGAAACCTAAGAAACTGAGTGTGAAACCCGTGAGACTGAGATGGAAACCTAAGAAAATGAGTGTGAAACCTAAGAAACTATAAGGGAAACCTAAGAAACTGAGTGTGAAACCTAAGAAACTGTGTGGGAAACCTAAGAAAACGAGAATGAAACCCAAGAAACTGAGATGAAAAGCCAAGAAACTGAGAGGTAAAACTAAGAAACTGCGATGGAAACCCAAGAAACAAAATAAGAAACCCAAGAAACTGAGAACGGAAACCCAAGAATCTGATTTTGAAACCCAAGAAACCGAGAGCAAAACCCAAGAAACTGAGGGAAACCCAAGAAACTGAATTTGAAACCCAAGAAACTGAGAGTGAAACCCAAGAAACTGAGTGACAAACCCACGAAACTGAGAGGGAAACCCAAGAAACTGAAAGGGAACCCCAAGAAACTGAGTTTGAAACCTAAGAAACTGACAGGGAAACCTAAGAAACTGAGCTTTAAACCCAAGAAACTGTGTTGGAATCCTAAGAAACTGAGTGTGAAACCAAAGAAACTGAGTGTGAAACCTAAGAAATTGAGAGGTAAACGAAAGAAACTGTGTGAAAGCCGTGAAACTGAGCTGGAAACCTAAGAAACTGAGTGTTAACCCTAAGAAACTAATATGGAAACCTAAGAAAATGAGTATGAAACCTAAGAAACTGTGAGGGAAACCTAAGAAACTGATAATGAAACCCAAGAAACTGAGAGGAAAAACTAAGAAACTGAGAGCGAAATCCAGAAAACTGAGAGTGAAACCAAAGAAACTGAGAGTGAAACCCAAGAAACTGAGAGTGAAACACAAGAAACTGAGCTGGAAATCTTTGAAACAGAGTGAAACCCAAGAAACTGAGCGTGAAACCCAAGAAACGGAGGGAAACCCAAGAAATTGAGAGTGAAACCCAAGAAACTGACCTGGAAATCTTTGAAACAGAGAGTGAAACCCAAGAAACTGAGAGGAAAACCCGAGAAACTGAGAGGGAAACCCAAGAAACTGAGATGGAAACCCAAGAAACTGAGTGGGAAACCCAAGAAACTGAGCTGGAAATCTTTGAAACTGCGAGTGAAACCCGAGAAACTGAGGTTAAACCAAGAAACTGAGAGTGAAACCCAAGAAACTGAGAGTGAAACCCGAGAAACTGAGAGTGACACCCGAGAAACTGAGGTTATACCCAAGAAACTGAGAGTGAAACCCAAGAAAGTGAGAGTGAAACCCAAGAAACTGAGGTTAAACCCAAGAAACTGAGAGTGAAACCCGAGAAACTGAGAGTGAAACCCGAGAAACTGAGAGGGAACCCAAATAAATTGAGCTGGAAACCTAAGAAACTGAGATTTAAACCCAAGAAACTGAGGGAAACCCAATAAACTGAGAGTGAAACCCAAGAAACTGAGCTTTAAACTCAAGAAACCGAGGGAAACCGAAGAAATTTAGAGTGAAACCCAAGAAACTGAGAGTGAAACCCAAGAAACTGAGGTTAAACCCAAGAAACTGAGGGAACCCCAAGAAACTGAGCTGGAAACCCAAGAAACTGAGAGTTAAACCCAAGAAACTGAGCTGGAAATCTTTGAAACTGAGAGTGAAACCCAAGAAACTGAGAGGAAAACCCAAGAAACTGAGAGTGAAACCCAATAATCTGAGATGGAAAGCCAAGAAACTGAGCTTGAAACCCAATAAACTGAGAGGGAAACCCAAGAAACTGAGGTGAAACCCAAGAAACAGAGCTGGAAACCTATGAAACTAAGGTGAAACACAAGAAACTGAGAGTGAAACCCAAGAAAGTGAGAGGGAACCCAAAGAAACTGAATTTGAAACCTAAAAAACTGAGCTGGAAACCCAAGAAACTGAGTTTGAAACCCAAGAAACCGATTTTGAAACAAAAGAAATTTAGTTGGAAACCCAAGAAACAAAATAACAAACCCAAGAAACTGAGAACGAAAACCCAAGAAACTGAATTTGAAACCCAAGAAACTGAGATCAAAACCCAAGAAACTGAGAGGGAAACCCAAGAAACTGAATTTGAAACCCAAGAAACTGAGAGCAAAACCCAAGAAACTGAGAGGGAAACCCAAGAAACTGAATTTGAAACCAAACAAACTAAGAGGGAAACCTAAGAAACTGAGCTTCAAACCCAAGAAACTGTGTTGGAATCCTAAGAAACTGAGTGTGAAACGAAAGGAACTGAGTGTGAAACCTAATAAATTGAGAGGGAAACCTAAGAAACTGAGTGTGAAACCCGTGAAACTGAGCTGGAAACCTAAGAAACTGAGTGTGAAACCTAAGAAACTAATAGGAAAGCCTAAGAAACTCAGTATGAAACCTAAGAAACTGTAAGGGAAACCTAAGAAACTGAGAATGAAACCAAAGAAACTGATATGAAAACCCAAGAAACTGAGAGGTAAATCTAAGAAACTGCGCTGGAATCCTAAGAAACGGAATTGGAAACCCAAGAAACTGAGAGGGAAACCCAAGAAACTGAGATGGAAACCCAAGAAACTGAGGGGGAAACCCAAGAAACTGAACTGGAAACCTAAGAAAGTGAGATTTAAACCCAAGAAACTGGGGGAAACCCAAGAAACTGAGAGTGAAACCCAAGAAACTGAGAGGAAAACCCATGAAACTGAGAGTGAAACCCAAGAAACTGAGAGTGAAACCCAAGAAACTGAGAGTGAAACCTGAGAAACTGAGGTTAAACCCAAGAAACTGAGAGTGAAACCTGAGAAACTGAGATTGAAACCCAAGAAACTGAGGTTAAACCCAAGAAACTGAGAGTGAAACCTGAGAAACTGAGGTTAAACCCAAGAAACTGAGAGTGAAACCTGAGAAACTGAGGTTAAACCCAAGAAACTGAGCTTCAAACCAAGAAACTGAGGGAAACCCAAGAAACTGAGATTGAAACCCAAGAAACTGAGGAGAAAACCCAAGAAACTGAGACGGAAACCCAAGAAACTGAGAATGAAACCCAAGAAACTGAGAGTGAAACCAAAAAAACTGGGAGGGAAACCCAAGAAACTGAGAGTGAAACCCAAGAAACTGAGTTGGAAACCCAAGAAACTGAGTTGTAAATACAAGAAAATGAGAGTGAAAACCTAAGAAACTTAGGTGAAACATAAGAAACTGAGAGGGAAACCCAAGAAACTGAGGTGAAACCCAAGAAACAGAGCTGGAAACCTATGAAACTGAGGTGAAACACAAGAAACTGAGAGTGAAACCCAAGAAACTGAAAGGGAACCCAAAGAAACTGAATTTGAAAACTAAAAAACTGAGCTGGAAACCCAAGAAACTGTGTTGGAATCCTAAGAAACTGAGTGTGAAACCTAAGAAACTAATAGGGAAGCCTAAGAAACTCTGTGTGAAACCTAAGAAACTGTAAGGGAACCCTAAGAAACTGAGATGGAAACCCAAGAAACTGAGGTGAAACCCAAGAAACAGAGCTGGAAACCTATGAAACTGAGGTGAAACACAAGAAACTGAGAGTGAAACCCAAGAAACTGAGAGGGAACCCAAAGAAACTGAATTTGAGAACTAAAAAACTGAGCTGGAAACCCAAGAAACTGTGTTGGAATCCTAAGAAACTGAGTGTGAAACCTAAAAAACTAATAGGGAAGCCTAAGAAACTCAGTGTGAAACCTAAGAAACTGTAAGGGAAACCTAAGAAACTGAGAATGAAACCAAAGAAACGGATATGAAAACCCAAGAAACTGAGAGGTAAATCTAAGAAACTGCGCTGGAATCCTAAGAAACGGAATTGGAAACCCAAGAAACTGAGATGGAAACCCAAGAAACTGAGGTTGAAACGCAAGAAACTGAGCTGGAAACCTAAGAAACTGAGATTTAAACCCAAGAAACTGGGGGAAACCCAAGAAACTGAGAGTGAAACCCAAGAAACTGAGAGGAAAACCCAAGAAACTGAGTGTGAAACCCAAGAAACTGAGAGTGAAACCTAAGAGACTGAGGTAAAAAACAAGAAACTGAGCTTCAAACCCAAGAAACTGAGAGGGAAACCCAAGAAACTGAGAGTGAAACCCAAGAAACTGAATTTGAAAACCATGAAACTGAAATTGAAACCCAAGAAACTGAGGAGAAAACCCAAGAAACTGAGACAGAAACCCAAGAAACTGAGAATGAAACCAAAGAAACTGGGAGGGAAACCCAAGAAACTGAGAGTGAAACCCAAGAAACTGAGTTGGATACCCAAGAAACTGAGTTGTAAACACAAGAAAATGAGAGTGAAAACCTAAGAAACTGTAAGGGAAACCTAAGAAACTGAGATGGAAACCCAAGAAACTGAGGTGAAACCCAAGAAACAGAGCTGGAAACCTATGAAACTGAGGTGAAACACAAGAAACTGAGAGTGAAACCCAAGAAACTGAGAGGGAACCCAAAGAAACTGAATTTGAAAACTAAAAAACTGAGCTGGAAACCCAAGAAACTGTGTTGGAATCCTAAGAAACTGAGTGAGAAACCTAAGAAACTAATAGGGAAGCCTAAGAAACTCAGTGTGAAACCTAAGAAACTGTAAGGGAAACCTAAGAAACTGAGAATGAAACCAAAGAAACTGATATGAAAACCCAAGAAACTGAGAGGTAAATCTAAGAAACTGCGCTGGAATCCTAAGAAACGGAATTGGAAACCCAAGAAACTGAGAGGGAAACCTAAGAAACTGAGGTTAAACACAAGAAACTGAGCTTGAAACCCAAAAAACTGAGAGTGAAACCCAAGAAACTGAGGGAAACCCAAGAAACTGAGTGGGAACCCCAAGAAACTGAGCTGGAAACAAATCAAACTGAGATTTAAACCCAAGAAACTGAGAGGGAAACCCAAGACACTGAGAGTAAAACCCGAGAAACTGAGAGGGGAACCCAAGAAACTGAGATGGAAACCCAAGAAACTGAGTGGGAAACCCAAGAAACTGAGCTGGAAATCTTTGAAACTGAGAGTGAAACCCGAGAAACTGAGAGTGAAACCCGAGAAACTGAGGTTAAACCAAGAAACTGAGAGTGAAACCCAAGAAACTGAGAGTGAAACCCGAGAAACTGAGGTTATACCCAAGAAACTGAGAGTGAAACCCAAGAAAGTGAGAGTGAAACCCAAGAAACTGAGAGTGAAACCCGAGAAACTGAGAGGGAACCCAAAGAAACTGAGCTGAAACCTAAGAAACTGAGATTTAAACCCAAGAAACTGAGGGAAACCCAATAAACTGAGAGTGAAACCCAAGATACTGAGCTTGAAACGCAAGAAACTGAGGGAAACCCAAGAAACTGAGAGTGAAACCCAAGAAACTGAGGTTAAACCCAAGAAACTGAGGGAACCCCAAGAAACTGAGGTGGAAACCCAAGAAACTGGAGTTAAACTCAAGAAACTGAGCTGGAAATCTTTTAAACTGAGAGTGAAACCCAAGAAACTGCGGGAAACCCAAGAAACTGAGAGTGAAACCCAAGAAACTGAGCTGGAAATCTTTTAAACTGAGAGTGAAACCCCTAAGAAACTGAACTTGAAACCCAAGAAACTGAGAAGGAAACCCGAGAAACTGAGAGGGAAACCCAAGAAACTGAGATGGAAACCCAAGAAACTGAGTGGGAAACCCAAGAAACTGAGCTGGAAATCTTTGAAACTGAGAGTGAAACCCGAGAAACTGAGGTTAAACCCAAGAAACTGAGAGGGAACCCCAAGAAACTGAGTGGGAACCCCAAGAAACTGAGCTGGAAACCTAAGAAACTGAGATTTAAACCCAAGAAACTGAGGGAAACCCAAGAAACTGAGAGGAAAACCCGAGAAACTGAGATCGAAACCCAAGAAACTGAGCTGGAAATCTTTGAAACTGAGAGTGAAACCCAAGAAACTGAGAGTGAAACCCAAGAAACTGAGCTGGAAATCTTTGAAACTGAGAATTAAACCCGAGAAACTGAGAGTGAAACCCAAGAAACTGAGAATGAAACCCAAGAAACTGAGAGTGAAACCAAAGAAACTGAAGTTAAACCCAAGAAACTGAGCTTGAAACCCCATAAACTGAGAGGGAAACCCAAGAATCTGAGTGGGAACCCCAAAAAACTGAGCTGGAAACCTAAGAAACTGAGATTTAAACCCAAGAAACTGAGGGAAATCCAAGAAACTGAGAGAAATACCCGAGAAACTGAGAGTGAAACCCAACAAACTGAGAGTGAAACCCAAGAAACTGAGTTGGAAATCTTTGAAACTGAGAGTGAATCCCAAGAAACTGAGAATGAAACCCAAGAAACTGAGCTGGAAATCTTGGAAACTGAGAGTGAAACCCGAGAAATCGAGGGAAACCCAAGAAACTGAGAGTGAAACCCAAGGAAGTGAGGTTAAACCCAAGAAACTGAGATTGAAACACAAGAAACTGAGAGTGAAACCCAAGAAACTGAGGTTAAACCCAAGAAACTGAGCTTGAAACCCAAAAAACTGAGAGGGAAACCCAAGAAACTGAGGGAAACCCAAGAAACTGAGTGGGAACCCCAAGAAACTGAGCTGGAAACCTATCAAACTGAGATTTAAACCCAAGAAACTGAGGGAAACCCAAGAAACTGAGAGGAAAACCCGAGAAACTGAGAGGGAAACTCAAGAAACTGAGATGGAAACCCAAGAAACTGAGTGGGAAACCCACGAAACTGAGCTGGAAATCTTTGAAACTGAGAGTGAAACCCGAGAAACTGAGAGTGAAACCCGAGAAACTGAGGTTAAACCAAGAAACTGAGAGTGAAACCCAAGAAACTGAGAGTGAAACCCGAGAAACTGAGAGTGAAGCCCGAGAAACTGAGCTTGAAACCCAAGAAACTGAGAGTGAAACCCAAGAAACTGAGGTTAAACCCAAGAAACTGAGAGTGAAACCCGAGAAACTGAGGGAAACCCAATAAACTGAGAGTGAAACCCAAGAAACTGAGCTTGAAACGCAAGAAACTGAGAGTGAAACCCGAGAAACTGAGGGAAACCCAAGAAATTGAGAGTGAAACCCAAGAAACTGAGAGTGAAACCCAAGAAACTGAGGTTAAACCCAAGAAACTGAGGGAACCCCAAGAAACTGAGCTGGAAACCCAAGAAACTGGAGTTAAACCCAAGAAACTGAGCTGGAAATCTTTTAAACTGAGAGTGAAACCCAAGAACCTGAGAGGGAAACCCAAGAAACTGAGAGTGAAACCCAAGAAACTGAGCTGGAAAGCTTTGAAACTGAGAGTGAAACCCAAGAAACTGAGCCTGAAACCCAAGAAACTGAGAAGGAAACCCGAGAAACTGAGAGGGAAACCCAAGAAACTGAGATGGAAACCCAAGAAACTGAGTGGGAAACCCAAGAAACTGAGCTGGAAATCTTTGAAACTGAAAGTGAAACCCAAGAAACTGAGCTGGAAATCTTTGAAACTGAGAGTGAAACCCAAGAAACTGTGCCTGAAAGCCAAGAAACTGAGAAGGAAACCCGAGAAACTGAGAGGGAAACCCAAGAAACTGAGATGGAAACTCAAGAAACTGAGTGGGAAACCCAAGAAACTGAGCTCGAAATCTTTGAAACTGAGAGTGAAACCCGAGAAACTGAGAGTGAAACCCGAGAAACTGAGGTTAAACCCAAGAAACTGAGAGTGAAACCCAAGAAACTGAGAGTGAAACCCGAGAAACTGAGGTTAAACCCAAGAAACTGAGAGTGAAACCCAAGAAACTGAGAGTGAAACCCGAGAAACAGAGGTTATACCCAAGAAACTGAGAGTGAAACCCAAGAAACTGAGGTTAAACCCAAGAAACTGAGGGAACCCCAAGAAACTGAGCTGGAAACCCAAGAAACTGAGAGTTTAACCCAAGAAACTTAGCTGGAAATCTTTGAAACTGAGAGTGAAACCCAAGAAACTGAGCTGGAAATCTTTGAAACTGAGAGTGAAACCCAAGAAACTGAGCCTGAAACCCAAGAAACTGAGAAGGAAACCCGAGAAACTGAGAGGGAAACCCAAGAAACTGAGATGGAAACCCAAGAAACTGATTGGGAAACCCAAGAAACTGAGCTGGAAATCTTTGAAAATAGAGAGTGAAACCCGAGAAACTGAGAGTGAAACCCGAGAAACTGAGGTTAAACCCAAGAAACTGAGAGTGAAACCCAAGAAACTGAGAGTGAAACCCGAGAAACTGAGGTTAAACCCAAGAAACTGAGAGTGAAACCCAAGAAACTGAGAGTGAATCCCGAGAAACTGAGGTTATACCCGAGAAACTGAGAGTGAAACCCAACAAACTGAGAGTGAAACCCAAGAAACTGAGTTGGAAATCTTTGAAACTGAGAGTGAAACCCAAGAAACTGAGAATGAAACCCAAGAAACTGAGCTGGAAATCTTGGAAACTGAGAGTGAAACCCGAGAAATCGAGGGAAACCCAAGAAACTGAGAGTGAAACCCAAGGAAGTGAGGTTAAACCCAAGAAACTGAGATTGAAACACAAGAAACTGAGAGTGAAACCCAAGAAACTGAGGTCAAACCCAAGAAACTGAGCTTGAAACCCAAAAAACTGAGAGGGAAACCCAAGAAACTGAGGGAAACCCAAGAAACTGAGTGGGAACCCCAATAAACTGAGCTGGAAACCTATCAAACTGAGATTTAAACCCAAGAAACTGAGAGGGAAACCCAAGAAACTGAGAGGAAAACCCGAGAAACTGAGAGGGAAACCCAAGAAACTGAGATGGAAACCCAAGAAACTGAGTGGGAAACCCACGAAACTGAGCTGGAAATCTTTGAAACTGAGAGTGAAACCCGAGAAACTGAGAGTGAAACCCGAGAAACTGAGGTTAAACCAAGAAACTGAGAGTGAATCCCAAGAAACTGAGAGTGAAACCCAAGAAACTGAGAGTGAAACCCGAGAAACTGAGAGTGAAGCCCGAGAAACTGAGGTTATACCCAAGAAACTGAGAGTGAAACCCAAGAAACTGAGAGTGAAACCCAAGAAACTGAGGTTAAACCCAAGAAACTGAGAGTGAAACCCAAGAAACTGAGAGTGAAACCCGAGAAACTGAGGGAAACCCAATAAACTGAGAGTGAAACCCAAGAAACTGAGCTTGAAACGCAAGAAACTGAGGGAAACCCAAGAAATTGAGAGTGAAACCCAAGAAACTGAGAGTGAAACCCAAGAAACTGAGGTTAAACCCAAGAAACTGAGGGAACCCCAAGAAACTGAGCTGGAAACCCAAGAAACTGGAGTTAAACCCAAGAAACTGAGCTGGAAATCTTTTAAACTGAGAGTGAAACCCAAGAACCTGAGAGGGAAACCCAAGAAACTGAGAGTGAAACCCAAGAAACTGAGCTGGAAATCTTTGAAACTGAGAGTGAAACCCAAGAAACTGAGCCTGAAACCCAAGAAACTGAGAAGGAAACCCGAGAAACTGAGAGGGAAACCCCAGAAACTGAGATGGAAACCCAAGAAACTGAGTGGGAAACCCAAGAAACTGAGCTGGAAATCTTTGAAACTGAAAGTGAAACCCAAGAAACTGAGCTGGAAATCTTTGAAACTGAGAGTGAAACCCAAGAAACTGAGCCTGAAACCCAAGAAACTGAGAAGGAAACCCGAGAAACTGAGAGGGAAACCCAAGAAACTGAGATGGAAACCCAAGAAACTGAGAGTGAAACCCGAGAAACTGAGGTTAAACCCAAGAAACTGAGAGTGAAACCCAAGAAACTGAGAGTGAAACCCGAGAAACTGAGGTTAAACCCAAGAAACTGAGAATGAAACCCAAGAAACTGAGAGTGAAACCCGAGAAACTGAGGTTATACCCAAGAAACTGAGAGTGAAACCCAAGAAACTGAGCTTGAAACGCAAGAAACTGAGGGAAACCCAAGAAATTGAGACTGAAACCCAAGAAACTGAGAGTGAAACCCAAGAAACTGAGGTTAAACCCAAGAAACTGAGGGAACCCCAAGAAACTGAGCTGGAAACCCAAGAAACTGAGAGTTTAACCCAAGAAACTTAGCTGGAAATCTTTGAAACTGAGAGTGAAACCCAAGAACCTGAGAGGGAAACCCAAGAAACTGAGAGTGAAACCCAAGAAACTGAGCTGGAAATCTTGGAAACTGAGAGTGAAACCCAAGAAACTGAGCCTGAAACCCAAGAAACTGAGAAGGAAACCCGAGAAACTGAGAGGGAAACCCAAGAAACTGAGATGGAAACCCAAGAAACTGAGTGGTAAACCCAAGAAACTGAGCTGGAAATCTTTGAAACTGAGAGTGAAACCCGAGAAACTGAGAGTGAAACCCGAGAAACGGAGGTTAAACCCAAGAAACTGAGAGTGAAACCCAAGAAACTGAGAGTGAAACCCGAGAAACTGAGGTTAAACCCAAGAAACTGAGAGTGAAACCCAAGAAACTGAGAGTGAAACCCGAGAAACTGAGGTTATACCCAAGAACCTGAGAGTGAAACCCAAGAAACTGAGCTTGAAACGCAAGAAACTGAGGGAAACCCAAGAAATTGAGACTGAAACCCAAGAAACTGAGAGTGAAACCCAAGAAACTGAGGTTAAACCCAAGAAACTGAGGGAACCCCAAGAAACTGAGCTGGAAACCCAAGAAACTGAGAGTTAAACCCAAGAAACTTAGCTGGAAATCGTTGAAACTGAGAGTGAAACCCAAGAAACTGAGAGGGAAACCCAAGAAACTGAGAGTGAAACCCAAGAAACTGAGCTTGAAACCCAAGAAACTGAGAGTGAAACCCAAGAAACTGAGCTGGAAATCTTTGAAACTGAGAGTGAAACCCGAGAAACTGAGGTTAAACCCAAGAAACTGAGAGGGAACCCCAAGAAATTGAGTGGGAACCCCAAGAAACTGAGCTGGAAACCTAAGAAACTGAGATTTAAACCCAAGAAACTGAGAGTGAAACCCAAGAAACTGAGAGTGAAACCCAAGAAACTGAGCTGGAAATCTTTGAAACTGAGAATGATACCTGAGAAACTGAGAGTGAAACCCAAGAAACTGAGAGTGAAATCCAAGAAACTGAGAATGAAACCCAAGAAACTGAGAGTGAAACCCAAGAAACTGAGGTTAAACCCAAGAAACTGAGCTTAAAACCCCATAAACTGAGGGAAACCCAAGAATCTGAGTGGGAACCCCAAGAAACTGAGCTGGAAACCTAAGAAACTGAGATTTAAACCCAAGAAACTGAGGGAAACCCAAGAAACTGAGAGGAAAACCCGAGTAACTGAGTGAAACCCAAGAAACGGAGAGTGAAACCCAAGAAACTGAGTGAAACCTAAGAAACTGAGAGTGAAACCCAAGAAAATGAGCTTGAAACCCAAGAAACCGAGCGGGAACTCCAAGAAACTGAGCGGGAAACCTAAGAAACTGAGTGGGAACCCCAAGAAACTGAGCTGGAAACCTAAGAAATTGAGATTTAAACCCAAGAAACTGAGAGGGAAACCCAAGAAACTGAGAGGCAAACCCGAGAAACTGAGAGGGAAACCCAAGAAATTGAGATGGAAACCCAAGAAACTGAGTGGGAAACCCAAGAAACTGAGCTTGAAATCTTTGAAACTGAGAGTGAAACCCGAGAAACTGAGAGTGAAACCCGAGAAACTGAGGTTAAACCCAAGAAACTGAGAGTGAAACCCAAGAAACTGAGAGTGAAACCCGAGAAACTGAGGTTATACACAAGAAACTGAGAGTGAAACCCAAGAAACTGAGAGTGAAACCCGAGAAACTGAGAGGGAAACCCAAGAAACTGAGTGGGAACTCAAAGAAACTGAGCTGGAAACCTAAGAAACTGTGATTTAAACCCAAGAAACTGAGGGAAACCCAATAAACTGAGAGTGAAACCCAAGAAACTTAGAGTGAAACCCAAGAAACTGAGGTTAAACCCAAGAAACTGAGGGAACCCCAAGAAACTGAGCTGGAAACCCAAGAAGCTGAGAGTTAAACCCAAGAAACTGACCTGGAAATCTTTGAAACTGAGAGTGAAGAACAAGTAACTGAGAGGGAAACCCAAGAAACTGAGAGTGAAACCCAAGAAACTGAGCTTGAAACCCAAGAAACTGAGAGTGAAACCCAAGAAACTGAGCTGGAAATCTTTGAAACTGAGAGTGAAACCCGGGAAACTGAGAGTGAAACCCGAGAAACTGAGGTTAAACCAAGAAACTGAGAGTGAAACCCAAGAAACTGAGAGTGAAACCCGAGAAACTGAGGTTATACCCAAGAAACTGAGAGTGAAACCCAAGAAAGTGAGAGTGAAACCCAAGAAACTGAGAGTGAAACCCGAGAAACTGAGAGGGAACCCAAAGAAACTGAGCTGAAACCTAAGAAACTGAGATTTAAACCCAACAAACTGAGGGAAACCCAATAAACTGAGAGTGAAACCCAAGAAACTGAGAGGGAACCCCAAGAAATTGAGTGGGAACCCCAAGAAACTGAGCTGGAAACCTAAGAAACTGAGATTTAAACCCAAGAAACTGAGAGTGAAACCCAAGAAACTGAGAGTGAAACCCAAGAAACTGAGCTGGAAATCTTTGAAACTGAGAATGATACCTGAGAAACTGAGAGTGAAACCCAAGAAACTGAGTAGTGAAATCCAAGAAACTGAGAATGAAACCCAAGAAACTGAGAGTGAAACCCAAGAAACTGAGGTTAAACCCAAGAAACTGAGCTTAAAACCCCATAAACTGAGGGAAACCCAAGAATCTGAGTGGGAACCCCAAGAAACTGAGCTGGAAACCTAAGAAACTGAGATTAAAACCCAAGAAACTGAGGGAAACCCAAGAAACTGAGAGGAAAACCCGAGTAACTGAGTGAAACCCAAGAAACGGAGAGTGAAACCAAAGAAACTGAGTGAAACCTAAGAAACTGAGAGTGAAACCCAAGAAAATGAGCTTGAAACCCAAGAAACCGAGCGGGAACTCCAAGAAACTGAGCGGGAAACCTAAGAAACTGAGTGGGAACCCCAAGAAACTGAGCTGGAAACCTAAGAAATTGAGATTTAAACCCAAGAAACTGAGAGGGAAACCCAAGAAACTGAGAGGCAAACCCGAGAAACTGAGAGGGAAACCCAAGAAATTGAGATGGAAACCCAAGAAACTGAGTGGGAAACCCAAGAAACTGAGCTTGAAATCTTTGAAACTGAGAGTGAAACCCGAGAAACTGAGAGTGAAACCCGAGAAACTGAGGTTAAACCCAAGAAACTGAGAGTGAAACCCAAGAAACTGAGAGTGAAACCCGAGAAACTGAGGTTATACACAAGAAACTGAGAGTGAAACCCAAGAAACTGAGAGTGAAACCCGAGAAACTGAGAGGGAAACCCAAGAAACTGAGTGGGAACTCAAAGAAACTGAGCTGGAAACCTAAGAAACTGAGATTTAAACCCAAGAAACTGAGGGAAACCCAATAAACTGAGAGTGAAACCCAAGAAACTGAGAGTGAAACCCAAGAAACTGAGGTTAAACCCAAGAAACTGAGGGAACCCCAAGAAACTGAGCTGGAAACCCAAGAAGCTGAGAGTTAAACCCAAGAAACTGACCTGGAAATCTTTGAAACTGAGAGTGAAGACCAATTAACTGAGAGGGAAACCCAAGAAACTGAGAGTGAAACCCAAGAAACTGAGCCTGAAACCCAAGAAACTGAGAGTGAAACCCAAGAAACTGAGCTGGAAATCTTTGAAACTGAGAGTGAAACCCGAGAAACTGAGAGTGAAACCCGAGAAACTGAGGTTAAACCAAGAAACTGAGAGTGAAACCCAAGAAACTGAGAGTGAAACCCGAGAAACTGAGGTTATACCCAAGAAACTGAGAGTGAAACCCAAGAAAGTGAGAGTGAAACCCAAGAAACTGAGAGTGAAACCCGAGAAACTGAGAGGGAACCCAAAGACACTGAGCTGAAACCTAAGAAACTGAGATTTAAACCCAACAAACTGAGGGAAACCCAATAAACTGAGAGTGAAACCCAAGAAACAGAGCTTGAAACGCAAGAAACTGTGGGAACCCCAAGAAACTGAGCTGGAAACCCAAGAAACTGAGAGTGAAACCCAAGAAACTGAGCTGGAAATCTTTTAAACTGAGAGTGAAACCCAAGATACTGAGAGGGAAACCCAAGAAACTGAGAGTGAAACCCAAGAAACTGAGCTGGAAATCTTTTAAAATGAGAGTGAAACCCAAGATACTGAACCTGAAACCCAAGAAACTGAGAAGGAAACCCGAGAAACTGAGAGGGAAACCCAAGAAACTGAGATGGAAACCCAAGAAACTGAGTGGGAAACCCAAGAAACTGAGCTGGAAATCTTTGAAACTGAGAGTGAAACCCGAGAAACTGAGAGTGAAACCAGAGAAACTGAGGTTAAACCCAAGAAACTGAGAGTGAAACCCAAGAAACTGAGGTTAAACCCAAGAAACTGAGAGTGAAACCCGAGAAACTGAGGTTATACCCAAGAAACTGAGAGTGAAACCCAAGAAACTGAGAGTGAAACCCAAGAAACTGAGGTTAAACCCAAGAAACTGAGAGTGAAACCCGAGAAACTGAGAGTGAAACCCGAGAAACTGAGAGGGAAACCCAAGAAACTGAGTGGGAACATAAAGAAACTGAGCTGGAAACCTAAGAAACTGAGATTTAAACCCAAGAAACTGAGGGAAACCCAATAAACTGAGAGTGAAACCCAAGAAACTGAGGTTGAAACGCAAGAAACTGAGGGAACCCCAAGAAACTGAGCTGGAAACCCAAGAAACTGAGAGTTAAACCCAACAAACTGAGCTGGAAATCTTTGAAACTGAGAGTGAAACCCAAGAAACCGAGAGGGAAACCCAAGAAACTGAGAGTGAAACCCAAGAAACTGAGCTGGAAATCTTTGAAACTGAGAGTGAAACCCGAGAAACTGAGGTTAAACCCAAGAAACTGAGAGGGAACCCCAAGAAACTGAGTGGGAACCCCAAGAAACTGAGCTGGAAACCTAAGAAACTGAGATTTAAACCCAAGAAACTGAGGGAAACCCAAGAAACTGAGAGGAAAACCCGAGAAACTGAGAGTGAAACCCAACAAACTGAGTGAAACCCAAGAAACTGAGTTGGAAATCTTTGAAACTGAGAGTGAAACCCAAGAAACTGAGAATGAAACCCAAGAAACTGAGCTGGAAATCTTGGAAACTGAGAGTGAAACCCGAGAAATCGAGGGAAACCCAAGAAACTGAGAGTGAAACCCAAGAAACGGAGGTTAAACCCAAGAAACTGAGCTTGAAACCCAAAAAACTGAGAGGGAAACCCAAGAAACTGAGGGAAACCCAAGAAACTGAGTGGGAACCCCAAGAAACTGAGCTGGAAACCTATCAAACTGAGATTTAAACCCAAGAAACTGAGAGGGAAACCCAAGAAACTGAGAGGAAAACCCGAGAAACTGAGAGGGAAACCCAAGAAACTGAGATGGAAACCCAAGAAACTGAGTGGGAAACCCACGAAACTGAGCTGGAAATCTTTGAAACTGAGAGTGAAACCCGAGAAACTGAGAGTGAAACCCGAGAAACTGAGGTTAAACCAAGAAAATGAGAGTGAAACCCAAGAAACTGAGAGTGAAACCCAAGAAACTGAGCTTGAAACGCAAGAAACTGAGGGAAACCCAAGAAATTGAGAGTGAACCCCAAGAAACTGAGAGTGAAACCCAAGAAACTGAGAAGGAAACCCGAGAAACTGAGAGTGAAACCCAAGAAACTGAGCTGGAAATCTTTGAAACTGAGAGTGAAACCCAAGAACCTGAGAGGGAAACCCAAGAAACTGAGAGTGAAACCCAAGAAACTGAGCTGGAAATCTTTGAAACTGAGAGTGAAACCCAAGAAACTGAGCCTGAAACCCACGAAACTGAGAAGGAAACCCGAGAAACTGAGAGGGAAACCCAAGAAACTGAGATGGAAACCCAAGAAACTGAGTGGGAAACCCAAGAAACTGAGCTGGAAATCTTTGAAACTGAGAGTGAAACCCGAGAAACTGAGAGTGAAACCCGAGAAACTGAGGTTAAACCCAAGAAACTGAGAGTGAAACCCAAGAAACTGAGAGTGAAACCCGAGAAACTGAGGTTAAACCCAAGAAACTGAGAGTGAAACCCAAGAAACTGAGAGTGAAACCCGAGAAACTGAGGTTATACCCAAGAAACTGAGAGTGAAACCCAAGAAACTGAGCTCGAAACGCAAGAAACTGAGGGAAACCCAAGAAATTGAGACTGAAACCCAAGAAACTGAGAGTGAAACCCAAGAAACTGAGGGAACCCAAAAGAAACTGAGCTGGAAACCCAAGAAACTGAGAGTTAAACCCAAGAAACTTAGCTGGAAATCTTTGAAACTGAGAGTGAAACCCAAGAAACTGAGAGTGAAACCCAAGAAACTGAGCCTGAAACCCACGAAACTGAGAAGGAAACCCGAGAAACTGAGAGGGAAACCCAAGAAACTGAGATGGAAACCCAAGAAACTGAGTGGGAAACCCAAGAAACTGAGCTGGAAATCTTTGAAACTGAGAGTGAAACCCGAGAAACTGAGAGTGAAACCCGAGAAACTGAGGTTAAACCCAAGAAACTGAGAGTGAAACCCAAGAAACTGAGAGTGAAACCCGAGAAACTGAGGTTAAACCCAAGAAACTGAGAGTGAAACCCAAGAAACTGAGAGTGAAACCCGAGAAACTGAGGTTATACCCAAGAAACTGAGAGTGAAACCCAAGAAACTGAGCTCGAAACGCAAGAAACTGAGGGAAACCCAAGAAATTGAGACTGAAACCCAAGAAACTGAGAGTGAAACCCAAGAAACTGAGGGAACCCAAAAGAAACTGAGCTGGAAACCCAAGAAACTGAGAGTTAAACCCAAGAAACTTAGCTGGAAATCTTTGAAACTGAGAGTGAAACCCAAGAAACTAAGAGGGAAACCCAAGAAACTGAGAGTGAAACCCAAGAAAGTGAGCTTGAAACCCAAGAAACTGAGAGTGAAACCCAAGAAACTGAGCTGGAAATCTTTGAAACTGAGAGTGAAACCCGAGAAACTGAGGTTAAACCCAAGAAACTGAGAGGGAACCCCAAGAAATTGAGTGGGAACCCCAAGAAACTGAGCTGGAAACCTAAGAAACTGAGATTCAAACCCAAGAAACTGAGAGCGAAACCAAGAAACTGAGCTGGAAATCTTTGAAACTGAGAGGGAAACCCAAGAAACTGAGAGTGAAACCCAAGAAACTGAGCTGGAAATCTTTGAAACTGAGAATGAAACCCGAGAAACTGAGAGTGAAACCCAAGAAACTGAGAGTGAAACCCAAGAAACTGAGAGTGAAACCCAAGAAACTGAGAGTGAAACCCAAGAAACTGAGAATGAAACCCAAGAAACTGAGAGTGAAACCCAAGAAACTGAGGTTAAACCCAAGAAACTGAGCTTGAAACCCCATAAACTGAGGGAAACCCAAGAATCTGAGTGGGAACCCCAAGAAACTGAGCTGGAAACCTAAGAAACTGAGATTTAAACCCAAGAAACTGAAGGAAACCCAAGAAACTGAGAGGAAACCCCGAGAAACTGAGAGTGAAACCCAACAAACTGAGAGTGAAACCCAAGAAACTGAGTTGGAAATCTTTGAAACTGAGAGTGAAACCCAAGAAACTGAGAATGAAACCGAAGAAACTGAGCTGGAAATCTTTGAAACTGAGAGTGAAATCCGAGAAACTGAGAGTGAAACCCAAGAAAAGGAGAGTGAAACCCAAGAAACTGAGAGTGAAACCTAAGAAACTGAGAGTGAAACCCAAGAAACTGAGGTTAAACCCAAGAAAATGAGCTTGAAACCCAAGAAACCGAGCGGGAACCCCAAGAAACTGAGCGGGAAACCTAAGAAACTGAGAGGGAACCCCAAGAAACTGAGCTGGAAACCTAAGAAATTGAGATTTAAACCCAAGAAACTGAGAGGGAAACCCAAGAAACTGAGAGGCAAACCCGAGAAACTGAGAGGGAAACCCAAGAAACTGAGATGGAAACCCAAGAAACTGAGTGGGAACCCCAAGAAACTGAGCTGGAACCCTAAGAAACTGAGATTTAAACCCAAGAAACTGAGGGAACCCCAATAAAGTGAAACCTAAGAAACTGAGCTTGAAACGCAAGAAACTGAGGGAACCCCAAGAAACTGAGCTGGAAACCTAAGAAACGGAGAGTTAAACCCAAGAAACTGAGCTGGAAATCTTTGAAACTGAGAGTGAAACCCAAGAAACTGAGAGGGAAACCCTAGAAACTGAGAGTGAAACCCAAGAAACTGAGCTGGAAATCTTTGAAACTGAGAGTAAAACCCAAGGAACTGAGCTTGAAACCCAAGAAACTGAGAGGGAAACCCAAGAAACTGAGAGTGAAACGCAAGAAACTGAGCTGGAAATCTTTGAAACTGAGAGTGAAACCCGAGAAACTGAGGTTAAACCCAAGAAACTGAGAGGGAACCCCAAGAAATTGAGTGGGAACCCCAAGAAACTGAGCTGGAAACCTAAGAAACTGAGATTTAAACCCAAGAAACTGAGAGCGAAACCAAGAAACTGAGCTGGAAATCTTTGAAACTGAGAGGGAAACCCAAGAAACTGAGAGTGAAACCCAAGAAACTGAGCTGGAAATCTTTGAAACTGTGAATGAAACCCGAGAAACTGAGAGTGAAACCCAAGAAACTGAGAGTGAAACCCAAGAAACTGAGAGTGAAACCCAAGAAACTGAGAATGAAACCCAAGAAACTGAGAGTGAAACCCAAGAAACTGAGGTTAAACCCAAGAAACTGAGCTTGAAACCCCATAAACTGAGGGAAACCCAAGAATCTGAGTGGGAACCCCAAGAAACTGAGCTGGAAACCTAAGAAACTGAGATTTAAACCCAAGAAACTGAGGGAAACCCAAGAAACTGAGAGAAAAAACCCGAGAAACTGAGAGTGAAACCCAACAAAGTGAGAGTGAAACCCAAGAAACTGAGTTGGAAATCTTTGAAACTGAGAGTGAAACCCAAGAAACTGAGAATGAAACCGAAGAAACTGAGCTGGAAATCTTTGAAACTGAGAGTGAAATCCGAGAAACTGAGAGTGAAACCCAAGAAAAGGAGAGTGAAACCCAAGAAACTGAGAGTGAAACCTAAGAAACTGAGAGTGAAACCCAAGAAACTGAGGTTAAACCCAAGAAAATGAGCTTGAAACCCAAAAGAAACCGAGCGGGAACCCCAAGAAACTGAGCGGGAAACCTAAGAAACTGAGAGGGAACCCCAAGAAACTGAGCTGGAAACCTAAGAAATTGAGATTTAAACCCAAGAAACTGAGAGGGAAACCCAAGAAACTGAGCGGCAAACCCGAGAAACTGAGAGGGAAACCCAAGAAACTGAGATGGAAACCCAAGAAACTGAGTGGGAACCCCAAGAAACTGAGCTGGAACCCTAAGAAACTGAGATTTAAACCCAAGAAACTGAGGGAACCCCAAGAAACTGAGCTGGAAACCTAAGAAACGGAGAGTTAAACCCAAGAAACTGAGCTGGAAATCTTTGAAACTGAGAGTGAAACCCAAGAAACTGAGAGGGAAACCCTAGAAACTGAGAGTGAAACCCAAGAAACTGAGCTGGAAATCTTTGAAACTGAGACTAAAACCCAAGGAACTGAGCTTGAAACCCAAGAAACTGAGAGTGAAACCCAAGAAACTGAGAGTGAAACCCAAGAAACTGAGCTGGAAATCTTTGAAACTGAGAGTGAAACCCGAGAAACTGAGGTTAAACCCAAGAAACTGAGAGGGAAACCCAAGAAACTGAGTGGGAACCCCAAGAAACCGAGCTGTAAACCTAAGACACTGAGATTTAAACCCCAGAAACTTAGGGAAACCCAAGAAACTGAGAGGAAATCCAGAGAAACTGAGAGCGAAACCCAAGAAACTGAGCTGGAAATCTTTGAAACTAAGAGTGAAACCCAAGAAACTGAGAGTGAAACCCAAGAAACTGAGCTGGAAATCCTTGAAACTGAGAATGAAACCCAAGAAACTGAGAGTGAAACCCAAGAAACTGAGCTGGAAATCTTTGAAACTGAGAGTGAAACCCGAGAAACTGAGAGTGAAACCCAAGAATCTGAGCTGGAAATCTTTGAAACTGAGAGTGAAACCAGAGAAACTGAGGTTAAACCAAAGAAACTGAGAGGGAAACCCAAGAAACTGCGGTTAAACCCAAGAAACTGAGCTTTGAAACCCAAGAAACCGAGCGGGAACCCCAAGAAACTGAGCTGGAAACCTAAGAAACTGAGTGGGAACCCCAAGGAACTGAGCTGGAAACCTAAGAAACTGAGATTTAAACCCAAGAAACTGAGAGTGGAACCCAAGAAACTGAGTGGGAACCCCAAGAAACTGAGCTGGAAGCCTAAGAAACTGAGATTTAAACCCAAGAAACTGAGGGAGACCCAAGAAACTGAGAGTGAAACCCAAGAAACTGAGAATGAAACCCAAGAAACTGAGGTTAAACCCAAGAAACTGAGCTTGAAACCCAACAAACTGAGTGGGAACCCCAAGAAACTGAGCTGGAAACCTAAGAAACTGAGATTTAAACCGAAGAAACTGAGAGGGAAACCCAAGAAACTGAGAGTGAAACCCAAGAAACTGAGAGGGTAACCCAAGAAACTGAGATGGAAACCTCAGAAACTGAGACGGAAACCCAAGAAACTGAGAGGGAAACCCAAGAAACTGAGGTGAAACCCAAGAAACTGAGAGGGAAACCCAAGAAACTGAGGTGAAACCCAAAAAACTGAACTGCAAACCTAAGAAACTGAGTGTGAAACCCAAGAAACTGAGACGGAAACCGAAGAAACTGAGCTGGAAACCCAAGAAACTGAGAGGAAAACCCAAGAAACTGAGCTGGAATCCTAAGAAGCTGAGGGAAACCCAAGAAACTGGGAGGGAAACTCAAGAAACTGAGGAAACCCAAGAAACTGAGATTGAAACCCAAGAAGATGAGAGTGAAACCCAAGAAACTGACAGTGAATCCTAAGAAACTGAATTGGAAACCCAAGAAACTGAGGTGAAACACAAGACACTGAGAGGGAAACCCAAGAAACTGAGGTGAAACACAAGACACTGAGAGGGAAAGCAAAGAAACTGAGGTGAAACCCAAGAAACTGAGAGGGAACCCCAAGAAACTGAATTTAAAACCTAAGAAACAGAATTGGAAATCTAAGAAACTGAGTTTGAACCCCAAGAAACCGATTTTGAAACCTAAGAAATTGAGTTGGAAACCCAAGAAACTGAGAGGGAAAACCCAAGAAACTGAATTTGAAACCCAATATACTGAGAGCAAAACCCAAGAAACTGTGAGGGAAACCCAAGAAACTGAGAGGTAAACCGACAAACTGAGTGAGAAACCCGAGAAACTGATTTGTAAACCTGTAAAACTGAGGGAAACCCAAGAAACTGAGCTGGACACCGAAGAAACTGAGTTTGAAACCCAAGAAACTGACGGGGAAACCTAAGAAACTGAGCTTTAAACCCAAGAAGCTGTGTTGGAATCCTCAGAAACTGTGTGAAACCAAAGAAACTGAGTGTGAAACCTAAGAAATTGAGAGGGAAACCTAAGAAACTGAGCATTAAACCCAAAAAATTGAGTTGGAATCCTCAGAAACTGTGTGAAACCAAAGAAACTGAGTGTTAAACCTAAGAAATTGAGAGGGAAACCTAAGAAACTGAGTGTGAAACCCGTGAAACTACGATGGAAACCTAAGAAAATGAGTGTGAAACCTAAGAAATTAATAGGGAAACCTAAGAAACTGAATGTGAAACCTAAGAAACTGTGAGGGAAACCTAAGAATCTGAGTTGGAAATCTTTGAAACTGAGAGTGAAACCCAAGAAACTGAGAGTGAAACCCAAGAAACTGAGCTGGAAATCTTTGAAACTGAGAGTGAAACCCGAGAAACTGACAGTGAAACCCACGAAACGGAGAGTGAAACCCAAGAAACTGAGAGTGAAACCCAAGAAACTGAGAGTGAAACCCAAGAAACTGAGGTTAAACCCAAGAAACTGAGCTTGAAACCCAAGAAACTGAGGGAACCCCAAGAAACTGAGCTGGAAACCCAAGAAACTAAGAGTTAAACCCAAGAAACTGAGCTGGAAATCTTTGAAACTGAGAGTGAAACCCAAGAAACTGAGAGGGAAACCCAAGAAACTGAGAGTCAAACCCAAGAAACTGAGCTGGAAATCTTTGAAACTGAGAGTGAAACCCAAGAAACTGAGCTTGAAACCCAAGAAACTGAGAGGGAAACCCAAGAAACTGAGAGTGAAACTTAAGAAACTGAGCTGGAAATCTGTGAAACTGAGAGTGAAACCCGAGAAACTGAGTTTAAACCCCAGAAACTGAGAGGAAACCCCAAGAAACTGAGTGGGAACCCCAAGAAACTGAGCTGGAAACCTAAGAAACTGAAATTTAAACCCAAGAAACTGAGAGTGAAACCCAAGAAACTGAGCTGGAAATCTGTGAAACTGAGAGTGAAACCCGAGAAACTGAGTTTAAACCCCAGAAACTGAGAGGAAAACCCGAGAAACTGAGAGCGAAACCCAAGAAACTGAGCAGGAAATCTTTGAAACTGAGAGTGAAACCCAAGAAACTGAGAGCGAAACCCAAGAAACTGAGCTGGAAATCTTTGAAACTGAGAGTGAAACCCAAGAAACTGAGAGCGAAACCCAAGAAACTGAGCTGGAAACCCAAGAAACGGAGAGTTAAACCCAAGAAACTGAGCTGGAAATCTTTGAAACTGAGAGTGAAACCCAAGAAACTGAGAGTGAAACCCAAGAAACTGAGAATGAAACCCAATAAACTGAGAGTGAAACCCAAGAAACTGAGAGGAAAACCCGAGAAACTGAGAGTGAAACCCAACAAACTGAGAGTGAAACCCAAGAAACTGAGTTGGAAATCTTTGAAACTGAGATTGAAACCCAACAAACTGAGTGAAACCCAAGAAACGGAGAGTGAAACCCACGAAACTGAGAGTGAAACCTAAGAAACTGAGAGTGAAACCCAAGAAACTGAGGTTAAACCCAAGAAACTGAGCTTGAAACCCAAGAAACCGAGCGGGAACCCCAAGAAACTGAGCTGGAACCCTTAGAAACTGAGTGGGAACCCCAAGAAACTGAGCTGGAAACCTAAGAAATTGAGATTTAAACCCAAGAAACTGAGAGGGATACCCCAGAAACTGAGAGGAAAACCCGACAAACTGAGGAAAACCCAAGAAACTGAGTGGGAAACCCAAGAAACTGAGATGGAAACCCAAGAAACTGAGTGGGAAACCCAAGAAACTGAGCTGGAAATCTTTGAAACTGAGCGTGAAACCCGAGAAACTGAGAGTGAAACCCAAGAAACTGAGAGTGAAACCCGAGAAACTGAGAGTGAAACCCGAGAAACTGAGAGTGAAACCCAAGAAACTGAGAGTGAAACCCGAGAAACTGAGGTTAAAACAAAGAAACTGAGAGTGAAACCCGAGAAACTGAGTGGGAACCCCAAGAATCTGAGCTGTAAACCTAAGAAACTGAGATTTAAACCCAAGAAACTGAGGGAAACCCAATAAAGTGAAAGTGAAACCCAAGAAACTGAGCTTGAAACGCAAGAAACTGAGATTTAAACCCAAGAAACTGAGGGAAACCCAAGAAATTGAGAGTGAAACCCAAGAAACTGAGAGTGAAACCCAAGAAACTGAGGTTAAACCCAATAAACTGAGGGAACCCCAAGAAACTGAGCTGGAAACCCAAGAAACGGAGAGTTAAACCCAAGAAACTGAGCTGGAAATCTTTGAAACTGAGAGTGAAACCCAAGAAACTGAGAGGGAAACCCTAGAAACTGAGAGTGAAACCCAAGAAACTGAGCTGGAAATCTTTGAAACTGAGCGTGAAACCCAAGGAACTGAGCTTGAAACCCGAGAAACTGAAGTTAAACCCAAGAAACTGAGAGGGAAACCCAAGAAACTGAGTGGGAACCCCAAGAAACTGAGCTGGAAACCTAAGACACTGAGATTTAAACCCAAGAAACTGAGGGAAACCCAAGAAACTGAGAGGAAATCCTGAGAAACTGAGAGCGAAACCCAAGAAACTGAGCTGGAAATCCTTGAAACTGAGAATGAAACCCGAGAAACTGAGAGTGAAACCCATGAAACTGAGAGTGAAACCCAAGAAACTGAGAGTGAAACCAAAGAAACTGAGGTTAAACCCAAGAAACTGAGCTTGAAACCCCAGAAACTGAGAGAGAGAAACCCAAGAAACTGAGTGGGAACCCCAAGAAACTGAGCTGGAAACCTAAGAAACTGAGATTTAAAACCCGAGAAACTGACAGTGAAACCCAAGAAACTGATAGTGAAACCGAAGAAACTGAGTTGGAAATCTTTGAAACTGAGAGTGAAACCCAAGAAACTGAGAGTGAAACCCAAGAAACTGAGCTGGAAATCTTTGAAACTGAGAGTGAAACCCGAGAAACTGAGAGTGAAACCCAAGAAACGGAGAGTGAAACCCAAGAAAGTGAGAGTGAAACCCAATAAACTGAGGTTAAACCCAAGAAACTCAGCTTGAAACCAAAAAACTGAGCGGGAACCCCAAGAAACTGAGCTGGAAACCTAAGAAACTGAGATTTAAACCCAAGAAACTGAGGGAAACCCAATAAACAGAGAGTGAAACCCAAGAAACTGAGCTTGAAACGCAAGAAACTGAGGGAAACCCAAGAAATTGAGAGTGAAACCCAAGAAACTGAGGTTAAACCCAAGAAACTGAGGGAACCCCAAGAAACTGAGCTGGAAACCCAAGATACTGAGAATTAAACCCAAGAAACTGATGGAAATCTTTGAAACTGAGAGCGAAACCCAAGAAACTGAGAGGGAAACCCAAGAAACTGAGAGTGAAGCCCAAGAAACTGAGCTGGAAATCTTTGAAACTGAGAGTGAAACCAGAGAAACTGAGGTTAAACACAAGAAACTGAGAGGGAAACTTAAGAAACTGAGTGGGAACCCCAATAAACTGAGCTGGAAACCTAATAAACTGAGATTTAAACCCAAGAAACTGAGGGAAACCAAAGAAACTGAGAGAAAAACCCGAGAAACTGAGAGCGAGACCCAATAAACTGAGCTGGAAATTTTTGAAACTGAGAGTGAAACCCAAGAAACTGAGAGTGAAACCCAAGAAACTCAGCTGGAAATCTTTGAAACTGAGAATGAAACCCGAGAAACTGAGAGTGAAACCCAAGAAACTGAGAGGGAAACCCCAGAAACTGAGAGGAAAACCCGACAAACTGAGGGAAACCCAAGAAACTGAGTGGGAAACCCAAGAAACTGAGATGGAAACCCAAGAAACTGAGTGGGACACCCAAGAAACTGAGCTGGAAATCTTTGAAACTGAGCGTGAAACCCGAGAAACTGAGAGTGAAACCCGAGAAACTGAGGTTAAACCCAAGAAACTGAGAGTGAAACCCAAGAAACTGAGAGTGAAACCCGAGAAACTGAGAGTGAAACCCGAGAAACTGAGAGTGAAACCCAAGAAAATGAGAGTGAAACCCGAGAAACTGAGTGGGAACCCCAAGAATCTGAGCTGTAAACCTAAGAAACTGAGATTTAAACCCAAGAAACTGAGGGAAACCCAAGAAATTGAGAGTGAAACCCAAGAAACTGAGAGTGAAACCCAAGAAACTGAGGTTAAACCCAAGAAACTGAGGGAACCCCAAGAAACTGAGCTGGAAACCCAAGAAACGGAGAGTTAAACCCAAGAAACTGAGCTGGAAATCTTTGAAACTGAGAGTGAAACCCAAGAAACTGAGAGGGAAACCCTAGAAACTGAGAGTGAAACCCAAGAAACTGAGCTGGAAATCTTTGAAACTGAGCGTGAAACTCAAGGAACTGAGCTTGAAACCCAAGAAACTGAGAGGGAAACCCAAGAAACTGAGAGTGAAACCCAAGAAACTGACCTGGAAATATTTGAAACTGAGAGTGAAACCTGAGAAACTGAAGTTAAACCCAAGAAACTGACAGGGAAACCCAAGAAACTGAGTGGGAACCCCAAGAAACTGAGCTGGAAACCTAAGACACTGAGATTTAAACCCAAGAAACTGAGGGAAACCCAAGAAACTGAGAGGAAATCCCGAGAAACTGAGAGCGAAACCCAAGAAACTGAGCTGGAAATACTTGAAACTGAGAATGAAACCCGAGAAACTGAGAGTGAAACCCATGAAACTGAGAGTGAAACCCAAGAAACTGAGAATGAAACCCAAGAAACTGAGAGTGAGACCCAAGAAACTGAGGTTACACCCAAGAAACTGAGCTTGAAACCCCAGAAACTGAGAGAGAAACCCAAGAAACTGAGTGGGAACCCCAAGAAACTGAGCTGGAAACCTAAGAAACTGAGATTTAAAACCCGAGAAACTGACAGTGAAACCCAAGAAACTGAGAGTGAAACCGAAGAAACTGAGTTGGAAATCTTTGAAACTGAGAGTGAAACCCAAGAAACTGAGAGTGAAACCCAAGAAACTGAGCTGGGAATCTTTGAAACTGAGAGTGAAACCCGAGAAACTGAGAGTGAAACCCAAGAAACGGAGAGTGAAACCCAAAAAACTGAGCTTAAACCCAAGAAACTGAGCTTGAAACCAAAAAACTGAGCGAGAACCCCAAGAAACTGACCTGGAAACCTAAGAAACTGAGATTTAAACTCAAGAAACTGAGGGAAACCCAATAAACTGAGAGTGGAACCTAAGAAACTGAGATTTAAACCCAAGAAACTGAGGGAAACCCAATAAACTGAGAGTGAAACCCAAGAAATTGAGAGTGAACCCCAAGAAACTGAGAGTGAAACCCAAGAAACTGAGGTTAAACCCAAGAAACTGAGAGTGAAACCCAAGAAACTGAGCTGGAAATCTTTGAAACTGAGAGCGAAACCCAAGAAACTGAGAGGGAAACCCAAGAAACTGATAGTGAAGCCCAAGAAACTGAGCTGGAAATCTTTGAAACTGAGAGTGAAACCAGAGAAACTGAGGTTAAACCCAAGAAACTGAGAGGGAAACTTAAGAAACTGAGTGGGAACCCCAAGAAACTGAGCTGGAAACCTAATAAACTGAGATTTAAACCCAAGAAACTGAGGGAAACCAAAGAAACTGAGAGAAAAACCCGAGAAACTGAGAGCGAGACCCAATAAACTGAGCTGGAAATTTTTGAAACTGAGAGTGAAACCCAAGAAACTGAGAGTGAAACCCAAAAAACTCAGCTGCAAATCTTTGAAACTGAGAATGAAACCCGAGAAAGTGAGAGTGAAACCCAAGAAACTGAGAGTGAAACCCAAGAAACTGAGAATGAAACCCAAGGAACTGAGAGTGAAACCCAAGAAACTGAGGTTAAACCCAAGAAATTGAGCTTGAAACTCAAGAAACTGAGAATGAAACCCAAGAAACTGAGTGGGAACCCCAAGAAAGTGAGCTGGAAACCTAAGAAACTGAGATTTAAACCCAAGAAACTGAGGGAAACCCAAGAAACTGAGAGGAAAACCCGAGAAACTGAGAGTGAAACCTAAGAAACTGAGAGTGAAACCCAAGAAACTGAGCTGGAAATCTTTGAAACTGAGAGTGAACCCCAAGAAACTGAGAGTGAAACCCAAAAAATTGAGCTGGAAATCTTTGATACTGAGAGTGAAACCCGAGAAACTGAGAATGAAGCCCAATAAACTGAGAGTGAAACCCAAGAAACTGAAAGTGAAACCTAAGAAACTGAGAGTGAAACCCAAGAAACTGAGGTTAAACCCAAGAAACGGAGCTTGAAACCCAAGAAACTGAGAGGGAATCCCAAGAAACTGAGCTGGAAACCTAAGAAACTGATATTTAAACCCAAGAAACTCGGGGAAACCCAAGAAACTAAGAGGCAAACCCAAGAAACTGAGCTGGAAATCTTTGAAACTGAGAGTGAAACCCGAGAAACTGAGGTTAAACCCAAGAAACTGAGAGGGAACCCCAAGAAACTGAGTGGGAACCCCAAGAAACTGAGCTGGAAACCTAAGAAACTGAGATTTAAACCCAAGAAACTGAGGGAAACCCAAGAAACTGAGCTGGAAATCTTTGAAACTGAGAGTGAAACCCAAGAAACTGAGAGTGAAACCCAAGAAACTGAACTGGAAATCTTTGAAACTGAGAATGAAACCCGAGAAACTGAGAGTGAAACCCAAGAAACTGAGAGTGAAACCCAAGAAACTGAGAATAAAACCCAAGAAACTGAGAGTGAAACCCAAGAAACTGAGGTTAAACCCAAGAAACTGAGCTTGAAAACCAATAAACTGAGAGGGAAACCCAAGAAACTGAGTGGGAACCCCAAGAAACTGAGCTGGAAACCTAAGAAACTGAGATTTAAACCCAAGAAACTGAGGGAAACCCAAGAAACTGAGAGGAAAACCGAGAAACTGAGAGTGAAACCCAAGAAACTGAGTTGGACATCTTTGAAACTGAGAGTGAAACCCAAGAAACTGAGAGTGAAACCCAAGAAACTGAGCTGGAAATGTTTGAAACTGAGACTGAAACCCGAGAAACTGAGAGTGAAACCTAAGAAACGGAGAGTGAAACCCAAGAAACTGAGGTTAAACCCAAGAAACTGAGCTTGAAACCCAAGAAACCGACCGGGAACCCCAAGAAACTGAGCTGGAAACCTAAGAAACTGAGTGGGAACCCCAAGAAACTGAGCTGGAAACCTAAGAAATTGAGATTTAAACCCAAGAAACTGAGAGGGAAACCCCAGAAACTGAGAAAAAAACCCGAGAAACTGAGAGGGAAACCCAAGAAACTGAGATGGAAACCCAAGAAACTGAGTGGGAAACCCAAGAAACTGAGCTGGAAATCTTTAAAACTGAGCGTGAAACCCGAGAAACTGAGGTTAAACCAAGAAACTGAAAGTGAAACCCAAGAAACTGAGCAGGAACCCCAAGAAACTGAGCTGGAAACCTAAGAAACTGAGATTTAAACCCAAGAAACTGAGGAAACCCAATAAAGTGAAAGTGAAACCCAAGAAACTGAGCTTGAAACGCAAGAAACTGAGGGAAACCCAAGAAATTGAGAGTGAAACCCAAGAAACCGAGAGTGAAACCCAAGAAACTGAGGTTAAACCCAAGACACTGAGGGAACCCCAAGAAACTGAGCTGGAAACCCAAGAAACGGAGAGTTAAACCCAAGAAACTGAGCTGGAAATCTTTGAAACTGAGAGTGAAACCCAAGAAACTGAGAGGGAAACCCAAGAATCTGAGTGGGAACCCCAAGAAACTGAGCTGGAAACCTAAGAAACTGAGATTTAAACCCAAGAAACTGAGAGGAAAACCCGAGAAACTGAGAGTGAAACCCAAGAAACTGAGTTGGAAATCTTTGAAACTGAGAGTGAAACCCGAGAAACTGAGAGTGAAACCCAAGAAACGGAGAGTGAAACCCAAGAAACTGAGTGAAACCTAAGAAACTGAGAGTGAAACCCAAGAAACTGAGGTTAAACCCAAGAAAATGAGCTTGAAACCCAAGAAACCGAGCGGGAACTCCAAGAAACTGAGCGGGAAACCTAAGAAACTGAGTGGGAACCCCAAGAAACTGAGCTGGAAACCTAAGAAATTGAGATTTAAACCCAAGAAACTGAGAGGGAAACCCAAGAAACTGAGAGGCAAACCCGAGAAACTGAGAGGGAAACCCAAGAAATTGAGATGGAAACCCAAGAAACTGAGTGGGAAACCCAAGAAACTGAGCTAGAAATCTTTGAAACTGAGAGTGAAACCCGAGAAACTGAGAGTGAAACCCGAGAAACTGAGGTTAAACCCAAGAAACTGAGAGTGAAACCCAAGAAACTGAGAGTGAAACCCGAGAAACTAAGGTTATACCCAAGAAACTGAGAGTGAAACCCGAGAAACCGAGGTTAAACTCAAGAAACTGAGAGTGAAACCCGAGAAACTGAGAGTGAAACCCGAGAAACTGAGAGGGAAACCCAAGAAACTGAGTGGGAACTCAAAGAAACTGAGCTGGAAACCTAAGAAACTGAGATTTAAACCCAAGAAACTGAGGGAAACCCAATAAACTGAGCTGGAAACCTAAGAAACTGAGCTTGAAACGCAAGAAACTGAGGGAAACCCAAGAAATTGATAGTGAAACCTAAGAAACTGAGAGTGAAACCCAAGAAACTGAGGTTAAACCCAAGAAACTGAGGGAACCCCAAGAAACTGAGCTGGAAACCCAAGAAACTGAGAGTTAAACCCAAGAAACTGACCTGGAAATCTTTGAAACTGAGAGTGAAGCCCAAGAAACTGAGAGGGAAACCCAAGAAACTGAGAGTGATACCCAAGAAACTGAGCTTGAAACCCAAGAAACTGATAGTGAAACCCAAGAAACTGAGCTGGAAATCTTTGAACTGAGAGTGAAACGCGAGAAACTGAGTGGGAACCCCAAGAAACTGAGCTGGAAACCTAAGAAACTGAGATTTAAACCCAAGAAACTGAGGTTAAACCCAAGAAACTGAGAGCGAAACCCAAGAAACTGAGCTGGAAATCTTTGAAACTGAGAATGAAACCCGAGAAACTGAGAGTGAAACCCAAGAAACTGAGCTGGAAATCTTTGAAACTGAGAATGAAACCCGAGAAACTGAGAGTGAAACCCAAGAAACTGAGAGTGAAACCCAAGAAACTGAGAATGAAACCCAAGAAACTGAGAGTGAAACCCAAGAAACTGAGGTAAAACCCAAGAAACTGAGCTTGAAACTCCATAAACTGAGGGAAACCCAAGAATCTGAGTGGGAACCCCAAGAAACTGAGCTGGAAACCTAAGAAACTGAGATTTAAACCCAAGAAACTGAGGGAAACCCAAGAAACTGAGAGGAAAACCCGAGAAACTGAGTGAAACCCAACAAACTGAGAGTGAAACCCAAGAAACTGAGAATGAAACCCAAGAAACTGAGTTGGAAATCTTCGAAACTGAGAGTGAAACCCAAGAAACTGAGAGTGAAACCGAAGAAACTGAGTTGGAAATCTTTAAAACTGAGAGTGAAACCCAAGAAACTGAGAGTGAAACCCAAGAAACTGAGCTGGAAATCTTTGAAACTGAGAGTGAAACCCGAGAAACTGAGAGTGAAACCCAAGAAACGGAGAGTGAAACCCAAGAAACTGAGCTTAAACCCAAGAAACTGAGCTTGAAACCAAAAAACTGAGCGGGAACCCCAAGAAACTGAGCTGGAAACCTAAGAAACTGAGATTTAAACCCAAGAAACTGAGGGAAACCCAATAAACTGAGAGTGAAACCTAAGAAACTGAGATTTAAACCCAAGAAACTGAGGGAAACCCAATAAACTGAGAGTGAAACCCAAGAAATTGAGAGTGAACCCCAAGAAACTGAGAGTGAAACCCAAGAAACTGAGGTTAAACCCAAGAAACTGAGAGTGAAACCCAAGAAACTGAGCTGGAAATCTTTGAAACTGAGAGCGAAACCCAAGAAACTGAGAGGGAAACCCAAGAAACTGATAGTGAAGCCCAAGAAACTGAGCTGGAAATCTTTGAAACTGAGAGTGAAACCAGAGAAACTGAGGTTAAACCCAAGAAACTGAGAGGGAAACTTAAGAAACTGAGTGGGAACCCCAAGAAACTGAGCTGGAAACCTAATAAACTGAGATTTAAACCCAAGAAACTGAGGGAAACCAAAGAAACTGAGAGAAAAACCCGAGAAACTGAGAGCGAGACCCAATAAACTGAGCTGGAAATTTTTGAAACTGAGAGTGAAACCCAAGAAACTGAGAGTGAAACCCAAGAAACTCAGCTGGAAATCTTTGAAACTGAGAATGAAACCCGAGAAACTGAGAGTGAAACCCAAGAAACTGAGAGTGAAACCCAAGAAACTGAGAATGAAACCCAAGGAACTGAGAGTGAAACCCAAGAAACTGAGGTTGAACCCAAGAAATTGATCTTGAAACTCAAGAAACTGAGAATGAAACCCAAGAAACTGAGTGGGAACCCCAAGAAAGTGAGCTGGAAACCTTAGAAACTGAGATTTAAACCCAAGAAACTGAGGGAAACCCAAGAAACTGAGAGGAAAACCCGAGAAACTGAGAGTGAAACCTAAGAAACTGAGAGTGAAACCCAAGAAACTGAGCTGGAAATCTTTGAAACTGAGAGTGAACCCCAAGAAACTGAGAGTGAAACCCAAGAAATTGAGCTGGAAATCTTTGATACTGAGAGTGAAACCCGAGAAACTGAGAATGAAGCCCAATAAACTGAGTGAAACCCAAGAAACTGAAAGTGAAACCTAAGAAACTGAGAGGGAAACCCAAGAAACTGAGGTTAAACCCAAGAAACGGAGCTTGAAACCCAAGAAACTGAGAGGGAATCCCAAGAAACTGAGCTGGAAACCTAAGAAACTGATATTTAAACCCAAGAAACTCGTTGAAACCCAAGAAACTAAGAGGCAAACCCAAGAAACTGAGCTGGAAATCTTTGAAACTGAGAGTGAAACCCGAGAAACTGAGGTTAAACCCAAGAAACTGAGAGGGAACCCCAAGAAACTGAGTGGGAACCCCAAGAAACTGAGCTGGAAACCTAAGAAACTGAGATTTAAACCCAAGAAACTGAGGGAAACCCAAGAAACTGAGCTGGAAATCTTTGAAACTGAGAGTGAAACCCAAGAAACTGAGAGTGAAACCCAAGAAACTGAACTGGAAATCTTTGAAACTGAGAATGAAACCCGAGAAACTGAGAGTGAAACCCAAGAAACTGAGAATAAAACCCAAGAAACTGAGAGTGAAACCCAAGAAACTGAGGTTAAACCCAAGAAACTGAGCTTGAAAACCAATAAACTGAGAGGGAAACCCAAGAAACTGAGTGGGAACCCCAAGAAACTGAGCTGGAAACCTAAGAAACTGAGATTTAAACCCAAGAAACCGAGGGAAACCCAAGAAACTGAGAGGAAAACCGAGAAACTGAGAGTGAAACCCAAGAAACTGAGTTGGACATCTTTGAAACTGAGAGTGAAACCCAAGAAACTGAGAGTGAAACCCAAGAAACTGAGCTGGAAATGTTTGAAACTGAGACTGAAACCCGAGAAACTGAGAGTGAAACCTAAGAAACGGAGAGTGAAACCCAAGAAACTGAGGTTAAACCCAAGAAACTAAGCTTGAAAACCAAGAAACCGAGCGGGAACCCCAAGAAACTGAGCTGGAAACCTAAGAAACTGAGTGGGAACCCCAAGAAACTGAGCTGGAAACCTAAGAAATTGAGATTTAAACCCAAGAAACTGAGAGGGAAACCCCAGAAACTGAGAAAAAAACCCGAGAAACTGAGAGGGAAACCCAAGAAACTGAGATGGAAACCCAAGAAACTGAGTGGGAAACCCAAGAAACTGAGCTGGAAATCTTTAAAACTGAGCGTGAAACCCGAGAAACTGAGGTTAAACCAAGAAACTGAGAGTGAAACCCAAGAAACTGAGCAGGAACCCCAAGAAACTGAGCTGGAAACCTAAGAAACTGAGATTTAAACCCAAGAAACTGAGGGAAACCCAATAAAGTGAAAGTGAAACCCAAGAAACTGAGCTTGAAACGCAAGAAACTGAGGGAAACCCAAGAAACTGAGAGTGAAACCCAAGAAACCGAGAGTGAAACCCAAGAAACTGAGGTTAAACCCAAGACACTGAGGGAACCCCAAGAAACTGAGCTGGAAACCCAAGAAACGGAGAGTTAAACCCAAGAAACTGAGCTGGAAATCTTTGAAACTGAGAGTGAAACCCAAGAAACTGAGAGGGAAACCCAAGAATCTGAGTGGGAACCCCAAGAAACTGAGCTGGAAACCTAAGAAACTGAGATTTAAACCCAAGAAACTGAGAGGAAAACCCGAGAAACTGAGAGTGAAACCCAAGAAACTGAGTTGGAAATCTTTGAAACTGAGAGTGAAACCCGAGAAACTGAGAGTGAAACCCAAGAAACGGAGAGTGAAACCCAAGAAACTGAGTGAAACCTAAGAAACTGAGAGTGAAACCCAAGAAACTGAGGTTAAACCCAAGAAAATGAGCTTGAAACCCAAGAAACCGAGCGGGAACTCCAAGAAACTGAGCGGGAAACCTAAGAAACTGAGTGGGAACCCCAAGAAACTGAGCTGGAAACCTAAGAAATTGAGATTTTAACCCAAGAAACTGAGAGGGAAACCCAAGAAACTGAGAGGCAAACCCGAGAAACTGAGAGGGAAACCCAAGAAATTGAGATGGAAACCCAAGAAACTGAGTGGGAAACCCAAGAAACTGAGCTAGAAATCTTTGAAACTGAGAGTGAAACCCGAGAAACTGAGAGTGAAACCCGAGAAACTGAGGTTAAACCCAAGAAACTGAGAGTGAAACCCAAGAAACTGAGAGTGAAACCCGAGAAACTGAGGTTATACCCAAGAAACTGAGAGTGAAAACCAACAAACTGAGAGTGAAACCCGAGAAACCGAGGTTAAACCCAAGAAACTGAGAGTGAAACCCGAGAAACTGAGAGTGAAACCCGAGAAACTGAGAGGGAAACCCAAGAAACTGAGTGGGAACTCAAAGAAACTGAGCTGGAAACCTAAGAAACTGAGATTTAAACCCAAGAAACTGAGGGAAACCCAATAAACTGAGCTGGAAACCTTAGAAACTGAGCTTGAAACGCAAGAAACTGAGGGAAACCCAAGAAATTGATAGTGAAACCTAAGAAACTGAGAGTGAAACCCAAGAAACTGAGGTTAAACCCAAGAAACTGAGGGAACCCCAAGAAACTGAGCTGGAAACCCAAGAAACTGAGAGTTAAACCCAAGAAACTGACCTGGAAATCTTTGAAACTGAGAGTGAAGCCCAAGAAACTGAGAGGGAAACCCAAGAAACTGAGAGTGATACCCAAGAAACTGAGCTTGAAACCCAAGAAACTGATAGTGAAACCCAAGAAACTGAGCTGGAAATCTTTGAACTGAGAGTGAAACGCGAGAAACTGAGTGGGAACCCCAAGAAACTGAGCTGGAAACCTAAGAAACTGAGATTTAAACCCAAGAAACTGAGGTTAAACCCAAGAAACTGAGAGCGAAACCCAAGAAACTGAGCTGGAAATCTTTGAAACTGAGAGGGAAACCCACGAAACTGAGAGTGAAACCCAAGAAACTGAGCTGGAAATCTTTGAAACTGAGAATGAAACCCGAGAAACTGAGAGTGAAACCCAAGAAACTGAGAGTGAAACCCAAGAAACTGAGAATGAAACCCAAGAAACTGAGAGTGAAACCCAAGAAACTGAGGTTAAACCCAAGAAACTGAGCTTGAAACCCCATAAACTGAGGGAAACCCAAGAATCTGAGTGGGAACCCCAAGAAACTGAGAGGAAAACCCGAGAAACTGAGTGAAACCCAACAAACTGAGAGTGAACCCCAAGAAACTGAGAATGAAACCCAAGAAACTGAGTTGGAAATCTTCGAAACTGAGAGTGAAACCCAAGAAACTGAGAATGAAACCCAAGAAACTGAGGTGGAAATCTTTGAAACTGAGAGTGAAACCCGAGAAACTGAGAGTGAAACCCAAGAAACGGAGAGTGAAAACCAAGAAACTGAGAGTGAAACCTAAGAAACTGAGAGTGAAACCCAAGAAACTGAGGTTAAACCCAAGAAACTGAGCTTGAAACCCAAGAAACCGAGCGGGAACCCCAAGAAACTGAGCGGGAAACCTAAGAAACTGAGAGGGAACCCCAAGAAACTGAGCTGGAAACCTAAGAAATTGAGTTTTAAACCCAAGAAACGGAGAGGGAAACCCAAGACACTGAGAGGCAAACCCGAGAAACTGAGAGGGAAACACAAGAAACTGAGATGGAAACCCAAGAAACTGAGTGGGAAACCCAAGAAACTGAGCTGGAAATCTTTGAAACTGAGAGTGAAACCCGAGAAACTGAGAGTGAAACCCGAGAAACTGAGGTTAAACCCAAGAAACTGAGAGTGAAACCCAAGAAACTGAGAGTGAAACACGAGAAACTGAGAGTAAAACCCGAGAAACTGAGGTTAAACCCAAGAAACTGAGAGTGAAACCCGAGAAACTTAGTGGGAACCCCAAGAAACTGAGCTGGAAACCTAAAAAACTGCGATTTAAACCCAAGAAACTGAGGGAAACCCAATAAAGTGAAAGTGAAACCTAAGAAACTGAGCTTGAAACGCAAGAAACTGAGAGTGAAACCCAAGAAACTGAGAGTGAAACCCAAGAAACTGAGAGTGAAACCCAAGAAACTGAGGTTAAACCCAAGAAACTGAGGGAACCCCAAGAAACTGAGCTGGAAACCCAAGAAACGGAGAGTTAAACCCAAGAAACTGAGCTGGAAATCTTTGAAACTGAGAATGAAACCCAAGAAACTGAGAGGGAAACCCTAGAAACTGAGAGTGAAACCCAAGAAACTGAGAGGGAAACCCAAGAAACTGAGTGGGAACCCCAAGAAACCGAGCTGGAAACCTAAGACACTGAGATTTAAACCCAAGAAACTGAGGTAAACCCAAGAAACTGAGAGGAAATCCCGTGAAACTGAGAGCGAAACCCAAGAAACTGAGCTGGAAATCTTTGAAACTAAGAGTGAAACCCGAGAAACTGAGAGTGAAACCCGAGAAACTGAGGTTAAACCCAAGAAACTGAGAGTGAAACCCAAGAAACTGAGAGTGAAACACGAGAAACTGAGAGTAAAACCCAACAAACTGAGGTGAATCCCAATAAACTGAGAGTAAAACACGAGAAACTGAGAGTAAAACCAGAGAAACTGAGCTTGAAACCCAAGAAACTGAGAGGAAAACCCAAGAAACTGAGTGGTAACCCCAAGAAACTGAGCTGGAAACCTAAGAAACTGAGATTTAAACCCAAGAAACTGAGGGAAACCCAAGAAACTGAGATTGAAACCCAAGAAACTGAGAGTGAAACCCAAGAAACTGAGCTGAAAATCTTTGCAACTGAGAGTGAAACCCGAGAAACTGAGAGTGAAACCCAAGAAACTGAGACTGAAACCCAAGAAACTGAGACTGAAACCCGAGAAACTGAGAGTGAAACCTAAGAAACGGAGAGTGAAACCCAAGAAACTGAGGTTAAACCCAAGAAACTGAGCTTGAAACCCAAGAAACCGACCGGGAAGCCCAAGAAACTGAGCTGGAAACCTAAGAAACTGAGTGGGAACCCCAAGAAACTGAGCTGGAAACCTAAGAAATTGAGATTTAAACCCAAGAAACTGAGAGGGAAACCCCAGAAACTGAGAAAAAAACCCGAGAAACTGAGAGGGAAACCCAAGAAACTGAGATGGAAACCCAAGAAACTGAGTGGGAAACCCAAGAAACTGAGCTGGAAATCTTTAAAACTGAGCGTGAAACCCGAGAAACTGAGGTTAAACCAAGAAACTGAAAGTGAAACCCAAGAAACTGAGCAGGAACCCCAAGAAACTGAGATTTAAACCCAAGAAACTGAGGAAACCCAATAAAGTGAAAGTGAAACCCAAGAAACTGAGCTTGAAACGCAAGAAACTGAGGGAACCCCAAGAAACTGAGCTGGAAACCCAAGAAACGGAGAGTTAAACCCAAGAAACTGAGCTGGAAATCTTTGAAACTGAGAGTGAAACCCAAGAAACTGAGAGGGAAACCCAAGAATCTGAGTGGAAACCCCAAGAAACTGAGCTGGAAACCTAAGAAACTGAGATTTAAACCCAAGAAACTGAGAGGAAAACCCGAGAAACTGAGAGTGAAACCCAAGAAACTGAGTTGGAAATCTTTGAAACTGAGAGTGAAACCCGAGAAACTGAGAGTGAAACCCAAGAAACGGAGAGTGAAACCCAAGAAACTGAGTGAAACCTAAGAAACTGAGAGTGAAACCCAAGAAACTGAGGTTAAACCCAAGAAAATGAGCTTGAAACCCAAGAAACCGAGCGGGAACTCCAAGAAACTGAGCGGGAAACCTAAGAAACTGAGTGGGAACCCCAAGAAACTGAGCTGGAAACCTAAGAAATTGAGATTTAAACCCAAGAAACTGAGAGGGAAACCCAAGAAACTGAGAGGCAAACCCGAGAAACTGAGAGGGAAACCCAAGAAATTGAGATGGAAACCCAAGAAACTGAGTGGGAAACCCAAGAAACTGAGCTAGAAATCTTTGAAACTGAGAGTGAAACCCGAGAAACTGAGAGTGAAACCCGAGAAACTGAGGTTAAACCCAAGAAACTGAGAGTGAAACCCAAGAAACTGAGAGTGAAACCCGAGAAACTGAGGTTATACCCAAGAAACTGAGAGTGAAAACCAACAAACTGAGAGTGAAACCCGAGAAACCGAGGTTAAACCCAAGAAACTGAGAGTGAAACCCGAGAAACTGAGAGTGAAACCCGAAAAACTGAGAGGGAAACCCAAGAAACTGAGTGGGAACTCAAAGAAACTGAGCTGGAAACCTAAGAAACTGAGATTTAAACCCAAGAAACTGAGGGAAACCCAATAAACTGAGCTGGAAACCTAAGAAACTGAGCTTGAAACGCAAGAAACTGAGGGAAACCCAAGAAATTGATAGTGAAACCTAAGAAACTGAGAGTGAAACCCAAGAAACTGAGGTTAAACCCAAGAAACTGAGGGAACCCCAAGAAACTGAGCTGGAAACCCAAGAAACTGAGAGTTAAACCCAAGAAACTGACCTGGAAATCTTTGAAACTGAGAGTAAAGCCCAAGAAACTGAGAGGGAAACCCAAGAAACTGAGAGTGATACCCAAGAAACTGAGCTTGAAACCCAAGAAACTGATAGTGAAACCCAAGAAACTGAGCTGGAAATCTTTGAACTGAGAGTGAAACGCGAGAAACTGAGTGGGAACCCCAAGAAACTGAGCTGGAAACCTAAGAAACTGAGATTTAAACCCAAGAAACTGAGGTTAAACCCAAGAAACTGAGAGCGAAACCCAAGAAACTGAGCTGGAAATCTTTGAAACTGAGAATGAAACCCGAGAAACTGAGAGTGAAACCCAAGAAACTGAGCTGGAAATCTTTGAAACTGAGAATGAAACCCGAGAAACTGAGAGTGAAACCCAAGAAACTGAGAGTGAAACCCAAGAAACTGAGAATGAAACCCAAGAAACTGAGAGTGAAACCCAAGAAACTGAGGTTAAACCCAAGAAACTGAGCTTGAAACCCCATAAACTGAGGGAAACCCAACAATCTGAGTGGGAACCCCAAGAAACTGAGCTGGAAACCTAAGAAACTGAGATTTAAACCCAAGAAACTGACCTGGAAATCTTTGAAACTGAGAGTAAAGCCCAAGAAACTGAGAGGGAAACCCAAGAAACTGAGAGTGATACCCAAGAAACTGAGCTTGAAACCCAAGAAACTGATAGTGAAACCCAAGAAACTGAGCTGGAAATCTTTGAACTGAGAGTGAAACGCGAGAAACTGAGTGGGAACCCCAAGAAACTGAGCTGGAAACCTAAGAAACTGAGATTTAAACCCAAGAAACTGAGGTTAAACCCAAGAAACTGAGAGCGAAACCCAAGAAACTGAGCTGGAAATCTTTGAAACTGAGAATGAAACCCGAGAAACTGAGAGTGAAACCCAAGAAACTGAGCTGGAAATCTTTGAAACTGAGAATGAAACCCGAGAAACTGAGAGTGAAACCCAAGAAACTGAGAGTGAAACCCAAGAAACTGAGAATGAAACCCAAGAAACTGAGAGTGAAACCCAAGAAACTGAGGTTAAACCCAAGAAACTGAGCTTGAAACCCCATAAACTGAGGGAAACCCAACAATCTGAGTGGGAACCCCAAGAAACTGAGCTGGAAACCTAAGAAACTGAGATTTAAACCCAAGAAACTGAGGGAAACCCAAGAAACTGAGAGGAAAACCCGAGAAACTGAGTGAAACCCAACAAACTGAGAGTGAAACCCAAGAAACTGAGAATGAAACCCAAGAAACTGAGTTGGAAATCTTCGAAACTGAGAGTGAAACCCAAGAAACTGAGAGTGAAACCGAAGAAACTGAGTTGGAAATCTTTAAAACTGAGAGTGAAACCCAAGAAACTGAGAGTGAAACCCAAGAAACTGAGCTGGAAATCTTTGAAACTGAGAGTGAAACCCGAGAAACTGAGAGTGAAACCCAAGAAACGGAGAGTGAAACCCAAGAAACTGAGCTTAAACCCAAGAAACTGAGCTTGAAACCAAAAAACTGAGCGGGAACCCCAAGAAACTGAGCTGGAAACCTAAGAAACTGAGATTTAAACCCAAGAAACTGAGGGAAACCCAATAAACTGAGAGTGAAACCTAAGAAACTGAGATTTAAACCCAAGAAACTGAGGGAAACCCAATAAACTGAGAGTGAAACCCAAGAAATTGAGAGTGAACCCCAAGAAACTGAGAGTGAAACCCAAGAAACTGAGGTTAAACCCAAGAAACTGAGAGTGAAACCCAAGAAACTGAGCTGGAAATCTTTGAAACTGAGAGCGAAACCCAAGAAACTGAGAGGGAAACCCAAGAAACTGATAGTGAAGCGCAAGAAACTGAGCTGGAAATCTTTGAAACTGAGAGTGAAACCAGAGAAACTGAGGTTAAACCCAAGAAACTGAGAGGGAAACTTAAGAAACTGAGTGGGAACCCCAAGAAACTGAGCTGGAAACCTAATAAACTGAGATTTAAACCCAAGAAACTGAGGGAAACCAAAGAAACTGAGAGAAAAACCCGAGAAACTGAGAGCGAGACCCAATAAACTGAGCTGGAAATTTTTGAAACTGAGAGTGAAACCCAAGAAACTGAGAGTGAAACCCAAGAAACTCAGCTGGAAATCTTTGAAACTGAGAATGAAACCCGAGAAACTGAGAGTGAAACCCAAGAAACTGAGAGTGAAACCCAAGAAACTGAGAATGAAACACAAGGAACTGAGAGTGAAACCCAAGAAACTGAGGTTAAACCCAAGAAATTGAGCTTGAAACTCAAGAAACTGAGAATGAAACCCAAGAAACTGAGTGGGAACCCCAAGAAACTGAGCTGGAAACCTAAGACACTGAGATTTAAACCCAAGAAACTGAGGGAAACCCAAGAAACTGAGAGGAAATCCTGAGAAACTGAGAGCGAAAACCAAGAAACTGAGCTGGAAATCCTTGAAACTGAGAATGAAACCCGAGAAACTGAGAGTGAAACCCATGAAACTGAGAGTGAAACCCAAGAAACTGAGAGTGAAACCAAAGAAACTGAGGTTAAACCCAAGAAACTGAGCTTGAAACCCCAGAAACTGAGAGAGAGAAACCCAAGAAACTGAGTGGGAACCCCAAGAAACTGAGCTGGAAACCTAAGAAACTGAGATTTAAAACCCGAGAAACTGACAGTGAAACCCAAGAAACTGATAGTGAAACCGAATAAACTGAGTTGGAAATCTTTGAAACTGAGAGTGAAACCCAAGAAACTGAGAGTGAAACCCAAGAAACTGAGCTGGAAATCTTTGAAACTGAGAGTGAAACCCGAGAAACTGAGAGTGAAACCCAAGAAACGGAGAGTGAAACCCAAGAAAGTGAGAGTGAAACCCAAGAAACTGAGGTTAAACCCAAGAAACTCAGCTTGAAACCAAAAAACTGAGCGGGAACCCCAAGAAACTGAGCTGGAAACCTAAGAAACTGAGATTTAAACCCAAGAAACTGAGGGAAACCCAATAAACAGAGAGTGAAACCCAAGAAACCGAGCTTGAAACGCAAGAAACTGAGGGAAACCCAAGAAATTGAGAGTGAAACCCAAGAAAATGAGGTTAAACCCAAGAAACTGAGGGAACCCCAAGAAACTGAGCTGGAAACCCAAGAAACTGAGAATTAAACCCAAGAAACTGATGGAAATCTTTGAAACTGAGAGCGAAACCCAAGAAACTGAGAGGGAAACCCAAGAAACTGAGAGTGAAGCCCAAGAAACTGAGCTGGAAATCTTTGAAACTGAGAGTGAAACCAGAGAAACTGAGGTTAAACACAAGAAACTGAGAGGGAAACTTAAGAAACTGAGTGGGAACCCCAATAAACTGAGCTGGAAACCTAATAAACTGAGATTTAAACCCAAGAAACTGAGGGAAACCAAAGAAACTGAGAGAAAAACCCGAGAAACTGAGAGCGAGACCCAATAAACTGAGCTGGAAATTTTTGAAACTGAGAGTGAAACCCAAGAAACTGAGAGTGAAACCCAAGAAACTCAGCTGGAAATCTTTGAAACTGAGAATGAAACCCGAGAAACTGAGAGTGAAACCCAAGAAACTGAGAGGGAAACCCCAGAAACTGAGAGGAAAACCCGACAAACTGAGGGAAACCCAAGAAACTGAGTGGGAAACCCAAGAAACTGAGATGGAAACCCAAGAAACTGAGTGGGACACCCAAGAAACTGAGCTGGAAATCTTTGAAACTGAGCGTGAAACCCGAGAAACTGAGAGTGAAACCCGAGAAACTGAGGTTAAACCCAAGAAACTGAGAGTGAAACCCAAGAAACTGAGAGTGAAACCCGAGAAACTGAGAGTGAAACCCGAGAAACTGAGAGTGAAACCCAAGAAACTGAGAGTGAAACCCGAGAAACTGAGAGTGAAACCCAAGAAACTGAGAGTGAAACCCGAGAAACTGAGTGGGAACCCCAAGAATCTGAGCTGTAAACCTAAGAAACTGAGATTTAAACCCAAGAAACTGAGGGAAACCCAATAAAGTGAAAGTGAAACCCAAGAAACTGAGCTTGAAACGCAAGAAACTGAGATTTAAACCCAAGAAACTGAGGGAAACCCAAGCAATTGAGAGTGAAACCCAAGAAACTGAGAGTGAAACCCAAGAAACTGAGGTTAAACCCAAGAAACTGAGGGAACCCCAAGAAACTGAGCTGGAAACCCAAGAAACGGAGAGTTAAACCCAAGAAACTGAGCTGGAAATCTTTGAAACTGAGAGTGAAACCCAAGAAACTGAGAGGGAAACCCTAGAAACTGAGAGTGAAACCCAAGAAACTGAGCTGGAAATCATTGAAACTGAGCGTGAAACTCAAGGAACTGAGCTTGAAACCCAAGAAACTGAGAGGGAAACCCAAGAAACTGAGAGTGAAACCCAAGAAACTGACCTGGAAATATTTGAAACTGAGAGTGAAACCTGAGAAACTGAAGTTAAACCCAAGAAACTGACAGGGAAACCCAAGAAACTGAGTGGGAACCCCAAGAAACTGAGCTGGAAACCTAAGACACTGAGATTTAAACCCAAGAAACTGAGGGAAACCCAAGAAACTGAGAGGAAATCCCGAGAAACTGAGAGCGAAACCCAAGATACTGAGCTGGAAATACTTGAAACTGAGAATGAAACCCGAGAAACTGAGAGTGAAACCCATGAAACTGAGAGTGAAACCCAAGAAACTGAGAATGAAACCCAAGAAACTGAGAGTGAGACCCAAGAAACTGAGGTTAACCCCAAGAAACTGAGCTTGAAACCCCAGAAACTGAGAGAGAAACCCAAGAAACTGAGTGGGAACCCCAAGAAACTGAGCTGGAAACCTAAGAAACTGAGATTTAAAACCCGAGAAACTGACAGTGAAACCCAAGAAACTGAGTGTGAAACCGAAGAAACTGAGTTGAAAATCTTTGAAACTGAGAGTGAAACCCAAGAAACTGAGAGTGAAACCCAAGAAACTGAGCTGGAAATCTTTGAAACTGAGAGTGAAACCCGAGAAACTGAGAGTGAAACCCAAGAAACGGAGAGTGAAACCCAAAAAACTGAGCTTAAACCCAAGAAACTGAGCTTGAAACCAAAAAACTGAGCGAGAACCCCAAGAAACTGAGCTGGAAACCTAAGAAACTGAGATTTAAACTCAAGAAACTGAGGGAAACCCAATAAACTGAGAGTGGAACCTAAGAAACTGAGATTTAAACCCAAGAAACTGAGGGAAACCCAATAAACTGAGAGTGAAACCCAAGAAATTGAGAGTGAACCCCAAGAAACTGAGAGTGAAACCCAAGAAACTGAGGTTAAACCCAAGAAACTGAGAGTGAAACCCAAGAAACTGAGCTGGAAATCTTTGAAACTGAGAGCGAAACCCAAGAAACTGAGAGGGAAACCCAAGAAACTGATAGTGAAGCCCAAGAAACTGAGCTGGAAATCTTTGAAACTGAGAGTGAAACCAGAGAAACTGAGGTTAAACCCAAGAAACTGAGAGGGAAACTTAAGAAACTGAGTGGGAACCCCAAGAAACTGAGCTGGAAACCTAATAAACTGAGATTTAAACCCAAGAAACTGAGGGAAACCAAAGAAACTGAGAGAAAAACCCGAGAAACTGAGAGCGAGACCCAATAAACTGAGCTGGAAATTTTTGAAACTGAGAGTGAAACCCAAGAAACTGAGAGTGAAACCCAAAAAACTCAGCTGGAAATCTTTGAAACTGAGAATGAAACCCGAGAAAGTGAGAGTGAAACCCAAGAAACTGAGAGTGAAACCCAAGAAACTGAGAATGAAACCCAAGGAACTGAGAGTGAAACCCAAGAAACTGAGGTTAAACCCAAGAAATTGAGCTTGAAACTCAAGAAACTGAGAATGAAACCCAAGAAACTGAGTGGGAACCCCAAGAAAGTGAGCTGGAAACCTAAGAAACTGAGATTTAAACCCAAGAAACTGAGGGAAACCCAAGAAACTGAGAGGAAAACCCGAGAAACTGAGAGTGAAACCTAAGAAACTGAGAGTGAAACCCAAGAAACTGAGCTGGAAATCTTTGAAACTGAGAGTGAACCCCAAGAAACTGAGAGTGAAACCCAAAAAATTGAGCTGGAAATCTTTGATACTGAGAGTGAAACCCGAGAAACTGAGAATGAAGCCCAATAAACTGAGAGTGAAACCCAAGAAACTGAAAGTGAAACCTAAGAAACTGAGAGTGAAACCCAAGAAACTGAGGTTAAACCCAAGAAACGGAGCTTGAAACCCAAGAAACTGAGAGGGAATCCCAAGAAACTGAGCTGGAAACCTAAGAAACTGATATTTAAACCCAAGAAACCCGGGGAAACCCAAGAAACTAAGAGGCAAACCCAAGAAACTGAGCTGGAAATCTTTGAAACTGAGAGTGAAACCCGAGAAACTGAGGTTAAACCCAAGAAACTGAGAGGGAACCCCAAGAAACTGAGTGGGAACCCCAAGAAACTGAGCTGGAAACCTAAGAAACTGAGATTTAAACCCAAGAAACTGAGGGAAACCCAAGAAACTGAGCTGGAAATCTTTGAAACTGAGAGTGAAACCCAAGAAACTGAGAGTGAATCCCAAGAAACTGAACTGGAAATCTTTGAAACTGAGAATGAAACCCGAGAAACTGAGAGTGAAACCCAAGAAACTGAGAGTGAAACCCAAGAAACTGAGAATAAAACCCAAGAAACTGAGAGTGAAACCCAAGAAACTGAGGTTAAACCCAAGAAACTGAGCTTGAAAACCAATAAACTGAGAGGGAAACCCAAGAAACTGAGTGGGAACCCCAAGAAACTGAGCTGGAAACCTAAGAAACTGAGATTTAAACCCAAGAAACTGAGGGAAACCCAAGAAACTGAGAGGAAAACCGAGAAACTGAGAGTGAAACCCAAGAAACTGAGTTGGACATCTTTGAAACTGAGAGTGAAACCCAAGAAACTGAGAGTGAAACCCAAGAAACTGAGCTGGAAATGTTTGAAACTGAGACTGAAACCCGAGAAACTGAGAGTGAAACCTAAGAAACGGAGAGTGAAACCCAAGAAACTGAGGTTAAACCCAAGAAACTGAGCTTGAAACCCAAGAAACCGACCGGGAAGCCCAAGAAACTGAGCTGGAAACCTAAGAAACTGAGTGGGAACCCCAAGAAACTGAGCTGGAAACCTAAGAAATTGAGATTTAAACCCAAGAAACTGAGAGGGAAACCCCAGAAACTGAGAAAAAAACCCGAGAAACTGAGAGGGAAACCCAAGAAACTGAGATGGAAACCCAAGAAACTGAGTGGGAAACCCAAGAAACTGAGCTGGAAATCTTTAAAACTGAGCGTGAAACCCGAGAAACTGAGGTTAAACCAAGAAACTGAAAGTGAAACCCAAGAAACTGAGCAGGAACCCCAAGAAACTGAGCTGGAAACCTAAGAAACTGAGATTTAAACCCAAGAAACTGAGGAAACCCAATAAAGTGAAAGTGAAACCCAAGAAACTGAGCTTGAAACGCAAGAAACTGAGGGAAACCCAAGAAATTGAGAGTGAAACCCAAGAAACCGAGAGTGAAACCCAAGAAACTGAGGTTAAACCCAAGACACTGAGGGAACCCCAAGAAACTGAGCTGGAAACCCAAGAAACGGAGAGTTAAACCCAAGAAACTGAGCTGGAAATCTTTGAAACTGAGAGTGAAACCCAAGAAACTGAGAGGGAAACCCAAGAATCTGAGTGGGAACCCCAAGAAACTGAGCTGGAAACCTAAGAAACTGAGATTTAAACCCAAGAAACTGAGAGGAAAACCCGAGAAACTGAGAGTGAAACCCAAGAAACTGAGTTGGAAATCTTTGAAACTGAGAGTGAAACCCGAGAAACTGAGAGTGAAACCCAAGAAACGGAGAGTGAAACCCAAGAAACTGAGTGAAACCTAAGAAACTGAGAGTGAAACCCAAGAAACTGAGGTTAAACCCAAGAAAATGAGCTTGAAACCCAAGAAACCGAGCGGGAACTCCAAGAAACTGAGCGGGAAACCTAAGAAACTGAGTGGGAACCCCAAGAAACTGAGCTGGAAACCTAAGAAATTGAGATTTAAACCCAAGAAACTGAGAGGGAAACCCAAGAAACTGAGAGGCAAACCCGAGAAACTGAGAGGGAAACCCAAGAAATTGAGATGGAAACCCAAGAAACTGAGTGGGAAACCCAAGAAACTGAGCTAGAAATCTTTGAAACTGAGAGTGAAACCCGAGAAACTGAGAGTGAAACCCGAGAAACTGAGGTTAAACCCAAGAAACTGAGAGTGAAACCCAAGAAACTGAGAGTGAAACCCGAGAAACTGAGGTTATACCCAAGAAACTGAGAGTGAAAACCAACAAACTGAGAGTGAAACCCGAGAAACCGAGGTTAAACTCAAGAAACTGAGAGTGAAACCCGAGAAACTGAGAGTGAAACCCGAGAAACTGAGAGGGAAACCCAAGAAACTGAGTGGGAACTCAAAGAAACTGAGCTGGAAACCTAAGAAACTGAGAGGGAACCCCAAGAAACTGAGTGGGAACCCCAAGAAACTGAGCTGGAAACCTAAGAAACTGAGATTTAAACCCAAGAAACTGAGGGAAACCCAAGAAACTGAGCTGGAAATCTTTGAAACTGAGAGTGAAACCCAAGAAACTGAGAGTGAAACCCAAGAAACTGACCTGGAAATCTTTGAAACTGAGAGTGAAGCCCAAGAAACTGAGAGGGAAACCCAAGAAACTGAGAGTGATACCCAAGAAACTGAGCTTGAAACCCAAGAAACTGATAGTGAAACCCAAGAAACTGAGCTGGAAATCTTTGAACTGAGAGTGAAACGCGAGAAACTGAGTGGGAACCCCAAGAAACTGAGCTGGAAACCTAAGAAACTGAGATTTAAACCCAAGAAACTGAGGTTAAACCCAAGAAACTGAGAGCGAAACCCAAGAAACTGAGCTGGAAATCTTTGAAACTGAGAATGAAACCCGAGAAACTGAGAGTGAAACCCAAGAAACTGAGCTGGAAATCTTTGAAACTGAGAATGAAACCCGAGAAACTGAGAGTGAAACCCAAGAAACTGAGAGTGAAACCCAAGAAACTGAGAATGAAACCCAAGAAACTGAGAGTGAAACCCAAGAAACTGTAGTTAAACCCAAGAAACTGAGCTTGAAACCCCATAAACTGAGGGAAACCCAAGAATCTGAGTGGGAACCCCAAGAAACTGAGCTGGAAACCTAAGAAACTGAGATTTAAACCCAAGAAACTGAGGGAAACCCAAGAAACTGAGAGGAAAACCCGAGAAACTGAGTGAAACCCAACAAACTGAGAGTGAAACCCAAGAAACTGAGAATGAAACCCAAGAAACTGAGTTGGAAATCTTCGGAACTGAGAGTGAAACCCAAGAAACTGAGAGTGAAACCGAAGAAACTGAGTTGGAAATCTTTAAAACTGAGAGTGAAACCCAAGAAACTGAGAGTGAAACCCAAGAAACTGAGCTGGAAATCTTTGAAACTGAGAGTGAAACCCGAGAAACTGAGAGTGAAACCCAAGAAACGGAGAGTGAAACCCAAGAAACTGAGCTTAAACCCAAGAAACTGAGCTTGAAACCAAAAAACTGAGCGGGAACCCCAAGAAACTGAGCTGGAAACCTAAGAAACTGAGATTTAAACCCAAGAAACTGAGGGAAACCCAATAAACTGAGAGTGAAACCTAAGAAACTGAGATTTAAACCCAAGAAACTGAGGGAAACCCAATAAACTGAGAGTGAAACCCAAGAAATTGAGAGTGAACCCCAAGAAACTGAGAGTGAAACCCAAGAAACTGAGGTTAAACCCAAGAAACTGAGAGTGAAACCCAAGAAACTGAGCTGGAAATCTTTGAAACTGAGAGCGAAACCCAAGAAACTGAGAGGGAAACCCAAGAAACTGATAGTGAAGCCCAAGAAACTGAGCTGGAAATCTTTGAAACTGAGAGTGAAACCAGAGAAACTGAGGTTAAACCCAAGAAACTGAGAGGGAAACTTAAGAAACTGAGTGGGAACCCCAAGAAACTGAGCTGGAAACCTAATAAACTGAGATTTAAACCCAAGAAACTGAGGGAAACCAAAGAAACTGAGAGAAAAACCCGAGAAACTGAGAGCTAGACCCAATAAACTGAGCTGGAAATTTTTGAAACTGAGAGTGAAACCCAAGAAACTGAGAATGAAACCCAAGAAACTCAGCTGGAAATCTTTGAAACTGAGAATGAAACCTGAGAAACTGAGAGTGAAACCCAAGAAACTGAGAGTGAAACCCAAGAAACTGAGAATGAAACCCAAGGAATTGAGAGTGAAACCCAAGAAACTGAGGTTAAACCCAAGAAATTGAGCTTGAAACTCAAGAAACTGAGAATGAAACCCAAGAAACTGAGTGGGAACCCCAAGAAAGTGAGCTGGAAACCTTAGAAACTGAGATTTAAACCCAAGAAACTGAGGGAAACCCAAGAAACTGAGAGGAAAACCCGAGAAACTGAGAGTGAAACCTAAGAAACTGAGAGTGAAACCCAAGAAACTGAGCTGGAAATCTTTGAAACTGAGAGTGAACCCCAAGAAACTGAGAGTGAAACCCAAGAAATTGAGCTGGAAATCTTTGATACTGAGAGTGAAACCCGAGAAACTGAGAATGAAGCCCAATAAACTGAGTGAAACCCAAGAAACTGAAAGTGAAACCTAAGAAACTGAGAGGGAAACCCAAGAAACTGAGGTTAAACCCAAGAAACGGAGCTTGAAACCCAAGAAACTGAGAGGGAATCCCAAGAAACTGAGCTGGAAACCTAAGAAACTGATATTTAAACCCAAGAAACTCGGGGAAACCCAAGAAACTAAGAGGCAAACCCAAGAAACTGAGCTGGAAATCTTTGAAACTGAGAGTGAAACCCGAGAAACTGAGGTTAAACCCAAGAAACTGAGAGGGAACCCCAAGAAACTGAGTGGGAACCCCAAGAAACTGAGCTGGAAACCTAAGAAACTGAGATTTAAACCCAAGAAACTGAGGGAAACCCAAGAAACTGAGCTGGAAATCTTTGACACTGAGAGTGAAACCCAAGAAACTGAGAGTGAAACCCAAGAAACTGAACTGGAAATCTTTGAAACTGAGAATGAAACCCGAGAAACTGAGAGTGAAACCCAAGAAACTGAGAATAAAACCCAAGAAACTGAGAGTGAAACCCAAGAAACTGAGGTTAAACCCAAGAAACTGAGCTTGAAAACCAATAAACTGAGAGGGAAACCCAAGAAACTGAGTGGGAACCCCAAGAAACTGAGCTGGAAACCTAAGAAACTGAGATTTAAACCCAAGAAACTGAGGTTAAACCCAAGAAACTGAGAGCGAAACCCAAGAAACTGAGCTGGAAATCTTTGAAACTGAGAATGAAACCCGAGAAACTGAGTGAAACCCAAGAAACTGAGCTGGAAATCTTTGAAACTGAGAATGAAACCCGAGAAACTGAGAGTGAAACCCAAGAAACTGAGAGTGAAACCCAAGAAACTGAGAATGAAACCCAAGAAACTGAGAGTGAAACCCAAGAAACTGTAGTTAAACCCAAGAAACTGAGCTTGAAACCCCATAAACTGAGGGAAACCCAAGAATCTGAGTGGGAACCCCAAGAAACTGAGCTGGAAACCTAAGAAACTGAGATTTAAACCCAAGAAACTGAGGGAAACCCAAGAAACTGAGAGGAAAACCCGAGAAACTGAGTGAAACCCAACAAACTGAGAGTGAAACCCAAGAAACTGAGAATGAAACCCAAGAAACTGAGTTGGAAATCTTCGAAACTGAGAGTGAAACCCAAGAAACTGAGAATGAAACCCAAGAAACTGAGCTGGAAATCTTTGAAACTGAGAGTGAAACCCGAGAAACTGAGAGTGAAACCCAAGAAACGGAGAGTGAAAACCAAGAAACTGAGAGTGAAACCTAAGAAACTGAGAGTGAAACCCAAGAAACTGAGGTTAAACCCAAGAAACTGAGCTTGAAACCCAAGAAACCGAGCGGGAACCCCAAGAAACTGAGCGGGAAACCTAAGAAACTGAGAGGGAACCCCAAGAAACTGAGCTGGAAACCTAAGAAATTGAGTTTTAAACCCAAGAAACGGAGAGGGAAACCCAAGACACTGAGAGGCAAACCCGAGAAACTGAGAGAAACTGAGATGGAAACCCAAGAAACTGAGTGGGAAACCCAAGAAACTGAGCTGGAAATCTTTGAAACTGAGAGTGAAACCCGAGAAACTGAGAGTGAAACCCGAGAAACTGAGGTTAAACCCAAGAAACTGAGAGTGAAACCCAAGAAACTGAGAGTGAAACACGAGAAACTGAGAGTAAAACCCGAGAAACTGAGGTTAAACCCAAGAAACTGAGAGTGAAACCCGAAAACTTAGTGGGAACCCCAAGAAACTGAGCTGGAAACCTAAAAAACTGAGATTTAAACCCAAGAAACTGAGGGAAACCCAATAAAGTGAAAGTGAAACCTAAGAAACTGAGCTTGAAACGCAAGAAACTGAGAGTGAAACCCAAGAAACTGAGAGTGAAACCCAAGAAACTGAGAGTGAAACCCAAGAAACTGAGGTTAAACCCAAGAAACTGAGGGAACCCCAAGAAACTGAGCTGGAAACCCAAGAAACGGAGAGTTAAACCCAAGAAACTGAGCTGGAAATCTTTGAAACTGAGAATGAAACCCAAGAAACTGAGAGGGAAACCCTAGAAACTGAGAGTGAAACCCAAGAAACTGAGAGGGAAACCCAAGAAACTGAGTGGGAACCCCAAGAAACCGAGCTGGAAACCTAAGACACTGAGATTTAAACCCAAGAAACTGAGGTAAACCCAAGAAACTGAGAGGAAATCCCGTGAAACTGAGAGCGAAACCCAAGAAACTGAGCTGGAAATCTTTGAAACTAAGAGTGAAACCCGAGAAACTGAGAGTGAAACCCGAGAAACTGAGGTTAAACCCAAGAAACTGAGAGTGAAACCCAAGAAACTGAGAGTGAAACACGAGAAACTGAGAGTAAAACCCAATAAACTGAGGTGAATCCCAATAAACTGAGAGTAAAACCCGAGAAACTGAGAGTGAAACCAGAGAAACTGAGCTTGAAACCCAAGAAACTGAGAGGGAAACCCAAGAAACTGAGTGGTAACCCCAAGAAACTGAGCTGGAAACCTAAGAAACTGAGATTTAAACCCAAGAAACTGAGGGAAACCCAAGAAACTGAGATTGAAACCCAAGAAACTGAGAGTGAAACCCAAGAAACTGAGCTGAAAATCTTTGCAACTGAGAGTAAAACCCGAGAAACTGAGAGTGAAACCCAAGAAACTGAGAGTGAAACCCAAGAAACTGAGACTGAAACCCGAGAAACTGAGAGTGCAACCTAAGAAACGGAGAGTGAAACCCAAGAAACTGAGGTTAAACCCAAGAAACTGAGCTTGAAACCCAAGAAACCGACCGGGAACCCCAAGAAACTGAGCTGGAAACCTAAGAAACTGAGTGGGAACCCCAAGAAACTGAGCTGGAAACCTAAGAAATTGAGATTTAAACCCAAGAAACTGAGAGGGAAACCCCAGAAACTGAGAAAAAAACCCGAGAAACTGAGAGGGAAACCCAAGAAACTGAGATGGAAACCCAAGAAACTGAGTGGGAAACCCAAGAAACTGAGCTGGAAATCTTTAAAACTGAGCGTGAAACCCGAGAAACTGAGGTTAAACCAAGAAACTGAAAGTGAAACCCAAGAAACTGAGCAGGAACCCCAAGAAACTGAGCTGGAAACCTAAGAAACTGAGATTTAAACCCAAGAAACTGAGGAAACCCAATAAAGTGAAAGTGAAACCCAAGAAACTGAGCTTGAAACGCAAGAAACTGAGGGAAACCCAAGAAATTGAGAGTGAAACCCAAGAAACCGAGAGTGAAACCCAAGAAACTGAGGTTAAACCCAAGACACTGAGGGAACCCCAAGAAACTGAGCTGGAAACCCAAGAAACGGAGAGTTAAACCCAAGAAACTGAGCTGGAAATCTTTGAAACTGAGAGTGAAACCCAAGAAACTGAGAGGGAAACCCAAGAATCTGAGTGGAAACCCCAAGAAACTGAGCTGGAAACCTAAGAAACTGAGATTTAAACCCAAGAAACTGAGAGGAAAACCCGAGAAACTGAGAGTGAAACCCAAGAAACTGAGTTGGAAATCTTTGAAACTGAGAGTGAAACCCGAGAAACTGAGAGTGAAACCCAAGAAACGGAGAGTGAAACCCAAGAAACTGAGTGAAACCTAAGAAACTGAGAGTGAAACCCAAGAAACTGAGGTTAAACCCAAGAAAATGAGCTTGAAACCCAAGAAACCGAGCGGGAACTCCAAGAAACTGAGCGGGAAACCTAAGAAACTGAGTGGGAACCCCAAGAAACTGAGCTGGAAACCTAAGAAATTGAGATTTAAACCCAAGAAACTGAGAGGGAAACCCAAGAAACTGAGAGGCAAACCCGAGAAACTGAGAGGGAAACCCAAAAAATTGAGATGGAAACCCAAGAAACTGAGTGGGAAATCCAAGAAACTGAGCTAGAAATCTTTGAAACTGAGAGTGAAACCCGAGAAACTGAGAGTGAAACCCGAGAAACTGAGGTTAAACCCAAGAAACTGAGAGTGAAACCCAAGAAACTGAGAGTGAAACCCGAGAAACTGAGGTTATACCCAAGAAACTGAGAGTGAAAACCAACAAACTGAGAGTGAAACCCGAGAAACCGAGGTTAAACCCAAGAAACTGAGAGTGAAACCCGAGAAACTGAGAGTGAAACCCGAGAAACTGAGAGGGAAACCCAAGAAACTGAGTGGGAACTCAAAGAAACTGAGCTGGAAACCTAAGAAACTGAGATTTAAACCCAAGAAACTGAGGGAAACCCAATAAACTGAGCTGGAAACCTAAGAAACTGAGCTTGAAACGCAAGAAACTGAGGGAAACCCAAGAAATTGATAGTGAAACCTAAGAAACTGAGAGTGAAACCCAAGAAACTGAGGTTAAACCCAAGAAACTGAGGGAACCCCAAGAAACTGAGCTGGAAACCCAAGAAACTGAGAGTTAAACCCAAGAAACTGACCTGGAAATCTTTGAAACTGAGAGTGAAGCCCAAGAAACTGAGAGGGAAACCCAAGAAACTGAGAGTGATACCCAAGAAACTGAGCTTGAAACCCAAGAAACTGATAGTGAAACCCAAGAAACTGAGCTGGAAATCTTTGAACTGAGAGTGAAACGCGAGAAACTGAGTGGGAACCCCAAGAAACTGAGCTGGAAACCTAAGAAACTGAGATTTAAACCCAAGAAACTGAGGTTAAACCCAAGAAACTGAGAGCGAAACCCAAGAAACTGAGCTGGAAATCTTTGAAACTGAGAATGAAACCCGAGAAACTGAGAGTGAAACCCAAGAAACTGAGCTGGAAATCTTTGAAACTGAGAATGAAACCCGAGAAACTGAGAGTGAAACCCAAGAAACTGAGAGTGAAACCCAAGAAACTGAGAATGAAACCCAAGAAACTGAGAGTGAAACCCAAGAAACTGAGGTTAAACCCAAGAAACTGAGCTTGAAACCCCATAAACTAAGGGAAACCCAAGAATCTGAGTGGGAACCCCAAGAAACTGAGCTGGAAACCTAAGAAACTGAGATTTAAACCCAAGAAACTGAGGGAAACCCAAGAAACTGAGAGGAAAACCCGAGAAACTGAGTGAAACCCAACAAACTGAGAGTGAAACCCAAGAAACTGAGAATGAAACCCAAGAAACTGAGTTAGAAATCTTCGAAACTGAGAGTGAAACCCAAGAAACTGAGAGTGAAACCGAAGAAACTGAGTTGGAAATCTTTAAAACTGAGAGTGAAACCCAAGAAACTGAGAGTGAAACCCAAGAAACTGAGCTGGAAATCTTTGAAACTGAGAGTGAAACCCGAGAAACTGAGAGTGAAACCCAAGAAACGGAGAGTGAAACCCAAGAAACTGAGCTTAAACCCAAGAAACTGAGCTTGAAACCAAAAAACTGAGCGGGAACCCCAAGAAACTGAGCTGGAAACCTAAGAAACTGAGATTTAAACCCAAGAAACTGAGGGAAACCCAATAAACTGAGAGTGAAACCTAAGAAACTGAGATTTAAACCCAAGAAACTGAGGGAAACCCAATAAACTGAGAGTGAAACCCAAGAAATTGAGAGTGAACCCCAAGAAACTGAGAGTGAAACCCAAGAAACTGAGGTTAAACCCAAGAAACTGAGAGTGAAACCCAAGAAACTGAGCTGGAAATCTTTGAAACTGAGAGCGAAACCCAAGAAACTGAGAGGGAAACCCAAGAAACTGATAGTGAAGCCCAAGAAACTGAGCTGGAAATCTTTGAAACTGAGAGTGAAACCAGAGAAACTGAGGTTAAACCCAAGAAACTGAGAGGGAAACTTAAGAAACTGAGTGGGAACCCCAAGAAACTGAGCTGGAAACCTAATAAACTGAGATTTAAACCCAAGAAACTGAGGGAAACCAAAGAAACTGAGAGAAAAACCCGAGAAACTGAGAGCGAGACCCAATAAACTGAGCTGGAAATTTTTGAAACTGAGAGTGAAACCCAAGAAACTGAGAGTGAAACCCAAGAAACTCAGCTGGAAATCTTTGAAACTGAGAATGAAACCCGAGAAACTGAGAGTGAAACCCAAGAAACTGAGAGTGAAACCCAAGAAACTGAGAATGAAACACAAGGAACTGAGAGTGAAACCCAAGAAACTGAGGTTAAACCCAAGAAATTGAGCTTGAAACTCAAGAAACTGAGAATGAAACCCAAGAAACTGAGTGGGAACCCCAAGAAAGTGAGCTGGAAACCTTAGAAACTGAGATTTAAACCCAAGAAACTGAGGGAAACCCAAGAAACTGAGAGGAAAACCCGAGAAACTGAGAGTGAAACCTAAGAAACTGAGAGTGAAACCCAAGAAACTGAGCTGGAAATCTTTGAAACTGAGAGTGAACCCCAAGAAACTGAGAGTGAAACCCAAGAAATTGAGCTGGAAATCTTTGATACTGAGAGTGAAACCCGAGAAACTGAGAATGAAGCCCAATAAACTGAGTGAAACCCAAGAAACTGAAAGTGAAACCTAAGAAACTGAGAGGGATGCCCAAGAAACTGAGGTTAAACCCAAGAAACGGAGCTTGAAACCCAAGAAACTGAGAGGGAATCCCAAGAAACTGAGCTGGAAACCTAAGAAACTGATATTTAAACCCAAGAAATTCGGGGAAACCCAAGAAACTAAGAGGCAAACCCAAGAAACTGAGCTGGAAATCTTTGAAACTGAGAGTGAAACCCGAGAAACTGAGGTTAAACCCAAGAAACTGAGAGGGAACCCCAAGAAACTGAGTGGGAACCCCAAGAAACTGAGCTGGAAACCTAAGAAACTGAGATTTAAACCCAAGAAACTGAGGGAAACCCAAGAAACTGAGCTGGAAATCTTTGAAACTGAGAGTGAAACCCAAGAAACTGAGAGTGAAACCCAAGAAACTGAACTGGAAATCTTTGAAACTGAGAATGAAACCCGAGAAACTGAGAGTGAAACCCAAGAAACTGAGAATAAAACCCAAGAAACTGAGAGTGAAACCCAAGAAACTGAGGTTAAACCCAAGAAACTGAGCTTGAAAACCAATAAACTGAGAGGGAAACCCAAGAAACTGAGTGGGAACCCCAAGAAACTGAGCTGGAAACCTAAGAAACTGAGATTTAAACCCAAGAAACCGAGGGAAACCCAAGAAACTGAGAGGAAAACCGAGAAACTGAGAGTGAAACCCAAGAAACTGAGTTGGACATCTTTGAAACTGAGAGTGAAACCCAAGAAACTGAGAGTGAAACCCAAGAAACTGAGCTGGAAATGTTTGAAACTGAGACTGAAACCCGAGATACTGAGAGTGAAACCTAAGAAACGGAGAGTGAAACCCAAGAAACTGAGGTTAAACCCAAGAAACTGAGCTTGAAAACCAAGAAACCGAGCGGGAACCCCAAGAAACTGAGCTGGAAACCTAAGAAACTGAGTGGGAACCCCAAGAAACTGAGCTGGAAACCTAAGAAATTGAGATTTAAACCCAAGAAACTGAGAGGGAAACCCCAGAAACTGAGAAAAAAACCCGAGAAACTGAGAGGGAAACCCAAGAAACTGAGATGGAAACCCAAGAAACTGAGTGGGAAACCCAAGAAACTGAGCTGGAAATCTTTAAAACTGAGCGTGAAACCCGAGAAACTGAGGTTAAACCAAGAAACTGAGAGTGAAACCCAAGAAACTGAGCAGGAACCCCAAGAAACTGAGCTGGAAACCTAAGAAACTGAGATTTAAACCCAAGAAACTGAGGGAAACCCAATAAAGTGAAAGTGAAACCCAAGAAACTGAGCTTGAAACGCAAGAAACTGAGGGAAACCCAAGAAACTGAGAGTGAAACCCAAGAAACCGAGAGTGAAACCCAAGAAACTGAGGTTAAACCCAAGACACTGAGGGAACCCCAAGAAACTGAGCTGGAAACCCAAGAAACGGAGAGTTAAACCCAAGAAACTGAGCTGGAAATCTTTGAAACTGAGAGTGAAACCCAAGAAACTGAGAGGGAAACCCAAGAATCTGAGTGGGAACCCCAAGAAACTGAGCTGGAAACCTAAGAAACTGAGATTTAAACCCAAGAAACTGAGAGGAAAACCCGAGAAACTGAGAGTGAAACCCAAGAAACTGAGTTGGAAATCTTTGAAACTGAGAGTGAAACCCGAGAAACTGAGAGTGAAACCCAAGAAACGGAGAGTGAAACCCAAGAAACTGAGTGAAACCTAAGAAACTGAGAGTGAAACCCAAGAAACTGAGGTTAAACCCAAGAAAATGAGCTTGAAACCCAAGAAACCGAGCGGGAACTCCAAGAAACTGAGCGGGAAACCTAAGAAACTGAGTGGGAACCCCAAGAAACTGAGCTGGAAACCTAAGAAATTGAGATTTTAACCCAAGAAACTGAGAGGGAAACCCAAGAAACTGAGAGGCAAACCCGAGAAACTGAGAGGGAAACCCAAGAAATTGAGATGGAAACCCAAGAAACTGAGTGGGAAACCCAAGAAACTGAGCTAGAAATCTTTGAAACTGAGAGTGAAACCCGAGAAACTGAGAGTGAAACCCGAGAAACTGAGGTTAAACCCAAGAAACTGAGAGTGAAACCCAAGAAACTGAGAGTGAAAACCGAGAAACTGAGGTTATACCCAAGAAACTGAGAGTGAAAACCAACAAACTGAGAGTGAAACCCGAGAAACCGAGGTTAAACCCAAGAAACTGAGAGTGAAACCCGAGAAACTGAGAGTGAAACCCGAGAAACTGAGACTGAAACCCGAGAAACTGAGAGTGAAACCTAAGAAACGGAGAGTGAAACCCAAGAAACTGAGGTTAAACCCAAGAAACTGAGCTTGAAACCCAAGAAACCGACCGGGAACCCCAAGAAACTGAGCTGGAAACCTAAGAAACTGAGTGGGAACCCCAAGAAACTGAGCTGTAAACCTAAGAAATTGAGATTTAAACCCAAGAAACTGAGAGGGAAACCCCAGAAACTGAGAAAAAAACCCGAGAAACTGAGAGGGAAACCCAAGAAACTGAGTGGGAAACCCAAGAAACTGAGCTGGAAATCTTTAAAACTGAGCGTGAAACCCGAGAAACTGAGGTTAAACCAAGAAACTGAAAGTGAAACCCAAGAAACTGAGCAGGAACCCCAAGAAACTGAGCTGGAAACCTAAGAAACTGAGATTTAAACCCAAGAAACTGAGGAAACCCAATAAAGTGAAAGTGAAACCCAAGAAACTGAGCTTGAAACGCAAGAAACTGAGGGAAACCCAAGAAATTGAGAGTGAAACCCAAGAAACCGAGAGTGAAACCCAAGAAACTGAGGTTAAACCCAAGACACTGAGGGAACCCCAAGAAACTGAGCTGGAAACCCAAGAAACGGAGAGTTAAACCCAAGAAACTGAGCTGGAAATCTTTGAAACTGAGAGTGAAACCCAAGAAACTGAGAGGGAAACCCAAGAATCTGAGTGGAAACCCCAAGAAACTGAGCTGGAAACCTAAGAAACTGAGATTTAAACCCAAGAAACTGAGAGGAAAACCCGAGAAACTGAGAGTGAAACCCAAGAAACTGAGTTGGAAATCTTTGAAACTGAGAGTGAAACCCGAGAAACTGAGAGTTAAACCCAAGAAACGGAGAGTGAAACCCAAGAAACTGAGTGAAACCTAAGAAACTGAGAGTGAAACCCAAGAAACTGAGGTTAAACCCAAGAAAATGAGCTTGAAACCCAAGAAACCGAGCGGGAACTCCAAGAAACTGAGCGGGAAACCTAAGAAACTGAGTGGGAACCCCAAGAAACTGAGCTGGAAACCTAAGAAATTGAGATTTAAACCCAAGAAACTGAGAGGGAAACCCAAGAAACTGAGAGGCAAACCCGAGAAACTGAGAGGGAAACCCAAAAAATTGAGATGGAAACCCAAGAAACTGAGTGGGAAATCCAAGAAACTGAGCTAGAAATCTTTGAAACTGAGAGTGAAACCCGAGAAACTGAGAGTGAAACCCGAGAAACTGAGGTTAAACCCAAGAAACTGAGAGTGAAACCCAAGAAACTGAGAGTGAAACCCGAGAAACTGAGGTTATACCCAAGAAACTGAGAGTGAAAACCAACAAACTGAGAGTGAAACCCGAGAAACCGAGGTTAAACCCAAGAAACTGAGAGTGAAACCCGAGAAACTGAGAGTGAAACCCGAGAAACTGAGAGGGAAACCCAAGAAACTGAGTGGGAACTCAAAGAAACTGAGCTGGAAACCTAAGAAACTGAGATTTAAACCCAAGAAACTGAGGGAAACCCAATAAACTGAGCTGGAAACCTAAGAAACTGAGCTTGAAACGCAAGAAACTGAGGGAAACCCAAGAAATTGATAGTGAAACCTAAGAAACTGAGAGTGAAACCCAAGAAACTGAGGTTAAACCCAAGAAACTGAGGGAACCCCAAGAAACTGAGCTGGAAACCCAAGAAACTGAGAGTTAAACCCAAGAAACTGACCTGGAAATCTTTGAAACTGAGAGTGAAGCCCAAGAAACTGAGAGGGAAACCCAAGAAACTGAGAGTGATACCCAAGAAACTGAGCTTGAAACCCAAGAAACTGATAGTGAAACCCAAGAAACTGAGCTGGAAATCTTTGAACTGAGAGTGAAACGCGAGAAACTGAGTGGGAACCCCAAGAAACTGAGCTGGAAACCTAAGAAACTGAGATTTAAACCCAAGAAACTGAGGTTAAACCCAAGAAACTGAGAGCGAAACCCAAGAAACTGAGCTGGAAATCTTTGAAACTGAGAATGAAACCCGAGAAACTGAGAGTGAAACCCAAGAAACTGAGCTGGAAATCTTTGAAACTGAGAATGAAACCCGAGAAACTGAGAGTGAAACCCAAGAAACTGAGAGTGAAACCCAAGAAACTGAGAATGAAACCCAAGAAACTGAGAGTGAAACCCAAGAAACTGAGGTTAAACCCAAGAAACTGAGCTTGAAACCCCATAAACTAAGGGAAACCCAAGAATCTGAGTGGGAACCCCAAGAAACTGAGCTGGAAACCTAAGAAACTGAGATTTAAACCCAAGAAACTGAGGGAAACCCAAGAAACTGAGAGGAAAACCCGAGAAACTGAGTGAAACCCAACAAACTGAGAGTGAAACCCAAGAAACTGAGAATGAAACCCAAGAAACTGAGTTGGAAATCTTCGAAACTGAGAGTGAAACCCAAGAAACTGAGAGTGAAACCGAAGAAACTGAGTTGGAAATCTTTAAAACTGAGAGTGAAACCCAAGAAACTGAGAGTGAAACCCAAGAAACTGAGCTGGAAATCTTTGAAACTGAGAGTGAAACCCGAGAAACTGAGAGTGAAACCCAAGAAACGGAGAGTGAAACCCAAGAAACTGAGCTTAAACCCAAGAAACTGAGCTTGAAACCAAAAAACTGAGCGGGAACCCCAAGAAACTGAGCTGGAAACCTAAGAAACTGAGATTTAAACCCAAGAAACTGAGGGAAACCCAATAAACTGAGAGTGAAACCTAAGAAACTGAGATTTAAACCCAAGAAACTGAGGGAAACCCAATAAACTGAGAGTGAAACCCAAGAAATTGAGAGTGAACCCCAAGAAACTGAGAGTGAAACCCAAGAAACTGAGGTTAAACCCAAGAAACTGAGAGTGAAACCCAAGAAACTGAGCTGGAAATCTTTGAAACTGAGAGCGAAACCCAAGAAACTGAGAGGGAAACCCAAGAAACTGATAGTGAAGCCCAAGAAACTGAGCTGGAAATCTTTGAAACTGAGAGTGAAACCAGAGAAACTGAGGTTAAACCCAAGAAACTGAGAGGGAAACTTAAGAAACTGAGTGGGAACCCCAAGAAACTGAGCTGGAAACCTAATAAACTGAGATTTAAACCCAAGAAACTGAGGGAAACCAAAGAAACTGAGAGAAAAACCCGAGAAACTGAGAGCGAGACCCAATAAACTGAGCTGGAAATTTTTGAAACTGAGAGTGAAACCCAAGAAACTGAGAGTGAAACCCAAGAAACTCAGCTGGAAATCTTTGAAACTGAGAATGAAACCCGAGAAACTGAGAGTGAAACCCAAGAAACTGAGAGTGAAACCCAAGAAACTGAGAATGAAACACAAGGAACTGAGAGGGAAACCCAAGAAACTGAGGTTAAACCCAAGAAATTGAGCTTGAAACTCAAGAAACTGAGAATGAAACCCAAGAAACTGAGTGGGAACCCCAAGAAAGTGAGCTGGAAACCTTAGAAACTGAGATTTAAACCCAAGAAACTGAGGGAAACCCAAGAAACTGAGAGGAAAACCCGAGAAACTGAGAGTGAAACCTAAGAAACTGAGAGTGAAACCCAAGAAACTGAGCTGGAAATCTTTGAAACTGAGAGTGAACCCCAAGAAACTGAGAGTGAAACCCAAGAAATTGAGCTGGAAATCTTTGATACTGAGAGTGAAACCCGAGAAACTGAGAATGAAGCCCAAAAAACTGAGTGAAACCCAAGAAACTGAAAGTGAAACCTAAGAAACTGAGAGGGAAACCCAAGAAACTGAGGTTAAACCCAAGAAACGGAGCTTGAAACCCAAGAAACTGAGAGGGAATCCCAAGAAACTGAGCTGGAAACCTAAGAAACTGATATTTAAACCCAAGAAATTCGGGGAAACCCAAGAAACTAAGAGGCAAACCCAAGAAACTGAGCTGGAAATCTTTGAAACTGAGAGTGAAACCCGAGAAACTGAGGTTAAACCCAAGAAACTGAGAGGGAACCCCAAGAAACTGAGTGGGAACCCCAAGAAACTGAGCTGGAAACCTAAGAAACTGAGATTTAAACCCAAGAAACTGAGGGAAACCCAAGAAACTGAGCTGGAAATCTTTGAAACTGAGAGTGAAACCCAAGAAACTGAGAGTGAAACCCAAGAAACTGAACTGGAAATCTTTGAAACTGAGAATGAAACCCGAGAAACTGAGAGTGAAACCCAAGAAACTGAGAATAAAACCCAAGAAACTGAGAGTGAAACCCAAGAAACTGAGGTTAAACCCAAGAAACTGAGCTTGACAACCAATAAACTGAGAGGGAAACCCAAGAAACTGAGTGGGAACCCCAAGAAACTGAGCTGGAAACCTAAGAAACTGAGATTTAAACCCAAGAAACCGAGGGAAACCCAAGAAACTGAGAGGAAAACCGAGAAACTGAGAGTGAAACCCAAGAAACTGAGTTGGACATCTTTGAAACTGAGAGTGAAACCCAAGAAACTGAGAGTGAAACCCAAGAAACTGAGCTGGAAATGTTTGAAACTGAGACTGAAACCCGAGAAACTGAGAGTGAAACCTAAGAAACGGAGAGTGAAACCCAAGAAACTGAGGTTAAACCCAAGAAACTGAGCTTGAAAACCAAGAAACCGAGCGGGAACCCCAAGAAACTGAGCTGGAAACCTAAGAAACTGAGTGGGAACCCCAAGAAACTGAGCTGGAAACCTAAGAAATTGAGATTTAAACCCAAGAAACTGAGAGGGAAACCCCAGAAACTGAGAAAAAAACCCGAGAAACTGAGAGGGAAACCCAAGAAACTGAGATGGAAACCCAAGAAACTGAGTGGGAAACCCAAGAAACTGAGCTGGAAATCTTTAAAACTGAGCGTGAAACCCGAGAAACTGAGGTTAAACCAAGAAACTGAGAGTGAAACCCAAGAAACTGAGCAGGAACCCCAAGAAACTGAGCTGGAAACCTAAGAAACTGAGATTTAAACCCAAGAAACTGAGGGAAACCCAATAAAGTGAAAGTGAAACCCAAGAAACTGAGCTTGAAACGCAAGAAACTGAGGGAAACCCAAGAAACTGAGAGTGAAACCCAAGAAACCGAGAGTGAAACCCAAGAAACTGAGGTTAAACCCAAGACACTGAGGGAACCCCAAGAAACTGAGCTGGAAACCCAAGAAACGGAGAGTTAAACCCAAGAAACTGAGCTGGAAATCTTTGAAACTGAGAGTGAAACCCAAGAAACTGAGAGGGAAACCCAAGAATCTGAGTGGGAACCCCAAGAAACTGAGCTGGAAACCTAAGAAACTGAGATTTAAACCCAAGAAACTGAGAGGAAAACCCGAGAAACTGAGAGTGAAACCCAAGAAACGGAGAGTGAAACCCAAGAAACTGAGTGAAACCTAAGAAACTGAGAGTGAAACCCAAGAAACTGAGGTTAAACCCAAGAAAATGAGCTTGAAACCCAAGAAACCGAGCGGGAACTCCAAGAAACTGAGCGGGAAACCTAAGAAACTGAGTGGGAACCCCAAGAAACTGAGCTGGAAACCTAAGAAATTGAGATTTAAACCCAAGAAACTGAGAGGGAAACCCAAGAAACTGAGAGGCAAACCCGAGAAACTGAGAGGGAAACCCAAGAAATTGAGATGGAAACCCAAGAAATTGAGTGGGAAACCCAAGAAACTGAGCTAAAAATCTTTGAAACTGAGAGTGAAACCTGAGAAACTGAGAGTGAAACCCGAGAAACTGAGGTTAAACCCAAGAAACTGAGAGTGAAACCCAAGAAACTGAGAGTGAAACCCGAGAAACTGAGGTTATACCCAAGAAACTGAGAGTGAAAACCAACAAACTGAGAGTGAAACCCGAGAAACCGAGGTTAAACCCAAGAAACTGAGAGTGAAACCCGAGAAACTGAGAGTGAAACCCGAGAAACTGAGAGGGAAACCCAAGAAACTGAGTGGGAACTCAAAGAAACTGAGCTGGAAACCTAAGAAACTGAGATTTAAACCCAAGAAACTGAGGGAAACCCAATAAACTGAGCTAGAAAACCTAAGAAACTGAGCTTGAAACGCAAGAAACTGAGGGAAACCCAAGAAATTGATAGTGAAACCTAAGAAACTGAGAGTGAAACCCAAGAAACTGAGGTTAAACCCAAGAAACTGAGGGAACCCCAAGAAACTGAGCTGGAAACCCAAGAAACTGAGAGTTAAACCCAAGAAACTGACCTGGAAATCTTTGAAACTGAGAGTGAAGCCCAAGAAACTGAGAGGGAAACCCAAGAAACTGAGAGTGATACCCAAGAAACTGAGCTTGAAACCCAAGAAACTGATAGTGAAACCCAAGAAACTGAGCTGGAAATCTTTGAACTGAGAGTGAAACGCGAGAAACTGAGTGGGAACCCCAAGAAACTGAGCTGGAAACCTAAGAAACTGAGATTTAAACCCAAGAAACTGAGGTTAAACCCAAGAAACTGAGAGCGAAACCCAAGAAACTGAGCTGGAAATCTTTGAAACTGAGAGCGAAACCCACGAAACTGAGAGTGAAACCCAAGAAACTGAGCTGGAAATCTTTGAAACTGAGAATGAAACCCGAGAAACTGAGAGTGAAACCCAAGAAACTGAGAGTGAAACCCAAGAAACTGAGAATGAAACCCAAGAAACTGAGAGTGAAACCCAAGAAACTGAGGTTAAACCCAAGAAACTGAGCTTGAAACCCCATAAACTGAGGGAAACCCAAGAATCTGAGTGGGAACCCCAAGAAACTGAGCTGGAAACCTAAGAAACTGAGATTTAAACCCAAGAAACTGAGGGAAACCCAAGAAATTGAGAGTGAAACCCAAGAAACGGAGGTTAAACCCAAGAAACTGAGCTTGAAACCCCATAAACTGAGGGAAACCCAAGAATCTGAGTGGGAACCCCAAGAAACTGAGAGGAAAACCCGAGAAACTGAGTGAAACCCAACAAACTGAGAGTGAACCCCAAGAAACTGAGAATGAAACCCAAGAAACTGAGTTGGAAATCTTCGAAACTGAGAGTGAAACCCAAGAAACTGAGAATGAAACCCAAGAAACTGAGCTGGAAATCTTTGAAACTGAGAGTGAAACCCGAGAAACTGAGAGTGAAACCCATGAAACGGAGAGTGAAAACCAAGAAACTGAGAGTGAAACCTAAGAAACTGAGAGTGAAACCCAAGAAACTGAGGTTAAACCCAAGAAACTGAGCTTGAAACCCAAGAAACCGAGCGGGAACCCCAAGAAACTGAGCGGGAAACCTAAGAAACTGAGAGGGAACCCCAAGAAACTGAGCTGGAAACCTAAGAAATTGAGTTTTATACCCAAGAAACGGAGAGGGAAACCCAAGACACTGAGAGGCAAACCCGAGAAACTGAGAGGGAAACACAAGAAACTGAGATGGAAACCCAAGAAACTGAGTGGGAAACCCAAGAAACTGAGCTGACAATCTTTGAAACTGAGAGTGAAACCCGAGAAACTGAGAGTGAAACCCGAGAAACTGAGGTTAAACCCAAGAAACTGAGAGTGAAACCCAAGAAACTGAGAGTGAAACACGAGAAACTGAGAGTAAAACCCGAGAAACTGAGGTTAAACCCAAGAAACTGAGAGTGAAACCCGAGAAACTTAGTGGGAACCCCAAGAAACTGAGCTGGAAACCTAAAAAACTGAGATTTAAACCCAAGAAACTGAGGGAAACCCAATAAAGTGAAAGTGAAACCTAAGAAACTGAGCTTGAAACGCAAGAAACTGAGAGTGAAACCCAAGAAACTGAGAGTGAAACCCAAGAAACTGAGAGTGAAACCCAAGAAACTGAGGTTAAACCCAAGAAACTGAGGGAACCCCAAGAAACTGAGCTGGAAACCCAAGAAACGGAGAGTTAAACCCAAGAAACTGAGCTGGAAATCTTTGAAACTGAGAATGAAACCCAAGAAACTGAGAGGGAAACCCTAGAAACTGAGAGTGAAACCCAAGAAACTGAGAGGGAAACCCAAGAAACTGAGTGGGAACCCCAAGAAACCGAGCTGGAAACCTAAGACACTGAGATTTAAACCCAAGAAACTGAGGTAAACCCAAGAAACTGAGAGGAAATCCCGTGAAACTGAGAGCGAAACCCAAGAAACTGAGCTGGAAATCTTTGAAACTAAGAGTGAAACCCAAGAAACTGAGAGTGAAACCCAAGAAACTGAGCTGGAAATCCTTGAAACTTAGAATGAAACCCGAGAAACTGAGAGTGAAACCCATGAAACTGAAAGTGAAACCCAAGAAACTGAGAATGAACCCCAAGAAACTGAGAGTGAAACCCAAGAAACTGAGGTTAAACCCAAGAAACTGAGCTTGAAACCCCAGAAACTGAGAGTGAAACCCAAGAAACTGAGAGTGAAACCCAAGAAACTGAGTTGGAAATCTTTGAAACTGAGAGTGAAACCCAAGAAACTGAGAGTGAAACCCAAGAAACTGCGCTGGAAATCTTTGAAACTGAGAGTGAAACCCGAGAAACTGAGAGTGAAACCCAAGAAACCGAGAGTGAAACCCAAGAAACTGAGAGTGAAACCCAAGAAACTGAGAGTGAAACCCAAGAAACTGATGTTAAACCCAAGAAACTGAGCTTGAAACCCAAGAAACTGAGCGGGAACCCCAAGAAACTGAGCTAGAAACCTAAGAAACTGAGATTTAAACCCAAGAAACTGAGAGTGAAACCCAAGAAACTGAGAGTGAAACCCTTGAAACTGAGAGTGAAACCCAAGAAACTGAGAGGGAAACCTAAGAAACTGAGCTTCAAACCCAAGAAAAGTGTTGGAATCCTAAGAAACTGAGTGTGAAACCAAAGAAACTGAGTGTGAAACCTAATAAATTGAGAGGGAAACCTAATAAACTGAGTGTGCAACCTAAAAAACTGTAAGGGAAACCTAAGAAACTGAGGGAAACCCAAGAAACTGAGAGGAAACCCCAAGAAACTCAGAGTGAACCCCAAGAAACTGAGAGTGAATCCCAATAAACTGAGAGTGAAACCTGAGAAACTGAGGTTAAACCCAAGAAACAGAGAGTGAAACCCAAGAAACTGAGCGTGAAACCCAAGAAACTGAGAGGGAAACCCAAGAAACTGAGAGTGAAACCCAAGAAACTGAGCTGGAAATCTTTGAAACTGAGAGTGAAACCCGAGAAACTGAGAGTGAAACCCAAGAAACTGAGCTGGAAATCTTTGAAACTGAGAGTGAAACCAGAGAAACTGAGGTTAAACCCAAGAAACTGAGAGGGAAACCCAAGAAACTGAGGTTAAACCGAATAAACTGAGCTTGAAACCCAAGAAACCGAGCGGGAACCCCAAGAAACTGACCTGGAAACCTAAGAAACTGAGTGGGAACCCCAAGGAACTGAGCTGGAAACCTAAGAAACTGAGATTTAAACCCGAGAAACTGAGAGTGAAACCCAAGAAACTGAGTGGGAACCTCAAGAAATTGAGCTGGAAACCAAAGAAACTGAGATTTAAACCGAAGAAACTGAGAGGGAAACCCAAGAAACTGAGAGTGAAACCCAAGAAACTGAGAGGGTAACCCAAGAAACTGAGATGGAAACCTCAGAAACTGAGACGGAAACCCAAGAAACTGAGAGGGAAACCCAAGAAACTGAGGTGAAACCCAAGAAACTGACAGGGAAACCCAAGAAACTGAGAGGGAAACCCAAGAAAGCAAGGTGAAAACCAAGAAACTGAACTGGAATCCTAAGAAACTGAGTGTGAAACTCAAGAAACTGAGACGGAAACCGAAGAAACTGAGCGAGCTGGAAACCCAAGAAACTGAGAGGAAAACCCAAGAAACTGAGCTGAAATCCTAAGAAGCTGAGGGAAACCCAAGAAACTGGGAGGGAAACCCAAGAAACTGAGGAAACCCTAGAAACTGAGAGGAAAACCCAAGAAACTGAGATTGAAACCCAAGAAGATGAGAGTGAAACCCAAGAAACTGACAGTGAAACCTAAGAAACCGAATTGGAAACCCAAGAAACTGAGGTGAAACACTAGAAACTGAGATTTAAACCCAAGAAACTGAGAGTGAAACCCAAGAAAATGAGTGGGAACCTCAAGAAATTGAGCTGGAAACCAAAGAAACTGAGATTTAAACCGAAGAAACTGAGAGGGAAACCCAAGAAACTGAGAGTGAAACCCAAGAAACTGAGAGGGTAACCCAAGAAACTGAGATGGAAACCTCAGAAACTGAGACGGAAACCCAAGAAACTGAGAGGGAAACCCAAGAAACTGAGGTGAAACCCAAGAAACTGACAGGGAAACCCAAGAAACTGAGAGGGAAAACCAAGAAAGCAAGGTGAAACCCAAAAAACTGAACTGGAATCCTAAGAAACTGAGTGTGAAACTCAAGAAACTGAGACGGAAACCGAAGAAACTGAGCGAGCTGGAAACCCAAGAAACTGAGAGGAAAACCCAAGAAACTGAGCTGGAATCCTAAGAAGCTGAGGGAAACCCAAGAAACTGGGAGGGAAACCCAAGAAACTGAGGAAACCCTAGAAACTGAGAGGAAAACCCAAGAAACTGAGATTGAAACCCAAGAAGATGAGAGTGAAACCCAAGAAACTGAAGGTGAAACCTACGAAACCGAATTGGAAACCCAAGAAACTGAGGTGAAACCCAAGAAACTGAGAGTGAAACCCAAGAAACTGAGGGAACCCCAAGAAACTGAATTTGAAACCTAAGAAACAGAATTGGAAATCTAAGAAACTGAGAGGGAAAACCGAAGAAACTGAATTTGAAACCCAATAAACTGAGAGCAAAACCCAAGAAACTGTGAGGGAAACCCAAGAAACTGAGAGGGAAACCCAAGAAACTGAGAGGTAAACCGACAAACTGAGTGAGAAACCCGAGAAACTGAGTTGTAAACCTGTAAAACTGAGGGAAACCCAAGAAACTGAGCTGGACACCGAAGAAACTGAGTTTGAAACCCAAGAAACTGACGGGGAAACCTAAGAAACTGAGCTTTAAACCCAAGAAGCTGTGTTGGAATCCTCAGAAACTGAGTGTGAAACCAAAGAAACTGAGTGTGAAACCTAAGAAATTGAGAGGGAAACCTAAGAAACTGAGCTTTAAAACCAAAAAAATTGAGTTGGAATCCTAAGAAACTGAGTGTGAAACCAAAGAAACTGAGTGTGAAACCTAAGAAATTTAGAGGTAAACCTAAGAAACTGAGTGTGAAAGCCGTGAAACTGAGCTGGAAACCTAAGAAACTGAGTGTGAACCCTAAGTAACTAATATGGAAACCTAAGAAAATGAGTGTGAAACCTAAGAAACTGTGAGGGAAACCTAAGAAACTGAAAATGAAAAACAAGAAACGGAGATGAAAACCCAAGAAACTGAGAGATAAAACTATAAAACTGCGCTGGAAACCTAAGAAACTGAGCTGGAAACCCAAGAAACTGAGAGTGAAACTCAAGTAACTGAGAGCGAAACCCAAGAAACTGAGAGTGAAACCCAAGAAACTGAGAGTGAAACCCAAGAAACTGAGAGTGAAACACAAGAAACTGAGCTGGAAATCTTTGAAACTGAGAGTGAAACCCAAGAAACTGAGCGTGAAACCCAAGAAACGGAGGGAAACCCAAGAAACTGAGAGTGAAACCCAAGGAACTGAGCTGGAAATCTTTGAAACTGAGAGTGAAACCCAAGGAACTGAGCTTGAAACCCAATAAACTGAGAGGGAAACCCAAGAAACTGAGAGTGAAACCCAAGAAACTGAGTGGGAACCCCAAGAAACCGAGCTGGAAACCTAAGACACTAAGATTTAAACCCAAGAAACTGAAGAAAACCCAAGAAACTGAGAGGAAATCCCGAGAAACTGAGAGCGAAACCCAAGAAACTGAGCTGGAAATCTTTGAAACTAAGAGTGAAACCCAAGAAACTGAGAGTGAAACCCAAGAAACTGAGCTGGAAATCCTTGAAACTGACAATGAAACCCGAGAAACTGAGAGTGAAACCCATGAAACTGAGGTTAAACCCAAGAAACTGAGCTTGAAACCCCAGAAACTGAGAGGGAAACCCAAGAAACTGAGTGGGAACCCCAAGAAACTGAACTGGAAACCTAAGAAACTCAGATTTAAAACCCAAAGAAACTGAGGGAAACCCAAGAAACTGAGAGGAAAACCCGAGAAACTGACAGGGAAACCCAAGAAACTGAGAGTGAAACCCAAGAAACTGAGTTGGAAATCTTTGAAACTGAGAGTGAAACCCAAGAAACTGAGAGTGAAACCCAAGAAATTGCGCTGGAAATCTTTGAAACTGAGAGTGAAACCCGAGAAACTGAGAGTGAAACCCAAGAAACCGAGAGTTAAACCCAAGAAACTGACAGGGAAACCCAAGAAACTGAGAGGGAAAACCAAGAAAGCAAGGTGAAACCCAAAAAACTGAACTGGAATCCTAAGAAACTGAGTGTGAAACTCAAGAAACTGAGACGGAAACCGAAGAAACTGAGCGAGCTGGAAACCCAAGAAACTGAGAGGAAAACCCAAGAAACTGAGCTGGAATCCTAAGAAGCTGAGGGAAACCCAAGAAACTGGGAGGGAAACCCAAGAAACTGAGGAAACCCTAGAAACTGAGAGGAAAACCCAAGAAACTGAGATTGAAACCCAAGAAGATGAGAGTGAAACCCAAGAAACTGAAGGTGAAACCTACGAAACCGAATTGGAAACCCAAGAAACTGAGGTGAAACCCAAGAAACTGAGAGTGAAACCCAAGAAACTGAGGGAACCCCAAGAAACTGAATTTGAAACCTAAGAAACAGAATTGGAAATCTAAGAAACTGAGAGGGAAAACCGAAGAAACTGAATTTGAAACCCAATAAACTGAGAGCAAAACCCAAGAAACTGTGAGGGAAACCCAAGAAACTGAGAGGGAAACCCAAGAAACTGAGAGGTAAACCGACAAACTGAGTGAGAAACCCGAGAAACTGAGTTGTAAACCTGTAAAACTGAGGGAAACCCAAGAAACTGAGCTGGACACCGAAGAAACTGAGATTGAAACCCAAGAAACTGACGGGGAAACCTAAGAAACTGAGCTTTAAACCCAAGAAGCTGTGTTGGAATCCTCAGAAACTGAGTGTGAAACCAAAGAAACTGAGTGTGAAACCTAAGAAATTGAGAGGGAAACCTAAGAAACTGAGCTTTAAAACCAAAAAAATTGAGTTGGAATCCTAAGAAACTGAGTGTGAAACCAAAGAAACTGAGTGTGAAACCTAAGAAATTTAGAGGTAAACCTAAGAAACTGAGTGTGAAAGCCGTGAAACTGAGCTGGAAACCTAAGAAACTGAGTGTGAACCCTAAGTAACTAATATGGAAACCTAAGAAAATGAGTGTGAAACCTAAGAAACTGTGAGGGAAACCTAAGAAACTGAAAATGAAAAACAAGAAACGGAGATGAAAACCCAAGAAACTGAGAGATAAAACTATAAAACTGCGCTGGAAACCTAAGAAACTGAGCTGGAAACCCAAGAAACTGAGAGTGAAACTCAAGTAACTGAGAGCGAAACCCAAGAAACTGAGAGTGAAACCCAAGAAACTGAGAGTGAAACCCAAGAAACTGAGAGTGAAACACAAGAAACTGAGCTGGAAATCTTTGAAACTGAGAGTGAAACCCAAGAAACTGAGCGTGAAACCCAAGAAACGGAGGGAAACCCAAGAAACTGAGAGTGAAACCCAAGGAACTGAGCTGGAAATCTTTGAAACTGAGAGTGAAACCCAAGGAACTGAGCTTGAAACCCAATAAACTGAGAGGGAAACCCAAGAAACTGAGAGTGAAACCCAAGAAACTGAGTGGGAACCCCAAGAAACCGAGCTGGAAACCTAAGACACTAAGATTTAAACCCAAGAAACTGAAGAAAACCCAAGAAACTGAGAGGAAATCCCGAGAAACTGAGAGCGAAACCCAAGAAACTGAGCTGGAAATCTTTGAAACTAAGAGTGAAACCCAAGAAACTGAGAGTGAAACCCAAGAAACTGAGCTGGAAATCCTTGAAACTGACAATGAAACCCGAGAAACTGAGAGTGAAACCCATGAAACTGAGGTTAAACCCAAGAAACTGAGCTTGAAACCCCAGAAACTGAGAGGGAAACCCAAGAAACTGAGTGGGAACCCCAAGAAACTGAACTGGAAACCTAAGAAACTCAGATTTAAAACCCAAAGAAACTGAGGGAAACCCAAGAAACTGAGAGGAAAACCCGAGAAACTGACAGGGAAACCCAAGAAACTGAGAGTGAAACCCAAGAAACTGAGTTGGAAATCTTTGAAACTGAGAGTGAAACCCAAGAAACTGAGAGTGAAACCCAAGAAATTGCGCTGGAAATCTTTGAAACTGAGAGTGAAACCCGAGAAACTGAGAGTGAAACCCAAGAAACCGAGAGTTAAACCCAAGAAACTGAGAGTGAAACCCAAGAAACTGAGAGTGAAACCCAAGAAACTGAGAGTGAAACCCAAGAAACTGATGTTAAACCCAAGAAACTGAGCTTGAAACCCAAGAAACTGAGCGGGAACCCCAAGAAACTGAGCTAGAAACCTAAGAAACTGAGATTTAAACCCAAGAAACTGAGGGAAACCCAATAAAATGAGAGTGAAACCCTTGAAACTGAGAGTGAAACCCAAGAAACTGAGAGGGAAACCTAAGAAACTGAGCTTCAAACCCAAGAAAAGTGTTGGAATGCTAAGAAACTGAGTGTGAAACCAAAGAAACTGAGTGTGAAACCTAATAAATTGAGAGGGAAACCTAATAAACTGAGTGTGCAACCTAAGAAACTGTAAGGGAAACCTAAGAAACTGAGAATGAAACCCAAGAAACTGATATGAAAACCCAAGAAACTGAGAGGTAAATCTAAGAAACTGTGCTGGAAACCTAAGAAACTGAGGGAAACCCAAGAAACTGAGAGGAAACCCCAAGAAACTCAGAGTGAACCTCAAGAAACTGAGAGTGAATCCCAATAAACTGAGAGTGAAACCTGAGAAACTGAGGTTAAACCCAAGAAACAGAGAGTGAAACCCAAGAAACTGAGCGTGAAACCCAAAAAACTGAGAGGGAAACCCAAGAAACTGAGAGTGAAACCCAAGAAACTGAGCTGGAAATCTTTGAAACTGAGAGTGAAACCCGAGAAACTGAGAGTGAAACCCAAGAAACTGAGCTGGAAATCTTTGAAACTGAGAGTGAAACCAGAGAAACTGAGGTTAAACCCAAGAAACTGAGAGGGAAACCCAAGAAACTGAGGTTAAACCGAAGAAACTGAGCTTGAAACCCAAGAAACCGAGCGGGAACCCCAAGAAACTGAGCTGGAAACCTAAGAAACTGAGTGGGAACCCCAAGGAACTGAGCTGGAAACCTAAGAAACTGAGATTTAAACCAAAGAAACTGAGAGTGAAACCCAAGAAACTGAGTGGGAACCTCAAGAAACTGAGCTGGAAACCAAAGAAACTGAGATTTAAACCGAAGAAACTGAGAGGGAAAACCAAGAAACTGAGAGTGAAACTCAAGAAACTGAGAGGGTAACCCAAGAAACTGAGATGGAAACCTCAGAAACTGAGACGGAAACCCAAGAAACTGAGAGGGAAACCCAAGAAACTGAAGGTGAAACCTACGAAACCGAATTGGAAACCCAAGAAACTGAGGTGAAACCCAAGAAACTGAGAGTGAAACCCAAGAAACTGAGGGAACCCCAAGAAACTTAATTTGAAACCTAAGAAACAGAATTGGAAATCTAAGAAACTGAGAGGGAAAACCGAAGAAACTGAATTTGAAACCCAATAAACTGTGAGCAAAACCCAAGAAACTGTGAGGGAAACCCAAGAAACTGAGAGGGAAACCCAAGAAACTGAGAGGTAAACCGACAAACTGAGTGAGAAACCCGAGAAACTGAGTTGTAAACCTGTAAAACTGAGGGAAACCCAAGAAACTGAGCTGGACACCGAAGAAACTGAGTTTGAAACCCAAGAAACTGACGGGGAAACCTAAGAAACTGAGCTTTAAACCCAAGAAGCTGTGTTGGAATCCTCAGAAACTGAGTGTGAAACCAAAGAAACTGAGTGTGAAACCTAAGAAATTGAGAGGGAAACCTAAGAAACTGAGCTTTAAAACCAAAAAAATTGAGTTGGAATCCTAAGAAACTGAGTGTGAAACTAAAGAAGCTGAGTGTTAAACCTAAGAAATTGAGAGGGAAACCTAAGAAACTGAGTGTGAAACCCGTGAAACTGAGATGGAAACCTAAGAAAATGAGTGTGAAACCTAAGAAATTAATAGGGAAACCTAAGAAACTGAGTGTGAAACCTAAGAAACTGTGAGGGAAACCTAAGAAACTGAGAATGAAACCCAAGAAACTGATATGTAAACCCAAGAAACTGAGAGGTAAAACTAAAAAACTGCGATGGAAACCTAAGAAACGGAATTGGAAACCCAAGAAACTGAGCTGGAAACCCAAGAAACTGAGTTGAAACCCAAGAAACTGAGTTCGAAACCCAAGAAACCGATTATGAAACCTAAGAAATTGAGTTGGAAACCCAAGAAACAAAATAAGAAACCCAAGAAACTGAGAACGGAAACACAAGAATCTGATTTTGAAACCCAAGAAACTGAGAGGGAAACCGAAGAAACTGAGAGTGAAACCCAAGAAACTGAGTGACAAACCCACGAAACTGAGAGGGAAACCCAAGAAACTGAGTTTGAAACCTAAGAAACTGAAGGAAACCTAAGAAACTGAGCTTTAAACCCAAGAAACTGTGTTGGAATCCTAAGAAACTGAGTGTGAAACCAAAGAAACTGAGTGTGAAACCTAAGAAATTTAGAGGTAAACCTAAGAAACTGAGTGTGAAAGCCGTGAAACTGAGCTGGAAACCTAAGAAACTGAGTGTGAACCCTAAGTAACTAATATGGAAACCTAAGAAAATGAGTGTGAAACCTAAGAAACTGTGAGGGAAACCTAAGAAACTGAAAATGAAAAACAAGAAACGGAGATGAAAACCCAAGAAACTGAGAGATAAAACTATAAAACTGCGCTGGAAACCTAAGAAACTGAGCTGGAAACCCAAGAAACTGAGAGTGAAACTCAAGTAACTGAGAGCGAAACCCAAGAAACTGAGAGTGAAACCCAAGAAACTGAGAGTGAAACCCAAGAAACTGAGAGTGAAACACAAGAAACTGAGCTGGAAATCTTTGAAACTGAGAGTGAAACCCAAGAAACTGAGCGTGAAACCCAAGAAACGGAGGGAAACCCAAGAAACTGAGAGTGAAACCCAAGGAACTGAGCTGGAAATCTTTGAAACTGAGAGTGAAACCCAAGGAACTGAGCTTGAAACCCAATAAACTGAGAGGGAAACCCAAGAAACTGAGAGTGAAACCCAAGAAACTGAGTGGGAACCCCAAGAAACCGAGCTGGAAACCTAAGACACTAAGATTTAAACCCAAGAAACTGAAGAAAACCCAAGAAACTGAGAGGAAATCCCGAGAAACTGAGAGCGAAACCCAAGAAACTGAGCTGGAAATCTTTGAAACTAAGAGTGAAACCCAAGAAACTGAGAGTGAAACCCAAGAAACTGAGCTGGAAATCCTTGAAACTGACAATGAAACCCGAGAAACTGAGAGTGAAACCCATGCAACTGAGGTTAAACCCAAGAAACTGAGCTTGAAACCCCAGAAACTGAGAGGGAAACCCAAGAAACTGAGTGGGAACCCCAAGAAACTGAACTGGAAACCTAAGAAACTCAGATTTAAAACCCAAAGAAACTGAGGGAAACCCAAGAAACTGAGAGGAAAACCCGAGAAACTGACAGGGAAACCCAAGAAACTGAGAGTGAAACCCAAGAAACTGAGTTGGAAATCTTTGAAACTGAGAGTGAAACCCAAGAAACTGAGAGTGAAACCCAAGAAATTGCGCTGGAAATCTTTGAAACTGAGAGTGAAACCCGAGAAACTGAGAGTGAAACCCAAGAAACCGAGAGTTAAACCCAAGAAACTGAGAGTGAAACCCAAGAAACTGAGAGTGAAACCCAAGAAACTGAGAGTGAAACCCAAGAAACTGATGTTAAACCCAAGAAACTGAGCTTGAAACCCAAGAAACTGAGCGGGAACCCCAAGAAACTGAGCTAGAAACCTAAGAAACTGAGATTTAAACCCAAGAAACTGAGGGAAACCCAATAAAATGAGAGTGAAACCCTTGAAACTGAGAGTGAAACCCAAGAAACTGAGAGGGAAACCTAAGAAACTGAGCTTCAAACCCAAGAAAAGTGTTGGAATGCTAAGAAACTGAGTGTGAAACCAAAGAAACTGAGTGTGAAACCTAATAAATTGAGAGGGAAACCTAATAAACTGAGTGTGCAACCTAAGAAACTGTAAGGGAAACCTAAGAAACTGAGAATGAAACCCAAGAAACTGATATGAAAACCCAAGAAACTGAGAGGTAAATCTAAGAAACTGTGCTGGAAACCTAAGAAACTGAGGGAAACCCAAGAAACTGAGAGGAAACCCCAAGAAACTCAGAGTGAACCTCAAGAAACTGAGAGTGAATCCCAATAAACTGAGAGTGAAACCTGAGAAACTGAGGTTAAACCCAAGAAACAGAGAGTGAAACCCAAGAAACTGAGCGTGAAACCCAAAAAACTGAGAGGGAAACCCAAGAAACTGAGAGTGAAACCCAAGAAACTGAGCTGGAAATCTTTGAAACTGAGAGTGAAACCCGAGAAACTGAGAGTGAAACCCAAGAAACTGAGCTGGAAATCTTTGAAACTGAGAGTGAAACCAGAGAAACTGAGGTTAAACCCAAGAAACTGAGAGGGAAACCCAAGAAACTGAGGTTAAACCGAAGAAACTGAGCTTGAAACCCAAGAAACCGAGCGGGAACCCCAAGAAACTGAGCTGGAAACCTAAGAAACTGAGTGGGAACCCCAAGGAACTGAGCTGGAAACCTAAGAAACTGAGATTTAAACCAAAGAAACTGAGAGTGAAACCCAAGAAACTGAGTGGGAACCTCAAGAAACTGAGCTGGAAACCAAAGAAACTGAGATTTAAACCGAAGAAACTGAGAGGGAAAACCAAGAAACTGAGAGTGAAACTCAAGAAACTGAGAGGGTAACCCAAGAAACTGAGATGGAAACCTCAGAAACTGAGACGGAAACCCAAGAAACTGAGAGGGAAACCCAAGAAACTGAAGGTGAAACCTACAAAACCGAATCGGAAACCCAAGAAACTGAGGTGAAACCCAAGAAACTGAGAGTGAAACCCAAGAAACTGAGGGAACCCCAAGAAACTGAATTTGAAACCTAAGAAACAGAATTGGAAATCTAAGAAACTGAGAGGGAAAACCGAAGAAACTGAATTTGAAACCCAATAAACTGAGAGCAAAAGCCAGGAAACTGTGAGGGAAACCCAAGAAACTGAGAGGGAAACCCAAGAAACTGAGAGGTAAACCGACAAACTGAGTGAGAAACCCGAGAAACTGAGTTGTAAACCTGTAAAACTGAGGGAAACCCAAGAAACTGAGCTGGACACCGAAGAAACTGAGTTTGAAACCCAAGAAACTGACGGGGAAACCTAAGAAACTGAGCTTTAAACCCAAGAAGCTGTGTTGGAATCCTCAAAAACTGAGTGTGAAACCAAAGAAACTGAGTGTGAAACCTAAGAAATTGAGAGGGAAACCTAAGAAACCGAGCTTTAAAACCAAAAAAATTGAGTTGGAATCCTAAGAAACTGAGTGTGAAACTAAAGAAGCTGAGTGTTAAACCTAAGAAATTGAGAGGGAAACCTAAGAAACTGAGTGTGAAACCCGTGAAACTGAGATGGAAACCTAAGAAAATGAGTGTGAAACCTAAGAAATTAATAGGGAAACCTAAGAAACTGAGTGTGAAACCTAAGAAACTGTGAGGGAAACCTAAGAAACTGAGAATGAAACCCAAGAAACTGATATGTAAACCCAAGAAACTGAGAGGTAAAACTAAAAAACTGCGATGGAAACCTAAGAAACGGAATTGGAAACCCAAGAAACTGAGCTGGAAACCCAAGAAACTGAGTTGAAACCCAAGAAACTGAGTTCGAAACCCAAGAAACCGATTATGAAACCTAAGAAATTGAGTTGGAAACCCAAGAAACAAAATAAGAAACCCAAGAAACTGAGAACGGAAACACAAGAATCTGATTTTGAAACCCAAGAAACTGAGAGTGAAACCGAAGAAACTGAGAGTGAAACCCAAGAAACTGAGTGACAAACCCACGAAACTGAGAGGGAAACCCAAGAAACTGAGTTTGAAACCTAAGAAACTGAAGGAAACCTAAGAAACTGAGCTTTAAACCCAAGAAACTGTGTTGGAATCCTAAGAAACTGAGTGTGAAACCAAAGAAACTGAGTGTGAAACCTAAGAAATTTAGAGGTAAACCTAAGAAACTGAGTGTGAAAGCCGTGAAACTGAGCTGGAAACCTAAGAAACTGAGTGTGAACCCTAAGTAACTAATATGGAAACCTAAGAAAATGAGTGTGAAACCTAAGAAACTGTGAGGGAAACCTAAGAAACTGAAAATGAAAAACAAGAAACGGAGATGAAAACCCAAGAAACTGAGAGATAAAACTATAAAACTGCGCTGGAAACCTAAGAAACTCAGCTGGAAACCCAAGAAACTGAGAGTGAAACTCAAGTAACTGAGAGCGAAACCCAAGAAACTGAGAGTGAAACCCAAGAAACTGAGAGTGAAACCCAAGAAACTGAGAGTGAAACACAAGAAACTGAGCTGGAAATCTTTGAAACTGAGAGTGAAACCCAATAAACTGAGCGTGAAACCCAAGAAACGGAGGGAAACCCAAGAAACTGAGAGTGAAACCCAAGGAACTGAGCTGGAAATCTTTGAAACTGAGAGTGAAACCCAAGGAACTGAGCTTGAAACCCAATAAACTGAGAAGGAAACCCAAGAAACTGAGAGTGAAACCCAAGAAACTGAGTGGGAACCCCAAGAAACCGAGCTGGAAACCTAAGACACTGAGATTTAAACCCAAGAAACTGAAGAAAACCCAAGAAACTGAGAGGAAATCCCGAGAAACTGAGAGCGAAACCCAAGAAACTGAGCTGGAAATCTTTGAAACTAAGAGTGAAACCCAAGAAACTGAGAGTGAAACCCAAGAAACTGAGCTGGAAATCCTTGAAACTGACAATGAAACCCGAGAAACTGAGAGTGAAACCCATGAAACTGAGGTTAAACCCAAGAAACTGAGCTTGAAACCCCAGAAACTGAGAGGGAAACCCAAGAAACTGAGTGGGAACCCCAAGAAACTGAACTGGAAACCTAAGAAACTCAGATTTAAAACCCAAAGAAACTGAGGGAAACCCAAGAAACTGAGAGGAAAACCCGAGAAACTGACAGGGAAACCCAAGAAACTGAGAGTGAAACCCAAGAAACTGAGTTGGAAATCTTTGAAACTGAGAGTGAAACCCAAGAAACTGAGAGTGAAACCCAAGAAACTGCGCTGGAAATCTTTGAAACTGAGAGTGAAACCCGAGAAACTGAGAGTGAAACCCAAGAAACCGAGAGTTAAACCCAAGAAACTGAGAGTGAAACCCAAGAAACTGAGAGTGAAACCCAAGAAACTGATGTTAAACCCAAGAAACTGAGCTTGAAACCCAAGAAACTGAGCGGAAACCCCAAGAAACTGAGCTAGAAACCTAAGAAACTGAGATTTAAACCCAAGAAACTGAGGGAAACCCAATAAAATGAGAGTGAAACCCTTGAAACTGAGAGTGAAACCCAAGAAACTGAGAGGGAAACCTAAGAAACTGAGCTTCAAACCCAAGAAAAGTGTTGGAATGCTAAGAAACTGAGTGTGAAACCAAAGAAACTGAGTGTGAAACCTAATAAATTGAGAGGGAAACCTAATAAACTGAGTGTGCAACCTAAGAAACTGTAAGGGAAACCTAAGAAACTGAGAATGAAACCCAAGAAACTGATATGAAAACCCAAGAAACTGAGAGGTAAATCTAAGAAACTGTGCTGGAAACCTAAGAAACTGAGGGAAACCCAAGAAACTGAGAGGAAACCCCAAGAAACTCAGAGTGAACCTCAAGAAACTGAGAGTGAATCCCAATAAACTGAGAGTGAAACCTGAGAAACTGAGGTTAAACCCAAGAAACAGAGAGTGAAACCCAAGAAACTGAGCGTGAAACCCAAAAAACTGAGAGGGAAACCCAAGAAACTGAGAGTGAAACCCAAGAAACTGAGCTGGAAATCTTTGAAACTGAGAGTGAAACCCGAGAAACTGAGAGTGAAACCCAAGAAACTGAGCTGGAAATCTTTGAAACTGAGAGTGAAACCAGAGAAACTGAGGTTAAACCCAAGAAACTGAGAGGGAAACCCAAGAAACTGAGGTTAAACCGAAGAAACTGAGCTTGAAACCCAAGAAACCGAGCGGGAACCCCAAGAAACTGAGCTGGAAACCTAAGAAACTGAGTGGGAACCCCAAGGAACTGAGCTGGAAACCTAAGAAACTGAGATTTAAACCAAAGAAACTGAGAGTGAAACCCAAGAAACTGAGTGGGAACCTCAAGAAACTGAGCTGGAAACCAAAGAAACTGAGATTTAAACCGAAGAAACTGAGAGGGAAAACCAAGAAACTGAGAGTGAAACTCAAGAAACTGAGAGGGTAACCCAAGAAACTGAGATGGAAACCTCAGAAACTGAGACGGAAACCCAAGAAACTGAGAGGGAAACCCAAGAAACTGAAGGTGAAACCTACAAAACCGAATTGGAAACCCAAGAAACTGAGGTGAAACCCAAGAAACTGAGAGTGAAACCCAAGAAACTGAGGGAACCCCAAGAAACTGAATTTGAAACCTAAGAAACAGAATTGGAAATCTAAGAAACTGAGAGGGAAAACCGAAGAAACTGAATTTGAAACCCAATAAACTGAGAGCAAAAGCCAGGAAACTGTGAGGGAAACCCAAGAAACTGAGAGGGAAACCCAAGAAACTGAGAGGTAAACCGACAAACTGAGTGAGAAACCCGAGAAACTGAGTTGTAAACCTGTAAAACTGAGGGAAACCCAAGAAACTGAGCTGGACACCGAAGAAACTGAGTTTGAAACCCAAGAAACTGACGGGGAAACCTAAGAAACTGAGCTTTAAACCCAAGAAGCTGTGTTGGAATCCTCAGAAACTGAGTGTGAAACCAAAGAAACTGAGTGTGAAACCTAAGAAATTGAGAGGGAAACCTAAGAAACCGAGCTTTAAAACCAAAAAAATTGAGTTGGAATCCTAAGAAACTGAGTGTGAAACTAAAGAAGCTGAGTGTTAAACCTAAGAAATTGAGAGGGAAACCTAAGAAACTGAGTGTGAAACCCGTGAAACTGAGATGGAAACCTAAGAAAATGAGTGTGAAACCTAAGAAATTAATAGGGAAACCTAAGAAACTGAGTGTGAAACCTAAGAAACTGTGAGGGAAACCTAAGAAACTGAGAATGAAACCCAAGAAACTGATATGTAAACCCAAGAAACTGAGAGGTAAAACTAAAAAACTGCGATGGAAACCTAAGAAACGGAATTGGAAACCCAAGAAACTGAGCTGGAAACCCAAGAAACTGAGTTGAAACCCAAGAAACTGAGTTCGAAACCCAAGAAACCGATTATGAAACCTAAGAAATTGAGTTGGAAACCCAAGAAACAAAATAAGAAACCCAAGAAACTGAGAACGGAAACACAAGAATCTGATTTTGAAACCCAAGAAACTGAGAGTGAAACCGAAGAAACTGAGAGTGAAACCCAAGAAACTGAGTGACAAACCCACGAAACTGAGAGGGAAACCCAAGAAACTGAGTTTGAAACCTAAGAAACTGAAGGAAACCTAAGAAACTGAGCTTTAAACCCAAGAAACTGTGTTGGAATCCTAAGAAACTGAGTGTGAAACCAAAGAAACTGAGTGTGAAACCTAAGAAATTTAGAGGTAAACCTAAGAAACTGAGTGTGAAAGCCGTGAAACTGAGCTGGAAACCTAAGAAACTGAGTGTGAACCCTAAGTAACTAATATGGAAACCTAAGAAAATGAGTGTGAAACCTAAGAAACTGTGAGGGAAACCTAAGAAACTGAAAATGAAAAACAAGAAACGGAGATGAAAACCCAAGAAACTGAGAGATAAAACTATAAAACTGCGCTGGAAACCTAAGAAACTCAGCTGGAAACCCAAGAAACTGAGAGTGAAACTCAAGTAACTGAGAGCGAAACCCAAGAAACTGAGAGTGAAACCCAAGAAACTGAGAGTGAAACCCAAGAAACTGAGAGTGAAACACAAGAAACTGAGCTGGAAATCTTTGAAACTGAGAGTGAAACCCAAGAAACTGAGCGTGAAACCCAAGAAACGGAGGGAAACCCAAGAAACTGAGAGTGAAACCCAAGGAACTGAGCTGGAAATCTTTGAAACTGAGAGTGAAACCCAAGGAACTGAGCTTGAAACCCAATAAACTGAGAGGGAAACCCAAGAAACTGAGAGTGAAACCCAAGAAACTGAGTGGGAACCCCAAGAAACCGAGCTGGAAACCTAAGACACTGAGATTTAAACCCAAGAAACTGAAGAAAACCCAAGAAACTGAGAGGAAATCCCGAGAAACTGAGAGCGAAACCCAAGAAACTGAGCTGGAAATCTTTGAAACTAAGAGTGAAACCCAAGAAACTGAGAGTGAAACCCAAGAAACTGAGCTGGAAATCCTTGAAACTGACAATGAAACCCGAGAAACTGAGAGTGAAACCCATGAAACTGAGGTTAAACCCAAGAAACTGAGCTTGAAACCCCAGAAACTGAGAGGGAAACCCAAGAAACTGAGTGGGAACCCCAAGAAACTGAACTGGAAACCTAAGAAACTCAGATTTAAAACCCAAAGAAACTGAGGGAAACCCAAGAAACTGAGAGGAAAACCCGAGAAACTGACAGGGAAACCCAAGAAACTGAGAGTGAAACCCAAGAAACTGAGTTGGAAATCTTTGAAACTGAGAGTGAAACCCAAGAAACTGAGAGTGAAACCCAAGAAACTGCGCTGGAAATCTTTGAAACTGAGAGTGAAACCCGAGAAACTGAGAGTGAAACCCAAGAAACCGAGAGTTAAACCCAAGAAACTGAGAGTGAAACCCAAGAAACTGAGAGTGAAACCCAAGAAACTGAGAGTGAAACCCAAGAAACTGATGTTAAACCCAAGAAACTGAGCTTGAAACCCAAGAAACTGAGCGGAAACCCCAAGAAACTGAGCTAGAAACCTAAGAAACTGAGATTTAAACCCAAGAAACTGAGGGAAACCCAATAAAATGAGAGTGAAACCCTTGAAACTGAGAGTGAAACCCAAGAAACTGAGAGGGAAACCTAAGAAACTGAGCTTCAAACCCAAGAAAAGTGTTGGAATGCTAAGAAACTGAGTGTGAAACCAAAGAAACTGAGTGTGAAACCTAATAAATTGAGAGGGAAACCTAATAAACTGAGTGTGCAACCTAAGAAACTGTAAGGGAAACCTAAGAAACTGAGAATGAAACCCAAGAAACTGATATGAAAACCCAAGAAACTGAGAGGTAAATCTAAGAAACTGTGCTGGAAACCTAAGAAACTGAGGGAAACCCAAGAAACTGAGAGGAAACCCCAAGAAACTCAGAGTGAACCTCAAGAAACTGAGAGTGAATCCCAATAAACTGAGAGTGAAACCTGAGAAACTGAGGTTAAACCCAAGAAACAGAGAGTGAAACCCAAGAAACTGAGTGGGAACCTCAAGAAACTGAGCTGGAAACCAAAGAAACTGAGATTTAAACCGAAGAAACTGAGAGGGAAAACCAAGAAACTGAGAGTGAAACTCAAGAAACTGAGAGGGTAACCCAAGAAACTGAGATGGAAACCTCAGAAACTGAGACGGAAACCCAAGAAACTGAGAGGGAAACCCAAGAAACTGAGGTGAAACCCAAGAAACTGACAGGGAAACCCAAGAAACTGAGAGGGAAACCCAAGAAAGCAAGGTGAAACCCAAGAAACTGAACTGGAATCCTAAGAAACTGAGTGTGAAACCCAAGAAACTGAGACGGAAACCGAAGAAACTGAGCGAGCTGGAAACCCAAGAAACTGAGAGGGAAACCCAAGAAACTGGGAGGGAAACCCAAGAAACTGAGGAAACCCAAGAAACTGAGAGGAAAACCCAAGAAACTGAGATTGAAACCCAAGAAGATGAGAGTGAAACCCAAGAAACTGACAGTGAAACCTAAGAAACCGAATTGGAAACCCAAGAAACTGAGGTGAAACCCAAGAAACTGAGAGTGAAACCCAAGAAACTGAGGGAACCCCAAGAAACTGAATTTGAAACCTAAGAAACAGAATTGGAAATCTAAGAAAGTGAGTTTGAAACCCAAGAAACCGATTTTGAAACCTAAGAAATTGAGTTGGAAACCCAAGAAACTGAATTTGAAACCCAATAAACTGAGAGCAAAACCCAAGAAACTGTGAGGGAAACCCAAGAAACTGAGAGGGAAACCCAAGAAACTGAGAGGTAAACCGACAAACTGAGTGAGAAACCCGAGAAACTGAGTTGTAAACCTGTAAAACTGAGGGAAACCCAAGAAACTGAGCTGGACACCGAAGAAACTGAGTTTGAAACCCAAGAAACTGACGGGGAAACCTAAGAAACTGAGCTTTAAACCCAAGAAGCTGTGTTGGAATCCTCAGAAACTGAGTGTGAAACCAAATAAACTGAGTGTGAAACCTAAGAAATTGAGAGGGAAACCTAAGAAACTGAGCTTTAAACCCAAAAAAATTGAGTTGGAATCCTAAGAAACTGAGTGTGAAACTAAAGAAGCTGAGTGTTAAACCTAAGAAATTGAGAGGGAAACCTAAGAAACTGAGTGTGAAACCCGTGAAACTGAGATGGAAACCTAAGAAAATGAGTGTGAAACCTAAGAAATTAATAGGGAAACCTAAGAAACTGAGTGTGAAACCTAAGAAACTGTGAGGGAAACCTAAGAAAATGACAATGAAACCCAAGAAACTGATATGTAAACCCAAGAAACTGAGAGGTAAAACTAAGAAACTGCGATGGAAACCTAAGAAACGGAATTGGAAACCCAAGAAACTGAGCTGGAAACCCAAGAAACTGAGTTGAAACCCAAGAAACTGAGTTCGAAACCCAAGAAACCGATTTTGAAACCTAAGAAATTGAGTTGGAAACCCAAGAAACAAAATAAGAAACCCAAGAAACTGAGAACGGAAACCCAAGAATCTGATTTTGAAACCCAAGAAACTGATAGCAAAACCCAAGAAACTGAGAGGGAAACCCAATAAACTGAATTTGAAACCCAAGAAACTGAGAATGAAACCCAAGAAACTGAGAGTGAAACCCAAGAAACTGAGAGTGAAACCCAAGAAACTGAGTGACAAACTCCCGAAACTGAGAGGGAAACCCAAGAAACTGAGTTTGAAACCTAAGAAACTGACAGGGAAACCTAAGAAACTGAGCTTTAAACCCAAGAAACTGTGTTGGAATCCTAAGAAACTGAGTGTGAAACCAAAGAAACTGAGTGTGAAACCTAAGAAATTTAGAGGTAAACCTAAGAAACTGAGTGTGAAAGCCGTGAAACTGAGCTGGAAACCTAAGAAACTGAGTGTGAACCCTAAGTAACTAATATGGAAACCTAAGAAAATGAGTGTGAAACCTAAGAAACTGTGAGGGAAACCTAAGAAACTGAAAATGAAAAACAAGAAACGGAGATGAAAACCCAAGAAACTGAGAGATAAAACTATAAAACTGCGCTGGAAACCTAAGAAACTGAGCTGGAAACCCAAGAAACTGAGAGTGAAACTCAAGTAACTGAGAGCGAAACCCAAGAAACTGAGAGTGAAACCCAAGAAACTGAGAGTGAAACCCAAGAAACTGAGAGTGAAACACAAGAAACTGAGCTGGAAATCTTTGAAACTGAGAGTGAAACCCAAGAAACTGAGCGTGAAACCCAAGAAACGGAGGGAAACCCAAGAAACTGAGAGTGAAACCTAAGGAACTGAGCTGGAAATCTTTGAAACTGAGAGTGAAACCCAAGAAACTGAGGTTAAACCCAAGAAACTGAGATTGAAACCCAAGAAACTGAGAGTGAAACCCAAGAAACTGAGCTTGAAACCCAAAAAACTGAGAGGGAAACCCAACAAACTGAGGGAAACCCAAGAAACTGAGTGGAAACCCCAGGAAACTGAGCTGGAAAACTATAAAACTGAGATTTAAACCCAAGAAACTGAGGGAAACCCAAGAAACTGAGAGGAAAACCCGAGAAACTGAGAGGGAAACCCAAGAAACTGAGATGGAAACCCAAGAAACTGAGTGGGAAACCCAAGAAACTGAGCTGGAAATCTTTGAAACTGAGAGTGAAACCCGAGAAACTGAGAGTGAAACCCGAGAAACTGAGAGTGAAACCGGAGAAACTGAGAGTGAAACCCGAGAAACTGAGGTTATACCCAAGAAACTGAGAGTGAAACCCAAGAAACTGAGAGTGAAACCCAAGAAACTGAGGTTAAACCCAAGAAACTGAGAGTGAAACTCGAGAAACTGAGAGTGAAACCCGAGAAACTGAGAGGGAACCCAAAGAAACTGAGCGGGAAACCTAAGAAACTGAGATTTAAACCCAAGAAACTGAGAGTGAAACCCAAGAAACTGAGGTTAAACCCAAGAAACTGAGCTTGAAACCCAAGAAACTGAGGGAAACCCAAGAAACTGAGTGGGAACCCCAAGAAACTGAGCTGGAAACGTAAGAAACTGAGATTTAAACCCAAGAAACTGAGAGTGAAACCCAAGAAACTGAGAGTGAAACCCAAGAAACTGAGGTTAAACCCAATAAACTGAACTTGAAACCCAAGAAACTGAGGGAAACCCAAGAAACTGAGTGGGAACTCCAAGAAACTGTGATTTAAACCCAATAAACTGAGGTGAATCCCAATAAACTGAGAGTGAAACCCGAGAAACTGAGAGTGAAACCAGAGAAACTGAGCTTGAAACCCAAGAAACTGAGAGGGAAACCCAAGAAACTGAGATGGAAACCCAAGAAACTGAGTGGGAAACCCAAGAAACTGAGCTGGAAATCTTTGAAACTGAGAGTGAAACCCGAGAAACTGAGAGTGAAACCCGAGAAACTGAGAGTGAAACCGGAGAAACTGAGAGTGAAACCCGAGAAACTGAGGTTATACCCAAGAAACTGAGAGTGAAACCCAAGAAACTGAGAGTGAAACCCAAGAAACTGAGGTTAAACCCAAGAAACTGAGAGTGAAACTCGAGAAACTGAGAGTGAAACCCGAGAAACTGAGAGGGAACCCAAAGAAACTGAGCGGGAAACCTAAGAAACTGAGATTTAAACCCAAGAAACTGAGAGTGAAACCCAAGAAACTGAGAGTGAAACCCAAGAAACTGAGGTTAAACCCAAGAAACTGAGCTTGAAACCCAAGAAACTGAGGGAAACCCAAGAAACTGAGTGGGAACCCCAAGAAACTGAGCTGGAAACGTAAGAAACTGAGATTTAAACCCAAGAAACTGAGAGTGAAACCCAAGAAACTGAGAGTGAAACCCAAGAAACTGAGGTTAAACCCAATAAACTGAACTTGAAACCCAAGAAACTGAGGGAAACCCAAGAAACTGAGTGGGAACTCCAAGAAACTGTGATTTAAACCCAATAAACTGAGGTGAATCCCAATAAACTGAGAGTGAAACCCGAGAAACTGAGAGTGAAACCAGAGAAACTGAGCTTGAAACCCAAGAAACTGAGAGGGAAACCCAAGAAACTGAGTGGTAACCCCAAGAAACTGAGCTGGAAACCTAAGAAACTGAGATTTAAACCCAAGAAACTGATGGAAACCCAAGAAACTGAGATTGAAACCCAAGAAACTGAGAGTGAAACCCAAGAAACTGAGCTGAAAATCTTTGCAACTGAGAGTGAAACCCGAGAAACTGAGAGTGATACCCAAGAAACTGAGAGTGAAACCCAAGAAACTGAGCTGAAAATCTTTGCAACTGAGAGTGAAACCCAAGAAACTGAGAGTGAAACACAAGAAACTGAGCTTGAAACCCAAGAAACTGAGGGAAACCCAAGAAACTGAGAGTGAAACCCAAGAAAGTGAGCTGGAAACCTAAGAAACTGAGATTTAAACCCAAGAAACTAAGCGTGAAACCCAAGAAACTGAGAGGGAAACCCAAGAAACGGAGATTGAAACACAACAAACTGAGCTGGAAATCTTTGAAACTGAGAGTGAAACAACAGAAACTGAGCGTGAAACCAAGAAACTTAGAGTGAAACCCAAGAAACTGAGAGTGAAACCCAAGAAACTGAGGCTAAACCCAAGAAACTGAGCTTGAAACCCAAGAAACTGAGAGGGAAACCCAAGAAACTGAGTGGGAACCCCAAGAAACTGAGCTGGAAACCTAAGAAACTGAGAGTGAAACCCAAGAAACTGAGAGTGAAACCCAAGAAACTGAGAGTGAAACACAAGAAACTGAGCTGGAAATCTTTGAAACTGAGAGTGAAACCCAAGAAACTGAGCGTGAAACCCAAGAAACGGAGGGAAACCCAAGAAACTGAGAGTGAAACCCAAGGAACTGAGCTGGAAATCTTTGAAACTGAGAGTGAAACCCAAGAAACTGAGGTTAAACCCAAGAAACTGAGATTGAAACCCAAGAAACTGAGAGTGAAACCCAAGAAACTGAGCTTGAAACCCAAAAAACTGAGAGGGAAACCCAACAAACTGAGGGAAACCCAAGAAACTGAGTGGAAACCCCAGGAAACTGAGCTGGAAAACTATAAAACTGAGATTTAAACCCAAGAAACTGAGAGGGAAACCCAAGAAACTGAGAGGAAAACCCGAGAAACTGAGAGGGAAACCCAAGAAACTGAGATGGAAACCCAAGAAACTGAGTGGGAAACCCAAGAAACTGAGCTGGAAATCTTTGAAACTGAGAGTGAAACCCGAGAAACTGAGAGTGAAACCCGAGAAACTGAGAGTGAAACCAGAGAAACTGAGAGTGAAACCCGAGAAACTGAGGTTATACCCAAGAAACTGAGAGTGAAACCCAAGAAACTGAGAGTGAAACCCAAGAAACTGAGGTTAAACCCAAGAAACTGAGAGTGAAACCCGAGAAACTGAGAGTGAAACCCGAGAAACTGAGAGGGAACTCAAAGAAACTGAGCGGGAAACCTAAGAAACTGAGATTTAAACCCAAGAAACTGAGAGTGAAACCCAAGAAACTGAGAGTGAAACCCAAGAAACTGAGGTTAAACCCAATAAACTGAACTTGAAACCCAAGAAACTGAGGGAAACCCAAGAAACTGAGTGGGAACTCCAAGAAACTGTGATTTAAACCCAATAAACTGAGGTGAATCCCAATAAACTGAGAGTGAAACCCGAGAAACTGAGAGTGAAACCAGAGAAACTGAGCTTGAAACCCAAGAAACTGAGAGGGAAACCCAAGAAACTGAGTGGTAACCCCAAGAAACTGAGCTGGAAACCTAAGAAACTGAGATTTAAACCCAAGAAACTGATGGAAACCCAAGAAACTGAGATTGAAACCCAAGAAACTGAGAGTGAAACCCAAGAAACTGAGCTGAAAATCTTTGCAACTGAGAGTGAAACCCGAGAAACTGAGAGTGATACCCAAGAAACTGAGAGTGAAACCCAAGAAACTGAGCTGAAAATCTTTGCAACTGAGAGTGAAACCCAAGAAACTGAGAGTGAAACACAAGAAACTGAGCTTGAAACCCAAGAAACTGAGGGAAACCCAAGAAACTGAGAGTGAAACCCAAGAAAGTGAGCTGGAAACCTAAGAAACTGAGATTTAAACCCAATAACCTAAGCGTGAAACCCAAGAAACTGAGAGGGAAACCCAAGAAACGGAGATTGAAACACAACAAACTGAGCTGGAAATCTTTGAAACTGAGAGTGAAACAACAGAAACTGAGCGTGAAACCAAGAAACTTAGAGTGAAACCCAAGAAACTGAGAGTGAAACCCAAGAAACTGAGGCTAAACCCAAGAAACTGAGCTTGAAACCCAAGAAACTGAGAGGGAAACCCAAGAAACTGAGTTGGAACCCCAAGAAACTGAGCTGGAAACCTAAGAAACTGAGATTTAAACCCAAGAAACTGAGTGAAACCCGAGAAACTGAGACTGAAACCCAAGAAACTGAGAGTGAAACCCAAGAAACTGAGAGTGAAACCCAAGAAACTGAGGTTAAACCCAAGAGACTGAGCTTGGAACCCAAGAAACTGAGAGGGAAACCCAAGAAACTGAGAAGAAAAACCCGAGAAACTGAGAGTGAAACCCAAGAAACTGAGAGTGAAACCCAGGAAACTGAGCTGGAAATCTTTGAAACTGAGACGGAAACCCGAGAAACTGAGAGTGAAACCCAAGAAACTGAGAGTGAAACCCAAGAAACTGAGACTGAAACCCGAGAAACTGAGAGTGAAACCCAAGAAACTGAGAGTGAAACCCAAGAAACTGAGAGTGAAACCCAAGAAACTGAGCTTGAAACCCAGGAAACTGAGTGGGAACCCCAAGAAACTGAGCTGGAAACCCAAGAAACTGAGATTTAAACCCAAGAAACTGAGAAAAAACCCGAGAAACTGAGAGTGAAACCCAAGAAACTGAGAGTGAAACCCAAGAAACTGAGAGTGAAACCCGAGAAACTGAGAGTGAAACCCGAGAAACTGAGGTTATACCCAAGAAACTGAGAGTGAAACCCAAGAAACTGAGAGTGAAACCCAAGGAACTGAGGTTAAAACCAAGAAACTGAGAGTGAAACCCGAGAAACTGAGTGGGAACCCCAAGAAACTGAGCTGGAAACCTAAGAAACTGAGATTTAAACCCAAGAAACTGAGGGAAACCCAATAAAGTGAAACCCAAGAAACTGAGGGAAACCCAAGAAATTGAGAGTGAAACCCAAGAAACCGAGAGTGAAACCCAAGACACTGAGGGAACCCCAAGAAACTGAGCTGGAAATCTTTGAAACTGAGAGTGAAACCCATGAAACTGAGAGGGAAACCCTAGAAACTAAGAGTGAAACCCAAGAAACTGATCTGGAAATCTTTGAAACTGAGAGTGAAACCCAAGGAACTGAGCTTGAAACCCAAGAAACTGACAGGGAAACCTAAGAAACTGAGAGTGAAACCCAAGAAACTGAGCTGGAAATCTTTGAAACTGAGAGGGAAACCCGAGAAACTTAAGTTAAACCCAAGAAACTGAGAGGAAAACCCAAGAAACTGAGTGGGAACCCCAAGAAACTGAGCTGGAAACCTAAGACACAGATTTAAACCCAAGAAACTGAGGGAAACCCAAGAAACTGAGTGGAAATCCCGAGAAACTGAGAACGAAACCCAAGAAACTGAGCTGGAAATCTTTGAAACTAAGAGTGAAACCCATGAAACTGAGAGTGAAACCCAAGAAACTGAGCTGGAAATCTTTGAAACTGAGAATGAAACCCGAGAAACTGAGAGTGAAACCCATGAAACTGAGAGTGAAACCCAAGAAACTGAGAATGAAACCCAAGAAACTGAGAGTGAAACCCAAGAAACTGAGGTTAAACCCAAGAAACTGAGCTGGAAATCTTTAAAACTGAGAGTGAAACCCAAGGAACTGAGCTTGAAACCCAAGAAACTGAGAATGAAACCCAAGAAACTGAGAGTGAAACCCAAGAAACTGAGGTTAAACCCAAGAAACTGAGCTTGAAACCCCAGAAACTGAGAGGGAAACCCAAGAAACTGAGTGGGAACCCCAAGAAACTGAGCTGGAAACCTAAGAAACTGAGATTTAAACCCAAAAAACTGAGGGAAACCCAAGAAACTGAGAGGAAAACCCAAGAAACTGAGTTGAAAATCTTTGAAACTGAGAGTGAAACCCAAGAAACTGAGAGTGAAACCCAAGAAACTGAGGTTAAACCCAAGAAACTGAGCTTGAAACCCAAGAAACTGTGCGGGAACCCCAAGAACCTGAGCTGGAAACCTAAGAAACTGAGATTTAAACCCAAGAAACTGAGGGAAATCCAATAAACTGAGAGTGAAACCCAAGAAACTGAGAGTGGAACCCAAGAAACTGAGCTTGAAACGCAAGAAACTGAGGAAAACCCAAGAAACTAAGAGTGAAACCCAAGAAACTGAGAGTGAAACCCAAGAAACTGAGGTTAAACCCAAGAAACTGAGGGAACCCAAAGAAACTGAGCTGGAAACCCAAGAAACTGAGAGTTAAACCCAAGAAACTGAGCTGGAAATCTTTGAAACTGAGAGCGAAACCCAAGAAACTGAGAGGGAAACCCAAGAAACTGAGAGTGAAGCCCAAGAAACTGTGCTGGAAATATTTGAAACTGAGAGTGAAACCCAAGAAACTGAGAGTGAAACCCAAGAAACTGAGCTGGAAATCTTTGAAACTGAGAATGAAACCCGAGAAACTGAGAGTGAAACCCAAGAAACTGAGAGTGAAACCCAAGAAACTGAGAATGAAACCCAAGAAACTGAGAGTGAAACCCAAGAAACTGAGGTTAAACCCAAGAAATTGAGCTTGAAACTCAAGAAACTGAGAATGAAACCCAAGAAACTGAGTGGGAACCCCAAGAAACTGAGCTGGAAACCTAAGAAACTGAGATTTAAACCCAAGAAACTGAGGGAAACCCAAGAAACTGAGAGGAAAACCCGAGAAACTGAGAGTGAAACCTAAGAAACTGAGAGTGAAACCCAAGAAACGGAGAGTGAAACCCAAGAAACTGAGAGTGAAACCCAAGAAACTGAGGTTAAACCCAAGAAACTGAGGGAACCCCAAGAAACTGAGCTGGAAACCCAAGAAACTGGAGTTAAACCCAAGAAACTGAGCTGGAAATCTTTCAAACTGAGAGTGAAACCCAAGAAACTGAGAGGGAAACCCAAGAAACTGAGAGTGAACCCCAAGAAACTGAGCTGGAAATCTTTGAAACTGAGAGTGAAACCCAAGAAACTGAGCCTGAAACCCAAGAAACTGAGAAGGAAACCCGAGAAACTGAGAGGGAAACCCAAGAAACTGAGATGGAAACCCAATAAACTGAGTGGGAAACCCAAGAAACTGATATTAAACCCAAGAAACTGAGTGGGAAACCCAAGAAACTGAGGTGGAAATCTTTGAAACTGAGAGTGAAACCCGAGAAACTGAGAGTGAAACCCGGGAAACTGAGGTTAAACCCAAGAAAGTGAGAGTGAAACCCAAGAAACTGAGAGTGAAACCCGAGAAACTGAGGTTATACCCAAGAAACTGAGAGTGAAACCCAAGAAACTGAGAGTGAAACCCAAGAAACTGAGGTTAAACCCAAGAAAATGAGAGAGAAACCCGAGAAACTGAGAGTGAAACCCGAGAAACTGAGAGTGAAACCCGAGAAACTGGGAGGGAAACCCAAGAAACTGAGTGGGAACTCAAAGAAACTGAGCTGGAAACCCAAGAAACTGAGGGAAACCCAATAAACTGAGAGGGAAACCCAAGAAACTGAGGTGAAACCCAAGAAACTGAGAGTGAAACCCAAGAAACTGAGAGGGAAACCCGAGAAACTGAGAGTGAAACCCAAGAAACTGATATTAAACCCAAGAAACTGAGCTTGAAACCCAAGAAACTGAGGGAAACCCAAGAAACTGAGAGTGAAACCCAAGAAACTGAGAGTGAAACCCAAGAAACTGAGGTTAAACCCAAGAAACTGAAAGTGAAACCCAAGAAACTGAGGGTGAAACCCGAGAAACTGAGCTGGAAACCCAAGAAACTGAGCTGGAAACCTAAGAAACTGAGATTTAAACCCAAGAAACTGAGGGAAACCCAATAAACTGAGAGTAAAACCCAAGAAACTGAGCTTGAAACGCAAGAAACTGAGGGAAACGCAAGAAACTGAGTGAAACCCAAGAAACTGAGGTTAAACCCAAGAAACTGAGGGAACCCCAAGAAACTGAGCTGGAAACCCAAGAAGCTGAGAGTTAAACCCAAGAAACTGAGCTGGAAATCTTTGAAACTGAAAGTGAAACCCAAGAAACTGAGAGGGAAACCCAAGAAACTGAGAGTGAAACCCAAGAAACTGAGCTTGAAACCCAAGAAACTGAGAGTGAAACCCAAGAAACTGAGCTGGAAATCTTTGAAACTGAGAGTGAAACCCGATAAACTGACGTTAAACCCAAGAAACTGAGAGGGAACCCCAAGAAATTGAGTGGGAACCCCAAGAATCTGAGCTGGAAACCTAAGACACTGAGATTTAAACCCAAGAAACTGAGGGAAAACCAAGAAACTGAGAGGAAATCCCGAGAAACTTAGAACGAAACCCAAGAAACTGAGCTGGAAATCTTTGAAACTAAGAGTGAAACCCATGAAACTGAGAGTGAAACCCAAGAAACTGAGCTGGAAATCCTTGAAACTGAGGATGAAACCCGAGAAACGGAGAGTGAAACCCAAGAAACTGAGAGTGAAACCCAAGAAACTGAGAATGAAACCCAAGAAACTGAGAGTGAAACCCAAGAAACTGAGGTTAAACCCAAGAAACTGAGCTTGAAACACCAGAAACTGAGAGGGAAACCCAAGAAACTGAGTGGGAACCCCAAGAAACTGAGCTGGAAACCTAAGAAACTGAGATTTAAACCCAAGAAACTGAGGGAAACCCAAGAAACTGAGAGGAAAACCCGAGAAACTTACAGTGAAACCCAAGAAACTGAGAGTGAAACCCAAGAAACTGAGTTGAAAATCTTTGAAACTGAGAGTGAAACCCAAGAAACTGAGAGTGAAACCCAAGAAACTGAGCTGGAAATCTTTGAAACTGAGAGTGAAACCCGAGAAACTGAGAGTGAAACCCAAGAAACGGAGAGTGAAACCCAAGAAACTGAGTGTGAAACCCAAGAAACTGAGGTAAAACCCAAGAAACTGAGATTGAAACCCAAGAAACTGTGCGGGAACCCCAAGAAACTGAGCTGGAAACCTAAGAAACTGAAGTTTAAACCCAAGAAACTGAGGGAAATCCAATAAACTGAGAGTGAAACCCAAGAAACTGAGAGTGAAACCCAAGAAACTGAGCTTGAAACGCAAGAAACTGAGGGAAACCCAAGAAACTAAGAGTGAACCCAAGAAACTGAGAGTGAAACCCAAGAAACTGAGAGTGAAACCCAAGAAACTGAGCTTGAAACGCAAGAAACTGAGGGAAACCCAAGAAACTAAGAGTGAACCCAAGAAACTGAGCTGGAAACCCAAGAAACCGAGAGTTAAACCCAAGAAACTGAGCTGGAAATCTTTGAAACTGAGAGCGAAACCCAAGAAACTGAGAGGGAAACCCAAGAAACTGAGAGTGAAGCCCAAGAAACTGTGCTGGAAATATTTGAAACTGAGAGTGAAACCCAGAAACTGAGAGTGAAACCCAAGAAACTGAGCTGGAAATCTTTGAAACTGAGAAGGAAACCCGAGAAACTGAGAGTGAAACCCAAGAAACTGAGAGTGAAACCCAAGAAACCGAGAATGAAACCCAAGAAACTGAGAGTGAAACCCAAGAAACTGAGGTTAAACCCAAGAAATTGAGCTTGAAACTCAAGAAACTGAGAATGAAACCCAAGAAAGTGAGTGGGAACCCCAAGAAACTGAGCTGGAAACCTAAGAAACTGAGATTTAAACCCAAGAAACTGAGGGAAACCCAAGAAACTGAGAGGAAAACCCGAGAAACTGAGAGTGAAACCTAAGAAACTGAGAGTGAAACCCAAGAAACGGAGAGTGAAACCCAAGAAACTGAGAGTGAAACCCAAGAAACTGAGGTTAAACCCAAGAAACTGAGGGAACCCCAAGAAACTGAGCTGGAAACCCAAGAAACTGGAGTTAAACCCAAGAAACTGAGCTGGAAATCTTTCAAACTGAGAGTGAAACCCAAGAAACTGAGAAGGAAACCCAAGAAACTGAGAGTGACACCCAAGAAACTGAGCTGGAAATCTTTGAAACTGAGAGTGAAACCCAAGAAACTGAGCCTGAAACCCAAGAAACTGAGAAGGAAACCCGAGAAACTGAGAGGGAAACCCAAGAAACTGAGATGGAAACCCAAGAAACTGAGTGGGAAACCCAAGAAACTGAGCTGGAAATCTTTGAAACTGAGAGTGAAACCCGAGAAACTGAGAGTGAAACCCGGGAAACTGAGGTTAAACCCAAGAAAGTGAGAGTGAAACCCAAGAAACTGAGAGTGAAACCCGAGAAACTGAGGTTATACCCAAGAAACTGAGAGTGAAACCCAAGAAACTGAGAGTGAAACCCAAGAAACTGAGGTTAAACCCAAGAAAATGGGAGTGAAACCCAAGAAACTGAGAGTGAAACCCGAGAAACTGAGAGTGAAACCCGAGAAACTGAGAGGGAAACCCAAGAAACTGAGTGGGAACTCAAAGAAACTGAGCTGGAAACCTAAGAAACTGAGATTTAAACCCAAGAAACTGAGGGAAACCCAATAAACTGAGAGTGAAACCCAAGAAACTGAGGTTGAAACGCAAGAAACTGAGAGTGAAACCCAAGAAACTGAGAGGGAAACCCAAGAAACTGAGAGTGAAACCCAAGAAACTGAGCTTGAAACCCATGAAACTGAGAGTGAAACCCAAGAAACTGAGCTGTAAATCTTTGAAACTGAGAGTGAAACCCGAGAAACTGAGGTTATACCCAAGAAACTGAGAGTGAAACCCGAGAAACTGAGTGGGTACCCCAAGAAACTGAGCTGAAAACCTAAGAAACTGAGATTTAAACCCAAGAAACTGAGGGAAACCCAATAAAGTGAAACCCAAGAAACTGAGCTTGAAACGCAAGAAACTGAGGGAAACCCAAGAAACTGAGAGTGAAACCCAAGAAACTGAGGTTAAACCCAAGACACTGAGGGAACCCCAAGAAACTGAGCTGGAAACCCAAGAAACGGAGAGTTAAACCCAAGAAACTGAGCTGGAAATCTTTGAAACTGAGAATGAAACCCAAGAAACTGAGAGGGAAACCCTAGAAACTGAGAGTGAAACCCAAGAAACTGAGCGGGAAATCTTTGAAACTGAGAGTGAAATCCGAGAAACTGAAGTTAAACCCAAGAAACTGAGAGGGAAACCCAGGAAACTGAGTGGGAACCCCAAGAAACTGAGCTGGAAACCTAAGACACTGAGATTTAAACCCAAGAAACTGAGAGGAAATCCCGAGAAACTGAGCTGGAAATCCTTGAAACTGAGGATGAAACCCGAGAAACTGAGAGTGAAACCCATGAAACTGAGAGTGAAACCCAAGAAACTGAGTGGGAACCCCAAGAAACTGAGCTTGAAACCCCAGAAACTGAGAGGGAAACACAAGAAACTGAGTGGGAACCCCAAGAAACTGAGCTGGAAACCTAAGAAACTGAGATTTAAACCCAAGAAACTGAGGGAAACCCAAGAAACTGAGAGGAAAACCCGAGAAACTGACAGTGAAACCCAAGAAACTGAGAGTGAAACCCAAGAAACTGAGTTGAAAATATTTGAAACTGAGAGTGAAACCCAAGAAACTGAGAGTGAAACCCAAGAAACTGGAGCTGGAAATCTTTGAAACTGAGAGTGAAACCCGAGAAACTGAGAGTGAAACCCAAGAAACGGAGAGTGAAACCCAAGAAACTGAGTGTGAAACCCAAGAAACTGAGGTTAAACCCAAGAAACTGAGCTTGAAACCCAAGAAACTGTGAGGGAACCCCAAGAAACTGAGCTGGAAACCTAAGAAACTGAGATTTAAACCCAAGAAACTGAGGGAAATCCAATAAACTGAGAGTGAAACCCAAGAAACTGAGAGTGAAACCCAAGAAACTGAGCTTGAAACGCAAGAAACTGAGAGTGAAACCCAAGAAACTGAGGTTAAACCCAAGAAACTGAGGGAAACCCAAGAAACTGAGAGTGAAACCCAAGAAACTGAGCTGGAAACCCAAGAAACTGAGAGTTAAACCCAAGAAACTGAGCTGGAAATCTTTGAAACTGAGAGCGAAAACCAAGAAACTGAGAGTGAAGCCCAAGAAACTGAGAGTGAAACCCAAGAAACTGAGAATGAAACCCAAGAAAGTGAGAGTGAAACCCAAGAAACTGAGGTTAAACCCAAGAAATTGAGCTTGATACTCAAGAAACTGAGAATGAAACCCAAGAAACTGAGTGGGAACCCCAAGAAACTGAGCTGGAAACCTAAGAAACTGAGAGCAAAACCCAAGAAACGGAGAGTGAAACCCAAGAAACTGAGAGTGAAACCCAAGAAACTGAGGTTAAACCCAAGAAACTGAGGGAACCCCAAGAAACTGAGCTGGAAACCCAAGAAACTGGAGTTAAACCCAAGAAACTGAGCTGGAAATCTTTCAAACTGAGAGTGAAACCCAAGAAACTGAGAGGGAAACCCAAGAAACTAAGAGTGAAACCCAAGAAACTGAGCTGGAAATCTTTGAAACTGAGAATGAAACCCAAGAAACTGAGCCTGAAACCCAAGAAACTGAGAAGGAAACCCGAGAAACTGAGAGGGAAACCCAAGAAACTGAGATGGAAACCCAAGAAACTGAGTGGGAAACCCAAGAAACTGAGCTGGAAATCTTTGAAACTGAGAGTGAAACCCGAGAAACTGAGAGTGAAACCCGGGATACTGAGGTTAAACCCAAGAAAGTGAGAGTGAAACCCAAGAAACTGAGAGTGAAACCCGAGAAACTGAGAGTGAAACCCAAGAAACTGAGGTTAAACCCAAGAAAATGAGAGTGAAACCCGAGAAACTGAGAGTGAAACCCGAGAAACTGAGAGTGAAACCCGGGATACTGAGGTTAAACCCAAGAAAGTGAGAGTGAAACCCAAGAAACTGAGAGTGAAACCCGAGAAACTGAGAGTGAAACCCAAGAAACTGAGGTTAAACCCAAGAAAATGAGAGTGAAACCCGAGAAACTGAGAGTGAAACCCGAGAAACTGAGAGTGAAACCCGAGAAACTGAGAGGGAAACCCAAGAAACTGAGTGGGAACTCAAAGAAACTGAGCTGGAAACCCAAGAAACCGAGAGTTAAACCCAAGAAACTGAGCTGGAAATCTTTGAAACTGAGAGTGAAACCCAAGAAACTGAGAGGGAAACCCAAGAAACTGAGAGTGAAACCCAAGAAACTGAGCTTGAAACCCAAGAAACTGAGAGTGAAACCCAAGAAACTGAGCTGGAAATCTTTGAAACTGAGAGTGAAACCCGAGAAACTGACGTTAAACCCAAGAAACTGAGAGGGAACCCCAAGAAATTGAGTGGGAACCCCAAGAAACTGAGCTGGAAACCTAAGAAACTGAGATTTAAACCCAAGAAACTGAGGTTAAACCCAAGAAACTGAGAGGAAAACCCGAGAAACTGAGAGCGAAACCCAAGAAAATGAGTTGGAAATCTTTGAAACTGAGAGTGAAACCCAAGAAACTGAGAGTGAAACCCAAGAAACTGAGAGTGAAACCCAAGAAACTGAGCTGGAAATCTTTGAAACTGAGAATGAAGCCCGAGAAACTGAGAGTGAAACCCAAGAAACTGAGAGTGAAACCCAAGAAACTGAGAATGAAACCCAAGACACTGAGAGTGAAACCGAAGAAACTGAGGTTAAACCCAAGAAACTGAGCCTGAAACCCCATAAACTGCGAGGGAAACCCAAGAATCTGAGTGGGAACCCCAAGAAACTGAGCTGGAAACCTAAGAAACTAAGATTTAAACCCAAGCAACTGAGGGAAACCCAAGAAACTGAGAGGAAATCCCGAGAAACTGAGAGTGAAACCCAAGAAACGGAGAGTGAAACCCAAGAAACTGAGCGGGAAACCTAAGAAACTGAGTGGGAACCCCAAGAAACTGAGCTGGAAACCTAAGAAATTGAGATTTAAACCCGAGAAACTGAGAGGGAAACCCAAGAAACTGAGGGAAACCCAAGAAACTGAGTGGAAACCCCAAGAAACTGAGCTGGAAATCTTTGAAACTGAGACTGAAACCCGAGAAACTGAGAGTGAAACCCAAGAAACTGAGTGGGAACCCCAAGAAACTGAGAGTGAAACCCAAGAAACTGAGAATGAAACCCAAGAAACTGAGAGTGAAACCCAAGAAACTGAGCTGGAAATCTTTGAAACTGAGAGCGAAAACCAAGAAACTGAGAGTGAAGCCCAAGAAACTGAGCTGGAAATCTTTGAAACTGAGACTGAAACCCGAGAAACTGAGAGTGAAACCCAAGAAACTGAGTGGGAACCCCAAGAAACTGAGAGTGAAACCTGAGAAACTGAGGTTAAACCCAAGAAACAGAGAGTGAAACCCAAGAAACTGAGCGTGAAACCCAAAAAACTGAGAGGGAAACCCAAGAAACTGAGAGTGAAACCCAAGAAACTGAGCTGGAAATCTTTGAAACTGAGAGTGAAACCCGAGAAACTGAGAGTGAAACCCAAGAAACTGAGCTGGAAATCTTTGAAACTGAGAGTGAAACCAGAGAAACTGAGGTTAAACCCAAGAAACTGAGAGGGAAACCCAAGAAACTGAGGTTAAACCGAAGAAACTGAGCTTGAAACCCAAGAAACCGAGCGGGAACCCCAAGAAACTGAGCTGGAAACCTAAGAAACTGAGTGGGAACCCCAAGGAACTGAGCTGGAAACCTAAGAAACTGAGATTTAAACCAAAGAAACTGAGAGTGAAACCCAAGAAACTGAGTGGGAACCTCAAGAAACTGAGCTGGAAACCAAAGAAACTGAGATTTAAACCGAAGAAACTGAGAGGGAAAACCAAGAAACTGAGAGTGAAACTCAAGAAACTGAGAGGGTAACCCAAGAAACTGAGATGGAAACCTCAGAAACTGAGACGGAAACCCAAGAAACTGAGAGGGAAACCCAAGAAACTGAAGGTGAAACCTACGAAACCGAATTGGAAACCCAAGAAACTGAGGTGAAACCCAAGAAACTGAGAGTGAAACCCAAGAAACTGAGGGAACCCCAAGAAACTTAATTTGAAACCTAAGAAACAGAATTGGAAATCTAAGAAACTGAGAGGGAAAACCGAAGAAACTGAATTTGAAACCCAATAAACTGTGAGCAAAACCCAAGAAACTGTGAGGGAAACCCAAGAAACTGAGAGGGAAACCCAAGAAACTGAGAGGTAAACCGACAAACTGAGTGAGAAACCCGAGAAACTGAGTTGTAAACCTGTAAAACTGAGGGAAACCCAAGAAACTGAGCTGGACACCGAAGAAACTGAGTTTGAAACCCAAGAAACTGACGGGGAAACCTAAGAAACTGAGCTTTAAACCCAAGAAGCTGTGTTGGAATCCTCAGAAACTGAGTGTGAAACCAAAGAAACTGAGTGTGAAACCTAAGAAATTGAGAGGGAAACCTAAGAAACTGAGCTTTAAAACCAAAAAAATTGAGTTGGAATCCTAAGAAACTGAGTGTGAAACTAAAGAAGCTGAGTGTTAAACCTAAGAAATTGAGAGGGAAACCTAAGAAACTGAGTGTGAAACCCGTGAAACTGAGATGGAAACCTAAGAAAATGAGTGTGAAACCTAAGAAATTAATAGGGAAACCTAAGAAACTGAGTGTGAAACCTAAGAAACTGTGAGGGAAACCTAAGAAACTGAGAATGAAACCCAAGAAACTGATATGTAAACCCAAGAAACTGAGAGGTAAAACTAAAAAACTGCGATGGAAACCTAAGAAACGGAATTGGAAACCCAAGAAACTGAGCTGGAAACCCAAGAAACTGAGTTGAAACCCAAGAAACTGAGTTCGAAACCCAAGAAACCGATTATGAAACCTAAGAAATTGAGTTGGAAACCCAAGAAACAAAATAAGAAACCCAAGAAACTGAGAACGGAAACACAAGAATCTGATTTTGAAACCCAAGAAACTGAGAGGGAAACCGAAGAAACTGAGAGTGAAACCCAAGAAACTGAGTGACAAACCCACGAAACTGAGAGGGAAACCCAAGAAACTGAGTTTGAAACCTAAGAAAGTGAAGGAAACCTAAGAAACTGAGCTTTAAACCCAAGAAACTGTGTTGGAATCCTAAGAAACTGAGTGTGAAACCAAAGAAACTGAGTGTGAAACCTAAGAAATTTAGAGGTAAACCTAAGAAACTGAGTGTGAAAGCCGTGAAACTGAGCTGGAAACCTAAGAAACTGAGTGTGAACCCTAAGTAACTAATATGGAAACCTAAGAAAATGAGTGTGAAACCTAAGAAACTGTGAGGGAAACCTAAGAAACTGAAAATGAAAAACAAGAAACGGAGATGAAAACCCAAGAAACTGAGAGATAAAACTATAAAACTGCGCTGGAAACCTAAGAAACTGAGCTGGAAACCCAAGAAACTGAGAGTGAAACTCAAGTAACTGAGAGCGAAACCCAAGAAACTGAGAGTGAAACCCAAGAAACTGAGAGTGAAACCCAAGAAACTGAGAGTGAAACACAAGAAACTGAGCTGGAAATCTTTGAAACTGAGAGTGAAACCCAAGAAACTGAGCGTGAAACCCAAGAAACGGAGGGAAACCCAAGAAACTGAGAGTGAAACCCAAGGAACTGAGCTGGAAATCTTTGAAACTGAGAGTGAAACCCAAGGAACTGAGCTTGAAACCCAATAAACTGAGAGGGAAACCCAAGAAACTGAGAGTGAAACCCAAGAAACTGAGTGGGAACCCCAAGAAACCGAGCTGGAAACCTAAGACACTAAGATTTAAACCCAAGAAACTGAAGAAAACCCAAGAAACTGAGAGGAAATCCCGAGAAACTGAGAGCGAAACCCAAGAAACTGAGCTGGAAATCTTTGAAACTAAGAGTGAAACCCAAGAAACTGAGAGTGAAACCCAAGAAACTGAGCTGGAAATCCTTGAAACTGACAATGAAACCCGAGAAACTGAGAGTGAAACCCATGCAACTGAGGTTAAACCCAAGAAACTGAGCTTGAAACCCCAGAAACTGAGAGGGAAACCCAAGAAACTGAGTGGGAACCCCAAGAAACTGAACTGGAAACCTAAGAAACTCAGATTTAAAACCCAAAGAAACTGAGGGAAACCCAAGAAACTGAGAGGAAAACCCGAGAAACTGACAGGGAAACCCAAGAAACTGAGAGTGAAACCCAAGAAACTGAGTTGGAAATCTTTGAAACTGAGAGTGAAACCCAAGAAACTGAGAGTGAAACCCAAGAAATTGCGCTGGAAATCTTTGAAACTGAGAGTGAAACCCGAGAAACTGAGAGTGAAACCCAAGAAACCGAGAGTTAAACCCAAGAAACTGAGAGTGAAACCCAAGAAACTGAGAGTGAAACCCAAGAAACTGAGAGTGAAACCCAAGAAACTGATGTTAAACCCAAGAAACTGAGCTTGAAACCCAAGAAACTGAGCGGGAACCCCAAGAAACTGAGCTAGAAACCTAAGAAACTGAGATTTAAACCCAAGAAACTGAGGGAAACCCAATAAAATGAGAGTGAAACCCTTGAAACTGAGAGTGAAACCCAAGAAACTGAGAGGGAAACCTAAGAAACTGAGCTTCAAACCCAAGAAAAGTGTTGGAATGCTAAGAAACTGAGTGTGAAACCAAAGAAACTGAGTGTGAAACCTAATAAATTGAGAGGGAAACCTAATAAACTGAGTGTGCAACCTAAGAAACTGTAAGGGAAACCTAAGAAACTGAGAATGAAACCCAAGAAACTGATATGAAAACCCAAGAAACTGAGAGGTAAATCTAAGAAACTGTGCTGGAAACCTAAGAAACTGAGGGAAACCCAAGAAACTGAGAGGAAACCCCAAGAAACTCAGAGTGAACCTCAAGAAACTGAGAGTGAATCCCAATAAACTGAGAGTGAAACCTGAGAAACTGAGGTTAAACCCAAGAAACAGAGAGTGAAACCCAAGAAACTGAGCGTGAAACCCAAAAAACTGAGAGGGAAACCCAAGAAACTGAGAGTGAAACCCAAGAAACTGAGCTGGAAATCTTTGAAACTGAGAGTGAAACCCGAGAAACTGAGAGTGAAACCCAAGAAACTGAGCTGGAAATCTTTGAAACTGAGAGTGAAACCAGAGAAACTGAGGTTAAACCCAAGAAACTGAGAGGGAAACCCAAGAAACTGAGGTTAAACCGAAGAAACTGAGCTTGAAACCCAAGAAACCGAGCGGGAACCCCAAGAAACTGAGCTGGAAACCTAAGAAACTGAGTGGGAACCCCAAGGAACTGAGCTGGAAACCTAAGAAACTGAGATTTAAACCAAAGAAACTGAGAGTGAAACCCAAGAAACTGAGTGGGAACCTCAAGAAACTGAGCTGGAAACCAAAGAAACTGAGATTTAAACCGAAGAAACTGAGAGGGAAAACCAAGAAACTGAGAGTGAAACTCAAGAAACTGAGAGGGTAACCCAAGAAACTGAGATGGAAACCTCAGAAACTGAGACGGAAACCCAAGAAACTGAGAGGGAAACCCAAGAAACTGAAGGTGAAACCTACAAAACCGAATCGGAAACCCAAGAAACTGAGGTGAAACCCAAGAAACTGAGAGTGAAACCCAAGAAACTGAGGGAACCCCAAGAAACTGAATTTGAAACCTAAGAAACAGAATTGGAAATCTAAGAAACTGAGAGGGAAAACCGAAGAAACTGAATTTGAAACCCAATAAACTGAGAGCAAAAGCCAGGAAACTGTGAGGGAAACCCAAGAAACTGAGAGGGAAACCCAAGAAACTGAGAGGTAAACCGACAAACTGAGTGAGAAACCCGAGAAACTGAGTTGTAAACCTGTAAAACTGAGGGAAACCCAAGAAACTGAGCTGGACACCGAAGAAACTGAGTTTGAAACCCAAGAAACTGACGGGGAAACCTAAGAAACTGAGCTTTAAACCCAAGAAGCTGTGTTGGAATCCTCAGAAACTGAGTGTGAAACCAAAGAAACTGAGTGTGAAACCTAAGAAATTGAGAGGGAAACCTAAGAAACCGAGCTTTAAAACCAAAAAAATTGAGTTGGAATCCTAAGAAACTGAGTGTGAAACTAAAGAAGCTGAGTGTTAAACCTAAGAAATTGAGAGGGAAACCTAAGAAACTGAGTGTGAAACCCGTGAAACTGAGATGGAAACCTAAGAAAATGAGTGTGAAACCTAAGAAATTAATAGGGAAACCTAAGAAACTGAGTGTGAAACCTAAGAAACTGTGAGGGAAACCTAAGAAACTGAGAATGAAACCCAAGAAACTGATATGTAAACCCAAGAAACTGAGAGGTAAAACTAAAAAACTGCGATGGAAACCTAAGAAACGGAATTGGAAACCCAAGAAACTGAGCTGGAAACCCAAGAAACTGAGTTGAAACCCAAGAAACTGAGTTCGAAACCCAAGAAACCGATTATGAAACCTAAGAAATTGAGTTGGAAACCCAAGAAACAAAATAAGAAACCCAAGAAACTGAGAACGGAAACACAAGAATCTGATTTTGAAACCCAAGAAACTGAGAGTGAAACCGAAGAAACTGAGAGTGAAACCCAAGAAACTGAGTGACAAACCCACGAAACTGAGAGGGAAACCCAAGAAACTGAGTTTGAAACCTAAGAAACTGAAGGAAACCTAAGAAACTGAGCTTTAAACCCAAGAAACTGTGTTGGAATCCTAAGAAACTGAGTGTGAAACCAAAGAAACTGAGTGTGAAACCTAAGAAATTTAGAGGTAAACCTAAGAAACTGAGTGTGAAAGCCGTGAAACTGAGCTGGAAACCTAAGAAACTGAGTGTGAACCCTAAGTAACTAATATGGAAACCTAAGAAAATGAGTGTGAAACCTAAGAAACTGTGAGGGAAACCTAAGAAACTGAAAATGAAAAACAAGAAACGGAGATGAAAACCCAAGAAACTGAGAGATAAAACTATAAAACTGCGCTGGAAACCTAAGAAACTCAGCTGGAAACCCAAGAAACTGAGAGTGAAACTCAAGTAACTGAGAGCGAAACCCAAGAAACTGAGAGTGAAACCCAAGAAACTGAGAGTGAAACCCAAGAAACTGAGAGTGAAACACAAGAAACTGAGCTGGAAATCTTTGAAACTGAGAGTGAAACCCAATAAACTGAGCGTGAAACCCAAGAAACGGAGGGAAACCCAAGAAACTGAGAGTGAAACCCAAGGAACTGAGCTGGAAATCTTTGAAACTGAGAGTGAAACCCAAGGAACTGAGCTTGAAACCCAATAAACTGAGAAGGAAACCCAAGAAACTGAGAGTGAAACCCAAGAAACTGAGTGGGAACCCCAAGAAACCGAGCTGGAAACCTAAGACACTGAGATTTAAACCCAAGAAACTGAAGAAAACCCAAGAAACTGAGAGGAAATCCCGAGAAACTGAGAGCGAAACCCAAGAAACTGAGCTGGAAATCTTTGAAACTAAGAGTGAAACCCAAGAAACTGAGAGTGAAACCCAAGAAACTGAGCTGGAAATCCTTGAAACTGACAATGAAACCCGAGAAACTGAGAGTGAAACCCATGAAACTGAGGTTAAACCCAAGAAACTGAGCTTGAAACCCCAGAAACTGAGAGGGAAACCCAAGAAACTGAGTGGGAACCCCAAGAAACTGAACTGGAAACCTAAGAAACTCAGATTTAAAACCCAAAGAAACTGAGGGAAACCCAAGAAACTGAGAGGAAAACCCGAGAAACTGACAGGGAAACCCAAGAAACTGAGAGTGAAACCCAAGAAACTGAGTTGGAAATCTTTGAAACTGAGAGTGAAACCCAAGAAACTGAGAGTGAAACCCAAGAAACTGCGCTGGAAATCTTTGAAACTGAGAGTGAAACCCGAGAAACTGAGAGTGAAACCCAAGAAACCGAGAGTTAAACCCAAGAAACTGAGAGTGAAACCCAAGAAACTGAGAGTGAAACCCAAGAAACTGAGAGTGAAACCCAAGAAACTGATGTTAAACCCAAGAAACTGAGCTTGAAACCCAAGAAACTGAGCGGAAACCCCAAGAAACTGAGCTAGAAACCTAAGAAACTGAGATTTAAACCCAAGAAACTGAGGGAAACCCAATAAAATGAGAGTGAAACCCTTGAAACTGAGAGTGAAACCCAAGAAACTGAGAGGGAAACCTAAGAAACTGAGCTTCAAACCCAAGAAAAGTGTTGGAATGCTAAGAAACTGAGTGTGAAACCAAAGAAACTGAGTGTGAAACCTAATAAATTGAGAGGGAAACCTAATAAACTGAGTGTGCAACCTAAGAAACTGTAAGGGAAACCTAAGAAACTGAGAATGAAACCCAAGAAACTGATATGAAAACCCAAGAAACTGAGAGGTAAATCTAAGAAACTGTGCTGGAAACCTAAGAAACTGAGGGAAACCCAAGAAACTGAGAGGAAACCCCAAGAAACTCAGAGTGAACCTCAAGAAACTGAGAGTGAATCCCAATAAACTGAGAGTGAAACCTGAGAAACTGAGGTTAAACCCAAGAAACAGAGAGTGAAACCCAAGAAACTGAGCGTGAAACCCAAAAAACTGAGAGGGAAACCCAAGAAACTGAGAGTGAAACCCAAGAAACTGAGCTGGAAATCTTTGAAACTGAGAGTGAAACCCGAGAAACTGAGAGTGAAACCCAAGAAACTGAGCTGGAAATCTTTGAAACTGAGAGTGAAACCAGAGAAACTGAGGTTAAACCCAAGAAACTGAGAGGGAAACCCAAGAAACTGAGGTTAAACCGAAGAAACTGAGCTTGAAACCCAAGAAACCGAGCGGGAACCCCAAGAAACTGAGCTGGAAACCTAAGAAACTGAGTGGGAACCCCAAGGAACTGAGCTGGAAACCTAAGAAACTGAGATTTAAACCAAAGAAACTGAGAGTGAAACCCAAGAAACTGAGTGGGAACCTCAAGAAACTGAGCTGGAAACCAAAGAAACTGAGATTTAAACCGAAGAAACTGAGAGGGAAAACCAAGAAACTGAGAGTGAAACTCAAGAAACTGAGAGGGTAACCCAAGAAACTGAGATGGAAACCTCAGAAACTGAGACGGAAACCCAAGAAACTGAGAGGGAAACCCAAGAAACTGAAGGTGAAACCTACAAAACCGAATTGGAAACCCAAGAAACTGAGGTGAAACCCAAGAAACTGAGAGTGAAACCCAAGAAACTGAGGGAACCCCAAGAAACTGAATTTGAAACCTAAGAAACAGAATTGGAAATCTAAGAAACTGAGAGGGAAAACCGAAGAAACTGAATTTGAAACCCAATAAACTGAGAGCAAAAGCCAGGAAACTGTGAGGGAAACCCAAGAAACTGAGAGGGAAACCCAAGAAACTGAGAGGTAAACCGACAAACTGAGTGAGAAACCCGAGAAACTGAGTTGTAAACCTGTACAACTGAGGGAAACCCAAGAAACTGAGCTGGACACCGAAGAAACTGAGTTTGAAACCCAAGAAACTGACGGGGAAACCTAAGAAACTGAGCTTTAAACCCAAGAAGCTGTGTTGGAATCCTCAGAAACTGAGTGTGAAACCAAAGAAACTGAGTGTGAAACCTAAGAAATTGAGAGGGAAACCTAAGAAACCGAGCTTTAAAACCAAAAAAATTGAGTTGGAATCCTAAGAAACTGAGTGTGAAACTAAAGAAGCTGAGTGTTAAACCTAAGAAATTGAGAGGGAAACCTAAGAAACTGAGTGTGAAACCCGTGAAACTGAGATGGAAACCTAAGAAAATGAGTGTGAAACCTAAGAAATTAATAGGGAAACCTAAGAAACTGAGTGTGAAACCTAAGAAACTGTGAGGGAAACCTAAGAAACTGAGAATGAAACCCAAGAAACTGATATGTAAACCCAAGAAACTGAGAGGTAAAACTAAAAAACTGCGATGGAAACCTAAGAAACGGAATTGGAAACCCAAGAAACTGAGCTGGAAACCCAAGAAACTGAGTTGAAACCCAAGAAACTGAGTTCGAAACCCAAGAAACCGATTATGAAACCTAAGAAATTGAGTTGGAAACCCAAGAAACAAAATAAGAAACCCAAGAAACTGAGAACGGAAACACAAGAATCTGATTTTGAAACCCAAGAAACTGAGAGTGAAACCGAAGAAACTGAGAGTGAAACCCAAGAAACTGAGTGACAAACCCACGAAACTGAGAGGGAAACCCAAGAAACTGAGTTTGAAACCTAAGAAACTGAAGGAAACCTAAGAAACTGAGCTTTAAACCCAAGAAACTGTGTTGGAATCCTAAGAAACTGAGTGTGAAACCAAAGAAACTGAGTGTGAAACCTAAGAAATTTAGAGGTAAACCTAAGAAACTGAGTGTGAAAGCCGTGAAACTGAGCTGGAAACCTAAGAAACTGAGTGTGAACCCTAAGTAACTAATATGGAAACCTAAGAAAATGAGTGTGAAACCTAAGAAACTGTGAGGGAAACCTAAGAAACTGAAAATGAAAAACAAGAAACGGAGATGAAAACCCAAGAAACTGAGAGATAAAACTATAAAACTGCGCTGGAAACCTAAGAAACTCAGCTGGAAACCCAAGAAACTGAGAGTGAAACTCAAGTAACTGAGAGCGAAACCCAAGAAACTGAGAGTGAAACCCAAGAAACTGAGAGTGAAACCCAAGAAACTGAGAGTGAAACACAAGAAACTGAGCTGGAAATCTTTGAAACTGAGAGTGAAACCCAAGAAACTGAGCGTGAAACCCAAGAAACGGAGGGAAACCCAAGAAACTGAGAGTGAAACCCAAGGAACTGAGCTGGAAATCTTTGAAACTGAGAGTGAAACCCAAGGAACTGAGCTTGAAACCCAATAAACTGAGAGGGAAACCCAAGAAACTGAGAGTGAAACCCAAGAAACTGAGTGGGAACCCCAAGAAACCGAGCTGGAAACCTAAGACACTGAGATTTAAACCCAAGAAACTGAAGAAAACCCAAGAAACTGAGAGGAAATCCCGAGAAACTGAGAGCGAAACCCAAGAAACTGAGCTGGAAATCTTTGAAACTAAGAGTGAAACCCAAGAAACTGAGAGTGAAACCCAAGAAACTGAGCTGGAAATCCTTGAAACTGACAATGAAACCCGAGAAACTGAGAGTGAAACCCATGAAACTGAGGTTAAACCCAAGAAACTGAGCTTGAAACCCCAGAAACTGAGAGGGAAACCCAAGAAACTGAGTGGGAACCCCAAGAAACTGAACTGGAAACCTAAGAAACTCAGATTTAAAACCCAAAGAAACTGAGGGAAACCCAAGAAACTGAGAGGAAAACCCGAGAAACTGACAGGGAAACCCAAGAAACTGAGAGTGAAACCCAAGAAACTGAGTTGGAAATCTTTGAAACTGAGAGTGAAACCCAAGAAACTGAGAGTGAAACCCAAGAAACTGCGCTGGAAATCTTTGAAACTGAGAGTGAAACCCGAGAAACTGAGAGTGAAACCCAAGAAACCGAGAGTTAAACCCAAGAAACTGAGAGTGAAACCCAAGAAACTGAGAGTGAAACCCAAGAAACTGAGAGTGAAACCCAAGAAACTGATGTTAAACCCAAGAAACTGAGCTTGAAACCCAAGAAACTGAGCGGAAACCCCAAGAAACTGAGCTAGAAACCTAAGAAACTGAGATTTAAACCCAAGAAACTGAGGGAAACCCAATAAAATGAGAGTGAAACCCTTGAAACTGAGAGTGAAACCCAAGAAACTGAGAGGGAAACCTAAGAAACTGAGCTTCAAACCCAAGAAAAGTGTTGGAATGCTAAGAAACTGAGTGTGAAACCAAAGAAACTGAGTGTGAAACCTAATAAATTGAGAGGGAAACCTAATAAACTGAGTGTGCAACCTAAGAAACTGTAAGGGAAACCTAAGAAACTGAGAATGAAACCCAAGAAACTGATATGAAAACCCAAGAAACTGAGAGGTAAATCTAAGAAACTGTGCTGGAAACCTAAGAAACTGAGGGAAACCCAAGAAACTGAGAGGAAACCCCAAGAAACTCAGAGTGAACCTCAAGAAACTGAGAGTGAATCCCAATAAACTGAGAGTGAAACCTGAGAAACTGAGGTTAAACCCAAGAAACAGAGAGTGAAACCCAAGAAACTGAGTGGGAACCTCAAGAAACTGAGCTGGAAACCAAAGAAACTGAGATTTAAACCGAAGAAACTGAGAGGGAAAACCAAGAAACTGAGAGTGAAACTCAAGAAACTGAGAGGGTAACCCAAGAAACTGAGATGGAAACCTCAGAAACTGAGACGGAAACCCAAGAAACTGAGAGGGAAACCCAAGAAACTGAGGTGAAACCCAAGAAACTGACAGGGAAACCCAAGAAACTGAGAGGGAAACCCAAGAAAGCAAGGTGAAACCCAAGAAACTGAACTGGAATCCTAAGAAACTGAGTGTGAAACCCAAGAAACTGAGACGGAAACCGAAGAAACTGAGCGAGCTGGAAACCCAAGAAACTGAGAGGGAAACCCAAGAAACTGGGAGGGAAACCCAAGAAACTGAGGAAACCCAAGAAACTGAGAGGAAAACCCAAGAAACTGAGATTGAAACCCAAGAAGATGAGAGTGAAACCCAAGAAACTGACAGTGAAACCTAAGAAACCGAATTGGAAACCCAAGAAACTGAGGTGAAACCCAAGAAACTGAGAGTGAAACCCAAGAAACTGAGGGAACCCCAAGAAACTGAATTTGAAACCTAAGAAACAGAATTGGAAATCTAAGAAAGTGAGTTTGAAACCCAAAAAACCGATTTTGAAACCTAAGAAATTGAGTTGGAAACCCAAGAAACTGAATTTGAAACCCAATAAACTGAGAGCAAAACCCAAGAAACTGTGAGGGAAACCCAAGAAACTGAGAGGGAAACCCAAGAAACTGAGAGGTAAACCGACAAACTGAGTGAGAAACCCGAGAAACTGAGTTGTAAACCTGTAAAACTGAGGGAAACCCAAGAAACTGAGCTGGACACCGAAGAAACTGAGTTTGAAACCCAAGAAACTGACGGGGAAACCTAAGAAACTGAGCTTTAAACCCAAGAAGCTGTGTTGGAATCCTCAGAAACTGAGTGTGAAACCAAATAAACTGAGTGTGAAACCTAAGAAATTGAGAGGGAAACCTAAGAAACTGAGCTTTAAACCCAAAAAAATTGAGTTGGAATCCTAAGAAACTGAGTGTGAAACTAAAGAAGCTGAGTGTTAAACCTAAGAAATTGAGAGGGAAACCTAAGAAACTGAGTGTGAAACCCGTGAAACTGAGATGGAAACCTAAGAAAATGAGTGTGAAACCTAAGAAATTAATAGGGAAACCTAAGAAACTGAGTGTGAAACCTAAGAAACTGTGAGGGAAACCTAAGAAAATGACAATGAAACCCAAGAAACTGATATGTAAACCCAAGAAACTGAGAGGTAAAACTAAGAAACTGCGATGGAAACCTAAGAAACGGAATTGGAAACCCAAGAAACTGAGCTGGAAACCCAAGAAACTGAGTTGAAACCCAAGAAACTGAGTTCGAAACCCAAGAAACCGATTTTGAAACCTAAGAAATTGAGTTGGAAACCCAAGAAACAAAATAAGAAACCCAAGAAACTGAGAACGGAAACCCAAGAATCTGATTTTGAAACCCAAGAAACTGATAGCAAAACCCAAGAAACTGAGAGGGAAACCCAATAAACTGAATTTGAAACCCAAGAAACTGAGAATGAAACCCAAGAAACTGAGAGTGAAACCCAAGAAACTGAGAGTGAAACCCAAGAAACTGAGTGACAAACTCCCGAAACTGAGAGGGAAACCCAAGAAACTGAGTTTGAAACCTAAGAAACTGACAGGGAAACCTAAGAAACTGAGCTTTAAACCCAAGAAACTGTGTTGGAATCCTAAGAAACTGAGTGTGAAACCAAAGAAACTGAGTGTGAAACCTAAGAAATTTAGAGGTAAACCTAAGAAACTGAGTGTGAAAGCCGTGAAACTGAGCTGGAAACCTAAGAAACTGAGTGTGAACCCTAAGTAACTAATATGGAAACCTAAGAAAATGAGTGTGAAACCTAAGAAACTGTGAGGGAAACCTAAGAAACTGAAAATGAAAAACAAGAAACGGAGATGAAAACCCAAGAAACTGAGAGATAAAACTATAAAACTGCGCTGGAAACCTAAGAAACTGAGCTGGAAACCCAAGAAACTGAGAGTGAAACTCAAGTAACTGAGAGCGAAACCCAAGAAACTGAGAGTGAAACCCAAGAAACTGAGAGTGAAACCCAAGAAACTGAGAGTGAAACACAAGAAACTGAGCTGGAAATCTTTGAAACTGAGAGTGAAACCCAAGAAACTGAGCGTGAAACCCAAGAAACGGAGGGAAACCCAAGAAACTGAGAGTGAAACCTAAGGAACTGAGCTGGAAATCTTTGAAACTGAGAGTGAAACCCAAGAAACTGAGGTTAAACCCAAGAAACTGAGATTGAAACCCAAGAAACTGAGAGTGAAACCCAAGAAACTGAGCTTGAAACCCAAAAAACTGAGAGGGAAACCCAACAAACTGAGGGAAACCCAAGAAACTGAGTGGAAACCCCAGGAAACTGAGCTGGAAAACTATAAAACTGAGATTTAAACCCAAGAAACTGAGGGAAACCCAAGAAACTGAGAGGAAAACCCGAGAAACTGAGAGGGAAACCCAAGAAACTGAGATGGAAACCCAAGAAACTGAGTGGGAAACCCAAGAAACTGAGCTGGAAATCTTTGAAACTGAGAGTGAAACCCGAGAAACTGAGAGTGAAACCCGAGAAACTGAGAGTGAAACCGGAGAAACTGAGAGTGAAACCCGAGAAACTGAGGTTATACCCAAGAAACTGAGAGTGAAACCCAAGAAACTGAGAGTGAAACCCAAGAAACTGAGGTTAAACCCAAGAAACTGAGAGTGAAACTCGAGAAACTGAGAGTGAAACCCGAGAAACTGAGAGGGAACCCAAAGAAACTGAGCGGGAAACCTAAGAAACTGAGATTTAAACCCAAGAAACTGAGAGTGAAACCCAAGAAACTGAGGTTAAACCCAAGAAACTGAGCTTGAAACCCAAGAAACTGAGGGAAACCCAAGAAACTGAGTGGGAACCCCAAGAAACTGAGCTGGAAACGTAAGAAACTGAGATTTAAACCCAAGAAACTGAGAGTGAAACCCAAGAAACTGAGAGTGAAACCCAAGAAACTGAGGTTAAACCCAATAAACTGAACTTGAAACCCAAGAAACTGAGGGAAACCCAAGAAACTGAGTGGGAACTCCAAGAAACTGTGATTTAAACCCAATAAACTGAGGTGAATCCCAATAAACTGAGAGTGAAACCCGAGAAACTGAGAGTGAAACCAGAGAAACTGAGCTTGAAACCCAAGAAACTGAGAGGGAAACCCAAGAAACTGAGATGGAAACCCAAGAAACTGAGTGGGAAACCCAAGAAACTGAGCTGGAAATCTTTGAAACTGAGAGTGAAACCCGAGAAACTGAGAGTGAAACCCGAGAAACTGAGAGTGAAACCGGAGAAACTGAGAGTGAAACCCGAGAAACTGAGGTTATACCCAAGAAACTGAGAGTGAAACCCAAGAAACTGAGAGTGAAACCCAAGAAACTGAGGTTAAACCCAAGAAACTGAGAGTGAAACTCGAGAAACTGAGAGTGAAACCCGAGAAACTGAGAGGGAACCCAAAGAAACTGAGCGGGAAACCTAAGAAACTGAGATTTAAACCCAAGAAACTGAGAGTGAAACCCAAGAAACTGAGAGTGAAACCCAAGAAACTGAGGTTAAACCCAAGAAACTGAGCTTGAAACCCAAGAAACTGAGGGAAACCCAAGAAACTGAGTGGGAACCCCAAGAAACTGAGCTGGAAACGTAAGAAACTGAGATTTAAACCCAAGAAACTGAGAGTGAAACCCAAGAAACTGAGAGTGAAACCCAAGAAACTGAGGTTAAACCCAATAAACTGAACTTGAAACCCAAGAAACTGAGGGAAACCCAAGAAACTGAGTGGGAACTCCAAGAAACTGTGATTTAAACCCAATAAACTGAGGTGAATCCCAATAAACTGAGAGTGAAACCCGAGAAACTGAGAGTGAAACCAGAGAAACTGAGCTTGAAACCCAAGAAACTGAGAGGGAAACCCAAGAAACTGAGTGGTAACCCCAAGAAACTGAGCTGGAAACCTAAGAAACTGAGATTTAAACCCAAGAAACTGATGGAAACCCAAGAAACTGAGATTGAAACCCAAGAAACTGAGAGTGAAACCCAAGAAACTGAGCTGAAAATCTTTGCAACTGAGAGTGAAACCCGAGAAACTGAGAGTGATACCCAAGAAACTGAGAGTGAAACCCAAGAAACTGAGCTGAAAATCTTTGCAACTGAGAGTGAAACCCAAGAAACTGAGAGTGAAACACAAGAAACTGAGCTTGAAACCCAAGAAACTGAGGGAAACCCAAGAAACTGAGAGTGAAACCCAAGAAAGTGAGCTGGAAACCTAAGAAACTGAGATTTAAACCCAAGAAACTAAGCGTGAAACCCAAGAAACTGAGAGGGAAACCCAAGAAACGGAGATTGAAACACAACAAACTGAGCTGGAAATCTTTGAAACTGAGAGTGAAACAACAGAAACTGAGCGTGAAACCAAGAAACTTAGAGTGAAACCCAAGAAACTGAGAGTGAAACCCAAGAAACTGAGGCTAAACCCAAGAAACTGAGCTTGAAACCCAAGAAACTGAGAGGGAAACCCAAGAAACTGAGTGGGAACCCCAAGAAACTGAGCTGGAAACCTAAGAAACTGAGAGTGAAACCCAAGAAACTGAGAGTGAAACCCAAGAAACTGAGAGTGAAACACAAGAAACTGAGCTGGAAATCTTTGAAACTGAGAGTGAAACCCAAGAAACTGAGCGTGAAACCCAAGAAACGGAGGGAAACCCAAGAAACTGAGAGTGAAACCCAAGGAACTGAGCTGGAAATCTTTGAAACTGAGAGTGAAACCCAAGAAACTGAGGTTAAACCCAAGAAACTGAGATTGAAACCCAAGAAACTGAGAGTGAAACCCAAGAAACTGAGCTTGAAACCCAAAAAACTGAGAGGGAAACCCAACAAACTGAGGGAAACCCAAGAAACTGAGTGGAAACCCCAGGAAACTGAGCTGGAAAACTATAAAACTGAGATTTAAACCCAAGAAACTGAGAGGGAAACCCAAGAAACTGAGAGGAAAACCCGAGAAACTGAGAGGGAAACCCAAGAAACTGAGATGGAAACCCAAGAAACTGAGTGGGAAACCCAAGAAACTGAGCTGGAAATCTTTGAAACTGAGAGTGAAACCCGAGAAACTGAGAGTGAAACCCGAGAAACTGAGAGTGAAACCAGAGAAACTGAGAGTGAAACCCGAGAAACTGAGGTTATACCCAAGAAACTGAGAGTGAAACCCAAGAAACTGAGAGTGAAACCCAAGAAACTGAGGTTAAACCCAAGAAACTGAGAGTGAAACCCGAGAAACTGAGAGTGAAACCCGAGAAACTGAGAGGGAACTCAAAGAAACTGAGCGGGAAACCTAAGAAACTGAGATTTAAACCCAAGAAACTGAGAGTGAAACCCAAGAAACTGAGAGTGAAACCCAAGAAACTGAGGTTAAACCCAATAAACTGAACTTGAAACCCAAGAAACTGAGGGAAACCCAAGAAACTGAGTGGGAACTCCAAGAAACTGTGATTTAAACCCAATAAACTGAGGTGAATCCCAATAAACTGAGAGTGAAACCCGAGAAACTGAGAGTGAAACCAGAGAAACTGAGCTTGAAACCCAAGAAACTGAGAGGGAAACCCAAGAAACTGAGTGGTAACCCCAAGAAACTGAGCTGGAAACCTAAGAAACTGAGATTTAAACCCAAGAAACTGATGGAAACCCAAGAAACTGAGATTGAAACCCAAGAAACTGAGAGTGAAACCCAAGAAACTGAGCTGAAAATCTTTGCAACTGAGAGTGAAACCCGAGAAACTGAGAGTGATACCCAAGAAACTGAGAGTGAAACCCAAGAAACTGAGCTGAAAATCTTTGCAACTGAGAGTGAAACCCAAGAAACTGAGAGTGAAACACAAGAAACTGAGCTTGAAACCCAAGAAACTGAGGGAAACCCAAGAAACTGAGAGTGAAACCCAAGAAAGTGAGCTGGAAACCTAAGAAACTGAGATTTAAACCCAATAACCTAAGCGTGAAACCCAAGAAACTGAGAGGGAAACCCAAGAAACGGAGATTGAAACACAACAAACTGAGCTGGAAATCTTTGAAACTGAGAGTGAAACAACAGAAACTGAGCGTGAAACCAAGAAACTTAGAGTGAAACCCAAGAAACTGAGAGTGAAACCCAAGAAACTGAGGCTAAACCCAAGAAACTGAGCTTGAAACCCAAGAAACTGAGAGGGAAACCCAAGAAACTGAGTTGGAACCCCAAGAAACTGAGCTGGAAACCTAAGAAACTGAGATTTAAACCCAAGAAACTGAGTGAAACCCGAGAAACTGAGACTGAAACCCAAGAAACTGAGAGTGAAACCCAAGAAACTGAGAGTGAAACCCAAGAAACTGAGGTTAAACCCAAGAGACTGAGCTTGGAACCCAAGAAACTGAGAGGGAAACCCAAGAAACTGAGAAGAAAAACCCGAGAAACTGAGAGTGAAACCCAAGAAACTGAGAGTGAAACCCAGGAAACTGAGCTGGAAATCTTTGAAACTGAGACGGAAACCCGAGAAACTGAGAGTGAAACCCAAGAAACTGAGAGTGAAACCCAAGAAACTGAGACTGAAACCCGAGAAACTGAGAGTGAAACCCAAGAAACTGAGAGTGAAACCCAAGAAACTGAGAGTGAAACCCAAGAAACTGAGCTTGAAACCCAGGAAACTGAGTGGGAACCCCAAGAAACTGAGCTGGAAACCCAAGAAACTGAGATTTAAACCCAAGAAACTGAGAAAAAACCCGAGAAACTGAGAGTGAAACCCAAGAAACTGAGAGTGAAACCCAAGAAACTGAGAGTGAAACCCGAGAAACTGAGAGTGAAACCCGAGAAACTGAGGTTATACCCAAGAAACTGAGAGTGAAACCCAAGAAACTGAGAGTGAAACCCAAGGAACTGAGGTTAAAACCAAGAAACTGAGAGTGAAACCCGAGAAACTGAGTGGGAACCCCAAGAAACTGAGCTGGAAACCTAAGAAACTGAGATTTAAACCCAAGAAACTGAGGGAAACCCAATAAAGTGAAACCCAAGAAACTGAGGGAAACCCAAGAAATTGAGAGTGAAACCCAAGAAACCGAGAGTGAAACCCAAGACACTGAGGGAACCCCAAGAAACTGAGCTGGAAATCTTTGAAACTGAGAGTGAAACCCATGAAACTGAGAGGGAAACCCTAGAAACTAAGAGTGAAACCCAAGAAACTGATCTGGAAATCTTTGAAACTGAGAGTGAAACCCAAGGAACTGAGCTTGAAACCCAAGAAACTGACAGGGAAACCTAAGAAACTGAGAGTGAAACCCAAGAAACTGAGCTGGAAATCTTTGAAACTGAGAGGGAAACCCGAGAAACTTAAGTTAAACCCAAGAAACTGAGAGGAAAACCCAAGAAACTGAGTGGGAACCCCAAGAAACTGAGCTGGAAACCTAAGACACAGATTTAAACCCAAGAAACTGAGGGAAACCCAAGAAACTGAGTGGAAATCCCGAGAAACTGAGAACGAAACCCAAGAAACTGAGCTGGAAATCTTTGAAACTAAGAGTGAAACCCATGAAACTGAGAGTGAAACCCAAGAAACTGAGCTGGAAATCTTTGAAACTGAGAATGAAACCCGAGAAACTGAGAGTGAAACCCATGAAACTGAGAGTGAAACCCAAGAAACTGAGAATGAAACCCAAGAAACTGAGAGTGAAACCCAAGAAACTGAGGTTAAACCCAAGAAACTGAGCTGGAAATCTTTAAAACTGAGAGTGAAACCCAAGGAACTGAGCTTGAAACCCAAGAAACTGAGAATGAAACCCAAGAAACTGAGAGTGAAACCCAAGAAACTGAGGTTAAACCCAAGAAACTGAGCTTGAAACCCCAGAAACTGAGAGGGAAACCCAAGAAACTGAGTGGGAACCCCAAGAAACTGAGCTGGAAACCTAAGAAACTGAGATTTAAACCCAAAAAACTGAGGGAAACCCAAGAAACTGAGAGGAAAACCCAAGAAACTGAGTTGAAAATCTTTGAAACTGAGAGTGAAACCCAAGAAACTGAGAGTGAAACCCAAGAAACTGAGGTTAAACCCAAGAAACTGAGCTTGAAACCCAAGAAACTGTGCGGGAACCCCAAGAACCTGAGCTGGAAACCTAAGAAACTGAGATTTAAACCCAAGAAACTGAGGGAAATCCAATAAACTGAGAGTGAAACCCAAGAAACTGAGAGTGGAACCCAAGAAACTGAGCTTGAAACGCAAGAAACTGAGGAAAACCCAAGAAACTAAGAGTGAAACCCAAGAAACTGAGAGTGAAACCCAAGAAACTGAGGTTAAACCCAAGAAACTGAGGGAACCCAAAGAAACTGAGCTGGAAACCCAAGAAACTGAGAGTTAAACCCAAGAAACTGAGCTGGAAATCTTTGAAACTGAGAGCGAAACCCAAGAAACTGAGAGGGAAACCCAAGAAACTGAGAGTGAAGCCCAAGAAACTGTGCTGGAAATATTTGAAACTGAGAGTGAAACCCAAGAAACTGAGAGTGAAACCCAAGAAACTGAGCTGGAAATCTTTGAAACTGAGAATGAAACCCGAGAAACTGAGAGTGAAACCCAAGAAACTGAGAGTGAAACCCAAGAAACTGAGAATGAAACCCAAGAAACTGAGAGTGAAACCCAAGAAACTGAGGTTAAACCCAAGAAATTGAGCTTGAAACTCAAGAAACTGAGAATGAAACCCAAGAAACTGAGTGGGAACCCCAAGAAACTGAGCTGGAAACCTAAGAAACTGAGATTTAAACCCAAGAAACTGAGGGAAACCCAAGAAACTGAGAGGAAAACCCGAGAAACTGAGAGTGAAACCTAAGAAACTGAGAGTGAAACCCAAGAAACGGAGAGTGAAACCCAAGAAACTGAGAGTGAAACCCAAGAAACTGAGGTTAAACCCAAGAAACTGAGGGAACCCCAAGAAACTGAGCTGGAAACCCAAGAAACTGGAGTTAAACCCAAGAAACTGAGCTGGAAATCTTTCAAACTGAGAGTGAAACCCAAGAAACTGAGAGGGAAACCCAAGAAACTGAGAGTGAACCCCAAGAAACTGAGCTGGAAATCTTTGAAACTGAGAGTGAAACCCAAGAAACTGAGCCTGAAACCCAAGAAACTGAGAAGGAAACCCGAGAAACTGAGAGGGAAACCCAAGAAACTGAGATGGAAACCCAATAAACTGAGTGGGAAACCCAAGAAACTGATATTAAACCCAAGAAACTGAGTGGGAAACCCAAGAAACTGAGGTGGAAATCTTTGAAACTGAGAGTGAAACCCGAGAAACTGAGAGTGAAACCCGGGAAACTGAGGTTAAACCCAAGAAAGTGAGAGTGAAACCCAAGAAACTGAGAGTGAAACCCGAGAAACTGAGGTTATACCCAAGAAACTGAGAGTGAAACCCAAGAAACTGAGAGTGAAACCCAAGAAACTGAGGTTAAACCCAAGAAAATGAGAGAGAAACCCGAGAAACTGAGAGTGAAACCCGAGAAACTGAGAGTGAAACCCGAGAAACTGGGAGGGAAACCCAAGAAACTGAGTGGGAACTCAAAGAAACTGAGCTGGAAACCCAAGAAACTGAGGGAAACCCAATAAACTGAGAGGGAAACCCAAGAAACTGAGGTGAAACCCAAGAAACTGAGAGTGAAACCCAAGAAACTGAGAGGGAAACCCGAGAAACTGAGAGTGAAACCCAAGAAACTGATATTAAACCCAAGAAACTGAGCTTGAAACCCAAGAAACTGAGGGAAACCCAAGAAACTGAGAGTGAAACCCAAGAAACTGAGAGTGAAACCCAAGAAACTGAGGTTAAACCCAAGAAACTGAAAGTGAAACCCAAGAAACTGAGGGTGAAACCCGAGAAACTGAGCTGGAAACCCAAGAAACTGAGCTGGAAACCTAAGAAACTGAGATTTAAACCCAAGAAACTGAGGGAAACCCAATAAACTGAGAGTAAAACCCAAGAAACTGAGCTTGAAACGCAAGAAACTGAGGGAAACGCAAGAAACTGAGTGAAACCCAAGAAACTGAGGTTAAACCCAAGAAACTGAGGGAACCCCAAGAAACTGAGCTGGAAACCCAAGAAGCTGAGAGTTAAACCCAAGAAACTGAGCTGGAAATCTTTGAAACTGAAAGTGAAACCCAAGAAACTGAGAGGGAAACCCAAGAAACTGAGAGTGAAACCCAAGAAACTGAGCTTGAAACCCAAGAAACTGAGAGTGAAACCCAAGAAACTGAGCTGGAAATCTTTGAAACTGAGAGTGAAACCCGATAAACTGACGTTAAACCCAAGAAACTGAGAGGGAACCCCAAGAAATTGAGTGGGAACCCCAAGAATCTGAGCTGGAAACCTAAGACACTGAGATTTAAACCCAAGAAACTGAGGGAAAACCAAGAAACTGAGAGGAAATCCCGAGAAACTTAGAACGAAACCCAAGAAACTGAGCTGGAAATCTTTGAAACTAAGAGTGAAACCCATGAAACTGAGAGTGAAACCCAAGAAACTGAGCTGGAAATCCTTGAAACTGAGGATGAAACCCGAGAAACGGAGAGTGAAACCCAAGAAACTGAGAGTGAAACCCAAGAAACTGAGAATGAAACCCAAGAAACTGAGAGTGAAACCCAAGAAACTGAGGTTAAACCCAAGAAACTGAGCTTGAAACACCAGAAACTGAGAGGGAAACCCAAGAAACTGAGTGGGAACCCCAAGAAACTGAGCTGGAAACCTAAGAAACTGAGATTTAAACCCAAGAAACTGAGGGAAACCCAAGAAACTGAGAGGAAAACCCGAGAAACTTACAGTGAAACCCAAGAAACTGAGAGTGAAACCCAAGAAACTGAGTTGAAAATCTTTGAAACTGAGAGTGAAACCCAAGAAACTGAGAGTGAAACCCAAGAAACTGAGCTGGAAATCTTTGAAACTGAGAGTGAAACCCGAGAAACTGAGAGTGAAACCCAAGAAACGGAGAGTGAAACCCAAGAAACTGAGTGTGAAACCCAAGAAACTGAGGTAAAACCCAAGAAACTGAGATTGAAACCCAAGAAACTGTGCGGGAACCCCAAGAAACTGAGCTGGAAACCTAAGAAACTGAAGTTTAAACCCAAGAAACTGAGGGAAATCCAATAAACTGAGAGTGAAACCCAAGAAACTGAGAGTGAAACCCAAGAAACTGAGCTTGAAACGCAAGAAACTGAGGGAAACCCAAGAAACTAAGAGTGAACCCAAGAAACTGAGAGTGAAACCCAAGAAACTGAGAGTGAAACCCAAGAAACTGAGCTTGAAACGCAAGAAACTGAGGGAAACCCAAGAAACTAAGAGTGAACCCAAGAAACTGAGCTGGAAACCCAAGAAACCGAGAGTTAAACCCAAGAAACTGAGCTGGAAATCTTTGAAACTGAGAGCGAAACCCAAGAAACTGAGAGGGAAACCCAAGAAACTGAGAGTGAAGCCCAAGAAACTGTGCTGGAAATATTTGAAACTGAGAGTGAAACCCAGAAACTGAGAGTGAAACCCAAGAAACTGAGCTGGAAATCTTTGAAACTGAGAAGGAAACCCGAGAAACTGAGAGTGAAACCCAAGAAACTGAGAGTGAAACCCAAGAAACCGAGAATGAAACCCAAGAAACTGAGAGTGAAACCCAAGAAACTGAGGTTAAACCCAAGAAATTGAGCTTGAAACTCAAGAAACTGAGAATGAAACCCAAGAAAGTGAGTGGGAACCCCAAGAAACTGAGCTGGAAACCTAAGAAACTGAGATTTAAACCCAAGAAACTGAGGGAAACCCAAGAAACTGAGAGGAAAACCCGAGAAACTGAGAGTGAAACCTAAGAAACTGAGAGTGAAACCCAAGAAACGGAGAGTGAAACCCAAGAAACTGAGAGTGAAACCCAAGAAACTGAGGTTAAACCCAAGAAACTGAGGGAACCCCAAGAAACTGAGCTGGAAACCCAAGAAACTGGAGTTAAACCCAAGAAACTGAGCTGGAAATCTTTCAAACTGAGAGTGAAACCCAAGAAACTGAGAAGGAAACCCAAGAAACTGAGAGTGACACCCAAGAAACTGAGCTGGAAATCTTTGAAACTGAGAGTGAAACCCAAGAAACTGAGCCTGAAACCCAAGAAACTGAGAAGGAAACCCGAGAAACTGAGAGGGAAACCCAAGAAACTGAGATGGAAACCCAAGAAACTGAGTGGGAAACCCAAGAAACTGAGCTGGAAATCTTTGAAACTGAGAGTGAAACCCGAGAAACTGAGAGTGAAACCCGGGAAACTGAGGTTAAACCCAAGAAAGTGAGAGTGAAACCCAAGAAACTGAGAGTGAAACCCGAGAAACTGAGGTTATACCCAAGAAACTGAGAGTGAAACCCAAGAAACTGAGAGTGAAACCCAAGAAACTGAGGTTAAACCCAAGAAAATGGGAGTGAAACCCAAGAAACTGAGAGTGAAACCCGAGAAACTGAGAGTGAAACCCGAGAAACTGAGAGGGAAACCCAAGAAACTGAGTGGGAACTCAAAGAAACTGAGCTGGAAACCTAAGAAACTGAGATTTAAACCCAAGAAACTGAGGGAAACCCAATAAACTGAGAGTGAAACCCAAGAAACTGAGGTTGAAACGCAAGAAACTGAGAGTGAAACCCAAGAAACTGAGAGGGAAACCCAAGAAACTGAGAGTGAAACCCAAGAAACTGAGCTTGAAACCCATGAAACTGAGAGTGAAACCCAAGAAACTGAGCTGTAAATCTTTGAAACTGAGAGTGAAACCCGAGAAACTGAGGTTATACCCAAGAAACTGAGAGTGAAACCCGAGAAACTGAGTGGGTACCCCAAGAAACTGAGCTGAAAACCTAAGAAACTGAGATTTAAACCCAAGAAACTGAGGGAAACCCAATAAAGTGAAACCCAAGAAACTGAGCTTGAAACGCAAGAAACTGAGGGAAACCCAAGAAACTGAGAGTGAAACCCAAGAAACTGAGGTTAAACCCAAGACACTGAGGGAACCCCAAGAAACTGAGCTGGAAACCCAAGAAACGGAGAGTTAAACCCAAGAAACTGAGCTGGAAATCTTTGAAACTGAGAATGAAACCCAAGAAACTGAGAGGGAAACCCTAGAAACTGAGAGTGAAACCCAAGAAACTGAGCGGGAAATCTTTGAAACTGAGAGTGAAATCCGAGAAACTGAAGTTAAACCCAAGAAACTGAGAGGGAAACCCAGGAAACTGAGTGGGAACCCCAAGAAACTGAGCTGGAAACCTAAGACACTGAGATTTAAACCCAAGAAACTGAGAGGAAATCCCGAGAAACTGAGCTGGAAATCCTTGAAACTGAGGATGAAACCCGAGAAACTGAGAGTGAAACCCATGAAACTGAGAGTGAAACCCAAGAAACTGAGTGGGAACCCCAAGAAACTGAGCTTGAAACCCCAGAAACTGAGAGGGAAACACAAGAAACTGAGTGGGAACCCCAAGAAACTGAGCTGGAAACCTAAGAAACTGAGATTTAAACCCAAGAAACTGAGGGAAACCCAAGAAACTGAGAGGAAAACCCGAGAAACTGACAGTGAAACCCAAGAAACTGAGAGTGAAACCCAAGAAACTGAGTTGAAAATATTTGAAACTGAGAGTGAAACCCAAGAAACTGAGAGTGAAACCCAAGAAACTGGAGCTGGAAATCTTTGAAACTGAGAGTGAAACCCGAGAAACTGAGAGTGAAACCCAAGAAACGGAGAGTGAAACCCAAGAAACTGAGTGTGAAACCCAAGAAACTGAGGTTAAACCCAAGAAACTGAGCTTGAAACCCAAGAAACTGTGAGGGAACCCCAAGAAACTGAGCTGGAAACCTAAGAAACTGAGATTTAAACCCAAGAAACTGAGGGAAATCCAATAAACTGAGAGTGAAACCCAAGAAACTGAGAGTGAAACCCAAGAAACTGAGCTTGAAACGCAAGAAACTGAGAGTGAAACCCAAGAAACTGAGGTTAAACCCAAGAAACTGAGGGAAACCCAAGAAACTGAGAGTGAAACCCAAGAAACTGAGCTGGAAACCCAAGAAACTGAGAGTTAAACCCAAGAAACTGAGCTGGAAATCTTTGAAACTGAGAGCGAAAACCAAGAAACTGAGAGTGAAGCCCAAGAAACTGAGAGTGAAACCCAAGAAACTGAGAATGAAACCCAAGAAAGTGAGAGTGAAACCCAAGAAACTGAGGTTAAACCCAAGAAATTGAGCTTGATACTCAAGAAACTGAGAATGAAACCCAAGAAACTGAGTGGGAACCCCAAGAAACTGAGCTGGAAACCTAAGAAACTGAGAGCAAAACCCAAGAAACGGAGAGTGAAACCCAAGAAACTGAGAGTGAAACCCAAGAAACTGAGGTTAAACCCAAGAAACTGAGGGAACCCCAAGAAACTGAGCTGGAAACCCAAGAAACTGGAGTTAAACCCAAGAAACTGAGCTGGAAATCTTTCAAACTGAGAGTGAAACCCAAGAAACTGAGAGGGAAACCCAAGAAACTAAGAGTGAAACCCAAGAAACTGAGCTGGAAATCTTTGAAACTGAGAATGAAACCCAAGAAACTGAGCCTGAAACCCAAGAAACTGAGAAGGAAACCCGAGAAACTGAGAGGGAAACCCAAGAAACTGAGATGGAAACCCAAGAAACTGAGTGGGAAACCCAAGAAACTGAGCTGGAAATCTTTGAAACTGAGAGTGAAACCCGAGAAACTGAGAGTGAAACCCGGGATACTGAGGTTAAACCCAAGAAAGTGAGAGTGAAACCCAAGAAACTGAGAGTGAAACCCGAGAAACTGAGAGTGAAACCCAAGAAACTGAGGTTAAACCCAAGAAAATGAGAGTGAAACCCGAGAAACTGAGAGTGAAACCCGAGAAACTGAGAGTGAAACCCGGGATACTGAGGTTAAACCCAAGAAAGTGAGAGTGAAACCCAAGAAACTGAGAGTGAAACCCGAGAAACTGAGAGTGAAACCCAAGAAACTGAGGTTAAACCCAAGAAAATGAGAGTGAAACCCGAGAAACTGAGAGTGAAACCCGAGAAACTGAGAGTGAAACCCGAGAAACTGAGAGGGAAACCCAAGAAACTGAGTGGGAACTCAAAGAAACTGAGCTGGAAACCCAAGAAACCGAGAGTTAAACCCAAGAAACTGAGCTGGAAATCTTTGAAACTGAGAGTGAAACCCAAGAAACTGAGAGGGAAACCCAAGAAACTGAGAGTGAAACCCAAGAAACTGAGCTTGAAACCCAAGAAACTGAGAGTGAAACCCAAGAAACTGAGCTGGAAATCTTTGAAACTGAGAGTGAAACCCGAGAAACTGACGTTAAACCCAAGAAACTGAGAGGGAACCCCAAGAAATTGAGTGGGAACCCCAAGAAACTGAGCTGGAAACCTAAGAAACTGAGATTTAAACCCAAGAAACTGAGGTTAAACCCAAGAAACTGAGAGGAAAACCCGAGAAACTGAGAGCGAAACCCAAGAAAATGAGTTGGAAATCTTTGAAACTGAGAGTGAAACCCAAGAAACTGAGAGTGAAACCCAAGAAACTGAGAGTGAAACCCAAGAAACTGAGCTGGAAATCTTTGAAACTGAGAATGAAGCCCGAGAAACTGAGAGTGAAACCCAAGAAACTGAGAGTGAAACCCAAGAAACTGAGAATGAAACCCAAGACACTGAGAGTGAAACCGAAGAAACTGAGGTTAAACCCAAGAAACTGAGCCTGAAACCCCATAAACTGCGAGGGAAACCCAAGAATCTGAGTGGGAACCCCAAGAAACTGAGCTGGAAACCTAAGAAACTAAGATTTAAACCCAAGCAACTGAGGGAAACCCAAGAAACTGAGAGGAAATCCCGAGAAACTGAGAGTGAAACCCAAGAAACGGAGAGTGAAACCCAAGAAACTGAGCGGGAAACCTAAGAAACTGAGTGGGAACCCCAAGAAACTGAGCTGGAAACCTAAGAAATTGAGATTTAAACCCGAGAAACTGAGAGGGAAACCCAAGAAACTGAGGGAAACCCAAGAAACTGAGTGGAAACCCCAAGAAACTGAGCTGGAAATCTTTGAAACTGAGACTGAAACCCGAGAAACTGAGAGTGAAACCCAAGAAACTGAGTGGGAACCCCAAGAAACTGAGAGTGAAACCCAAGAAACTGAGAATGAAACCCAAGAAACTGAGAGTGAAACCCAAGAAACTGAGCTGGAAATCTTTGAAACTGAGAGCGAAAACCAAGAAACTGAGAGTGAAGCCCAAGAAACTGTGCTGGAAATTTTTGAAACTGAGAGTGAAACCCAGAAACTGAGAGTGAAACCCAAGAAACTGAGAGTGAAACCCAAGAAACTGAGAATGAAACCCAAGAAAGTGAGAGTGAAACCCAAGAAACTGAGGTTAAACCCAAGAAATTGAGCTTGAAACTCAAGAAACTGAGAATGAAACCCAAGAAACTGAGTGGGAACCCCAAGAAACTGAGCTGGAAACCTAAGAAACTGAGATTTAAACCCAAGAAACTGAGGGAAACCCAAGAAACTGAGAGGAAAACAAGAGAAACTGAGAGTGAAACCTAAGAAACTGAGAGTGAAACCCAAGAAACGGAGAGTGAAACCCAAGAAACTGAGAGTGAAACCCAAGAAACTGAGTTGAAAATCTTTGAAACTGAGAGTGAAACCCAAGAAACTGAGAGTGAAACCCAAGAAACTGAGCTGGAAATCTTTGAAACTGAGAGTGAAACCCGAGAAACTGAGAGTGAAACCCAAGAAACGGAGAGTGAAACCCAAGAAACTGAGTGTGAAACCCAAGAAACTGAGGTAAAACCCAAGAAACTGAGATTGAAACCCAAGAAACTGTGCGGGAACCCCAAGAAACTGAGCTGGAAACCTAAGAAACTGAAGTTTAAACCCAAGAAACTGAGGGAAATCCAATAAACTGAGAGTGAAACCCAAGAAACTGAGAGTGAAACCCAAGAAACTGAGCTTGAAACGCAAGAAACTGAGGGAAACCCAAGAAACTAAGAGTGAACCCAAGAAACTGAGAGTGAAACCCAAGAAACTGAGAGTGAAACCCAAGAAACTGAGCTTGAAACGCAAGAAACTGAGGGAAACCCAAGAAACTAAGAGTGAACCCAAGAAACTGAGCTGGAAACCCAAGAAACCGAGAGTTAAACCCAAGAAACTGAGCTGGAAATCTTTGAAACTGAGAGCGAAACCCAAGAAACTGAGAGGGAAACCCAAGAAACTGAGAGTGAAGCCCAAGAAACTGTGCTGGAAATATTTGAAACTGAGAGTGAAACCCAGAAACTGAGAGTGAAACCCAAGAAACTGAGCTGGAAATCTTTGAAACTGAGAAGGAAACCCGAGAAACTGAGAGTGAAACCCAAGAAACTGAGAGTGAAACCCAAGAAACCGAGAATGAAACCCAAGAAACTGAGAGTGAAACCCAAGAAACTGAGGTTAAACCCAAGAAATTGAGCTTGAAACTCAAGAAACTGAGAATGAAACCCAAGAAAGTGAGTGGGAACCCCAAGAAACTGAGCTGGAAACCTAAGAGACTGAGATTTAAACCCAAGAAACTGAGGGAAACCCAAGAAACTGAGAGGAAAACCCGAGAAACTGAGAGTGAAACCTAAGAAACTGAGAGTGAAACCCAAGAAACGGAGAGTGAAACCCAAGAAACTGAGAGTGAAACCCAAGAAACTGAGGTTAAACCCAAGAAACTGAGGGAACCCCAAGAAACTGAGCTGGAAACCCAAGAAACTGGAGTTAAACCCAAGAAACTGAGCTGGAAATCTTTCAAACTGAGAGTGAAACCCAAGAAACTGAGAAGGAAACCCAAGAAACTGAGAGTGACACCCAAGAAACTGAGCTGGAAATCTTTGAAACTGAGAGTGAAACCCAAGAAACTGAGCCTGAAACCCAAGAAACTGAGAAGGAAACCCGAGAAACTGAGAGGGAAACCCAAGAAACTGAGATGGAAACCCAAGAAACTGAGTGGGAAACCCAAGAAACTGAGCTGGAAATCTTTGAAACTGAGAGTGAAACCCGAGAAACTGAGAGTGAAACCCGGGAAACTGAGGTTAAACCCAAGAAAGTGAGAGTGAAACCCAAGAAACTGAGAGTGAAACCCGAGAAACTGAGGTTATACCCAAGAAACTGAGAGTGAAACCCAAGAAACTGAGAGTGAAACCCAAGAAACTGAGGTTAAACCCAAGAAAATGGGAGTGAAACCCAAGAAACTGAGAGTGAAACCCGAGAAACTGAGAGTGAAACCCGAGAAACTGAGAGGGAAACCCAAGAAACTGAGTGGGAACTCAAAGAAACTGAGCTGGAAACCTAAGAAACTGAGATTTAAACCCAAGAAACTGAGGGAAACCCAATAAACTGAGAGTGAAACCCAAGAAACTGAGGTTGAAACGCAAGAAACTGAGAGTGAAACCCAAGAAACTGAGAGGGAAACCCAAGAAACTGAGAGTGAAACCCAAGAAACTGAGCTTGAAACCCATGAAACTGAGAGTGAAACCCAAGAAACTGAGCTGTAAATCTTTGAAACTGAGAGTGAAACCCAAGAAACTGAGAGTGAAACCCGAGAAACTGAGGTTATACCCAAGAAACTGAGAGTGAAACCCGAGAAACTGAGTGGGTACCCCAAGAAACTGAGCTGAAAACCTAAGAAACTGAGATTTAAACCCAAGAAACTGAGGGAAACCCAATAAAGTGAAACCCAAGAAACTGAGCTTGAAACGCAAGAAACTGAGGGAAACCCAAGAAACTGAGAGTGAAACCCAAGAAACTGAGGTTAAACCCAAGACACTGAGGGAACCCCAAGAAACTAAGCTGGAAACCCAAGAAACGGAGAGTTAAACCCAAGAAACTGAGCTGGAAATCTTTGAAACTGAGAATGAAACCCAAGAAACTGAGAGGGAAACCCTAGAAACTGAGAGTGAAACCCAAGAAACTGAGCGGGAAATCTTTGAAACTGAGAGTGAAACCCGAGAAACTGAAGTTAAACCCAAGAAACTGAGAGGGAAACCCAGGAAACTGAGTGGGAACCCCAAGAAACTGAGCTGGAAACCTAAGACACTGAGATTTAAACCCAAGAAACTGAGAGGAAATCCCGAGAAACTGAGCTGGAAATCCTTGAAACTGAGGATGAAACCCGAGAAACTGAGAGTGAAACCCATGAAACTGAGAGTGAAACCCAAGAAACTGAGTGGGAACCCCAAGAAACTGAGCTTGAAACCCCAGAAACTGAGAGGGAAACACAAGAAACTGAGTGGGAACCCCAAGAAACTGAGCTGGAAACCTAAGAAACTGAGATTTAAACCCAAGAAACTGAGGGAAACCCAAGAAACTGAGAGGAAAACCCGAGAAACTGACAGTGAAACCCAAGAAACTGAGAGTGAAACCCAAGAAACTGAGTTGAAAATCTTTGAAACTGAGAGTGAAACCCAAGAAACTGAGAGTGAAACCCAAGAAACTGAGCTGGAAATCTTTGAAACTGAGAGTGAAACCCGAGAAACTGAGAGTGAAACCCAAGAAACGGAGAGTGAAACCCAAGAAACTGAGTGTGAAACCCAAGAAACTGAGGTTAAACCCAAGAAACTGAGCTTGAAACCCAAGAAACTGTGAGGGAACCCCAAGAAACTGAGCTGGAAACCTAAGAAACTGAGATTTAAACCCAAGAAACTGAGGGAAATCCAATAAACTGAGAGTGAAACCCAAGAAACTGAGAGTGAAACCCAAGAAACTGAGCTTGAAACGCAAGAAACTGAGAGTGAAACCCAAGAAACTGAGGTTAAACCCAAGAAACTGAGGGAAACCCAAGAAACTGAGAGTGAAACCCAAGAAACTGAGCTGGAAACCCAAGAAACTGAGAGTTAAACCCAAGAAACTGAGCTGGAAATCTTTGAAACTGAGAGCGAAAACCAAGAAACTGAGAGTGAAGCCCAAGAAACTGAGAGTGAAACCCAAGAAACTGAGAATGAAACCCAAGAAAGTGAGAGTGAAACCCAAGAAACTGAGGTTAAACCCAAGAAATTGAGCTTGAAACTCAAGAAACTGAGAATGAAACCCAAGAAACTGAGTGGGAACCCCAAGAAACTGAGCTGGAAACCTAAGAAACTGAGATTTAAACCCAAGAAACTGAGGGAAACCCAAGAAACTGAGAGGAAAACAAGAGAAACTGAGAGTGAAACCTAAGAAACTGAGAGTAAAACCCAAGAAACGGAGAGTGAAACCCAAGAAACTGAGAGTGAAACCCAAGAAACTGAGGTTAAACCCAAGAAACTGAGGGAACCCCAAGAAACTGAGCTGGAAACCCAAGAAACTGGAGTTAAACCCAAGAAACTGAGCTGGAAATCTTTCAAACTGAGAGTGAAACCCAAGAAACTGAGAGGGAAACCCAAGAAACTAAGAGTGAAACCCAAGAAACTGAGCTGGAAATCTTTGAAACTGAGAATGAAACCCAAGAAACTGAGCCTGAAACCCAAGAAACTGAGAAGGAAACCCGAGAAACTGAGAGGGAAACCCAAGAAACTGAGATGGAAACCCAAGAAACTGAGTGGGAAACCCAAGAAACTGAGCTGGAAATCTTTGAAACTGAGAGTGAAACCCGAGAAACTGAGAGTGAAACCCGGGATACTGAGGTTAAACCCAAGAAAGTGAGAGTGAAACCCAAGAAACTGAGAGTGAAACCCGAGAAACTGAGAGTGAAACGCAAGAAACTGAGGTTAAACCCAAGAAAATGAGAGTGAAACCCGAGAAACTGAGAGTGAAACCCGAGAAACTGAGAGTGAAACCCGGGATACTGAGGTTAAACCCAAGAAAGTGAGAGTGAAACCCAAGAAACTGAGAGTGAAACCCGAGAAACTGAGAGTGAAACCCAAGAAACTGAGGTTAAACCCAAGAAAATGAGAGTGAAACCCGAGAAACTGAGAGTGAAACCCGAGAAACTGAGAGTGAAACCCGAGAAACTGAGAGGGAAACCCAAGAACCTGAGTGGGAATTCAAAGAAACTGAGCTGGAAACCCAAGAAACCGAGAGTTAAACCCAAGAAACTGAGCTGGAAATCTTTGAAACTGAGAGTGAAACCCAAGAAACTGAGAGGGAAACCCAAGAAACTGAGAGTGAAACCCAAGAAACTGAGCTTGAAACCCAAGAAACTGAGAGTGAAACCCAAGAAACTGAGCTGGAAATCTTTGAAACTGAGAGTGAAACCCGAGAAACTGACGTTAAACCCAAGAAACTGAGAGGGAACCCCAAGAAATTGAGTGGGAACCCCAAGAAACTGAGCTGGAAACCTAAGAAACTGAGATTTAAACCCAAGAAACTGAGGTTAAACCCAAGAAACTGAGAGGAAAACCCGAGAAACTGAGAGCGAAACCCAAGAAAATGAGTTGGAAATCTTTGAAACTGAGAGTGAAACCCAAGAAACTGAGAGTGAAACCCAAGAAACTGAGAGTGAAACCCAAGAAACTGAGCTGGAAATCTTTGAAACTGAGAATGAAGCCCGAGAAACTGAGAGTGAAACCCAAGAAACTGAGAGTGAAACCCAAGAAACTGAGAATGAAACCCAAGACACTGAGAGTGAAACCGAAGAAACTGAGGTTAAACCCAAGAAACTGAGCCTGAAACCCCATAAACTGCGAGGGAAACCCAAGAATCTGAGTGGGAACCCCAAGAAACTGAGCTGGAAACCTAAGAAACTAAGATTTAAACCCAAGCAACTGAGGGAAACCCAAGAAACTGAGAGGAAATCCCGAGAAACTGAGAGTGAAACCCAAGAAACGGAGAGTGAAACCCAAGAAACTGAGCGGGAAACCTAAGAAACTGAGTGGGAACCCCAAGAAACTGAGCTGGAAACCTAAGAAATTGAGATTTAAACCCGAGAAACTGAGAGGGAAACCCAAGAAACTGAGGGAAACCCAAGAAACTGAGTGGAAACCCCAAGAAACTGAGCTGGAAATCTTTGAAACTGAGACTGAAACCCGAGAAACTGAGAGTGAAACCCAAGAAACTGAGTGGGAACCCCAAGAAACTGAGAGTGAAACCCAAGAAACTGAGAATGAAACCCAAGAAACTGAGAGTGAAACCCAAGAAACTGAGCTGGAAATCTTTGAAACTGAGAGCGAAAACCAAGAAACTGAGAGTGAAGCCCAAGAAACTGTGCTGGAAATATTTGAAACTGAGAGTGAAACCCAGAAACTGAGAGTGAAACCCAAGAAACTGAGAGTGAAACCCAAGAAACTGAGAATGAAACCCAAGAAAGTGAGAGTGAAACCCAAGAAACTGAGGTTAAACCCAAGAAATTGAGCTTGAAACTCAAGAAACTGAGAATGAAACCCAAGAAACTGAGTGGGAACCCCAAGAAACTGAGCTGGAAACCTAAGAAACTGAGATTTAAACCCAAGAAACTGAGGGAAACCCAAGAAACTGAGAGGAAAACAAGAGAAACTGAGAGTGAAACCTAAGAAACTGAGAGTGAAACCCAAGAAACGGAGAGTGAAACCCAAGAAACTGAGAGTGAAACCCAAGAAACTGAGGTTAAACCCAAGAAACTGAGGGAACCCCAAGAAACTGAGCTGGAAACCCAAGAAACTGGAGTTAAACCCAAGAAACTGAGCTGGAAATCTTTCAAACTGAGAGTGAAACCCAAGAAACTGAGAGGGAAACCCAAGAAACTAAGAGTGAAACCCAAGAAACTGAGCTGGAAATCTTTGAAACTGAGAGTGAAACCCAAGAAACTGAGCCTGAAACCCAAGAAACTGAGAAGGAAACCCGAGAAACTGAGAGGGAAACCCAAGAAACTGAGATGGAAACCCAAGAAACTGAGTGGGAAACCCAAGAAACTGAGCTGGAAATCTTTGAAACTGAGAGTGAAACCCGAGAAACTGAGAGTGAAACCCGGGATACTGAGGTTAAACCCAAGAAAGTGAGAGTGAAACCCAAGAAACTGAGAGTGAAACCCGAGAAACTGAGAGTGAAACCCAAGAAACTGAGGTTAAACCCAAGAAAATGAGAGTGAAACCCGAGAAACTGAGAGTGAAACCCGAGAAACTGAGAGTGAAACCCGAGAAACTGAGAGGGAAACCCAAGAAACTGAGTGGGAACTCAAAGAAACTGAGCTGGAAACCCAAGAAACCGAGAGTTAAACCCAAGAAACTGAGCTGGAAATCTTTGAAACTGAGAGTGAAACCAAAGAAACTGAGGGAAACCCAAGAAACTGAGAGTGAAACCCAAGAAACTGAGCTTGAAACCCAAGAAACTGAGAGTGAAACCCAAGAAACTGAGCTGGAAATCTTTGAAACTGAGAGTGAAACCCGAGAAACTGACGTTAAACCCAAGAAACTGAGAGGGAACCCCAAGAAATTGAGTGGGAACCCCAAGAAACTGAGCTGGAAACCTAAGAAACTGAGATTTAAACCCAAGAAACTGAGGTTAAACCCAAGAAACTGAGAGGAAAACCCGAGAAACTGAGAGCGAAACCCAAGAAAATGAGTTGGAAATCTTTGAAACTGAGAGTGAAACCCAAGAAACTGAGAGTGAAACCCAAGAAACTGAGAGTGAAACCCAAGAAACTGAGCTGGAAATCTTTGAAACTGAGAATGAAGCCCGAGAAACTGAGAGTGAAACCCAAGAAACTGAGAGTGAAACCCAAGAAACTGAGAATGAAACCCAAGACACTGAGAGTGAAACCCAAGAAACTGAGGTTAAACCCAAGAAACTGAGCCTGAAACCCCATAAACTGCGAGGGAACCCCAAGAATCTGAGTGGGAACCCCAAGAAACTGAGCTGGAAACCTAAGAAACTGAGATTTAAACCCAAGAAACTGAGGGAAACCCAAGAAACTGAGAGGAAATCCCGAGAAACTGAGAGTGAAACCCAACAAACTGAGAGTGAAACCCAAGAAACTGAGCTGGAAATCTTTGAAAATGAGAGTGAAACCCGAGAAACTGAGAGTGAAACCCAAGAAACGGAGAGTGAAACCCAAGAAACTGAGCGGGAAACCTAAGAAACTGAGTGGGAACCCCAAGAAACTGAGCTGGAAACCTAAGAAATTGAGATTTAAACCCGAGAAACTGAGAGGGAAACCCAAGAAACTGAGGGAAACCCAAGAAACTGAGTGGAAACCCCAAGAAACTGAGCTGGAAATCTTTGAAACTGAGACTGAAACCCGAGAAACTGAGAGTGAAACCCAAGAAACTGAGTGGGAACCCCAAGAAACTGAGAGTGAAACCCAAGAAACTGAGAATGAAACCCAAGAAACTGAGAGTGAAACCCAAGAAACTGAGCTGGAAATCTTTGAAACTGAGAGCGAAAACCAAGAAACTGAGAGTGAAGCCCAAGAAACTGTGCTGGAAATATTTGAAACTGAGAGTGAAACCCAGAAACTGAGAGTGAAACCCAAGAAACTGAGAGTGAAACCCAAGAAACTGAGAATGAAACCCAAGAAAGTGAGAGTGAAACCCAAGAAACTGAGGTTAAACCCAAGAAATTGAGCTTGAAACTCAAGAAACTGAGAATGAAACCCAAGAAACTGAGTGGGAACCCCAAGAAACTGAGCTGGAAACCTAAGAAACTGAGATTTAAACCCAAGAAACTGAGGGAAACCCAAGAAACTGAGAGGAAAACAAGAGAAACTGAGAGTGAAACCTAAGAAACTGAGAGTGAAACCCAAGAAACGGAGAGTGAAACCCAAGAAACTGAGAGTGAAACCCAAGAAACTGAGGTTAAACCCAAGAAACTGAGGGAACCCCAAGAAACTGAGCTGGAAACCCAAGAAACTGGAGTTAAACCCAAGAAACTGAGCTGGAAATCTTTCAAACTGAGAGTGAAACCCAAGAAACTGAGAGGGAAACCCAAGAAACTAAGAGTGAAACCCAAGAAACTGAGCTGGAAATCTTTGAAACTGAGAGTGAAACCCAAGAAACTGAGCCTGAAACCCAAGAAACTGAGAAGGAAACCCGAGAAACTGAGAGGGAAACCCAAGAAACTGAGATGGAAACCCAAGAAACTGAGTGGGAAACCCAAGAAACTGAGCTGGAAATCTTTGAAACTGAGAGTGAAACCCGAGAAACTGAGAGTGAAACCCGGGATACTGAGGTTAAACCCAAGAAAGTGAGAGTGAAACCCAAGAAACTGAGAGTGAAACCCGAGAAACTGAGAGTGAAACCCAAGAAACTGAGGTTAAACCCAAGAAAATGAGAGTGAAACCCGAGAAACTGAGAGTGAAACCCGAGAAACTGAGAGTGAAACCCGAGAAACTGAGAGGGAAACCCAAGAAACTGAGTGGGAACTCAAAGAAACTGAGCTGGAAACCCAAGAAACCGAGAGTTAAACCCAAGAAACTGAGCTGGAAATCTTTGAAACTGAGAGTGAAACCAAAGAAACTGAGAGGGAAACCCAAGAAACTGAGAGTGAAACCCAAGAAACTGAGCTTGAAACCCAAGAAACTGAGAGTGAAACCCAAGAAACTGAGCTGGAAATCTTTGAAACTGAGAGTGAAACCCGAGAAACTGAGAGTGAAACCCAAGAAACTGAGGTTAAACCCAAGAAAATGGGAGTGAAACCCAAGAAACTGAGAGTGAAACCCGAGAAACTGAGAGTGAAACCCGAGAAACTGAGAGGGAAACCCAAGAAACTGAGTGGGAACTCAAAGAAACTGAGCTGGAAACCTAAGAAACTGAGATTTAAACCCAAGAAACTGAGGGAAACCCAATAAACTGAGAGTGAAACCCAAGAAACTGAGGTTGAAACGCAAGAAACTGAGAGTGAAACCCAAGAAACTGAGAGGGAAACCCAAGAAACTGAGAGTGAAACCCAAGAAACTGAGCTTGAAACCCATGAAACTGAGAGTGAAACCCAAGAAACTGAGCTGTAAATCTTTGAAACTGAGAGTGAAACCCAAGAAACTGAGAGTGAAACCCGAGAAACTGAGGTTATACCCAAGAAACTGAGAGTGAAACCCGAGAAACTGAGTGGGTACCCCAAGAAACTGAGCTGAAAACCTAAGAAACTGAGATTTAAACCCAAGAAACTGAGGGAAACCCAATAAAGTGAAACCCAAGAAACTGAGCTTGAAACGCAAGAAACTGAGGGAAACCCAAGAAACTGAGAGTGAAACCCAAGAAACTGAGGTTAAACCCAAGACACTGAGGGAACCCCAAGAAACTGAGCTGGAAACCCAAGAAACGGAGAGTTAAACCCAAGAAACTGAGCTGGAAATCTTTGAAACTGAGAATGAAACCCAAGAAACTGAGAGGGAAACCCTAGAAACTGAGAGTGAAACCCAAGAAACTGAGCGGGAAATCTTTGAAACTGAGAGTGAAACCCGAGAAACTGAAGTTAAACCCAAGAAACTGAGAGGGAAACCCAGGAAACTGAGTGGGAACCCCAAGAAACTGAGCTGGAAACCTAAGACACTGAGATTTAAACCCAAGAAACTGAGAGGAAATCCCGAGAAACTGAGCTGGAAATCCTTGAAACTGAGGATGAAACCCGAGAAACTGAGAGTGAAACCCATGAAACTGAGAGTGAAACCCAAGAAACTGAGTGGGAACCCCAAGAAACTGAGCTTGAAACCCCAGAAACTGAGAGGGAAACACAAGAAACTGAGTGGGAACCCCAAGAAACTGAGCTGGAAACCTAAGAAACTGAGATTTAAACCCAAGAAACTGAGGGAAACCCAAGAAACTGAGAGGAAAACCCGAGAAACTGACAGTGAAACCCAAGAAACTGAGAGTGAAACCCAAGAAACTGAGTTGAAAATCTTTGAAACTGAGAGTGAAACCCAAGAAACTGAGAGTGAAACCCAAGAAACTGAGCTGGAAATCTTTGAAACTGAGAGTGAAACCCGAGAAACTGAGAGTGAAACCCAAGAAACGGAGAGTGAAACCCAAGAAACTGAGTGTGAAACCCAAGAAACTGAGGTTAAACCCAAGAAACTGAGCTTGAAACCCAAGAAACTGTGAGGGAACCCCAAGAAACTGAGCTGGAAACCTAAGAAACTGAGATTTAAACCCAAGAAACTGAGGGAAATCCAATAAACTGAGAGTGAAACCCAAGAAACTGAGAGTGAAACCCAAGAAACTGAGCTTGAAACGCAAGAAACTGAGAGTGAAACCCAAGAAACTGAGGTTAAACCCAAGAAACTGAGGGAAACCCAAGAAACTGAGAGTGAAACCCAAGAAACTGAGCTGGAAACCCAAGAAACTGAGAGTTAAACCCAAGAAACTGAGCTGGAAATCTTTGAAACTGAGAGCGAAAACCAAGAAACTGAGAGTGAAGCCCAAGAAACTGAGAGTGAAACCCAAGAAACTGAGAATGAAACCCAAGAAAGTGAGAGTGAAACCCAAGAAACTGAGGTTAAACCCAAGAAATTGAGCTTGAAACTCAAGAAACTGAGAATGAAACCCAAGAAACTGAGTGGGAACCCCAAGAAACTGAGCTGGAAACCTAAGAAACTGAGATTTAAACCCAAGAAACTGAGGGAAACCCAAGAAACTGAGAGGAAAACAAGAGAAACTGAGAGTGAAACCTAAGAAACTGAGAGTGAAACCCAAGAAACGGAGAGTGAAACCCAAGAAACTGAGAGTGAAACCCAAGAAACTGAGGTTAAACCCAAGAAACTGAGGGAACCCCAAGAAACTGAGCTGGAAACCCAAGAAACTGGAGTTAAACCCAAGAAACTGAGCTGGAAATCTTTCAAACTGAGAGTGAAACCCAAGAAACTGAGAGGGAAACCCAAGAAACTAAGAGTGAAACCCAAGAAACTGAGCTGGAAATCTTTGAAACTGAGAGTGAAACCCAAGAAACTGAGCCTGAAACCCAAGAAACTGAGAAGGAAACCCGAGAAACTGAGAGGGAAACCCAAGAAACTGAGATGGAAACCCAAGAAACTGAGTGGGAAACCCAAGAAACTGAGCTGGAAATCTTTGAAACTGAGAGTGAAACCCGAGAAACTGAGAGTGAAACCCGGGATACTGAGGTTAAACCCAAGAAACTGAGGGAAACCCAAGAAACTGAGAGTGAAACCCAAGAAACTGAGGTTAAACCCAAGAAACTGAGGGAAACCCAAGAAACTGAGAGTGAAACCCAAGAAACTGAGCTGGAAACCCAAGAAACTGAGAGTTAAACCCAAGAAACTGAGCTGGAAATCTTTGAAACTGAGAGCGAAAACCAAGAAACTGAGAGTGAAGCCCAAGAAACTGAGAGTGAAACCCAAGAAACTGAGAATGAAACCCAAGAAAGTGAGAGTGAAACCCAAGAAACTGAGGTTAAACCCAAGAAATTGAGCTTGAAACTCAAGAAACTGAGAATGAAACCCAAGAAACTGAGTGGGAACCCCAAGAAACTGAGCTGGAAACCTAAGAAACTGAGATTTAAACCCAAGAAACTGAGGGAAACCCAAGAAACTGAGAGGAAAACAAGAGAAACTGAGAGTGAAACCTAAGAAACTGAGAGTGAAACCCAAGAAACGGAGAGTGAAACCCAAGAAACTGAGAGTGAAACCCAAGAAACTGAGGTTAAACCCAAGAAACTGAGGGAACCCCAAGAAACTGAGCTGGAAACCCAAGAAACTGGAGTTAAACCCAAGAAACTGAGCTGGAAATCTTTCAAACTGAGAGTGAAACCCAAGAAACTGAGAGGGAAACCCAAGAAACTAAGAGTGAAACCCAAGAAACTGAGCTGGAAATCTTTGAAACTGAGAGTGAAACCCAAGAAACTGAGCCTGAAACCCAAGAAACTGAGAAGGAAACCCGAGAAACTGAGAGGGAAACCCAAGAAACTGAGATGGAAACCCAAGAAACTGAGTGGGAAACCCAAGAAACTGAGCTGGAAATCTTTGAAACTGAGAGTGAAACCCGAGAAACTGAGAGTGAAACCCGGGATACTGAGGTTAAACCCAAGAAAGTGAGAGTGAAACCCAAGAAACTGAGAGTGAAACCCGAGAAACTGAGAGTGAAACCCAAGAAACTGAGGTTAAACCCAAGAAAATGAGAGTGAAACCCGAGAAACTGAGAGTGAAACCCGAGAAACTGAGAGTGAAACCCGAGAAACTGAGAGGGAAACCCAAGAAACTGAGTGGGAACTCAAAGAAACTGAGCTGGAAACCCAAGAAACCGAGAGTTAAACCCAAGAAACTGAGCTGGAAATCTTTGAAACTGAGAGTGAAACCAAAGAAACTGAGGGAAACCCAAGAAACTGAGAGTGAAACCCAAGAAACTGAGCTTGAAACCCAAGAAACTGAGAGTGAAACCCAAGAAACTGAGCTGGAAATCTTTGAAACTGAGAGTGAAACCCGAGAAACTGACGTTAAACCCAAGAAACTGAGAGGGAACCCCAAGAAATTGAGTGGGAACCCCAAGAAACTGAGCTGGAAACCTAAGAAACTGAGATTTAAACCCAAGAAACTGAGGTTAAACCCAAGAAACTGAGAGGAAAACCCGAGAAACTGAGAGCGAAACCCAAGAAAATGAGTTGGAAATCTTTGAAACTGAGAGTGAAACCCAAGAAACTGAGAGTGAAACCCAAGAAACTGAGAGTGAAACCCAAGAAACTGAGCTGGAAATCTTTGAAACTGAGAATGAAGCCCGAGAAACTGAGAGTGAAACCCAAGAAACTGAGAGTGAAACCCAAGAAACTGAGAATGAAACCCAAGACACTGAGAGTGAAACCCAAGAAACTGAGGTTAAACCCAAGAAACTGAGCCTGAAACCCCATAAACTGCGAGGGAACCCCAAGAATCTGAGTGGGAACCCCAAGAAACTGAGCTGGAAACCTAAGAAACTGAGATTTAAACCCAAGAAACTGAGGGAAACCCAAGAAACTGAGAGGAAATCCCGAGAAACTGAGAGTGAAACCCAACAAACTGAGAGTGAAACCCAAGAAACTGAGCTGGAAATCTTTGAAAATGAGAGTGAAACCCGAGAAACTGAGAGTGAAACCCAAGAAACGGAGAGTGAAACCCAAGAAACTGAGCGGGAAACCTAAGAAACTGAGTGGGAACCCCAAGAAACTGAGCTGGAAACCTAAGAAATTGAGATTTAAACCCGAGAAACTGAGAGGGAAACCCAAGAAACTGAGGGAAACCCAAGAAACTGAGTGGAAACCCCAAGAAACTGAGCTGGAAATCTTTGAAACTGAGACTGAAACCCGAGAAACTGAGAGTGAAACCCAAGAAACTGAGTGGGAACCCCAAGAAACTGAGAGTGAAACCCAAGAAACTGAGAATGAAACCCAAGAAACTGAGAGTGAAACCCAAGAAACTGAGCTGGAAATCTTTGAAACTGAGAGCGAAAACCAAGAAACTGAGAGTGAAGCCCAAGAAACTGTGCTGGAAATATTTGAAACTGAGAGTGAAACCCAGAAACTGAGAGTGAAACCCAAGAAACTGAGAGTGAAACCCAAGAAACTGAGAATGAAACCCAAGAAAGTGAGAGTGAAACCCAAGAAACTGAGGTTAAACCCAAGAAATTGAGCTTGAAACTCAAGAAACTGAGAATGAAACCCAAGAAACTGAGTGGGAACCCCAAGAAACTGAGCTGGAAACCTAAGAAACTGAGATTTAAACCCAAGAAACTGAGGGAAACCCAAGAAACTGAGAGGAAAACAAGAGAAACTGAGAGTGAAACCTAAGAAACTGAGAGTGAAACCCAAGAAACGGAGAGTGAAACCCAAGAAACTGAGAGTGAAACCCAAGAAACTGAGGTTAAACCCAAGAAACTGAGGGAACCCCAAGAAACTGAGCTGGAAACCCAAGAAACTGGAGTTAAACCCAAGAAACTGAGCTGGAAATCTTTCAAACTGAGAGTGAAACCCAAGAAACTGAGAGGGAAACCCAAGAAACTAAGAGTGAAACCCAAGAAACTGAGCTGGAAATCTTTGAAACTGAGAGTGAAACCCAAGAAACTGAGCCTGAAACCCAAGAAACTGAGAAGGAAACCCGAGAAACTGAGAGGGAAACCCAAGAAACTGAGATGGAAACCCAAGAAACTGAGTGGGAAACCCAAGAAACTGAGCTGGAAATCTTTGAAACTGAGAGTGAAACCCGAGAAACTGAGAGTGAAACCCGGGATACTGAGGTTAAACCCAAGAAAGTGAGAGTGAAACCCAAGAAACTGAGAGTGAAACCCGAGAAACTGAGAGTGAAACCCAAGAAACTGAGGTTAAACCCAAGAAAATGAGAGTGAAACCCGAGAAACTGAGAGTGAAACCCGAGAAACTGAGAGTGAAACCCGAGAAACTGAGAGGGAAACCCAAGAAACTGAGTGGGAACTCAAAGAAACTGAGCTGGAAACCCAAGAAACCGAGAGTTAAACCCAAGAAACTGAGCTGGAAATATTTGAAACTGAGAGTGAAACCAAAGAAACTGAGAGGGAAACCCAAGAAACTGAGAGTGAAACCCAAGAAACTGAGCTTGAAACCCAAGAAACTGAGAGTGAAACCCAAGAAACTGAGCTGGAAATCTTTGAAACTGAGAGTGAAACCCGAGAAACTGAGAGTGAAACCCAAGAAACTGAGGTTAAACCCAAGAAAATGGGAGTGAAACCCAAGAAACTGAGAGTGAAACCCGAGAAACTGAGAGTGAAACCCGAGAAACTGAGAGGGAAACCCAAGAAACTGAGTGGGAACTCAAAGAAACTGAGCTGGAAACCTAAGAAACTGAGATTTAAACCCAAGAAACTGAGGGAAACCCAATAAACTGAGAGTGAAACCCAAGAAACTGAGGTTGAAACGCAAGAAACTGAGAGTGAAACCCAAGAAACTGAGAGGGAAACCCAAGAAACTGAGAGTGAAACCCAAGAAACTGAGCTTGAAACCCATGAAACTGAGAGTGAAACCCAAGAAACTGAGCTGTAAATCTTTGAAACTGAGAGTGAAACCCAAGAAACTGAGAGTGAAACCCGAGAAACTGAGGTTATACCCAAGAAACTGAGAGTGAAACCCGAGAAACTGAGTGGGTACCCCAAGAAACTGAGCTGAAAACCTAAGAAACTGAGATTTAAACCCAAGAAACTGAGGGAAACCCAATAAAGTGAAACCCAAGAAACTGAGCTTGAAACGCAAGAAACTGAGGGAAACCCAAGAAACTGAGAGTGAAACCCAAGAAACTGAGGTTAAACCCAAGACACTGAGGGAACCCCAAGAAACTGAGCTGGAAACCCAAGAAACGGAGAGTTAAACCCAAGAAACTGAGCTGGAAATCTTTGAAACTGAGAATGAAACCCAAGAAACTGAGAGGGAAACCCTAGAAACTGAGAGTGAAACCCAAGAAACTGAGCGGGAAATCTTTGAAACTGAGAGTGAAACCCGAGAAACTGAAGTTAAACCCAAGAAACTGAGAGGGAAACCCAGGAAACTGAGTGGGAACCCCAAGAAACTGAGCTGGAAACCTAAGACACTGAGATTTAAACCCAAGAAACTGAGAGGAAATCCCGAGAAACTGAGCTGGAAATCCTTGAAACTGAGGATGAAACCCGAGAAACTGAGAGTGAAACCCATGAAACTGAGAGTGAAACCCAAGAAACTGAGTGGGAACCCCAAGAAACTGAGCTTGAAACCCCAGAAACTGAGAGGGAAACACAAGAAACTGAGTGGGAACCCCAAGAAACTGAGCTGGAAACCTAAGAAACTGAGATTTAAACCCAAGAAACTGAGGGAAACCCAAGAAACTGAGAGGAAAACCCGAGAAACTGACAGTGAAACCCAAGAAACTGAGAGTGAAACCCAAGAAACTGAGTTGAAAATCTTTGAAACTGAGAGTGAAACCCAAGAAACTGAGAGTGAAACCCAAGAAACTGAGCTGGAAATCTTTGAAACTGAGAGTGAAACCCGAGAAACTGAGAGTGAAACCCAAGAAACGGAGAGTGAAACCCAAGAAACTGAGTGTGAAACCCAAGAAACTGAGGTTAAACCCAAGAAACTGAGCTTGAAACCCAAGAAACTGTGAGGGAACCCCAAGAAACTGAGCTGGAAACCTAAGAAACTGAGATTTAAACCCAAGAAACTGAGGGAAATCCAATAAACTGAGAGTGAAACCCAAGAAACTGAGAGTGAAACCCAAGAAACTGAGCTTGAAACGCAAGAAACTGAGAGTGAAACCCAAGAAACTGAGGTTAAACCCAAGAAACTGAGGGAAACCCAAGAAACTGAGAGTGAAACCCAAGAAACTGAGCTGGAAACCCAAGAAACTGAGAGTTAAACCCAAGAAACTGAGCTGGAAATCTTTGAAACTGAGAGCGAAAACCAAGAAACTGAGAGTGAAGCCCAAGAAACTGAGAGTGAAACCCAAGAAACTGAGAATGAAACCCAAGAAAGTGAGAGTGAAACCCAAGAAACTGAGGTTAAACCCAAGAAATTGAGCTTGAAACTCAAGAAACTGAGAATGAAACCCAAGAAACTGAGTGGGAACCCCAAGAAACTGAGCTGGAAACCTAAGAAACTAAGATTTAAACCCAAGAAACTGAGGGAAACCCAAGAAACTGAGAGGAAAACAAGAGAAACTGAGAGTGAAACCTAAGAAACTGAGAGTAAAACCCAAGAAACGGAGAGTGAAACCCAAGAAACTGAGAGTGAAACCCAAGAAACTGAGGTTAAACCCAAGAAACTGAGGGAACCCCAAGAAACTGAGCTGGAAACCCAAGAAACTGGAGTTAAACCCAAGAAACTGAGCTGGAAATCTTTCAAACTAAGAGTGAAACCCAAGAAACTGAGAGGGAAACCCAAGAAACTAAGAGTGAAACCCAAGAAACTGAGCTGGAAATCTTTGAAACTGAGAATGAAACCCAAGAAACTGAGCCTGAAACCCAAGAAACTGAGAAGGAAACCCGAGAAACTGAGAGGGAAACCCAAGAAACTGAGATGGAAACCCAAGAAACTGAGTGGGAAACCCAAGAAACTGAGCTGGAAATCTTTGAAACTGAGAGTGAAACCCGAGAAACTGAGAGTGAAACCCGGGATACTGAGGTTAAACCCAAGAAAGTGAGAGTGAAACCCAAGAAACTGAGAGTGAAACCCGAGAAACTGAGAGTGAAACGCAAGAAACTGAGGTTAAACCCAAGAAAATGAGAGTGAAACCCGAGAAACTGAGAGTGAAACCCGAGAAACTGAGAGTGAAACCCGGGATACTGAGGTTAAACCCAAGAAAGTGAGAGTGAAACCCAAGAAACTGAGAGTGAAACCCGAGAAACTGAGAGTGAAACCCAAGAAACTGAGGTTAAACCCAAGAAAATGAGAGTGAAACCCGAGAAACTGAGAGTGAAACCCGAGAAACTGAGAGTGAAACCCGAGAAACTGAGAGGGAAACCCAAGAAACTGAGTGGGAACTCAAAGAAACTGAGCTGGAAACCCAAGAAACCGAGAGTTAAACCCAAGAAACTGAGCTGGAAATCTTTGAAACTGAGAGTGAAACCCAAGAAACTGAGAGGGAAACCCAAGAAACTGAGAGTGAAACCCAAGAAACTGAGCTTGAAACCCAAGAAACTGAGAGTGAAACCCAAGAAACTGAGCTGGAAATCTTTGAAACTGAGAGTGAAACCCGAGAAACTGACGTTAAACCCAAGAAACTGAGAGGGAACCCCAAGAAATTGAGTGGGAACCCCAAGAAACTGAGCTGGAAACCTAAGAAACTGAGATTTAAACCCAAGAAACTGAGGTTAAACCCAAGAAACTGAGAGGAAAACCCGAGAAACTGAGAGCGAAACCCAAGAAAATGAGTTGGAAATCTTTGAAACTGAGAGTGAAACCCAAGAAACTGAGAGTGAAACCCAAGAAACTGAGAGTGAAACCCAAGAAACTGAGCTGGAAATCTTTGAAACTGAGAATGAAGCCCGAGAAACTGAGAGTGAAACCCAAGAAACTGAGAGTGAAACCCAAGAAACTGAGAATGAAACCCAAGACACTGAGAGTGAAACCGAAGAAACTGAGGTTAAACCCAAGAAACTGAGCCTGAAACCCCATAAACTGCGAGGGAAACCCAAGAATCTGAGTGGGAACCCCAAGAAACTGAGCTGGAAACCTAAGAAACTAAGATTTAAACCCAAGCAACTGAGGGAAACCCAAGAAACTGAGAGGAAATCCCGAGAAACTGAGAGTGAAACCCAAGAAACGGAGAGTGAAACCCAAGAAACTGAGCGGGAAACCTAAGAAACTGAGTGGGAACCCCAAGAAACTGAGCTGGAAACCTAAGAAATTGAGATTTAAACCCGAGAAACTGAGAGGGAAACCCAAGAAACTGAGGGAAACCCAAGAAACTGAGTGGAAACCCCAAGAAACTGAGCTGGAAATCTTTGAAACTGAGACTGAAACCCGAGAAACTGAGAGTGAAACCCAAGAAACTGAGTGGGAACCCCAAGAAACTGAGAGTGAAACCCAAGAAACTGAGAATGAAACCCAAAAAACTGAGAGTGAAACCCAAGAAACTGAGCTGGAAATCTTTGAAACTGAGAGCGAAAACCAAGAAACTGAGAGTGAAGCCCAAGAAACTGTGCTGGAAATATTTGAAACTGAGAGTGAAACCCAGAAACTGAGAGTGAAACCCAAGAAACTGAGAGTGAAACCCAAGAAACTGAGAATGAAACCCAAGAAAGTGAGAGTGAAACCCAAGAAACTGAGGTTAAACCCAAGAAATTGAGCTTGAAACTCAAGAAACTGAGAATGAAACCCAAGAAACTGAGTGGGAACCCCAAGAAACTGAGCTGGAAACCTAAGAAACTGAGATTTAAACCCAAGAAACTGAGGGAAACCCAAGAAACTGAGAGGAAAACAAGAGAAACTGAGAGTGAAACCTAAGAAACTGAGAGTGAAAACCAAGAAACGGAGAGTGAAACCCAAGAAACTGAGAGTGAAACCCAAGAAACTGAGGTTAAACCCAAGAAACTGAGGGAACCCCAAGAAACTGAGCTGGAAACCCAAGAAACTGGAGTTAAACCCAAGAAACTGAGCTGGAAATCTTTCAAACTGAGAGTGAAACCCAAGAAACTGAGAGGGAAACCCAAGAAACTAAGAGTGAAACCCAAGAAACTGAGCTGGAAATCTTTGAAACTGAGAGTGAAACCCAAGAAACTGAGCCTGAAACCCAAGAAACTGAGAAGGAAACCCGAGAAACTGAGAGGGAAACCCAAGAAACTGAGATGGAAACCCAAGAAACTGAGTGGGAAACCCAAGAAACTGAGCTGGAAATCTTTGAAACTGAGAGTGAAACCCGAGAAACTGAGAGTGAAACCCGGGATACTGAGGTTAAACCCAAGAAAGTGAGAGTGAAACCCAAGAAACTGAGAGTGAAACCCGAGAAACTGAGAGTGAAACCCAAGAAACTGAGGTTAAACCCAAGAAAATGAGAGTGAAACCCGAGAAACTGAGAGTGAAACCCGAGAAACTGAGAGTGAAACCCGAGAAATTGAGAGGGAAACCCAAGAAACTGAGTGGGAACTCAAAGAAACTGAGCTGGAAACCCAAGAAACCGAGAGTTAAACCCAAGAAACTGAGCTGGAAATCTTTGAAACTGAGAGTGAAACCAAAGAAACTGAGGGAAACCCAAGAAACTGAGAGTGAAACCCAAGAAACTGAGCTTGAAACCCAAGAAACTGAGAGTGAAACCCAAGAAACTGAGCTGGAAATCTTTGAAACTGAGAGTGAAACCCGAGAAACTGACGTTAAACCCAAGAAACTGAGAGGGAACCCCAAGAAATTGAGTGGGAACCCCAAGAAACTGAGCTGGAAACCTAAGAAACTGAGATTTAAACCCAAGAAACTGAGGTTAAACCCAAGAAACTGAGAGGAAAACCCGAGAAACTGAGAGCGAAACCCAAGAAAATGAGTTGGAAATCTTTGAAACTGAGAGTGAAACCCAAGAAACTGAGAGTGAAACCCAAGAAACTGAGAGTGAAACCCAAGAAACTGAGCTGGAAATCTTTGAAACTGAGAATGAAGCCCGAGAAACTGAGAGTGAAACCCAAGAAACTGAGAGTGAAACCCAAGAAACTGAGAATGAAACCCAAGACACTGAGAGTGAAACCCAAGAAACTGAGGTTAAACCCAAGAAACTGAGCCTGAAACCCCATAAACTGCGAGGGAACCCCAAGAATCTGAGTGGGAACCCCAAGAAACTGAGCTGGAAACCTAAGAAACTGAGATTTAAACCCAAGAAACTGAGGGAAACCCAAGAAACTGAGAGGAAATCCCGAGAAACTGAGAGTGAAACCCAACAAACTGAGAGTGAAACCCAAGAAACTGAGCTGGAAATCTTTGAAAATGAGAGTGAAACCCGAGAAACTGAGAGTGAAACCCAAGAAACGGAGAGTGAAACCCAAGAAACTGAGCGGGAAACCTAAGAAACTGAGTGGGAACCCCAAGAAACTGAGCTGGAAACCTAAGAAATTGAGATTTAAACCCGAGAAACTGAGAGGGAAACCCAAGAAACTGAGGGAAACCCAAGAAACTGAGTGGAAACCCCAAGAAACTGAGCTGGAAATCTTTGAAACTGAGACTGAAACCCGAGAAACTGAGAGTGAAACCCAAGAAACTGAGTGGGAACCCCAAGAAACTGAGAGTGAAACCCAAGAAACTGAGAATGAAACCCAAGAAACTGAGAGTGAAACCCAAGAAACTGAGCTGGAAATCTTTGAAACTGAGAGCGAAAACCAAGAAACTGAGAGTGAAGCCCAAGAAACTGTGCTGGAAATATTTGAAACTGAGAGTGAAACCCAGAAACTGAGAGTGAAACCCAAGAAACTGAGAGTGAAACCCAAGAAACTGAGAATGAAACCCAAGAAAGTGAGAGTGAAACCCAAGAAACTGAGGTTAAACCCAAGAAATTGAGCTTGAAACTCAAGAAACTGAGAATGAAACCCAAGAAACTGAGTGGGAACCCCAAGAAACTGAGCTGGAAACCTAAGAAACTGAGATTTAAACCCAAGAAACTGAGGGAAACCCAAGAAACTGAGAGGAAAACAAGAGAAACTGAGAGTGAAACCTAAGAAACTGAGAGTGAAACCCAAGAAACGGAGAGTGAAACCCAAGAAACTGAGAGTGAAACCCAAGAAACTGAGGTTAAACCCAAGAAACTGAGGGAACCAAAAGAAACTGAGCTGGAAACCCAAGAAACTGGAGTTAAACCCAAGAAACTGAGCTGGAAATCTTTCAAACTGAGAGTGAAACCCAAGAAACTGAGAGGGAAACCCAAGAAACTAAGAGTGAAACCCAAGAAACTGAGCTGGAAATCTTTGAAACTGAGAGTGAAACCCAAGAAACTGAGCCTGAAACCCAAGAAACTGAGAAGGAAACCCGAGAAACTGAGAGGGAAACCCAAGAAACTGAGATGGAAACCCAAGAAACTGAGTGGGAAACCCAAGAAACTGAGCTGGAAATCTTTGAAACTGAGAGTGAAACCCGAGAAACTGAGAGTGAAACCCGGGATACTGAGGTTAAACCCAAGAAAGTGAGAGTGAAACCCAAGAAACTGAGAGTGAAACCCGAGAAACTGAGAGTGAAACCCAAGAAACTGAGGTTAAACCCAAGAAAATGAGAGTGAAACCCGAGAAACTGAGAGTGAAACCCGAGAAACTGAGAGTGAAACCCGAGAAACTGAGAGGGAAACCCAAGAAACTGAGTGGGAACTCAAAGAAACTGAGCTGGAAACCCAAGAAACCGAGAGTTAAACCCAAGAAACTGAGCTGGAAATCTTTGAAACTGAGAGTGAAACCAAAGAAACTGAGAGGGAAACCCAAGAAACTGAGAGTGAAACCCAAGAAACTGAGCTTGAAACCCAAGAAACTGAGAGTGAAACCCAAGAAACTGAGCTGGAAATCTTTGAAACTGAGAGTGAAACCCGAGAAACTGACGTTAAACCCAAGAAACTGAGAGGGAACCCCAAGAAATTGAGTGGGAACCCCAAGAAACTGAGCTGGAAACCTAAGAAACTGAGATTTAAACCCAAGAAACTGAGGTTAAACCCAAGAAACTGAGAGGAAAACCCGAGAAACTGAGAGCGAAACCCAAGAAAATGAGTTGGAAATCTTTGAAACTGAGAGTGAAACCCAAGAAACTGAGAGTGAAACCCAAGAAACTGAGAGTGAAACCCAAGAAACTGAGCTGGAAATCTTTGAAACTGAGAATGAAGCCCGAGAAACTGAGAGTGAAACCCAAGAAACTGAGAGTGAAACCCAAGAAACTGAGAATGAAACCCAAGACACTGAGAGTGAAACCCAAGAAACTGAGGTTAAACCCAAGAAACTGAGCCTGAAACCCCATAAACTGCGAGGGAACCCCAAGAATCTGAGTGGGAACCCCAAGAAACTGAGCTGGAAACCTAAGAAACTGAGATTTAAACCCAAGAAACTGAGGGAAACCCAAGAAACTGAGAGGAAATCCCGAGAAACTGAGAGTGAAACCCGAGAAACTGAGAGTGAAACCCAAGAAACGGAGAGTGAAACCCAAGAAACTGAGCGGGAAACCTAAGAAACTGAGTGGGAACCCCAAGAAACTGAGCTGGAAACCTAAGAAATTGAGATTTAAACCCGAGAAACTGAGAGGGAAACCCAAGAAACTGAGGGAAACCCAAGAAACTGAGTGGAAACCCCAAGAAACTGAGCTGGAAATCTTTGAAACTGAGACTGAAACCCGAGAAACTGAGAGTGAAACCCAAGAAACTGAGTGGGAACCCCAAGAAACTGAGCTGGAAACCCAAGAAACTGAGATTTAAACCCAAGAAACTGAGAGTGAAACCCAAGAAACTGAGAGTCAAACCCAAGAAACTGAGAGTGAAACCCAAGAAACTGAGCTGGAAATCTTTGAAACTGAGAGTGAAACCCGAGAAACTGAGCTTGAAACCCAAGAAACTGAGATGGAAACCCAAGAAACTGAGTGGGAACCCCAAGAAACTGAGCTGGAAACCTAAGAAACTGAGATTTAAACCCAATAAACTGAGGGAAACCCAAGAAACTGAGAGTGAAACCCAAGAAACTGAGAGTGAACCCCAAGAAACTGAGATGGAAATCTTTGAAACTGAGAGTGAAACCCGAGACACTGAGAGTGAAAACTAAGAAACTGAGAGTGAAACCCAAGAAACTGATATTAAACCCAAGAAACTGAGCTTGAAACCCAAGAAACTGAGGGAAACCCAAGAAACTGAGATGGAAACCTAAGAAACTGAGATTTAAACCCAAGAAACTGAGGGAAACCCAAGAAACTGAGTGGGAACTCCAAGAAACTGAGCTGGAAACCTAAGAAACTGAGATTTAAACCCAAGAAACAGAGGGAAACCCAATAAACTGAGGGAAACCCAAGAAACTGAGAGTGAAACCCAAGAAACTGAGGTTAAACCCAAGAAACTGAGTGAAACCCGAGAAACTGAGAGTGAAACCCAAGAAACTGAGAGTGAAACCCAAGAAACTGAGAGTGAAACCCAAGAAACTGAGCTTGAAACCCAAGAAACTGAGCTTGAAACCCAAGAAACTGAGAGTGAAACCCAAGAAACTGAGTGGGAACCCCAAGAAACTGAGCTGGAAACCTAAGAAACTGAGATTTAAACCCAAGAAACAGAGGAAAACCAAATAAACTGAGGGAAACCCAAGAAACTGAGAGTGAAACCCAAGAAACTGAGGTTAAACCCAATTAACTGAGCTTGAAACCCAAGAAACTGAGGGAAACCCAAGAAACTGAGTGGGAACTCCAAGAAACTGAGCTGGAAACCCAAGAAACTGTGATTTAAACCCAATAAACTGAGGTGAAACCCAAGAAACTGAGAGTGAAACCCGAGAAACTGAGAGTGAAACCAGAGAAACTGAGCTTGAGACCCAACAAACTGAGAGTGAAACCCGAGAAACTGAGAGTGAAACCCAAGAAACTGAGGTTAAACACAAGAAACTGAGCTTGAAACCCAAGAAACCGAGGGAAACCCAAGAAACTGAGAGTGAAACCCAAGAAACTGAGATGGAAACCTAAGAAACTGAGATTTAAACCCAAGAAACTGAGGGAAACCGAAGAAACTGAGAGGGAACCCCAAGAAACTGAGCTGGGAACCTAAGAAACTGAGATTTAAACCCAAGAAACTGAGGGAAACCCAAGAAACTGAGAGGGAAACCAAAAAAACTGAGAGTGAAACCCAAGAAACTGAGAGTGAAACCCAAGAAACTGAGTGGGAACCCCAAGAAACTGAGCTGGAAACCTAAGAAACTGAGATTAAAACCCAAGAAATTGAGTGAAACCCAAGAAACTGAGGCTAAACCCAAGAAACTGAGCTTGAAACCCAAGAAACTGAGAGGGAAACCCAAGAAACTGAGTGGGAACCCCAAGAAACTGAGCTGGAAACCTAAGAAACTGACATTTAAACCCAGGAAACTGAGAGTGAAACCCGAGAAACTGAGAGTGAAACCCGAGAAACTGAGAGTGAAACCCAAGAAACTGAGAGTGAAACCCAAGAAACTGATATTAAACCCAAGAAACTGAGCTTGAAACCCAAGAAACTGAGGGAAACCCAAGAAACTGAGAGCGAAACTTAAGAAATTGAGATGGAAACCTAAGAAACTGAGATTTAAACCCAAGAAACTGAGGGAAACCCAAGAAACTGAGTGGGAACCCCAAGAAACTCAGCTGGAAACCTAAGAAACTGAGATTTGAACCCAAGAAACAGAGGGAAACCCAATAAACTGAGTGAAACCCAAGAAACTGAGAGTGAAACCCAAGAAACTGAGATTAAACCCAAGAAACTGAGAGTGAAACCCAAGAAACTGAGAGTGAAACCCGAGAAAATGAGAGTGGAACCCAAGAAACTGAGAGTGAAACCCAAGAAACTGAGCTGGAAATCTTTGAAACTGAGAATGAAACCCGAGAAACTGAGAGTGAAACCCAAGAATATTAGCTTGAAACCCAAGAAACTGAGGGAAACCCAAGAAACTGAGTGGGAACCCCAAGAAAGTGAGCTGGAAACCTAAGAAACTGAGATTTAAACCCAAGAAACAGAGGGAAACCCAAGAAACTGAGAGTGAAACCCAAGAAACTGAGTTGGAAATCTTTGAAACTGAGAGTGAAACCCAAGAAACTGAGAATGAAACCCAAGAAACTGAGCTGGAAATCTTTGAAACTGAGAGTGAAACCCGAGAAACTGAGAGTGAAACCCAAGAAACGGAGAGTGAAACCCAAGAAACTGAGCGGGAAACCTAAGAAACTGAGTGGGAACCCCAAGAAACTGAGCTGGAAACCTAAGAAATTGAGATTTAAACCCGAGAAACTGAGAGGGAAACCCAAGAAACTGAGGGAAACCCAAGAAACTGAGTGGAAACCCCAAGAAACTGAGCTGGAAATCTTTGAAACTGAGACTGAAACCCGAGAAACTGAGAGTGAAACCCAAGAAACTGAGAGTGCAACCCAAGAAACTGAGAGTGAAACCCAAGAAACTGAGAGTGAAATCCAAGAAACTGAGGTGAACCCAAGAAACTGAGCTTGAAACCCAAGAAACTGAGTGGGAACCCCAAGAAACTGAGCTGGAAACCCAAGAAACTGAGATTTAAACCCAAGAAACTGAGAGTGAAACCCAAGAAACTGAGAGTCAAACCCAAGAAACTGAGAGTGAAACCCAAGAAACTGAGCTGGAAATCTTTGAAACTGAGAGTGAAACCCGAGAAACTGAGCTTGAAACCCAAGAAACTGAGATTTAAACCCAAGAAACTGAGGGAAACCCAAGAAACTGAGAGTGAAACCCAAGAAACTGAGAGTGAAACCCAAGAAACTGAGATGGAAATCTTTGAAACTGAGAGTGAAACCCGAGACACTGAGAGTGAAAACTAAGAAACTGAGAGTGAAACCCAAGAAACTGATATTAAACCCAAGAAACTGAGTGGGAAACCCAAGAAACTGAGCTGGAAATCTTTGAAACTGAGAGTGAAACCCGAGAAACTGAGAGTGAAACCCGGGAAACTGAGGTTAAACCCAAGAAAGTGAGAGTGAAACCCAAGAAACTGAGAGTGAAACCAGAGAAACTGAGGTTATACCCAAGAAACTAAGAGTGAAACCCAAGAAACTGACAGTGAAACCCAAGAAACTGAGGTTAAACCCAAGAAAATGGGAGTGAAACCCAAGAAACTGAGAGTGAAACCCGAGAAACTGAGAGTGAAACCCGAGAAACTGAGAGGGAAACCCAAGAAACTGAGGTTATACCCAAGAAACTGAGAGTGAAACCCAAGAAACTGAGGTTGAAACGCAAGAAACTGAGAGTGAAACCCAAGAAACTGAGGTTAAACCCAAGAAACTGAGAGTGAAACCCAAGAAACTGAGCTGTAAATCTTTGAAACTGAGAGTGAAACCCGAGAAACTGAGAGTGAAACCCGAGAAACTGAGGTTATACCCAAGAAACTGAGAGTGAAACCCAAGAAACTGAGAGTGAAACCCAAGAAACTGAGGTTATACCCAAGAAACTGAGAGTGAAACCCGAGAAACTGAGTGGGTACCCCAAGAAACTGAGCTGGAAACCTAAGAAACTGAGATTTAAACCCAAGAAACTGAGGGAAACCCAATAAAGTGAAACCCAAGAAACTGAGCTTGAAACGCAAGACACTGAGGGAAACCCAAGAAACTGAGAGTGAAACCCAAGAAACTGAGGTTAAACCCAAGACACTGAGGGAACCCCAAGAAACTGAGCTGGAAACCCAAGAAACGGAGAGTTAAACCCAAGAAACTGAGCTGGAAATCTTTGAAACTGAGAGTGAAACCCAAGAAACTGAGAGGGAAACCCTAGAAACTGAGAGTGAAACCCAAGAAACTGAGCGGGAAATCTTTGAAACTGAGAGTGAAACCCGAGAAACTGAAGTTAAACCCAAGAAACTGAGAGGGAAACCCAAGAAACTGAGTGGGAACCCCAAGAAACTGAGCTGGAAACCTAAGACACTGAGATTTAAACCCAAGAAACTGAGAGGAAATCCCGAGAAACTGAGAACGAAACCCAAGAAACTGAGCTGGAAATCTTTGAAACTAAGAGTGAAACCCGAGAAACTGAGAGTGAAACCCATGAAACTGAGCTGGAAATCCTTGAAACTGAGGATGAAACCCGAGAAACTGAGAGTGAAACCCATGAAACTGAGAGTGAAACCCAAGAAACTGAGTGGGAACCCCAAGAAACTGAGCTTGAAACCCCAGAAACTGAGAGGGAAACCCAAGAAACTGAGTGGGAACCCCAAGAAACTGAGCTGGAAACCTAAGAAACTGAGATTTAAACCCAAGAAACTGAGGGAAACCCAAGAAACTGAGAGGAAAACCCGAGAAACTGACAGTGAAACCCAAGAAACTGAGAGTGAAACCCAAGAAACTGAGTTGAAAATCTTTGAAACTGAGAGTGAAACCCAGGAAACTGAGAGTGAAACCCAAGAAACTGAGCTGGAAATCTTTGAAACTGAGAGTGAAACCCGAGAAACTGAGAGTGAAACCCAAGAAACGGAGAGTGAAACCCAAGAAACTGAGTGTGAAACCCAAGAAACTGTGCGGGAACCCCAAGAAACTGTGCGGGAACCCCAAGAAACTGAGCTGGAAACCTAAGAAACTGAGATTTAAACCCAAGAAACTGAGGGAAATCCAATAAACTGAGAGTGAAACCCAAGAAACTGAGAGTGAAACCCAAGAAACTGAGCTTGAAACGCAAGAAACTGAGAGTGAAACCCAAGAAACTGAGGTTAAACCCAAGAAACTGAGGGAAACCCAAGAAACTGAGAGTGAAACCCAAGAAACTGAGCTGGAAACCCAAGAAACTGAGAGTTAAACCCAAGAAACTGAGCTGGAAATCTTTGAAACTGAGAGCGAAACCCAAGAAACTGAGAGTGAAACCCATGAAACTGAGAGTGAAACCCAAGAAACTGAGATGGAAATCTTTGAAACTGAGAGTGAAACCCGAGACACTGAGAGTGAAAACTAAGAAACTGAGAGTGAAACCCAAGAAACTGATATTAAACCCAAGAAACTGAGTGGGAAACCCAAGAAACTGAGCTGGAAATCTTTGAAACTGAGAGTGAAACCCGAGAAACTGAGAGTGAAACCCGGGAAACTGAGGTTAAACCCAAGAAAGTGAGAGTGAAACCCAAGAAACTGAGAGTGAAACCCGAGAAACTGAGGTTATACCCAAGAAACTGAGAGTGAAACCCAAGAAACTGACAGTGAAACCCAAGAAACTGAGGTTAAACCCAAGAAAATGGGAGTGAAACCCAAGAAACTGAGAGTGAAACCCGAGAAACTGAGAGTGAAACCCGAGAAACTGAGAGGGAAACCCAAGAAACTGAGTGGGAACTAAAAGAAACTGAGCTGGAAACCTAAGAAACTGAGATTTAAACCCAAGAAACTGAGGGAAACCCAATAAACTGAGAGTGAAACCCAAGAAACTGAGGTTGAAACGCAAGAAACTGAGAGTGAAACCCAAGAAACTGAGGTTAAACCCAAGAAACTGAGAGTGAAACCCAAGAAACTGAGCTGTAAATCTTTGAAACTGAGAGTGAAACCCGAGAAACTGAGAGTGAAACCCGAGAAACTGAGGTTATACCCAAGAAACTGAGAGTGAAACCCAAGAAACTGAGAGTGAAACCCAAGAAACTGAGGTTATACCCAAGAAACTGAGAGTGAAACACGAGAAACTGAGTGGGTACCCCAAGAAACTGAGCTGGAAACCTAAGAAACTGAGATTTAAACCCAAGAAACTGAGGGAAACCCAATAAAGTGAAACCCAAGAAACTGAGATTGAAACGCAAGACACTGAGGGAAACCCAAGAAACTGAGAGTGAAACCCAAGAAACTGAGGTTAAACCCAAGACACTGAGGGAACCCCAAGAAACTGAGCTGGAAACCCAAGAAACGGAGAGTTAAACCCAAGAAACTGAGCTGGAAATCTTTGAAACTGAGAGTGAAACCCAAGAAACTGAGAGGGAAACCCTAGAAACTGAGAGTGAAACCCAAGAAACTGAGCGGGAAATCTTTGAAACTGAGAGTGAAACCCGAGAAACTGAAGTTAAACCCAAGAAACTGAGAGGGAAACCCAAGAAACTGATTGGGAACCCCAAGAAACTGAGCTGGAAACCTAAGACACTGAGATTTAAACCCAAGAAACTGAGAGGAAATCCCGAGAAACTGAGAACGAAACCCAAGAAACTGAGCTGGAAATCTTTGAAACTAAGAGTGAAACCCGAGAAACTGAGAGTGAAACCCATGAAACTGAGCTGGAAATCCTTGAAACTGAGGATGAAACCCGAGAAACTGAGAGTGAAACCCATGAAACTGAGAGTGAAACCCAAGAAACTGAGTGGGAACCCCAAGAAACTGAGCTTGAAACCCCAGAAACTGAGAGGGAAACCCAAGAAACTGAGTGGGAACCCCAAGAAACTGAGCTGGAAACCTAAGAAACTGAGATTTAAACCCAAGAAACTGAGGGAAACCCAAGAAACTGAGAGGAAAACCCGAGAAACTGACAGTGAAACCCAAGAAACTGAGAGTGAAACCCAAGAAACTGAGTTGAAAATCTTTGAAACTGAGAGTGAAACCCAGGAAACTGAGAGTGAAACCCAAGAAACTGAGCTGGAAATCTTTGAAACTGAGAGTGAAACCCGAGAAACTGAGAGTGAAACCCAAGAAACGGAGAGTGAAACCCAAGAAACTGAGTGTGAAACCCAAGAAACTGTGCGGGAACCCCAAGAAACTGTGCGGGAACCCCAAGAAACTGAGCTGGAAACCTAAGAAACTGAGATTTAAACCCAAGAAACTGAGGGAAATCCAATAAACTGAGAGTGAAACCCAAGAAACTGAGAGTGAAACCCAAGAAACTGAGCTTGAAACGCAAGAAACTGAGAGTGAAACCCAAGAAACTGAGGTTAAACCCAAGAAACTGAGGGAAACCCAAGAAACTGAGAGTGAAACCCAAGAAACTGAGCTGGAAACCCAAGAAACTGAGAGTTAAACCCAAGAAACTGAGCTGGAAATCTTTGAAACTGAGAGCGAAACCCAAGAAACTGAGAGTAAAGCCCAAGAAACTGTGCTGGAAATATTTGAAACTGAGAGTGAAACCCAGAAACTGAGAGTGAAACCCAAGAAACTGAGAATGAAACCCAAGAAAGTGAGAGTGAAACCCAAGAAACTGAGGTTAAACCCAAGAAATTGAGCTTGAAACTCAAGAAACTGAGAATGAAACCCAAGAAACTGAGTGGGAACCCCAAGAAACTGAGCTGGAAACCTAAGAAACTGAGATTTAAACCCAAGAAACCGAGGGAAACCCAAGAAACTGAGAGGAAAACACGAGAAACTGAGAGTGAAACCTAAGAAACTGAGAGTGAAACCCAAGAAACGGAGAGTGAAACCAGAGAAACTGAGCTTGAGACCCAACAAACTGAGAGTGAAACACGAGAAACTGAGAGTGAAACCAAAGAAACTGAGGTTAAACACAAGAAACTGAGCTTGAAACCCAAGAAACCGAGGGAAACCCAAGAAACTGAGAGTGAAACCCAAGAAACTGAGATGGAAACCTAAGAAACTGAGATTTAAACCCAAGAAACTGAGGGAAACCGAAGAAACTGAGAGGGAACCCCAAGAAACTGAGCTGGGAACCTAAGAAACTGAGATTTAAACCCAAGAAACTGAGGGAAACCCAAGAAACTGAGAGGGAAACCAAAGAAACTGAGAGTGAAACCCAAGAAACTGAGAGTGAAACCCAAGAAACTGAGTGGGAACCCCAAGAAACTGAGCTGGAAACCTAAGAAACTGAGATTAAAACCCAAGAAATTGAGTGAAACCCAAGAAACTGAGGCTAAACCCAAGAAACTGAGCTTGAAACCCAAGAAACTGAGAGGGAAACCCAAGAAACTGAGTGGGAACCCCAAGAAACTGAGCTGGAAACCTAAGAAACTGAGATTTAAACCCAGGAAACTGAGAGTGAAACCCGAGAAACTGAGAGTGAAACCCGAGAAACTGAGAGTGAAACCCAAGAAACTGAGAGTGAAACCCAAGAAACTGATATTAAACCCAAGAAACTGAGCTTGAAACCCAAGAAACTGAGGGAAACCCAAGAAACTGAGAGCGAAACTTAAGAAATTGAGATGGAAACCTAAGAAACTGAGATTTAAACCCAAGAAACTGAGGGAAACCCAAAAAACTGAGTGGGAACCCCAAGAAACTCAGCTGGAAACCTAAGAAACTGAGATTTGAACCCAAGAAACAGAGGGAAACCCAATAAACTGAGTGAAACCCAAGAAACTGAGAGTGAAACCCAAGAAACTGAGATTAAACCCAAGAAACTGAGAGTGAAACCCAAGAAACTGAGAGTGAAACCCGAGAAACTGAGAGTGGAACCCAAGAAACTGAGAGTGAAACCCAAGAAACTGAGCTGGAAATCTTTGAAACTGAGAATGAAACCCGAGAAACTGAGAGTGAAACCCAAGAATATTAGCTTGAAACCCAAGAAACTGAGGGAAACCCAAGAAACTGAGTGGGAACCCCAAGAAAGTGAGCTGGAAACCTAAGAAACTGAGATTTAAACCCAAGAAACAGAGGGAAACCCAAGAAACTGAGAGTGAAACCCAAGAAACTGAGTTGGAAATCTTTGAAACTGAGAGTGAAACCCAAGAAACTGAGAATGAAACCCAAGAAACTGAGCTGGAAATCTTTGAAACTGAGAGTGAAACCCGAGAAACTGAGAGTGAAACCCAAGAAACGGAGAGTGAAACCCAAGAAACTGAGCGGGAAACCTAAGAAACTGAGTGGGAACCCCAAGAAACTGAGCTGGAAACCTAAGAAATTGAGATTTAAACCCGAGAAACTGAGAGGGAAACCCAAGAAACTGAGGGAAACCCAAGAAACTGAGTGGAAACCCCAAGAAACTGAGCTGGAAATCTTTGAAACTGAGACTGAAACCCGAGAAACTGAGAGTGAAACCCAAGAAACTGAGAGTGCAACCCAAGAAACTGAGAGTGAAACCCAAGAAACTGAGAGTGAAATCCAAGAAACTGAGGTGAACCCAAGAAACTGAGCTTGAAACCCAAGAAACTGAGTGGGAACCCCAAGAAACTGAGCTGGAAACCCAAGAAACTGAGATTTAAACCCAAGAAACTGAGAGTGAAACCCAAGAAACTGAGAGTCAAACCCAAGAAACTGAGAGTGAAACCCAAGAAACTGAGCTGGAAATCTTTGAAACTGAGAGTGAAACCCGAGAAACTGAGCTTGAAACCCAAGAAACTGAGATGGAAACCCAAGAAACTGCGTGGGAACCCCAAGAAACTGAGCTGGAAACCTAAGAAACTGAGATTTAAACCCAATAAACTGAGGGAAACCCAAGAAACTGAGAGTGAAACCCAAGAAACTGAGAGTGACACCCAAGAAACTGAGATGGAAATCTTTGAAACTGAGAGTGAAACCCGAGACACTGAGAGTGAAAACTAAGAAACTGAGAGTGAAACCCAAGAAACTGATATTAAACCCAAGAAACTGAGTGGGAAACCCAAGAAACTGAGCTGGAAATCTTTGAAACTGAGAGTGAAACCCGAGAAACTGAGAGTGAAACCCGGGAAACTGAGGTTAAACCCAAGAAAGTGAGAGTGAAACCCAAGAAACTGAGAGTGAAACCCGAGAAACTGAGGTTATACCCAAGAAACTGAGAGTGAAACCCAAGAAACTGACAGTGAAACCCAAGAAACTGAGGTTAAACCCAAGAAAATGGGAGTGAAACCCAAGAAACTGAGAGTGAAACCCGAGAAACTGAGAGTGAAACCCGAGAAACTGAGAGGGAAACCCAAGAAACTGAGTGGGAACTAAAAGAAACTGAGCTGGAAACCTAAGAAACTGAGATTTAAACCCAAGAAACTGAGGGAAACCCAATAAACTGAGAGTGAAACCCAAGAAACTGAGGTTGAAACGCAAGAAACTGAGAGTGAAACTCAAGAAACTGAGGTTAAACCCAAGAAACTGAGAGTGAAACCCAATAAACTGAGCTGTAAATCTTTGAAACTGAGAGTGAAACCCGAGAAACTGAGAGTGAAACCCGAGAAACTGAGGTTATACCCAAGAAACTGAGAGTGAAACCCAAGAAACTGAGAGTGAAACCCAAGAAACTGAGGTTATACCCAAGAAACTGAGAGTGAAACCCGAGAAACTGAGTGGGTACCCCAAGAAACTGAGCTGGAAACCTAAGAAACTGAGATTTAAACCCAAGAAACTGAGGGAAACCCAATAAAGTGAAACCCAAGAAACTGAGCTTGAAACGCAAGACACTGAGGGAAACCCAAGAAACTGAGAGTGAAACCCAAGAAACTGAGGTTAAACCCAAGACACTGAGGGAACCCCAAGAAACTGAGCTGGAAACCCAAGAAACGGAGAGTTAAACCCAAGAAACTGAGCTGGAAATCTTTGAAACTGAGAGTGAAACCCAAGAAACTGAGAGGGAAACCCTAGAAACTGAGAGTGAAACCCAAGAAACTGAGCGGGAAATCTTTGAAACTGAGAGTGAAACCCGAGAAACTGAAGTTAAACCCAAGAAACTGAGAGGGAAACCCAAGAAACTGAGTGGGAACCCCAAGAAACTGAGCTGGAAACCTAAGACACTGAGATTTAAACCCAAGAAACTGAGAGGAAATCCCGAGAAACTGAGAACGAAACCCAAGAAACTGAGCTGGAAATCTTTGAAACTAAGAGTGAAACCCGAGAAACTGAGAGTGAAACCCATGAAACTGAGCTGGAAATCCTTGAAACTGAGGATGAAACCCGAGAAACTGAGAGTGAAACCCATGAAACTGAGAGTGAAACCCAAGAAACTGAGTGGGAACCCCAAGAAACTGAGCTTGAAACCCCAGAAACTGAGAGGGAAACCCAAGAAACTGAGTGGGAACCCCAAGAAACTGAGCTGGAAACCTAAGAAACTGAGATTTAAACCCAAGAAACTGAGGGAAACCCAAGAAACTGAGAGGAAAACCCGAGAAACTGACAGTGAAACCCAAGAAACTGAGAGTGAACCCCAAGAAACTGAGTTGAAAATCTTTGAAACTGAGAGTGAAACCCAGGAAACTGAGAGTGAAACCCAAGAAACTGAGCTGGAAATCTTTGAAACTGAGAGTGAAACCCGAGAAACTGAGAGTGAAACCCAAGAAACGGAGAGTGAAACCCAAGAAACTGAGTGTGAAACCCAAGAAACTGTGCGGGAACCCCAAGAAACTGTGCGGGAACCCCAAGAAACTGAGCTGGAAACCTAAGAAACTGAGATTTAAACCCAAGAAACTGAGGGAAATCCAATAAACTGAGAGTGAAACCCAAGAAACTGAGAGTGAAACCCAAGAAACTGAGCTTGAAACGCAAGAAACTGAGAGTGAAACCCAAGAAACTGAGGTTAAACCCAAGAAACTGAGGGAAACCCAAGAAACTGAGAGTGAAACCCAAGAAACTGAGCTGGAAACCCAAGAAACTGAGAGTTAAACCCAAGAAACTGAGCTGGAAATCTTTGAAACTGAGAGCGAAACCCAAGAAACTGAGAGTGAAACCCAAGAAACTGAGAGTGAAACCCAAGAAACTGAGATGGAAATCTTTGAAACTGAGAGTGAAACCCGAGACACTGAGAGTGAAAACTAAGAAACTGAGAGTGAAACCCAAGAAACTGATATTAAACCCAAGAAACTGAGTGGGAAACCCAAGAAACTGAGCTGGAAATCTTTGAAACTGAGAGTGAAACCCGAGAAACTGAGAGTGAAACCCGGGAAACTGAGGTTAAACCCAAGAAAGTGAGAGTGAAACCCAAGAAACTGAGAGTGAAACCCGAGAAACTGAGGTTATACCCAAGAAACTGAGAGTGAAACCCAAGAAACTGACAGTGAAACCCAAGAAACTGAGGTTAAACCCAAGAAAATGGGAGTGAAACCCAAGAAACTGAGAGTGAAACCCGAGAAACTGAGAGTGAAACCCGAGAAACTGAGAGGGAAACCCAAGAAACTGAGTGGGAACTAAAAGAAACTGAGCTGGAAACCTAAGAAACTGAGATTTAAACCCAAGAAACTGAGGGAAACCCAATAAACTGAGAGTGAAACCCAAGAAACTGAGGTTGAAACGCAAGAAACTGAGAGTGAAACCCAAGAAACTGAGGTTAAACCCAAGAAACTGAGAGTGAAACCCAAGAAACTGAGCTGTAAATCTTTGAAACTGAGAGTGAAACCCGAGAAACTGAGAGTGAAACCCGAGAAACTGAGGTTATACCCAAGAAACTGAGAGTGAAACCCAAGAAACTGAGAGTGAAACCCAAGAAACTGAGGTTATACCCAAGAAACTGAGAGTGAAACCCGAGAAACTGAGTGGGTACCCCAAGAAACTGAGCTGGAAACCTAAGAAACTGAGATTTAAACCCAAGAAACTGAGGGAAACCCAATAAAGTGAAACCCAAGAAACTGAGATTGAAACGCAAGACACTGAGGGAAACCCAAGAAACTGAGAGTGAAACCCAAGAAACTGAGGTTAAACCCAAGACACTGAGGGAACCCCAAGAAACTGAGCTGGAAACCCAAGAAACGGAGAGTTAAACCCAAGAAACTGAGCTGGAAATCTTTGAAACTGAGAGTGAAACCCAAGAAACTGAGAGGGAAACCCTAGAAACTGAGAGTGAAACCCAAGAAACTGAGCGGGAAATCTTTGAAACTGAGAGTGAAACCCGAGAAACTGAAGTTAAACCCAAGAAACTGAGAGGGAAACCCAAGAAACTGAGTGGGAACCCCAAGAAACTGAGCTGGAAACCTAAGACACTGAGATTTAAACCCAAGAAACTGAGAGGAAATCCCGAGAAACTGAGAACGAAACCCAAGAAACTGAGCTGGAAATCTTTGAAACTAAGAGTGAAACCCGAGAAACTGAGAGTGAAACCCATGAAACTGAGCTGGAAATCCTTGAAACTGAGGATGAAACCCGAGAAACTGAGAGTGAAACCCATGAAACTGAGAGTGAAACCCAAGAAACTGAGTGGGAACCCCAAGAAACTGAGCTTGAAACCCCAGAAACTGAGAGGGAAACCCAAGAAACTGAGTGGGAACCCCAAGAAACTGAGCTGGAAACCTAAGAAACTGAGATTTAAACCCAAGAAACTGAGGGAAACCCAAGAAACTGAGAGGAAAACCCGAGAAACTGACAGTGAAACCCAAGAAACTGAGAGTGAAACCCAAGAAACTGAGTTGAAAATCTTTGAAACTGAGAGTGAAACCCAGGAAACTGAGAGTGAAACCCAAGAAACTGAGCTGGAAATCTTTGAAACTGAGAGTGAAACCCGAGAAACTGAGAGTGAAACCCAAGAAACGGAGAGTGAAACCCAAGAAACTGAGTGTGAAACCCAAGAAACTGTGCGGGAACCCCAAGAAACTGTGCGGGAACCCCAAGAAACTGAGCTGGAAACCTAAGAAACTGAGATTTAAACCCAAGAAACTGAGGGAAATCCAATAAACTGAGAGTGAAACCCAAGAAACTGAGAGTGAAACCCAAGAAACTGAGCTTGAAACGCAAGAAACTGAGAGTGAAACCCAAGAAACTGAGGTTAAACCCAAGAAACTGAGGGAAACCCAAGAAACTGAGAGTGAAACCCAAGAAACTGAGCTGGAAACCCAAGAAACTGAGAGTTAAACCCAAGAAACTGAGCTGGAAATCTTTGAAACTGAGAGCGAAACCCAAGAAACTGAGAGTGAAGCCCAAGAAACTGTGCTGGAAATATTTGAAACTGAGAGTGAAACCCAGAAACTGAGAGTGAAACCCAAGAAACTGAGAATGAAACCCAAGAAAGTGAGAGTGAAACCCAAGAAACTGAGGTTAAACCCAAGAAATTGAGCTTGAAACTCAAGAAACTGAGAATGAAACCCAAGAAACTGAGTGGGAACCCCAAGAAACTGAGCTGGAAACCTAAGAAACTGAGATTTAAACCCAAGAAACTGAGGGAAACCCAAGAAACTGAGAGGAAAGCACGAGAAACTGAGAGTGAAACCTAAGAAACTGAGAGTGAAACCCAAGAAACGGAGAGTGAAACCCAAGAAACTGAGAGTGAAACCCAAGAAACTGAGGTTAAACCCAAGAAACTGAGGGAAACCCAAGAAACTGAGCTGGAAACCCAAGAAACTGGAGTTAAACCCAATAAACTGAGCTGGAAATCTTTCAAACTGAGAGTGAAACCCAAGAAACTGAGAGGGAAACCCAAGAAACTAAGAGTGAAACCCAAGAAACTGAGCTGGAAATCTTTGAAACTGAGAGTGAAACCCAAGAAACTGAGCCTGAAACCCAAGAAACTGAGAAGGAAACCCGAGAAACTGAGAGTGAAACCCAAGAAACTGAGATGGAAACCCAAGAAACTGACTGGGAAACCCAAGAAACTGAGCTGGAAATCTTTGAAACTGAGAGTGAAACCCGAGAAACTGAGAGTGAAACCCGGGATACTGAGGTTAAACCCAAGAAAGTGAGAGTGAAACCCAAGAAACTGAGAGTGAAACCCGAGAAACTGAGAGTGAAACCCAAGAAACTGAGGTTAAACCCAAGAAAATGAGAGTGAAACCCGAGAAACTGAGAGTGAAACCCGAGAAACTGAGAGTGAAACCCGAGAAACTGAGAGGGAAACCCAAGAAACTGAGTGGGAACTCAAAGAAACTGAGCTGGAAACCCAAGAAACCGAGAGTTAAACCCAAGAAACTGAGCTGGAAATCTTTGAAACTGAGAGTGAAACCCAAGAAACTGAGAGGAAACCCAAGAAACTGAGAGTGAAATCCAAGAAACTGAGCTTGAAACCCAAGAAACTGAGAGTGAAACCCAAGAAACTGAGCTGGAAATCTTTGAAACTGAGAGTGAAACCCGAGAAACTGACGTTAAACCCAAGAAACTGAGAGGGAACCCCAAGAAATTGAGTGGGAACCCCAAGAAACTGAGCTGGAAACCTAAGAAACTGAGATTTAAACCCAAGAAACTGAGGTTAAACCCAAGAAACTGAGAGGAAAACCCGAGAAACTGAGAGCGAAACCCAAGAAACTGAGTTGGAAATCTTTGAAACTGAGAGTGAAACCCAAGAAACTGAGAGTGAAACCCAAGAAACTGAGCTGGAAATCTTTGAAACTGAGAATGAAGCCCGAGAAACTGAGAGTGAAACCCAAGAAACTGAGAGTGAAACCCAAGAAACTGAGAATGAAACCCAAGACACTGAGAGTGAAACCCAAGAAACTGAGGTTAAACCCAAGAAACTGTGCCTGAAACCCCATAAACTGCGAGGGAAACCCAAGAATCTGAGTGGGAACCCCAAGAAACTGAGCTGGAAACCTAAGAAACTGAGATTTAAACCCAAGAAACTGAGGGAAACCCAAGAAACTGAGAGGAAATCCCGAGAAACTGAGAGTGAAACCCAACAAACTGAGAGTGAAACCCAAGAAACTGAGCTGGAAATCTTTGAAACTGAGAGTGAAACCCGAGAAACTGAGAGTGAAACCCAAGAAACTGAGAGTGCAACCCAAGAAATTGAGAGTGAAACCCAAGAAACTGAGAGTGAAATCCAAGAAACTGAGGTGAACCCAAGAAACTGAGCTTGAAACCCAAGAAACTGAGTGGGAACCCCAAGAAACTGAGCTGGAAACCCAATAAACTGAGATTTAAACCCAAGAAACTGAGAGTGAAACCCAAGAAACTGAGAGTCAAACCCAAGAAACTGAGAGTGAAACCCAAGAAACTGAGCTGGAAATCTTTGAAACTGAGAGTGAAACCCGAGAAACTGAGCTTGAAACCCAAGAAACTGAGATGGAAACCCAAGAAACTGAGTGGGAACCCCAAGAAACTGAGCTGGAAACCTAAGAAACTGAGATTTAAACCCAATAAACTGAGGGAAACCCAAGAAACTGAGAGTGAAACCCAAGAAACTGAGAGTGAAACCCAAGAAACTGAGATGGAAATCTTTGAAACTGAGAGTGAAACCCGAGACACTGAGAGTGAAAACTAAGAAACTGAGAGTGAAACCCAAGAAACTGATATTAAACCCAAGAAACTGAGCTTGAAACCCAAGAAACTGAGGGAAACCCAAGAAACTGAGATGGAAACCTAAGAAACTGAGATTCAAACCCAAGAAACTGAGGGAAACCCAAGAAACTGAGTGGGAACTCCAAGAAACTGAGCTGGAAACCTAAGAAACTGAGATTTAAACCCAAGAAACAGAGGGAAACCCAATAAACTGAGGGAAACCCAAGAAACTGAGAGTGAAACCCAAGAAACTGAGGTTAAACCCAAGAAACTGAGCTTGAAACCCAAGAAACTGAGAGTGAAACCCAAGAAACTGAGAGTGAAACCCAAGAAACTGAGAGTGAAACCCAAGAAACTGAGGTTAAACCCAAGAAACTGAGCTTGAAACCCAAGAAACTGAGAGTGAAACCCAAGAAACTGAGTGGGAACCCCAAGAAACTGAGCTGGAAACCTAAGAAACTGAGATTTAAACCCAAGAAACAGAGGAAAACCAAATAAACTGAGGGAAGCCCAAGAAACTGAGAGTGAAACCCAAGAAACTGAGGTTAAACCCAATCAACTGAGCTTGAAACCCAAGAAACTGAGGGAAACCCAAGAAACTGAGTGGGAACTCCAAGAAACTGAGCTGGAAACCCAAGAAACTGTGATTTAAACCCAATAAACTGAGGTGAAACCCAAGAAACTGAGAGTGAAACCCGAGAAACTGAGAGTGAAACCAGAGAAACTGAGCTTGAGACCCAAGAAACTGAGAGTGAAACCCGAGAAACTGAGAGTGAAACCCAAGAAACTGAGGTTAAACACAAGAAACTGAGCTTGAAACCCAAGAAACCGAGGGAAACCCAAGAAACTGAGAGTGAAACCCAAGAAACTGAGATGGAAACCTAAGAAACTGAGATTTAAACCCAAGAAACTGAGGGAAACCGAAGAAAATGAGAGGGAACCCCAAGAAACTGAGCTGGGAACCTAAGAAACTGAGATTTAAACCCAAGAAACTGAGGGAAACCCAAGAAACTGAGAGGGAAACCAAAGAAACTGAGAGTGAAACCCAAGAAACTGAGAGTGAAACCCAAGAAACTGAGTGGGAACCCAAAGAAACTGAGCTGGAAACCTAAGAAACTGAGATTAAAACCCAAGAAACTGAGCTTGAAACCCAAGAAACTGAGAGGGAAACCCAAGAAACTGAGTGGGAACCCCAAGAAACTGAGCTGGAAACCTAAGAAACTGAGATTTAAACCCAGGAAACTGAGAGTGAAACCCGAGAAACTGAGAGTGAAACCCGAGAAACTGAGAGTGAAACCCAAGAAACTGAGAGTGAAACCCAAGAAACTGATATTAAACCCAAGAAACTGAGCTTGAAACCCAAGAAACTGAGGGAAACCCAAGAAACTGAGAGCGAAACTTAAGAAATTGAGATGGAAACCTAAGAAACTGAGATTTAAACCCAAGAAACTGAGGGAAACCCAAGAAACTGAGTGGGAACCCCAAGAAACTGAGCTGGAAACCTAAGAAACTGAGATTTGAACCCAAGAAACAGAGGGAAACCCAATAAACTGAGTGAAACCCAAGAAACTGAGAGTGAAACCCAAGAAACTGAGATTAAACCCAAGAAACTGAGAGTGAAACCCAAGAAACTGAGAGTGAAACCCGAGAAACTGAGAGTGGAACCCAAGAAACTGAGAGTGAAACCCAAGGAACTGAGCTGGAAATCTTTGAAACTGAGAATGAAACCCGAGAAACTGAGAGTGAAACCCAAGAATATTAGCTTGAAACCCAAGAAATTGAGGGAAACCCAAGAAACTGAGTGGGAACCCCAAGAAAGTGAGCTGGAAACCTAAGAAACTGAGATTTAAACCCAAGAAACAGAGGGAAACCCAAGAAACTGAGAGTGAAACCCAAGAAACTGAGTTGGAAATCTTTGAAACTGAGAGTGAAACCCAAGAAACTGAGAATGAAACCCAAGAAACTGAGCTGGAAATCTTTGAAACTGAGAGTGAAACCCGAGAAACTGAGAGTGAAACCCAAGAAACGGAGAGTGAAACCCAAGAAACTGAGCGGGAAACCTAAGAAACTGAGTGGGAACCCCAATAAACTGAGCTGGAAACCTAAGAAATTGAGATTTAAACCCGAGAAACTGAGAGGGAAACCCAAGAAACTGAGGGAAACCCAAGAAACTGAGTGGAAACCCCAATAAACTGAGCTGGAAATCTTTGAAACTGAGACTGAAACCCGAGAAACTGAGAATGAAACCCAAGAAACTAAGAGTGCAACCCAAGAAACTGAGAGTGAAACCCAAGAAACTGAGAGTGAAATCCAAGAAACTGAGGTGAACCCAAGAAACTGAGCTTGAAACCCAAGAAACTGAGTGGGAACCCCAAGAAACTGAGCTGGAAACCCAAGAAACTGAGATTTAAACCCAAGAAACTGAGAGTGAAACCCAAGAAACTGAGAGTCAAACCCAAGAAACTGAGAGTGAAACCCAAGAAACTGAGCTGGAAATCTTTGAAACTGAGAGTGAAACCCGAGAAACTGAGCTTGAAACCCAAGAAACTGAGATGGAAACCCAAGAAACTGAGTGGGAACCCCAAGAAACTGAGCTGAAACCTAAGAAACTGAGATTTAAACCCAATAAACTGAGGGAAACCCAAGAAACTGAGAGTGAAACCCAAGAAACTGAGAGTGAAACCCAAGAAACTGAGATGGAAATCTTTGAAACTGAGAGTGAAACCCGAGACACTGAGAGTGAAAACTAAGAAACTGAGAGTGAAACCCAAGAAACTGATATTAAACCCAAGAAACTGAGCTTGAAACCCAAGAAACTGAGGAAACCCAAGAAACTGAGATGGAAACCTAAGAAACTGAGATTTAAACCCAAGAAACTGAGGGAAACCCAAGAAACTGAGTGGGAACCCCAAGAAACTGAGCTGGAACCTAAGAAACTGAGATTGAAACCCAAGAAACTGAGGTTAAACCCAAGAAACTGAGAGTGAAACCCAAGAAACTGAGAGTGAAACCCAAGAAACTGAGGTTAAACCCAAGAAACTGAGCTTGAAACCCAAGAAACTGAGAGTGAAACCCAAGAAACTGAGAGTGAAACCCAAGAAACTGAGGTTAAACCCAAGAAACTGAGCTTGAAACCCAAGAAACCGAGGGAAACCCAAGAAACTGAGTGGGAACCCCAAGAAACTGAGCTGGAAACCTAAGAAACTGAGATTTAAACCCAAGAAACAGAGGAAAACCAAATAAACTGAGGGAAACCCAAGAAACTGAGAGTGAAACCCAAGAAACTGTGGTTAAACACAAGAAACTGAGCTTGAAACCCAAGAAACCGAGGGAAACCCAAGAAACTGAGAGTGAAACCCAAGAAACTGAGATGGAAACCTAAGAAACTGAGATTTAAACCCAAGAAACTGAGGGAAACCGAAGAAAATGAGAGGGAACCCCAAGAAACTGAGCTGGGAACCTAAGAAACTGAGATTTAAACCCAAGAAACTGAGGGAAACCCAAGAAACTGAGAGGGAAACCAAAGAAACTGAGAGTGAAACCCAAGAAACTGAGAGTGAAACCCAAGAAACTGAGTGGGAACCCAAAGAAACTGAGCTGGAAACCTAAGAAACTGAGATTAAAACCCAAGAAATTGAGTGAAACCCAAGAAACTGAGGCTAAACCCAAGAAACTGAGCTTGAAACCCAAGAAACTGAGAGGGAAACCCAAGAAACTGAGTGGGAACCCCAAGAAACTGAGCTGGAAACCTAAGAAACTGAGATTTAAACCCAGGAAACTGAGAGTGAAACCCGAGAAACTGAGAGTGAAACCCGAGAAACTGAGAGTGAAACCCAAGAAACTGAGAGTGAAACCCAAGAAACTGATATTAAACCCAAGAAACTGAGCTTGGAACCCAAGAAACTGAGGGAAACCCAAGAAACTGAGAGCGAAACTTAAGAAATTGAGATGGAAACCTAAGAAACTGAGATTTAAACCCAAGAAACTGAGGGAAACCCAAGAAACTGAGTGGGAACCCCAAGAAACTGAGCTGGAAACCTAAGAAACTGAGATTTGAACCCAAGAAACAGAGGGAAACCCAATAAACTGAGTGAAACCCAAGAAACTGAGAGTGAAACCCAAGAAACTGAGATTAAACCCAAGAAACTGAGAGTGAAACCCAAGAAACTGAGAGTGAAACCCGAGAAACTGAGAGTGGAACCCAAGAAACTGAGAGTGAAACCCAAGAAACTGAGCTGGAAATCTTTGAAACTGAGAATGAAACCCGAGAAACTGAGAGTGAAACCCAAGAATATTAGCTTGAAACCCAAGAAACTGAGGGAAACCCAAGAAACTGAGTGGGAACCCCAAGAAAGTGAGCTGGAAACCTAAGAAACTGAGATTTAAACCCAAGAAACAGAGGGAAACCCAAGAAACTGAGAGTGAAACCCAAGAAACTGAGTTGGAAATCTTTGAAACTGAGAGTGAAACCCAAGAAACTGAAAATGAAACCCAAGAAACTGAGCTGGAAATCTTTGAAACTGAGAGTGAAACCCGAGAAACTGAGAGTGAAACCCAAGAAACGGAGAGTGAAACCCAAGAAACTGAGCGGGAAACCTAAGAAACTGAGTGGGAACCCCAATAAACTGAGCTGGAAACCTAAGAAATTGAGATTTAAACCCGAGAAACTGAGAGGGAAACCCAAGAAACTGAGGGAAACCCAAGAAACTGAGTGGAAACCCCAAGAAACTGAGCTGGAAATCTTTGAAACTGAGACGGAAACGCGAGAAACTGAGAATGAAACCCAAGAAACTGAGAGTGCAACCCAAGAAACTGAGAGTGAAACCCAAGAAACTGAGAGTGAAATCCAAGAAACTGAGGTGAACCCAAGAAACTGAGCTTGAAACCCAAGAAACTGAGTGGGAACCCCAAGAAACTGAGCTGGAAACCCAAGAAACTGAGATTTAAACCCAAGAAACTGAGAGTGAAACCCAAGAAACTGAGAGTCAAACCCAAGAAACTGAGAGTGAAACCCAAGAAACTGAGCTGGAAATCTTTGAAACTGAGAGTCAAACCCGAGAAACTGAGCTTGAAACCCAAGAAACTGAGATGGAAACCCAAGAAACTGAGTGGGAACCCCAAGAAACTGAGCTGGAAACCTAAGAAACTGAGATTTAAACCCAATAAACTGAGGGAAACCCAAGAAACTGAGAGTGAAACCCAAGAAACTGAGAGTGAAACCCAAGAAACTGAGATGGAAATCTTTGAAACTGAGAGTGAAACCCGAGACACTGAGAGTGAAAACTAAGAAACTGAGAGTGAAACCCAAGAAACTGATATTAAACCCAAGAAACTGAGCTTGAAACCCAAGACACTGAGGGAAACCCAAGAAACTGAGATGGAAACCTAAGAAACTGAGATTTATACCCAAGAAACTGAGGGAAACCCAAGAAACTAAGTGGGAACCCCAAGAAACTGAGCTGGAACCTAAGAAACTGAGATTGAAACCCAAGAAACTGAGGTTAAACCCAAGAAACTGAGAGTGAAACCCAAGAAACTGAGAGTGAAACCCAAGAAACTGAGGTTAAACCCAAGAAACTGAGCTTGAAACCCAAGAAACTGAGAGTGAATCCCAAGAAACTGAGAGTGAAACCCAAGAAACTGAGGTTAAACCCAAGAAACTGAGCTTGAAACCCAAGAAACTGAGAGTGAAACCCAAGAAACTGAGAGTGAAACCCAAGAAACTGAGAGTGAAACCCAAGAAACTGAGGTTAAACCCAAGAAACTGAGCTTGAAACCCAAGAAACCGAGGGAAACCCAAGAAACTGAGTGGGAACCCCAAGAAACTGAGCTGGAAACCTAAGAAACTGAGATTTAAACCCAAGAAACAGAGAAAAACCAAATAAACTGAGGGAAACCCAAGAAACTGAGAGTGAAACCCAAGAAACTGAGGGAAACCCAAGAAACTGAGTGGGAACTCCAAGAAACTGAGCTGGAAACCCAAGAAACTGTGATTTAAACCCAATAAACTGAGGTGAAACCCAAGAAACTGAGAGTGAAACCCGAGAAACTGAGAGTGAAACCAGAGAAACTGAGAGTGGTACCCAAGAAACTGAGAGTGAAACCCAAGAAACTGAGGTTAAACACAAGAAACTGAGCTTGAAACCCAAGAAACCGAGGGAAATCCAAGAAACTGAGAGTGAAACCCAAGAAACTGAGATGTAAACCTAAGAAACTGAGATTTAAACCCAAGAAACTGAGGGAAACCGAAGAAACTGAGAGGGAACCCCAAGAAACTGAGCTGGGAACCTAAGAAACTGAGATTTAAACCCAAGAAACTGAGGGAAACCCAAGAAACTGAGAGGGAAACCAAAGAAACTGAGAGTGAAACCCAAGAAACTGAGAGTGAAACCCAAGAAACTGAGTGGGAACCCCAAGAAACTGAGCTGGAAACCTAAGAAACTGAGATTAAAACCCAAGAAATTGAGTGAAACCCAAGAAACTGAGGGTAAACCCAAGAAACTGAGCTTGAAACCCAAGAAACTGAGAGGGAAACCCAAGAAACTGAGTGGGAACCCCAAGAAACTGAGCTGAAAACCTAAGAAACTGAGATTTAAACCCAGGAAACTGAGAGTGAAACCCGAGAAACTGAGAGTGAAACCCAAGAAACTGAGAGTGAAACCCAAGAAACTGATATTAAACCCAAGAAACTGAGCTTGAAACCCAAGAAACTGAGGGAAACCCAAGAAACTGAGAGCGAAACTTAAGAAACTGAGATGGAAACCTAAGAAACTGAGATTTAAACCCAAGAAACTGAGGGAAACCCAAGAAACTGAGTGAAACCCAAGAAACTGAGAGTGAAACCCAAGAAACTGAGATTAAACCCAAGAAACTGAGAGTGAAACCCAAGAAACTGAGAGTGAAACCCGAGAAACTGAGAGTGGAACCCAAGAAACTGAGAGTGAAACCCAAGAAACTGAGCTGGAAATCTTTGAAACTGAGAATGAAACCCGAGAAACTGAGAGTGAAACCCAAGAATATTAGCTTGAAACCCAAGAAACTGAGGGAAACCCAAGAAACTGAGTGGGAACCCCAAGAAAGTGAGCTGGAAACCTAAGAAACTGAGATTTAAACCCAAGAAACAGAGGGAAACCCAAGAAACTGAGGTTCAACCCAAGAAACTGAGTGAAACCGAGAAACTGAGGTTAAACCCAAGAAACTGAGAGTGAAACCCAAGAAACTGAGAGTGAAACACAATAAACTGAGGTTAAACCCAAGAAACTGAGAGTGAAACCCAAGAAACTGAGAGTGAAACCCAAGAAACTGAGCTTGAAACCCAAGAAACTGAGTGGGAACTCCAAGAAACTGAGCTGGAAACCCAAGAAACTGATTTAAACCCAATAAACTGAGGTGAAACCCAATAAACTGAGAGTGAAACCCGAGAATCTGAGAGTGAAACCAGAGAAACTGAGCTTGAAACCCAAGAAACGGAGAGGGAAACCCAAGAAACTGAGTGGTAACCCCAAGAAACTGAGCTGGAAACCTAAGAAACTGAGCTTTAAACCCAAGAAACTGAGGAAAACCCAAGAAACTGAGAGTGAAACCCAAGAAACTGAGAGTGAAACCCAAGAAACTGAGCTGAAAATCTTTGCAACTGAGAGTGAAACCCGAGAAACTGAGAGTGAAACCCAAGAAACTGAGGTTAAACACAAGAAACTGACCTTGAAACCCAAGAAACTGAGGGAAACCCAAGAAACTGAGTGAAACCCAAGAAACTGAGATGAAACCTAAGAAACTGAGATTTAAACCCAAGAAACTGAGGGAAACCGAAGAAACTGAGAGGGAACCCCAAGAAACTGAGCTGGGAACCTAAGAAACTGAGATTTAAACTCAAGAAACTGAGGGAAACCCAAGAAACTGAGAGGGAAACCAAAGAAACTGAGAGTTAAACCCAAGAAACTGAGCTGGAAATCTTTGAAACTGAGTGAAACCCAAGAAACTTAGAGTGAAACCCAAAAAACTGAGAGTGAAACCCAAGAAACTGAGGCTAAATCCAAGAAACTGAGCTTGAAACCCAAGAAACTGAGAGGGAAACCCAAGAAACTGAGCTGGAAACCTAAGAAACTGAGATTAAAACCCAAGAAACTGAGTGAAACCCAAGAAACTGAGGCTAAACCCAAGAAACTGAGCTTGAAACCCAAGAAACTGAGAGGGAAACCCAAGAAACTGAGTGGGAACCCCAAGAAACTGAGCTGGAAACCTAAGAAACTGAGATTTAAACCCAAGAAACTGAGTGAAACCCGAGAAACTGAGAGTGAAACCCAAGAAACTGAGAGTGAAACCCAAGAAACTGAGCTGAAAATCTTTGCAACTGAGAGTGAAACCCGAGAAACTGAGAGTGAAACCCAAGAAACTGCGGTTAAACACAAGAAACTGACCTTGAAACCCAAGAAACTGAGGGAAACCCAAGAAACTGAGTGAAACCCAAGAAACTGAGATGGAAACCTAAGAAACTGAGATTTAAACCCAAGAAACTGAGGGAAACCGAAGAAACTGAGAGGGAACCCCAAGAAACTGAGCTGGGAACCTAAGAAACTGAGATTTAAACTCAAGAAACTGAGGGAAACCCAAGAAACTGAGAGGGAAACCAAAGAAACTGAGAGTTAAACCCAAGTAACTGAGCTGGAAATCTTTGAAACTGAGAGTGAAACCCAAGAAACTGAGCGTGAAACCCAAGAAACTTAGAGTGAAACCCAAAAAACTTGAGAGTGAAACCCAAGAATCTGAGGCTAAATCCAAGAAACTGAGCTTGAAACCCAAGAAACTGAGAGGGAAACCCAAGAAACTGAGCTGGAAACCTAAGAAACTGAGATTAAAACCCAAGAAACTGAGTGAAACCCAAGAAACTGAGGCTAAACCCAAGAAACTGAGCTTGAAACCCAAGAAACTGAGAGGGAAACCCAAGAAACTGAGTGGGAACCCCAAGAAACTGAGCTGGAAACCTAAGAAACTGAGATTTAAACCCAAGAAACTGAGTGAAACCCGAGAAACTGAGTGAAACCCAAGAAACTGAGAGTGAAACCCAAGAAACTGAGAGTGAAACCCAAGAAACTGAGGTTAAACCCAAGAGACTGAGCTGGAAACCCAAGAAACTGAGAGGGAAACCCAAGAAACTGAGAAGAAAAACCCGAGAAACTGAGAGTGAAACCCAAGAAACTGAGAGTGAAACCCAAGAAACTGAGCTGGAAATCTTCGAAACTGAGACTGAAACCCGAGAAACTGAGAGTGAAACCCAAGAAACTGAGAGTGAAACCCAAGAAACTGAGACTGAAACCCGAGAAACTGAGAGTGAAACCCAAGAAACTGAGAGTGAAACCCAAGAAACTTTGAGTGAAACCCAAGAAACTGAGCTTGAAACCCAGGAAACTGAGTGGGAACCCCAAGAAACTGAGCTGGAAACCCAAGAAACTGAGATTTAAACCCAAGAAACTGAGAGTGAAACCCAAGAAACTGAGATGGAAACCCAAGAAACTGAGTGAAACCCAAGAAACTGAGAGTGAAACCCAAGAAACTGAGAGTGAAACCAAAGAATCTGAGGAAAATCCGATAAACTGAGTGTGAAACCCAAGAAACTGAGTGTGAAACCCAAGACACTGAGTGTGAAACCCAAGACACTGAGGTTAAACCCAAGAAACTGAGCTGGAAACCCAAGAAACTGAGTGTGAAATCCAAGAAACTGTGTGAAATCCAAGAAATGCATGTTGATTCTAAATGCGGATGGAAAACCCCGAGGACCCGGATAAAAATCCACACGACCACAGGGAGAGAGACGCGCAAACTCCAAATATACAGCAGGCGTCTTGGTCGGGTTCCAACCCACGACCTCATGGACCCCAGGCGAGCAAGTTAACATATCGCCACTGTAGTGACACATCGGGCATATCCAGTGCCTGCGTTCATCACGGTCTCGTGCCCCCACTCGGAGATCTTTGCAAGTGCCGCCTGCAGTTGCCACACACCTCCCATTAGCACGGTTGACTATGTACTATGTGACAGAAATTCAACATACATATGTGTATCCCTCTGCACTGGTTGGTTTCAACTCATTGGCGGCTGCCCTCACATTTGCCATATCCCAGGACCCACCGTGAATGCCTTCACCTAGCAGTGGATTTATAAAAGGGCTGTGTGTACAGAGGGCTACGAAGCCCTTTTCTCCAATGCCTTGCAGTATATATGACCGATGAGATTAATGGTTATTTGGTCCGTTAACAGACCTCATTTGTTATCATGCCCTTCCAGGATATATGTAGTATTAACCTCAACCATCTATCTTAGGTAGCTTACAACCTTTTTGTATTTGCTACAGTCAATACCTAGCTCTCAGCTCCATATAGTAGCAGCATTGCCTAGTATAACCTGACGACTGTCTGCAGAATGAATCCGGATTGGAAAGGCACATGCTGTGTCAAGCCACATGGAAATGCATCAGTATTTTAATTCATCCCGAATTTACAACATTAATTCATCCTGAATGCTTGGCTTTCCCAAAGCTAGTTCGGTGTTTTTCATTGAACGGCCACTCGAAGAACCTTCCAATGAAAAACATATCTGTGTCATCCAGCAAATATGACCTAGTCCTTGATCTCCAAATACGCACACACACAAAATAATTTCTGAGGTGAAATATATCCCAGATAAGGCCTTGAGTTGGTAAGAAAAATCGGGCTTTATTTTGGATTTTTTTTTTCACAGATAAGATCACACCTTAGAAAACGGTTATTTTTCATGCTTAGACCTGCGGGCCGAGATTGGACGAGGAACATTTTTTTAACGCGTGTTGCCAGAGACGGTCAGCTACCGGCGGCCGCGGAAGACGACGGGAAAGGGTTAAGGCCATAGCCAACATCGCAGGCGCTTCGTAATGTGCGGCGGTGGCCCGTGCCTGCAATTATCCAAATAAAAATAACATTCGCGTTCTTAATTCATCGCATTCCAGCAATTGTTTTCCTTTTAAAGGCGTGCCGTTCCACAGCCGTTCACAAAAAGCCCACGCAATTTAATAACGTTACGTGACTGTAAGGGCCCGTGTGTTTCTTTTTTCTTTATATTTAATATTTTACAACTGGTTTTTAGTATAATAAGAATGCCTCTGGCCGCATCAAATTGTCCTTTTCCTCCTCTCACTGGAAAAAGAGCAGGCAAACAGCATCTGACCCTGCCACAAGTCTCAGCAAACCAATGTTTTCATTTTCCCTTTTCCGAAAGGAGCGCGCGCGCGTGCGCACGAACACACGCACACCCCCTCCGCCAAGGTCACCTTTGATAACGTTTAAAATCTGCAGCATTTGCAGGAGCGTGCGCACGGCTCCCGCAAATGTAAAGAGGGGTGGAGGGGGGAGGGAGAGAGAGAACGATGAGGGGGAAGAAAAAAATCAATGCACTTCCCTTGAGTAATCAAGGAGCTCTTATCACACAGCGAGCGAGGATCTGCGCGTGCATGCGTAATGCAGACGGGCTTGACTGACTGCGGTTCGCCACTTCTGGCGTACAGTGCGCGCGTGCGCGCGACTCTCGCGGAGCGCAATGGAAACGCGCGGTGAAGACGCACGGCGCCGCTTCGGGCTCTCCTCGACGTCCTGGCCTCGGCGCCGTCGCTTCCGTCCCTCTGCTCGGTTCCGCAGCTGTCGCTAAGCCGACAGCCGCGATTCCACGGTCCGCCCTTGCAGCCTCACAAACACCACCTTGTGGCCATGCGTCTTTGCCCTTAGTCTAAACTAAACGATGAAACCGTTTTTTAAACGTTCATTTTTTTAAAGGTGAGGTCCACTTGAGCTACACGGCTCTTTTTCAGAAGCGACTTGGCTATCACAAATGATAGATAGCTCAACGAAGCGGCTTTTCACGTGGAAAAAAACCGGAGAACCTGGAGAAAAATCCACGCGACAATGGGGAGAACAGGCGTTAGAGTCGGGATCGAACCCACGACCTCCTGTAAACCAGGACGAGGAAGTTTACATCTCTCCACCATGGCGCCCATGCTAATTATCCTCTGGGTGGCACTCCAAAGCCCGTCTCTGTCACCTGCCCTCCGATAACAATTATAATGATAACTTCAACTTGTAATGCGCACAGCCTTCGCTCGCTCTCGAAGGAAGAACATGACTCATAGGCACGAGCAACCACAGTCGAGCAGCAAAGCCAATTTCCACCCCCCTCTCCGCCCCCAAAAACATGCCCGATCTCATGGCAACCGCGGAGATGGAGCGATGAAATAAGCTCGCGTGCAGGTGCTTAAATGGATCGTTGCATCACAAGACCATAAGAGATTGTGACGGTTTTAGGAAGGCCTTCAGCCAGCAGTGGATAGATCGTGGCTGATGATGACGACAATGACATTGCCAAGATCAATTAACTATTTAATATTGAAAATTATTGAATGGCAGAGTCTGTACGTTCACTCTAGGTGATTTTAGTTTGTCGATTGTGCAAAATGGCTTTGGTGAGCGTGCTTGACTGACAATTAGAAGGTTGTGAGTTACAATCCCAGTTAGGTCATTTAATCAATCATCCCACCAGGGCCAACAAAATAGGTACCACTTCGTGGCGGGTGACTAGCGGTCAACCAATGGATAGACTCGTCCCCACCATAGGAAGGCAGATCGTTCAACCGATTTTCATCAGGGCCACCGTTGAGATATATTGCGAGGGTTTTAAACGAAATAAAAAAAAGTTAATAAAAAAACCACTGTAACAATTAAGCTAAGCACCATCTCTGCCACATAATGTCCCTCGTCAAATTAACTGCTTGGGTAAGTGCTGGCTCGCTGCCACTTTTCAGCCAGCTCTTAATTGAGTCTGCTGATGCATTGTCAACCCACAGTCAAGGAGCGACCGTGACGCTGCTTAAGTGACGCAGCAGCAATCGCTGCCTTCACGCAGAGTCGGGACCGACGGGCGGACCCTGACTGCCCGATCGTAAGAACAAAACAAAATTCAAGCGGTTTTCCTGTTCAAATTACCATTCAGCCACATCGGTGCTCACCTTCTTGCGTGCAGTCCCCAGCCATTGGTGGATATTCCACGTTCATATGGCAGGGGCGAGTCTATCCATAGAAGAAGCACTGTTGACTTCTGCACTAAACGGCACGCGTTTTCTTCAACGATCTCCCATAGCAGGATGGAAGGGGTGAGTCGACCCCCAACCTGGATTTGAACTCGCAACCTTCTGATTGCGAGCCGCTCGCTCTAATGCTGAGCCACCTGGAATGATGGCTAAAAGTCTCTACGCGAATTGGACCCTACAATGTTTATATATAAATACTCGACTTTATAGACTGGTAAATCGAGATCAAAAAGTGGTGGAGGGGGAACTGCAGCAGTTAGCGCAATGTGACGTGAATCCAGTGACTTCAACTGAATTCCCTGCCACGGCTAACATCAGTAATGAGTGATATTTGAATCAGTGTCTGGTTCCACTTCACCAACTCACATTGACCAGCGTGGTGGAGTTAGGCCCCATGGTAGCAAGATGTTAACTAACTTGCCTGGAATGCAGGAGGTCGTCGGTTTGATCCCGACCCTGACGATGCCTGTATATTTGGAGTTTGCATGTTCTTTCTCCCCATGGTTACGTGGATTTTTCTCCAGGTCCTCCGGTTTTTCCCTCCAGATTTAGAAATATGAGTTTAAGAGTATTTGGCTGCTCTACATTTCAACGAAATAAACCACCTCATCGAGCTATTCTGTGGCCAGGTCATTCTGAAAAAGAGCTAAAAAGCTCAGTGAGCCTTACCTGGTAAAATAAAACAAATATTGAGGCCAGACAATATTCAGGACCACAGAGTAAGAGTTCTCAGTGGTGCTGTATAATGCCCTGAACTAATCCAAGATATAGGTTTTTGTTGCTGTTAGATTGCATGAAAATAAACGTGACGTTAAATGCGTCATCACCCGACACAGCTAATTTCAGTGCTGGGAAAAAAGTATTTGATCCCCTGCTGATTTTGTACGTTTGCCCACTGACAAAGAAATGATCAGTCTATAATTTTAATGGTAGGTTAGTTTGAACAGTGAGAGACAGAATAACAACAACAAAATCCAAAAAAAAAACACATGTCAAAAATGTTATGAATTGATTTGCATTTTAATTAGGGAAATAAGTATTTGACCCCCTCTCAATCAGAAGGATTTCTGGCTCCCAGGTGTCTTTTATACAGGTAACGAGCTGAGATTAGGAGCACACTCTTAAAGGGAGTGCTCCTAATCGCAGCTTGTTACCTGTATAAAAGACACCTGTCCACAGAAGCAACCAATCAGATTCCAAACTCTCCACCATGGCCAAGACCAAAGAGCTCTCCAAGGATGTCAGGGACAAGATTGTATACCTACACAAGGCTGGAATGGGCTACAAGACCATTGCCAAGCAGCTTGGTGAGAAGGTGACAACAGTTGGTGCGATTATTCGCAAATGGAAGAAACACAAAAGAACTGTCAATCTCCCTTGGCCTGGGGCTCCATGCAAGATCTCACCTCGTGGAGTTGCAATGATCATGAAAACGGTGAGGAATCAGCCCAGAACTACACGGGAGAATCTTGTCAATGATCTCAAGGCAGTTGGGACCATAGTCACCAAGAAAACAATTGGTAACACACTACGCCGTGAAGGACTGAAATCCTGCAGCGCCCGCAAGCTCCCCCTGATCAAGAAAGCACATATACATGCCCGTCTGAAGTTTGCCAATGAACATCTGAATGATTCAGAGGACAACTGGGTGAAAGAGTTGTGGTCAGATGAGACCAAAATGGAGCTCTTTGGCATCAACTCAACTCGCCGTGTTTGGAGGAGGAATGCTGCCTATGACCCCAAGAACACCATCCCCACCGTCAAACATGGAGGTGGAAACATTATGCTTTGGGGGTGTTTTTCTGCTAAGGGGACAGGACAACTTCACCACATCAAAGGAACGATGGACGGGGCCATGTACCGTCAAATCTTGGGAGAGAATCTCCTTCCCTCAGCCAGGGCATTGAAAATGGGTCGTGGATGGGTATTCCAGCATGACAATGACCCAAAACACACGGCCAAGGCAACTAAGGAATGGCTCAAGAAGAAGCACATTAAGGTCCTGGAGTGGCCTAGCCAGACTCCAGACCTTAATCCCATAGAAAATCTGTGGAGGGAGCTGAAGGTTCGAGTTGCCAAACGTCAGCCTCGAAACCTTAATAACTTGCAGAAGATCTGCAAAGAGGAGTGGAACAAAATCCCTCCTGAGATGTGTGCAAACCTGGTGGCCAACTACAATAAAAGTCTTACCTCTGTGATTGCCAACAAGGGTTTTGCCACCAAGTACTAAGTCATGTTTTGCAGAGGGGTCAAATACTTATTTCCCTCATTAAAATGCAAATCAATTTATAACATTTTTGACGTGCGTTTTTCTGGATTTTTGTTGTTGTTATTTTGTCTCTCACTGTTCCAATAAACCTACCATTAAAATTATAGACTGATCATTTCTTTGTCAGTGGGCAAACGTACAAAATCAGCAGGGGATCAAATACTTTTTTCCCTCACTGTAGTAAAGTTTGTCACGTAAACAAAACGTGCCAATCAATTACTAGTTCAGTGTTGTAGCATTTACAATTCGAGTACAATGTTTCGCCGGTAATTACAACCAGCCTCATCAGGCACCAGCCAGAGTTGTGGAAAAATCCTCGTATTTTGGTCTTATATATACGCACCTGCCTCTCCTGCCATTAATAATAATTAGCGGGTGACGTCACTCCACGGGGGGGGGGGGGGGCGAGGCGCCTCCTCCCCCTTCCTCAGCGTCAATTTACAACCCTCACTACAAAGGCAGAAACCTCACGTCAGCGATCTCCGTAACGCTGTTGAGACTTTGAAGTAAAAAGGACGTCATGATGAACAAGGGATTATAACCTTTCAACGCCTCCTCTTTTGGTATTAAATATAGGAGGGGTAAATGTGATGTAGTCACTTGTGAGCCAATCAGGTGCGAAGACGGGGGGGGGGGGGTTCATGTAGCCATATATATTACAATGGATATTTACGCACTCTAACTCAAAAATAATAAATCTTTTACGGATAACATTGGTCGACAAAGCCTACCACGTGTTTCCCTGAATTCAGTTCCTGACGATCGCTAAGCAGCAGGCGGTAAGACCCGAGGTCACGTCAGAGGGCAATCCCCCACCAAGGCATGGGACGGCCTTCGTCCGGCCGTAGCTCGGCCAAAGGGCTGCAAATATTCATTATAATTAAAACTGAAGGAAACTGTGAATTTCGGAATAAAATGCTCACTGTAAACGGCGAACACATCCCCTGGACACACGCACTCCCCTCACAAATGAGACGTTGCATCACAAGGAATTTATCCAGGTGAAATATTTCATGATGAATTGAAATAATAACACATTTGACTATTTGAGGCGCTAATTCTGTTTTAATTACGCTTGTTTACCCAGGAAAGCCTCACCGAGTCTCAAGACATTTTTTTTCAGGAGGGCCCTGGGTTAGTATCCGTGGATGGAGCACGATGCTGCTCTTGCTGCAGTGTGTAATCCCAACAGAGTAATTTGCAGGGAACAATTCTTTCCCGCATTTGGGCTAGGGTTAATTATTATTACTGTTGTTGTCATTATAATTTTGCTCCGAGCTATAAATACACGATCTTGCCAGGCGGCTCAGTGGTCAGGACACGTAGCAATCTACCCAACTCAACTTTTCACTTGGGTTGTGAAGGTGAGCGCCCCCCCCCCCACTCCCAGTTTTGTGAAGCCGGGTGGTTTTCCTGCGGATAAACTAAACTATTAACCTTGTCCGGAGCACTTCACGCACAGCCGATAAACGATCGATGTTCTGTTTATTTTTCATCGCAGGGCCATTGGCTGCGGGGGACTCAACCACCATGCGGCTTTTTTACTTTTTACATTTCCAGAGGTGGACAAACTATGAACTTTTAAAACTATTTTTCGCAACTTACCAGGTAAGGCCCCACTGGGCTATGTAGCCCTTTTTCAGAAGCGACCGGGCCACAAGCGGTTTATCATCACGTGGAAAGGTATAGCAGCCAAACACTCCAAACGCACGTTAATTTCTAAATGTGGAGGGAAAAACCGGAGGACCTGGGGAAAAATCCGGGGAGAACATGCAAACTCAAAAGACAGAGGCATCAGGGATTGGACCCACAACCTCCTGCATACGAGGCGAGGGAGTTAACATCTCGCCACCGCAACACCCACCCCGTGGTTAAACGTCGGGTAACCCAAGAAGATGGCATTGATACACGACCGGCTCAGGGCCACCCATAATAATAATAAACTTCTATATATACCCAAGAATACTCTTTGGGTCTTTCAGTAAAGACACATAGATAGAAATATAATAAAGTAATAAAAAATAATGAGATTTTGCATTATTGTATTATTTTATTAGATTATTTTTCTATCTACGTGACTTTACTGAAAGACCCAAAGAGTGTGAATTCCTGCAGTCACAAAAGATTTAAATCAAGATTTACCCAAGAATGTCAGTGTGTAACGTGCGTGATGTCACTCCACGTCGACCAGCCCCCCTCATTAATAATCATGAACAGGTGACGTCCTCAAAATGGACACCCCCCTCATTAATAATCATGAGCAGGTGCCGTCACTCCACATGGGGGGAGGGGGGGCGAGGCGCCTCCTCCCCCCTCCTCGGCGTCAACTGACAACCCTCACTAGAAAGGCAGAACCCTCACGTCACGTGATCTCTGTAACGCTGTTGAGACATCGAAGTAAAAAGGACGTCGTGATGAACAAGGGATTATAACCTTTCAATAAAATAGGTCTGTGTCACCGCGCCCTTACACATTGCACATTAATGCAATGAATATCACGTCGCGGTCTGCTTTTCGCTTGCAAGTTTCAGATTTACTGAAATTCACCCGTCCGTGGACGGGCAAAAGGCTCGTAATAATTATTTACCCAGGAAAGCCACAGACGAGTCTGATGACTCTCTTTTAGGAGGGTCCCGCTACATTGGGGATGTTTGGCCAACACCAGTAACAGCGTGCGTTTTTCCAGCTATGGGCTATAGAAACCGGAGAATCTGGTGAGAAACCCATGCAGAACAGTGGAGGAGGGGGGTGAATAATACAAAACTCCACCTCACAGAGCGGCACCCGAGTGGGAAACCGAACCAAAAGGCCCTCGTCGCTGCGAAGCCACACGTGTTACCGCTACTGTCGACAACTGCGGACGGACACAAAGGCGTACAACAGGCGGTTGGCGGGAGAGGCAGGTGCGTGTCTATATAACAGCCACTATTGTGACTGTTGCCTGATTCGGCTGGTTTTAATTACCGGCGAAACGTCGGACTTGAAATGTAAATGTTGTGTGTTTGCTCTCCAACACACCGGTGTGCTGTACTAGTAACTAATTGGTATATTTTGTTTACGTGACAAACCTTACTAATTGGCTGTGTTGGGTGGTGATGGGTTTAAGGACTCATTATATTTACGTGATCTAACCCCAAAAAAAACTATATTACGGACAATATTTGCGTCGCGAAAGCCCACTACGTGTTAAACGTGTGTTGAACTTCTTTCGCACCGTTACGTAGCCAACTGCGCTAATCGGAGGTGCAAGTGGGGGGGGGGGGGGGGGGGGGGAAGGACAACCAACTAAACACGAAAATCGGTTCTAATAAAGAAATTACTTTTCAATCTAGATGTAAAGAGCAACCGCTCGCTGGCACAGCCCGTGTGAGGATGCTCGTCATGCCCTGATGATCGACGGCTCGTGAAGGCTGCTGCAGTGGTGCGGTACGTGACGCTGGAACGCCCGATTTTTTTTTGTTATTCGCAGCACTGCAGCGGGGAGTGGTCGAGTCAGTCCGAGGATATACCGTGTGCTCCTGCTCCGAACGAGCGTTGGGTGGTGCTCGAATTGTAATAGGCAGTGACAAGGCAATTCCATGGTAGCATGGTGGGGCCCAGTGTTTCCACACCAGGACGAATGTTGACTTCCCAACAAAGCCGTTATGTTGTCTCATCGTGATCTTAAGCCATGATGGCGTGGGTTAACCCCTGACGAGGGTTTGAACTTGTGACCTTACAATAGGTGAGCGCTATAACCGCAGGAATAGCATGCATGTTGTATGTGTTCGTGTGCATTAACACGTGTGTGCGTGTCTTTGTTTTTGCATGAGCGATTATTGACGTGTGTGCATATGGACGGCGACAGCAGCGTGTGTTTGTGTGTCATTGTCTGTGTATGGGTGCGGTGTGTAAACATCGCCACTGGGGAGACAAAGGCGGCCGGGCGTGGTGCTGGCCACCACCCCCTCGTTCTTCATAGGTGCTCGCTAACAGCACTTACCCCAACAGTCTGTTAAGGCTATGTGGGGGATCTTTGTCTTTATCTGTGTGTCCGTGCGCGGTGGCACAGCGGTTAGCGTGCTGTGCTACAAACCCGGCGACCCAGCAAACCCACATTCTCAATACGAGTACGACGTTTCGCTGGTGATTACAACCAGCTTCATCAGGCGATAGCCAGAATTATGGTTTGCCGCACATACATAAATGTGGAGCAACACACCGGTGTGCCGAACTAGTAACTAATTGGCATGTTTTGTTTACGTGACAAACCTTACTAATTGACTGTGTCCGGTGGTGTCGGGTTTAACGACACATTTACATTCACACGATCTAACCCACAAAAACATTATTATGGACTAGCTTTACTACCCGGCTTCGTCCGGGACTTGGATTCACGACGCCCGGCCGCCTTTGTCTCCCCAGTGGTGATGTTCACACACCACACCAGTTACTCGTTTGAGGCTGAGTCGACCTAGGGGAGGCCCAGGAGCGGTTCAAATAATTGTCACTGGTGATGGCCGTGAGCGGGAATCGATCTCGGGTCGCCGGGTTCGTAGCGCAGCGCGCTAACCACTACACTACCGCTCCCCCCACACACACACAGACACACAGCGCGCTAACCACTACACTGCCGCTCCCCACACACACACACACAAACAGACAGCGCGCTAACCACTACACTACCGCTCCCCCCACACACACACAGACACACACACAGACAGCGCGCTAACCACTGCACTACCGCTCCCCCCCCCCACACACACACAGACAAACACAGACAGCGCGCTAACCACTACACTACCGCTCCCCCCACACACACACAGACAGCGCGCTAACCACTACACTACCGCTCCCCACACACACACACAGCGCGCTAACCACTACACTACCGCTCCTCCCCCCCCACACACACAGCGCGCTGACCACTACACTACCGCTCCCCCCTCCACACACAGCGCGCTGACCACTACACTACCGCTCCCCCCACACACACACACGCACAGCGCGCTAACCACTACACTACCGCTCCCCACACACACACGCGCGTCCATAGGTACACATACACGCGCTTGCTGCAGACACACACACAACTTTCAGGCTGCGTACGGCAGTAAACGACTGAAATCATAAAGCAATGCTGCGCGAAGAACGCCTTAGACCTGCAACACATTTCTATTTCACTTTACCCGCCATCAGCAGGCACACTCCGTTACGCTTCCGCACACGGGTCACATGACAGATGTGACGTCACAGCTCACTTGCCGTGCAACATATCTGCATTATTGCCCCCCCCCCACCCATAAAATATAAAAGTCGATTTATTATAATTTTTGCATGGTGCACAGTCTGGAAAGTACCCACACGGCAAATTTCAAGTTTATTGCATGTCGGGAAGTACGCTAAACATTTTTAACGGACTACACATAATCACGAATTTTCCCTCTTTTATATCTGGATAATATTGGTCGTGAAATCCCTACAACGTGTTACACTACTGCGGGCCAGTGTCGTTGTTGCCGTTGCTGCTCGACTAACCGCTTTCGAAGGCCGCGTTGAAGACGAGGTGTCCCCTCTTGGTGGGGCCGACGTGATCTGGAGGAGCGACCTGCAGCCGGCTCACGTTGCCCACCGATCCTACGCCAACTCCTCTCCACTCCCCGCTGGGAAATTCTGAAAGCAGAATGGGTTGTTTGAAGCTCTCCGACGTGTTAACTATGATGTAAAACTAAAACTAAACTATTTCTTTTTTTTTATTTTACCCGGTAAGGCCCACTGAGCTGTATATAGCTCTCTTTCAGAAGCGACCTGGCCGCAAATGATAGCTTAACGGAGTGGCTTATCATCGCGTGGAAATGCACAGCAGCCAAATACTCTAAACGCAAGTCGATTCTAAATGGGGAGGGAAAAACCGGAGGACCGGGAGAAAAATGCATGCGACCATGGGGAGAGAGACATGCAAACTCCAATTAATTATAGATTTGAATCTTTTGTGACTGCAAGGATCCATACTCTTTGGTTCCATTCGGTAAAGTCACGTAAAAGTATAAAACAACAAAAAAATAAAAAATCACGACGTTTCGGCCACAACGCAAGTGGCCTTCATCAGGTGAAGGGACCAGACTGTCCTCGAGACAGACTGTCCTCGAGGACAGTCTGGTCCCTTCACCTGATGAAGGCCACTTGTGTTGTGGCCGAAACGTCGTGAATTTTTTTAAAATTTTTGTTGTTTTATACTTTTACGTGACTTTACCGAATAGAACCAAAGAGTATAAACTCCAATGATAGAGGTGTCAGGGTTGGGATCGAACCCACGAACTTCCTGCACACCAGGCGACCAGGCGATGTAGTTAATATCTCACCACCGTGGCGCCCCTTACGGCCACCAGAGGATTATAAACCATTGGCTGAGGACTGCCAATTGAGACGATCGGAGCTGGGATGATGAATCGATGAAGCCCATCAAGTCGACCAAATAAAACTAGAAGTTGCAATCAGATACTTTTACTGCGATTGTGTTATTGGGGACCCTTTCAAAACAAAAGGTGGATGCCCCGACATCCCGGTCTTCCAAACAGCGCAGTGATCTCACGACATCACCAAGTCTCGTCCATCACATCCCCTCCAACGCCACACACGAGACCGTTTTTATTTCCGCCCCCCCCCCCCCCGCTGGCTTTGTGTTATCCAATTAGTCGAGTAATCAAACCGATAATCGGCAGAGTGATCGATTACTGACGTGATTGGATAGCCCTGGCTTTGGGGATGAGCACTGCTCAGTCAGGGGCTCTAGACATGATAATATCATGGGATTGCCTTCACGTATGTCGGTACGTCCACCTTTAGCAAACAAACAAAAATGCATTTGTGAGCAAAATAATGATTTCGAATTTTACATATATATAAAAATCAGCATCGCGCATCAGGGAAACGTGCTTCAGGATGTGAACGCAGCCGACGTGTTCCCTAATGTTCTGGGGCAAGAAGATTGAGGGGGAGGGGTTTGGGGGTTTGGGGGATTTAATTAGGGCAGTGGGGGCAAGAAGCACAGTGGTGGCTGGGAGAGCGACAGGGCAGGCAGAGCGCAATTGGAAGGGCTGAAGGAAGGAACGAGGTCTGATGCAAACATGTCAAGGGGGATAGGAAAAGCTTAGCAGGACAGCAACGCTGACCTGCTAAGCAAGGCTGACCTGCGAAAATTAGGAAATTCGAAAATAGGCTCAAAGCGTTCTGTACGGGGGGGAAAGTGCACGAATTGTTTACATTTAAAAAAAAAATCCCGCAAATTTCACTGCAATTAAATAAATAAGTCGATAAATAAGAAATGTTTAATCACTCCCGTTTATTACCAACTATTTATGTTATTTATTTAAACGAGTTGTTGTTGTTCCTCTCGTTGAGGTGTCATTGCACGGCCTGCTGTGCGTGTTGCTATACGTCACACCGCGGTGCCTGTGCCAGGCTAGGTGGGCTTGAAGGTTTCGTGGATTTACAAAGTGCATCGGCATGCGGTCATGGGACAGACTGAGGCATTCTTGTGTAGGTGAACAAACGCAATTACGGGATACCGTAATGTGTAAAAAACACGCGCACACACACGGTACTTTCAGCAAGCACCAACACAACCATTGACACACATCAGCCTGTTAACCCCGTCATACATAGGACTCTCCTGAGACCTGGTAGTGACCCTTCTCCACTCTACATGGTCTCAAAAGTGCACGTAACCTGGCACAAGTGCTGCCACTTCAAGGCATTTGGCCACTCTTATTGCTTGTATACTCTGTGTGCGTGTGTAAACTTGTACATGTGTGCGTGCACACACCTGTGCAGTAGTGTAGCGGTTAGTGCGCTGCGCTACGAAACCAGCGTCCCGAGTTCGATTTCCACCATTCACAGCCACCAAAACCGGTGACGATTATCTGAACCGGTCCTGGGCTGACTCAGCCTCAATTGAGTACCTGGTGCGGTGTATAAACATCGCCAGTCGGGAGACAAAGGCGGCCGGGCGCGGTGTTGGCCCCCCACCTCCTCGTGTGTCGCGCAGACCTCCAGTCCCCCAACGATGGCGACGACGACGACAATGACGACGGTGATGACGACAAGCGTGACGACGACGATGACGACAACGGTGACGATGACAACGACGACGGTGACGACGACGATGACGACAATGACTGTGACGACGACAACGACGACGATGACGACGACAACGACGATGGTGACGACAATGACAACGACGACGGTGACGACGACAACGACGATGGTGACGATGACGACAACGACGGTGACGACGACAACGACGATGGTGACGATGACGACAATGACGGTGACGACGACAATGACAACGACGACGGTGACGACGACAATGACGATGGTGACGATGACGACAATGACGGTGACGACAACGACAATGACGACAATGACGACGGTGACGACGACAATGACGATGGTGACGATGACGACAATGACGGTGACGACAACGACAATGACGACAATGACGACGGTGACGACGACAACGACGATGGTGACGATGACGACAATGACGGTGACGACGACAATGAAAACGACGATGGTGACGACAACAACGGTGACGACGACAATGACAACGACGACGGTGACGACAACGATGATGGTGGCCATCACGACGACGGCGGCGGCGATGACGACAAAGACGATGGCGACGACGACGGCGGCCATCACGACGATGGCGATGACGACGACGACGACGGCGGCGGCTGCACGGAACTTTTGAAAGCGACACGCCGAACCATTAACCCCCCTGAAGCCCATCATCATCATCATCATCCACCTCGGAGTTGTTGTTTTTGCTAAAGCGATTTATATAACAGAATTGAGAAGGTCACTACTGATTTAAAAAACAAACAACAACAAGAACCGGGCAGCGCTGTCACATTAGGCTAGGGCTCAATATTGAAAGGTGAAAGTCGAGAATAGGAAGGGCAAATTTGGCAGGGTTACGGGTGGGGTCAAACAATTTGATATAATGTCGCTTTTTTGACCGGGGCCCCCTTATATTGCACAAATAGCAATAAAATAATAATTGCTTTGTTCACCTATAACGTCTCACTTTTATTCTCCAGCCCGTTCTGCAGAAGGGTTCTTCACTCGGTGGAGGAGGAGGGGGGGTCGCTCGTTCTGCTGGAACTCTCTACCACCCCACCAGCCATCCGTGCTCTCGACTCTCTTGCTTCTGTACAAATCCGTGTTCTTGACCTAACCAGTTTTCCAATTTGCCTTTGACTGCCTTGCATCTCTCTAATAAGTCGTTATGACCGCTGTTTCTGTACATCGTGTTTAGATTGCGTTTGCATTTGGATGCCATTTGGAGCAAAAAAAATTCGTATATTTGGCCAACATTTTTTTCCCCGAAATATATTTGCCCGTTAAAATGTGCTGCAGTGCCCGCGAGAAAAGCCAAGCAGATAACACTTCAACTCTGATATGCACAGATAGTCAACAGTAAATGTATCTCCCTGCTAGAATGAGCAATGATTAGGGTGACGGCATCAACTGGACACCCTAATCTGGGGACCTTAATATTTAAGACCGAAACAGGAGGATTTATCCGCAACTCTCACTGTCCGCCTGATGATGCTGGTTTCAATTACTGGCAAAACGTCGTACTCGATTTGTAAATATCGTGGGTTTTACTCTCAAATACACCGGTGTGCTGGACTAGTAACAAACTTGCATGTTTTATTTACGTGACAAACCTTAATCATTGTCTGTGTCGGGTGGTGGCGGGTTTAACGACACATTTATATTTGCGTGATCTAACCCAAAAACCTCTATTTTGGACCCTAATCTGCTACTTCTTCTCGCCCTTTTGGGCCAATTTGGGCGTGATGATTTCCTCCGCAGGCGTCGCCTTGCAGTGCCCTCTCCACGTCTCTCCGTCCGCCGCCGTGTCTCTCAGCCGAGACGCCTTCCATCCCATCCAGCGGTTGATGCTTGGCACCCGGTCCGTTTGTTGGTCTTCCTCTTCCCCCTCGAACCTTCCAGCATTATCCTTCATCGCCGTCGCCTACACCCGGTCCTAAATATCCCGCAGCTTCCTGCACTTGACCTGACTTGGAATAATAAACCTCGAGTCTCTGTCTGTGTCGTGTTCTCTGCAAGACTTTCTTGTTCGCTGCACGCTGGCCCGCATCGGTTTCTGAAAAATCCACATTCCGATGATGGGAACCGATATTTTCTTCGAATGCCCACTCTTCATTTCCCACAAAGTGGTACTCATTCTAATCGCCCGGAGGAATGCACATCATGCTGAACAACAAAGCAGTGCAAACACACTCATCAGAGAAGCGATACGTATTGACTCATCAATCCCCGAGCAGTGAGTCCACAGCATTTCTATGGCTAGTCTAGCACTCTTAACTACACGACCATCTAACTGGACAGCTAATTAAAACGAAAGTACCCACTTGCTGTACTGCCTCCGAGAGGAATGACCCCACCGATGAGTTTCTCACACAGGCCCCCATTTCCATCACCATCCCCACCTCCAAGGGCATCATTTGCAGGTACGCGTCGAGGCCTCGGGCGGCAAATTACTGCCGGGGTCATGGGCAGCGGAGACAGTGATGTAACGTCGCAAGAAGTGAACAGCTAAACAATTAGGGTAGAATTGAGGTCGTTTTTCTAACCCCCGTGCGAGTAATTATCACTTTTGCATGAAAACGTCACGTCCATTACTCTCAAACCGCAACGCTATCAATCCTGTCCAGTGGCTCTGTGCTCAGTGCGCCTTGAATCACAACGAGACAGCCTTGATTTGGCTTTTCACTAAATGTGCGCGTATCCTGATTGTGCTCTCAGCATCGTGTTCTGACACTGACAGCGGTGGATTAACCCGTGGTGTCAGTGGATTGACCATGATGGCTGATGGCTGATGATGATGATGATCAATTATTGTGTCTACTACTTTTTTCGCAAGGGCCTTGATGAGAATTCTGGGTCCATTCCTGAATGGTTGAGCATGGTCGGAAAGCCGCACTTGCAACGGAATCGCATTCAAAACTCCGCGCAGGCTCAGCAATGTGCTTGCTGGACTGCATTCTGTGGGCTACCGTGGCATTTCCCTCCTCCTGCAATTAACCTTCTCACCAGCCGCATCTCCAAAGGCAATGAGTGACAGTCTGGACCTAACACACAGATAGGAGTTAGTAGCCAAGGATAGACACATGGAAGGTTGCCTCTATTCTAGAGCTGGGTTATCGGATTACTTTAAGCAATTGATTACTCTTCCGATCATTGGGTTCGATGACAAAATCGAACAGCAACAAAATAGTTGCGACAAAGGTCTCACATGTGTTGCCACGTGTGCCGCTGGACGGAAGGTGATGGGCGGGGCTTGGGGATGTCATCGGCATTATCAGCCGCGTCACGCCGGGCATGGCTTGTAGTGGGGTTTCCCGCCTTCGGGAGGCAGGATGTGGGGGGGATAAGCGATCGCAAACAAAATTAGGCGATCGCAAATTTCAGCCGATTAATCAACCGAACCGACGAAGTCACTTGCGACGTTCGGTGAAGCAGACAGAGGACACGGGGACGGAGAGACTCACGTCTCATAGAGGGGTTGTTTGGAGTTTGATGGAGTAGAGCTGGGAGAGATAAAAAAACAGGGGTGGGGGGGGGCGCTACAGAGAGATGAGATCAAGGGGCCAAGATAAGAAGGATTTCTAAGACGGTCACAGCAATTTTGCTGTTGATGTGCGAGTGGATTGGCAGGCGGTAGACGGACCTTATAAGCGAAATGGACGTGCCCAATAGAGTGGAGAGACAGGAGTGGGGAGAGATACTTAAGAAATTGTATTCGTCTCAGATTACCGATTACTTACGTTTATTTCTAGAAGTTATGGAAACGTAATGTTTTCAATGTCATTCCAATGCAATTCAACGTGTAATGTATATTCATTTAATTTACCAAATTGCAATGAATGCACCCAATCTTTGTCAGATCTCGAAAGCTAAGCGGTTTCAGGCCTGGATAGTGTTCGAATGGGCGACCAAGAAGGTTACCACAGGTGGCTAGGGCCCTACGCGATGGGCAGCAGTGGGCAGTGCAGCAACATCCATGGTTGTGCTGTTTGTATATGCCTACATGCTATGTATGTACAAATCCATACTAACCGCACCACCATGGTGAAGTCGGACGATACAGCCTCCCCGTCACACACATGGAGTGGTGACACCGTCATCCAGCAGTGGTTTGAGAAGGGCTGTACATGTATCGTATGCGCACTTTACAATTGTATGCACGTGTTCGACATCAGAAATAACAGCACCATGATCAGAGTAACTGTATAATTTGTATGGATTGGCTGCTGCTGCTGCTGCTGTGTTGTACTGTACCTGCATTAGCCCAAGCTACTGACCCCATCAATCCACTCTTTTAAAAAAAAGTATATTAATTTTGCTTGTAAAAAAACAAACAAAAAATAGATATCATAAAAGTGGTGGTGCACGCCTGTGATCCGGCACTGTGGAGGCGGCAGCAGCGAGAGTTGCTGGATGACAAGCAGAAGCTGTGAAAAATTCCTTCCCCCGTGGGCGTCGAGATGCCATACGCCCCTGGCGTGCCACGAGAAGGCAGTACAGCAAGTTGGCCTGACCGCCGTCTGCTTCCATCTGCCGTGGCACCCTCGCGCACGTGGGGATTTCTCCGGGCGTATAAACAACTTAAAAAATATATTGTTTACATAAATAATAACACAATGCAAAAGAACCTCCTGAAAAAAAATTCCTACGACGCAGCGTGGCTCTTCTGGATGAATATAAAAAATAATTAAATTACAAACAATAAACTGATACGTATGTTGAACTTATTTCGCCTTGCACGTAGCCAACCGTGCTAATCGGAGGTGTGGGGGGGGTAGGACAAGCATTATGGGCATTTAAATCCAAGTGGGCGGTGGAGGAGCGCCCGTGTTGAGTGCAACCGGTGGGTGACCTGAGTTCAATCCTAGGCCCACGGCAAATGTCAGCGGTTGAGTCATGAACTGGTTCATGGTAAAGCCCTCTTCAAGAGCAACAACAACAACAAAACACCTACGCTGACCAGTATGGTGAAGTATGGTCAAACATTCCCGCCGTGACCGTCACGGCATTGGGAGTGCCTTCTATTTGAAATGATCAAAGGTCACTAAACACGGCCGCATATGATGATGGTAAAAGAAAACAACAATAATCGCACAAGTGAATAAGTGAATAGGTCGCCAAGACATGTTTACGCTTAGTAGATACAGCTTAAACATAACCCCTTATCAGTACCTAGCTTATTACAGACCAATTCAGACCCCATTGGTCACCCCGTGCCCTTATAAATCTCAACGTTCATCTCACAAAGTCCCTTCACAAGGGAGAAACACAAACAAATAAGACAACAAACATGCTTTTGCCCGCATTGAAACGGCTGTACGCCGTATGGACCTCAAAACTCAATCTCCCTGTACAAGAATATTGGGTAAACCGTATGGGTTGACAGCGATACATAAAGTACAGTATTGTATCGTCTGGCTCAACAGCATCACATCCACCCGTCTGGGCTGATAGTCATTCAACTGGCTTTACAGCACTGCACAACATGAAAGAATGGCTCACAGTTCATCATCGCGGCGGCACGCGCACACGCACGCACACGGGCAAAACGTTACAACTACGTGCAAAACGTTACTCCTTTAAACGTGCGTCAAGTAACGAAATGTTTTGGTTGTTGAAAAAACATCAGGCGCTAACTCGTGGCGCACACACGAACCGGGGCGAGCAGTCGTTTCCGCCATCGTCCCATGCCCCCTTCTCTCTTCTTCCTCTTCTCGTTGACGCCGTATCATAGCAACACAGTTGGGATTCATTTTTTTTTTCCCATCTCGTAATTTCCACTGCGGATACGCAGCCCCAGCCACTGTGTCGCGAGGCGTAGGGGTTGGGGGGGGGGTGCCAATGGCACGAGGTCAAACATCGCCGCGGATGTCGATGTGGTGGAGGGAAATTCAGAACACCCCAACGGGGAGCTTCCGAATAAAACGCGCAAACCGTTGCGGGTCAGTGTTGTGCCAGATGTTGACTGCCTCGCCTGGTATGCAGGAGGTCGTGGGTTTCGATCCCGACCCTGTTGCCTGCTGCTGCTGCTGCTGTATATTGCGAATGTGCGTGTCTCTCTCCTCGTGGTCGTGTGGATCTTTTCTCCGGGTTCTCCGGTTTCCCCCTCCACATTTAGAAAAAGCATTGGGCGTTTATAGTATTTGGCTGTACATTTGCACGTGATAAGCCACTTCGTTGAGGTTTCATTTGTGGCCAGCTCGCTTCTGAAAAAGAGCTACGTAGCTTCAGTGAGCCATACCTGGTAAAATAAAACATATTTATTTTATAGCCTCAGGATACTGCACTGCACTATGAACCTGCTGGTCACCTGAGTTATGTTACCGGCCGCGACTAACATCAGCAGAGAAGTGATATCTGAACCGGTCCTGAGTCTTCGCCCCTCCACGTTCACCAACACCCAATGACCAATGTAGTGATGTGCAATAAAAAAAAAATACCCAGCATCAGACTCTGTATTGATCCTGGAGCAATCCGATGAGCTACGAAGCTCGGTTTCACTGATGTCCAGCAGTGCCCAAAACGGGCCAGGAAGGCTCTGATCCAGCATTGGATTGACAACGGGTTATAAATTAGAGTTGCTTTTTTATTATTAATATGGAAACATGCCAAACATCTCAATGCACTGCCCTCCTCCTGAAGAAAAAAAAAAACACATGGCTTGAGACTCAACGATGCTGATGCAGTGACTGTGAATGTTACTGTGTGGTGCCGGCCTTGCGAGCCCACGGCGGATACTGTAATCATTATGTGCAGCCCGGTTACTGGGCGTAGTACCAGCCCTAGCGGTGCTTGGGTGAGCGCTGGTTAGCGCAGAGGCACCACGTACGGTGTGCGGTGCGGGCTCACGGTGAGGGAGCAAGAGAGAACGTCAGCCAGCCAGGGTTACGTTGGGGCATGATACGCTGGTTGACCTGCCGACACGTGACCGGATGATATTGGAGGGGGGCCACCGGTGGACGGGGGCCGCTGGGCGGTCACGTGGTATAAAGGAGTTCTCGGGAGCCTTCGGGAAAGAGCTCGAGAGACCTGGAAGGTGGGCGGGGCGAGGGGCGCAGCCAGCCCCAGCCTTGGCCAATATAACGGGGGCCCTGTGAGGGGCTAGGGGTTCTTCGGGTTGTTGGTGAAGAAGAGCCACGTTGGGTTGAAGAAGCCTCTAGCCACGCGGTCCAGGACCCAGCTCGTGGTCCGGACCGGGATAGCGGGACCGTGTCTAGTTCTGCCGTAGCGTGGTTAGATGGGATTCAACACCCGAGTGTAGGTTACGTTATGTTGTGTTGAGTAATAAATAGTGTTGCTCGCAAGACAACGTCTGCGACTCGGTTGGACTCACTACACTTTCATGAGTCAAGTAAAGGCAATGTCCCCTTGCCCAAAGCGGCAATGGTGAGTGGCACTAAACTCTGTAGGTTGGTCCAGGGCCAGTTGCAAAAATTCCACATTCCCACAGTGGAAAATATTTTCTTAACAGGACGACCATCTGAAGTAACGTGGTTTTACGTCTCATCGACTTACTCAGCACAACATAACTATTTTCTTAACAAAGCCTCGTTTTTTCTATGAAGGCCACATTTTATACCATTTACAAACAATCGAAATATCCAGCAATGTAGTCGCGAATTTCAATACGATTCATATTACATTGTATACTGCAATATTATATAGACAAAAATCAATGCATGTTAAATGAACACCACTGAAAATGTCAAGCGCACAAACCAATTCTATAATAGTGACTGCATAGTACAGTCGAAAATCGGGGCTGTCTGGAAAGTGGAGTTCCATTTAACAAGTAGGACAATGCTTGTTCATGTTTTCGAGCTTTGAAGTACGATTTTTATTTTCCTGTTCAGATTTTTTTCTCTCACATTTTCTGCGACGTGGTATATCTGTCCATCTTGCTTTTTTTTTAGGACACACCGATCTCATTTTTTTATCGTGAGTATTGTGAATAGTGCCTTTGGGCGGAATGTGTTCACGAAGGCATGATGACGGATGGTCGAGGTTAACGATGGAGTGACAGCAAAAGGAGGAAAAACAGGTCTGAGACGTTACCCACCATGGAGATGGAGCGATGGAATTAGCTCCGTTCCGCCCGATAGATTATTGTAGCGAGAGTGGGGTTACTACCTTTCCTAACACACCAAACCCAGACGTATTTCTCAGCCGGCACGAGGTCTATCCTAGCAATGCGGTGCACCGTAATACAATTCAACACAGCAAACACCGGCACTAGATCTCTGGTACGAATCAAATCCTGCCACTCGACACACAGACGACAATTTCTAGACTGTCTGCGTCAAACCCAAACAGGTGGCAAATCTAATTGAGAGACTGTGAGGAATGGCGAAGGCTTAGGGAGGCCCTCATCCAGCAGTGGATATATCATGGCTGATGATACTAATATTAATTCAAGTGCGCATTCATTGGCCTGGCTTAGAAAGGCAGTGATGCCCGCTTCTTGGTTATAATCCTGCGTCAGCAGTTCTCCTGCTGTGTTTGTCTCACCTGATGACGGTTGCTTGTGTTGCGATCGAAACGTCGTGATCTATTAATTTTCTACCTACGTGACTTGTCACGAAAGCTTCAAATCAAGATTGTAATTCAATTTTCAAAGAGCGATTTTTTTTCAATTAGCCACACGAATTGTGGCTGCATAACAAAGCAATGCGTAACAGACCTTTATTGTAAACATTATTACAAATGGTTTACTGCTTAAAGCATACCTTAAAGCATAATGATATTGTAATAGTAATAGGTTTTTACCCTTTTATCTGACACCAAAACTGACACCTTTATACAAGGGTTCATGTTTGCAATAACCACAACACAAGCAGTCAAAAATGCAAACAAAAAAGACAACTCTGTTAATTATATGCACTGTCCTTGAAATTGATTGGCCCACACCCGAGACGGCTTTTCTTGTCTCCACTGGTGTTGGACCAGATGACGCCAAAAGGCGTACAACTAAAAAACAGCGCACTATCAGAGTATTGAGAGTTCGGGGTAAGCATTTACATTATGAGATCTCCTTTGCCAGTAGCAAGATATAGTGGAGACAAGAAAAGCCGTCTCGGGTGTGGACCAATCAATTTCAAAGACGGTGCATATAATTAACAGAGTTGTCTCTTTTTGTTTGCATTTTTGACTGCTTGTGTTGTGGTTATTGCAAACATGATCTCTTGTATAAAGGTGTCAGTTTTGGTGCCAGATAAAAGGGTAAAAACCTATTACTATATCTTGCTACTGGCAAAGGAGGTTTCATAACATAATGATATTATAGAAATTACTGAACAGACAATATAGTTCTCTGTTGTCGATGGTCATTTTCTGACACGTGGTAGTGCACTGCTTGCTGTGCGAATTCCCAATGGATATTCTTTGTCTCTCGAAGTGTCACCTCGCACTACCGCAATAAAATTGTGACGTAAATAACAACATTCATATTGACGTGGAAAATCCAAGTGCTGTTTGGGTAATATTGGTTCATACTGCTCTGTGACTGATTCAAAGCCCTAGATCTGAAATTTTGTTAATTGCTCTTTCATGCCAAAAGACGAAGACACCCCATATAGAGCTATTAGCGAGCACCTATTAAGGCCTGCACGGCATATGAGGGGGTGGTATGGCTAGCACCTTTTACCTGGTTTTGCTCCCCAATGTTGCTGTTTATACACTGCCAGGTATTCATTTAAATAAAATCAGAATCTTTATTTAGACTGGAGAAATCTGATGAGCTATGAAGCTCCTTTGCACAGATGTCCAGTAGGTTTCACAGATGTCCTACTTTACATCTGCGAATCCTTCAGGAGGACATCTGTGAATTTAAATCTACGTCGACCTAGCGAAGGCCCACGGATAGTTCAGAAAAAGTGTGGTCAATTCCTGTTTACTCGCCATTGATGTCAGCCATGGCAGGAAATCAAACTCAGGTCACAGGGCTCATAGCTCAGTGCACTAACAACTTTGCCACCAATTCCCCACACACACCCTCATCATGCACACGTCACACTCACCTCACACATCATGCAGGCACCATCATCACCTCAGCCTTAACCACAACCCTTCATCACCATCTTCACCTTCACTGTAATTTTTAAAATCATCACCACCTTCAACACGCACTAATCAGGCGGTCCGCCCATGGTAATTTGGAGCCAAAGGGATCCCACTCGATGAGTACAGTGGCAACTATCCAAGCGCGTTCACACCTGAAGGAACAGACAGCAATTCCGAGAAATGCAGACAGATTGCCAAATCCAATTATGAAACTGACCTTTCATGATGACAACAATGCCTCGTGCGTCAACATCTCTCTTGCCCAATTGTGGTGTGAAGCATCTATAATGTTCTGCTGGCAGTCTCGAGCCAATATCAAGCATTCCACATTGCTATGACAGGGCCTGGGTGTTTTTTGGCCGTTGAGCCACCCCCTGTTGATTTCTATAAAATAGGTACTTATTCTGTCTACCCGAGAATAAGTCATGATATTGTAAGATATATATACATATATGAAACCATTTTCCAATCCACTGTTAGACGAGTGGCTTCCCACACCGCCGTGAGGGTTTTTTGACCATACTTCACCACACGGATCAGTGCGGATTGGTGGAAGCATCAACATGGGAGCACAGCAGCACAGGGCAGTAATTTAAAATAGATTGTGCTGCACGACCAGCCCTTCGCACAACGTGGCTCCCGCAGCCCGCAACACCTGTTATGCATGGTGGTCACCCAGATTATAGAAATACTAAGCATCTGCAAAAGAAAAATTCTGATTGCTAATATGCACATGGATATACATTACATGTACAGCACAACCACAATAATCCAATAATCCGCGGTGATATGGGGTGGAGGGAGGGGTGAAGGGGGGCGGGGGTATTGGCATATCGCGGGTCCCGTAATCCGAGGTGCACCTCAGAGGGTAGTCCCCTAATTCGCGGGGAAATTTTTGCTTCGACGCGGTGTGCCGCGTTTTTTTTTCAGGAGCCGCGAACCCGCAGGCAATCCACGATTTTGCAAAATTTCGCGGATTATTGGAGCGCGGGTTTTATATATATTTTATTTTGGAGTCCTACTTTAGCTCTACATTATAATGCTGTGTAGATATCATACCTGAATAATATTCGGATTTTACAATTTCATACGTTACTGATATAGATGCTGCAGTGTATGTCTTAATTGTATTAATATTGCTGTTCACAAATTGTGCCAATGGTCCCACACCTTGTTATAAAGTTAATGCTTTGCAATAATGCAGTGATACTAATAACGTACAGGCCTTTGTCAAATCCCTCATGGAATAAGCCCTCCCACCCCCCAACTCCGTGTCTGTCACGGGGATTATTTTACCATACTTCACCACGATTATAATTTGGGGCGTGAATATGGGTGCCCAAGGCCGGCTTTATTCGATGTCGCTTGCCACTGACGTTAGGCCGGGGCAGGGAATCAAACTCGGACAACCCGGGGGGGGGGGGGGGGGGGTTCACAACGCTACCGCTCCCCGCAAATATAGACAAGTTATACATCCACGTGTACAACGTTGTACTTTAACATACTATACTTTAGACGGCTTACCGTGTATAATTATTATTGATGTCAATATCGTATTATATTAAATTACATAAATACGCATTCGCACACGCACGTGCATATGCAGTGCTGTATTAGCAAATACAAAGACCCCCTCCGCTACAGCATTCATGCAACATATTGATACAACATATTGGAAAATTGCAGCTGTAAGCACGCAGGAAGACAGGCACGATTCACGACATGGTGGTGCAGGCAGAAGCACGCCCAGCCCGCCTTTGTCTCCTCAGTGTTGATGGTTTTATATTGTTTTTACACACACGGCACCAGGTACTCGTTTAAGGCCGAGCCGACCTAGGGCGAGGGGCCCAGGACCGGTTCAGATATCACTCGGCGGATGTCATCCGTGGCGGGGAATCGAACCCGGGTCGCCGGGGTTTGTAGAGCACAGCGCGCTAACCACTGCGCCACCGCTCCCCCATAAGAGTACAGTCAGTGTACACACACGCGCAATACACGTGCAATTCGGGCACATGGATGTATTCATGACGCGCATTCACGGCCATGCATTGTTATGCTGCGCATTGTTATACTGCGCGTTGTTATACTGCGCATTGTTATACTGTGCACGCTCTTTGAGCGTTGCTTCCTCCTCCTCCATCCTCCTCGCTACCGCTGTGGGCTCACAACTCCCACCCACCAACCAAGCCCTAGCCCATCCCCTACCCCTCCTCCTCCTACTCTCACCCTACCCTACCCCTTACCCTACCCACCCCCATCACGGCATCTCCCTGGGTTCTGCCGTTGCCAGGACGTAGCCTGGATATTGTCTGGGTTGCTCGACGAGGCAAGCCACACTTGTAGTGTGCATTTACGAAGGAGGAACACAGTAACAGTCTTAAAAAAAAACTAAATAATAAATAAAATTACAATAGCCACCTGCCGAGACATTGCTGAGATGCCTCATATGCTTGGGGTATGTGTCTCTCGCTCTCAGTGTCTCTCCCATCTCATTGTCTGCGTGTGTGATGGTGGTGTCGTGTCTAATCCACGCTATTCAATCGCTCTGATCACCTCCGCGACTACACCTTACCGGGATTCGGAATCGCTTTTGAGAAGAGACTTAGATGCTAAATATACACATTAATGGAAATCGATTTTTTTAATCCATGACACATTTTCTGTTCGCTATCTCATCAATTAAATATGCATTGAGTACAGTGGTAGTGTAGTTGTAACGTATGAGGATACAGAAGAAGCGTTATGTTGCCGTGTTGTGTAACCCGCTGCTGTGCATTAATACTCGGGCGTCTGCTATTAAAGCGGGGATAATTCATGGGATCCGTTATAGAAATCCCATTCAAAGGGACAGGGGGATCATAATAGTAACAATGAAAGCTGCTTTCTGCTTTCTCTGTATTTTCATCACGGCATTGCAATTCAATTCACTGAAAGCTAATGCTATCATATTTGAGATCGGTTTAGTAAAATAACCTATAGAGAGACTCATATTCACGGTATATATGATGCAGTTTAATGTGCTAAGATGAGCCTGCATGTATACTGTGTAATATTAGTGTATACACGTATGCATATGTAGTATACATAGACAGTATCGGTAGCATATATGTAATATAAACATAAACTGGGCGTACATAAAGCACCGTGTTTATGTCATGCTGTACACCTACACAGTTGTCAGTGTATAGTGATTGCTACGTGTAGTCCACACGTAAAGTATAGTTGATACTTGGAGCACATAGGCATAAAGCAAACGGGTACTTGACCTACAGTTTACAAATAGTTTACAAATAATATATGTATGGGTTAAAATATGCAGTGTGGATATGAAGTGCTGTATATAATCACAGACACGTTAAACAATATAACCGAACAATTCACACATTTACACAGTTGGTAACACATTAGGATATATACATTTATTATAACGCCATTTTGGGCCGTACAGTCAAATCGGCATCCCTTTGTGACAACGGAAAGCAAGAGCAGTGATCGAAATTGATCACACTTAAATGCACCGTAGAGGTGCAATAAATGACAATAAAATCTGTCACGTGCAAATTAGAAGCGGGTACTTCGTATGGTGTTCATTTCAAGAGTTATTGTACATTGAAAATGCGAATAGAATGGCAGACGCTTTGTTTTAGGGTTTCAGGACCATGGACAGCGCTTCGGTGCTGAAGGGGCGAGGCCTAGTGCTACTCCTGCAGTGCGGCAACTGCCACCGGTCTCGGCTAGTTCTCTCTGCCGGAGAAAGTGATTCTGAGCCGGCAGGCATAGCCAACAAAACATCCCCCTCCCTCCTCTTGCTAAACTTCAACCATTTCATCCCTTTAACGTGAATTGTTCCGTCTCTCGGTCTCCTATTTCGCAATTCATCCCATTCACCGCAAGACGTAGCTAACAATGTATACATACACAATACGTGGGGTTAATATGTTCAATACAATTTAAGTTTTGTTCATGGTTGTAAAAGCATGCAACGTTGTGGCTTGTGATCATCGGATATTTCACACCAATTTGTTACATTCTGTATTGTTTAAAAAAAATGTAACATTGCATTACTTTGATAATTTGCCAAAAAGCAATGCATGACACATTGTATTTATATATTTTAGTGTGTAATATATAGCTTATCAATATGCCCAGCATTGTATTTAAAAAAAAATGTTTGATTGATCTAATTGCCCTTGTGCTACGAGACTCTAGAGTCATATTTTCCGAGCTGCATCAGCAAACTATAAGGAAATGCTCTCGTATCCATCAAAGCAAACTAATGTTTAAACATGACTACCATTTGCATTCGAGTCAAAGTGTAGTGGCGGTGTGTTGTCCTAATCCACCCTCTTCAATCCCTACGTCTCACCTAAGCGAGATCTTACGTGAGATGCGGTGGCGCTTAAAGAGGCTTAAATTAGCATTGAGGCGCGTTTCGCTCATCTCCCTGAGCCAGTTGTGGAAATTCCACATTCTTATGGCGGAGGAGGAGGGGGGGGGGGGTCTTGCCCATAGGACGGTTACTTATTTTATCGGCCCCCAGAGGGACGGACGATAGGCTGAGTCAACCCCTCAGCACTCTACTACAGAGCCACTTGTCCGAACCTGAGAGAACGTTAACTGATTTGCTCTGCGTACATTACACGATACTATGCTGCAAACATGAAGACAATGTAATGTAAATAAATAACCAAATGCTTTGTACCGAATGTTAGTATTATTGGTTATAATGTGGATATACACACTTGATCGTACATATATACATCTCCATATTATAATACACAATGCCCCCCCCTGTATTTTAAAGCCAATGTGTATGGATCCGTCTTTTGATCCGGTAGGTGTGTGTGTGTACTTGACCAGATTTGTTTAGATCTATTGACACCAGGCATACGTTGCAAGTGTGTCTTACTTTCTGGAGCGTCTTATAATCTGCATAGGACGGTATTTGCCGATGCTACAATGTTTAATACTCATATGCATACCAATTATATGCATATAGATGCAGTAACACAACATTTACACTTATATAGTACAGTGCTCTATTGTGTTTAAGTAGATCCTGTAATTTGCACTGCGGCTCTTGCCTATGTTGTCTAGATAGAAAGATGATTCTTAATCGTAGAATTGGCTATAGCATGCTGAAAATTTCCAAGAGAACCAAGCACCGTTCAAGGCTCTTCTCGCTGAGCCACTGTCGAAATAAGCAAAGCACTGGCTCCGAAGACAAAGATGGAGTTGATGGACCACACAAAGATGGGACCATTTTGTGCATGATATCCCCACCTACGAAACAACGGAAATGTGCGTGCGAAGGCAGTAAGAGCAAGAGTTTCTGACCCTATCCGTGCGAAAAATATTACGCCTCGGAATTGGCCAAAATATCACATTGCCGGACCTTGCCGATAAAGGATCTTCGATTGTAAGGTTTTCAGGGTGGAGGAAAACAATACAATTGAATATTTCTTTAAATTACGATGAAAACATTCGTTTAGTTTTTTTTATATACCTGTTATGTGAAGTGTATAAAATCAATATGTATGTCCTACCCACATGATATACGTGATACAATGTATGTAGGAGCATGCCAGGGATACAGACATAGTTATTACAGCCGTTTTTGACGACGCCTGGATTTAATAATTGTGACTCGACCCAACAATTGTGTTTATATTGTAACAATGCAGAATTTATGTTGCAACAAAAAAAGAAATCTCCCGTAAATAATTCACAACCACATTGTCAACATCATCGCTACTTGAATACGAAGTGAACTGTGCGTTCGTGGCACCCGCGTGACGGCTACGTTTCCTTTCATTTAGCGACGGTTAGTCCGTCGTGGGTTTCAATCAGTACATTGGGATACCATTGCCTTTCATCAACACTTGTCGTCCCAGGCTCCATACATTTCATTTCGCGAGGTTAACACGTATGAAAGTAATCCTACAAGCTGGGAGCGCACTGGCCTTATGAATATATACAAGCGTATTGAAGTACAATCCAATAACACATTTGACTGACACGCATTAATCTATCGGTGGATTGAAAGATGACGAAAATGTTGTTTACGGTAATTTTTACGATTAAAGCAAAACAAACTTATAAAGTTAACACACTGTTGAATACAAGACGTGCAAATTATGAATGAAAACACACCCATTACTCCGATTTATCTTTGTTCATATCAATATTTTAGTTATCACCTTTTGCATGATTATATTAACACAATCAGATCAAATTAGGCTATGGAACTGTTGATTGCATAATATGATTTTTACAAATCTTTTTAGTGTATCTTAGAGGAGAGAAAAATCAACGTTTCGGATGACTGCCGTTTTTATTTTCCAGCTCTCAAAACATTTAAATCCCACACGTGTTTGAATGTACGTGCACGCATGTGTGTATGTATGTATTTAGCACGCTGTGTTACGAACCTGGCCACCGAGGTTTGATTCCTTTTCACGGCCAAACCAGTGACGATAATCTGAACTGGTCATGGGTCTCCCCTAGGTTGACTCAGCCTCAAATGAGTACCTGTTGAAGTGTGTAAACATCGCCACTGGGAACACAAAAGCGGTTGGGCGTGGTCTGGGCCCCCCCCCCCTCCCCTTGTGTGTCGTGCCGGCCTTGATAGGTGCTCGCTAGCAGCATTTGTATATATGTTTGTATGGGCAGTGGTAGTGTAGCGGTTAGTGCGCTGTGCTCCGAACCTGGCTACCCGAGTTCGATTCCCACTCACGGCCAACACCGGTGACGATTATCTGAACCAGTCCTGGGCCTACCCTAGGGTCGACTTAGCCTCAAATTAGTACCTGGTGCGGTACATAACAGTATCGCCACTAGGGAGACAAAGGTGGCCGGGCGTGGTGCTGGCCACCCACCCCCTCGTGTGCCGTTCTGGCCTTCTTAGGTGCTCGTTAACAGCACTTGCCCCTACAGTCTGTTAAGGTTATACGGGGGATCTTTGTCTTGTATGTTTATATATGGCTGTGGAATAGCTTAATCAGGAAAGCCGCTATGTTTTTAAATTAAAATATTTCACCTGGATAAATCCCTTGTGATGGAACATCTCGTTCGCAATGGTGTCAAGTGACGCATACCGAGTCAACACGTAATCACACATACACAGCATTTTTACAATCTAGAACTTAAACAGCATACATTGTACAGCAGACAAACACATACATAAATACATAAAGTACACAACTGTCCACACCACCGGTTCAAATAGAACGTCCTTTACCTGTCATTGTTGCTGGTGTTGTGCGAGTGAGTTTTAGTTTAGGACTAGAATCAGTCTGGCGGCAGATTTGAGTGTTTTTTTAATTCTTCGGGGCACTTAAAAGTGTTCTGGTTTTAGGACTGAAAAGAACAGTTTATGAAATCACGATGGCAAAGGTCATCTTCATTACCGCCACCATCATCATCATCCATCCAGGGTTAGTAATATGAGCACTATCTTGTGAATCTCTACCATTTGATTGCAAGTTAACGATCGTTACGCTATGGAGACAAAACGGGCTGACGTGGGCACCTGGAATTCCAATCATAGGTTCAGAACCCTCAATTGGAATGACCTCCATCCTATTTTTGTGAGGGCATTATTATTAAGTCCTGTATATGACAAACACATTAATATTGGTATTACAATGACAAAATCAATTCCCCTTAAGCCAGATGAGATAACACGCAATTACCATGCAATTTGCATTACGGGATCTGGCATTTAAATGAAGGCTGCGTCTCATGACACTGCATAGAAAAAGTGGGACATTTTTCATGGAGACCAAGCAGTGATATATTTATACGACGCGTACTTGCATATACACTGCGAATACAGGGCGCTTCACAACAATGTTAACACTTCGGAGAATTTGCAACAGCACCACGTGACATGTGCTGCTGCCTCCGGGCTCTGGAGACCACGTGGAGAAGATTCCAGGCCACGCGTTGACAACGATGGCGAACACGTGGGAGACTCTTTGACTTTTTTGAACCTATTAACATTACATTTGTTATCACGTTACAGTGTATTAGCCGTTCTTCTTCCATTAAAACCGATAGTCGCATGTAAGTGTTAACATTTATTTGGATCCGCCCTGTATATACAGTGTACATATACACACGGGGTATATACAGTGAGGGAAAAAAAAGTATTTGATCCCCTGCTGATTTTGTACGTTTGCCCACTGACAAAGAAATGATCAGTCTATCATTTTAATGGTAGGTTTATTTGAACAGTGAGAGACAGAATAACAACAACAAAATGCAGAAAAACGCATGTCAAAATGTTATAAATTGCTTTGCATTTTAATGAGGGAAATAAGTATTTGACCCCTCTGCAAAACATGACTTAGTACTTGGTGGCAAAACCCTTGTTGGCAATCACAGAGGTCAGACGTTTCTTGTAGTTGGCCACCAGGTTTGCACACACCTCAGGAGGGATTTTGTCCCACTCCTCTTTGCAGATCTTCTCCAAGTCATTAAGGTTTCGAGGCTGACGTTTGGCAACTCGAACCTTCAGCTCCTTCCACAGATTTTCTATGGGATTAAGGTCTGGAGACTGGCTAGGCCACTCCAGGACCTTAATGTGCTTCTTCTTGAGCCACTCCTTTGTTGCCTTGGTCGTGTGTTTTGGGTCATTGTCATGCTGGAATACCCATCCACGACCCATTTTCAATGCCCTGGCTGAGGGAAGGAGGTTCTCACCCAAGATTTGACGGTACATGGCCCCGTCCATCGTCCCTTTGATGCGGTGAAGTTGTCCTGTCCCCTTAGCAGAAAAACACCCCCAAAACATAATGTTTCCACCTCCATGTTTGACGGTGGGGATGGTGTTCTTGGAGTCATAGGCAGCATTCCTCCTCCTCCAAACACGGCGAGTTGAGTTGATGCCAAAGAGCTCCATTTTGGTCTCATCTGACCACAACACTTTCACCCAGTTGTCCTCTGAATCATTCAGATGTTCATTGGCAAACTTCAGACGGGCATGTATATGTGCTTTCTTGAGCAGGGGGACCTTGCGGGCGCTGCAGGATTTAAGTCCTTCTCGGCGTAGTGTGTTACCAATTGTTTTCTTGGTGACTATGGTCCCAGCTGCCTGGAGATCATTGACAAGATCCTCCCGTGTAGTTCTGGGCTGATTCCTCACCGTTCTCGTGATCATTGCAATTCCACGAGGTGAGATCTTGCATGGAGCCTCAGGCCGAGGGAGATTGACAGTTCTTTTGTGTCTTCCATTTGCGAATAATCGCACCAACTGTTGTCACCTTCTCACCAAGCTGCTTGGCAATGGTCTTGTAGCCCATTCCAGCCTTGTGTAGGTCTGCAATCTTGTCCCTGACATCCTTGGAGAGCTCTTTGGTCTTGGCCATGGTGGAGAGTTTGGAATCTGATTGATTGCTTCTGTGGACAGGTGTCTTTTATACAGGTAACAAGCTGCGATTAGGAGCACTCCCTTTAAGAGTGTGCTCCTAATCTCAGCTCGTTACCTGTATAAAAGACACCGGGGAGCCAGAAATATTTCTGATTGAGAGGCGGTCAAATACCTATTTCCCTCATTAAAATGCAAATCAATTTATAACATTTTGACATGCGTTTTTCTGGATTTTCTTGTTGTTATTGTCTCTCACTGTTCAAATAAACCTACCATTAAAATGATAGACTTATCATTTCTTTGTCAGTGGGCAAACGTACAAAATCAGCAGGGGATCAAATACTTTTTTCCCTCACTGTACACAGACTGTCTATAGATATTTTTAAATGATGGGACAGTAAGTAGAAGAGTGAAAGGGGAAGGTCTTCATCCTGGACTTCAACTGAGAGTCAAGCGCGCAGATGGCCGAAGGGAGAGTCTTTCAAACTACGGGGAAAACCGAGAACGAATGATCTCCCACTGAGCAAAGGTTGATCCGGGTGGGGGTGGGGGGCTAGTTCGATAGAGTGCCTTGGATGCTGTAGTGGAGATAAGACGAGGGCGAGTAGGGTTATACTAGCGGGGGGAGGTAGGCAGAGGCGAGTCACGGTTGTGAGATGTTAACTACCTCGCCTAGTATACATGAGGTCATGGGTTCGATCCCGACCCTGACGATGCCTGTATGTTTGGAGTCTGCGTGTTCTTCCCGTGGTCGCGTGGATTTTTCGCCGGGTCCTCAGGTTTTACCCTCCACATTTAGAAACGTGCGTTGGCTGCTATACATTTCCACACGATAAGCCATTTCGTTGAGCTATTATTACTGGGCAGGTCGCTTCTGAAAAAAGAGTTATATAGCTCAATGGTCTTTACCTGGAAATTTTTTAAAATATATTTTAATTTAAAGCTTTCGTGACTGCAGGGATTCATATTCTTGGTTCTTTCGGTAAAGTCACGTATATTTTTATTATTTTATTGTTTCCCTTCTACGTGACTTTACCGAAAGAACCAAGAATATATATTTTAGTTTATATTCCACGGAGCATCCTTCGGACAGGAATTGCGATCTTGAAATTGATCCAGGACTTGGCCGGGAGATCCAGTGGAGCGTGCCGAGTGTCGGGGTGGGGCGGGCACGTCTACGAGTGGTCGGTGATGAGTCTGGTCGGCGTGACATTCTTCGGCCGATCTGGAGATTGGGGAGGAGAGCTGCGTGGATGCCGCAGAGCGTCGCGGTTAGTCTAGTCAGGTCGAGACGTAGGCGAGGGTCTCGGCAGCAGCTGGAGCGAGGGAGCGGTCGATGTGGGAGATGTTGCCGAGGATGTAGGAGGCTCCGCCGCCCCCGTGTGATATTTGTCTATATATATCTACATCAGCTCAAGCCTCCGGTAAATCACGTGACTTCTGTGTGCCCCCCCCACCCCCAACGCTGAATCCCTCCGCTCTGCCTGTCCCTCTGTGAAGACAGACGCAGCTCTGGGCAGCGCTGGTGTCCTTGTGTAGTCGCCTCTTGCTCGCGACCCTAGTCTTCGCTGACCCCTTTGGTCACGGTTTTTTTTCCCACTCCTTTATCTCTGATTTCCCTTCCATTTCCCTCTCTCTTCCCTTTCAAATTCCTTTTTTTTTATTTTCCATGCATTAAATTCTTGACTCTACTCCCCTTCCCTTCATGTGCCACGGATACAGAGTTACCAGTATATATATATGATCCGATCTCTCGTATATATGATCCTATCTCTAGTATATATGATGCTATCTCTAGTATATATGTTACAATATCTTGTGTATATACTACAACCTCATGTGAGTGAAGGGGACCTGAGAGGACAAGGTTTATGGAACCACCCGTCAAATAATATCCTTGTTAATGTCGTAGACGTGACACGCTGTACAGCAAAGTGACATTTTAACGTAAATAACAATTTAAATGTGTGCATACAAACACACTATATTGCCTGTATCAATACATTCATGAGTTAAATCATGTCAGCTGCCTTGCTATATATATTTTTTAAAGAATACAAATAGACATCAAATTTCGAGTCGTTAATAAATGCATCTATCTAAGTATAGACATGTATTGTGAAAGCGAAGCAATCTAAATAAATAATGTAAATAAGCCTTTAATATAGCGACGGACTCAGAACCAATGATAACACTTTTTACATTCTCAAAAAATCCGGTACGTATCGATTGCATTGCTTTTGACACGTGTTAAGTATTGACAGACTGGGCAACTGTGGATCATAAAACCTTTTACCCATGGCACACCCCATGGGAGGGGGAGAAGAATCACGGGTATAATGGATGGAAAGTGAACGGGATAGGGGAGGGATGAAGTCTGCAAGACAGATATACAGGAGGCAACCGGAAGAGCGGCAGGAAGGAAGAAGGAACGCCGGAGCAGGAAGGGGATGGAGGAGAAGGTCCAAGACGTTGGAGATGAGAGGGCGATGATGCGAGGCGAGGCGAGAGAGGTAGAAGAGAGAAGAAAGGGGGTGATCAGGAGCTGATCGGAGCAGCGTCTGTTTTTACAGGGGCACGGGGACACCAGTGGGGGTGGGCACACAGAAGTCGCGTGGTTTACAGGAGGCTAGAGTTGATTTAGATAAAGAGATAGTTCACTTCCAATAGCTCTGCTGGCACACGAGGCTTCTGTTTCTCCCACCCCCCCCAAGTTTTGTCTTCCCTCCCCACTCAATTTAATAAAACCACAATGCGTCCCACCACTACGAATCATCCCCACTTCGTAAGCTGCACTCTGCGATGCAAATCACCCTCCCATTTCCTGCGCGTGGCGTGTTCTCGCCTGCCAAACAAACACAATGTCACGCAGATGATAACAGACGTCTGCGGTGCAGGCACTACATCTCTGTTGCATCGCAGTACCAGTGCACAGAGGCAGCCCAAGAGAGACCTCGTAAAGTCCTAACGGCCACGGGACATAATTGTCCTTGGGGCTCCGCTGCCACTGCTGCTGCTGCCGTGTGTTTTATTGCACGGGGGACGCCTGGCTGTGTTGGCAGTTTTCGAAAGTGGCTGATGGGCCTGGCTTCGGGCTAAAACATGAGTGACAACGCATTAATAACGGCCGATATGTGCTCATAGCTTCACCGGTTTCAGCTATAAATTACTCCATAAATTACATTTTTAGAACGCCCATTAAAATATGGGACAGCGGATCGGCGGGTTATTTATTTATTTGTGTCGGTTTAATGTTTTCGAGTGCAATTATTGGGTGTCTCGCCAAAAGGCAACTGCTGGATTAATAAGAAGAACCGGTGAATAAAATAAATTATGTATTGAAGGCACTGCACTGTGCATGTCCCAATAAAATGTAAGTGAACGGTTTGGCGCAGAGCTGCGACGATTTGTTGATTACTCGCGTGCAGGTGATTTTTAATCAAGAGATTGAGCCACGGGCGTCAACGAGGTTCGGGGCGGACCGAGAAAATGTCGTCCGGTTTTTTTTCGGCTGCAACGGAAATAATTGGGGGGGGGGGGTGGGGGGCGGGGGGGGCTGGTCGAGTCTCATTCAGAATCGTCGTCTCATCCGATACAGAAGTCTCACGTCTCAAAACAAACTGAAATCCTCATCTTCGTCAACACAGAAAGGCTTGTACCATTCAAGAGACAACCACCCCCCCCCTTGCGTCTCCACCTCCCCCCCCCGTCTCGACCTACACCGAATCCCCGTCTCATTCAATACGGAAATCAAGTGTCTGACATAGAACTCATTTCAACCGATACGGATCCTTTGACCCTCACCCAACATGCAGAAGCCTCGTCTCGTCATAACGTACACGAACGTTTTTGCTTTGTCTGGTATAATAATCAAAAAGATAACGCCTCGTCTTATCCAATATAGAACTCTCGTCTCGTCCAAATACAGAAACTCCATCTCATCCAATCCAGAACCCTTGTCCAATACGCATTTGTTATTGTCTCATCATTTGTCATTATGCTTAAACTCCATCGCCATCAGCGATGGTCAATTCATTTCTGGATGAAAGCCTCCCGAAGTAATCGCCGTCTCGCCGCCGTCGCCTCCTGTCGATGCACGCGTACAAGTTGATCTTCTCGTGCACCGTACGTAGCCCTATCGAAGGTGCGCGTATGATCCACATGGCCCCCGCGCACAAGCTAATTACATTGCTCAATCTCATCTGCGGCCGTGCTCTCTCCAACTTGGCTTTTGTAAAAACGTGGCCAATTAAAACAAAAAATGCGTACATCTACTTGCTGACAATGATGATGATGATTGGATAATCAGCTCGTGATTTGCGGCCAAGAATATTTACGGCTCTCGTGTCGTACACAAGAGGCCCGCCGCGTCTTCCGTTGAAACCCGGCGGAAGACGTCAGGGGAGACAAGAGCCCCCCCCCGCCTCTCCTCCCCCCATGAATCAAGCCAAAACCCGCGAGAGCGTAACTCAAGGGGATGTCGCTTATTCCTCCGTCGGGTTGGCAACGCTGACGTTACCACACGTTGAAAAAAAAAAACACCGCAAGAAAACAAAAAGCTCCGGTCCAGTCGCGACAACCAACAGCGTTCTAGCAACAAATCGAGATATGATGCAATGTTGCATGACAACAAAAGGAGAGATGGCTGACTAACAAACAAACACAATAAGTCCCCGGATATATATTTATATATTGTTACTATAAATATTAAGACGCCTTTTTTAAGCAGGTTACTGCTTGGGATGTTTGGGTAATTCCGTCCCGAAATTTGAGTTGTAAAAAACGTATTTGGTGGTGGTGACGCTGCTGCTACGCTGGCAGCGATGCACAATCGCAGTCGACACGCGTCCGTCGACGATGCTGTGAGGAAAATATTTGTGTGCAATAGGCAAAGTTTCAGGCAATGACCCTTCTTTACAACACATGAAATGGAATCATATGAAGAAGCACCAAAACGTCACCGATCATGTTTATTTCAACCCCCCCCCCCCCCCTTTGAATGCCATACTATTACTGACAAATTTTTGGAGTTGTTAAGATTGAGAACTAAACTTCTGTAGTCTTGTTGGACGGATTAAAGCAAAGCGCACGTTTGCAGCCCATTCGCAATTGGTTGAAAGGTTCAAGATGCAAACCCGGTGTACTCGGAAAAATAAAAACACACGCTCAAAATATACCCGGATAGATACAGGAACCTACTTGTTGTACTGCCTCCTAAAGGCCTCCTCGTGAGGCCCATGGACGTGATGTCTTCCCACTCGTGTTGACTCAGCACGATTAATCAAGCCTGCCTTCGCGTCGCTGGCTTACAGGCGCGACGAGCACAACCCGCACCCGGACCTGGCTGGTTTGTGGCACCACGCCCAGAGACTGCGAGGGCGAACCAGCCGCACGAAGACAAAGATCCCCGCGCCTAGCCGTAGCTGACTGTTTCGGGGCAAAAGCCGTTAGCGAGTAGCACCTCTGAAGTCCGTCACGGAGCATGAGGGGGTGGGTGGCCAGCACCACGCCCGGCCGCCTTTGTCTCCCCAGTGGCGATGTTAACACAACCCCCCCCCCCCCAGGTTCTCATTTGAGGCTGAGCCGACCTATGGGTTGCTCAGGACCGATTCAGATAATCGTCACGGGCGTTGGCCGAGAGCGGGAATCGAACTCGGATAATCGTGGTGTTCTCAGCGCAGCGCGCTAACCACTACACTACCGCCTCCCCCCCCCCACACGCAACACACAATAGCCACTGCATCAAGGCGGCTTCCTCTGCCATTAGTAAGGGTGGTCCAACGTCAGCTGTCCTGCATAACAATACCTGGGGAGTAGGGGTCGCGCGTGTGAAGGGGGATAACAGGGGTGAGTGCGTTCGGTATTGATTGGGGAGCGAGGAGGGCGCGTCTGATATTATTTGAAGGATGGTCATCGCCCCGGGGCGGGGGATGGAGTTTGCTATCGGTGCCAGTGCTTTAAGGGACAATGAATGACATAGGGCCTTTTGTTCGGCTCGTGTTGCTTTGTAATGTGATGCAGCTAGGTTTTAGATGCTGCGCCACGTGGCTTTGGCGCTGGCGATTGCTTGGGTGACGGCTAGGGTGATGGTGATGGCGTAGGTGATGGTGATGGCTAGGATGATGGTGATGGCTAGGGTGATGGCTTTGCGATGGTGGTGGCTCGGGCGATGGCTATAATGATGGTGATAGCGAGGGTGATGGTGATCGTTTGAGCGTTGGTGGTGACTTGCGTAATGGCTTGGGCGATGGTTAGGGTGATGGTGATTGCTAGGGTTAAAGTGGTGGCTAGGGTGATGGCGATGGCTAGGATAATGGTAATGGCGAGGATGGTGGCGATGGCTCGGGTAACGGTGATGGCTCGGGCGATGTTGCGTTGGCACGCTGGCCTGCCGCCCGGTGCCACCAGCAACGTTGCGAGTTCACGGCAGCGGTGCGAGCGAGCCGCGTGGACACTTCGAGGGTCACGCGATCTCTGACCACGCTCGTTTCAAAAAGCGACCGTCGCTCGCTAACCACGAACGCCCCGTAGATTATTATTATTAGTATTATTATTATTGTTGTTTTGCGGGCGAACGATGGGGAAGAGCGCGAGAGAGGCGGCACCGTTCCCGCCACGGCCACATGACCTCTCCCCCCCCCACCACCACCACCCCCGCGGTGCCCACGTTCACCGCCCCGCCACCAGGTGCTCACTTTAAAGCTGAGTCAAACAGATTGGAGGCGTCGTCGCGGTCAGGTGTGGGTGAGACGTGACCATGGTTTTGTGAGTCATGGCTAAAGAAACCCCGCGCCCCCCCCACTCTCCTCTCCCTATAGCCATATAGACTATTGGGGAAAATTATGTTCGACAGCACCTAGTGAAGGCTACGCATGGCGCTCCAGCAGGACGTGATGGTTCCAGCATTTATGGCTCAGTCGACCTAGGAGCGGCCCAGAACGTGGTCACATATTCCCCACTTGATGTTAGCCGTGGCTGGGAATCGGCGTACAAACAGACGCAACCCCCCCCCCTCCCCACTTTAGCCCTCAAGGAGTGTTGGGGCAAAGTGCTGTGAAGGCCGACACGGGACACGAGTGCGTGGGTGGCCACCACCACGCCCGGCCCCACCGCATCGGATACCCATTTGAGGCTGAGTCGACCTAGGGGAGGCCCAATACCGGTTCAGATAACCGTCACCGGTGTTGGCCGTGAGCGGGGATTGAACTCCTTGGAGCCGTTTTCTCAACGCAGCGTGCTAACCGAAACACTCTCTCGTCCCACGCTTACATCCACACGTACACACATGTGCACATAAATGTAACATACATTAGTACGTATGTTAAAATAAGTGGTTGCGTTATTAGTACTGGCCCCGGCCATAGGAATGTGGATGTTTCCACTGCTGGCTTGGGGTCATATCAATGGAGGTGTGTGTCACTCTAGTGCTCAGCTTGAGCAGAGAACACAACTTGGCTAATGCACAGAGCTCGAACATTAATGAACAGGGCTCGAAAAGCTTACTGCTCTAAAACCACTTTCTTATTTTTGTTATCATTAATGTACTACGATGCAGCAGCAGCAAGCGGTGTCATTATTATTATCAATGAGAACAGCAATACCCCGGTTTACGTCGAAGATGCGTTCCTGAAAAGTGCGACGACGAATATCGAAACGACGTCAAATCCAAAGCGATTTGCAGGGTTAGGACGGTGGTGGAGGCGAAGGCTGAGAGGCAACCGATGACGAGAAAGGGGCGGACGACGCAGCCAGCGACGTGAGTGTGGGGCTGAGGCGACGCAGCGCCAGGTAGCGGTGCTCATAATGAAGTGACGACGTATTTGCGAAACGAGGTAAAAGGGTGAGACGTAAATCGGGGTGTTACTGTACTCCCCTGCGTTAGTCACGTAATTGCTGTCCGCGATATTGGCCGTCCGCGAATCGCATCTAGAATTCTACACGACTGCATCGAGGGAGAGAGAGAAAGTGAGGGGCTAAAGTGATGAGGTAAAGTGATGAGGTAAAGTGATGAGGTAAAGTGACGATGCGCATCATCATCATAATCATCATCTTAATTTGAGGTATATTAATTTGTAAACGAGTTCATACTTAAATTTGTTTTATTTAATTGATGTTTATTATAGCCAATTCTGTTTGTGCTATGACAATTGTGTATTTCATAGCTTATTTACGTATTTTTGTTGAGGCAATTCATTAAAAGGTATGTTTCCGTAGGCCGATATCATTAACCGCGAAATGTTCTCTTCGCGAGCACCTCCAGCACGTATCCAATCGCTGCGGATAAAACCGAGTGAACGCTGCACTGGATTTACCGTTGTTTGTTCCACTGCGTCACGTTGCTTGGACGTTGCTTGGACGTTGGCGGGAGCGAGTCGCGAGCCGCGCGATCGCCGTGCCAATTAAAACAAAACAAAAAATATCTCACACGGTTGTAACAGTTTCTGCCAACGGGTCACTCGTGCCGTTAAGTTGTCGCTTACCGATCCAAAACGGCATAATCGTCTCATCGTCATCATCATCGTCGTCATCATCATCGTCCTCGTCATCGTCGTCATCTTTGTCATCATCTTTGTCATCATCGTTGTCGTCATCATCATCATCGTCTTCGTAATCGTCATCGTCGTCGTTGTTGTCGTCATCATCGTCGTCGTCGTCATCATCGTCGTCATCTTTGTCATCATCTTTGTCATCATCGTTGTCGTCATCATCGTCATCGTCGTCATCATCGTCGTCATCATCGTCATCGTCGTCATCGTCGTCGTTGTTGTCGTTTCGCGGCACATTGTTGACAGTTGAATGTGGGATTGAGGCGAGGATTACTTTTTTGTTTGTTCCCCCCCCCCCCTTCCTCACTAATCCACATCTTTCACTCGTTCGGATAATGTCTGGTTCCAATTAGTTCAGATTAGTGGTATTTGAAAGCATATATAATGTATGTGGGCTGTTGCGCCTGTGTGTGTGTGCGTGTGCCGATGTTTTAATTCGGCGTTTATATCATTAACATTTTTCCCATTATGGCCAAATCACCCGGAATTCCACTCAATCCCCTGAGATCTGGGAAGCTAAGCAGGCTTGAGTCTGGATAGTGATTGGGTGGGCGATCACCGCCATGCGTACCATGCTAGTGCTGTAGGCTCTTTGTCAGCAGAGGGCAGGGCAAAAAAATCCATCGTTGTGCTGTACTGCGCTCCATTGTCTATGCGCCTCACCGTCACCAACCTGCACTGGTTGTGGGTAAATTGTTGAGCCCCTAACATTTAGCATTCTGAGACACGCTCGTGATCCCTAGCATTCAGTGTAATTGCCGTACACTCAAAATAAAAGTGATCTATGACTTATTTAGGATCATAATTGTGCATTATTGATGACATTTAAAGAGGCAAATGATGAATTACCGGTGTTTAGGTTTAATATTCCTGTCATTAATGGGCTGGAAACATCTTAAACATTAAAACCCGATGCATGACCCCCCCCCCCCTTGAAAAAGGAATCCTCCGGCTCAGTGTGGCTCCCCTGGATACACGATTATGAATGATTATTATTATAAAGCTCCAAACTGCTCGACTCAAACCAAGTCGCGCAGGACTGAGGGTGCGTGTGGGTTTACTGTGAACGTCTAACCCTCGCAGCACCAGACCAGGGTATATTGGGGTTTCTCTGGTGCACAGTACATTACCAACACTCAAAAACAGTCAAACAAACGAAATTATTCTCAGCAAATTCCGTGCGTATGTTAATGGATAAATCAAAATAATCACCAGCACCGCCGTGGAGTAGAGAACTGTGACGATTGTTACTTTGAGCCGTGCATTGTAGCGTTGTGTGTCGTAAGATCACGAATAGTGGGGAGTCCTTGCCTCTTGAAAGATCGTAAGTTCCCCAGCATCGAGTAAAGCGAGCCTGGCTCTGCTGATGAAACACTGGTGTGTCGATACCGGGTCCAGAGTGTGCCTGCTTTGAATCAGTGCTGATGCAATGATGGACTCCCAGTAGGCTGATGGGTAGTGTTAGAAATATTCTCGGTTTTGTGTTTGTTACGTAGAGAGATGGGTGGGTATGTGAAGGAGATGTATCTACTAGTTTTGTTGATACGATACGATTTGTGAGATTCACATCTTACGTGTATACGCACGGCATCAAATGCACCGCAGGCATTTAATCATTCTCAACATGTATTTGAAATTCGCAACTCACAGCACCACGCTGCATTATATCTAAGTGATCTTTTTTGCCAGTCTCAATAATTATGAAAAATACATCATTTAAATATATATAATACAAATATTTGTAAGAAAAAAATTAGGTAAGTTCAAATACCAAATATACAAAATTACCACGTTCAAATTTGCTATCCCAAAGAAAGAAAATAATTAATCAAGAATAAAAATTATAACTAAAACAAAAACTTCGTTGGGACACAAATCGCCGGTTGGTCCCCCGCACAGCCGCCGACTTAGACCGCGAGCGAGAGAGAGAGGAGGGGGGGGGGGGCGACAACCCCAACAACAACCCCAACAACAACCCCAACAACAACAAATCATCAAGGCTCTCGCGTGCACAGTCGCGCCTGCGATGTGGCCGATCGCGCGGGCTCGGGGCAGGGCTACGGCTGAACGCGTGAGCGGCTGCATTGCCCCACGCCTAATCTCCCTGCGCAGGCTTCGGCGGAGCCTGCGGGGTTATTCATTTATTAATAATAATAATAAAAAAACATCTCGCTGTGCGCTAAAAGGCCAGGCGGTGCAGATGTCCAGGCTGTATCGGAGTGGGTGGGGGGGGGGGGGCACATGTCCACCCCTCTCTCTCGCCCACCACAACCACCACCAAGACAAAGATCCCCCGTATAGCCTTAGCAGACTATTGAGGCAAGTGCTGTTAGCGAGCACCTATGAAGGCCGGCAGGGCACACTCAGGGGCGGGTGGATAACACTAAGCCCGGACGCCTTTGTATCCCCAGTGACGATGTTTACACACACTGCACCGGGTACTAATTTGAGGCTGAGTCGACCTAGAGGAAGCTCAGGACCGGTTCAGGTAATCCTCGCCGGTGTTGGTGGCCTTGAGCGGGAATCGAATTCGTGTCGCTCGATTTGGTAATGCAGCACGCCAACCACAACACTACCGCTCCCCAACACCATTACAACAACCACCACCACCACCGTCCGCCACCCCTCTCCTTCCTTACGCTAGCAGCTTGGGTGGGATTGGTGGTGCCGTAGCGGGGTGGGGGGTGTTGATGTGCTGTTTGCATGCCGGCTCGATGCATTGTGTCCGCGGCGCGTTCAATAAGTGCTAATCCACGGGATCGGCGTGGACGCCGGGCTGTGTGGACGGATAGCGGAGGGTTGGGAGGTGAGACAGGAGGCTTAGAGGGTGGAGGCGGGGCGGGTGAGAAGAGGTCTCCCGATAAAGTTACGATGTTCGCAGAGAGACAGCGGCGGCTGCTGCTGCTGCTGCATGATAATGTCATCTGCAATCGCCACGTCTAGCCTCCGTCTCTCTCGCGCCAATGGGTGGGCACTGGTCCGCGAGATTTCCGAACTGATTCTTTGTCGCAGATGACACAATCAGGATAAAATTAGGTAGAATGTTGTTGTCGCTAATAATATAATATTGGTTTATGTATATCGCAAAGCGCTTTGCCGCATCTTAAGACTTGTTACCATCGGGTGTTGCTCCATTGGGTTTTTTGGCAAATTCCGTTTTAAGTGTTTTTGTTCGGAGGAGAGAACTCAGGTACCCAGAAAAACCCCATACGGTTGTCTACGTACCGTGCACAACAGAAGTTCAACACACACACATGCATACACTGCGAGGACAGACACACTCAATAGCCAGGTTGCTAACAAAACCCAGCCTGGAGCCAGGTATTTTAATTCCACATTACCATGACTGGACAACCACCGTTTTACTTCCGTCATGGCGGCACGGAACTTAAACGATCAACCCTGGATATCACGATGGGCTGAGTCGACGATATGCCCGTTGGATTTTACAGGCAGTGTTGGATTTGAAAAGTGAATCCGCCTTCTCGACTCAGTCGTTAAACTCACGGCATTTTAATCGCAGGTCCAAGCGTCTCTCTCAGACCGTGGCACAAATCAGCCAGATTTGGCCTCTTAAGTCCCCCCCCCCCCCCGGCTCCTGGCGTTAGCGGGGCGCGGTGATTACCGCCGCCACTCAGCGGACGGTGGTGGCTGCCGACGGGTCGGTTTCTCGCTCGTGTGCGTGCGCACGTGCGTACCTACGAGTCTGCGTGCGTACGTGTCTGTTACTGAACGCGCGTGCGAACGCTTCTCCAGGGAAGCTTGTTTGCGGGCTTAGCGAGGAGGCATAACTCCTCCACATTTGTTTGGCTGGCTTTGCCTGTTGGGTAAATTATGCACCATACTGCGCTAATCAGAGCAAATCTGGCACTGTCCTAATTACTTTGAGAATTGTGGCGGAGGGGTGGTGGTGGTGGTGGGAGGGGGGAGGTTTATCTCGACTTCAAAAAAGCCTTTGATGTGCGACCCGTGTGTGATTTTGTTTGGGGACATGACCAATGCCCAGACGCGGGATTCTTCAGCGCTCGTTCACACTTGCTTGAACAACAAAAAATAATCATCAGGCATTCCCCAAAAGGGTCCGCAGGCGCCGCGCGGAACACTTTCTCAGGTGCCCCCCGCTCGTTTTAAGGCAAGCTTGTCTCTCTCGCTCGCTCGCTCGCTCTCTTCGCGTTTGTTTACGGTGGACAAAGCTCGGCACAGGCGAGTCGCGTAACAAATACAAAATGAAGGTTAAAGGCGCGGGCCCTGCAATTTTCCCCTCTCACGCCCACCGCTGGCGGGAAGGGGCGTCAATTCACGGAAGTAAAACAAACTCCAAAGGGTTTTTTGTCCTCCTCTTCCACGGTGGGCCAGATGTGTCGGAAGAGGCGAGCGTAAGCCACACTTCACAACCCGCCGCACGCGACCTGCCGATCGCCTGACTCGGCGTGAACCCGTTCATAGCGCCGGCCGCCTGGACGGACGCGGTTGACCGGGACGTCAGAGACTCGCTCTCCGTCCGATGCAAATTCCACGCCCGATGATGGAATCGAACCGGAAACACCTCTGGATCGCAAGTCCAGCGCGCTCGGTGTTGAGCCACGGCAGACAAGGCACGCGCGCGTGCTCGCGCGAGTACGCGAGCACGCGCGCGCGTATCAAACGAGGTGAAAGCGTCAGCCAGCACAAAACAGGCGACATCCTTTTGCGTGTCGTCGTCCCCCCCCCCCCCCCCCCCGAATTCATCGTGAGAATTCCACATTTCTTGTGGCAAGGGCCCGTTGTGTTACATGTCCAGGGAGACCGCTGTGAAGGGGGTCCCGTGCGCTGAATCGGAACGGCAAACCCCCTCTGAGCTCTCGTCGAGCACAGCAGATGCGGATGTTCCGGCATCAAAACGATTACGCACGATGCGGTGTGAGCGGTCATACAGCCTAATCTGGAATTACCGTTATTTTTAATGGCATCGCCCAAGTCAAATGTCCAATTGCATTTGGTATTGGCGGGGGGGGGGGGGATCTCGTTTTTTTAAAAATATATATTTGTATCCGGATCAATGAGTATTGGGCTCGCGGCTTCTGTTTGTATGAGGCGCCGCTGCTGCAGACTCCACCGGATTCTTTTAGCACCGGTATCGCGTTGCTTTGGTCTGTGCACGCAGTGTAACCGCTGCTTTTACGCATTGGGTTCCATGTCAATTGTTGTCGCATCTTGCCTATTTGCATTGTCTTGTTTGGGTCGCGGTGCTGTTAGTCCGTGTGTAATGGGCTCTTGCCAGTACAGAGCCCCAGGAAGGAGCGGTTAGGCTGCCGCTCAGCACCCGGCGACGTTGGCCGTGGCCGGTAATCGAACTGACTCAACCGGGGACGCCGCGGCCCCACCGCATTGCATGTACGTTGAACTTCTTTCACACCGTACGTAGACAACCGTTCTGATCGGAGGCGCGGGGGGTATGACAACAAACCAAACGCAAAAAAGCAGTTCTAAAGAAATTAGTTTTTAATCCAGATGTAAAAGTGCATAGCTCCAGTGGCTTCCTAAGAAAATGTGTACACTGATGGGCATTTGGACACTACGGAGGGTCATATAATTCCATTGGGGGGCGGGGAGGGGCAGACATTCACAGAAGAGACGCGTGGAGAGGCTTGCTGGCAGCCGGAACCGCTTGGCTGCCTTGTTGTCGCGTTTTATTTGCGGTGCACCTTCGTGATTATCCCGAGGCCTGGCAAGCGGCGGCGTAAATACTGAAAACAAAGTGGCGGCGGTGCAGACTCAACGTGCAAAAAACAACGAAGGAGAACTCAGGGAAGAATGAATAACACCGTCGGTCGGTAACAATATACCGTCATGGGACAAACTCACGCCATACCCCGATCATTGGGTCTGGTTCGAGTTCAAAAGGCGATTGCAAAAAAACAGAAGCTCTATAGCCGCCTGGGCCCCAACGCTGTTGCTGCTGCCGCTGCTCAGCTCCCCGTGTAAGCTTATCGCTTTAATCAGCAGTGCATTACCCCCTAAACCGTCAAATTGGCCGGGTTATGAAAGGATCAAGATTTTTTTTTTGCATGGCCTGGCACCACCACGACGGAGGAAACAAAGGCAATTGGGCAACAGATTGGGGAGCTGTTCCGTGAGTGCGTGTGTCCGTGCGTGAGTCTGCGAGCGGGCCTGCGGGAGGCAGGGAGGGAGGGCTGGGCTATTCTCAAAGCTGTAGTGTTCACACAGCTGCCGCGTTGTTGCAAAGAGCGAGCATTCAAGATTTTCACTCCCCGCTAACCCCCCCCCTCCGCCACTCTACCCCTCACCCCTCCAACGCCCCACCCCAGGCCATTCATTTCAAAACCTCTCGTACACCCTTCAATGCTCCTCCATTATATATCTGCAGTGTGTTGTGTGTATACACACACACACATATATGTAACTTTCACACGTTAAAGACGTCATTTTGAGTGTTCACAAAAGTAAGCGGGCTTGCACAGAAGACGTCGCTGGGAGGGACGAAGATGATGTTGATGATGATGATGATTGACGCTCGTGCGATATGATGACGGAGCGGCGGCCAAAGGAAGTGCGCGCCCGACAGGACATCCGCAGTGCAAATGGATTCGTTAAGATCAGCTGGTGCGCAGCTGCTTGGGTGTACTGTTACATCCCAAGAGCGTGGGAGATGGTGACGGCTTGCGGGAGGCCTTTATCCAGCAGTGGATCGATCATGGCTCATGGTGATGTTGATGATGATGATTGCATCACCTATCAAGGGAACATGGGGCGGTTGCTTATCTTACTTTTGAAGCCCAGAGCAATCGGTGGAAATTCCACGTTCATATGACGAGGAACTTTTCTCTGTACAGCCATCGGTCACCTTCACCGAGGGGGGTGCCTACCGCACTGCAGGGACTGATGTGCCGGCCGGGTTAACTCCCCCCCCCCCCCCCCCCCAGGTCAGGATTTTAATTTGCTACCATGTGGCTGCGAGTCGCGCGCCCCTGGATTCAATCGCGCGGGTGTGTTCATGTATTTGTATGTATGTGTGTGCGTACGTGCAGTGCGGCCATCGCAACTAATTAGAGTAACGTCTTTATTCAGGTGAAAGCCCAATGAGAGTCATTATCTCTTTTCCAGCAGAGACCTGGAGAGCCTTAAGTTACGGAAGCTTTACATTTTTTATTTTAAGCTTTCGTGACTGCAGGGATTCATATTCTTGGTTCTTTCGGTAAAGTCACGTAGAAGGGAAACAATAAAATAATGTTTCCCTTCTAAGTGACTTTTCGGAAGCTTGTTTGATCGTTTGATATGTCAGTTTTGTAGCGATCCGGCTACACATTCAAGTGGAGTCCCCGATATATACGCGACGTTGGGCTCACGTTAGCATGTGGTCGGACCAACGTTGAGCCCATGTCGACGCAACGTTGGCCCAACGTCGACACAACGTTGGGTCAACGTTGGCCCAACGTTCCATGCTTACGTGTGGTATTACAGGGGCGTGGCATATAGGCTGTGGTAATTCACGCTTGGGGGAGATTCCGTGTGGCCAGCAACGTGACCGTGAATGGTGCACGTTGTTCATCATTCCGCGCGAGGGTTGTCCGGTACTACGTTTCACGATGCGACAATTATCGCGATGTTGGCTTCGCTTGACTCTCACGACTGTTTCTCACGTCTCGGACACGTGCAGGCTTTTGCGACTTCATACGATTTCAAAGTTGTGAGTAAAACGCGTGTCGTGCACCCTCCTCCACCCGACGGCCAATTAATAATCGTTGTCACGTGATGAACACACATGCCAATGTATCATTGCTTCACAAATCTAGCAGTCGCCTGATGATGTTGGCGGTAACCGCCAGCCGAGCGTCGGACTACCCAATCGTGAAGTGTGTGCATGCATTGCTCACCAACGTTGCGGTGTGCTGAAGCAGTAATAGATTACGAGGTAGGCCTCCCTCTGTGCTATGGAGAAGGGCAAATGTCCAAAACGTCGCCTATCATCTAGTCTTTCTTTATAAGGCCACAGTGTTCATTACCGTAAACCTTAAAACCGTATTTATTTTAAATGTAATATCACCTCCACTCAAGGTGGGAGTGGGGATGTCAGAACATTGTCCACTAGAATAAAATGCAAGGACAATAAAATAAGTTGAAGTAAACACCGTGAGAGTCTTGTGCTCCCTCCTAAACACAACGAGGCTTGTAGCGTGCCGGACCACCGCTGGCAAGGCGATCCAGATCCTTGGAAGTGTTTTTTTTTTCAACTCTCAACGATCACGAGGCACTGGTGAGCATAATTTTTCGAAATTACGATCGCCGAGCCACCCGCCAAAAAACACCATGCAGCCAGTAACAACCAGCACCACCGCAGGTACATAATATACACGAGTTAAAAAAACATTTCTTGAATTGAGCGAGGTTTTAAGAACTCGGAGGAAAAGAAGCAGGGATTTATCTACTATTTAGAATTCGAACTTATATATATATTTAAATGCATGCATTTGTTTATTTTTAGTGACTTGCTTACCTCTCCCATACTTTGCACTCCTATTGTGTGTGTTTTTGTATCGTTTGCTGCCGTAAATTTTCTGAACCCAAACCGACTGGGTATCGGTGAAAAGGAGCTCCATTAGCTCACCGGGTTCCTCCAGGATAGATGAAGATTCTGATGGATTGGGGGGAGGGGGGGTATTCCCAAGTGAAGCAAGTGCACAGGAAGAAGCAGTTTCACACCCGTGGCTTGGTTGTTTGGCTGTGGGTGTGGGATTCTCTTTGACGAGGGCGATGTTAAACCACCGTTTGTGACTAAGCGATTGCGTTTTTTTCATTGTTGCTACCTAACTGCCGATGAAAAGCCATCGTCGCCCGCGGAAGGACAATGAGCATGCTCAGATCACATATTCTTTTTTTCTCTCAAAATTTTACGTCCGCCTTTTCACGCGTCTTTTATTTACGGGTTTTATTCTGACGTAACACAACAAAAAAAAACCCCGACCATTTGTTCAGCCGGCAAAAACGGCGGCGAGACCACGACACGAAGATGGCGAGAAAATAAGAAGAAAATGTCACACAACTACAAAGGCGTTTGAAATTAACTGGAGGAAAGAAGAAGAAGAAGATGATGGTGGGCTAGTAAGTGCGCACGGCGCGCACACTCGCGTCGGTAAAATGGGAAAATATATTTTTTGTTTTGTTTCGGCCACTTGATTGTCAGTGGCATTATCGCCCGAAACATTTGGTCATTTTTATTCACCCTCGATGTTTCCGGTGAGTAAAAAAAAAAGTTCAACTTTTGGAGGACCGTGATTAAAAATGCACAATGGCAATCGAGATTGGTTTAGAGAGCAATGCTCTTACCAATAACGTCCGGTGATCCCGGTAGCATGTGTTTGAAAACGGTTGGCTCGGCTGATGAGTCTCCGGAAGGTCCAAACCACTTGCTTCAACATTTACTGCGGGTAACCATAAATCTAGGAGGCTAAAACTTACTTTACTTTAAAGTGGCGCTACAGAACAGAGGTTCACTCTCGGTGAATGTTATATCTTGTAAAGCACAGAAAATTATTTGCGCACATTTTTTCGTTCATGAGATCTTCTGGTCCACTCCAATACATAAAAAATATACAATTCTAAACAATAAAATAATAAAAATATAAAACAATAAAATTTAAAAACAATAAAAAATGTATTTATTATTATTTTATTGTTTCTCTTCTACGTGACTTTACCGAAAGAACCAAGCATATGAATCCCTGCAGTCACGAAAGCTTTAAATCAAAATCAAAATTTATACAATTCTAAACTATTTTATTTTACCAGGTAAGGCCCACTGACCTGAATAGCGTTTTTTCGGAAGCGACCTGGCCACAAATGATAGCTCAATGAAGTGGCTTATCATGTGGAAATGTTTAGCATCTACATACTATAAACGCCTGATGATTCTAAAATTGGAGGGAAAAACCGGAGGATCCGGATAAAAATCCACGCGACCACGGGGAGAGAGAGACACCGCAAACTCCGAATATAGAGCAGGCGTCAGGGTCGGGATCGAACCCACGATCTCCTGCATACTCAGCGAGCTAGTTAACATTTCGCCATGTTAACTGCACAGGCGCCATGTGGAACACATACGCTCAAACGCGATTGGTTGAATTCTGACCACATGCCTCTGCTACGGCGTTGTCACATTTCTCTACTCTCCCAAGTAAACGTGCCAACGTTGAAATAACGTTGGCACGTGGTTGTAACTGATGGGACCATGTTGGCACAACTTTCCACAAAAACTGGGGTATTCGTTCTCAATAATAACGCTAATGAACAGTGCTCTGTCAATCCACTGCTACGGGTCTTCCAATGCCGTGTTGATCATAGAGGTTTGTTTCACTATTCTTCACAATGCTGGTGTTGACGGGGCTTAGGACCGGTTAAGATATCAAATATACCCACGTCTGGGAATCGAACTCAGGTCGCTGGGTTTATCCATTGTGCAGTGCGTTATCCACTGCATCACCGTAACCCCTGTTTTAATCATTAGGATCCACCTATGGATACATGTATTCGTTGCATTTTTTTAATGTATACAAAAGTGATGGTATCGTTTCGAAATGCATAACTACATTACGATGCAAGATGGTACAATAATGAGCAATACACAGCACAGCATGGAAAATGCTGAAGCAAACATAGAATCATTAAAATTTACTACAATTTCACAAACATTGCACAACTCAAGATAGTAGTGTGGCGTTGCTAAAGTTATTACAAATAATAATGTTCTAAATCAGATAAAAGACTTCTGCTGCTTGACAACTTATCAAAAATATTAAATTAGATTTTTTTTGGTTAAAATATATCACGAAAGTTATTAGATAAATCACGCAACGGACAGTTATTTTATCGTAATTACTGGTAATCAGCGACTTTGTTTGATCAGATTCTTATGTTTACATTTTCAAATATGCCGCATGAAACTGAAATGCATAGACATTATTCAGGACTCTATGAAGCTTGCGCTTGAGACATACGCACAAAGTAGTGTGTAGAAGGTACTACAGCAAGTAGGTTCCTAGTTAAACAGATAAGTTGGTGCTGCTGTTACTGCATTGGCAGTGTCGTACCAACACAATTGACAACAACAACAACAATCTTTATTTTATAGATAAAACCCAATCGAAATACAATAAAAGCTGATTAATAATAATGACAACTACATTCACAATATAGATAGAAAAAAAGAACAAACTGTGATCAAAGCCAAGAATAATAATAACACCTTACAATGTGGGAATTATATAATCAGAATGCAAGAAACTGCATAAAACAACTCGTCAAAAACCCCTGTGTGGCCTTAAAAGATAAAAAAAACCCATATCAGCGACGTTCTGGACAATGGCCCTTCTTCATGAGTACAAAAACAGAGAGGCCAGAGAGACAGAGTTCAGTACGTACGCGGGATCCTATTGTGAAGATACCAGAATCAGAATCTTTATTTATCCTGGAGAAATCCGATGAGAAATGTAGCTTTTTTTTCACAGATGTTCAGTCGTTTTCCTGATTATGACACCATACAATGAGAGACGTTTCAGATCATTTTTGCTCGTTTCGTGCTGTAACGAGGCTACACTGAAACGACACAAAAGTTACACTAATCAATAGCCCATGATGCAATGCCGGAGTAACTTAATTACGATGTGTGGTTTGAATGATGGTTAAAGAATGAGAGTATAACATTGCATTCATCTTATTTTAAATTTATTAGGGCGCCTTCGATCAAGACGCTTCATATTTTATGGGGAAAAAACTGCATAAACAAATGATTTGTACGGCAGGGGCGTGCAATGGATGAGGTATTGGTAACTACGATGGGGGGGGGGGGTCGGGGTTAAGAAAAGGGGGGAGGGAGGAGTAAGGGGTCGAGGGGTAGGGAAGGTGGAAGAGACCGGGTAATGGAGAAGAGGTGAGGATTGGAAAGAGGAACTGAAGGAGGTTAAGGAGGGAAGGACAGCTTACTTTGTGTATTGAAACCTCCAGTCGGTCCTTGATGATAGATCGAAAGCCGTGGCTCTGCGACGAGAATGGAATTGTGGTTCTGTTGTCAGCATTTGCCAAAAATGTTTGAAGCAGTACCCTGCTGAATACATGTCCTGAGACTTTTCTGTCTAAATAAAGTACAGAACTAGTACATACAGTCGATGTATACACATATATAGGTCAAAAGTTATGCTCTAGTTAAATTAGAACTGGGCAGTAACCCATATACTTTGGTAGCCCTAATCCAAATACAAGCTACAATTCCACACTCCTATGACAGGGGCCAGTGTATCCACATGACAACCTCAAAGTGGTACAATAAGGCAGGGTTATGTTAAGAGGACATGGATTTAAGTGGACAAATTATTCGGTAATGCAGTTCCATGTGCAGCCATTTGTGTGGAGATTATATACCAATGATAACAACAGCAAAGAGTGGAGTTTGAGTGTTGCAATGAAGCCAGAAGAGTTTATCTGAACAAAATAAATAAATGTGGGTTTTCATGTTATTTATTGTCAACTCTGATTTTAATGACCACCAAACCGGAACCTTGGCTATGCTGTGAACTTACAAATTTCCAATTGTGAGCCACAGCACCGTTCGTTCGGGATTATAACGCATTGTCAATGTTTTCGTTAAAGTTGCGATTTCAGCCATGACTTGTCCATATCGGTTAATCAATCAATCAATCTTCATTTCACGTGCCAATATCACCATCAATAAAAAGCAGGCATCATTGCACATTACAGCAGAATGGTAACGGGACAGGAGCATACATGTATTAATTTCAACTCAAGCGGACCAATTTCACTCCTGTGCATCACATCCGAACCATTCAATCGAAACTAAAAAAAAACGACGTGATGACGGTGATGATGACGACGACGATAATGACATCGACGATGATGAAGACGAAGACTTGCTAATGATCTCATCACCCTTTAAAAAGTAATTCCCGTCGTGACCAGGGCATAATGTCAGACGAGGTCTGCCCTGGCCGACGACCCTGCTAACATTTCCACACCCAAGGGCAGGCGACATCCCCCGAACACTTCTCGCTGTGGCTTAGAAAGGGAACGGAACTGCCTCTGAGAGGACGACGTGGTCACACCGGCGACATTGTATTTCGTGTGTAGGCGATAGGCGGATTTGTAATTATTTTGGTCACCTCGAGTTATTTTGCGGGATTGCACGTGACATCTGGCAGCGAATTGGGGAGGCCTTCATTGAGTAGTGATTAGGCCGCGGCCGATGACGATGATGATGTTGGTGGTGATGATGTATGTACGTATGTATGTTGAACTTCTTTCGCACTGTATATAGCCTGCCGTGCTAATCGGAGGTGCGGTGGAAGGACAACTTATCTAAACACAACAAGCAATTCGAAAGAAATGAGTTTACAATTTAGAACAATGTCAGTGATGATGGCTTCTAGTCGCGGCCCGCCAGCGAACTGAACCAAAGAAAATATTCCGTGAGGAATCGCCAAAAAGCCCTGCCTGTGACAAAGTTCCATCACCTGCTGTATATTTGTAGTTTGCATGTCTCTTTCTCCCTGTGGTCGCGTGGATTTTTTTCTCCACGTCTTCCTGTTTTTCCCTTCACATTGAGATTATTTTACTTCTATAAATGTCCACACGATAAGCCACTTCGTTGAGCTATCATTTATGGTTAGGTCGCGTCTGAAAAACAAGTCAATACCTCAGTCGGGTTTGCCTTATAGCACGGGGATGATTTAGTTTTATTTCTATGTTTTTGGGTGATTTGTTTTCCTTTCCTGTACTTTGCACGACGATCGTGTTTTTGTTTTGTTGTTGTAACGTTCCGACCACATTGCCCCAACTGGACATCAGTGATAAAGAGATTCATAGCTCATCGGATTCCTCCAGCGTAAATCAATATTCCGATTTGGAACGCGCTCACGTGCGGTCCGCTCTGCCTCCTCGGCGAAATATTTTATGGCGAGCCACCGCTGCTGCTGCTGCTGCCACCGCCGCTGCCACTGCTGCTGTTGCCACCGCTGCTGTTGCCACCGCTGCTGTTGCCACCGCTGCTGCTGCCACCGCTGCTGCTGCCACCGCTGCTGCTGCCACCGCTGCTGCTGCCACCGCTGCTGCCACTGCTGCTGCCGCCACCGCCGCTGCCGCCGCCACCGCTACCACCCCTGCTGCCACCGCCACTGCTGCGGCGACGATGCACGGCAGCGGCGTGCATTATCGGCCAGTTTAGTGGAACACGGCACCCGGAGCGAGCGGGGGTCCTCCCTCGGGTTCATGGAGCTGGGCCCTGGGTAGCGGCATAATCGCGGAGTAGCACGCCAGCCAGCCAGCCACACTTGCGCTTTTGTTTATATATATTGAAATAAAACATTCCCGTGAAGTGAAACGCGCTCAGCGATGTGCCCGACGAGCTCCGTAGATTGGGCACTGCGCGTGAAGCCGATCGATTTTTAAATGTAAATAAGTTTTTTTTCTTCGTATACGGTACAGCGTATGTAGGACGTTCGTGGACCGAAGTCAAGCAGAATGCGCCAAATCTCACGCCAGATCTCGCGTCAGATCTCTCGTCAGATCTCGCGTCAGATCTCACGCCAGATCTCGCGTCAGATCTCACGCCAGATCCCACACCAGATCTCTCACCAGATGTCACGTCAGATCTCACTCCAGATCTCACGCCAGATCTCGCGTCAGATCTCACGCCAGATCTCTCGTCAGATCTCACGCCAGATATCACGTCAGATCTCACGCCAGATCTCGCGTCAGATCTTACGCCAGATCTCACGCCAGATCTCACGCCAGATCTCGAGTCAGATCTCACGCCAGATCTCGCGTCAGACCTCACGCCAGATCTCGCGTCAGATCTTATGCCAGATCTCACGCCAGATCTCGCGTCAGATCTCGCACCAGATCTCACGCCAGATCTCGTGTCAGATCTCACGCCAGATCTCGCACCAGAACTCGCATCAAATCTCACACCAGATCTCGCGCCAGATCTCGTGTTAGATTTCACGCCATATTTCGGCAAGTTAAGCATGAAGCTTGAGCCAGGACAGCGCTGGGATTGGACGGGCGACCATGACGCACAAACACGGTCGCCTTAGGGGCTTGCGTGCGGTGTGGGGGTGGTGGGGCTGCGTGGGAGGCAGCCTAGGGGAAATCATTTGTTGTACTGCACTTCCCCGTTTCTATGCCTCTGGCCATCTTAAGCAACCCCGCACTGACCAAACGTGGTGAAGTATAGTCAAATACCCCCCCCCCCAAGACCCGCTCATACAGCAATGGATCAGAATCACAATATGTATTTAGACTGGAGAAATCCGATGAGCTATAAAGCTCTTTTTCACAAATGTCCAGTCGGCGCACGGGGCCAGAACGTTACAGCAGCAACAACAACAAGAGTGCACACAGCCGAGGAAAGGTAAACGAACCGCTTAGAAATGTCAAAATCAAACTATATATATTGTTTGTTTTTCATCTTACCAGGGTAAATAAAGCCCACTGAGGTGTTAACTTATTTGATTAAAAAGGGGGCCTGTGCGTGCACGGCTACAGGACAGATGCTACATTGCAGCACTGCTGGTTCGCAATTGGCTGGTTGGATTCCCAGATGATGCAACCAACCCACCCTTGACGAGTTGTACATCTGGCCGTGCTGACGCCGTGGCTCAAGCGCTTGTGGGGGGGGGGGGGGGTCGGAAGCTCAAAGCGTGGAGTGAGAGCGAATCGAGCCCACGATCTGTCTTTTTTGGGAGGCTGGATAACATGAGGAGCCACTCGATGCCGTCGGAGATGTGGGGCAGTGTCCCCGTTGCTCGTTTTGACTTCGTGTTGTTGTTTGACTTCATGTTGTTGTTGTTTGACTTCATGTTGTTGTTTAATTATAACTCTCTAAGATAATAATTCACAATCTTGATTTGAAGCTTTCGTGACTGCAGGAATCCATACTCTGTGGTTCTTTCGGTAAAGTCACGTAGGTAAGAAATTAATAGATCACGTGACGTTTCGATCGCAACACAAGCAAACGTCATCAGGTGAGCCAATCACAACAGGAGAACTGCGTCACAACAGGGGAACCGACGCAGCTCTCCTGCTGTGTTTGTCTCACTTGATGACGGTTGCTTGTGTTATTATTTTTCTACCTACGTGACTTTACCGAAAGAACCAAAGAGTATAATAATTACAATACACTCAGTGCCGGATTAAGCTAGTGCGGGGCCTGTAGCATTTGTTATAAATGCGCCATTAAAAAAAAACCGCATAAATATTAAAACACACATTTTTTTTTTACTGGCATAGTAAAGTAATTGTATTATTGCATTTACTATACAACCAGATCATGAGACAAATCGGTAACCTAAAACAGCCAGTCGTTCATAAAAGTTGAAGGCAGTATAGTACTATAGTAATGGAGCAAGTGCAGAATCACTGAACTGGAATTGATAGCTTGAAAGCATTTAGCGGCACTGAATCCACTGCTGGATGAAAGCGTTCCCCATTTCCGCTCGTCTGACCAGCCTACTGTACCGTGCTGCTGGTCAGCGGATGGATGACCCAGGATCATATATCGCGTGCCACTGATGTTAGCCGTAGCCAGGAATTGAACTCAGTACACCGGCAGCAAGTTTTTGGTTTAGCTAACCGCTGTGCCCACTTTCTATAGAATGTACATAGAAAGATAGACACTTTAGTTTAAGCAACGTTTGCAACACATTCACTGCTTGTGTGTGTGTGTGTGTTTGGTGTAGCGGTTAGCTGCGCTGCACTCTGAACTCGGCCAACCAGGTTCGATTCCCGCTCATGGCCAACACCGGTGATGACTATCTGAACCGGTCATGGGCTTCCCCTGGGTCAACTCAGCCTTAAATTAGTAGCTGAGGCAAAGGCGGCCGGGCGTGATGCTGGCCACCTCCACCATCATCATCATCGTGTGGCTGTCAAAATGCCCCCCCCCCCTCTGAAAATTAGCGAAGAACCACCACTGCAAGAGGCGGTGTTTCAGGCTAAGGAGCAGATCATCGCCCCTATGCGTGCGCAGTATGTTTATTGTAGCAATTATTTGAATGGTAACCTAATAACAGTTTAGGTGAAGACTGAATAAATGTATCTCGCTGAGTATGTTTCACATTACGTGACGTCTTTTTTACATATATATTATATATAATAACACGAGAAAAAGGTGTAAAACGAAAACGGATTTAATGTGAACTTGAAAATAGATGTTCTTGTTTTCACTTCCGTCTGTGCTAATGATTCTGCTTCAGCTGCAGAATGCATAGCAAGTTGAAGCAAAACGCCCAGGCTACAGAAATAGAGCAAATCGACTCACTGCGTCTGCTGGTGGCCTTGGGAAGGCGTCGACGCGAGGAGCGGGAGTCCCGTACGAGGCGGCTTCCTGCTCAGGCGACTAACTTCTCGTGACGCTCCACTCGACACCGACAACTTGTAGAGAGCAGGGAACCCACGCGGCAGTTGACGTCCACACTTGCCTTCCCTTGGACCCCACCTCCTCGTAAACCCTCTCCACCCGCAAACACCTCCTATTCATAAACCCTCTCTCCTATCCACCTCCTCACAAACCCTCCTATCCACCTCCTCAATAACCCTCTCTCCTATCCACCTCCTCATAAACCTTCTCTCCTAACCACCTCGTCATAAACCCTCTCTCCTATCCACCTCATCATAAACCCTCTCTCCTAACCACCTCGTCATAAACCCTCTCTCCTATACACCTCCTCACAAACCCTCCTATCCACCTCCTCAATAACCCTCTCTCCTATCCACCTCCTCATAAACCCTCTCTCCTATCCACCTCCTCACAAACCCTCCTATCCACCTCCTCACAAACCCTCCTATCCACCTCCTCAATAACCCTCTCTCCTATCCACCTCCTCATAAACTTTCTCTCCTATCCACCTCCTCATAAACCCTCTCTCCTATCCACCTCCTCATAAACCCTCTCTCCTAACCACCTCGTCATAAACCCTCTCTCCTAACCACCTCGTCATAAACCCTCTCTCCTATCCACCTCATCATAAACCCTCTCTCCTATCCACCTCCTTCTCCACCCTTCTCCGTCCCCCTGGGAGTGTTCTCTCCGTTGGCTGACATTCCGTCACCCGTCTTGGTCTATACCGACCGTCATCACTCCTGCTGGCGAGGGGGTCATCTCCCCCCTCCCCTCTCCACCTCCCCCCTCCCCTCCCCCCTCCCCCTCTCCACCTCCCCCTTACCCCCTTCTCCTCGTGGAGCCGTGTGGAGAGTTTTAACTCTTAGCGTCATCACGTGTCTACAGACAAGACAAAGATCCCCCATATAGACTCACCAGACTTGTGGGGCAAGTGCTGTTAGCGAGCATCATTGAAGGCCGGCACGGCACACGAAGGGGGTGGGTGGCCACAAACAACGCCCGGCCGCCTTTGTATCCCCAGTGGTATGTACACATCGCACCAGGTACGGTACACATTTGAGACCGAGTCGATCAAGGGGAGGCCCAGGACCGCTTCAGGTAATCGTCAGCGGGGATCAAACTCTGATGGCCGGGTTTTCCTACCACAGCGTGCTAACCGGTGCACTACCGCTGCCCAGACAGACAGATGTCACCGCACGCAAACGCGACGTGCCGGCGATAAGTTGCCGAACGACTCTCCTAACGAGTGGCTCACATCTCGTCAATCTTATCTGGGGAACTTATGGCCCACAATTTAATTTCACGCGGCCTTCCGCTTCGACAATGGCCCGTACGCAACATTCATCCGTGACCGCCAGCTCCCCAGCAGCACTGATCGGGTATCGGAGGGCGGTGCATCCCGTTCAACCTGTCATCGACGTGTTGGTAATTTTCATCGCCGCTCAGTCACCTCACGCCACTGTCGCCGCCTGTTGCAGTGACAGAAGTGACCGATATGTTTGGTGGTTGCGTGGATGTCTGTCGAAAAAAAAGATAGCTTCATAGCTCATCGGATTTCTCCAGGATAATTAAAGATTCTGATGATTTTGATTCTGAAAGTCCCAGCGGAGCAGGCTTTCACGACCAACGTTACGATTCGCCGTTGGTTTTTGGGTCGGATCGCCGTGCGAGTGCGATGCCAATAAATGTGTCGTTGCGCCCTCCTCCACCCGACGTAGCCAAATAAATAAAGTTGTGATCTGGACAAACGTGCCTGTTTCTTCTTGCTGCAACACTCCGCCGGTGCGTCGTCGCTTTCCAACGCTTGACGACTGGGCGCCCACGCTTCCGACCGCTGGTTACGACCAGCGTCATCAGGCGATCCGGTCGGAATCGCGTGCCGCAACGGATGATGATGATGATGCTCGTTGCATAACTACTGGTTGTATAACGACCAGCGAAACGTCGTACCAAATTGGTAAATTGTTTACGCGGATCGCTGTCCTTCAATAATGACGACACACCGGTGGCGCTGCCGGAGTGGTCAGAAATTGGCCACGTTAAGCTACAAACGATGTTTGGCTGATTTTCATTTGACCAGGTAAGGCCCACTGAGCTCTTCTTCAGAAGGGATCTGGCCACAAATAATAGGTCAACCAATTGGCTCATAACGTGGCCATTCATCGTAGCCAAGCACTCTAAACGTGGCGATGTCGATTCTAAATATTAAGGGAAAAAACCGGAGGACCCGGAGAAAAATGCACGCAAACACGGGAAGAGAGAGACACGCAAATTCCAAATATACAGCAGGCGTCAGGGTGGGGATCAAACCCACGAACTTCCTGCATACCAGGCGAGGTAGTTAACATCTCGCCACCGCGCGACAACTTTATTTATTCGGCTGCGTCGGGTGGAGGAGAGCGTATGACACACATCGGAATTTCACTCAACGTGGCGACCTGACCGTCTGTTGTCGGAGCAACGCGCCTTGGTTGCGTTTCCCACATTGTCCAACGTGAATCATTCATACGGGAGGGCGGTGGCGGAGGGGCAGGGTTAAGAGACCCACAAAGACTTTGAAGTGACCGTCAGGCCCGTTCCAGTGACGCCGCAGCGGTGCAATTGACGTCGACGTCCTGGAAATTGCGGACATCTCGGGTGCAAAATGTCATCAGGCAACATCTAATGCGGCATGCAGTTATCCCCTCGCTCATTTCCACATTATGCCTGTGCTAATTAAATGCCCCTTGCTAATTAAATGCCTTAATTATGCCTGTGCTAATTAAATATCAATACGGTACACGGTTAGTGTCTCCCCCTTGCTCCATGCAGCATTTGGCTACTCTCTCCCCCCTGACTCTGTTAGCAGTTCCCGAGTCAGCGGCCGAAATTCCACATTACCCTGTCAGGTGGCCCGTCTCTCCGTAAGAATGCGCCTGTTGCTTTGTCGCAAAGTGGTGATAATTTTATCGACCCCCTCTAGATGGACGATTGGCTGAGGTGACAACCGACCCAGGCTTTCAGCTCGTAACGTTCCACTGCAATCTACTGCTGTAATCGCAGCAACAAAGATGCGTGTGTATGTCTACATTGATGACGACGATGATGACGACGACGACGACGATGTGAGCTCATTGAGAATGTGCTGAGGTGATGATAGGGTAATAATAATATTTTAACGCGTAGTAGTAAGCTTTCGCGACCAATATTATCCATAATAGAGGGTTTTTTTGGGGATAGAGGAGTTAGATCTCGTAAATATAAATGTGTTGTTAAACCCGCCACCACCCAAAACCGAAGAAGGAGGATTTCTCCACAACTCTGGCTGCCGCCTGATGATGCTGCTTGTAATTACCGGTGAAACGCCGTACTCGAATTGTAAATGTTGTGGGTTTACTCTGCATCACATCGATGTGTTGAACTAGTAACGAATTGGCATGCTTTGTTCACCTCAAAAACCTTGCGAATTGGCTGTGGCGGGTTTAATGACACATTTATATTCACCAAATCGAACCCCCAAAAAACCTCTATTATGGACAGTATTCATCATCGTAACGCTTACCAATATGACCTCGTGATTATCGTAATAGTCGATGATTAAAATTACGGGAGCCCATGATCACTGTATCCTGTGATAGCATGAAAATTAATCAGCGCTGCGCTCAATTGCATCCGATCTCAGAAGCCTAAGCAGTAATGTTTTTGGTTTGTTACAAGGTGAGAATGCCAAGAGACCAGAATAAGTCAAATTTTCATGGGTGACCTGGGGCATGAGTCAACCAGTAGGGGGAGCAGAGAGGGGGAGGGGGTGATGATTGTTGCTTGTGAAATCCAGATTGTGTAACTGACAGTGCAATTTACAAATTTTGGCAAAAATTGGACCCTGAAACACAATAGCCAACTATTCCTGGAAATGACGTCCCGTGATCTTTACCGGCCACTGTGAAGCGGACGGCGAATCACGCTGAGTCTTAGGACTCTTTCAGAAGGGTCCAGCTGCTGCCGCCGCTGCTGCATTGGCTGTTTTATTTATTTAAATATATATTTTTACGAAAAATTCGCAGCCAATTTAATGATGAGTTGTGTTCATTATACATCATGGGAGGAAACTGGAGCACTCGAAGAAAACTCACGCATGTGACAGGGCAACACTCTATCCCCGTACAGATGGAATCGGGGGCGATGTAACACGTGTAACATCCAAAACGGCATGGCCCTCTCTGAGTGTCAACAGAGTACCCGGTGCGGTGGAGAACACCAATACCGATCCCGCACCGTGTCGGCCTTAATAGGTGCTCGCCAACTAACAGCGCTTGTCCCAACCAGATGGCGATTAGTCCGCTTGCTGTACGGCCTTCTCCTGGCGAGCCGGGTTACGGGCACCTCCTCGACGCCCAAGGGTAGCAGTAGAAAGTTTCACAACAACGTCTGTCTGTGTGTGTGTGTGTTGATCCACCAACCCTCCCTACTGATGCCTGAGGCCCTGGATCGCCGCGGTGGTCCAGGGCCTCATTTGGCCATTTCTGCCGGGAGCCTGAGACTCGCTTTGTAATTTTACGACGGTTTACGATAACAAACAAAAAAAATTTAAGTGACGCCTGCAACACTCCGGCTCAGATTATTGGATGCGTCGCCACTCCCAGAATGAGCGTGGGTGTCAAAATTACGCTTATTTTCCTGTTCGTGAATGCATTCGCGCACTCTAAGCGGCGGCGAGCACGTGGACAAATCATCGTGCTCTCTATTTCAAGAGTGCCAATTGCATGCGGTGATGTTATTTGTTTTTCCGAGGCCAGAGTGGAGTGGAACTGGAGTTAGAGAGAAATACGACGGGCGGCTGGAAGAGTGTGTTCCAATCCTCATCGGGCAGGGTGGGGGCGGACTTGACCTGTTACTATCAGCGTATGCCAGTGGTGGAAATTCAACATTCCCATTACGGGGGAGAGTCTGTCCAGAAGACAACCGCTGTTGACTTCCCCACAAAGTAGTCCTTATGATTCTATCAACCCAGGAGGGATGATGGGCTCTGTCAACCAACCTCCCGCCCTTTTCCCCAAGCTGGATTTTAATTCACAAACCTTCCGATTGCGAGCGGCTTGCTCTATCGTTGGGCCACCCATTCCATCGTGTGCCGTGCCAGCCTCCACAGGAGCTCGCTAACAGCACTTGCCCCAAAAGCCTGTCGAGGCTATACGGGGGACATTTGTCTTTGTGGTGCTCGCCACGCCACTCGCTTCACGCGCTGTGCCCGCCTTCGTGGGGGGTCATTGCTAACCGGGTGCCTAACGCACGTGCGCCCGATAAGTACTCAATAATTTGCGAGCCTTATTGTTTTTTTTTATTCCGAATTACGCACGAGTGGCGACACGCCGAGTCGATCAGGCCTCGAGGCTTACCATCTGATACCGGGCGAGTAAAGCGAGGCGTGTTCTGCCCCATCCGGTCTTCCTCGCAGCAGTGACTTCTGGCTGACCATCGAACAAAGATGCTTACTCGATCACGCGCTTTTAGATGCCCTTCTGCGGCCGTCTTGAACGCTCTTCCTTCGGAAATTAGGAAGCCACTTTTTCATTTGATCGGGTAAGGTCCACGAAGCTGTATAGCCCTTTTTCAGAAGTAACCTGGCCACAAATGATAGCTCAACGAAGTGGCTTACCACGTGGAGGGTGATAGCAACCGAATACTCTAAACCGGTGTTCGTCATTGCAAGGCCCTTAGTGGCCTTTCGTGCGGCCCCTGACAATACACAAATGTGAATGTGCCCCTTGCAGGCGGCGTGGCGACCCCTCACACCGATTGATGTCCTATGGGCGAACGTCGCCCGCCTCTGAAAATGAGCGAAGAACACTGCTCAAAACGCATTTTTCTAAATGTGGAATCTCGATTGAAAAGTAATTCAAAATCTACCATGGAAAAGTAATTTCTTGAGAACATCTTTTGCTGTTTCATTTGTTGTCGTTCGCCCGCACCTCCGATTAAGCACGGTTGGCTACGTACGGTGCGAAAGAAGTTCAACACACACACACACTGACACACACACACACACGTACGTCAGTACTTATCCGATGCCCACGTGTCGCGCTATTACGTTCGTTGCGTCGCCTCAGCAAATCAAGCGACGGCCGCGGTGTCCGAGGCGGTCCGCGGGCTGTCACTTTACAGAACAGCAGTCAGCAGGTGAACGCCATTTGAACATTGTCCGGACAACTGTCTAAATTAACAACAACACAAAACGTGAGCCGGAGAATGCTTTGCGGAGAAATTGATTCGCTGCGGAATAATCTCGCCCGCATTCCCGTTACATTAACGCAAATGAAGGCTCAACATAGAATACCCCCGCCCGTCAACCTCACGGGAAGCGATTTGCGATGTCATCACACACGCGTCATGTGCACGCTGACGCTCGGGTCACGTCGCGTCTTAGGATTTACACGTGAAGCCGCGCGGAATTTCCCCCCACAGCCATATTGCCGCTCTTTTATTTGGGGATTTCTGAGTCTCGGGCAGTAACACGGAACTGTCACCGCACGGAGGGGCTTTGGTCACCTGACGCTAAGGGGCCTCGTTGTTGTAGGCGGCTGTCGACACACTGTGTGTGAGCTGTGGCATCAGTTGTTGTGTCTGTCTGTGTGTGTGTATATCCGCACACACACACACGTGTGCTTGCATTTGGAGAGCGGTAGAGTAGCGGCTAGCGCGCTGCGCTACGAACCCGATGACCCAAGTTCGATTCACGCTCATGGTCAACACCAGTGACGATTAATTATTGGAACAGGTTGTAGGTCTCCCATGGTCGACCCAGCCTCAAATGAGTACCTGCTGCAGTGTGTAAGCATCACCACCGGGGAGACAAAGGCGGCCGGGCGTGGTGTTGGCCATCCACCCCCTCGTGTGCCCTGGTGGCCTTCATAGGTGCTCGGTAAAAGCACTTTGCCCCAACAGTCTGTAAAGGCTATGGGGGATGATCTTTGTCTTTGTACAGTACGTGCATGATGACAGCTCATGTTCTCATCGAGTTCGTGTTAAGAATCTAATTACGAAACTACAATGGGAAGTTAAGTGAAGTGCAATCATTGTGACAGCTTCTGCCGGACGTCTTGACGTCACCCCGTTTGCCCGTTCACTTTCTGGCGACAGATGCGAATACATTTAACCTGAATCGGCAAAAAAAAAACCAAATCCTATCCCTGTGTGGGATTGAGGGACGGGGGGGGGGCAGGGGAGAGGGGGGTGCTGAAAGTCACCTCTAGATGGGAAATAAATAAATAATCTGGCAGGACCTTGAGGCCGACGGTCGAGATGAAATTACAATGCTCAGGGGCTCGCCGTGCATCGCCGCAATTCTACAAAGTTGGTGAACTCCACGCACTCAAATTGGTTGCTTGACCTCACGCTATCAATGCCAAAGGTCAACCGACCCATTAGTTTATCCCTATGACCTAACCGTTGTCATTCTGGCTTGCAATGAAACCACGGGTCAATATTTCCATCGGAGATGAGGCTGATGCACACGCACGCAACGCACATTTTCAAACGTCTGTAAAAGAAAAACAATTATTCACTCCGTAAAACAAAATCCATTCTCATTTTGCCATCTCAGATAAAGCGGGAACGTTTTGGGTTTCCCAGCCTTGCGTGACGCATCCTGTAAGATCGCATTCATTTGACCGGGCAGTGTGGCGATTTGTGAAGACGTAATTACACGAAAATAAATTAATAGACACATTTTCGGGGAGGAGAAGGATAGAGATGGCTCCCCGTGTCACAAGGCCAATTCTCAGCGTTGGGGCTCAGCTCTGGGGTTGTTTCCTCTGCCGTTGGCGGTCCCCGCGACGTTCATTGTTGGATGTTAGCTTCGTGGGGCACGGTGTGTGGGGCTGCATGTTCCTTGGACACGTTTGCTGACGTGCGCGCTTTACCCGATCCGTGCGTGCCTACGCCTGTTTGCCCGTGAATCCTGGCGTGTGACCTCAAGTGGTTTTGTGTGTATGTGTGTTTGTATGTTTGTGAGGCCGATGATCGAGATGAGGTAGTGCAGTGGTTAGCGCCACGAACCCGGCGACCAGGGTTCGATTCCTGCTCACGGCCAACACCGGTGACGATTATCTGAACCGATCCTGCGCCTCCCTTAGGTCGACTCGACCTCAAATGAGTACCTGGTGCGGTGTGTAAGCATCGCCACTAGGGAGACAAAGGCGTCCGGGCGTGGTGCTGGTCACCCACCCCCTCGTGTACCCTACCGGTCTGTTAAGGCTATAAGTGGGGATCTTTGTCTTTGGTAACACAGTGGTTATGGAACCCACTACACCACGACACCCATGCAATGCCTATCCATGCACAACAGCCATTGGTCACGTGGTATTTTAACCCTCCCGAGGGATCACCCTTAGGTTGACTCGGCCGAAAATGGGTATCTGGTACCGCCGTAGTCCGATTCAACGGCAGTTGACAGGCAGGCACGTGGTACAAGGTGTCCCCTTGTGGCGCTATTCCGGGCCAGATAGCTGCTGCTCAATACCATCGCTAGCGTCCAGCGCTCTATGACTGCACAGATATGTGCGGGCGGGGGGAGGGGGGTGGGGGAGCAGGAGAGGGTTGTCTTTGTCCGTGTGCGCATATCTGTGCTGAGGTTTTCATTTAATCAATTAATGTGCTCAACTCAACGATTCAGGCAACAACAGAAGGCCCTTGGAGGCGTTCGTGATTTCATTTGAATAGGAAAACCCCGCATAGCGGCGGTTAGGTGTGGTCAAGGTCACAGCGTCTCCGTGGCTCGGCACAATCAGGGCGTGGACCGCAGCGTCGTGAAGCCGCTCGAGTCTGCGCTCCTTTAAAGGAGGAGGAGGAGGAACAGCAAAGCCCTCTCGTCGTGACCAGCAGCAGGCCTCGACATTGGGCGTCTAGCTCTCGCAGCACATTGCTGCTCCCATACGCAAGACTACAATAGTCTATGGGTAAAGTTTATCTATGGGCAATGTTAGTCGACATGCAATGTAAGTCTACGGGCGATATTAGTCTGCGGGCCATCTAGTAAACCACTGTAGTCTGTGCTCCTTCAATGGAGGAGAAATATCAGAACTCCACGAACTCTCTATCCTGAAGCCCTCTCGTCGTGGCAAGCAGCAGACCTCAACATTGGCACTCAGCTCCTGAACCACAGACTTAGTAAATGTATTTATGCTGGAGGAATCCGATAAGCTATGAAGCTCTTTTTCACAGATATCCAGTAGTGCTGCTGCCATCACCATGCACAACAGTAGAATATAACTAAGAAGGGCAGTGCATCTTGAGCCGTGACCCCGGAATCATTAGCGGAAATTCCACACGCCTAGGACAGGGGCCAGTCCCAGTCAACACGAAACGTTTGTGCCAACGTTTCCAACCGCATGTACAATGTTGGCACAACGTTGGGCATGCTTACTGGGGTCTGTCTTACCATGTGACTATAGACGCCGTTGGTTTTCTCCAAGGTGGAACTCGTTATGTGGTTGACTCGAGAGGCGGCTGTTTGGCTGGATCGATGCCCCATACATCGCGATGTTCTTCGACGGAATTACGGCCGTGCAACTTGGAGATAATTTTTGAACGCTTTCCAACCGAGGTTAAAAGCTTAAATGCATTAGCTCTGGCTGAGGATGGCCAGTCTGTTTGTCTGTGAAGGGGGGGGGGGGGGGGGGGGTGGCGTCACGATGTCTCTGGCAAAGACGGTCCGATACAAAAAAAACTTGATGACGAGATCGTGTTGCTATTAGGGGCTTACCATTCAGGAAATCAGATATTTACATCGGAAACAAGATATTTACCTGGGAAACCAGATATTAAAATGATAAAAGAAGATATTTACCTAGGAAGTCAGATATTTACATGAGAAATCAGATATTTACCCACGAAACCAGATATTTACCCGGGAAACCAGATATTTACCAAGGAAACCATATATTTACATGTGAAACCAGATAGTTACCTAAAAAAACAGATATTTAAATGGGAAACCAGATATTTACCTGGGAAACCAGATATTTACCTATGAAACCAGATATTTATATGTGAAACCAGATATTTACCTGGAAAACCAGATATGCACCTATGAAACAAGATATTTGCCTAGGAAACCAGATATTTACCTAGGAAACCAGATATTTGCCTTAGAAACCAGATATTTAACAAGCAAACCAGATATTTGCCTAGGAAACTAGATATTTACATAGGAAACCAGATATTTACATAGGAAACAGATATTTGCATCGGAAACCAGATCTTTACCTGGGAAAATAGATATTTACCTGGGAAATCAGATATTTACCTAAGAAACTAGATACTCCTTTTGGAAACCAGATATTTACCTGGCAAACCAGATACTTACCTAGGATACCAGATACTTACCTAGGAAAACAGATATTTACCTAGGAAACCAGATATATGACCAAAACTAAGTAAAGAAGATCCCCACAGCGTTGATTGCACATGTTTCAGGGTCGGAATCGACCTCCTATATATCAGGCGAGGTAGTTAACATCTCGCAGCCGCGGCGACCTGTCTTTGCTCATCCAGCCACCACCCACCACATCATGGCAACACCCCCCTCCCCCAATGAAGGGTCACATAGTGCCTGGATTAACGAGGTGTGTGCGGTTCACTCAAATACAATGGGCGGACCGAAGGCCTAAAACGCCAGCTGCAGGCTTTGGCAGAAGGGAAGACGAGATAGCGATGTGTGGGTGGCACAGGTTACAATGATCTCTTGCGCAGAGCCGTAGTGTAGAGGGTAGCGGTTGTTGGGCTGCGTTGCGAAATCGGGCGACCCGAGTTCGATTCCCGCTCACGGCCACCAACACCAGTGATGGCTATCTGAACCAGTTCTGGGCCTCCCCTAGGTCGACTCAACCACAAATAAGTACCCGGTGTGAAGTGTAACCATCGCCACTGAGGAGACAAAGGCGTCCGGGCGTGGTGCTGGTATGTATTTATGTTGAACTTAGTTGGTGCTTGTGTGTAGGCGATAGGTGGATTTAAATTAATTAGTCATCTCCAGTTATTTTGCGGGATTGCGTGCGTCAAAGGTGGCAGTGGATTGGGGAGGCCTTCATCCAGTCGTCGATAGGCCGTGGCCGGTGATGATGATGACGTTGGTGATGATGATGACGTCGGTGATGATGACGTTGGTGATGATGACGTCGATGATGATGATGACGTGATGATGATGATGACGTCGGTGATGATGATGACGTTTGTGATGATGATGATGACGTCGGTGATGATGATGACGTTGGTGATGATGATGTGTGTACAATCTGTTGAGCTTCTTTCACAGCGTACGTAGCCAACCGCGCTAATCTTAGTTGCGGGGGAAGGACGATTAAACTAAACACAAAAAGCCGTTGTAAAGAAATGAGTAGTGGTGGTGGTGGCTTTGTAGCAGAAGTTATGGACTTTGCTGGAAAAGAGGAGCGCAAGACAGTGCGTAGAATGTGAAACAGCAGAGTCCTGTAGAATGAATCTTCAGCCTCCATCATTGGCACCGTGAGTCTTTTAGACGTAATTTGTGAAAATGATGCTTCGATGCTCATGGGGGCAAAATGTGCCACGCAACGTTTGCAATGAAGAGATCCCAGACATGATAACAGTCACAACGCGTAACAAAATAACATGGTGACAGAAAATACGGCTCTGCTATTATTTGTGTTACGACTAGGTCCATTGTTATATTAATCATACGTCATTCATGAGCGCATTTTCAATGTCATTATAAGCATGTCCATGCTCGGTAAAGTAGTGAGATTATCATCATCATCATCATACAACACAATAAACATTTATCGTCATTATCACCACCCTCATCATCTCACCCAACTTCTTAACCAAGCATTCGCATCGCCAATCAGCTCATTCAATGTAACGATGAAACGCAACTCTGCCCAAGCTGTCAGAATGCGGATCACGGTCGTGGTCCACCAACCCCGGTCTTATACGCGGCAGCGCTACGGGAGCTCGTGTGGGGGAGGGGTGTGGGGGGAGGAGGCGTGTGGGGGGTGGGGGGGGTGTGGGGGAGCGGTAGTATAGTGGTTGACGCACTGCGCTACGAACCCCGCGATCCCGAGTTCGATTCCCGCTCACGGCCACCAACACCACTGACGATTATCTGAACGTCTCCTGGGCATCCCTTCGGTCGACTCAACCTCAAAGGAGCACGTGGTGCGGTGTGTTAACATCGCCACTGGGGATACAAAGGCGGCCGGGCGTGGCGCAGGCCACCCACGCCTTCGTGTGCCATAGTGCCGGTAGCCTTCACAGGTGCTCGTGACGAACAGATAGGTAGGCGATGGTGGGTGGATGGATGGTGGGTGATTGTCCCACACACACACATAGTTGCTCCTCAGCCACCCCACCCAGTCGTGTCAGTCAAGTCACACGTGAGGCGACGGATGGGTTGAGTGAATGCAGTGATAGTTATAGATGTAGTTAGATCCTTCTGCCAAAAAAATGCACTGAAAATATTACAACGCCGAGAGGTGTGAATCACAAGGACGCGCCGGCCTGCATACAGTGCTCGCTAACAGCACTCGCCCCAACAGTCTGTTAAAGGCTATACGGGTGATCTTTGTCTCTGCGACGTGTTGGGGGGTGGGAACCTGGGGTGGGGGCGTGTGGTGTGGGGGGCTGGGACGTGCCTTTGTGTTCTTGGCCACGGGACGAGTGAACATATGTGCGTGCGTGCGTGCGTGCGCGCGTGCGTGCGCGCGTCACTCGTGCACGCAACTCGGCGGTGGCACGCTTTGAGGAAACGAAAGGTCCCCAACAGGACCCCCATCTGCCATTGGATTTTCGTTTTGTTTCCTCCCCGTTTTAAGAAGAAGAAGAAGAAAAAACACTGGAAGCCATCTGTCCTTTGTGAACAACAATTGCATTATTATCCTTGGGGGGGGGGGGGGGGGGGTGGGGGAGTTGTTAAAAAGGAAAAAAAATCACACCAACTAACATTTTTGTTACGTGACAAATTTGGAAATGCCTCCTTGGGAAATATTGTTCTTTTTTTATTGAGCTCCGTTTGTTTAGTTTTTTTGGAGGAAAAAATTGCGAATACTTGGCGAGGACGAATGCTATTATTATTTTGACCCTTCCTGATTGTTTTGTGTCCTTACCACGAATGATCGTCTCCCGCGCACGTTACACCTCAGTCCCCACCACCATCCCAATCAACCTGCTGCAGACACCTGTGGACTTTGTGAATTTACGATCATAGGTGGGGAACACCCGTGTGCCCACCGTCACAAACATTCATCCTTGCAGCTCTCTTTCCTTTGACCTCATAGAGAGGGCTAAGCTTGGCACTTGCACGGAGCTAGAGGAGAAGAGATGGGCTGATGTGGTACAGGATAAAAAACACGAGTCGAGTTGACTGGTTGTGCTACCAAGAGGGCTTGGAGGATTTGAGAGGACTTACTGACAGCTGGTACTAGCGATGTTGAGGATCGACCTCTGTGTGTGTGTGTATGGAGGAGGAGGCTCCTGAAAGGCGCTACTTGGCAACTGGCAGCAGCCGCCCTCCAGGCAACAACAATGGGTGGGCGGGAAGGAGCGATGCTCACAACAAGGAGCAGAGCGTTAGGCAGATAAATCTTAGCGAGGTGACACGGTGGGGGGTAGCGCAGGTGGTGGTGGTGCGTCTGCTAGTCACGCTGGCCAGGTAACCCATGCCACCTGGATCTGTCTCACCACCGTTGATATTGATTTAAACTACGCTTGGCACACGTTCTGGTGCCTGTGGTGGTGTCATCGCCACTTAGCGGCAAGTTGTTGTTTGTTACGTAGGGAATCATGGAGCATCACAAAGTCGGGGGAATGACCGAGATTGTGGTTTGTGGTGGTGGTTGAGGCGAGAGGTGTGAAGCCTGGCTGGCTGGGTGAGTGGCTGGGTGATGGTGGTGGCGCATGAGTGGAGGCAAGGGTGGAGAGTGGAGAGAGAGTGGAGGGAGGGAGGGAGAGTGAGATTAGACACATGCACGGAGACTAATGAATAGATCGAGGGGTGGGGACAGAGAAAAATGGACATTGGGAGAGAGAGAGAGGGAGCAGGAAAATGAGAGAGGGGGGTTGGGGAATCGTACGCATGCAGAGAGACGTGAATAGAGAGGAGTAGACAGAGGAGAAGACATAGGAGGAGAAGATAGACGTATGCGGAGAGAGTAAGAGACGGATGATGTTCAAAGATATACGGAGAGGCGGACTAAGACGCAACGAGAAGCGGATCAAAGTGTAGATTCGTGAATAGCAGCGAAGCGACGGACGAGAGAGACAGGCAACCAGAGAGTGCGGTTGGAATTATACGCATTGAGTACGAATAGCCGGAGATGGAGAGAGAGTGACAGCGAGAGAGAGGCGCCGAACAAACAACGCGCAGACAGAGAGAGAGAGAGATGATGGAGAATGCAGCACTTGTCGTAGTTATAAAAAAGAGAGCGAGAGAGTGAGCGAGAGAGAGCGACATGGAGTAGGAAGAGAGGGGGTAGAGAGAGAGAGAGGGTGGCAGAGAGGGGGGTAGAGAGACAAGGAAGTGGTAAGGAGAGCAGTGCGAGAAATATTTTGTTAAATCTTTCATTTAAAAAGGGGGGGGGGGGTGGTGTTACATAAAGCAAAGCATTAAAACAAAAAAACCGAAATGATGAACGAAGCAAAGTGCCGACTACACCGAGCATCTTCTTGTTTCCCCTGATCGTAACAAAACATGAGAGAGCGAGCGACACAGCCGAGGGGAGTCCAGGCAGCAGCGACGAGGCGGCAGTAGCGAGCGTGCAAGCGCCAGTGATAGACAAAGAAACAATTAATACGGACATAAGGAGATGGGGCGAGCGAGAGAGAGAGAGGGGGGGGAGAGTTGCGGGTGAGATGGGGAGAGATCTCCAGAGATCCGTTCGCAAAGGTGGGGGGTGGGTGGGTTGGATGGATGGGCGGAGGGTGGGGGCTAGAAACCGCGAGAGCGATTGAGAGACGAAGCAAAGGCAACAGAGAGAGAGCGAGAGAGAGGAGGTGAGAGAAAAAGAGAGCCGGGGATAGAAGAGAGAGAGAGTGGCGGGCAGAGGAGAGGGGGGGGGGGCGAGGAAGGGCGTGGAGCTCTGCTCGCCAGGGGGAGGGGGATGGAGGAGGGGGAGGAGGATGGAGACGCGGGGGAGTGTAGTAGAGAGCGGCGACGGTGCAGCGCGGAGAGAGGAGAGGGAGGAATCAGTGGGGGGAGGGGGGAGACGTGGGGGGAGACGTGGGGGGAGGGGGGAGACGTGGGGGGAGGGGGGAGACGTGGGGGGAGAGCGACCCCCCCCCGCACGCGCTCCCGCCCGAGCCAATCGGAGTATAAAACGCGGAGCGTGGGGGCCCCCTGCGCCTGCTATAAAAGGGGCGTGCAGCGTCGTGGACAGCTCCAGTCTCACAGCACAGGCCGGCCCGCTCAGGCTCATACTTTCTTCCTGTCCGATTTTTTACGTAATTCATAACCGGGGTTCTTTTTGTTTCTTAGCCTTCCCTCCCCCCTGCCCCCCCACTACTTCTCAGTAATTCCATTTTTCTTTTTGAGCCCCCCCTCCATTTTTTGTGTTGTTTTTTTTTCTCTTTCCACCGCACGGCTTTTGTTATTGTTGTTGTTGTTATTGTTGTTAGTAGTCGTAGTGGTCGTTAGTCGTCCTTATAGATTTTTCACACGGGCAGGGATTTAGAGGAATATTAATTTTGTGCAGGAGAGTCATTTTATAATTGTGTCTTTATTTTTTTTTGGTCACCGTTAGTTATCTATTATTATAATTACAATAAGCATAATTTATTATTATTTATTCTGCAATTAAAAAAACGAAGCTTCTTCAACTGTTGGCTTCATTTCAAACGCCCAACCATCCACAGCACCAGCACCAGCATCGGGTCGGCACAGCGATTGTACACGCGCTGGAAGAATATTACTTCGAAACAATGGTCACGGTATGAGAACCAATTTTACATTCCGAATTTGCTTCGTTTAACATTTGCTGATTTTCACAGCTGCAAGCAAGGTTGTCGGTTCGTAGCAAGCAGCAGCATTGTGCATTTAGCATTGATTTTACATTTTTATCATCATCATCGCACAGTACGTTGACTCGTTTTGAGATTTATTTGTGTGATGGGTTTTTGAATGCAAGTCGTTCTTAAGGAATTCCCATTTTTTCTTAACATTTGGCGACATCTTATTGACAGACATCGGTCGGAGGAGATGACCCCTCTCCGTTTCACGCGTCGCGCCTCGCGTTCGCATTTTTCTGGTGCACAACCGGACGTGGCTAAATGGGAGCGTGCGTGAGGACCAGATAGGGAGGAGAATGGTGGCTGGATGGATGGGTGGTGGGTGGTCGATTGTCACACACACACACACACAGAGCTGCTCCCTACCCCATTACCCAGTGTTGCCAGTCGTGTCACACGTGAGTTGACGAATGGGATGAGCCAATGCAACGTTAGCTCGATGTTGTTCGATCCCTCTCCAAAATATTCCTCTGAAATGATGACAACGCCGAGACGTGTGTGTGTGGAGTGAATGACCAGGCCGTGTCGGCTTTTATAGGTGCTCGCTAACAGCATTTGCCCCAACAGTCTGTTAAGGCTACACGGGGGATCTTTGTCTCTTGAATGATTTGGAATGGGGGCAGCAGAGGAGTGGTTGATACGGCCCTTTTGTGGTAGGTCGATTTATCTAGATCTTTTTCCGTCAAGCCTTTTGTTCTGTAGGCACAGAGCCAAAATTGATTCTTGATGGAAGATTGTGAGGAGGTTACTTTATTTGTGTGTGTGTGTGTGTGGGGGGGATAAACAAAACTGACAATCAGATCTCACAGTCTGGGCAATAATACAAAGGGGTTACGTCTCAAACGTTACACGGAAGCGTGGATTTGCATTCGTACGAAATTGCCAATATTTTTACTTCGCGTTTGTAATGTCCAAACGACACACACACATATCGTGCTCCGCAGACATTTGACGGTGTCTATAGCTCGATGTGTTATTTTGTATTCTGCTTTACGTTTCATTTTTGTTCCGAGATGCGCGCTGGACTCTGTGTGAGATTTTAACTTTTTTTTTTAATAACGGCATTTGCGACGTGTTAACAGATTACTGCATTGCGCGTTTGTAATTCGCGATTGCGAGGGGACTTCCTTTAACATCAACCTCCCGTTAAAGAGAGACGTTGATTGGGAGTCATTAAAGGTCTCAGTTGTTTGTGCAGCTCACTATGCTCGGTTATGTAATCGCGCATAAAGACGACGTTATATTTCTTTGAACCTATCTAAAGATAGGTATTCGAACCTATCGACGTCAGTTTTAACCTATCTACGTGACTTTACCGAAAGACCCAAAGAATACACACACAAGAGTCACAATTAAACATGCAAATTCCTAGTGCACGCATGTCACATATGCACACATCTGACATACGGGGCTAAAAGTGCCCCGTATGTCAGATTTGGATAAATCATTTGAGCGCAGCGTTCTGGACAAGTGCCGTGCACCGGAGTTCTGCATCGTCAGTTTGTAAACAGGCTCCCGGTAGGAACGTGCCTTTGAATGTAATATTCTACGTGCAGCAGATACTTTCACTTTTCATTTCACTCCCATGATTATTATTATTAAGGCACGGCTCTCTGTTGCTCTTCACATCTAACGCGACGACGAGAAGCGAATTCCACAGTCACAAAGGAGGGCATTGTATGCGACGGGGCCGCGAGACCTGAGATGCGTTTTGATTAGGGCCACGTTTGATTGCTGTGCGCGACCGCGCGCGTTTACTGCACTCTCAAAGTAGCCGGCCGGTCTGAATTCTAAATCCTTCTGTTTGTGTGAGCTTCAGCAGGCGACAAGGGTGGGGGGGGGGTAGTGCTCGCCGCCTACAAGCAAAACAATGAGATGCCGGGTTCATGTGGCACCTCTTGCCATGCGCACTGGAAGCCTGTCGGTCCGGGTAGCACGTGCCTGCCTTTCCCCTCGTTCTGCGCCGATTCTGTCCCGAACCCTGCACGCTTGTCTGGCTGGTCCTTGCTGCATTACCCCCCTCCTCCTCCTCTCCGGTCGAGCCATTCTCTATCTGCTGCTCTGTTGACCGATAACACGAACCAAGATAAAAAAAAAATTGTTGCAACAATGCGTGCCCCTAAGCCGCGTCTTTCGCCGTGTGCCCGAGTACGTCACGTGGGGGTGGGCGTTGTCCAAGTTTGTGCGCGAGACGGCCACTCTGTAGGAAACTCAATAACGTACACGGCCAGCTCGCTCCAAAATCAGATTATCTGCGCAAATCCTCCCCCGGATCGGCCGGACTAAAACAAAGTGGCCTGCACGCTGCAATGCACGCGGCGTGGGTATCAACACGCGCACGCTTACACTGACCCGCTCGCATCCCGTCGTGCCATTACAACGATACCCAGCCGCAAATCCGAACGAACCCCCCCCCCCCACCTCCACCCCCTCGCTTTCCTCCCTCCTCCGTCTGTCGCAGAATTCCCGAAGGTTGTCATTCCGAGTTGATTTGCAACTTTCTCGCGGCGTTATGCGGTTAGTCGCGTGCCGAGGTAACCAAATGAAGCCGTTCGCTCCCGTGGCCAATTAATTGCCCGCGTCTTTTTTTGTTAATTGTTGTTAATTACCGCACAGTTTATTATTGTAATTATGCCTGAAAGAGTAGCAAATATAAATATGCATTCGGCAATGCTCCATGTAGGCATCGCACTGCTGTGACGAAGGCCCACTGCCCGGAACGTCGCCTCTTTCGGGCAGAGTTGTTGACGGATTGCGTTTGAGTTTTTTTTATTTGATCGTCATTTTGTTGTTGTTGTTGTTGTTATTTGTGCTCGTACCGCTACTTGCCAACGCAGCATTTACGAATATTTGTTATTTTTGCATGACGACAACAACGACTGCTTCTTCTTGTGTTGTTGTTGCTATTGCTGCTACTGCGGGAAGTTGTTGATTTTTTTCTGGGTGTGGTGGTGGTGGTGGGAGGGTGGGGGTGGTCTCCCCCCCCCACCCCTCCAGGTGCTGGACGCTCTGGAGTGGCGGCTCTTTGTGTGGCCGATTGCGACGCTTTGTGCTTTGTGCCACGGAAATCAACGCCGCGTTCTTGAGCGAATTGCCGGAGAGTCGGTACCCTTTTGTTGGAGAGTGGCCCTTTACCTGCGGGAGGACATAATTAGGGCACCTTTTATTTGGCAGAGGGCGGTGTGTTTCGCGCACCGTTATTAATTACTGATCCAAGGTAAGGACCCTTCATTGGCTCATGCAGGATGCTTTCTTTGTGTGTGCGCGCGCGCCATAATGTCTCATTACTATTCGTATTCAAATCAGACACCACCGAGGCCATCGCCACAATTAAATGCCGGCGTAAATTAACAAATGTATTATTTTAACGCGAGGATCATGAAAGGGTGAGTGTTCCTTTTGCGTCTTCTTGCGTGTTTATTTTCTCTCTTCTCAACAAAGCCTATAAGGGGAAAGCGTTTGACACAAAATTCACACTCCACTAATGCAGACTGGAAATTAAGGTGGCAGCGGGAATGCCTTTTCACCCAGACTATGCATTTTTAATCACGCAAAATATTGAATCAATTTATAACGGCGTCGGCGTTCGAGGGGTGGAAATTACGCATGCATCGTCGTGGAAGTGGCGCGGGAGGCGATTTCCACAGCCACACCACCGTAATTGCTGTGTGCGTGGACAAAAAAAGAATCACAATAATTCACGGTTTTCTGCGGCAGGAATCGTGGCTTTGTGGTGATTAAAAATAGGGTCGGAGGAAGGCACTTGGGACGTACAGTTGAAGCCCCATTCCAACCACGCGGGGAGGAGGGTGCTGGAGGCATGAATCCACAGCAACCGGCCATGGTGCACGGCGTCTGTGTGTACGTGTGCGTGTATGGGGAGACAAAGGCGGTCAGGCGTGGTTCTGGCCACCGTCCTCCTTGTGCGCCGTTCCGGCCTTCATAGGTGCTCGCAAACAGCACTTGCCCCAACCGTCTGTTAAGGCTATACGGGGGATCTTTGTCTTCTTGTGCTTGGGGGAGCAGTCGTGTAGCGGTTAGCACGCTGCGCTACGCTACGAACCCGGCGAACCTAGTTCGATTCCCGTTCACGACCACCAACACCGGTCACGATTATCTGCACCGGGTCCTGGGCCTCCCCTAGGTCGACTCGGCCTCAAATGAGTACCTGGTGCGATGTGTAAACATCGCTATTCGGGAGACAAAGGCGACCGGGCGTGGTGCTGACCGCCCCCTCCCCATCGTGTACCGTGTCAGCCTTAATAGGCGCTACTCGCGAACAAGCACTTGCTCCTACAGTCCGTCAAGACTATAGGGAGGACCTTTATTTTTGTGCGCGCGCGCCAATTACCTACCCGCGCGGAGCGACCCCGCGTCTCCGCGAAACGTTTTTTTTTGTTCGCGGTTGCGGCGGTCGCTGCCGCTTCCGGGGGGGTGGGGGGGGGCGTCGGTTAAGTTCAAGGCCGGACTTTGCCCGCGAGAGGAGAGGGAGAGAGAGAGAGTCGTGAGCCAGCGCGTGTTGGCAGATCGACTCGGGTTTTGTCATCGTTAATTGCCATCGCCACCGCCACCTCTGCGGAGCGTGCGCCAGAGGGCACGGTAATGAGCGTGAGACAACCCAACAGGACAATCGCGGGCACACGCAGAAAAAGTGGACCTTGAAGACCGTGTTCAGGCCCTTTAGCTCGGGGGGCGTCGTCGATGGGGCCGTAGGGCTGCGAAGCGATCAGCAGATGGCAGTACAGCAAGCGGGTGACCCAATCTGTACAGATTTTATTTATTTATTAAAATACCATCGGCTCGCCCGTGTGGGATCTGTCCAGGTAGCCTATGGATTTTGGCCCCGGATAAATTTTGCTCGAAAATGTTTGCTCAAAAAATGTAGTTGGCCAAATATTGTACGATTGTTAAGACCTCTTGAAAAGAAGAACCTTCAGTCTCAGTGGATGAAAGGTCATTTGTTGTTGTGGTCGTCGTTACATGTTAGTCTCTTTCACTCAGACAGGGTATTGTTTATTTATGGCGAGGCTCCCGAAACTTCTGAATTTAATAATTGCAAAAAATAAATAAAAACATCTCACAAATTATGTACTAATCACAACTGGCACCTTGCGGTCATTCTCTCATCATCACGGCGGTGTAGCTGGCACACAGACGACGAACGGCCCTAGGGTTTCTGCGGAACGTGCTCTGCAGGGTCACTCAAAGTCATTCATTGGATGCCGCAGTGGCGAGATGTTAACTACCTCACCACGTATGAAGGAGGTAGTGAGTTCAATCCAAAAACTGACGCCAATATATTTGGAGTTTCCGTGTTTTATCCCGTGGTCACGTGGATTTTTCTCCGGGTCCTCCAGTTCCCCCCCCCCCACACTTATAAACGAGGTGCGTTTAGAGTATTTGTTTGACTGCTATAAATTGCCACGTGACGAGCCACTCCTTTGCGCTATCATTTGTGTCCAGGTCACAACTGAAAAAGAGCTATATTCAGCTCAGTGGGCCTTACCTGGTAAAATAAAGATAACGTTGTGAAGTTGAACAGTTTATAGATTGTCCACCTATGGAAATGTAAAACGGAAAGAAGCCGCGTGGTGACTGAAGCCCCTAGCAGCCAACGGCCCCGCGATGAAAAGTGAAAAGACCCTCGATTGTGTTATCAGCTGTGCGTGAAGTGCTCCGCGCGTGGCGTTGTCTCGCGAGTCACCCGCGCCCGAGGCCGCGTCATCGTGGGGCGGTGGTTCGTGTCCTGGGGTGCACGCTGCACACCCCCGAGGGTGGTGCACGCTGCACCACACCCGAGGGTGGTGCACGCTGCACCACACCCGAGGGTGGTGCACGCTGCACCCCCGAGGGTGGTGCACGCTGCACACCCCCGAGGGTGGTGCACGCTGCACACCCCCGAGGGTGGTGCACGCTGCACACCCCCGAGGGTGGTGCACGCTGCACACCCGAGGGTGGTGCACGCTGCACACCCCCGAGGGTGGTGCACGCTGCACCACCCTCGAGTGCGAGACGTGGCCGGATTTTATTTTTGTAAGGCAAATCATCGAAACACACATTTGAGCACGGGCACGTAGGTACAACGACTTTGTTTCATCAAACCTATATATTTTGTTAAGATGTTTTTTTTGTTTGTTACGAGAACCAAGAGGGTGCAGTAAAAGGTTAAGAACCACTGCCGCTTTCTACCCTTTGTTTTTTATTAACGTGGGATCTGATAGCGATCCTTCACATCGAAGGCTCTATTCAAAATAGGATGGGGACCCTATTGAGATCACCTGTGCATTTTAGATTTCAAGAAAGACAAGAAAAACACTATGGAATAGAGTAATCATTATAATTGTCCTGATTAACAGCGTATTGTCAATCCGCTGTTGGATGAAGGCCTTTCGGTCATTGAAGTTGTCTGGCCATATTTCACCACGCTGGGCAGTTTGGGTTGGTGAAGAGTTCTGGGGGGGGGGTTCAGATATCCCTCGCCAATGATGTTGGCCGTGGCCGGGGTATCGAATTCAGCTGGCTGAGTTCACAGCGCAGCGCGCTCATCGCTGTGAAATAGGTCGACCCTCCCCCCCGCCCCAAAGATCGTAAATGAGAATAATATGATAGCAATGATGTCCGGCACTTTGTCAATTCACTGCTGGATGAAGGCCTCTCCATGATTGCGTGTGTCAGCTGACCATGGACGTGTTTGTTACATTTTAAATCGGCATTAAAGCACAAACAAGTTTTTTTGGCAAAGCAGGTTTAGCGCTGCTCTGTGTGAGAACACACGTCCGCCTATGTAATTATCAGGACAAAATGAACAATATTGTACGAATAGATTAAAACAGCCAGTTTGACAAAGCCTTTTTTTATACACGTATGGTGCAAAACAATCTTATGTACGCCAACCCTCGCAAGTACATGTGTAATTATCCGAACAAAGGAAAACATTCTGTGAATAGATTAAACATATCCAGTATGAATGGAGGAATACTCTGTAGGCGGTGTGAAAGTAAGGCGATATGTTGTTAAGGCGTGCGCGATTGAGTGTTCATCTCCATTCGTGGCACTGAACCAGAAGGTTGGCAATTCCACATTCATATGGAGGGTGCCATCTTACATCATGTTGATTTCTCGCAGGATGCCATGGTGGTCAGATGTTAACTCCCTCGCCTGGTATACAGGAGTTCGTGGGTTCGATCCCGACCCTGACGCCTGCTGCTGTACATTTGGAATTTTCGTGTATTTCCGTCCCCGTGGTCGCGTGATTTTCCTCCGGGTCCTCCGGGTTTTCCCTTCACATTAACAATCGACATCACGCGTTTCGAGCATTTGGTTGCTTTACATTTCCACACGTGATAAGCCGCTCCGTTGAGCTATCATTTGTGATAGTCAAGTCGCTTCAGAAAAATTGCTATAAGCTCGGTGGGCCTTACCTGGTGAAATTAAAATAAAATAAACTGGTTCAGTGACCAAGACGAACGCTGCGCAGAGCATTGCCACCGTGGCTGAGATTTGACCTTGTGACCTTCTCTACCGCTGCCAATTTCATCGTTCTTGACTGCACTGCCATCGGGCCGGAAGAAGCACGTAATGGATAATTGCAATGTAATGATAGCGCTATCGTTACATTAATTACATTCGAACAAAATACTCGTGGAATAATCACTGGCAGCTGCGCGCATGGGGTTTTCGGGCTGATTATAGATCAGAGTCAGCGGGTAGCGCTGCTGACGGTCGAGGGGGCTGTGGTCGTCCTTGTTAACAGAGTTGTTCGGCTCCTCTACCAGCTGACATCACACAAGCCGAGTCCGAGTCGAGTACGGGGTTCCCTCGCTGTGTCGCTGCGTTTCGTTGTGTGCGGGTTTTCCCTCCGCGTTTAGGGTCGACGTCACGCGTTTGGGGCCGTCCATAAATGACGTCACGCGATTTTGGACGATTTTTGCCCTCCCCCCCTCGTCACACGGCGTCACAAAAAGTCAGACCCCCCTCCTTAAATATGACGTCACAAAGCTTTGCCCCCCCCCCCCTCCCAAAACCATATTTCCATTTTGAAAATAAAACATGCTTCAAATCGCTTTAAACTATTGCCATTGGGGTGCGTATTTAATGTGGCGCTGCACTCTGATGTTGTTGGAGTGTTGTTATAACAATTCTATATTTATTTAAAGTTGCGCATTTTGATGTGACGTCACATTTCTCAACCCACCCCCCCGTCACACATCGTCACAAATGTCTGACCCCCCCCCCCTAGATGCGTGACGTAATTTATGGACGGCCCCTTTTAGAATATTTGGCTGCGGTAAATCTACACACGATAGGCCACTTTGTTCATTTGTGGTCAGGTCGCTTCTGATAAAGATTTACTGTGTGTGTACTGTGTGTACATTGTGTGTGCACCGTGTGTACACTGTGTGTGTACTGTGTGTGTACTCTGTGTACTGTGTGTGTACTGTGTATATACACTGTGTGTACTGTGTGTGTACTCTGTGTACTGTGTATGGACTGTGTATGTACACTATGTGTGTACTGTGTGTGTACTGTGTGTGTACTCTGTGTACTGTGTGTGTACTGTGTATATACACTGTGTGTACTGTGTGTGTACTCTGTGTACTGTGTATGTACTGTGTATGTACACTATGTGTGTACTGTGTGTGTACTGTGTGTGTACTCTGTGTACTGTGTGTGTACTGTGTATGTACTCTTTGTACTGTGTGTGTACTGTGTATGTACTCTGTGTACTGTGTGTGTACTGTGTGCGCTACTCGGCAGGCAGGTGTCTCCTCGTGCGGGTTCGCTTTGTGCGCCACTTTTTTAGAACGCATCTACTACTGTACTACTACTACATCTACTACTGTACTACTACTACATCTACTACATCTACTACTACCGCACAGGGCGAGGGAGACCGACACAGTGGTGATTTGTGTGACATCTTCTGAACCCAGCGACCTGAGGTTTATTTCCGTCCACGGCTATCCCATCAGTGGCGAGTGATATCTGAACAGATAATACCCCCCCCCCCCCTTCTCTATCTCCAACCCCGCCTTGCCCTTCCCCAACTCGCACTGGCTAGCGTGGCGAAGTACGGTCAAACGATTCCCACGATCATCGATGCGACATGAGGGAGGCCTTCATCTAGCAATGGACTGGGATTGTTTAATTCACGTTATATACATTTTTATTTTAAGGTGAACATCATCACGATTTCCTGTGTTAAATGTTTCCTAACGCTATCGTAATTGAATTTTTATTTAAAGCTTTCGTGACTGCAGGGATTCATATTCTTGGTTCTTTCGGTAAAGTCACGTAGAATGGAAACAATAAAATAGTAAAAATATAAAACAATATCGTAATTGCTCTGCTTCGTCCACTGCAGCCGGTGATGGTATTTGCACGGCAATGTAGTCATCGCTGCTCGGCACGGTATCCCTCGCTCGAAGAAGTGTGATGGATACAAAGGGGTTTCTAAGCTGAAATCACTTTACAATTCAGCTCCCTTTTTGATACAAGCCCGGAGATTACGATTAAAGTGTGGTACGATTGTGGCTCTTTGAAAGGGGTAACTTTGTTTTGAGATACTCTTAGAACCTTGACGAACGGTAAGTCTACAATTCCGCTACGTAGTAAAGTAACATCTAAATATACCGTGTGTGTACATTAGAAGTTAATGATTCATTCCGTTTATAGGTGGTCACGAACAAACGGAATTTAGCGCATTTACGACAATGTTCAAGGGAGTTAACTCAACCCATCATATCTCTGGCGTAACTCAAATTAATTCCGTTCATTTGGAGAGGTTACTCGGCACTGCGAACAGGAATGTGGAATTTCCAAACGGAGACAGATATTACCAGCACTACCCCATGCTGCATTCACCACAGATATACTTTAGATGTAAATACACACGCGACAAAGATCCCCCGTATAGCCTTAACAGACTTTTGGGGCAAGTTCTGCACGCGATAAACACCTATGAAGGTCAGCACGGCACACGAGGGGGTGGGTGGCCAGCACCACGCCCGGTCGCCTTTGGCTCCTTAGTTGCGATGTAGCAGCAGGTACTCATTTAAGGCTGAGTCGACCTATGGGAGGCTCAGAACCGGTGCAAATAATCGTCACACACACACGTCATACATTCAAAGCATAGAGGTGAAAAGCAGAAAGTGAAACTGCCAGATAAATCAAGACATTGAGACAGAGAGGCACACAGAGACATGGGACAACGATAAGCATCACGACCTCATGCTCCAGTCACCGCATAGATATTTTAGATGCTCCGACCGTGCCAAACTTTGTAAGTGATATTTTTGTGTCAAATATGTTTGCGTCATACATTAAGCAGTTTAGGAAGAGCGATTTTGTGATTGTGCCGTACGGCTCCCCGATGCCTTGTACGTACGTACCGTACGTGTTTTTTTCTCTTCCGGCACGATGTCCGACGTTTCGCTTCACGTGCCGGGGGATCTTCTTCGGGAAACTGAATATCCGGTTCCTGAACAGCACACGGCACAGCCCGAAAGCGCGTCGGAACGATTTACGGCAGTGTTTGAGATCATGATGAAGTTTATGCGTCTATTCGACGATCCATAAACTCACATTGTAACTCCCGTTGTCTCTTTATCTCTCTCTCTTTCGCTCGCTCGCACGCAACAAAGACAGAGATCACCGAGTTCTCTTTAAGAGGCCGCGAGAGACGAAAGCCCTTTCGCTGTGGTGTGTGTGGGCCGTCCACACGCTCGGCCGCCTTTGTCTCCCCAGCGCTGACCATGTAACCATTTAGCACCGCGCCACCGAGGGATGGCTCAAGGTTGTTTGAGATGCGCGGTCACAACCCAGGTCAAGGACATCGTAGTGCAGAAGACAACGATCGCCCGTATAGTGCTGTTAGAGAGCACCTATGAAGGCCGGCACGGAACACGAGGGGGTGTGGGCCCAGCGCCACCCCTGGCCGCCTTTGTCTCCCTAGTGGCGATGTTTACACACCACACCAGGTACTCATTTGAGGCTGAGTCGACCTAGGGAAGGCCCAGGACCGGTTCAAATAATCGTCACTGGTGTTGGCCGTGAGCGGGAATCGAACTCGGGTCGCCGTGTTCGCACGGCTGCGCGATAACCGCTACACTACCGCACCGCACAGCTCACACACGTGCGCGTATGAACACACACGCGAGTGCACACACACGCGCACACACACACGCACACACACACACACGAGTGCACACACACACGCACACACACACACACACGAGTGCACACACGCACACACACACGCGCGCACACACACATACGAGTGCACACGCACACACACGCGCGCATACACACACGAGTGCACACACGCGCACACACACACACACACGAGTGCACACACACACGCGCACACACACACACACGAGTGCACACACACACGCGCGCACACACACACGAGTGCACACACACACGAGTGCACACACACACGAGTGCACACACACACGCACACACACACACACGAGTGCACACACACGCGCACACACACACACACGAGTGCACGCTCGTAGGTATTGAGTAAAACGAAGCGTGGGGGAGAGCTCCCACGGAATGGAGACGGAAAGAGGAAGTGGAACTGACAGACAGATAATGTAGGACGGACAAATGGACCGAGACAGGCAGGGAGAGTGAGACACACAGAGACAGAAACGGGGACAAATGGGAGAGCGGAGATATTGAGAGAGAGCTGGATGCCGGGACTGTTACACACACACACCATAATATGCCTTTACCAGACAACATGTTTATTCCACTTTGAATTATGTGCTTGTGAAAAATAACTTACGGGGCATGTAAAATGCACATGCAGGGGGCGCAGAATGGATGTTTTCCCCAATTGATTTTACAGAACACGGAATAATGTTTCCGTACCATCGTGTTCGTGTCGTGTGTCTGTGTAATGCGTTTGGTGGTGGTGGCGGCACGCGAGTTTGAGTGACAGTGTGTATGTGTGTGTAGTGGGGAGCGGTAGTGTAGGGGTTAGCGCGCTGCGCTACGAACCTGGCGACCCGGGTTCGAATCCCGCTCACGGCAAACACCGGTGACGATTATCTGAACCGGTCCTGGGCCTCCCCCTAGTGCGGTGTGTAAACATCGCCACCCCCTCGTGTGCCGTACCGGCCTTCATAGGTGCTCGCTAACAGCACTTGCCCCAACAGTCGGTTCAGGCTATACGGGGGATATTTGTCTTTGGTGTATTGCTCATGTGTGCTGCAACCCCGATGAAGCCTGTCCACGATGCGTAACCAGCCGCAACCGGCGTCTTACATATATGCCGTTTGTGGCTGTGATGGTCGATATTGTGACCTCCTGGGCAAGACAAGGGCACAGCCTCAATTGGTGCTGGCCAAACAGATTGACCATCGAGGTGGATATTTTGGATTATGTATGAATGTATGCAGGTACATATGTATTCTTGCTTTGTCAATAGGTAAAGGGCGTGTGTAAGTACGCTTAAGATGTACGCTAAAAATCGTCCACTGCTGGACAAAGTCCTTCACAATATCCGCACGTCTGCTTAACGCTGTGTGGAGTAAGGAGTGAACATGTCCAAACGATTTGCATCATCGGAATCCTCATGTTCACTCGCAACCATTGCCCAGTGACCGGTCTCCCCCGCAGTTGACTCGCACGACGGAGCTTCACAACGTGGTACTAATTTTACTGACAGAGAACGGATGATGATGATGCTGATGACGATGGTGGTGGTGTTGGGTCGACTGTTAACTCATGAGCTTGGAATTGTACACACAGCACGATATCAATTCTGTGAACAATGCATTACAACGTGGATATATACTGTATGCAGCGTCCAATTATACATATAACACATATAGTGCACCTCAACAAATATGTACGGAAACAGTGGACAAACGTACGTACAGAAAGATGTAGTTGCTTATTCGCAACGGGAACATGGACCATCCTGAGTCCTGAACCAGGGAGGTGCAAGGGGACCGCAGAATTACATACGAATCGGATCACAAGTACACGTTGGCATTGTCTGTTGATGCAGCTCCTGCTGGACATCTGTGAAAAAGAGTTTGACGGCTCATCGGATTCGTCGCGTCTGAGCAATAATCACACTTTTGTATTCATACTGGAGGAATTCGATGAGCGATGAATCTCCTTTTCCCCCACAGATGTCCAGTAGAAACATTTATTCTGATCCTGATCCGCGCCAGCTTCGCATCGCAGGGCGAGCTCACCGATGGAGGCGCTGTGTCTCGCAGACTGCAGGGGTCCACAGCAGCTTCTTCACTGCACGGGGGCGATTATTGCAAATACGCCGTTCCCAGCCGAGTAATTGGCAATACCGTACACACACACACACACGTGTGTGTGTGTGTGCGATAGGTCGGCTCGGCCTCAAATGAGTACCTGGCGCGGTGTGTGAACATCGCCCAGTAGGCAAACAAAGGCGGCTGGCCGTAGTGCTTGCCACACATCTTCTTGTGTGCCTGGGTCCGTCTTCATAGGCGCTACTCGCTATGAGCACTTGCCCCAACAGTCTGTCAATGCTATACGGGGGATATTTGCGTGCAATGTACGTGCATAGACAGTCATCGCCAACAACATCATCATCATCATTGTCTTCGTCATTCATTATCCTGCTCAGCATGTCGCAGTGCTGATGATGACTTGCCCGAAATGAATCTCTAGATATGCTGGCAAAGGGCATGATGATTTGTGAAAGGGGGGGGGGTTACTTTCTGCGGATGGCCGTGAGGCATTGTGTGAACGGCGCCGTATAAAATCAAGTTTTGAGTTGGTAAGTTACCCCTCAAGGAACTGTAAGTGAACGTAATTGAATACACATTCGAGCACGCAAACGTTGTTTAAGCTGCTGTTGAACTGATCAATGTTTCGCATCAATAAAAAGCAACTATGGGTGTCCGTTTGTAGCAAATTAGTTATGGGTTAGCATATACAGAATCAGAATAATATGTTATTTTTAATATATACTGGAGGAATCCGATGAGCTATAGAGCACTTTTTTGAGAGATGTCCAGCAGGGGCACGTGGTAAGAACGTTCCAACAACAAACGATACAGAGACCAGCCCCCCACCCCCGCCATAGGAATGTGTAATTTCCCCCGCTGGCTCGTGGTCACCGACAGAGATGAGTACAACCTCGAGCTTTGTTTGGGCCCTGCAACGCATCCTCAGATTTAATTTTGACAAACTTGAGGCGCCACCTTCCTTCCTGCCCACCGTCATCTTCACAACGTTGTGTACGGTTGCATTTGGGGGTTGAGCCCATATTGCGCAGGGGTAGCTTAAAACGAGTACCGCTTTGTCGGGACGCCAACAGTGGTTGTGTCCTTTGGACAGACGCATCCCCATCATAGGAACGTGGGATTCTGTCACGGCCCAGGGCTGTTAACGAGAGATGAACACCGATTCCTCGATGCTGATAATTTGAGCGGGGAATCTCTGACTTGCACTGTTAACGTTCACTACCGAGAAAACGAAAGCGGTTATAGATTCACACATCTTTATTTATTGAGATTTCTTTTTATAGACGTTTCTAAAGTTGTGGAAGCCATGGCAACGTCGATTTTTCGTTCATAAACTGTTAAATAGTGAGGGGATGGAGCGGTGGTTAGCCAACCGTGACACAAAACTTGGTAACCTGAGTTCAATTCCCGGTCACGGCTAACATCAATGGCGAGTGATAGCAGTGCTGACAGAAAACAAATAACGTCGAAGTACGGCCAAACAATGATTGACGCGGCATGGGGCGCGGGCTTTTATTATGAACGTTTTACTCTGTATTTGAATGAATTCAAGAAAACTAATAAGAAACGATTAAGGAATTAAGCATGTTTTAATCAGCAGGAGACGGCAGAGTAATAAAATGCTGCCAGGTTTTGGCTGCCAATGACATCGCGAGTAACAGCGCGGTGTGGGTAAGAGACAGGTCGCATTTTCGTTGCCTTTCTATGACCGTTAAATCGTTCACCCCTCCCCCCCCCCGTCTGCTTCTTGAACGTGCCACGTGGGTTTTGTCGCTCGTCCTTCGCGCGCAATTACGCGAGGATTTATCCCCCCCCCCCGCACACCATCGATACGCCTCGTCGCATTTTTATTTCCTGCGGAGAGAGAGAGAGAGAGAGGGGGGTGGATCTCGTTGGGGATTATCTCTCGTCGTTCTAATTCGTTCGGTGGCAACAGTCGAACGCAGGCACGCGTGCTCAGTACAATCGCGACTAACGCTAATCACGATAACAAACCGGCGCGTGCGGCGACGGAAGCAGAACGATTTGCAGGCGTTCGTCAATTCCGCTGCTCGATGAAGCGCTCATCCCCCACCCACTCCCCCGACTCGCGCGTCGTTCATTCGCCAACGATGATAGCCGAGGCCGGGAGTTAAGGTCAGGTCATCGGCCTCGCGAACCCGTTTGAACCTCCCCCCCAACACGTTTGCTTATTTTTAAACGTAAAAATATTGCGGTCTCGCGCAAATTGCGTCTGCCCAAATTGCTGAGCAACTGCGGACAAGCTGAGAGGCTGCAGCCAGGCGGAAGTGAGCCAGCGCCGCCAGCAATTGCCCAAGCTCTGCGGCCCTCTATATATTAAGATTTTTTTTAAGCCAATGCATGAGTGTTAACAGATGTGGGAGGAAAACTAAGCACGCGGAGATAACCCAGGTGGTACGGGCGAGGGGGCAACGCTCGATCCCATAAAGAAGGGGACAGATTTCGGTTCGCCCCTTTGCTGCAGTGCCATTTTCCTCGTGAGCTCGGGAAGTTTCACAACCATCTGTGTGCGATCCATCAACCCTCGCTGCTGCCTCCACAGGCAGCTGGGTTACAGCAGCCACGTGCAGCAGCGTAGCCACCACCGCCCGGCTGTACAAACAGCAGCGGCAGCAGCAGCAGCAGCCTTCATCTATCCGCTGATGGGAAACATGGCTACAGTGTACAAGTAAAAATAATGAAACAGCAAACAAAAGATCAAAGCATCTCTTTCGTCGGTGTTTGAGGGAATTGAAAAATTCCTTCTGAAGTGAACAGTTCTAAAAAAAAATAAGAAATACCCGGACTGCTGTGAATGACCGCCGTTTCCAACACGCGTGAGAATCATTACCGTGATTAACGCTCTCCCGGCAATATGCCCAGGTACGACGAGCGGAGCGGGGTGATGACTTACTTATTACGGCGAGGGGTAATGATCCTGACAGCTCATCTGTCTGCCATTAAGTCCTAACCGCGCCGTTCTCAGCTCCCGTGATGTGACCGCCACCACCGCCCCACTTCGCCATTCTCTCGATTGGTCTTGGTTCTTTCGGATTGTGTTTCTCTCTGTGCTGGCACGGCGCGAGGAAGCTTCGCCGACACTCCGGTTTGCAGCACGGCACGGTGGTTATTGTCTGAAACGGGGACATTGACTGCGCCGTTTTTTTTTTAAATTAAATTTACAAAGCCCTCGCCTCTGATTTTCACAAATCGTCGTCTCCCGTCATAATGTTTATCTTTTTTATTTTTACGCACAAAGACAAAGATCGTCCGTATAGCCTTTATAGACTTGTGGGGCAAGTGCACGAGGGGGAGGGGTCGCCAGCAACACGCCCGGCCGCCTTTGTTTGCCTTGTGGGGATGTTGACACAAAGTACTCGGTACTCATTTGAGGCTGAGTCGACCTAGGGGAGGCCCAGGACCGGTTCAGAAAATCGTCACCAGGTGTTGGCCGCGAGTGAGAATCGCGCGCAAAACGCACGCAAACACACACAAAAAACGCGTAATAATGCACAATAAGAATTTATACTGCAGAAGGAACCCGATGATCTATAACGCTATTTTTCACAGATGTCCAGTGGGGGCACGGGATCATACCGTTCCAAACAACAAACAGAACAAAATCACGATACGAGTGCAGCCAGGGAGGGTAGCCCCCTTTGTCTCCCCAACGCTGATGTTTAAGCATCGCACCGGGACTCTGATGCGTGCGATAAAGATGCACAGTGGCAATAGCCCCCGCCACGTTATACCACGTGTCGCTGATAGCAGCACAGCCCGGTAGCATTTGAATCTCAGAGAAGTCGACACCACCACATCCTGTGTAGGGTTCTCTCGACCTGCGTGCGTGCGGTTTGTGCGTTTCTGCGAACGGTGAACGAGGCTCGCCTGTCTCTACCCACAAATCTCTCTGCTGGGCGATTTGAAGTCAATCTACATGGGGGCTATGCGGTGGGACGAATTGTGTGTGTAATGTGCGTGTGTACTGTGTGTACTCCGTGTACTGTAGGTGTACGCACTGTGTGTGTACTGTGCGTGTGTACTGTGTGTAGTCTGTGTACTGTGGGTGTATGTACTGTGTGTACTGTGTGTACTCCGTGTACTATGGGTGTACGTACTGTGTCCTGTGCGTGTGTACTGTGTGTACTCCGTGTACTGTGGGTGTACGTACTGTGTGTGTACTGTGCGTGTGTACTGTGTGTACTCCGTGTACTGTGGGTGTACGTACTGTGTGTACTGTGCGTGTGTACTGTGTGTACTCCGTGTACTGTGGGTGTACGTACTGTGTGTGTACTGTGCGTGTGTACTATGTGTACTCTGTGTACTGTGGGTGTACGTACTGTGTGTGTACTGTGCGTGTGTACTGTGTGTACTCTGTGTACTGTGGGTGTACTGTGCGTGTGTACTGTGGGTGTACGTACTGTGTGTGTACTGTGCGTGTGTACTGTGTGTACTATGTGTACAGTGGGTGTACTGTGCGTGTGTAATGTGTGTACTCCGTGTACTGTGGGTGTACTGTGTGTACTGTGTGTACTCCGTGTACTGTGGGTGTACTGTGTGTGTACTGTGTGTACTGTGCGTGTGTACTGTGTGTACTCCGTGTACTGTGTGTGTACTGTGTGTGTACTGTGTGTGTACTGTGTGTGTACTGTGTGCGCTACTCGGCAGGCAGCTGTCTCCTTGTGCGGTTTCGCTTTGTGCGTCCCCTCTGTCTTCGTCACGCATCTGCTACTACTACATCTCCCACCACTGCATCCACTGCTGCTATCGCGTATAGCAAGGGTGGGGTGGGGTGACCTTGTGATCGCTTTGTTTAATCATCAAACGCCAAAGGGAAACAGAACGACGCTCAATGGAAGTGGTCCATTGCGCTACGCGACCGACAACGCAAAGGAGGCTTCTGCTCGCGGAGAACCACGTGGGCACTGCACGCGGCTCAGAGTCGGAATCTTTATTTGTCGACTGCAGCAGGAGGAATCCGATGAGCTATGAAGCTAGTTACACCAGCAATAAAGCAAAAATAACAGAACTAAGAAAGGTAAGCAAGTCGTTATATATATATAAAAAAAATATGTTTATAAGTCCGATTTGTCGACACTAAAATGCAAGATTGGGCAAGGCAGCAGAAGAACAAAAACAGTCCCGTGCCACACCAAGACAACAACACAGAGTAGCGCATCAATTAAATGGCGCACCAAAATTGTACTCTCGACACACGGCTAACGATCTAAGTTCCAGATCACATTCGCAAAAAAGTGATTCTATCCCGCGTGGGCGTTAGTGCGATGGTGTTATAACACTCGGGTGATTCAGGGGAGGGGCGCGGGGGTGGACAGGAGGGCTGGAGGGGGTTTGGGGCGAGCAGCGCTGAGGTTAATCCGCGTGGTTAACCGCCCCGGATTTTTTTTGTTCCACCGTAGCAAATTATCTCCCCGCGGAGAGCAGGGCTCTGCCGTCGCACCGCCACCACCACCGCTTAGGGACGGCACTAAGCGGTGGTGGGCTCGTGGTCGTGGTGGTGGCGATAATGGCCCTGGTGGAATTGGCATTGGTTTGGTGGTGGTGGTGGTGGCGATAATGATTCGTGGTGTTGGCGGAGGGATGTAGTGGTGGTGGCGATGGCAGTGGTTTGGTGGTGGCGATAATGAAACGTGGTGGTGGTGATGGCAGTGGTGTTGAAACACAATTCGGGGTCACGATTCTGCGCAACTATGTGTAGCTTGCTCCACTCATCTGTTTTTTAAAGACTCCTTTCTCCTCGCTCAAGTTTGTTCCGTCTTACTCGCGGCCACACGAGCCCAAACGTAGCCTCTTCATTATTACGGCAATCACTATTCATAGTAAATACTCTTATGGATTTGTATCCGCATGACTCGATGCACGAGTTCAGTCGATAAATCATTGCCCGACCATGCAGTGACACCCTAATCGCCGCAAAAGACGCAACGCATTGTTCAATAACGCTGTGGCCTTAAAAGGAAAACAAATATATAATTGGCGATATTTTGGGGAGAATTGCTATGAAGAAGGGCCGTTGTCTGAAACGTCACCTTTTATATATTTTCCCTTTTAAGATCAGAGTGTGATCGACACACGTGTTCGGTTTGCTAGTTGTGCTTCACCACCGAATCATTTCGCCAAATCGCAGCGAGCCGAACGCAACACGTTCAGCTATCAACTTTTGCCATTCAGTTTTGCACAGTTCATATACCTTCCAAGGTATTCACCACAGATATGATATGCCAACTATGCATTGCATAATATTTAGGGTAGTATATACTGATAGATGTCAGACAATGCAATACTAAAATGCTATCAAGGATCACTTCATTGCAATGCATCGTAGTAAGCGATTTCTTAAATTGTTCTCAGTGAAGACGAAAGTAGTAATAATAATGAATATATTGTTCAATACTCTGCTGGATAGAGGCCCTGCTATGCTAAAGCCACCCCCCCCCCCCCATGCTGTGTGTGATCTGTGTAGACCGTTTGGCCATACTTCACCTCAATGGTCAGTGCTGGTTGATGAGGGAGGTGGAGGAGGGGTGGGTGGTGACTGGAACCGACTCACAGTGCACTCGCCACCAATGTTAGCCAGGGCCCGGGAATCGAACTCGGGCCGCCGGGTTTGTGATGAAGCATACCTCGAAAGAAAGCGATTGTCGATCGATGCAAGTCGGACCAAAGTGGTGGCTCCTTCGCAGGTCGCCTCCTGCACAAACGATTCCCAGCAGAGGCAATGTTTTGCATTTTGACAGCTGATGCAAACTCCTCCATTGGTCCAACAGCTACGGTAGAAACAGCTGCAAATCGAGAGGCACTGAACTTAGGAGAGCACATTCAAACGGGATTGTGTGATGATGATGCTGCTGCCTCTCGGCACATTTTATTTTTTAAGCGGAAACAGATTTACAGCCGTGACCTTTGCAGAGCCTCATTGGCAATAAGATCTGAATCTCCGAGGGGTCTGTCCGGTTTAAATTAAGAAGGATAGCAGTTAATAATGGGTTTGGAGCGGCGGAAAAGTGGTTACCTCGCTCCTGTGTGAACGCGGTCACCCCGAGTCCGTTTGCCGGCGACGACGCAACACGGGAGCCTATTCGGTCCCACCCAACCCCCTTTCACGAAGCCGCATTGACCAGCGTGGTGAAGTATGGTCAAAAAATGAAACCCACCATGACCCAACGCATCGTAGGAAGCCCTTCATCAAGCAGCGGGTTCATCGTGCACCTACTATGACGGAGGTGCCGTCAGTCACTGCTCACTACGGTAACAATAAATCGCACTGCGCCCACAAATAAATCAACAGCAAAAAAAAGACAAAGATCCCCCGTATAGCTTTAACAGACTGTCGGGGCAAGTGCTGTTCGCGAGCACCTATGAAGGCCGGCACGGCACACGACGGGGTGGGTGGCCAGCACCACGCCGACCACCTTTGTCTCCCCAGTGGCGATGTTTACACATCGCACCAGGTTCTCATTTGAGGCTGAGTCCACCTAGGAGAGGCCCAGGGCCGGTTCAGATAATCGTCAGCGGTGTGTTGATGGCCGTGCTCAGGAATCGAACCCGGGTCGCCTGGTTCGTAGCGCGGCGTGCTGACCGCCACACTGCGGCTCCCCAAACCAACAGCAGACACACACACACAGACACACACACAGACACACACACACAGACACACAGACGCACACAGACACACACAGACACACACAGACACACACACAGACACACACACACAGACACACACACAGACACACACACAGACACACACACACAGACACACAGACGCACACAGACACACACAGACACACACAGACACACACACAGACACACACACACACAGACACACACACACAGACACACACACACAGACACACACACGTGGAGTGTGTGATGCGGGATAACTGGCCGCGTATGTCCTGGGAAAGCCCAAACAATTCACAGGGGCAACTGCCTGACCCCCCCCCCCCCACCAAAAAACCTCAATATACTACGTATATATAACAAATGTAATGGGACAAACGAGGGGAGCGATGAGACAGGTGGAGGAGACCCGCAAATTGGACGCGGAGTCGCAGGCCCCCCGTGGGTGGGAGCAGAGCCCCTAGGGACGGGGAGCGCTCGTCCGGGGCGACCCTGGGGCCCGAGAATCTCCCCACCCCCAACCACCACCGCTCGGGGTCTAATCGCGAGGCGGGAGGCTTAGCAAGCCCCAGGGGCAGCCAGCGGCAGCCGGGCGGACAGCGGGAGCAGCAGGAAGCAACGGGAGCAACGAGAGGGGGTTAGGTTGAGGTGAGTGGTGGGGGGGGGGGTATGGGAGAGAAATGAGCAGTGGGAAGCAAGGGGGAGCAGGTGGGAGCAGTGGGAAGCAAGGGGGAGCAGGTGGGAGCAGTGGGAAGCAAGGAGGCGCAGGTGGGAGCAATGGGAAGCAAGGGGGAGCAGGTGGGAGCAGTGGGAAGCAAGGGGGAGCAGGTGGGAGCAGTGGGAAGCAAGGGGAAGCAGGTGGGAGCAGTGGGAAGCAAGGGGGAGCAGGTGGGAGCAGTGGGAAGCAAGGGGGAGCAGGTGGGAGCAGGTGGGAGCAGTGGGAAGCAAGGGGGAGCAGAAGAATCAAGGGTGGGGGGAGGGGCAATGGGAAGCGAAGGATGACGTGTGGTTTCGTCGGTGCAGCCAGAGGCAATGACACCTGACTGCTCTTGAATAGCGAGCCTGCGCAGCATGAATGGCTGCACATTTACTGTGTAATGGTCTACGGAGGCTCGCAAATTAAATGTCATTTGAATGTCTTCGTAATATTTATAAATGGGTAGAGGTGGCGCCATGGTCAGCGTGCTGTGCGCCGAACCGACCGAGAGAGCGGCGCGGTGCCTCAGTTTCATGAAGCGCCACGGCTGACATCAGTGGCCAACGTCCGACACTTGTGTGTGCGTGTGGTGGCGCGGTGGTTCGTGGGGCTCTTGTCGCCAAACCAGAGACCCAAGTTCAATTCCAGGCCATGACTGACACACAAAAAAAACAATAAACGGTCTTGGGGCCTCCCCTAAGTTGACTCCTAAATGAGCACCTCGTGCACCTGTGGAGAAACAAAGGCGGCTGGGCGTTGCTCCGGCCTCACCACCACAATGTGTGGAATTCTGGCTTTAAAGAGGTGCTCGCTAATGGCACTTGCCCCTGATGGTCTACAGGTAAGCAGTGTGGTGTGCAGTCATACTGTACCCCATTTACGTTGCCCACCTTGTTTACGTCGTTTGGCAAACAAGTCGTTACTTTCTCTACATAACACCACGACCTGGCGTTGCGTCGCTGACAGCATCGTCCGCTCCTTTCGGGTCATCATTCGCCTCTCAGCCTTCGCCTCCACCACCACCACCGCCCCAACCCTGTAAATCGCTTTGGATTTGACGTCGTTTCGATATTCGTCGTCGCACCTTTCAGGAACGCATCCCCGACCTAAACCGAGGTCCTGCAGCTCTTGTCAAATATTGTCCTGTCGTTCTAGTCAAGAGTACACACGTACGATATTTGCGTGTGTTTATTATTCAGCTGTACAGGGAGCGGCGTGGGGTGGTGATAAATACACATTGCATTCTACACACAGATGCGTGTAAGGGTCATCGAACAACGGCACGGGGTACTCACAATGTTTGATCAATTGCCTAAGGAATAGTTCACCATTATTAACATTTATCACAAAACTGCCCACTCTTTATATATTTTTTTCTTCCGTGAATCAACATTTTACTACGGTGCGTTGATGGTTCGTGCGGTCGGAGAGAGAGAGAGGGAATTGGGGGGAGAGAATCCAGTGTGATTGCGCCGCGTGGCATCACGGGAAATGTTCGCGTAATTAGCAACATTTGCTCACCAGAATCTTGTGTCAATGCACTGCTGCACGAGAGACCCCCTCCTCCCCTCGCCACGCGGGTCATGGTGGCGGGGTTTCTAACCATACTTCAGCACGCCGGTCTGTGCGTCGAAGTGGAAGTGTGCCGTGCCGGCCTTCATAGGCGCTCGCAAGCAGCACTTGCCCCAACAGTCCGTTAAGTCTATACGGGGGATCTTTGTCTTTGCCGTCTAAGTACTCCGAGGTCAAGGCTCTATCCCTGGGGTGGTCTGCCTTTTGCCGCAGTGCAGCTCCCAGATTATTAAACGCTTTGCCTTTGCTAATAAGACAGAGACGTTAGGTATATTTAAGTCACGTCATGATAACTCACCTCTTTAAACCGGCCTTTACCCCGCGCCGTGCTCTGGCCGTCTACCCTGCAGGTTCTTTTTATTCTCCGCTTTACACACACGACGCATTGGGATCCACGGATGAAATCCGCTTTACCAATGTCATTATTATTACGAGACAAGGCAACGTGTAAGTGCGGTACAACGATGGACTTATATACAGTATATATTTTTATTGCAACCTCCCTCTGCTGACCACCACCGAGCACAGAGCCCCCCGCGGTCGCCTGCTACAACTCGGCGTGCATTGGTGGCAGCGACGTCGTGACCACGACGTTACCCGCTCAGGGGGTGCGGCAATCGGTCAGGTGGGGGGCCCCCCGACATCGCGATTTGTCTCGCACGGTGGCACCCAGAGGCCATCACGTACCGCGGACTCCTCTCTTGCCCGAGTCGCATCGTCTCGACCATTTAACGCTGCAGGGGCGCTCCGTTTTAAATGAGTGGTTTTTGTTTCTTTTGCACTGTTGTTGAAAATTTGTCTCATGGTGGTTGTCAAGGAGGACCCAACTCGTAGTTTGGCCACGGGGGGGGGGAGGGGGGGGGCAAGGTACCCCCTGCCCCCACGCCGGATACGCGACTGATTTGGCGGTGGTCTCCACATCCAATGTGGGACCCCGGGTCCCCACCCCTGATGGGGATCCGGCGCCTTGCTGGAGGCTCGATCACAGGCAAGTTGTAAAGTCACACAACGTAACTATTTTTCTCAGGCGTGGTGGTGGGGGGGGGGGGGCACTTTTGCCGATAAGACATCATCAGTGTGAGGGCCGCCACACCATTTGAAATATTTGTTGGGTTTGAGACAGCAGCACGACGATGATGGGGGGGGGGGGGGGGGGGTGTCACTCTGTGTACTGTCAGGGAGGCACACGTCAGGGGCCGCACTAAAGGCCACCAGTGGTCCCGCGGGGCCTTGCAATGAAGAACACCGCGCTGACGCTTTGTAAGTGACAACCATTCACCCACCCGTCTCGGGGAGTCATCTCCACAAACAGAATGCCAGGGATGAAGATGTAAATCCAGCGTGAGGGAGGTGGGGGGGTTATTTGACAGAGGAGGGTGCGGAATTCATTCCGCCGTCGATTTATAGCAGTGGCCTGTCCGTAGCGAACTCGAGACGAGCCAATTTTGTTTCTCCGTCCGGCAATGTTCCACGCCGTGTTGTTAACACCTCCTCAGTGGGGTTTACCTGGTGCAGATGCAAAAACAAATTATTTCTCTTCTTTGGTTCTTTCGGTAAAGTCACGTAGAATGAGAATAAAATAATAAATTTATAAAATAAAATAACACAATAATATTCTCACGACGTTTCGGCCACTTGTGTTGTGGAATCATTGCAGTCACGAAAGCTTTAAATCGAAACAAAGTATTTGTTTATATTTGTTTTTAAAGTTATTTGTTTTACCTTCCCTGTACTTTGCACTCCTAACCGTGTCTTTTTTGGTGCATTATTTGTTGTCGTAACGTTCTGACCCGCCCCTACTGGACATCTGTGAAAAAGGAGAGCTTTATAGCTCATCGGATTCCTCCAGCATAGAGATTGTGATTACACGCCGAGTCCGCTCGACTCCGCCACTCCGGATTGCGGGGAGCGCGCCACGTGGTTCGCGCGGCACAAGAGCAGCAGCAGCAAAATCACGAAACGGAATCGGCAGAGGAAACGGGGTTGGCACGAGGGCTGAATGATTACCATATTTCCCCGCATATAACCCGCAGACGCATATACCCCGCAAAAATAGCGTTTTGTGTAAAACTAATTTCAGATAGCCCGCACCTACATATACCCCGCAGGGTCTTGTATTGTTTGTAAAAAGTGGTATACCCCGCGGGTTATATGCCGGAAAATACGGTAATCGATTTCAAATCGAAATTGCAATTGGAAACAATGCGATTAGCAAATCGCAAAGGCTGCGATTTGAAAAGTCCTCTTACTTTCTTATTGGAATTGTTTTATGTTTTATTATTAGAACTTCATTTATTTACCTTAACAATTGGTCTATGTTTGATTGTTCTATTTCAATTAAAATTTTTTTTTATAAATACATGTTGGAAGCATTTCACATCTTTGAAGTCCTCCATCCTTGCATTAGAATATATGAAGCAGTTCACATGTTGATGGTATCACGTGGTAATGCTCCATCACATGTTTTTAAATCTATAACACAGTGAATATTGAACTGAAGCTTGACTTTAAAATAAATTAATCGCAAACCAAATCGCAATATCTGTCAGAAAAATCGCAATTAGATATTTTCTCCAAATCGTCCATCCCTAGTTGACACCCGACGTTCGATCTGAACGCACGCGACAGGCAGACAGCCAGGCGGACAGACGACACCCGACAAGGCGACAGTGTCACGACAGTTGGACCAACGACGCTCAGGGGCTACCACTGTTCCGCACAGGCGGACAAAGACAAAGATCCCCCGTATAGCCTTCAACAGACTGCTGGGGCAAGTGCCGTGAGCGACACACACAGACGCATGTGTTAGCTCGCCGCTTGGGATCGCCGTGGCAGGGCCCCGGCGCATGCGGGGGGGGGGGGGGGCGCTGCCCCCAGGCGCTGTTGGGCATTACCGCTCGGCCGAGTGGACCCCCAAATCCCACCCCACCGCACCCTTCGCGTCTGTAGCGTCCCCGTGACATTTTGAGTTCTCTCCCCGCAGCTACTGCACCGCCGCCGCCGCTGCTGCCGCCGCTGCCGCTGCTGCTGTGCTTGTTTGCTGTACATGGGGCGGCGCGGTAGCGTAGTCGCGGTCTGGCCCGCTGCGCTACTACTCCAGACCCCCACCCCGAGTTCGGTACTGGGTCTCCCCTAGGTCGACTCGGACGCAAAAAAATGTCGAGTACCCGGCGCGGTGTTTTGTGAAACATCGCCACTGGGGAGACAAAGGCGGCCGCGGGCGTGGTGCTGTTCAACCCACTCCCTCGTGTGCCGTGCCGGCCTACATAGGTGCTACTCGCTAACAGCACCTGCCCGAGCAGTCTGCTAAGGCGATGCGCGGGGTATCGTTGTCTGTGATGCGGACGCCCGTTGCTAGATCTCGCCGGCGCTCTCCAGCCCCACCGATTTCAATTGCGACCCAAGGGGTGGAGGTTTAAAGGGCCAAGGATGGTGAGCTCGGAACGCGTCGTTCCGGGGGCAAGTGTAATAGCGGAGGGGTAGTCGTCGTAGTATCCATCTAATTTTTATGCTAATTCCTTTGTCAATGCACCTTGTTTCCTCGCACACAGCTTAAAGGTCGCGGTCTGAGCGTGGCTGTGTTTCACTCCAGCGCTGTCCTCGAGACAGCCTGGTCCCTTCACCTGATGAAGGCCGCTTGTGTTGTGGCCGAAACGTCGTGATTTTTGTTGTTTTACCTACGTGACTTTACCGAATAGAACCAAAGAGTATGGGTCCTTGCAGTCACGAAAGCTTTAAATCTAGAATATATCCATTGTATTGATACGGTACATTTCGCGTATGTCCTGTCACGTTGGGTATTTAGCCAAAATTGCACACGTGAGGACACCACACAATTGGTGGCGTGTAACATCTCGGCGAATGCACACGACGTGCATCGATAGCCGGTGCTTTATTACATTGAATGAGCGAGCTGAAACAGGTCAAACAAAACATGTTGATTTATCCATAAATGCTCGCGTCCGCCACTCCCCTTTGCGCTGAGCCTCAGTTGGTACGGTCCGCACCTTGAGGCAGTGGGGGGTGGCGCGGGGTCATTGATGAGTTTCCCCATGTCCAGCGCTAATTAAAACCGGGTCTCATAAGCAAACAGAACGGTCCATTTTTTTTTGCATTAGCTTAGCGATTTTAGCGACCGGCGGTCAATGTTCAAACGCATGTAAGCCGCATAGACTACTTGCCTACACCTACTGAATTTAAAACCCTTAAGCGTCAAACTTTGCCATCTCCTACCCAATGGTTAGCGGGTGGGACTGTAGAAAATGTTCAACTTGTGTCCTTGGATACATACACACATTCATTGCTCACCCTGCTATGTGAGTCGTAGGGTGAAATAAACAGTAAGCATTTACCACATATCCATGCAGTTAGAATATCCTCACGCACGTTTTGAGGCTCATTTGAAGGCTTTTGCTGGCCTGCCGGAGAATGATGCGATTAAATAATAGCTATCAGTTGTCTGCGTGCGATGCACAGCACGCAGATCAATTGTTCCCATTGCACCTCTCAACTCCGGCCCCCGGGACGCCTTAACTGTTCAGCCGTCTGATAATCACCAACCATCAGGCGCGTGCAGTGGCTTAAATTGCACAAGGGCTGCCACGGTGGCGAGATGTGAACTACCTCGCCTGGTGTACAGGAAGTCGTGGGTTCGAGCTCAACCCTGGCGCCCGCTTTATATTTTGAGTCTGCATGTTCTCCCTGTGGTCGCGTGGATTTTTTGTTCTCCAGGTCCTCCGGTTTTTCGCTCCACATTTAGAATCAACATGCGTTTGGAGTATTTGGCTGCTATAAATGTCCACAAGATAGGCCAAATTCTTTGGGTCTTTCGGTAAAGTCACGTAGATAGGTTAAAATAATAATAAAGATAGGCCAACTTCGTTGAGCTATCATTGGTGGCCAGGTCGCTTCTGAATGAGAGCTATATAGCTCAGGAGGCCTTACCTGGTAAAATAAATGAATCCAATGTACAGTTAGAATAGAAGCGATTGTTGCTCACAAAAAAGTAACGAGGAATTAAGGTTGAGGAACTCCCTTCAGGTGTACTATGAGAAGACGTCCGTGGTGTCAGCTGGATAGCTGCATCGCAGGATCGTGAGATGATACAGAGACGGGGGTCCAGTCCAAAGCCGGGGGTCTAAAATATCAGGAAGTTGTAGAGGAAGTTATATAGGTATATGTTCGTATGTTGAACTTCTTTCACACTGTACGTATCCAACTTTGCTCATCGGAGGTGCGGGAGGGAAGGACAACAAACCAAACAAATCAAATACGTCATAATATAAATTCGACACACACAACTTGATCATACGCAAACTCAATCATACTTCTACGCACTCTTACGCAAACTTGAACAAGACAGAATTACTTGGTGACCAAGGCTGATTGATGATGACGATATTGATGATGATGAGATCCAAGATATGTAAAGGTAGACCGAATCGAGGGGTCGGATGAATTACAATCAGCGAGGAATTAACATTCAAACAATATTGCAACTTCCTCCGCTTCATGCGCAAAGCGCTACAATCCTCTATTTTGAACAACCAAAGTTTGGAAATTGGGCCCATCTCAGTTGACGCAGCCTCAATTATATCATAGACGTATATCGTGTATGGGCAGTGCGGTCAGCATTGTTATTGTCGACTTGTAACTTCCCCTTGTCAGACCAGCGGCGTTCATTTCGTTCCCTAGTTTCTCGTGTCCAGTTCTTGTAGCCTCCGAACTCTGCGATTTCGTCTCGCTGCTGCTGCGGCTGCTGCTTCTGCTTCTGCCTTTCTCTTTCGCCGCGCTCTGCCTCTGTTTCTCTTGCCTCCGTGGCGGTCTCAACACTCCGTAGTTAACCTCGTGCATCTCTCGTCCACGTGCCATGGATGTTAGCGATTGGCGGCGGAGAGGCAAAGGCTTGCTCGCTGCGATGCTGGGTCTCGCAAATTTCTCGTGGTGTGCCCCGCGTGTAGCATAGTATCGACAAGGCTAGGTTATTGCAACACTCACTACTCTACGGGACGTCTGGTAAAAAAAAAAAAACCGCATTACCAAGCTGCAGTGTGTATAACATTCTTTGTAACGTGTCGTGACGCGTACCGCAGGATCCGACCATGTCAGCCCAGTGCTCGCCGAGCTGCACCGGCTTCCGGTTGTCAAACGAATACATTTTGAGGTCCCACTCATTACACACAGAGTGCTTGCTACAAATGAACCACAATACCATGCTGATCTCGCCAAGAAGCATAAACCATCACGCGAACTGAAGTCATCCTGGCAGCGGCTTTTGGCTAACCATCGAACCCAGATGGTCACCGCATCCCGCGCTTTTATGTGCACTTCTGCGGCCGTCTGGAACGATCTTCCTTCCGATATGAGGAAACCACCGGAGCTATGCAATTTGAAAACTAATTTCTTAAGGACAGCTTTTTGCGTTTAGTTTGCTATCCTTCCCCCGCACCTCCGATTAGCACGGTTGGCTACTTACGGTGCGAAAGAAGTTTAACATTCGTACATACAAAATTATATACTGATGCGGCTAGTACTGCTTCTGCTGCGTTGGCAATGGCACACGAGCACAATGAACAAACTCAATGCATTCGTCAATATCAACAGTGTAGCCTTCAAAGAAAAAAATATAAAGTAGGCAACGTTTCGGGCAATGGTCCTTCCGTGAAGAAGAGCCATTGCCTGATACGTCGCCTATTATATATATATGTTTTCGTTTCAACACCACGGTTGTTATTGGCGAATGTGCCGGGTGGAGACTTAATGATAGGTGTTCACTAACAGCACTGAAGCCAAACACGGTCTGACCAGGCTGATGGAGCGGATCTGTCATTTCTCCTTTTTTCTATTTTATGCTGACAGCGAGTTTTCATTTTAATGATGCCGCTCCACGTAGTTAGAACGCATTTCCTCTTGGTAAATTAAATGCTGGGAAAACGACACATCAAGAGCCGCAGCCAAATATATATAATTCCCCGCATACTGTAATTAAAATATTGCTTCAGGTCATGTTTATCATGAAAGGCTCTCTATAAATAAGTAAATAACGACGGTAACAATGGTGATTACTTCCTCCGCTTGTTAGCTGAGTAAGAGACGCCGTTTGGCTTGGCCTAACTTTAATATGGGACCTGGACCAATCAGTTTCAAAGACAATGCATATATTACACTGTGTAACAAATATATATTATTTGGGTAGTTATTGTTATTTACTATTTTCTTATGCCTCAAAAGGACAGAAAATGGCTATTATTCCCCACAAACTCTGCTTTTGTGACCAGGACAGTGATATTTTGAAATTTACATTTTTTCAATGAGAACATGGGCGAATTTGTGTCTATTCGTTCACACAAAGTCAGAAAACAACAACATATGAATCAAAATTAACATGTATTTATACTAAAGTAATACAAGAAATACTGCAAAATATTTAAGACACCAAGGCGCACTACCACAGGCGGGACTGGCCACAGCGGGCCGAGTTCTCTGTGGGGAGGAACAATGTCAAGTGGGAGCCACTGGTGGACCCCCGGAAGGTGCTGATGCCACCACTGCACATCAAATTGGGCCTTGTGAAAAATTCGTCAGAGCTGTAGATAAGGAGTCGGCAGCCTTCAAGTACCTTCAAG